>NC_138974.1:44237500-45572500 GCF_055761805.1 Camellia sinensis | reverse complement strand
TGAGTCGTCTTTGTATTGATTTAGTGGGTCCACCATTTACGACACATGGAATGATAAATAAAATGTGATATTCAACTGTGTTCTTCGTAGCATTGTTGAAAGAATTTTTGTTTTATTCACCATGGTGAGTTGTGAATATTGGAATTGCTTTATGTTTAGGGTGTTGTCATTGTCCGGAGATGTTGCTGGAAGTACATCTGCTTTGGATGCTTTTAGCTTGTTGTATAGCGACATCATGATATGGGTATAGCGACATCATGATATGGGAACCAAGGGCTATGAATGAATACCTCTCCGACTCCAAGTGCTTTATCGTATGCACGCCCACTAGAAACATTTGTCAAAAGGAAAATGTTTGGTGATCCGAATATTTGTGGCTCGAATGGCTCGAATGTGTCAAAACGACGTTGTTGTAAAACGACGTCGTTTTGGGTGTTTCGAACCATTCGAGTCATAATTTTTCGGGCCACCTATCATTATTGTTGTCAAAAACCAAGTGCACGAGACTTTCAAACTCGGACTGGACCGGCCGGTCGGACTGGCGACTGGACTTAGTTCTGGTCTAGATGACCCTCCAAATTTGGATTATGCTCAAAACTAATTTAGAATTTGAAAATCGTAAGAACCGGTGAACCGATCATGGGTAGGGGTGTTCGCGGATCGGTTTTGTGTGGTTTGCGGTTCGGTTTTGACCCGCCCGCATCTATGCGGTTTGGGAAAAAGTCAACCCGCAACCGCCCGCAGTGCGGTTTGCGGTTTGTGCGGATAGGGTTTGTAAATGTGCGGGCGGTTTGCGGTTTACACTTTTTTTCTTTAAAAATTAATTTTCGAATTTTTTTCCCCCAGCGAATTTAGGCATCAAATTCATTTTATATATTTGTGATAACAATTTTTTGATGAGTTTACAAATAAAAGTTGAATATCAATGCATTAAATGAAAGTACCCAAAACAAAGAGACCCTACACTAGCATTTTTGCCATGAAAAAAATGTATATCAATGCATTAAAGGTTGTACTCAATTAGAATTGCCAGTTCAGTAATCAATAATCAAACTATAAGCTCCATCGACCATTAGAAGGAAAATTTTATTAGGAAAAAGTGGATGAATCACCAATGAAAATCATATAAGAAACCAAGTTTAGGACTTGATAATTCTACGGCATTAAAAAAGTTGAGAAATACTTAAAAATAAGGATCCTATAGTGTCATAGATAATATAATGGTGCTCCTGTAAGAGTTACAAAGTTGGTATATAAAAAGTAAAAATAATAATAATAATAATTAAAGTGCGGGCGGTTTTTGCGGGTTGCGGGTTTAAACCGCGACCCGCCCGCAACCCGCAAATTTGTCATATTTCAAACCGCATCCGCCCGCATTATGTTTGCGAAACCGCCCATTTATATGCGGGTTGGGCGGATTGGGCGGTTTGAATGGTTCGGATAAACCGTTGCCCACCCCTAATCATGGGTCAACATAAGAACTCGCTTCGGTTTGAAGAATTAAAGTTTTTTTTAAAAAATGTGTTGTGGAGAGGGCTTATATATGGAATCAAGTGCATAAAAAATAAACACTCAAATCATTAAGCCATCAACACAATTATTGACAATGTAATAAGTTTATATATTGTATATTCAATATTATCTTAATTATTTTTACTAAAAATCAATGTATAAAAAATGTGAAATAAATTTTAATAATTTTTTTAATAGATGTTTATTATTTATTAATTTTTGTAATTTTTATATTTATATTTTTTAATATAAATATATATTAATAATTTATTTATTGTATATTGTATATTCAATAATTTATTCAATAATTTATATATTGATAATTTATTGTATATTGTATATTAATAATTTATTTTTTATATATTGTATATTCAATAATTTATTTATATTAATAAATTTTAATATTATTATGACAGATTTAATTTTGATTGAACCATTGATCTGGTTATTTTTTTGGCTTGCTTACCGATCTAATTTTCAAAACATTGAATATATATATAGCTGTTCCTGATTATAGTTCAAACAGAAATGTTTCACATGTTCTACCAGCTTCAAGTATTGTTTGGATGAATGCATTCTTCGACTCTGCAATTAACTAGACCCTTTTCTGGACCACATTTAGCCTTTATCAATGACCCATTTAATCAAGGCCAGAACATGTTACTGGAAAATGATCAAAGTCTGAACAAGCTACTTCCAAGACAGATGCTACAAAATTCATTTGTACATAAACATGCAGATTTGAGCATCAAAATTAATTATTTAAGATTCTCATGGAGGGCAAAAAAGGGATCTTAACAACACTGAACACAGCCAAAACCTTTTCTCTGTCGTCAGATGAGAAGTGCACATTTGCAAGGACATTATCATCTCCTACAATCTCAGCACCAATCACTTTAATGGCAAAATCAGCCCCCCCCCCCCCCCCCCCCCCCCCAAGCCTAAAATAATCAATTAGGCCATTAAGAAGGCATTATTGCCTTCTTCTCTTGACATAGAAAATTGCTTCGTAATTTGAAATTTTGGAGGTTCAAGTGGCCAAAATGCCAAAACAACGTCGTTTTGGTCTTTTTTTTTTTTTTTTCCTCTCATTTCTCTCTAAAACAGAGAGGCGAGAGAAGAAAGAGAGGGGGAATAGAGAGGAGGAAGAGAGAAGAAGAAAAGAAGAGAGAGGAGAACATATAGAGAGATATATACACAGATTTATGTGTGTATACATAGACATGTGTATACACACAGAGGAGGGTTGCGATGGGTGATGGTGATGGCGGCGCCGGTGGGTAGAGGTGTTTGCGACGGTGATGGCGATGGGGAGAGTTTGTGACGGTGATGGCGGCGCCGATCGCCATCACGCCGGTGGGTGGAGAGTTTGTGACAGTGATAGCGGCACCAGTGAGTGGGAGTTCCGACTCTCTCTCTCTCTCTCTGTTTCCCCTTCCTCTTCTCTCTTCCTCCCTCTTTTTTCTTTCTCTTCTTCCTCCTCTCCTTTTCTCTTTCTTCTTTTTGTTTCAAAGAGAAAAAAAGAAAGAAAGAAAAAAAAAAAGTGCCAAAATGACGTCGTTTTGGCGTTTCGAGCCATTCGAGCCACAAGTTATTCGAGCTACCTAGCGGGATTGCTTAAGATATCAAAGTTTAGGGGTGCGGTGAGCATGTGTTTGTTTAATTCAAATTAGCACTAAAGCTTTATTTGGGACGTACTATTAGAATAACATAACTTTTTATCTTATTTAAGTCACATAAATTATTATTTAGGTCATATTACTTATCTATTACATTTCACATTTATTCGTAAAAACTCAAAAAGTATACTTATTTAGATCATTTCAAACAATTCCTAAATCTAGAACTGAACCAATGAGGTCGATTTTAGGTTTTTGGAACTTTCAAATTTCAATCCAATTTTTCATTGGAACCGAACTAACCAAACCCAATATAGATTGGGTTAGTTCAAGTTGCAATTGCAGTTTAGCTATATTAAAAATAAGTGAATCATTTATTTGAAAAACATAGTTTCCATCTTACATCATTATAAATTATTTTAATTTTAAAAAATAAATAAATAATACACAAATCTTGAACATTTTTACACAATACAAATAATACAAGTCAACAATCCCAAACAACGATTTATATTCTGTTCCAATACAAGTATATGATGGTAAAACAAAAGAACAAGTTTGATTTGCTCTTTTGTTTTTTACAGGGCATGACCAAGTGGAACAATGTCCACCATAGTATTTATCTTTTCCTAATTATATGAAAACAACTTAGGATAAATACAATTTTAAGTAATTTATAAATAAGTTCAAATTTTGAGTTGGTTTGGCTTAGATAAGAACTGAACCAATTTATTCTTAATTTTAAGAATTAGAATCGAACCAAATATTATAAAAAACCGGACTAACAAACCATAGAAATCCGATTGAGTCGATTTCAATTTTTTTTTGGGGTATTTTGTACACTAGGAGAAGTCACCATCTTATTAGCTGGTAACCAAACATCAAAATTTCAGCTGTAAACAAAGACAATTCTGCCGTCAAATCATTTGCAGCTAATTCAATTTGCATATATATATATATATATATATTCTGCATATTCTATATAAACCTATTTTCAATTAAACTTCAATTCAAATTTAATCTTGTAATTTCAAAATCTTCCTCTAAGTTGGTTAAAATCTTAACTTTAATTTTAGATTATTATTTTCAATTAATTTCGAGACATTGCTTTTCATAATAAAACAGCATACTGATCTTATTTGGTTAAAATTTGAAGTTCTAAAATTTATTAAAAATTAAAATTTTAAAATTGCAAAGTTGAATTTGAATAAATTTAGGCTTAACCTTTGTTGTTGAATAATTTGAGGAAAAGTAAATAAAATTTAATAGTTTTAAGTTATTAATTGCTAAAATAGATAGCTTAGGACTAAACTGACCTGATAGTTGAAGATTTTAAAAACTGTAATATATTGTGAAAATTGTAACACTAAAACTATTTAAATTTATTTGTTTACATAATAACAAAACTAGTGATTTTTGCCCACTTGATAGGTGTACTGATAAATATAAAAAATAAAAATTTTAATTTTGATTTTAAAGCACACATGTGAAATGTCATATTATCTCAACATCATTTCAAGCATAAAAAATTTACTATAATATATGTTGTATGCTACTCAAGCGATAAAAATATTCTTAATTTTAATTTTGATTTTAAAATACATATGCAAAATGTCATATTGGCCTTGTTTGGTAGGACTTATTTTCAGCTTATTTTAGCTTTAACTTAATTTAAGTTATTTTGATGTGTTTGGTTCAGCTTAACAATACAGCTTATAGCTTTTTATAAGTCAAAAATCAACTTATTCTTTGAGTGAAGGAGGAGAAGCTTAATTTATAAGTCAAAAATCAGTTTATGTTTACAGTTATAAGCTATAAACTGTTAGGCTATAAGTTATAATCACTTTCTCACAGCTCTACCAAACAGGACTATTATGTCAACACCATTTTAAGCACAAAAATTTATTATAATATATATTATATGATATTCAAGTGATAAAAGTATTTTTGGCCAAATCTAACGTCTTATGTTTCGAGTTTTTCCTTTATAATTTTTTTTCTTTTAATCGAGAAAAAAATGATAATTTATGGTATCATCATTACATCTGTAGAACGTAGTTTCAGAATAATTGATTATCAACTAAATTTAATTCAATTCATAAGAAGAGATTCACTATTGAAACACCAATGAAACTCAATCACACTACACAGAAAAATTCAAAATCAATTGGAGTACAAATTATAAATTAAATTTTATTCACACACTTATATAGCAAAATAAAATTTACCCATTTAATAATTGAGGTTTTTAAGAAAATCAAAATTTCAAATTGAAACCAGGGTGTCATTTTCGTTATTTCCCATGAAGTAGCAGGATGGTTACAACTCATGGCAAACTACCTCTACCCGCAATTAAAAAAATAAAAATAATAAAATAAAAAAGAATGAAAGTTTCCTATATGTTGCTGTTGCAGCAGCAAAATCAAACCCATCGATTCATCGTTTCCCCATCGTCACGCTACGCTCTCTCTCATCACTTTCTCTCTCTATAAATCTCTCCTCTTCTTCTTCATTTCTCTGTCTATAAGGTTTTAGGGTTAGGGTTTGAGTTTGAGAGAGACAGAGATGGGGCAACAGTCTTTGATCTACAGCTTCGTCGCCAGAGGAACGGTGGTGCTTGCTGAATTCACCGAATTCACCGGCAATTTCACGAGCATCGCTTCTCAGTGCCTCCAGAAACTTCCTGCTACCAACAACAAGTTCACCTACAACTGCGATGGCCACACCTTCAACTACCTCGTCGAAGACGGCTTCAGTCAGTTCCTCTTCCTCTGATTACTTCATTTATTTTCTCGTTTACTTTTTGCTGATCTATGTCTCCGTGATGTTATTTGATCTGATCGTAGTTTTAATTCATGCTTTGTTGATCAGATTCTATTATCTACTGATTAAGTTCGTGACTTTGTACTTTTTTTTTGAAGTTGATTCTTTGATGCGCCGATTAGTTACTGAGAAAAGCTAGGGAAAATTGTGTGAGTAGAGTTTTTTGGATTTTTGTTTTCAGTTGTTTGGTTACGGAGAAAACGAATTAACGTACAATACATTAACGACTCCGAGATCAAATCTGATTTACCTTCTTCATATTTTTGCCCCAATTTGGTACTTAATTCCTTGATCTAAAGTACTTGTATCTTTAATTTCTCAAGCTTCTCTTCAAATGATAACATTGTTCTACATTGATCCGGTGGTACTGATTCTGAGATTGATAGAATAGAGTTATGAGAGTCCACTTAGGAGACACTACTTACCTTCTAAAGTGTAGTACAGTATGTTGGAGTTTACATTTTTTTTTGGTATCAGTTGCTAATTTACTATTGATGTTGTTTTAGGCATCTGAGATCTGGGCCACTTAAATGCTGGTGTTAAGTTTTTTATCATTTGCTTGGTAATTGTTTATTTGTTAGAGATCTGCTTCGGTGGTCCAAACTAGAGAGTCCAGTCCGAGCAACGGATGGTGCTATGCCAGCATTTGTTACAAATCAAAGCCCCAAATGTGAATCCGATTCAATATTGTGTGGGTTTGGGAGTGGGTGCGTAAATTTGGGCCTTCGATATATAAAAAATGTTGGCTTGGCATCATCTGGTTCTTGGAACTAGACTTTTCCGGTTCAGATCTGAATCGTAGACAAGCTGTTATCTACTTGTTAATTTAATAGTAACACATGCATGTGTGTGATTTCTTGGCATATTAGCCACCAAGGATCTCTTGTTTCAATAAATTAATTATTGAAAAAATTGAACTGCATTGGTATTGAGAGTAAATAGGGATACAAATATATTTAGTGAGATAACTCGTAGAAAGAGTTATGCAATGTGAATTAATTGTGGTTGGCCACGTGGCTTGTGTTTTTTTTGGTAACAAGTTCTGATATCCACTTTTCTTTCTCAAAATGTGGGGTTGGTCAATCCTCTTGTGTTGATATAATATGAACACGGGTTATGCAACTGATTTAGTGGGAGTTAGTTTTATGTTATGTTGTAAGTAATGAGCATCCTCATAGCTTTAATACAAATTTCACCAGGAGTATGATTCTTGTGCTTGTTGAAACACAAGCTTTGTTTTTATGTTTATTAGCTCCAGGTGATTTGGATGGGGTGTTCTCCATTTTGGATATATCACCATTCTATTGTTGTATCAGTTATGTCTCCCAACCTAGGTACAGGTTTATAGTTTTCCCTAGCCTGAACATCTAAATGTTCGAGAATGGGTGGCAAATCAACAACTTGTATTGTAAGAATGTGCATATATTTTTTTTTTGGTGTTTTGCTCCTTGTTCATCAACATGCTATTTGTAGTGTCAAATCTATAATAAGACACCATTTGTGTCAAATTGGAGATACGGACACAAGACTTTGGTTTTGATTTTGTTGGTAGTGTCAAATTGAAGGCATATCCACAATTCCATATTTCCAAATCTCTCTTCTGAAGGATAGATTCAAAGCAGTCCTGCGAATAGATTAGTTCATGGCGGGTGCTAGATTTAAATAAGTTGAGGATTCACTTTGAACATATCTAATGCCATTTATTGAACTTGTTGTAATATTTTGATTGCTTTAACATGGATAATTATTTACATATGATGGTTGTTTACATGTACCCCAATTGTCTTTACAGTGGATGCCTGATTGTAGCTATTAAGGATGCAATTCATGCAAATAATATTTCTTCTTCTGCTTCTTTGATAAAAGGTTTTTTTTTTTTTTTTTTTTTTTTTTTTTTTTTTTTTTTTTTTTTTATTATTATCATGGGAAACAGTTATTAGTTGAGTAGTTGAGTAGCATACAGATCAGAGTAGTTACATGTGTCTGTGTGTGCTGCGTTCATTTGTATGCGCCCCTGGATGTACGTAGATGTTTTAAGTTTTGTTGACCCATTGGTTGGTGGGGTAGTTTCCTTTTGGAAGTCTAAGCAGTTAATCAAACATACCATATTGTATTATAATACGCGACTAACTTGATTTTTTAAATCTTGCAGCCTACTGTGTTGTCGCTGTGGAATCTGCTGGCAGACAGATTCCAATGGCATTTCTTGATCGAGTTAAGGAGGATTTTACCAAGAGATATGGTGGTGGAAAAGCTGCAACAGCTGTTGCTAATAGCCTGAACAAGGAGTTTGGGTAATTGCCCTCCCTCTAGGCATATATTTTCTTTTGGGTAAAACTAAGTGTACCTTCTCTCTCATACATGTTTTAAATACTGAAATACAGACCCAAACTTAAGGAGCAAATGCAGTACTGTGTGGATCATCCAGAGGAAATCAGCAAGCTTTCCAAAGTAAAGGCTCAGGTTTCAGAAGTCAAAGGAGTGATGATGGAAAATATTGAGAAGGTAGGGAAAAACTAGTTTCAGTTAATGCCCAAAGTACTGCCAATTGATTTTCTTCTATGCACGCGTTGTGTGAAAATAGTTTTAGTCTTCCAGTGCTGATCTCGAAGTTGAAAAAACTCATATGGTTTGGCATGAGAAAGTTTTGACTTTTGACTTTTGACTTTTGACTTGGCAGGTTCTGGATCGTGGAGAGAAGATTGAGCTTCTAGTGGATAAAACAGAGAACCTTCGCTCTCAGGTGAGTGAGTCCTAATACATATTTTCAAGGCTAAAATTGGTTAGTGTTTTCCAAATATAGCTTATGAGTTGAATGGCCTTAAATTTACTAACTAGTAAAAGTGGTGTATTTGAGGTAGCTGGATGGCATTTCTTCAGCCCCTTTGATGTGGTGGGATAACCAGATTTGTTTGGATTTGAAGTATTTACTAAATCTACACCCTGATCCCCTCTTTCCAGTGTTGTGCAGTCATTATCCCGTTTGCTTTCAAAATTTCATGTCACATTTCTCATCATTATATGGGGATGTGTGAATATTAAGTGGCACCACCCATTGCTTTCAAAATTTAATGTAACATTTCTACTCATCATTAGCTGGGGATGTAATGCAAATATTGAACGTCACCACATTGCAGGCACAAGATTTCAGGACCCAAGGTACCAAAATGAGGAGGAGGATGTGGTTGCAGAATATGAAGATAAAGCTTATAGTTCTCGGAATCCTCATTGCCTTAATTTTGATCATAGTTTTATCGGTTTGTGGTGGCCACAAATGTCATTAGTCAATGGAGCAAGCTTCACGTGTTTTGGTTAGGATGATCGTTAATCAATTGCTGGTGCTTTGGTTAGGATCATCATTAATCAATTTGCTGGTGGCCTGCCAGTAACATTCCTTGTGTTTGTTTACCTATAATTTTTTTTTTTTTTTGGTGATACATTACCACCCTTACGTTATATTTTGTATTCTAAGACAATGCCTGTATAGCTTGTGCTCCTGGATTCATTTGATACTAGTAAAGAGTCTTTTGATGTGTGAAAGTTGGTCTTGATATCTTTCTTTCCTCTTTTTTTTTTTTTTTATTATTATTATTATTATTATTTTTTATTTAACATTATGTTTGGATTGAGAGATTTGGAGAGAAAAGAAAAGAAATGGAGAGATAAATATTTTTTCTATTTGTTTGGATAATTTAAGTGGAGAGAAATAAAAAGAAATGAAGAGAGACTTATTTTTCTTCGGGAATTTTTTTGATAAATCTATTTTTTAAGAGCTTCATTCCATTCAACTCATATTCTTTTTGACTATTCCATTAGGTCCAATTTGAGATAAGAAGACCAAAATACTCTTTTCATCTACTTATGTCCTATTTAGTTCACATTATTTTCTTATATTTCAATAAATCTTATGGGTAACATAATTACCAAAATACCCCTAATGTGAATGTTCACATTGTCAATGTGAATGTTTAGATCGTCAATGTGTAGGGGCCCGGCCCATGTCGATCCTCGTGGGTGTCCGGAAAAATTCGAGTCGGGTCGGGCCGACCCACAGGTCAAAAAAATAGGCCCGGCTCGGCCCGTTGATAATGTGAATATTTACATTGACAAGTTAACATTCACATTGATAGGAGTTTAATATTGGCCCGTGGCCCGTGGGCGGTCCGAAGCCAGCTCGCCGCCCGGGGCGGGCCCGGGCCAGCCCGTTCATAATGTAAATATTCACATTGACATATTAACATTAACATTGATAAGAGTGTACAATTAGCCCGTGACCCGTGAGCAGCCTGAAGCCCGGGCCCGGGCCGAGCAGGGCCCGACCCGTTGACAATGTGAATATTTACATTGACATGTTAACATTCACATTGATAGGAGTGTAAAATTAGCTCGCGACCTGTGGTCGGCCCGAAACCCGCCCGCTGCTCGTGGGCTACCCTGGGCGGGCCTGGCCTGACCCGTTGATAATGTGAATATTCACATTGACATATTAGCATTCACATTGATAAGAGTATAAAATTAGCCCGCGCCCCGTGATTGCCTGAAACTAGCCCACGGCCCGTGGGCGGCCCGGGGCGGGCCCGGCCCGGCCTGTTGACAATTTGAATATTCACATTGACATGTTAACATTCACATTGATAAGAGTGTAAAATTGACTTGCATCCCATGGGCGGCCCGAAGCCCGTAGGCAGCCCGGGGCGAACCCGGCCCGTTGACAATGTGAATATTCACATTGATATATTAACATTCACATTGATAGGAGTGTAAAATTGGCCCGTGGCCCGTGGACGACCCGAAGCCCGCCCGCTGCCCAAGGCGGGCCCGGCCTGTTGACAATGTGAATATTCACATTGACATATTAACATTAACATTGATAACAGTGTAAAATTGACCCGTGACCCGTGGGCAACCTGAAGCCCGGCCACAGGCCGCGTTCGACCCAACTCGACCCGTTGACAACGTGAATATTCACATTGACATGTTAACATTCACATTAATAAGAGTGTAACATTAACCCGTGCCCCGTGGCTACCCGAAAACCGCCCACGGCCCGTGGGCGGCCCGAGGCGGGCCCGGCCCGGCCTGTTGACAATGTGAATATTCACATTGACATGTTAACATTCACATTGATAAGAGTGTAAAATTGACTCGCGTCCTATGGGCAGCCCGGGGCGGCCCGGGTTTGGATCCGGGCTTACCCCGGGCCGCGGGCGAGCTTCGGGCAGCGACAAATTTTACACTCCCATCAATGTTAATATTAACATGTCAATGTGAATACTCACATTGTCACAGGTCGGGCTAAGCCCGCCTCGGGCTGCGATCTGGCTTCGGGCCGCCCACGGGCTGCAGGCCAATTTTACACTCCTATCAATGTGAATGTTAACATGTCAATGTGAATATTCACATTGCGGGCGCGGCCCGTGGTCGAGATTCGAGCTGCCCACGGGTCACGGGCCAATTTTGCACTCTTATCAATGTGAATGTTAACTTGTCAATGTGAATATTCACATTGTTAACAGGTCGGGCTGGGCCCGCCCCGGGCCGCCCACGGGCCTTGGGCGGGTTTCGGGCAGCCATGGGGCGCAGGCTAATTTTACACTCCTATCAATGTGAATGTTAACATGTCAATGTGAATATTCACATTGTCATGGGTCGGGCCAAGCTCACCTCGGGCTTCGTGCCGCCCACGGGCTGCGGGCCGCCCACGGGTTGCGGGCCAATTTTACACTCTTATCAATGTGAATGTTAACATGTCAATGTGAATATTCATATTGTCAATGGACCGGGCCGGGCCTAGCCTGTGTCGGGACGCGGGCGGGCTTTTGGCCGCCCATGGGCCGCAGGCCAATTTTATACTCTTATCAATGTGAATGTTAACATGTCAATGTGAATATTCACATTGTCAACAGGCCGGACCGGACCCGCCCGGGCCGCCCATGGGCCTCGGGCGGGTTTCGCGCCGCCACAGGACGGGGGCCAATTTTACACTTTTATTAATGTGAATGTTAACATGTCAATGTGAATATTCACATTGTCAACGGGCCGGGCCGGGTCGGGCCCGTCCTAGGCTGCTGGCCAATTTTATACTTTTATCAATGTGAATATTCACATTGTCAACAGGCCAGGCCAGGCCCGCCCCGGGCCACCCACGGGCCGTGGGCGGGTTTCGAACAGCCACGAGGCGCGGGCTAACTTTACACTCCTATCAATGTGAATGTTAACATGTCAATGTGAATATTCACATTGTCAACGGGCCGGGCCGAACCCTCCCCGAGCTGTCAGCGGGCTTTTGGCCGCCCATGGGCTGCGGGCCAATTTTATACTCTTATCAATGTGAATGTTAACATGTCAATGTGAATATTCACATTGTCAATGGGCCGAATCGGGCCCGCCCCGAGCCCCCCATGGGCCGCGAGCGGGTTTCGCGCCGCCACGGGACGCGGGCCAATTTTACACTCCTATTAATGTGAATGTTAATATGTCAATGTGAATATTTACATTGTCAACGGGCCGGGCCCGCCCCGACTCGAGGGCGGGTTTCAGGCCGCCCATGGGCCAATTTTACATTCCTACCAATGTGAATTTTAAAATATAAATGTTCACATTATTAAATTGCTAATCGTTCAAAAAATATTTATAAAGGTATCAAAATTGAATATAAGGGCATAAGTGTCCAAGAAAATAGTGTAAATCAAGAAAATGGACTTTATGGAATAAAACTATACATACATGGGACTAAATGGGTTAAAAAATTTCTTAATGGACTTCTTGAGTTAAAACACTTCTAAATTGGACTTATCAATAAAAATCCTTTGTTCTTATAATTCTCATTTTTAATATTTTTAAAAGTAGAGAAATTGAGAGAGAAAAGAAATTAATAAATTTTTATATTTTTATAATACCAATTTGTCCTTATAAAAATAAAAGAAATAAAATGATTGACAAAATATAAAAATGTTATTTTAATAATATAATATAAAATAATTTTTTTTTTCTTTATGAAATTTGACTAAACAAGGAGAGAAATTATAATTATTTCATTTCTTTTCTTTTCTCTTCTCTTACAATTTAAGTAATCATTTCTTTTTTTCTCTCTCGTATGTTTCCATAACTTACCTAGTTTAAGTTATAGAAACCACCTACGATTACCTCACCGATTCCGATTGCTTTCTCCAAATTGGACAACTATGCACACCTACTAGAAACATTCATCAAAGAAATGCCTCATGATAGACATCCAAGTATGTCTTGAAATCGCCATTCAAATCACCGTAATGGAGCTCTTTTTTTCAGAGGGATGCCAGGGGATTCTCATGACGGCACTGCTTTAGCCGCCTTTATCTATGAAATCTAAACATAAACTTCATAACATGTATCTACCAAGAAAGAATCATTGATGAAGATGACTTATGAAGAGTCAGCAAAAAGAATGATGAAATCTGTGGATAATATGCAAGGCATGATTTATTTCATTCGGCTCCTGTGTTAACAATTGGTAGGGGATACCGTGCTTGTGTATTCCAAGCATCGTTTACGCTGCTGCCCATGTTTACACAGGCTGTGTACAAAACTGAACACACACACACACACACACACACACACACACTCAGACATTGATTTCCAAGTTGTCAATTAGTCTGACCTTTCCAAACCAGGCAGCAACACAAAACACAACAGCACCTTTAATCTCATCCACTGCTTCCAAACTTTCTTGGTCTACAATCTGTTTGCCAGAATGGGAGACATTAAGATCAACAATACACATAATTTTTAACAAATTTGTTCTAGAAAAGATAATCTTTGCGAGCAGGGGTTTTAAAAAAAAAAAAAGAAAAAAAAAAAAGAAGGGAAAACCTGTGGTAAGCTACAAATCCAATTCCACAATGTATTCTCAAATATGAACTATTATGGTCAAAACAGAGGCTACAGCCCTTCAATTTTTTTGTTGGACTGCATTAGCATTAACACAATTTCCTATCATAATCAACGGGGCACAATATTAAAGCAAAAGTCAAAAAACACCCCTTCCTCAGTTTTTAGGTAATCAATTTTTTTAAGGCTTATTTAAGCTACTTTTTTTATTACAAGCTATAAACAACTGCACCAAACACTACAGACTCCAAAAAAACAAAAAAAGAAGAAGCTATAAGCAGCCTTTATAAGCTGCACCAGACAGTCCCAAAGTTAATTGAAATGTAAATTATTCTTATATCTGACTTGAAAAGTCAAATACACCCTTCAAAAACTACAAAATGACAAGCTGTTCACAGTACTTCGGTGTTGGGAAACTTGCAACAGGAATTCAAATTTAAAAACAGGGATATTATGTTGGTGGTCCAAGGAGGTCTCAACAACAATTCCTCAAACCAATAGTTGCACGATACTGGTAGCAAGAGATCTTAACAATTTAATGAATTGGAACTAAGCAACCTCGAAGTGAGAAGAGGCGATTTGCTGTATCATGTCCCTATTTTCTGGTTTACATACACCTAGAGGTAACATCTTCCCAATATTAGCCTAATTCCTCTTTAAATCTGTCTCTTGCAGTAGTAAAATTCTTGGTTTTTAATATATTAAAGATATACTTTCTCCCTCTCTTCCATTGCTGAACATCATGTATATAATATATACATATCACTAGGGAGTTGCAGAATCACAACACTCTCTCGGCTGATTATACTGTGCAACATGTTATAAAGGAACAATCTTACTGGTATGCCCTATATGTTTCTTCACCATATTTCATTGTGTTTGACTACTTCCTCTCAAAATTGTGTTTCATTATAGAAAAGTTTTAATGTAGTTACTACTTATCACTTACTAATTTTGGATGTTCGACTATTTTATACTGTAAATCTGGTTGTGTTAGACATTTGAAAAGTTGTGTTTATGTGATGCCATATATAAGAGCGACTTAGTGCATGAGACTCGATCTAAAGCTCGGTCAAGGGATACATATAAATATATAATATAACTAGTCTTAATCATAGTACATGTGAATCAGGTTAAGAAATATGTGAAAGAAACATATAGATGTTTCACATCTCACCTCAGCATAATCAATTCTTCCACCAGCTTCTAGTATTGCTATGGTGACTGAATTCTTCAACTCCGTGCAATTAACTAGACCCTTTTCTGCAGCACATTTAGCTTTTGACAATGATTGATTTATTGACAAGGCCTGCAGGATTGTGTACATAACAAGGATAAGATGTTCTGGCAGATGATTTTTAAATTTATTTATTTATTTATTTTTTAATTTTCACAAAGGAGGTTGGTAAGCACAATTTTATGTAAAAATGATCAAAGTTTGAATGAGTTACTTCAGAACAAATGATACAAAAATCATTTATATATAAACAATAAGTTTTGAGCATCAAAGTTAAATTATTTGAGATTCTCATGGAGGACAATAAAAAAGGATAGATCAGAGCAACACTTAACACATCCAAGACCTTTTTCCTGTCTTCAGGTGAGAGGTGCACATTGCGGGAGCTCATTGCAAGTCCATCATCATCTCGTACTATCTCAACACCAATCACTTCTATGGAAAAATCAAGATCCCGAACCTGAAGGAATCAATTAGGCCATTAACAAGTCATAAGGTCACCATCTTATACTGTAAATCAATTAGCATAAGGTCACCATCTTATAAGTTTGTAACCAAACATTAGCATTCAACCGTGCTAGTCCAACAACAATCATCAAACAAAAAAAGGAAGAAGAAGAAAATCATGCCTTCACTTCATTTGCAGACGGTTCAGCTCGCATCTTTTATATATGTTTTGGGTTAAATAAGAAATCTGTTCTATATATATACTTTTCTTGGCCTTTGGCTCAAATCAATACCATATAAATACGTATCATATATTTATAATAATCTTATGTGGTGAATATGTAAAAAGTAATTGAAGATAAATATCTGTATATTTAATTATTGATCTCATTTTTCATTTCACAATCAAATGAAGATAATCGATCAAAACCATTATGGTCTTGGATGTGAGGCTGTGAGCATGTATTAAGCAGTCCAGTGAAACCAAAAAATGTGATTAGCTTTAACCAGAGACTGAATAAATCCAAATCCAATCACAAAGTTCAACATCCGTAAGTTAATTTTTTGTAGGGTTAAGTGATAATCTACATAGGAAATTAAAAACAGAAAAGAAAGAAAGAAAGAAAAATCATACAAGTGAACAACTCAACCAGAAGAAGAAAACAGCCCCATATTTGCACTAAAGGTGTGAACCATCTTCCACAATTCACTTAACCCTCAGTCAATCTTAGCGTAGTGATAATACATAAATTTAGATCACCGATCTAAATAAAAGCAAATAACACATTCTGTATGACTTATAACTGTAAATTTTGGGGTATGATGAATTCTTTGAAACAAATGGATTTGACATAAGAAAAAAAAATCTTTAACTAATGTAATACTTTTAGATCTAGATTTCAAAAATGAATTTGAAATAACTGGTTAAACATAGTTATTTGAAATCCTTTCATCAATAATTCTACTTATACAATAATCTTAACAAAAGGCATCTCTCAAATCTCTACACAATTCCCCACTTTGCGATTATCAATCTACCTTTAATAGTTAATCTTCCTTCATTTTATTAAATTCAATCTCAAATCCCTTCATTTCAAATCTACTCATCCAAATGCAACCATATAATAGAAAAGAAAGAAAATCACAACAAAAGTGAGCATGCCTTTGGGTGATATAATCCAACAAACTGAAAAATAATCAAAATTCTTGGAAAAAAACTCACCATTCGCCTTATAATTCGCCATTGCTGGTAATCCTTCTTGCCAAAGAAAGCAAAATCAGGGTCAACAATATTGAACAGCTTGGAGACAACAGTAGCAACCCCTCTAAAGAACACAGGCCTACTCTTCCCACACATACCCTTTTCCAATCTCTCAACCCTAACCCAAGTTTCATGCCCCAATCCCCTCTCCTCCAAACAGGACACCACCCCTTCCCCTCCCTCTTTCTCTCTCCTCACTTCTCTCTCTACCCCATCCCCACAACCACTGCTCCCATAATCATACAAATTGTGGGGGTGAAAGACAACATCAACACCACCAGGAACAGACATGAGCTTCTTGATATCACCATGGAAATCAGATGGGTATGTGGAGAGGTCTTCAGAGGGAGCAAACTGACCTGGGTTGACATAGATTGAGACCACTGTGAGGTGGGTTTGCTTGTGGGCTTCTCGGAGGAGTGAGAGGTGACCCTCGTGGAGGTAACCCATTGTGGGGACTAACCCTATGGTCTTGCCCTGAACTCTCATGGACCTTGACCATTGTCTCATCTGGCTTTTGTCTCTGATTATCAGTGGCTCTTTAGCTTCCATTTGGAGATTCTGCGTTAGGATTGGGTACTTCTGTATCTCAAATCAGTTCTTAAAGAATTGCAAGATTGTTTTTTTATTCTTTACGCAAAAAGAGGATTGTGAAAATGAAATGGATCGATTGAAATCAGAATGTTGAAAGAGAAGTAGCAGAGAAAGGTGAGAGGTTTTGTGATATGATTGATGAGTTTTTTTAGTGAAATATAACAGATGAAGATGGCAAACACTGCTCAACATCTTTGACCGGGCCGGCGTGGAATTTTATTTATTTATTTATTTACTATTACACTTGAGATCTCATTTTTTTTTTAAAAAAAATTCAATTGTCTCGATCTCGATGATATGGATCATATATTTTGTAAAATATGTTAAAATATCAATCATGTAAAAATTAATAAATTATAAAGTTTATTTTAAAATTTATATTTGCTTTCTAAATTTTTTAATTAATATCCAAACAAATCTTATTAATTGGCCTCCACAAGTTTTAAAGTGAGATCTATTAAAGGCCAATAAAATTTATTGTGCGTTGGCCATAGTTGGGAGTGTAAAAATAGCTCGCGGTTCATGGGTGGTCCGAAGTGGGTTCGATCTGTTTAGGCCCGTTTGAGTTTGGGCCTGAGCCTTGGGCTTGGGTTATCATTTTGAAGCCCGCCCCGTGAATCTGACCCGACGGTTCGATTAAGGCCCACTCAAGACGCAACCCGAGGCCCAGTGTGTCTTTAAGTGGAAAATAATAAAATTTTAATAGAAATTTTTTGTTTAAAAAAAAATGGCCAGGCCCAGCCCAGCCCACCTCATGCCCAAGGCCCTAATACCCTTGGATGAACCGGCCCGAATTTTGCTTGGAGCCCACGAGGCTCAACATGGGCCGAGCCAAATTTATTACACCTCTAACCATAGTAGATATCTAAATTTGAGAAAAAAATATTGATTATAACGGTGATACCATCTTTCGTGGTGTAAGTGGTTAATAGCAAATCGCAAATGCATTAAGTAATCAACTATTGTCTCTAACTAATCTAACAATGTTATAATTCTTACTACCAATTAATAATGGTCATTGAATAATAATACCGTCACATAATACTATCGTTACATTTAGGGGTTGTTTGGGGTGTCCTAAATAAGTGTACTTTTTGTCTTTTTAGACTAAAAAGTTGAGGTTGAAAATATGAATGTTTGGGTTAACTTTTTGACTTTTTAAAAAAAAGTGTGTATTAAAAATTGTATAAATTAATGTGTAGGGAAAAATTAGTATTGGGAGTTGTGCAGCCGTAATTGTTGACTTTTGGAGAATATTGATAACTTTTTAACTTTTTGAGTAACTTTTTAATTTTTTTGAGACTTCCCAAACTTTACCTTAATATTTACCCCAAATACCAACGGCTTTGGTGCCCATATGAAAACTTTTTACAATAAAATTTTATATAAATTATTAAATTTTATAAGTATGTTTTAATAATATAATAAAGGATAAATTACAAATATACTTTTTGAGATTTTCTTAAAAATACAGATTATTTTCTGTGGTTTGAAAAATTACAAATACCCCCTTATTAGAATTTTTTATTTAACAGAATTAATTAAAAAAATGAAATTTATAATCGCTCTCCTATACAATAATAAAATTATCTAAATTATTAATTGAACATGTTTTTAACATCATTAAAAATTATTAATTAACTTGATGATTTATTAATAAAAAGGACGATTTGTGATGAAATTAGAAATCTTAAAAATAGAATATAATTTTCAAAATTATAAAGAGCGATTCATATTTTAATTAAATTTTAAGAAATGTATTTGTAATTTTCCCTATAATGAAAGTGAGATAGGGATGGAATTTGGAATTTAAAATATAATTCACTTGGGGACAACTCATTTGAATAAAAAAACATTTATTAATACATCACTCTTTCCACTGAAAATTTAACTCTTATCACTTCCAAATAAAAAAGGATCATTCCCTCATATTTGATTTTCAAACATGGTTGCCGCCGCAACGTCTTCGATGACTTTTAATTTTATTTTTTTTTGGTAAACATGTAATTGAAAAGGATGTTGATAGAAAGTATGGCGGTAAGCATTTTAAATTATAATTTCACTAATTGATTCGGGTGTGGTATTTATTTTGAGTTTTTAAATAATAATTTTATACTTATTTTTTAAAATACAATTCAAAACATAATCATTACTTTTCAAAACTTATAACTAAACGCATAATTCAAATTTTTTTTTTCAAAATTCAATTCAAATCAATATTTTAATTTTTTTCATATTTTAAATATTTAAATATATTAAGATTTTTTTAATTTTTAAATTTTTTGAATATTTTTAAATTTTTTAATTTTTAAATATTACGATTTTAATTTTTTTAATTTTAAAATATTTTATAAAAATAAATTCAAACTCTATTTTATAAAAATATTTTTAAATATTTTAATTTTTTTGTTATGTATTTGGTTACGATTTGAGTGTAGAATTGTGAAAGTATTATGAAATTTTTAGTTATAGTTTGGTTATGAGTTTTAAATATAATTTCTTAATTGAGTTTTGTTTTATGTGTTTGGTTACGATTTGAGTGTATAGTTATTTTTAAATTTAAAATTTTAAAATTTTAAATTATTAAATTTTTTTGAATATTTAAATTATTTAAATTTTTACAATTTAAATTTTTTGAATATTTATTTTAATTTTTTACTTATTCAATTTTTTAGATTATTTAAATATTTATGATTTAAATTTTTTGAATATTTATTTTGAAAAAAAATTATTTCCTTTGTAGTATTTTCAATTAAAAAATTGATTAATGTTATTTTCTGTTAACAATAATTTTTTTAAATGAATTTTAAGTAGAGTTTGGTTATGAGTGTTGATCAGAATTTTAAATAGTGTGAAAGTAGTGTGTTTTGTTATGAGTTATAACAATTTGAAATAAGTTTTGAAAACTCTTTCCAAAACTCATAACCAAACAAATTTTCTTACTTTACATATCAAATCAAACTTTCAAAACTCAATTCCACATACAATTCAAAACTCAATTCAACACTCTATTCAAAAACCATAACCAAACAAATTTGAGAAATTTGGCTATAAACTCCATTTATCTTCTTTTCATTGTTAAAAGGACTAAGAAAAAAATTATACTTACTAAACCCCCTCATAATTATAAAATCTTGTATAAAGGACAAAATTTATTATTTAAATATTTTCTTAGTCTACTATACCCTCAACTAAATTTTCTCACATTCTCCACCCACTCTCTCCCCACCTTCTCTGTCTTTTTCCTCCCTCTCTCCCTTCTCTAACTCCTTCAAGCTTCAGATCTAGAAGCTTCAAACCTCGCCAACGCCGTCGGCGTCCGATCCTCTTCCGCCGCTCGCTTTGGAATCAAGCTTTGATTCAACAGGTTAACAAGAATCACCAGTTGAAGATGCCTGACAATCTCGTCAAGAACGTTGCTTTAATTCGAGAAATCAACAGTAATATATCTAAAGTCATATCTCTCTACTCCGATCTTTCCGTTGATTTCTCCAACATCATTCAGCAACGACGCGCGATCAACAATGACGACCATGTAGAGAAGAGTGCTGGTGGAGTTGTTTGGTTATACATATTTTTTTAAACACAGATTTGAGTTTTGAATATATATATAAATATATATATTTGTGTGTATGAGTGTTGTTGAACACATGTATTCTTTTCATTGAGATTTGTGATTGTTGATCGAGTTTTAGAAATTTTTCTTTTCAATTAGATATGTTGATTTATTAATTAATTTGTTTTTTTTTTTTGTATGTTTGTTTTTTTTTTTTTTTTTGATTTATTTTTATTTTTGTGACGCCCCAAATTTTTTTTTAAACATCAAGGGAAATTAAATAAACAAAATGACTTAATAAACTAAAAAATTGACATCTTAATAGGACATTCCAGCTCTCGTACATAACCAAAGGTTCAAATAATATTTAATAAAAATTTAAGATTATCCAAAAACAACATCAAATGAAATTATAAGGTCGTTAATAGCTAATTTATAAGATAATAAAGTTATTCGACTTTAGTCATGACTTCAAGTCAGCCAGGGCTCTACGTTAGCGTCAACTCCATTTCAGCTTCAATTATTTTCTCGCCAAAACCTGGAATAAAATGCCAGGGCAACAAAAATATATGCCATGAGTTTTGCAATACAGTAAGAAAACATAACCAACCTACCATTCTTTTTAAGAGAAAAATAATGAGATTATAAACATGAGATAACAATATAATTGTAAGCATAAATTACAACCATTAAAATAATTTCAATAATTTTAATAAATTAGGTGACACTCAAAATCTCACCAAAGAAATTTAACTTACCAACCACTAAGCATGGCAACGGTTAATTTGAAACCCTCCCTTGGTCAAATATTTTAGTGTTACCAACCGTAACTACCAGGGATGCCCACGTCCGGAGTTATATACCCAATCAGTAGCATCCGTGGTCTGCCCCAAGGAAACGGTCTGCCAGGGGTACGTAACCTCCCTGTGTGCCACCGGCACATCCACCCTTATTCCAAAACCAAATACCGAAAAGAGTTCAAATAAGTCCCGTGCCATCTTAGAGTTTCGCAACACAATTTACGTGAGAATTCTCAAAACCAGGGCTCACCCTGAACAACAGGTATTAACCGTCAATCCCTTGATTTCATACACTCTTTAAAATCAGGACTCACCCTGAACAACCGGTATTAACCGTCAACCCTTAATTACGTACACTCTTTAAAACCAAGACTCACTCTGAACAACTGGTATTAACCGTCAATTGTTAACTTTGTATATGTCGTTAATCATTTCAGTTAATTTTGATATTACTCACAAATAATTCCAATTTTTAATCACAATTGATGTTATACAAACTCATTAAAATTCCCAACATAAAATATTACACATGTCACACAATAAAAAATAAATATACAGCATTTAAATAAACAATTTATTTAAACCATGGTATGAAATAATAATTTAGATACAGAGAAAATAAACCAAAGTCACACACGTGCATGGATCTTTAATTTACAAGATTAGACTACCACAATATTAAATAAACCACAATACACACATACATGGATTACTAATTTACTATATTTGATGAATTGGACCAACATAATAACTGATTTTTATCCGAATAAATAATTAAAGTCATGATCTTAAACCTGTCTAGAAATTTTCAGGTTATACCTTAGGTAATAAAAATTATAAATAAATTATTTATACAGTTCTAAAATTCGTGAAAATGTACAGAATATTCAATAAATATGTTTGGGTCATTTTTCAGAAATAAATTCCCAAAAATAAGTTATAAATAATTCTGTAAAATTCCCAAAAATTTTATGACACAGATTTATCACATTTTCTTAAATTAATTCCATACTTAAATTTATAAATCAGATCCACAATCTAAAAATTTAGTATGAAATTAGACTTCTCAAATTTCATATTTTAGTTAGAAATTACCAGATTTGGCTTAATATAGAATTTTTAATAAGCTTTTAAACATATACTAAAATCTGTCTTACAATAGCAGATTTAATTATAAATTTGTATAAATTCGTACCAAGCTCAATAATTGTTAAGAAAATTCCTGGATGAACTAGACATCATTCTCAACAACTTTGTAGAAGAAATCATTTCAAAATTTTGAGCATAAAATTGTCTAAAAATTCATACAAGTTTCTGGCAGATTGAAGAGTTATATAATCAAACCAAATAAAATCTTTAATCATCTCTTTAATGGCACAAACTACACGTGCAAGTCTAAATCCAAGATTATATCATGATTTTAAGGCTACTAATAAAGAAATGACCTTCAAATATTTAACATACCAATCACAAATTTACATACAACTATAAACATAATTTTATCTAAAGTTTTAGCTATGTTAGCATATGAACACAAATCTAAAAATTTAACAATTAAAAAGAATGAGACGGTTATGAGAGTTTTCTTACTATGTTAGGTTGTTAACGATATATCGTCCGAATTTGATTTATGATTCTGATCGTAAAATATGATCGTCTTGGCTCCATGATCGTCTTGCTGAAATTTCACATCAATCGGACGCAATCTCACCGTTGATCTGTCATTGGATTCTCTTAGAACTTTTAGTTGTTGATCATCATCTTAGACTCAAAATTTGCAAAATCTAATCCCAAAAATGGATTCTACACGTCGAAAAACCTAAGGGTGGTCATCCCCAAAGTCGAAGGACCACTCGATTAACCTAAAGGTACTAGGATGCACCGTAGCACCATGGGCTGAGAAACACTGGATAAAATTTAAGCTCATCTTCTCCCACAGCCGTAGCATGCACGAACAGAAGACCCAGAATTTCAGTTTCAATGTCACCAGTTCAAATGCTTGTATCTTCTTCATCGTAACTCCGTTTTATCTTATTTTTCTGTCATTAGATTCAACTCACAACCTAGTTTTTGGTTCACTACTCACATGCCTCGTTCAGTCTCTTTTTACATGCCGTCGGATCTCCAAAATTTGACGAAAAATAAGATTATTTTTCTACCGTCTCGGATATTTTTTTCGAACCATTTTTCGGACCCCATAACTTTCTTAATTCTTAACGGTTTTACGTCATTCTTTCGCCAATCTCTTCAACTTACTTCGTACTTCATCTTACATGGCCTATTTGTCTCACTTCTTCCCGGAATGGATGGTTTTGACATGCCGAAAGTAAGCCGAAAACCAACTTTTAAACTTCAAAATAAACTTCTCTAACTTTGTTTCTTTCTCCTCCATCTTCCTTCTTCTTCTCTTTCTTCACGTACAACACTTTGTGAATGGTGGTTCTAGATGATAATGGAAATAGGTGATGGTGGTGGTGGCGGTCTGACGGTGCGCCAATGGTGGTGAAGTTCACGGGTTGGTGTTTCGGATGATGATAGTATGGGTTGAGGCCATGGTTATGGAGGTCGGGGGAGGAGGAAAAACATAGATAAAGAAGGAGAAAGAGAGTTTTGAGAATGAGAGGTGGAGGGAGAGGGAACCGAGAGAGATGAAACTAGAAGTGAAGAGAGGTGAGGAAGACTTGGGCTCAATTTATGGGCAAAATGAGGAAGATGAAAAGAAATAAAAAAATGAGAAATTGAACACCTGGTGGTATAGAATAGCATGTTCACCACGTTTTCTTTTGTTATAGAGAATGATAGCACGTGGAAGGTAGGAGGTGAGAAAACATGGGGAGCAAACCCATGGTTTTTGATTGGATTTTTGTACAGAAAATATTACGTTCCAGTATAATTTGATTACAAAAAAATATAGAGAAAAAAAAAATAAAAATATCATAAGATTCAGAAATTAATATTGAGTAATAATATAAAGTCAAAAAATATATATTTTATTTTATTTTATTTTGAATAAATGTTCAGTATAAAAATATACAGACTATTAAATTCAAAATATTGTGAATAATTATTTAAGAAAATTAAAAATATATATTATTTTTATTATATAAAAATACGGGGTTTCACATTTTTGTTTCAGATAATGAGAGTAAAATATTACTCTTATTCTATTGCTCTGTTTTTTATTTGAGAGAATTAGAGTAAAATTTTACTCTGGTATTAGAATGACAATAAAATTTTACTATCAAGAGGTGGTCATTGCCAAACACTTCAGCCGCCACAAACACTGCCTTCGCTTTTTTACTTTTGTGCAGAGTAACATTTTAATTTTAGGTTCAAAGTTTCACAGTTTACTCATTTTTCAGAGTAAAATTTTACTTTTATACAGAGTAAAATTTTACTTTTGTGTAAAGTCTAACATTTTACTAGTTTTTCAGAGTAAAATTTTAGTTTTAGCTTCAGAATCTCACAGTCTACTCGTTTTTCAGAGTAAAATTTTACTTTTATACAGAGTAAAATTTTACTTTTGTGTAGAGTCTAATATTTTACTAGTTTTTCAGAGTAAAATTTTACTTTTATACAAAGTAAAATTTAGTCTTAGTTTCAGAGTGTAACATTTTACTTTGAAATACACAGTGAAGATGGCTTAATAGAAGAGCTGATAGTTATGAGGGTAATATAGTAAAAGAAACAAGTTTTAAAATATTATGGGGTTTTGAAAGTACTTATATAATTCTTGTCATTTTGAAAGACAAATTAGATAGTGAGAAGGCTATCACCAAATCCCCCAACAAATTTTCTACACTCAAATCATAACTTCATAACTTACAAATACAACTCATACTCTTAAATCATATTTACAAAACTCTACCAAACGTAACTTATGTGTTTGGTTTAAGTTTTCTGGATTAAGTTTTTTGAAAACTGAGTTTTCTGATTTTCGCGTTTTTTTATTTTTAGTGAATATTGTTAAAATTTTAAATATTTTTTTATTTTTTTAGATGCACCTTACTTAGATGTATCTAAAAAGTAAAAAAATTGTGAAAAAATATTTTTAAAAATTAATAAATACATAAAAATATAAAAAATGTACTGAATTCTTGTATTTTTTTTTTGTATTTTTGGTATTTAGTAAATTTTTAAAAGATTTTTTTTTACTTTTTAGGTGTATTTATGTTAGGTGTGTCTAAAAAATAAAAAAATTGCTTAAAATGTTAAAAAAATTCAGTAAAAACAAAAATATACGAAAAATAAAAAAGTAAAATTTTCTTAAAACTGTTTTTGAAAAAATAGAACCGAACATCAATTCTAATGATGTGATAATATATAATAAAATAAAATCAAAATATAATATCATAAATCAAAACATCAAATCAAAAGATGGAATCCACGTTTACAGCTCTCACTGGAGTTCCTTATTTACACGTCTCAAACATTTTTGAATTGAAAATTCTAAAATAATAATTTTATTATCTAACATTTTTCCCACTCTAAAAGCAGTCAAAGAAATGAAAGCGAAATCCAATTTCCAATCACAACTCCTGAAATCCTATGTACATATAAATTTACATTATTACCCTTCTCGGCCCAAGACTAATTTATATTTAATGGCCCAGGCCCAATATTTTGAGCACGTATCTAAGAAATCAAATTAACAGGCCAACTGGTCTCTAATTGTGGATATCTCTTCAAAGATTGGAAGCCTTTTTGATCTCAAAGGGGACCATTCATGCAGCAACCTCTCAAGCCCATCAACAAAATCATCGCCCCTGTCAAGGCCCATCACGTCTGATAACAACGACGGAGGCAGTGCATCAACATAATTATCGTCCACATCAAGGCCCATTACGTCCGACAGCAACGGAGGAGGCTGCAGTGATTCTAATTCCGACAACAGTTCCTCGGCTCGGTTTCTGGACTTGGGTTCATCAGAGCCTGCAAGTCTGGCCTGCAAAACATCCTCGAGAACTGAACGTGCCTCTTCGTATCGGGCCTGCTTGATCAGGCAGAGTGCCAAGTTGCAGGCCTTGTTTGTGTCTGGATCAATCATTTGGGCTTTCTTGTATACCACCTCGGCTGCCACGTAATTGGGCTTTTGCATGTAAGCCCAGCCCAAATTTCCCTACCACAATCATGAATTGATTAGATTAGTGAAAGTTATTAGCGCATGCCTCTTTTAAAGAAAGTTGGAATCCTTTATAACTACTCTAATATTTAAAGTCGTGTTTTGTTATTAATTACATACAATTTGCCACATGTTTTGTCACAACTTAAATGGGCAATTCAGATTGTTGTCGAGTAATTATTTACTAATTGCGAAGTTCTAACTTAGCACATTAACATGATACTCTTAAATCAATAACGTTGTGTTTGATTGAGAAATTCAAAAAGAAATTTGGAAAGAAAAAGGGAAAATGTAAGTGAAATGTGAATAATAATCACTGAATTTAAGGAAAAAATTTCTAATTTAGCACATTTCACTTAATTTCACACATCTTTTTCCTATTTTTTTTCAAATTCCTTCCTAAATCCTCAAATCAAACACAGTGCAAGAGTAATAATCACTGAATAGATGGAGCTGATTGATCAATCAATTAGGTAAGAGACGAGTCAACTTAATTTAACTCTTTTTGCATAACTTGATCGAGATTAGGGATGGGCACGGGGTGAGTTTGGGATGGGTTTGTCATCTCCCGCTCCCCCTCCCCAACCCCACTATGGATGAAAATTTTCAACTCCATCCCCGCCCCTACAGATTTCTAATACCCGTACATTCCAAACCACATTTCAAATAGTCAAAAAAATAAATTCTTAACACACAATTTCTTTTATTTCCATATATATATATATATATAGTAAAACTTGTAAGATTATTGTTTATTTATATTTAAACAGAATCACAGACATTTAGTAATACTTTCTTATATCTAATTATATTTTATATATATACATAAATATTATTTATTTATATATGTTATTAATTATATCAGATTGGATTTAGACCAGGGAGGTGATATCTGCTCCCATCGCAACCCCACCACACCTCCATTGCGGATGACAAAAATATAATTCACTCCCGCCCTACATAAGTGTCAGGTTGGGTAAAAACTGCCCCATTCAGGCTGCTATGGACAGATTTTCGCGGATCAGATTAAAATAATCATCCCTAATCGTGATTGTGCAGCAACACTGTTTGGGATTAGGCAGTGGTAAATAAACACAAAAACCATAGATGTTAGAAGTTGGAAGTCAGTAAAGCATGCATACCAGTAATCTTGAAGTTTCTTGCTTGACGGAAACCTGGAACTTCTTGCCATGAGATCGTGCGGTTTTTGTTGGTTTTCCATTGAAAGCCTCTCCTTGATATATCAACCTAAGCTTCTGCTTTAGCAGTGCTATTTGTTCATCTACCTTCCCACATTTCTACATTAACACATCCCCAATGATTAATCACTCATTAATCAATTATTCCGATTGAATGTTCATATTACACACTTAGATGAGACAGTGTACGAGATTCCTGTTAAAATAAAATTTAGAGAGACCATATATATATTTACATGATCTAATGATATGATTATCAGTGTTTGTAAGTACATTTAGTGTGCATGCATGCATGCATTTTATAGCATGTACCTTGTATAAGTCGATGAGGACATTATCAAGTGAATCTTGGGATAGTTTGGAGCAAAGACCTCTAAAAGACTTGATAGCTTCAATGGCCTCTTCGGTTCTATCCAATTGCTTCATCACCACTGCCATGTCCTTAAGGGCACTGTCAACTCTATCTCCTCCGTTTATTGCCTTCCAAAACCATACTACTGCTCCTTCCAAATCCTTCTGCACTAGCTGATGATTCAATTCTCAATCATATTAGACCAAAAAAAAACCCAAAATTTTTAATCCAAATTTGAATATATAATGAATTTGGCTCTTATATGTTTGGTCTTTGTGTTCCTAGATTGCTGCTGAATAAATAAAGTGAGAAAAATGAACTTATTATCATAGGTTAACTTCACTTTGCCCATGATTATACAATTAATGTGAAAGAAAAGGATTACTTAATGAGATGCTTATTATCATAAGATTAGTGTCCTTTGAGCAATGATTTGTGGTATTGTTTCAAATAGATTTGAGCCATTCATTTTGAATAGTCTACATCAAATAATTTTTTCTTTGTCATATATAGATGAAGTTAACCCAAGGATTAATTATAGTGCTTGGGCTTCAAGCGAGAACATTATGAATAAGAGCAACTTCAATCATTAACTTAATAATAGTGAAAGTGAATTGTTACAAGGGGGGCTTGGATATGTATGATTTGTTTGTCTGATTCTACTAGACAATAGAAAAGTTGTTATTAGAACTTGAAGAAGTAAATCAATGATAATAACACTACAAATGTAAATGCTTCACTGAATTGGGGTTATATATATATATATATATATATCCTTTGATGATATTTATAAATGGGTTTGGGAAAATAGCTATGTTTTGATTCACAACTAAATTAAACTTTTTGATTTAAAATATATTCGTTTTTTGGTATTTGTTTAAATGATTGACCAGGATTCTCTGCAATAATTCATCTTGCGATAATCCTTGCTATTGCAAGGCTAGTTTTAAAGCGTGTTTAATAGTGATTTAAAGATGATTTATAATTAATTGAGTAGTCCAATTATTATAAAAGAATCTTACAATTGTATTATAAGAATTATTGTAAAAATATTATTGTAGAGAATCATATTTACTAACGTGTACTTCTTCTTTTTTTTCCTTTAAATTACATTGAATTGATCATTTTCTTTTTGAGATTTTGTGATACTGATATACTTAATTGATTCGATCTTTTATCAATTTTGCAATGAAATTTTTTTTCCCAATCTAAAAAAAAGAAATTACACTAAATTGTAATTTCCCCAGCTAACTATACGTTGACCAAACGATCTTAAAAGGAAAGAGATTCCTTCAATTTTTCTGTCTCTTTATCTCAAAATATTTAAATCTATTAAATTATATTTTTAAATTATCTCATCTTAAACTTTCTAATAATTATTATTTTGAAGTTGAGGAACATAAAGAGATATAGATTTGGAGAAAAAAATAAAATAAAATAACTCTTAGAAACTGAGATGGATAAGTTTGAAGAAAGAGAAACTTTAATGTTGCGTTTCGTTGGGTATTTGGGGAGGGATTTGGAAAGGAAAATAAAAAATATAGATGAAATGCGAATAAAATATTCCTATATTTCTCCTAATTTCACACACCTTTTCTCTTTTCTTTTTTAAATTTCTTCCCAAATTCTCTATCCAAACACAACATAAGAATTGAGGGATTGAAAGACATGCATACCTGGGAATGTTTGGCTTTAACATAAGGACCATCACCACATGGAACCTTATGAATTACATGAAAGGGCTGCTGGAGCTGCAGGTGCAGCTGATCTTTTTCCTTCTTTCCTCCTGAGCTCCAACTCCCTTCCATTCTCTTTCTCTCTCTCTCCAACACTTCCTTCAAGAACACGCACAGTGGGGTGTGAGGGTGTACATATACCTTAGAAATGGACCATCATTGATTTAGAGAGAGAAAGCAAGGGGGGCCATTTTATACAAGTAATTAGGAGAGAAGAAATGAATTTGGACGAAAACCCATCCACATTCCCTCATTTTTGGGTTTTGTCCCTCTGCTCTAATAAACCACAATAATAATGCACCTGTCACTCTTCTGCCACGTGTTAGTCCGTTGATAGATCATCCCATGATTGTCTGCTATGTGTCCTACCGGTTTATATCCAACAAATTACACTTTTAACGATTAAATTTTTAGTCGCCAAAGTTCAATTTTTTAGTCATTAAAAATTTTTGCCGACTAAAATTTTTGATCGTTCATTTGGTCGTTGACTAATTGTTGGCAAAAGAATTGGCGACTAATGTTTTTTAGTCGCTGAAAGTTATCAATTAGCGACAAAAAATTTAGTCGCCCAAAAGAACATATTGTTTGGCAAGTGTCTTTTTTAGCCAAAAAGTTAAAAAATTATTAAAAAAATAAAAAAGCCAACAACTCATATCAAAAAGTCAAAAATTCTTTTTTCTCTCTACTTTTGCACATCTTTTCGTAAAAAATCAAAAAGTCATCACAAGCATACTAATTTTTTTTATATCACATTTTAGTCAAAAAGCTAAAAAGTTACTAAAAAAGTCTGTTCCCAAACGAGGCCTAGTCGCCAAAAGAAATTTTTTTTCATCTTCAGTTTTTTAGCTACCAATTTTTTAGCCACTAAAAATGTGTCGCTCTTTTTTTGTTACTAATTTTTTAGTCGCCAAAATTATGATGCTCCTTTTTAGCTACTAATATTTTAGTCGTCAAAAATTTTCTTTCTTTTTGGTTACTAGCTGTTTAGTCGCCAACAAGTTCCCTTTTTATTTTTTGGTTACTAAATATTTAGTCGTCAAAAGCTCTAGTATTAATTTTTTTAAAATGCACAAATTGAATATTTTTTTTATTAATTTCTAAATTATATACATTCGATTATCAATGCAACATGTAACCTGTACATATACAGAATAGTACATCTATCAATTATAATCTAAATCCATTATCAATAATACCTATTACATTATCAACTATCCAAAAATTTTAATTTGTAACATCATATTCCAAATATCATACAAATCCATACCAATCAAGTATAATCCATCTAAATTAAATATTACATACAAAAACACTGTATTTCCAAAACAGAGGCTTGTACAAAAATAAATGTCTTCCATATACAGAATAAATATTCTTCGTACACCAAAATAAATAACCTGCTGCATAATAAAGCTTTTCCAAAAATAGTCTTCACTTTAATATTGAAGCATTTCAATTTGTTCTTCAATCCTACCAGATCTTTGCAATAACATGAAAATGTATACTCAAAGATTTGTTTTGAGTATTCAAGATGTCAAACTATAGGTATTAGGCTAAATGGGAAAGAGAAAACAGAAGGGAAAAAAACAGTTTTTTTTATTAGGATTTGAACCCTGGAACTGATGTGCATGGGTCATACTCAAGAGCAACAGGCTCAAGGAGGGTTAGTATGGATTAGTATGTCCAAACTGCAATAAATAGGATTGTTCATTCAAATAGGAGTGTTGCTACCTATAACCAATAAACCACCTACGAGCAAAATAAATTATAAGTCATTATCAACAAAAAAAAAAATTATAGACAGTTTTTCATTATAGACAGGTTTTTTTTAGTAGAGTACCAATTATTTTACACAGAATGACTATTAATATTGATTCTTTAAATTCCTCTTACATTTTCACACTCTAGAAACCAATTTCCCAATAGGAAAAGAGATAAAAAAGGAGAAGAGAAAGAGATTTTACAAAATCGCATAAATTCTCACAAATATACTTAAGTTGTGATTTTTAAAATTTTTATGAATTAACTTATGTATGTTTGCAAAAATTTAAGCAATCTTATAAGGTAACTTGTGTATATTTATGAAAACTTACATAAATACTTATGGTATGCCCTTGCATACTTAAGAATTACTCTCAAATCAAACCTTATTAGTTACCCATCTAGAATTTTTTAGATGAGTGATTGTGTGGTGGAAATTAATTTATGTAGTGTGGGGTCTATGTGAAAGCTAATGCGATTTTATGAAAACTTACGCGATCTTGTGAGGTAACTTATGTATGTTTATGAAAACTTACGTAAATACATATGGTATGCACTTACCCATTTAAGAATTACCCTCTAAACAAATCTTATTAATGACCTACCAAAATTTTTGAGATGAGTGATTGTGTGGTGGAGATTAATTTATGTAGTATGGGGTCCATGTGAAAACTTATGCGATTTTATGAAAACTTAATTTTGTGAGGTAACCTACGTATATTTATAAAAACTTACGTAAATATATATGCTATGCACTTGCATACTTAAGAATCCCTTCAGTCAAACTTTATTAGCCTTCGTTTGGGATGTGGGTTGATTTTTTGACTTTTTGACTATTTTAATCTGGGGTTACAAAGCCTAGTTTGAGATAAGCTTTTTGACTTTTTTTTACTTTTGTGAGGAAAAAATAAAATAATTATGATTTGAATGTGATATTTTATCTTATTAATTTTTTAGTTCATTTTATTTTTTTGTCACTAAAATAACCTGAAACCAACATCCTAAACATAGCCTTAGTTACCTACTCAAAATTTTTGAGATGAGTAATTATGTGATGAAAATTAATTTATGTAGTATAGAATTCATATAAAATATATGAAAAATTAATTTCTAAATAATTCCTAATTTGATAAGGATAAATTTACAATCGTATTGCTCTGTTAAATTTGATTCCAGCCAACCTGCGGAGTTTGGTGACTTGGTTCCAAATTGTACGAACCTGGTCCTTAAAACTAGTCAGATTCAGTTCTAGGCATGTATGTATGTGTATATATTTTATGTTTTTTTTTTTTTTAAAAAAAATGCAGACGGCAGAAAAAATAAGATAAATAAAATTAAACATCAAAATATTTAGGGTAACTTAAAAATATAGGTTTACAGATTATTTGTTGTGATTTTAAAAATTATGAATATCCCTTTATTAAAAAAAATTATTTAACATAATTTAAAAAAATTATAATTACATTTCTATATAATAATAAAATTATTCGAGTTGTTAATTAAAATATATTTTTGACAATATTAAAAATAGTTAGTTGGCTCGATGAATTATTAATAAAATGAGTTATTTATTATACAATTAGAAACTTGAAAAAAACATAATGTAATTTTAAGAAAGTCTCAAGAGGTGTATTTGTTAGGGCTGGACATAGGGTTATCTAAACTGCCCAATCCGAACGAATCCGCATACAAATGAGCGATTTTGAAAACACAATACGGGCAAATGCGGTTTGAAATATGATATTATTGCAAATTGTGGACGGGTTGCAGGTTTTATCCGTACTCGCAAGAACCCGTCCACACTACTTTCTCTTTGATATTATTTTTTATTCTTCATTGTTGATTGTGTATCATATGCCAATTCAATTTTCCACATATATAAAGACCATAGGATAGTAACTTTGTAAGTAGGTTGTATTGTATTCAATTTTCCATATATACACTGCATGATACGATTGGTTGTCGCCTTCGGCCATGACAACACTTGATTGTCTATTGCAAAAAATTTTCATAACTGAACATGTCTCGGATGAAATGTGAATTGGAATTTTAAATTCCTTAATGAATATGGAGTTCTGTTTACCAAAAACAGAGAATATGTTTATGTGATATTGTCTCTTACCGTAGCGCTTTGTGAAGTTTGATTCCATCCCTAATTAAGAATCTGTTTCTGTTTTGTGTTCTTATTCTTGAAAATTGAGTTGTGTTCTTATTACATTTTGGATGAATGTAAAAGTTAATGAAAAATAACTTTTAGGTAAGTTTAAGATTTTAAATGATTTTATTTTACTTTAATTATATTGTTGGTTAGTAGATAGTGAATGAGATTGATAATCTAATTTAGAATTTTAAAAGATGTACTTGTGTTAGTTTATGATTTGATTTAAAAGTTTATGATTTTGAATGATTTGTTTGTGTTAGGAATTGATTTTATTATATTTTTAATTTTATAAGTTTTAATTAATTAATTAATTATTAATGTTAAAGCATTTTAGAAAATGGGGGGAAAATGGCTCAAAATAAATATTTACAAAATGGGAAAAAAAAGCCTCCAAAATAATTTTTTTTAAAAAAAAGTCCAATCCACAAACCACCTCGCAACCGCCCGCACATCTGCGAATCTTATTTGCACAAACCGCAACCTACATTGAGGGCGGTTGCGAGTTGAATTTGTTGGAACAATCTTCTGTGGAAAATAAATAATTTGAAACCAAATCAAATAAATTATTTACAAAATTTATTTACCAAAATGTATAAGTACAAAAATAGATCAAGTCGAGTGTGACATTCTGTCCTTAAGACAGATTTGCTCCGCTTCGATACTGACAAGTGTAATGACCCCAAAACATGTGTCATATTTATCAGTAATTAATTATGTGTTTATGCGAATTAATTGAAGAATATCTGTTTGAATTAGAAGAATATCTGTTGAGATGAGAACTTTGGGACTGAAATTGATGACCGTAATGGGTTCAGAAAACAAAATTGAGCGCGTCTATGAGATACCGGGAATTGTTAGAACCATTTGGGAAAATAAATTGAGGACTGAATTTCGTCTGAATCGCTAAGTCATGTTTGGCTCAAGATTATGACACAATTCTAGTTTTTTTTGTGTGATATATCTATACATAGATAAGGATGTTGACTCTTTGACTCAAAAAGAAGAAAAGAAAAATCTAGAAAGAGAGAGAGAGAGGAGAATTCGCGAGAAAGGGGAAGAAAGGGAAAAAAAAGGAGAATCAAGCTACAACTTCTCCAATTAAGTGCTTAAGGTAAGAATTTCTTCTCTACTTTCTTGAAATAAGATTGAATCATCAATGATCTCGTGTTAAATAAGAGGATTGAAAGGAGAAATATGTTTAATTTGAGCATGTATGGCATGAATAGATGATTTATGTTTATATTTGGCATTCTTGAGGAAGAACCTCCATGGATATGAAGAAATGAAGCTTTTACATGAATAGTTATGATTCTTCACCTCAATTCATGGTTTGATCTTGTATATGATGCATTTGGGTTTGTTTAGAAGCTATAATGTGTAATTCAAGTTGTGTTTCAAGTGTTTTGAGACTTGGGTTTCATCGTGTTGAAGTGGTTTTGCAAAAAGGAAAGATTCAAGCTTTAGAAGATTTCAGAATTTCCGATTTTTGCATGGTCCGCTCGAGCGGAGGGATTCCCGCTCGAGCGTGAAAATCAGCCTCCCAGCAGTTTTGGGACTTTTTACAGTACGCTCGAGCGGCCAAAGTGGCGCTCGAGCGGGAAGGCCTTTTTCAAGAAAATTTTGGGGAAGTTGCAGACTTGATTTTAACATGTTATTGCATCATTTATCATCTTATAAACATGAAATTTCATAAGGAAAGGATAGAATGGCATGAATTAAGTGATTTAATGATAATGTGTACTGAAGAAATGTGTTATAATGTTGATAATTGCAGGTCAAGAGGCGAAAACCGTGCAACCGGTTTTGGAAACCCACTGTGAGTAACATTTCTGTAAAGATATGTTAGTATGATCTATGTTTAAAAGTGCTACGTTATGCTATGGTTTTGAAATGATAAATGTTTTCTGTGAACGAATGTCCAGTTTGCGAATCTAGTATGGCATCCATAGATAGTCCTAAATGGACCAGTTTACGAGATCTCGGTATGTGTTTAATCGGTGTCCGGGACCGGTTACTCTAGTCGTTGGACGACAAATGTTATGTTCTATGGAGTATGCCATTATGTATGTTCTGATATGAGATGATTATGTTTATGAATGGTTTATTTTATGGATATATGGAATGTGGAATTCGTTCACCACTCCTTTACTTTAATGTTACTTGCTGAGCTTTAGCTCATTGTTTGTATATATGTAATTATAGGTGAGCACTCTGGGAGTCAAGCCTAGGCGGAGTCCGAACTGAGCCGCCGTTTTGAAAGCCTACCCGGTGTTTTGGTGCCTCCGAGTTGGGGCTAGGCCCAGAAGGCCGTTAGGAAGCTCGGTTTTGGTTGTGCATGTGGCGTGAGCCTATGTTTTGTACTTGAATTTTGATTATATGTGATGTAATGTAGTGGGTAAATTAACATTTTTTTTGGCATGTAATGTATGTTCATATAAATGCACAGCTCTTTGGACTATTAGTGTTTTGTTTTCGCTTCCGCAAGCCCCGGTTATGTATGTTTGTACAGAAAGGCCTGTGGTAATCTAGGATTACTGGCCGGTCTCGTTGCCAACCTTCTCGGGGCGGGTTTGGGTCGTGACATGACATCTATCTCCCAAGATACAATAATCTTCACAAATTGTAGTATCACTCCAAACAATTTGTACGACAAACAAAACCTGTGTTCTATACTCTCCAAATTTTTCCTAAAATAATATGAAGAATAAATCTATGCAAGAGAGTAAAAACTGAAAGGAAACAAGTAAATTTCGGATATCTTGACTGCTGGAAATGGCCTGGTATTTATAGGGCCGAACATGTATGAAATTCAAGCCGAGCAGATACAATTTCGAATTGAATAGGTGCAGTTCAAAATTGAACAGATCTATTGAAATTGTTTGATCTGTCCGAACTACTGGAATTGTTTGAATCTGTCTGAATTGTGCAGTTTCAAATCTGTTGGAAATTGGACCGGAAGAGGTTTCATTGGACAGAAAATTTGAATTAATTTCATTCAAAAAAATAATTTTCCTGCAATAATTTTTTAAAAAATTCAAATAAATTTTGTCCAAAAAATTAATGTTAGAACTGACCCGACTAACAACCTACATCCGCCCTCAGCACGACTCGGCTCGCCTAGCCGAGCCAAGGTTCACTTTGTCTATAACTCCTTCCTTCTAGAAACTTAGGGTGCTCCTTGGAGCCCAATCCAAGTGTTGCCATCTAGAACTTATATATACATAAATTCTCTTAAATTCCAATGTGGGATAACCATCTCAAGGAAACTCACATTTTACTTCTTCAATTTCCTATTCCATGAATCCGAAAATGACGTCAACTTCTTTTTCATTCATAAATGATTTTGACAAATCGTCTTCACCGTGTGACTTGTCATATGGCAAGGAACACGTTACCTCTTTGGACCCATCCCAATAGACGTGTGGGTCCAACTCAAATTTGAGCTCAAGGTTGGTCCAAAATAAGCCTATAAAACCATTATTTCCAACAATCCCCCCACATGAATGGAATTTGACAGAGAGAAAATACAATAACATGATCTAATTACAGAGAGTACAAAAATTGAAAATATTCTACAAAGGATAGGTAGCTTTTGGCTTTGAACCTTTCCTTATGAGACACTATCGGATTTACTAGCTAACTAGTGAACGTGATGTCTTGAATTGTTCAGCCATTTGTATAAACTAAGACAATAGAACTCTATCACGACCCAAACCCGCCCTTATAGGTTTAGCATCGTAACCGACTAGTAATCTCTGGATTACCAAAGGCCTTTGAACAGAATAACATATAGTTAGGGACTGCGAAAGCAAATATACAAAATATGGGTAGTCCATTGAGCTGTGAAGACATACATGGGACAGATAATTTAAAACTTTTATAAACTAGCGAGTGGCGTCAAAAGATACAATATTTACACATCACTCCATGAACATATTATCAAAAATCTTGCTCGTAATTCAAAAGAAACAAAGTTTAGTGCATTCACAAAAACAACCACTAAACTTGACTTAATCCGGAACCTCCTCGGGAGGCACAAAGGTTGACTGACAAAAAATGAGACGCTAGGTCCTCAACTCTGAGCCTGGTCACGTGCCTGATCACCTATATACATAATATAAATAGTGAGCGGAAGCCCAGTGAATAATAACGAAGTAAAGGATTTAATAAATGAAATCCATACTAGATTCAGAAATCATAATTTAGATTTATAAACAGATTCATATTCATATCCTTGTTCAACTCATACACAAAAGTCAGAGTTCATGCTTAATTATACGTGATACATCCATTAGTACTAACAGAGCAGATACAGAACAGATGCAGAACATGTGGTAGTTATGAGTAACCAGTTCTATAAAGGAACCTCTGGATCCGGGTAACAGACAAATATGCTAAGCTCCATGATGGAGCCTCCGGCATAGGTAACAGATTACAGACATATTAAGTTCCATAATGGAATCCTTGATACTGGGTAACAGCTAACAGATATCACATGATGCTAATGATGCCACGAATACATTATTAGAAATTAGACAATCATTCATTGTACAAAATATAATATTTCAGAAAATAGATCTTATTTCATCATACAGAAAATAAATAAAGTGGAACATAACTTTACTACGTTATTACTCACAGTTGGCTTTGGGTGTAGACAGATAGAGCAGACTAATCAAACGGTTTACAGCACGTGACCTACATTAACACATAACAAATACACATTTGAAACACACGTTGGAATATATCTAACTCATTACGTTCTATTCATAGTGTGTTTCTACATTTTACCCTCATTATTATGCCTTAATCTTGGCCTAAGAATGCCTAGGATGGAATAATGATGCAAAAATGTATTTGAAAACACTTAATCGAATTTTCTAAAAGCAGGGTTCCCGCTCGGGCGTAACTTTCTTCGCTCGAGTGGATATGCAACATGTGAGGGGACGCTCGAGCGCAACTTCCTCTGCTCGAGTGTTCTGTAAACTTTGAAAAAGTGCTGGTTAGGCGATTTTCACGGCCGACGAACGCTCGATGGTTGCTCGAGTGTAAGACTCATGCCCCCGCTCGAGTGCAACTCTCGCTGCTCGAGCGGTCTGCAAAACATGAAACTTCTGGGAGCATGCATTTCACGCTCGAGCGAACTTCTGGTCGCTCGAGCGGAGATGCAAAAACAAAGGTGGTTACTCGAGCGTAGAATCTCACGCTCGAGCGAAAAGCAAAATTCTGGAATTTCCAGATTGCTCTTCCTTGCTCAAAACTCGAATCTAACCCATCAAAACACAACTCTTGGCCCCAAAACTTGAGAAAACAAGTTTAAATTTTGAAAACATTAAGAATTAAAGATCATTTCACAAAATCAAGGCCTAAGAATATGTCAATTGAGTAAAATCAAACTTGAAACTTATAAAACAACACATGGACTTACATGCAAGTACTTTCTTGACTTCAAAGCTTCCAAAGCATAATCAATTGAGGCAAATTAATGGAAAACAAGATAAAGTTTCATATTTAAGTTTAGAATATGACATGCATGGAGAATTTACTTGAAATCAACCTTAAAAATCACCATGAAATGCACATGCAAGCTCTGTTCTTCTTCTTTCTCACTTCTTTAGTTCATTTCATGCACTAATCTTTCATTTCCTCTGAACTCACAACTTAAATGAGGTAATTACACAATTCAAAGGTTGAATTCCTTATCTACAAGTCTCAATTCTTTGAGTTCTTGAGTGATTCTTCCTAATGACTCAAATTCTAGCTAAGTTCAAGTCAATTCCTCCAAATTCTCTAGCAATCACCCTAGTTGAGCTCAAGTCTCCTCTTTTCTTTCATTCTCTCACGTTTTTATCACTAAGAATGAAGATATGAGAGTGTAAAAGTATGAATGAGGGTCTATCAATGCCTTATATAGGCTAAAGTAATGGTTTAATTAAGTAGTTGGTCAGAATACTCAATTAGACATTCAATTATTCTCATTAAATCATTTCGAATCGAACTTCAATTGAACCTACCATAGTATTCTAAAAATTCTAATTAACATATAAATCAAGTCAATTTCTAAATCGGATGCCGACAAAGCCTTCAATTCGTAAACCGAAATGAAAACATGAACAGATCTTTCCTACGTTAAACAGATATAAACACAAATAATACAACACACATGTAATTAATTCAGAATTTGATCTTAATAACGTATTAATCATATGAACTCATGGATTAACGTTAATCATGGGTCGGGGTTGTTACAAACTCACACAATATATTACCAGACACAATTTCGTTCTCACTATGGTGTTCATTTTGGCCCTGAACAACCTAGTCCTTCATGAGTGCTCTAGAGAATTGTAGCCCTTCACAAATCTCATAGAACCGGCCCAGTTCACACTCATATAGGTGATTCTTATGAAGAGTATCTTGTCATACTCCACTAGGTATTCCTAGATATAAGAATCATTAAAATTATTACTTAACCTAAAATACTGCAGACATGGTTTGACTCCCCAGTGATTTTTATGAGTCATACACAACTCGGTTGTCCCTTTGAACCTGGATCTTGGGATCTCCAGTCGACTAGGCTGGGTTACCGTTGTGGTAACTCTTATTTAATAGTGTAACGCCCTCAAATAACAGATAAAACCCATTTCATTAGACATGCATTTATATATATAAGATCCACATTCTTCAATTCATCAGAGTATTTCTTTACAAAAGTATTACATGTTAACAACAACAGCAAATGCCCTACGGGCTTACAGCTTTCCAAGTTAACACTTGGTTACAAAAAAAGAGTACTAACTCAATTACACATTAAGCCCTTGGCTTGGATTTACATGTAATACATCAAAAGGAAATAAGACAACAAAAGTCTGCCCGCCTCTAGCCTCCCAAGCTATGTCCTTGGAGGTGGCATGCTACCTGTACCTGAAAATGATGTTCCCATATAGGGTGAGCCACAGCCAAGTAGAAATACACTAAACCAAATATGAACAGTGACTAAAAGATTAGCAGTTGATAGATGGCTAACACTGATACTTTCACTTATAACACTTTACAGTTTCATGACATACAAGTTCATGTTACAGTCCATTTTCCAATTCTTTTCAATTCTCAACTTATAACCATGGCTCAGAACCTGGCCAAACAACTTATATGAGACAGTAACTCATATTAAACGCTTTCCCATTTCATAATAGATAAGCATACTAGCTATATCACACACCAACAGATAAGCATGCAAGCTATATCATCACTTCCATAGATATGCATAAGAGCACTATCACACTTCCAAGAACAAGCATATGAGCTGTGTCAACACATTACTAGATAAGCATATGAGCTCTATCTATGGAGTCCATCCCCTATCTTCTCCCAACAACATCCGGTTTAGAGGTCCATCCCCTATCTTCCTCTAAACCGTGGAGTACATCCCCTATCTCCTCCAACACGACACAATGCATATAAACAATAATTATACGCATCATCACACAATACATAAATTTCAGGTATTCTTTCAACCGTCATACTCAATGACACATTCCGGTGATTAGTTTCAATTTGCCTAATCATCATGCATTGTCTACAACAATCAAGACTATCCTCCACCGATAGCCCAAAACAGCTATTTCTATACAGAAAATAAATGCAACAATGGATATATAATCAACATTTCAACTAGGTGAGCGATAAATAATCCAACCACACCCTTTAATCTCATACCTTTCCAAATCAATTCCTCATTTCTCATAATTAATTATACGAATTAATTAACCAATGTAATTAGGGCATTTTTCATAATTATCATTACAACCCTTAGGTTCCATTTTTATTAATGTTTTAACATTAATTTCACTTTTCCATGCCAAACATGCATCTAGGTTTTATATAATTAAAACTCCAACTTTTGTAAATTTACACAAAAGCTCCAAACTTTCACAAAATTACCAAACCAACCCTAACATCTCAAAATACTAAAATTTAAAGACAAAGCCCATAGTGAGGAGTAGGTTATTCCTATCTCAAAAGATGACTCCTAACCAAGAAGGTGAAGAAAACGAAAATGCTCCAAACCACGAATTTCTCGGATCAAAAGATAGCTCTCGATGATCAACAACCTTTTTGTAAAGGCCAAAGGTGAGGAAATCACTCCTACTAGATCAATACCTAGAGAGAAGGTAGAGTTCTAGAGTGAGAAGCTCAACAATGGGGTTTTGGGGAAAGTAAGAGAGAGAAGAAAAGTGAAAAAGTGATTTAAAATGACCCAGCGGATAACTCATATACACATGACCCGCTCGAGCGTAGAATAGAGAGCTCGAGCGTAAAGCGCAAACATCTGGTCCCGCTCGAGCTCATAGATAACCGCTCGAGCGCCAAGAAACAAAAGCAAAAACACATCCGCTCGAGCGTGAAAACCAATCCGCTCGAGCGCAGATTTTCATCTCCCAGAACTTTACAGGAAAAGGACTACCCGCTCGAGCGCCAACAATACCGCTCGAGCACTACCCGCTCGAGCGTAGAAAACACACCTGCAGAAGTTTTACAGGGCCACGAAATACTGGAAGTGTGTAAACCCCGCTCGAGCGCAAGAAGACCAGCTCGAGCGGAACGCCTAAAAACTGGGCAACAAGGAATTGAAACTAAGGCCTAACCAACCTGTAACAACCTTGCCCAAAACATCCTAAAACTCACACAAATGGAATTAAAGGACGACAACCAGATAGATACAACTACCAACTCTACGGAACCGAGTCCGGAATACAACAGAACAGTAAAGGGACAACCGGGATCGCTATAAATAGGCTTAAGTCTTATTCCTCTTGATGAATTCTCAACTAACTCTCTTGTTAACCCTTTGGTTAATGGATCCACTATATTGTCTTTAGACTTCACATATTCAATAGAAATAATTCTATTAGAGAATAGTTGTTTCACGGTGTTATGCTGACGACGAATGTGTCGTGACTTACCGTTATACATATGACTCTGTGCTCTACCTATTGTTGATTGACTATCACAATGTATGCATATGGTAGACACCGGTTTTGGCCACATTTGAATATCTTCAAGGAAATGACGAAGCCATTCTGTTTGTTCCCCAACTTTATCTAAAGCTATAAATTCTGATTCCATAGTAGACCTAGCAATGCAAGTCTATTTGGAAGATTTCCAGATACAGCTGCACCACAAAGAGTAAAGACCCATTGGTGGATTTTGAGTCTCTAGTATCTGATATCCAGTTTGCATCACAGTATCCTTCAAGTATTGCTAGATATGTAGTATAATTTAGCCCAATGTTACGAGTAAATCGGAGATATCTAAGAACCCTTATAATGGCTTTCCAGTGTTCTATTCCTAGATTACTCATATACCCACTTAATTTACTTACTGCATAAGCTATATCCGGGCAAGTGCAGTCCATCAAGTACATTAAGCTCCCAATGATTTGGGCATACTCTAATTGAGAAATACGTTTTTCTACATTCTTAGAAATGAACAAATTAACATCTACAGGTGTTCTAGCAAGATGATCATCATCTTTTCTAAATTTGTCAAGTATTTTCTCAACGTAATGTGATTGTGACAAAGCATAAGATTATAATGTTTTAGTAATTTTCATATCAAGTATTACATTAGCAATCCCCATGTCTTTCATGTCAAAATGTTTATTCAACATTTTCCTGCTAGTTTTAATCATATCATTATTACTGCCTATGATGAGCATATCATCCACATAAAGACATATTATAATATAACCCTTACTTGTGTTTTTAATATAAACACATTTGTCACATTCATTAATTTTGAATCCATTTGACATCATTGCTTTGTCAAATTTTTCATTCAATTGCTTTGGCGCTTGTTTTAAACCATATAATGATTTAACCAATTTACATATTTTCTTTTCTTTTCTTTTCTTTTCCTGGAATAGAAAATCCTTTTGATTGCTCCATGTAAATTTCTTCATCTAACTCATCATTTAAGAAAGCGGTTTTCACATCCATTTAATGAATTTCTAGATTGTACAAAGATGCAATGGCAATTAGCATTCTAATGGATGTTATTCTAGTAACTGGTGAGTATGTGTCAAAGTAGTCAAGAACTTCTTTTTGTCTATATTATTTGACCACAAGTCTTGCCTTGTATTTGTCAATTGATCCATCCGTTTTTATTTTTCTTTTGAAAATCCACTTGTACCCAAAAGGTTTCCGACCTGGTGGCAAATCCACTAATTCCCAAGGGTGATTTTGTATGATGGATTCAACTTCACTATTGACAGCCTCTTTTCATAAAGGAGCCTCAGGATTGGACATAGCTTCTTTGAAAATTAAAGGCTCATTTTCTAACAAAAATATTAGATAATCTGGACCAAAAGATTTTGAGGTTCTAGCAAGTTTACTACGTCTAGGTTCCTCTTCCTCATTTTGATCTATCTCTTACTGTTGTTCTTGCTCTTGTTCTTGATCATGACTAGTAATAGCATCATAAGATCTTTTATTATTACTAGTCTCTTGTCTAGTCTTATTTGGGAATACATACTCAAAGAATGATGCATTTCGAGATTCAATAATAGTATTTACATGCATTTCAGTATGTTCTGACTTATGAATAAAAAATGAATATGCACTATTATTCTTGGCATAACCAATGAAAATGCAATCAACAGTTTTAGGACCTATTTTAGTCTTTTTAGGACTAGGAATAGCCACTTTAGCCAAACACCCTCACACTTTTAAGTATTTGTAGGATAGTACTCTCCTATGCCACATTTCATAAGGCGTTTGATTTACTTTCTTTCGGGGTACTTTATTAAGAATATAATTAGCAAAAAATATTGCTTCCCCCCACAAGTTCTAAGGTAATCCAGAACTTATTAATATGATATTCATCATTTCTTTTAAAGTCCTATTTTTCCTTTCAGCAATTCCATTTTGCTGAGGTGAGTAAAGAGCGGTGGTTTGATAAATTATTCCATGTTCTTTACAAAACTCACCAAAAGGTGATTCATATTCACCACCTCTATCACTTCTTGGTTTTTTAATTTTCTTATCAAGTTGATTTTCAACTTCATTCTTAAATTGAATGAAAGTTTCCAAAACTTCATCCTTGGTTCGAATTAAATAAATATAACTATATCTAGTATAGTCATCTATGAAGTGATAAAATATTTTTTCTCACCTTTAATTTGAATTGATTTAAAATCACAAATGTCACTATGAATTAATTCAAGTGGCTTCGTACTTCGTTCAATTGAATGAAAATGAGTTTTAGTTAATTTTGCCTCAACGCAAATTTCACATTTATGATTTAAATCAATGTCAAATTTAGGTAAACATTTCATATTAATTAATTTATGCAAAGATCCATAATTAACATGTCCTAGTCTACCATGCCACAAATTTGAAGACTCAAGCAAGTAAGAAGAAGATGTATCTTTATTAATAACAGATGGTACAACAGTCATTACATTCATTTTGAAAAGGCCATCAGCCATGTAACATTTTCCTACATACATCCCATTTTTGGTAAGTACAAATTTATCACTTTCAAAAACTAGACTAAACCCATTTTTACTCAATAGAGATCCGGAGACTAGATTCTTGCGAATATCCGATACGTGCAACACATTGTTGAGAGTGAGTTCCTTTCCAGATGTCATCTTCAGAATAATCTTTTCTTTTCTTTCAACTTTAGAAGTCAATGAGTTGCCCATAAAAAGTTGTTCACCGTTGTCCACCACAAAATAAGATATGAACATTTTTTTATCGGCACAAATGTGGCGAGTAACACCAATGTCCACCCACCATTCTTTAGGATTTCCGACCAGATTTGCCTCGGAAACAACTACAGAAAGATTTATGTCATCTACACCATTGGAAATTTTGTCCACTTCAGTCATATTGGCTTGAGCAGGTTTCTTGCTTGATCTTCCTTTGCCTTTGTGTTTGCTACGGCAATCTTTGGCCCAACGTCCCTCTTTGTCACAGATGTAACATTTGCCATTGAACTTGTATTTTTTAGTTTCCCCTTCTATAGAGCCTTGTGCAGAACTTTCTCCAAAAACTTTTCATTTATTTACTTTTGGAGCATGTTCCACCACATTTGCCTTAGATTCCATTAGATGCTTACCAGCCCGCTTCTCTAAATTGCGGTTGTCCTCCTCAATCCTCAAACGCACAATCAATTTTTCCAAAGTCATTTCTTTGCGCTTGTGTTTGAGGTAGTTCTTGAATTCCTTCTAGCCTTGTGGTAATTTTTCAATTAAAGCAGCAACTTGGAAAGATTCACTGGGAGACATGCCTTCTACATGAATGTCATGCAGAATAAGTTGGAGATCTTGAATTTGGCTGATCACAGTTTTAGAATCAATCATCACAAAGTCCAGAAATTTGCCTACTATGAATTTCTTCGAGCCAGCATCTTCTGTTTTGTATTTTTTTCTCCAAATACTCCCAAAGTTTCTTTGTTGTCTTGATAGGACTGTAGACGTTGTATAATGCATTGTCAAGTCCGTTCAAGATGTAGTTCCGACAAAGGAAATTAGCATGTTTCCAGGTATCGACCGCAGCAACCACTTGCAGGTCGGTTTCATCCTCTTTCAGAGTAGGAGTATCCTCACGGAGAAAATGTACCAAGTTGAGAGTAATAAGATAGAACAGCATTTTCTGCTGCCATATTTTAAAATCAGTTCTTAAGAACTTCTCTGGTATTTCACCGTGATTGATTGACACAGTCACAACAGGAGAGGGGGTTAGAACAATTGCAGCCACCATACCAGTACTAGTTTGAGCATTAGTTTTAGTAGCCATAGATTCTAAATTATAAAACAAAATTATAATTAGAATTTTATACTACACAGAAAATTTAAACCAAAACCACAGAATTTAATTCTGTAAAAATAAAAGAAACAATAATTGAAACTTTTATTTCCAATTAATTTGAAAAATAAAATATTTATTTAAACAAATTAATTCCACACAGAAAAATATTTCTGTAACACTTCAAAAATTAAAATACTGAAAATAGAATTTTAATTAATGAAAACTCAGAAATTATTTTTGAAAATCAAAATTAGTTTTTGACCAATTTCACAAATAAATATTCTGAATTGTTAAGGGGTACTTATGTGTAGATCCTAATAAATGAATTTATTATCTAATAGGTCCTATGAAAAAAATTTGTCATAAAATAATGTCACTAATTGTAAGTTTTAGCGACAATTTATAAAAATCATGACAAAAAAAGTCACTAATTATCAATTTTTAGCGACATATATAAAAAATTGTTACAAAAAAAATTATTTTTAGCGACAAGTTTACAAAGACTTATTTTTAATAAGACTTAATGAGAATTAGGTCCAACTATTAGGATCTATTGGTAGTTTACCTAATTGTTAATGACTAAAAATATATTACTACTAGTTGTCAAAGAAAATAAGCAGTATATTATTACTATTTTTCAAACAATATATTACTATTATTTATTTTTCCAACCAGAATATTATTTTGTAAAACTACAGAATATTAATTTCTGTAAAAAGAAGAAAAGAAGAAACGGAAACAAATGAAAAATTCTGTATAAACAGAATAATTCGATTCTGTCTTAAGATAATTAGAACAATCTTTTGTGTAAAATAAATAACTTAAAACAAAGTCAAACAAATAAAATAAATTAGTTACAGAATTTATTTACTGAAATGTATAAGTACAAAAATATATCAAGTCGAGTGTGTGACACTCTATCCTTAAGACATGTTCGTTCCGTTTTAGTGCTTACGGATAAATAGCGTCTATCTTCCAGCATACAATGATCTTCACAAATTGTAGTAGCACTCCAAACAATTTGTACAGCGAACAAAATCGGTGTTCTATGCTCTCCAAATTTTTCCTAAAATAATATGAAGAATAAATCTATGCAAGAGACCAAAACTGGAAGGAAACAAGTGAATTTTGGATATCTTGACTGTTGGAAATGGCCTGGTATTTATAGAACCAAACATGTATGAAATTCAAACTGAACAAATACAATTTCGAATTGAATAGGTGTAGTTCAAAATTGAACAGATTTGCTGAAATTGTTTGATCTGTTCGAACTGCTGGAACTGTTTGAATCTGTCCGAACTATGTAGTTTCAAATATGTTGGAAATTAGACCGGAGAAGGTTTCATTGGACAAAATTTGAATTCAAATTTGGTGAAAATTTTGAATTAATTTCGTTCAGGGAAAAAAAAAATTCCAACAAGAATTTTTGAAAAAATTTAAATAAATTTTGTCCAAAAAATTAATGTTAGAACCGACCCAACCCATAACCGTGCCCGGCTCGGCCGAATAAGCGACGGCGTACGCGCATATGGTGGTTTGAGCCAAGGTTCATTTTGTCCGTAACTCCTCCCTTCTACAAACTTGGGGTGTCTCTTGGGGCCCAACCCAAGTGTTGCCACCTAGAACTTATACACGCACATAAATTCTCTTAAATTTTCAATGTGGGATAACCATTTCGAGGAAACCTACATTTTACTTCTTCAATTTCCTATTCCACGAACCTAAAAATAATGTTAACTTTGCATTCACTCATAAATGGTTTTAACGAACTGTCTTCACCGTATGATTTGCCATGCGGTAAGGAACACGTCACCTCTTTGGACCCACCCCAAAAGACGTGTGGGCCCCACTAAAATTTTAACTCAAAGTTGGCCCAAAATAAGCCTATAAAACCATTATTTCCAACAGAATTTTTCCCAAACTGCATACATACGGGCAGGTCCAAACTGATCCGTAAACCGTCCAAAATCGAACCGCAAACACCCCTAGTATTTATAATTGGGCAAACTTCATTTTACCTCTGTGGGGTTTGAGTCGTGTATGATTTACCCTCTTAACGTTTGGAAATTACCACATAATTCTTTTGTGATTTGTGAACTGAAGTGCACCGTTAGACCCGTTAATGATTTTAATGAAAAAAAAAACTAAAATATCCATGTATTTTTGTCATTTGTTTGAAAAATAAAGTGCACTTTAACCCTCTATACTTTATTTTATGTACGATTTACTTTCTTAAAATTAAAAAATGAGCGTATAACCCCTTATGTCTACAACGTGTTTCACACTTACTGTTAAATTAGATGGAATGTTTAACGGTGCATTTCAATCCACAAATCACGTAAGTTTTATGTGATCATTTCCAAATATTTGAGGAATAAACCGTGCATAACCCAAACTATAGGGGTAAAGTAAAGTTTGTCTTTTATAATTTATCCAAATATCTATAATCTCAATATACTTTTTTCACGTATCAAAGTATTTTTATATTTTTTGTTTGTTTACATTTTTTTAAGGGGCTATTTGTCTTTAGTTCACTTTGTGGAATGGACAGTACCGTTGGGTCTGTGAGTCTACCACGGGTTCTATTTCGATGATTCGAACCATCAATATGTAAAGCACGTCGAGTACTTTATTCTTGTAAAAAATCACGTTGATCGAATATTAATAGCTATTTGATCGGATTAGATTTTCGTTAACAATTTATTTTGAAAATTATACTTAGCATGGACAGATATTTAATCCAATTAAGTAGCTATCGATATTTGATTAATGTGATTTTTTATAAAGATAAAATATTTGACAAATTCTACATATTAAATAATTTATACTCAACGGTAAACTCTAATATGATCAGAGCCTGCAGAGGAGTGACCCTTTTTTTAAAACTAAGAACCGCCTTAAAGGCGAGAAGTTATTGGGTGTTACTCGACGCCATTCATATCATGACAAATGTTTTGTTGTCTCCAAAAAGATGTATAAAAGTTGTAAATCTTATTGTATAAGGTAATCAAATTCAGTTTAGACACCACGTGTATTTGCCCAACAAGTATCATATAATTTTTTCTTCCAAACTGTTTTTAACATTTTTCATCTAAAATTTTGATTGGGTAAAGAAGCACGTCATTAACATGGAAAATTTTAAAGAAGCTTAAACCAAAATCTCAGACCTTTTTATACTTATTAATTTTTTGTATATAAATTTTTTTTTTTCAAAATAAAATTTTTGAAAGTTTATATACAATTTATTATTAGGATATATAGTCAAGGAAGATTTTTAACTAGGCCTTTGTATAAGATTGATTTTTTTTTTCCGAGACATTGAAAGAATTTTTCACTTTTATGATTAGAGTATTTGAACATTTAGGAGAAAAAGAGACTTACTACTTTCTCTGTCTCAAATTAATAATTCCTTTTAAAAAATTTAATTTTTTTTTATATTACAATTATTGCATTTTAAAAATATTAATTTTTTAAAATTACCCACTAATAGTATATTTTTTGAGAATATCAATATCATAATTATATTTGTGTTGTTAATGAATTTTTTTTAAAAAAAGAACAAAATAAGAAATTTATATTATTTGTCATTGATTTTTGAAATGAAACTAATATTTTGAGACGGAGGAAGTACAAGCTATGGACAAAAAATTTGAATTTTGCAATATTTATAATTCGGAGATATTTGATAACAAAACATTTTTCTTTTTTTATTTCTAGATAAGTAAATTTTGTTTTAAATATTAAATAAAACATGCATATTTTATAAGAGTTAAAACTATCGCTTTCATTGGTCAACACTACGAACCTGCCTTTCTCATCTATTAGGCCAAGAGGATTTAATGAATCTAGACATGTTTAATGAATCTAGACATGTTCATGGACTGATTAAGAATGTTTTTTTTGCAAAAAATAAAGAGACAAAATTAGAGATTTTACTAAAGGCAAGAACAATGTATTTTCCGAAGTCGTGTGCTTTTGCATTAAAAAATGTGAATTTGGTCAGCAATGCTTATCTCATAACTTTGTTCTCTCGACCTAGTTTCCACGTCAATTTGCACAAAATACATAACAAACATTAAATAATCGTAATAGTCCAAAATTTCTGTGAAAGCTCAAGCAAATTTCTGTGAAAGCTCAAGCTAAGCATCGAAATATGATCTTATTTTATTGGACCTTCAAAAAATGCAGATAAGTCAAGTGATATTTTATTGGACCTTAAAAAAAATGCAGATAAGTCGAGTAACGCAATGGTTGAGCAGTCTCTGCAAATATTACATGAACTTCAGTATGCCTAACACCAAATACCATAAGAGAAAAGTTAGGGATCATGAAAATTTTCTCATGAAAATGATCATGAAAGAGTTATGATCCTTAGATTACCTTAATTAGTGTGTACTATTTTAGAGAAAAGTTAGGGATCATGAAAATTTTCTCATGAAAATGATCATGAAAGAGTTATGATCCTTGGATTACCTTAATTAGTGTGTAGTATTTTATTCTAAGTGTAATCCAAGGGTCACAAAGCTTTCATGATTATTTTCATGAAAGGTTTTTCATGATACCTAGCATTGCTGAGTATTTTATTCTAAGTGTAATTTAAAGGTCACAAAGCTTTCATGATTATTTTCATGAAAGATTTTTCATGATACCTAACATTGCTGATACCATAAAGTTGGTACTTTTCACAACAAATGCTCGTTTAGTGCACTACAAAGCTTCACAACAGCATAAACAAGAATGACATCACCAAGAAATTGCCAAGAAATAACACGGAAAGAACATGACTAAAAGGGAGACGAGCTTTAGAAAAAAAAACCTATGAATAAAGATAATTGAATAAATACAATAAGCATATACTTGGACTGCAAAGAGTGAAACTGACAGCAATTAGAAATTGGCTACTCGCTCTTTGGCTAACATAAAAAGCAGCAACAGAGTTTAAAACAAGCTTTGCCCTTATTCACAAAAAGAACAAAATCAATGCTTAAAAACCCTAAAGAACATAAAGTCATAATTTCAAAACTTCCAAACCAGACTTCAAAATATGATAACCGCTAAGCCATGGCAAACATTCAGCTAGAGCAAAGCACACCAACCCCCAATCATTATGCCTGATTGCCATCACTCCTTGGACCCCTGCCCATCTGTCCACGGCCACGTCCATAGCCTCCTCTGTCCCCTCCACCTCTCCCTCTTTCATACCCGGCACCTGTCAAAAAAACCGAGGCATATGAAATGATAAAACCAAAAAACTATTCAAACAGAAACACAAGCATTGGCATTACCAGAGCATTAATTCGTATCACAATTCCATTTACAGTGTAAAGAATATGCAACTGAATGGATTATTTGAAAACTAAGTCAATACATTAATACTTCTCATGAATTAACCATTACCAAAAATAGAATTTAGAATTTTATATTCCAAGTCTTTTGTAGATACTTAAAATATTCAAATCGAGAAGTCACACCATTGTGATCAAAATAATATTGACTAAACTACTAGTAAAAATTGAATACTCAGTTATTTAACTAAGATATTTATGAAGATACTGAAAATAAAATTTTCAATTATTATTACACTGAGTTAGTTGAAAAGAGAAGTGCAAAAGCTATTAGCCTGAAATTGAGACTAGCTTCTTGTGTTCCAATAGCCAATATTGCACAAGAACATTATGAATGCAAATAGAAACATAGAGTAGCATACTAACCACGGTACCCCCAATCTCTGCCACGCCCACCTTGGCCCCAATTTGAATATCCATCATTGCCACGACCACCACCTTGGCCCTAGTTTGAATACCCACCTTGACCCCAGTTTGAATATCCATCATTGCCACGCCCACCACCTTGGCCCCAGTTTGAATATCCATCATATCTATCAGACAGAAAATATAGCAAAAATCAGGGATATGCATTGAAGTTATTATTAACATAGCAAATAAACATAGAACTTGATACACAACTTGATCATATTTTTTGCATTACAAATTGCAATTCTAGGAGCCAATACCTTGGTGGTTTCCATATCCACCTCTGCCCCAACCCCATCCCCCTCTTCCCCTTCCCCTTCCCCTCCCTCTCCTCCTGGCATGATCTTGTCCTGGCTGAAACATTTCTTCAAGACCTACAACCGGTTGTGGGCGACATTACAGAGGAGAGCCGCAACTCCATAGTTGGGCCGGGCTACTGCAGCGACTTGTACCTGGCCGCCTTTGTCAGTTATTTCATCTCTTTTTTGGTTCTCCCTAGCAACCCTACGGAGGGTATCAATCCTCTGGTGTTCCCTTTGGCTGTTAAACTCTGCAGTGGCAGTCAGATCCCTCTGGCCCCCCTCTTCTTGGGGAACTTATACTTCCGCCTTGACCTCATTCACTCAAACATGGAGAGATGCATGGACCGCTATGATGTATGGAGCTTTGCACACACACAGTTCCTGACCGCCTTTTTCTACGAGCAATTCCCTGCTATGAGCCCCGTCCCTAAAGAGCATGAGCCCTTCTTTACCGACGAAGTCCTTGATGCAAAGGGTCGACCTGTCACAAGACAAGTGCACCAATCCCTCCCTTTCATCTCCCGGTGGCCTAGTCTTTTCACCAACAGACCCTTCGCGGATTACGTTGATCGCATGGAGGAGTGTGTGTTCCTCCTTTTTACCCAACTTCTTCCAGGCATTTCTATTATCCTATTTTATTTCTCAGAGGCTCCTCATGTTGATTTCTCCCTTGACAGCTTCCAGGCCAACTCCCTTCTACTAACTACCATGATACGTCCCAGGTTTCTGCCTATATGGAATGATGGAAAAATGTCCAGTGTTGTCTACCTACAGGATAGGGTCCTTAGGCAATTCGGCATAGACCAGGGCATCCCCCACGCCCCTCTGTCTCAAATATATTTTCATTAGAGCTTCCAAAGGTTTGCTCGTGACTATACCACCTTACTCGTGGAGGGTTCAGGCCTCCTGGAGTTGCCTTCACTTGGATGAGAAGGTGCCTTTACTCCCAGTAACAAGCTATTCTGGTACCGCAACCTCAACTCTTTTTTCAACTTTTGCAACAGTGCTCTCGTTGTCCCTGCGATGGAACCCATTCCGTAGCCTGACTTATCGCTTCGTCTCCCCTCTGGTCGAGGGAAATAAACTAGTATATTCTGTCGTTTCAAGCTTCTGTCTCTACCTGCAGTAGAGGAGCCTTATCCATCTGGGGCAATGTATGTCCAACCCCTGCAAGTTGCTTTTCCCCCAATTGGTGTAACAGTATACATGACTCGTTCTAGACTGAGGGCAGCCTAGAAGGCAACGACATCAGTTGCTGAGGCACGTGCCTCACCAAGTAGGAAGAGACTCCGAAAGGTACCCATACTTAGAAAATATTTTCCATTACTTCCTTGGGCTTTTCATATTTACTTTAGTAATCACATGATCTTTTCCCTTTTCAGGGCCTATCGGCCGTACCACCTTCAAGCCCCAGAGGTTCTTCTATTGCCATCGAAATTTCCTCAGATTCAGACGATGACGACGACCTTCCCATTACTTCAAGGGTCACAAGATTCAAAACCCGCAGAATGGTACTTCTAGATGTTGAAGAAAAACCAAGTGCTGAGATCGAACCAACTATTGAGGCTGAGCCAGTTGTTGAGGTTGCAGAAAACGAACAAGTCCCCCCTGTTGTGGAAGTTGTAGCGGGTGGTATAGTTGTTGAGGGTGTAGAACCTCCAAACCCTGCTGATTCTGTTCACTCTGACCGTTCCTCTGTCAGCGGAGATGATTTTGTTCCAGAGACTTCGAGAGAGGATCGTGGCGTAAGAGAACCACTAGAAGTTGTACCACCCACATTATGAGTTGTATTTGGGGGTTCTTCCCAGTCCACTAAGTCTCCACTGGTTCCATAGACCCCAATTCTCAATGTTCAAGTTGCTAAGAGAGGTGCAGATATAGCGGCTGTTCCTGCTGTGGAACCCCTAAGTTTGGCTCAACTTGCGAAGGCAGCTGTCAATCTGGCCGCTCATGGTACTACTACTGTTGCTGATGCTTCCGACCCAGTTGCCTCAGCAACTTCTGAGCAGCTCGATGATCTGTATCCTACTCACTTCCCTAAGGTGCCGGCTAATCTTAGGGGATCACGAGACTTTTATGTAGGCATGGACACCACTGTTGTACTGGATCTGAATGTCAAGGACTACCCTATGGGTGACCTCTTTTCAAAGCGCCATGATGGTGCAGGCAACTTTGGCCTTTCTCATCAGTTCACCCAGTCGGGCATCTAGTATCTTCCCATTCCAATGCTGCTAGGCAGTCGCCTTCAGGGGAGGTGTGTCGCCCCCAGGCCTTTTGTCACTCTACCAGTCTCCCTCCAGTAATCGAAGTTAGCGATGGTGTGAGAGGGTCCTCTCAGTCCTCAGGGAAAGTTTCTTTCCTAAGTTATTGGGTCTCCCTCGAAACTGCTCCTACTCTTGCTCACATCCAGGCGCTGCATCCTGGCACCTTTACGGCTTTCAATATTTCGGGCTCAATGGTGCAGACAGCATTATTGGAGTCACTTGCTAGCTTCATCTGCGACCTTGCTGTAAAGAATATTCTGACGACTTCCAATAAGTTTGTGGAGAGTGTTGAGGCTAATTTCAGCGGCTTTGAGAGGAATGGTCTGGACCAATCATGGATGAGGGCCAGGCTTCAAGCGGTCGATGACATACTTGAACATGCAGATAATGGAGCAATGATTGCATCTTTGGATGAGATTGTCAAGGAGTGTGAGGGTGCCTTGGAGCAACATCGGCAGAACCTGGCTCGGTTCAAAGAGAAAGACTTTGCGTTGGTTGCTCAACTGCCTAGGGATGTGACCCAGATGGACTCTCTCATGAAGGGTTTGATTTGATTTATTGTAACTCTGTTATGGCTCATTTTCTTTGCACTTTTGCTATCTTTTTTCCTTCTTCTCTCTCTTTTTTTTTTTTTTTTCCTTCAAACATTGTAATCATACTGTGGGAAACTTTGATGTTTATGAGGAACAAAGATACTAAGTAGTCGAATTTTAATTCACTGTTTTCTTTTCATTGTCTTTACACAACTTTTAAGGATGAGCAATACTCTTGTTATGAACAGAATTTCACCATGACTAAGCTTTTACAAGGCTAAAATTTCACTAAGTATAGAAAACTTTCCTCGCTCTAAGTGTTTACAAGGGTAACAGGAATACTAAGTGTATGACACTTTCTTTACACTTTGCTTTGGAAATATTAACAAAGAAACTTACAACTCTTTTTTCTGAACAAAAGAAATTAAGGAAAATACTCTTTGACATACTTGGCATTAATAGGGCCAGTTTTAAATCCATTATCTACTCTTGTCAACTTGTAATACCTATTGCTACTTGCCTCAGCAACTTTGTAGGGGCCTTCCCATCTGGGTGAGAACTTGGGGATTGGTTGCCCTCACATGATTGCGCCCACTGTCTTCCATACCAAGTCCCCCTCCTTAAACTCCCTGTGTTGAACAGAATGATTGTAGGTGCGAGCTATGGACTAATGATACTTTTTCATTGCCCATGAGGCCCGATCCCTTCTTTCTTCGGCTGCCTCTATGTTGTTCTTTCTATTGTCTGGAACTAAGTGTGCTGACAAAGCCATTCTTGCTGAGGGCACTGCCAACTCAACTGGTAACACAGCTTCGGACCTGCATACTAGAGAAAATGGGGTTGCCTGAGTTGGTCTCCTCTTTGATGTTCTATATGCCAGAGTGCTACATGGAGTTGTTTAGACCATGTGCCCCCTGCTTCATCCATCATTTTACTTAATATTCGGATGAGAGTTTTGTTGGTTGCCTCAGCTTATCCGTTCCCTTGAAGATAGTATGGACTAGACTTATGGTGCTTAATCTGGTAGGCATCCAACAGTCTTCGTACATGGCGATTTACAAAGGGAGCTCCATTGTCAGACAACATTACTTTGGGTATGCCAAACCTACAGATTATGTTTTCCTTGATAAAGTTAGCTACTCCTGCCCCATCTGCTTTTCTCATTGGTATAGCCTCTACCTACTTGGTGCTAACTTCCGTCGCTGCAAGTATCTATCTGTGGCCTTTGGATTGCTGTGCTATAGGACCTACCAAGTCAAATGCCCAAGTATGAAACGAGTAAAGAGTCTTGATGTTGTGCGGCTCAACCGCTGGTGCATGTATCAAGTTCCCAAACTTTTGGCAGGATTGACATCTTTTTATAAAGGTTTTGGCATTTTCTTCCATTGTCGGCCAATAGTAGCCGAGGTGAATAAGATGTCCATATAATCACTGCCCTCCTTGATGCTTTGTCTTATGGGCTTCCCTCAGCAATTCATTTGTCTCGTCCTTTGATAAACATGCCAAAGGTTCCCCTTCAAAGCTTCAGCGGTACAGCTTGCCTTGGTCAAGGAAGAAGCGGAGGGCCCACTTCTTAACTCTAATTGCATTAACTTTGTTCTCGGGCAGTGTTACATTTCCAAGATAGTCAATATACAATTGCCTCCATTCTTCACTACTTAAGAAATGGGATTCTTCCTTTTTAGGATGGGACTGACATTTTGCACATTGCCTCTGCAACTCAGTGTTTTCCTTTTCCATCTCTGGCCAGTAATACCCTTGCCTCTGTATCCGTCAGTATAGACTGATATCTCCATCTCCACAAGACTTAGCATGGATCTGCTTAAGTCTGTAAGTTGCTTCTTGTTTGCCGACGCACCTTGCCAACAGGTTGTTGGGACTGTGAAAATACAACTCTTCTCTAAGGAGCAAAAATGATGCAAATTCTGCTGGTCTGATTGTTCCCTGGCCTGTTTTTAACTATTGGATTATATCTGCTTTCCACCCCTCAGCATTTTGCTCTGTATGTTTTTCGACTAACACTATTGGTGTTGTTCTTTTCTTGATGATGATGGCTATAATATCATCTGGTATATCTACCTTTGCCCCCAATGTAGCCAAGGCATCGGGGAAACTGTTGTGTGTTCGAGGGGTATACTGGATTTGGACATCATCAAACTGAGTGAGCAACCTTTGAACTACGGTACGATATGGGGCCAATAGAGGCTCCTTCAAGGCAAAATCACCTATTGTTTGCTTGACAACTAGCTTGTAGTCACCCCAAATTGTCAACTTACGAAGGCCCTTCTTTTAGGCAGCAATTAGACCCAATATCAACGCCTCATATTCAACCTCATTATTTGAACATCGAAGCCAAGCTTATACGATAGATGAAACTTTTCTCATTCTTGACTAGTTAGCATTATTCCAGCTCCACCTTTCCCAGCTCCGGAAGCTCGATCAAATTTTAAGTCCCAATAAGTCTCAACTGCAGTTACTGAGACATGGACGTCACCTAGTAGAAGTACCTCTACAGGTTCATGTTCACCAGATGGGAATTGGGCCAGTAAGTCTATGAGTGCTTGGCTCTTAATAGCCTTTAGAGTAACACAAGTGATGTCATATTTTGCTAGAGCCAAAAGCCATCTTGTCATTCTTCCAGTCAGAGCGGGCTTACTCAGTAAGTAATGGACTGGATCATTCCAGGTCACAACCTAGATCGGGTGTGCCAAAAATAGTGGCGCAACTTCTGCGTTGTGAAGGTTAAGGCTAAACAATGCCTCTCAAATGGGGTATATCGCGACTCGGTACCACTGACTTTGCAACTGATGTAATAGACTGGCTTCTCAATGCCATCTATGTTTTGGACAAGTAGAGCTCCAATACACTGAGGTGTAGAGGTCAGGTACAGTAGCAAATGCTTTTCAAGTTATGGGGCAATCATTATAAGTTAAGAGGTAAGTGCTTTCTTCACTATATCAAATGCCTGTTGGTGTTCTTGCAACCATTCAAACTTGTGATTCCCTTTCAGCAGTGTCCCAAAGGAAAAGGTTATCTCAGCAAGGGCTAGAATGAACCTCCTAAGGTATGACACTTTGCCTAGGAATTTCTTCAAGGCCTTTGAGAGTGTGGTGGTGGCATCTCCATGATTGACTTGATCTTGTCACCATCTATTTCGATCCCCCGCTGGTGTACAAGAAAACCAAGGAACTTGCCGGCGATAACTCTGAAGGCACACTTGAAAGGGTTCATCTTTAGGTAGAATTTGCGGCAATGCTGAAAAACTTTTTCCAAGTCGGAGAGGTGTCGGTTTGCCTCAGTAAACTTGACCAACAGATTATCCACATATACTTCTACTTCATGATGCAACATGTCATGGAACACTGCAGTCATAGCCCGTTGGTGGGTTGGCCCCACATTTTTCAAACCGAAGGGCATCACCGTATAGAAAAAATTTCTGAAAGTTGTCTTTTCTGTATCTTTTGATGCCATTTTGATCTCGTTATAACCACTGAAACTGTAATAACCCGACTCTCTCATCTACTTTAATTCCCTAATTATATATGTGATTATACGTGTGCTTATGTGCTTGATGTGAAATTTCATGTTTAAATGTGTGAATTCTATATTTCTAAACTTGTATCTGTTGATTATAAAAAAATCTTTTGAAATTACAACCTTTGGAATAAAAAATGAAAGCCTTAGAGGCGCGATAAACTGAAATTGATTTTATAGTTATGATTAGCATGATTTTTAGGACATAATATGAAGTTTTGTAAAAATTTGATTCGTAATGATTTAATTAGCTTTATTTGGTTAATTTCTTAATTAAGCCCACTTTTGACTCAACTAAGCTAACTAATAGATATATAGGTATATGAGAGCCTTAGAGTTAACATGGGGACTAATCAAAACTTAACAAAAATATCTCCTGGAGGAGCCTAGAGAAGAAAGAAGAGAAAAGAGAGAAGAAGAAGAGAGCTCACCATAGGAGCTTGGAACTTGGGAATTAAAGGGGGAAATCAAGATTTTAGCTCAAGGTAAGTGTGAATCAACTAGATTACTCTCAATATTCCTTCAATTGATTAACACCAAGCCCTAAGATGAAGCTTTTACACTCATAAAGTTAGGGTTTTAGAGTTATGAACTTGTTTAACTCAATATCAAAAAATTAACATGGATTTCTTCCATTTGTTTGATGTAAGAGTTATTTCCTTTGTTTTGTTTTTGCTTTGAGTTGGGTTTTGAGAAATGAGAATTTAATCTTGAGGTTTTGTGAGTTTTGAACTCATGCAAGCATGTATACATATATAGCATGAATTGATGAAGAAAATGAAAGAATTATGGAGTTAGGAATTTTTATGTAAAACTGAAGGAAATTTTGATCTATTTTAGCTTGAGTTTTATGCTTATTATGTTCATATGTTACGTTTTTGAAGTAAAATTGATTGATTTGAGTCTTAGAAATGTTATGAAGAAGATAGATTTTGTTGAAGTTTCGGACTGCTCAAATAGAGCTCGGAATCGCACGTGCAGGATACATAGCCGCATGTGCGGGGCTCACAGTCGCACGTGCGGAAACAGGGGAAGCAACTTCGGCATTCTGAAATAAAAGCACGTGCGGGGCTACACGTGCGGCGCACCTCTGCACACGTGCAGTGAAAGATTGCCACACGTGCGGGAATTGGGGAAGAATCATGTCACTCTCTATTACCCTTTTTGATCCTCTGAATTTGGTAATATGTGTATTTAATCCTCTGAAAAGCTTAAAGGAAAATAAGAATTGAATGCAACGCAAAAATGATTAAGGAATGGAAATTAAGAAAAGAATGTGTGGCTTATCCGTTTGTATATGTGCCATGTGTAGGTCGCTTCCAGGAAGCGACTGTCGCTCGACGAAACCACTGTAAGTAACAATAGTGTAACGATATATTTATTTCTGTATTTCTATTTATGAATTATGTACCTTGATTGTGCTTGGCATAGTCGAGATAAATTATGCAATGATTTATGTATTATGATTGTAAATGGCATATTTCGGATAAATGGTGCTATGATTCATGTACTTTTTTTATGAATGGCATATGTTAGATAAATTATAAGTTAATGGAAACGATTGAGCAATGGTACAGGTCTAGGCAATGGCATATGAAATGGACCTGAGGTCGTTCTGTTTCCGTTACATATGATGGCCTTAAGGCCGAGGGAGATGGAGACATGTCGATGTTCTGTCTACCCTACCATGATATGAATTGTTATGATTAATGGCTCTAAGGCCAAGGGAGATGGAGACATGCTGATATTCCATCTACCCTATAAAGTCCAGAATAACTGTTGATATGTTGGGCCCGAGGCTGTTGTGCATTACGTTGGGCCTAAGGCCGTTCTGTCTTATGTTGGGCCTTAGGCCGTTTTGGAATATGATGATGGGGACATGTATATGTTAGATAAATGCTCTCCAAGACATATGCCTATTCACCCAAACCTTCTTACATTATTATTATTCACTGAGCCTTGCTCACTCCGTTTTTATATATGTTTATATAGGTGATCAGCTTGGAGGATAGCCCTAGGTCAGCTTCAAGAAACTTTTGATGGACCGGTTCTCTTAGGCCTCCAAAGTGGAGCCTTTTGTCTTTTGGAATTGTCTCCACATTTGTTAAGTCTTTTGAAGCTTGTTGCTTAGACACTTATGGATATGTAATTTTTGGATTGTTAGCGTACATGATTTATACTTGTATATGTGAACTGTGTATATGAACCATCTGAATATGTTGTTTAATGATCTTGGCATGTAAGCACTGCTCAATGGACGTTCTACTATTTATTTGTTTTCGCTTAAGGCCTCGTATTTGAATAAATAGTTTTAAAATTTTGTCTTTGAGGTCAGAGTGCAGGCCGGTCATGACCTAAACTTTTAGGGGTGGATTTGGGTCGTGACAATTAGGGGTGCAACTTGGGCGGGCTCAACCCGAGCAACCTGAGCCCAGCTCGAATTTTTTTAGGGCTTGGACAAAATATTTTCAAATTCGGTACGGGCTTGGGCAAAAATTCAGAAGCCCGAATTAAATTTGGGCGGGCTTGGGCAAAGACGTCAAGCAACCCGAGCAACCCGAAGCCCAAATTATACACATATAGATATATAAAAATATTAAATATATATATAAATTAGCCATTACATGATATTAAAGTAATTTATATTATTAAATCATATTGAATATATTATATATATAAATAACATAAAATCTTACTTTTTTTTTTCTTTTTATTTTCGCTGATAAATTGTAAGGACTACTATAGTGGCATCTCTTTTACATTATATAAATTATTTATTTTGATGGTATTAATCATTTTCTATTTTTTTTAAAAAAATTGTAAATAGAGTCAAATTTTAATAATTTAATAATGTAGCTGGGAAAAAAAAAACTGAAATTCATTTACAATTCGGGCAATTCAGGTTTAACTTGGGTCAGGCTTGGGCAGACAACCTCAGGTTAAAATTCGGGTTTAGGCGGGCTTGGGCAGGTCTTAGTACAATTTGGGCTGGGCTTGGACAACCTCCCAACCTGACCGAACCCGCCCCAATTGCACCGCTAGTGACAGTTGGTATCAGAGCACAAGTTACTCTCTCACACACGGGTCCATTTGAGTTATAGGGTGTCCTAGAAAAGATTTAGGGACATTGCATTGGCTTGTGTGCATGTGTGAACTGTCATGAACACGACTATGTGAACTATTGTGCAGACATCTGAAAATAAATGAAGTGAATGCATGTGAATTGAGAAATATATCTGAATTGAACTAAACTGAAATATATGAAAAAATGTAAAGAATTACTAGCCTATGGTTATGAAATGTGCCATTGAGAACAGACAATGGAAGGACAAAATGATGTGGATTGTGTGGATATGTTTGAATTGAAATGAGAACAAAAACTATGAGAATGAAAGTTATGTGCACTCATGTTATACTAATTCTGATATTGAAAATGAACTATGTGGAATACATGTAGAAGTATGATTATCGTTTTAGTATGCATCCGAAGGTTATATAGGCACATGTATGATTCTAATCTTATCATTTATGTGAACATGAGATATAAATCGTTATGTGAAAGTGTACAAGCAAGTGTTGTTTTGTTATGATGCAAGTATATGAACATGTAAATCATAAATTGTTGCTTATGCGCATTTCGATCCCGTAAATAGGTATATGTGTAGCCTATGAATATGGTTAAGTGCACAATTATCTAGTACGTATCTAGCATGTGATAATTGATAAGTATCCAGTCATTTGTTATGTATATGGTTATCTGTGTCTTGACAATACGTAAAAGGTGGCAACACGTAAAAGGTGTGCTTATGTGAAAATACGCTTATGTGTCTTCGTGTTTATTTCTGTACTTGGTATGTCATGATACGAGTTTGTCTAGATCATGAAGGAAACAAGGGCAAATGATTTAGATGACTCTTCCATAGCCCGACTTGATAGACTGGACGGTATAGTACAAGGAATGGTAAAGATCCTAAGACGACAACATCAGTTACCGTTACAACAAGAATCTTTGCCGCCACAAGCGCAATCTGAATGGGAAGGAAAGAGACATGGCTTTTTCTCAAGGAAAAGATCATTTAAAAAACAAAATGCGGGATCATTGCGCACATCAAACTCTACAAGGAATACAGCACTAACATCTAACGAATGTGGTAAGAAACACCGAGGAGTTTGTTACTGAATTTTTGGGACTTGTTATAGATGTGGTAAAATGGATCATAGGGTGAGGAACTGTCCTTAGATTGCTAATCAGGATAGAGTAATTACACTCGTCCCAGAAAACATTCCGAATGTTGTGACCATTATCCTAGGTATTTATACTGTTTTTCAACGAATGCCTAATATGTTGATTGATTTTGGACTGATGCATGTGTACATCTTTGCTTGGGATATTATTTGCTTCGGCTATCTGCTACATGTGTATTTAGATTGGTTAGCCACAGGATCAATATCTTATAGAAGCGAAATCTATGCGTAAAGAATCGCTGTGGGGAAAATTTGTATAACCTTTAGCATGAAATGCATTGTTAATATGTTGATTGAATCACGAATCTATGGGTTACACTTTGATATTACTAATGTGAAATGGGATTAGAATTGATGCAATAGAACCCTACTTATTGTATGCATACTCTTGAACCTTTATTGAGTGACAACTTATCTATACTATAGAAATGTTTAACCTTGCGGATAGGAGGAATTGGTGATTAGTCTTCACACTGTATTTGGAAATTTACTATGATACTTATTGATATGATTATGATTATGGTACGACATGGACATGAACTTGGGAACATGCTGACTAAACCCAGAGATTTATTAGAATTACGAACTTGAACTGTGTACTGTAGAATATTCAATATGTAGAACTTTTGGAAATGGGATGGCGAGTGAACTTTTGTTGATTGAGCATTGCTAGAGGGCTAATAATAGAATGTATTAACCATGAAAATAGCATTGGTTTTTGAAATATTCTTGAGAAATTATTGAATCACATCAGCTGAATAGATAAGAGTGGAATTGCTTCGTTTTCATATGGTGAGTATTGCTAGTTTTGCTTAATGATTGCCTATGGAAAACAGTGACAACATGAGTGTGTTTACTATCAGCTGTTACATAGACTGATTGAACTTTAAATGTGGAGTACCCTTAAGATTTATTGTCGGAATGAAAGTTATTGATAGATCACCCTTGCTATGGAAAGGTTTGGACTTGTAATTTTGCTACTTTATTGGGTCAGTTCTTTACCCTGTATATAGACATTTTGATGAGAACTGTTATGTATGACACCTTGAATAACTGGATATTGGAACGTACGATGAATGGCTGTGATAAGAAGTTACGCGTATGGACTTCTCTTAGAATCTGGTAAGGGACTAATGACGTTGAGTAGGATTTTGCTTCTTATAAATTGCTTATACAGAATAAAAGAATGACATACACACTAGTTATGAGGGTCGATAGATTGCTAAGAACTGTTGGGAATTTGTTTACTATCCTACCAAATTGACTTGGTCAATATGACTTTCAAACGTAAAATAGCTTATATGATTTTGGGAATTGAGGAACTGAAATTAATATTTGAAATACGTGGTGTACAAGTGATGAACTTTACGACTTTGAGAATTGAGTGACTCTTGTCATCACCGTGTATGTGTTTCTTAAAAGATGAATTACTGATGATTTGTGATTTTCTCTTTAGAGGTATATACTTTTGTTGGGAATGACGGTTATCATATTTGTTTTTATTGCTTAGATTATGATGAAATTACTAAACTCTTGACTGTATGACTATGCGGCTAGCTTGGGATGCTCAAATGGGAATTGTACCGCGTACGTAATTTTGGAACTGTTGATTACGAGTGATGGGGCAGAATTTTGTTGAAATGGATTTGGTAGAACTTTTATTTGACTGGCTATAATCGAGTGATCAGATTGAATGTGCTAAAAGGCTAGACTTAGAATGTAAATCCATCTGATTACTTGACCCATTCTGAAAGTAGACTATCCTTTGACTCATGACCTTTGTAACTACTGCGCTGAACGAATTAACTGAGAAGAAATTATGAAGTTACTAGAACCCTTGTAATGAATTGAACTGTCTAAGTCAGGTGATTGGTTGGGTTCGAAAATGAGTGTTTCTGTGAAACAGTATTAAAAATTTGATAGTATGAATAGTCTTTGAAGTTTTACTTTAAACTGATTGAAATCATATGTATTGGGATAGAAACTGACTATTTCAGCAGTATCGGCTTTTGCGAGTTATGCTGTGGACTATATGAATTCTCTGTACCATATGATTAATTGCATTACTAGTACCGATCTTACTGCTACTATCATGAGGCAAATATGAAGCTATTTGATTAAAAACTAGTTACCTTCATATGAATGTCCTTGAAATTGGTGTTCTAGAATTTGTTAGCAATAAATCATTATGGTTCTAAACCCTAACTACAATGGAGTATTGAATTTGTATGCTATATGATTGACTATTACGATATTGTTTTCACTAATATGAAATGGTTATATGGGGTTATTAAAAATAAATAAATAAAAATAAAAAATATTTTTGCTTGACTGAAATAGAATATCTGTAACAGAATAGAACCGTGGGTTGCTTTATATGTTAATGCCTTTTGAGTAACTATGATGACTCATTGCATCGCATTCTGAATGAATCTATGAACTGCAATTGACTGAGGAATAAAGAATGAATTAAACATCTGTGACAGAATTAGAAGGAAAAAAAAAAGATATGAGACTAAGGCAGCCGATCCGGACTTAATACACAGAAAAATAAGTTTGGAGGACCAAACTTTTTTAAGAGGGGAAAAGTGTAAGAACCTGATTCTCTCATCTGCTTTAATTCCCTAATTGTATATATGATTATATGTGTGCTTATGTGCTTGATGTGAAATTACACATTTAAATGTGTGAATTCCATATTTCTAAACTTGTATTTATCGATTATAAGAAAATCTGTTGAAATTACAATTTTGGACTAAAAATTGAAAGCCTTAGAGGCGCGATAAACCGAAATTGACTTTATAGTTATGATTAGCATGATTTTTAGGACATAATATGAAGTTTTGTAAAAATTTGATTCGTAATGCTTTATTTGTTTAATTTCTTAATTAAGCTTACTTTTGACTCAACTAAGCTAACTAATAGATATATAGATATATGAGAGCCTTAGAGTTAACATGGGGACTCATCAAAACTTAACAAAAATATCTCCTGGAGGAGCCTAGAGAAGAAAGAAGAGAAAAGAGAGAAGAAGAAGAGAGCTCACAATAGGAGCTTGGAACTTGGGAATTGAAGGGGAAAATCAAGATTTTAGCTCAAGGTAAGTGTAAATCAACTAAATTACTCTCAATCTTCCTTCAGTTGATTAACATCAAGTCCTAAGATGAAGCTTTTACACTCATAAAGTTAGGGTTTTGGAGTTATGAACTTGCTTGACTCAATATCAAGAAATTAACATGGATTTCTTCCATTTGTTTGATGTAAGAGTTGTTTCCTTTATTTTGTGTTTGCTTTGAGTTGGGTTGTGAGAAATGAGCATTTAATCTTGAGGTTTTGTGAGCTTTGAACTCATGTAAGCATGTATACATATATATATACATATATAGCATGAATAGATGAAGAAAATAAAGGAATTATGGAGTTAGGAATTTTTATGTAAAACTAAAGGAAATTTTGATCTATTTAAGCTTGAGTTTTATGCTTATTATGTTCATATGTTATGTTTTTGAAGTCAAATTGCTTGATTTGAGTCTTAGAAATGTTATGAAGAAGATAGATTTTGTTGAAATTTCGGACTGCTCAAACAGAGCCCAGAATCGCACGTGCGGGATACATAGCCGCACGTACAGGGCTCATAGCTGCACGTACGAAAAATAGGGGAAGCAATTTCAGCATTCTGAAATAAAAGCACGTGCGGGGCCGCACGTGCGGCGCACCTCTCCACACGTGCGGTAAAAGACTGCCGCACGTACGGGAATTGGAAAAGAATCCTATTACTCTCGGTTACCCTTATTGATCCTCTGAATCTGGTAATATGTGTATTTAATCCCTCTGAAAAGCTTAAAGGAAAACAAAAATTGAACGAAACGCAAAAATGATTAAGGAATGGAAGTTAAGAAAAGAATATATGGCTTATCCATTTGTGTATGTGCCATGTGTAGGTCACTTGCGGGAAGTGACTGTCGCTCGACAAACCACTGTGAGTAACAATAGTGTAACAATATATTTATTTCTATATTTCTGTTTATGAATTATGTACCTTGATCGTGCTTGGCATATTCGAGATAAATTATGCTATGATTTATGTATTATGATTGTGAATGGCATATTTGGGATAAATGGTGCTATGATTCATGTATTTTTTATTGTGAATGGCATACATTAGATAAATTATAAGTTGATGGAAACGATTGAGCAATGGTACAAGTATGAGCAATGGCATATGAAATGGACCTAAGGTCGTTCTGTTTCCGTTAAATATGATGGCCTTAAGGCCGAGGAAGGTGGAGACATGTCGATGTTCTGTCTACCCTACCATGATATGAATTGTTATGATTAATGGCTCTAAGGCCGAGGGAGATAGAGACATGCTGATGTTCTATCTACCCTATGAAGTCCAAAATAGTTGTTGATATGTTGCGCCTGAGGCCGTTATGTATTATGTTGGGCCCGAGGCCGTTGTGCATCGCGTTGGGCCTAAGGCCGTTCCGTCTTATGTTGGGCCCTAGGCTATTTTGGAATATGATGATGGGAACATGTATATGTTAGATAAATATTCTCCAAGACATATGCCTATTCACCCAAACCTTCTTACATTATTATTATTCACTGAGCCTTACTCACTCCGTTTTTATATATGTTTATGTTGGTGATCAACTTGGAGGACAGCCCTAGGTCAACTTCAGGAAACTTTTGATGGACCAATTTTCTTAAGCCTCCAAAGTGGAGCCTTTTGTCTTTTGGAATTGTCTCGACATTTGTTAAGTCTTTTGAAGCTTGTTATTTAGACATTTATGGATATGTAATTTTTGTATTGCTAGCATACGTGATTTATACTTGTATATGTGAACTGTGTATATGAACCATCTGAATATGTTGTTTAATGATCCTAGCATGTAAGCACTGCTCAATGGACGTTCTGTTATTTATTTGTTTCCACTTAAGGTCCCGTATTTGAATAAATAGCTTTGAAATTTTGTCTTTGAGACCTGAGTGCAGGTCGGTTATGACCTAAACTTTTAAGGGCGGGTTTGGGTTGTGATAGAACCTATCCATGAAGGAGAACATCTGATGGCCCGCAGTAAAATCGACAAGTGTGTCAATATGGGGCAATGGAAACTCATCTTTCAGGCAGGCCTTATTCAGGTCACGAAAGTTAACGCAGACCCTGATCTAGTCGTTCTTCTTCTTCACAGGCACAATATTTGCTAGCCAAGTTGGGTACTGTATAGGCTTAATGAACTTGGCCCTTTGGAACTTTTCTACCTCCACCTTAATCTTTGCTTCAAGATCAGGGTGATACTTTCGAGCATGCTGCTTGATTGGCTTAGAGTTAGGAAAAGTGTCCAGATGATGAGTGACAAGGGATGGGTCAAGACCTAGCATCTCGTTGTATGTCCAAGCAAAGACGTCATTGTATCGCTTCAATAGCGTTATCAATTCTGCCTTAGCTGCTGGAGCCATTATATCGCTGATAAACATGGACTTGCTATGCCTTGGTAAGTCGCTGAGGTTGACCTTAGCAAGTACCTCCTACTACGGTTTGGGTCGATCTTGTATGCATTTAGGGGCGGGCTTAGGCGTCTCCACCAACCCTTTTTGAGACTCATCACCGTCACATTTATTCGTCTCGGGGCCATCCTCCCAAGGTATGAAATCTGGCCCCCAAGACCGTCATAGGTAGTAAACTGTCTTGCCGCCCTCGTACACCTTAACAATCTTGGGCGGAGGACTTGTGGACTTGCTACTCCTCTTCTGCCCACTACTTTTTGGAATAGCCTCTGCATCCCAAATGTCTTCCCACTTTGGCAATTTTATCCTTGCAGCTTTACTAGTCCTTGGAGTTTTATCCGTTGACAACTCAGTAAAGAAAACTGGATCCAAATAGTGTGCCTCCTCCACTTCGAATGACTTTTCCGACACATTTATGGTTACTGTGCGGTTTCCTAATTTTGCCTTCATGCATTGGTGATAACTTGACGAGATAACCCCATATCGGTGTGTGGACACCCTATTTTTGACCACCCTTACAACTTGGACGTCATTGCTTGCACACCCAATGATGATGAATATGCTTGTCAAGTGCTCGAAGTCCTCAACGGAATGCCACAACTTTGAGCCTTTTAAACCCTACACACCTGTTGTCTTATTTTTGGACCAAAACCTTGGATTTTCAAGCCTGCAATCTCTTATGGCCTGTCGGCCACTACTATGGGCTGCTGGCCATTTCTTCTAGTTGTCAACCATTGATGTGGCCTGCCGGCCACCAATGTGTTTTGCAGATATTTTTCTGCCAGCTATGCTAACTGTTGGCACAGATGTATGCACCTCCCTATACGTGTATGTATAGATATTTCTGAGGGAGTTGCTTGGTTTTCTATATATAAGAGGCCTCCCCTTCCATTTTTAAGTTGGAATTTTAGAGCAAAAATTCTCTCTCTCTCTTGAAATTTATTAGCTTTTTGCAAGTTTTTGCCTATACACTCTTAATTAAACCTCTCCATCTTTGAGTTGAGGTGCCTTCGAGCCTTGTTTGAGCTCTTGAAGGTGTGTTTGTCTTGATTTGTTGGCTAAAATTGGTTCTCCTCTTCAAGAGGTATAAAGCTTTCTTCTGTACTTGCTTTATTTACTCTTTTTCTTATTGTTTTCCAACTATTTTTGGGCTGTACAAACTTTGTATTTTGGGGCTGAAACTTGGGTTTTAAGGCCAATAAAGGTTGAGGGGTGATTTACCATTTTTTACACCTTGCTTTCAAGGCCTTTACCCTTGTGTTTCCCACCATTACATTATCTTTTTTTGAGCTTTTAAACACTAATTTTCAGAGTTATTTCAGTGGCTAAAATCATGATTTGAAGTCCAAAATTGGAGGGGTTGACCTCCCATCCTTGTGTTTTGCTTACTAGCCTAGCATGTTCCATGTTTTAGGTTATTATTCTAGCTATTTTTGTCTTAATTCCAGCATGTTTTAGGACTTATTTAACATTGTTTTAGGACTATTTTTAAGTGTTCATTGCATTTGAGCCTTATATTGCATGCTTGTAGTATAATTGTCCTCATAAGTTTGGTGTTTTAGTGTAACAACCCCGACCCATGATTAACGTTAATTCATGCTTAATTATGCTTAATAATAAATTAAAGTGAAATTTTGCATCATACATTGTCTTATTTGTGTTTATATCTGTTTAACGCAGAAAGATTTGTTCATGTTTCCGTTTCGGTTTGCGAATTGAAACCCTTATCGGCATTTAATTCAAAAATTGGCTTGATTTATGTGTTAATTAGAATTTTTAGAATTTTATAGTAGGTTTAATTAAAATTCGATTCGGAACGAAATAATTAGAATAATTAATGCTCAATTAAGCTCAAATTAATGAATTTATTAATCAAGCCTATATAAGGCCATCTCTTTACCTCTTACACACTTTTACACTTCCACTTCCTCTTGCTTGACCATCAAAAACGTGTAAGAGTGGGAGAGAAGGAAATTGAGCTCAATTGTAGAGTGATTGTTAGAATTTGGAGGAGATTGAAGTAAATTCAAAGGAATTAAACTCCAACTTGAAGAGTTTGAGCCTTAGGTAAGCCTTCAACTCACATTTTGTAACCTTAGGCTCAATTACATGTGAAATCAACAAGAAATGAAGTTGTTATGCATTATTCAAAGACAATTGAGATTAGATGATAGAATTGAACATGGCTGCATATGCATATCATGAGATTTTGAAGTTGTTTTTACAAGAATTCTCATATGCATGTTCATATCTTGGTTTTGTTAAAAGAATTCAACTTGTTTTTGAGCTTAATGACTCACTTGATCATGTTTTGGGGAGTTGAGATTCATGACATTACATACAAGTTATGTTATTTAAGTTTCAAACTTTGTTTAGTACAATTGGCTTAGCTTTTGGGCTTACTTTTGCAAAATAGGTTGTAATCCATCATGTACTATGAGTTTCTTAACGTTTTACTAAGTTTTGGCCCCAAAAGAATGTGTTTTGAAGGTTTGGAAATTGAATTTTGAGCTAGGGAGTGAATCTGGAAATTCCAGAATTCTGCTCCTACACTCGAGCGAAGGAGTCTACGCTCGAGCAACTGCCTCATTTTTTCACTTTCGCTCAAGCGATTAAAGGTTGGCTCGAGCGCGAAATGCATGCTTCCAGAAGTTTGAGTGTTTGGCAGACCGCTCGAGCGACAAGAGTTGTACTCGAGCGAGGACTTGAGTCTCATGCTCGAGCGGGCGTCGAGCGAGCATTGAGTAGAAAACTCAAGCAACCAGTACTTTTGTAGGTCGCTCGAGCGACGACTACATTTTTGCATGTCTACTCGAGCGAAGAAAGCTACCTGTTTTTAGCAATTTTTGTTAAGCATTTTCAAGTACATTTTAGCATTCTCATTGCATCCTAGGAACTCCTAGGCCATGATTAAGACTCAATAAGAGGTTAAGACTTAGAACACACTAAGAATAAAACGAAAGAAGTTAAGTATCAACCGAGTGTGTGTTTCATTATATGTATCTGTTATGTTTGGTGCAGGTCATGCGCTGTGAGTGGTTAATCCATTTGTTTACTACCAAAGTTGTCTGTGAGTAACAACTCTGTAAAGTTATGTTTGACTTTAATTATTTTCTGATGATACGAAATGATCAGTTTTCTGAAATACAATGTTTTGTATGAATGAATGAATGAATGTCCAATTTTCTTGAAAAGTAATTGTGGTGTCCTTAGCAAAGGCCCTCGCCCAGGGGACATAATATTGTGGCTTATGGTCATGAGACCCTCGCCCGGGGGAGATAATACCGTGGCACAGGCTCTCGCCCAGGGGAAACAATACCGTGGCTCATGTATGAGATATGTTACCCAGTATCGGAGGTTTCTTTTTGGAACTTGATATGCTTGACCAGAGAGACATGTTTATGCTAATGGATGTACCACACATGATTTGAATATGAATAAGACTATGACTCTGTTTCTGTTATAAACCTGATTATGATTCTGATTTGCTTTGGGATTTGAAATCTATTCTGGGCATCATTCATTAATATCTTTACTCTGTTATTAATCACTGGGCTTCCGCTCACTATTTATATTACGTATGTAGGTGACTAGGCGCGTGACCAGACCCAAAGTTGAGGATCTGGTGTCTTTGTTTTGTCAGCCAGCTGTTGTGCCTCCAAGAAGGCTCCTTTTTATGCACAAATCAAGTTAAACGGCATAAGTTACAACCTAGTGTTAATAAGTAATACGATCAAGTCTTTTGATTTATGTGTTTATTAGGGTATTTCCCTTTTGGGCTACAACTGTATTAAATGTGATGAAGATTACTGCATTACAATGTTGCGTATATGCATATATATTATATAAGGTTTTAAATTTCTGTCCCATGTATGTCTGCACGGCTCTATGGACTATGTATTGTTGGTATATTTGCTTCTGCAGTCCCTAATTATACGTTATTCTGTTAAAAGGCCTTTGATAATCCAAGGATTACTGGCCGGTTACGACGCTAAACCTAAAAGGTCGGGTTTGGGTCTTGACATTTAGGCCTTAGACACCACCTTATTTGAGTTGATTGCATTTATTTAGTGTTTTTTTTACTTGTTCTCACCTTTAGTCACATCTGCAACCTCCCTCTTTTCTTGGCTTTTTCTTTGCTTTGAAAGTGGTTTCAAACTATTTGTTGGTTTAAGCATGAGATTGAGGTGTCATGTTTAATGGTTTAATCCCTTTGGGGGTTAATTACCAACGGTATGATGTCTCTTTCATGCCCAAAGCAACACTTGGTTTGAGCCCTCTTTCCATTAGAGGACTTAAACTCACTTTTGGACTTAATTGATTAAAGGATTGAGACATAACTAAAATAGAGTAATAAACTTGGTGAATAAAAAAGTTGCAAGATAACAATTTGGTTAGGGTTCAATAGGACGTTAATTGAACCCTTGAGTCTTGAGTCGTTTCATACTCATTAGTGATGAAAACGGTTCAAGATTCATTGTCAACTACTCCCTTTGATCATTCATGATAAGGAAGTGGTTTTAAGAGTCTTATTTTGTCGCATTCATTGAACTTGCACATTTGGTTCATAAGCCATCATGCAATGAAATTGCATCCATTGGTGGTTTGTGAATCAAACTTGCTATTCCTTTGAGCTGTTCAAATGATAAGGAGGGGTAAATTGTGTAAACAAACCCTTGAGAATACCCTATCCCTGCTCTGTTTGCTCTCTGTTACAGCAGGACAATCTAGTCATCAGTGGCCGGCAGGCCACTATTTATGGCCAGTAGGCTACCTTCAGTGGTCGGTAGGCTACCTTTAGTGGTTGGCAGGCCACTATTAGTGGACGGCAGGCCATCTGCCGGCCACCAGTGCAAAATCCAGCAGTATACTTTTGAAAAAGAACATAATTGGTTCTAAGGTGGAAAGTAGTGTAAGTATTCTACTGTGCAACAGGGGCATTTGGCAACAGAAACAATGGCTTTTTCGGGTGGAAAGTCCGTGCATGCATGAGCATTCCTCGTTTCCCGAGGTGGAGTAATTAAAATAGCTAGCTTAGCACCCTTTTCATGTTGTATTCATGTAAATAATTAGTTCATTTTGATTTGTTGTAATAATTAGTTAGCTAGAATAGTTAATTACTTTGTTGTAATAATTAGTTAAGTAGTTTAGCTAATTTATTCATTTGGATTTGTAATAATTACTTAATTAGTTTAGCTTTAATTAGTTAGCTAGTTAGTTCATTCGGACCCTCCTGCACGAGGGCAAGCAAATGTTGTAATACCGTGTATGTCTTTCAACTCCACGTCTTTCTCTCTTTTATTTAACTGCTTACAATGGTTAAATTAGAACATCATGTTTTGATTAGTATAATCCATGTTTGCATCCATTTGTATTGCATGCATTGGGCTCGGCGCATCATTATAACTTCCATTGTTAGTTAATACTTCTTTGAATACGTGCTTAGACCACATGTTATCAAATTGATTTATATGACATATTAGTAGCCGAGCCTAGTAATGCTAGCCTAATAAATCGAAACAAGAGCGTATAATGTAAATAAGATTCATATCATGATTAGTAAAGGTCGATCTTTGATCGGGTGAGTGGGTGTAATCAATTTATGATCTTCCCCTCTTGTACCTAGGTTCCCGAGCCGAGACAATCTTGGTAATGACGGACACGTGGCCTTTGGCACGAGTCATGGGTTTTCTAAATTTTCTAAAAAATATTTAGGTGGCGACTCTGTATCTGGCAAAGCAATCCATTTTTGGCAATTTGATTCAAAATCAATTTTCTAAAAGATTTGTCGGATTTGGATTCTTTAGTGTTTATCTATTTCACATTGCACTTACAAAATCAGATTCAAAACCGCGGGAGTCCAATACTGTAGGGCTTATTCATCTTCCGAAAGGGGGCACGAAAAGCCGAGCTTCACGGTGCATCCAAGCTCTGCCAAGTATCATATAGTAATTTGTGTCTGCTTCAATCACGTAGAACTTAGTTGCAGAACAGATCTCACCGACTGCTAAATCCACAACAATATGGCCCTTAGTAACTTTTTTCTCACCACCAAAACCTGTCACGGTGATAGGTTGGCACCATCCTAGACTCTAAGATACCAGCCTTTGCAAAGGTGTCAGTAGTGACGATGTTTATGGACGCCCCACTATCAAGGACAGCACACTTGAACTCTACATCATTGATGTAAGCTGTGACAAAAAGAAGACAGTTATGAAGAAATGGGTATGCTTTGTCTGCTTTAGAAAGACTAAAGGCCCTATAATCTTCCTAGATATGCTGAGGCACATACTCCTCAGCCTCAGCAACTTCAGCATGGTGCACTTCGGAAATGTTAATGAGGGTCTTTGTTGCTTTCAACCTGGCAGCTTGGCTCAGCCCTAGCTGGTCAAAGAAGGTGCGAAACTTAATAGAGTTTTGCAAGGCCTGAGCATGAGTATCCTCTGCGAATTTTGCCTCTGCAGGTACTGTCTTAGGGAGCTGGCCGCTAAGGATTTTTTCTAACTCATCATAGTAGGACGCCATGTGCACCTGATCGCGTACTGGCCCAAGGTACCCAATCATATGTATATTCTTCCCATTCTCTTTGTGGTTAGGATAAGGGTCCTTCCTTACATCACGATTACCGGCATCTTTGAACTTCAGCTTATTTGCGTCAAATTTCTTCTTGAAGATACTTTTCAAAGTCCAACAGTCCCTAGTAGGGTGTCTAGTGGTTCTGTGATAGATATAATAATCTGAGCTTTCTTTGTCCTTCTTGGTTGGAGGGACATCAACCGGAGGCAAAGTAAGTTCACCATCGGCTACCCATTCTTTAACCAAGGCCTTAACATTCTCAAGGCTGCAAGGATATGGATTTTTGTTCTCATAACTCTTCCTCTTTTGAGAGGATGACGCCTCCCCTTGCGAGCGGCTCTCTCCTACAGAGGTTATCGCAGTAACTCTGCTACTGCGGGAGTAGCAGTGACTATCATGAGATCTATGTAGAGGGCCAATGGTACTGAGGTTCCTAGCTGCCTCAACCAAGGCTAAAAAGGTAGGCAGATTATGGTTCACCAAGAAAATTTTATAGTCGCGTATGGCACTCTCCACACATATGTTGACTAAATGGGCCTCATCCACTGGTTCATGACAGTCAATAGCCTTATCTTGGAACCGCTTAACATAGTCCAGTATATATTCGCCTTCCGTTTGGACATTCATCTCGCCCAAGTGTGAGGGTTATAACTTTCTCTTGGACTTGGACAAACTTTGTGTGGAACTTGTTCACCATCTCTTCCCAACTCTTGATCGAGTTGGGAGCCAAGATCACATACCAGCTGTGAGCCCTTTCAGTAAGTGATTTGGAGAACTCCCGAAGGCACAGAGAGTGGTCACTACCATGGATACCAAGAGTTTAAATGAACCTCACCACGTGTTCTCTGGCATTGCCTTGTTTTCCATCAAACTTAATAAACTTGCGCACTGTATACCCAATTGGGTATGGCATGGTCAATATCTCCTGAGAGTATGGGGGTTTCACATCTGGGTCTGGGAGAGATGGCAATTGCTTCTTGCTATGCTCTTGCTCGAGCATAGCTTATACGTCGGATAGAGTAACGAAGTGAGTGGGTTGGAATGGACCTATTTGTTCCTAGATAGCTGAACCAGCGACCGTACCGTTTGCCTGAGGTACCACTAGAGGCACCTGGATCGGAGCTCGAACCTTAGGGAGCAGGTTAGTCATTGGGTTTGGGACTGCTGCAAGTGGAGGTGCTTGCGCTAAGGCTGGTCTGGACGCCATGGCCATAATAGCCTCAGTAAGAGTTTGCAAAGCTACCAGGATCTCCCTCTACGTAACGTAGAGTAACTGGACTGCCTCAACCACAACACTATGGTCGTGGTCCTTCGCATGTGATATTCCGCCATTGGAAGAGCCATGCTGTCGTGGGGGCTGCTGAACCTCATCCTCTGCCATCTTTTCCAGTGAAGTGTGTAAGCCACTGCTAGTATGAACCATCAACAAAGTAGCCTCCCCAGTAGAGTCGCCAAAAATGTAAGGGAGTTCAAAGTTAGGAAGGTAATTAGAGAGGCAAAACTATACTAATGGTCCTACAATGGTGGAATGGCTAAAGAATCAACAGCAGCAACTGTCTGGGAGTTGGAGAGTGTGCGGCTGGGCTAAGGTGAAGCAAGTAGCTCAAGAAGAAATGTATGGCAGTGCACAAATGGGCAACATCTTCTCCAAATCTCCAAAATTCCTCTTGTTGAACCTTGGGAAGTGGGTTCTATTTATAGGTTTTTCCTTGGTACGAAGAGGACACCAAGTGGCCAAATAAAGAGAAGACAGGTGTCTCTAAGGATCACACAAAATATTCTGCCTTGAGCCACCAGGCTGAAGGTGTCACGTGTCCCTCTGCATGTACTGTGTACTATCTGTTTGCCTCCTCAACTACCCTTTTAAACCTCAGCGAGTGTAGTTACGACAGAAGTGTTTGGTGCTGCAACTCCCTTTTTGAGTCTCAGCAAGTGTAGTTGCGGCGGGAGCGTTTGCCATTGCACTTGCCTTCTTAGCTCGAACCTCAACAAGTGCACTTGCAACGATAAATCTTGCTGCAGCACTTGCCTTCTCAGTTCTATGTGGCCAGTACATGCATTCTCAAAACTTCATTAGTCTGCTATTGACTATGTTCGTGCTCACCTCAGCGTAGCCTCCACCCTTAGCCACCTAACCACAAACTCCCTAGCTTCCCAGGGCGAAGGCCATAACCAAGCTTGCTATCAGCCATGATGTGCCTTAGTACCAAGCCCAAGGAGGCTTCCTTAGTCCCGCGTGTGCGACTAAGGCAGGTCCATGACCTGGGTAATTGAAAATGAGTCCCTTACACTCGGGTTACCCTGTTCCTATCTTTGCGGGATTGCCGCGGTAAACTGGTATTTCTGAGCTTGCTATCAGCTCCAACTAGTAAGCCTTGGGGCCTGCTATCAGCGCCAAGTTAATGAACTTTGGGGCCTGCTATCAGCACCAAGAATTAGCCTCTTCTTGTAGAGGGGAAGCTTTTCCTAAAGGCTGATATCACCTTGGCGAGATGTTCCATTCGCAAATTGGTTGCGGCGACTATAGTTGCTGCAGCAATCGTTTCCCGTGGCAAGTTCAAATGACAAAATCGACAATATTGGAGATGGCGCCGACAAAGTGCCTCTGCAACTTGGACGCTACAAGTAATGCCTCTGCAACTTAGTTACTTTGGTTCTCTCCTTCCCTTAGCAACTTCAGGTGGCTGCGGAACCGACAATACTTGGAATAGCGGTAGTATTGGCAATACTTGGAATGGCAGCACTGAGACAAAGTGCCTCCGCAACTTGGCCGTCGCAAGTGTCGTCTCTGCAACTTAGTTGCTTCGGCTTTCTCTTTCCCTTAGCAACTTCAGATGGCGGCTGAACTGACATTATTGGGTAATGGCGACGCTGAGGCAAAGTGCCACAGTAACTTGACTGCCGCAAGTGTTGCCTCTGCAACTTGACTTAGGCATTTTCCTTCGTGGAGTCCATTTGAACCTTTGGCAGGTCGGACCTACTTCGGCCTTCTGTTGGCCCACTTCCCTTGAGCTTTAGCCCATGCTTCTTTTTCATTCCAACGAGGCAACCTCAGCACTTAGGCCCATATTTAATTTGGAGCTTAATTTCTGACCCTTTACAATTATTAGGATATATAAAGGAAGATTTTTAACTAGGCCTTTGTATAACATGTTTTTATGAGTTTTTTTTTATTTTTTTTTTCCCCTCCCTTAAGACATTGAAAGAATTTCACTTTTATGATTAGAGTTTTTGAACACTTAGGGGACAAAGAGATTTACTACTCTCTCCATCTCAAACTAATAGTTCCTTCTAAAAAATTCAACTTTTTTTGTAGTAAAATTATTACACTTTAAAAAGATTAATTTTTCAAAATTACCTTTTGATAGTACATTTTTAAAGAATATCAATGTCCTAATTATACTTTTTGTGTTGCTAATGAATTTTAAAAAAAGAACAAAATAAGAAATTTATATTATTTTAGTTCATAATTTTTGAAATGAAATTAATATTTTGAGACAATAAAAAATGAAATAAGAGATTAATATTTTGAGATATAATGTGTACAACTATGGACAAAAAATTTGAATTTTGCAATATTTATAATTCGGAGATATTTGATAATGAAACATTTTTCTTTTTTGATTTCTAAATAAGTAAATTTTGTTTTAAATATTAAATAAAATATGCATATTTGTTAAGAGTTAAAACTATCGCTTTCATCGAGCCTGCCTTTCTCATCTATTAGGCCAACAGGATTTAATGAATCTAGACATGTTCATGGAGTGATTAAGAACGTTTTTAAAAAAATACACAGACAAAATTAGAGATATTACTAAAGGCAAGAACAATGTATTTTTTGAAACGGTAGTTTACCAATTAATATATAAATTAGTGTACTAACTAATATTATATCATTATTACAGACCTTACCTATTATACAAATTACAAATATTTAAAATTTATAAAATTATATCACATCATCTATTAACATATTAATTAATATATATAGTATTATTTAAGTCTCTATGCTTTTGCATTAAAAAATGTGAATTTGGTAAAAACACAAACACTGATAATGCCCACAATACACATCAGCAATGCTTATCTCATAACTTTGTCCTCTCGACCTAGTTTCCACATCAGTTTGAACAAAGTACAAAACAAACATCAAATAATCTTAATAGCCCAAAATTTCTGTGAAACCTCAAGCAGCTAAACATCGAAATGTGATCTTATTTTATTGGACCTTCAAGAAAATGCAGATAAGTCAAAGTGACGCAATGGTTGAGCAACCTCTGCAAATACTACATGAACTTCAATATGCCTAACACCAAATACCATAAAGTTGGTACTTTTCACAACAAATGCTAGTTTAGTGCACTACAAAACTTCACAACAGCATTAAAAACAAAAAATGACACCAAGAAATTGCCAAGAAATAGCACGGAAAGAACATGACTAAAAGGGAGACGAGCTTTAGAAAAAAAAAACCTATGAATAAAGATAATTGAATAAATACAATAAGCATATATTTGGACTGCAAAGAGTGAAATTGACAGCAATTAGAAATTGGCTACTTGCTCTTTGGCTAACATAAAAAGCAGCAACAGAGTTTAAAACAAGCTTTGCCCACATTCACAAAAAGAACAAAATCAATGCTTAAAAACCCTGAAGAACATAAAGCCATAATTTCAAAACTTCCAAACCAGACTTTAAAATATGATAACCGCTAAGCCATGGCAAACATTCAGCTAGAGCAAAGCACACCAACCCCCAATCATTATGCCTGATTGCCACCACCCCTTGGACCCCTGCCCATCCGTCCACGGCTGCGTCCATAGCCTCCTCTGCCCCCTCCACCTCTCCCTCTTTCATACCCGGCACCTGTCAAAAAAACCGAGTTATTTGAAATGATAAAACCAAAAAACAATTCAAACAGAAACACAAGCATTGGCATTACCAGAGCATTAATTCATATCACAATTCCATTTACAGTGTAAACAATATGCAACTAAATGGATTATTTGAAAACTAAGTCAATACATTAATGCTTCTCATGAATTAACCATTACCAAAAATAGAATTTAGAATTTTATATTCCAAGTCTTTTGTAGACACTAAAAATATTCAAATCAAGAAGTCACACCATTGTGGTCAAAATAATATTGACTAAACTACTAGTAAAAATTGAATACTAAGCTATTTAACTAAGATATTTATGAAGATAAATAAAATTTTCAATTATTATTACACTGAGTTAGTTGAAAAGAGAAGTGCAAAAGCTATTAGCCTGAAATTGAGACTAGCTTCTTGTGTTCCAATAGCCAATATTGCACAAGAACATTATGAATGCAAATAGAAACAGAGAGTAGCATACTAACCACGGTACCCCCAATCTCTGCCACGCCCACCTTGGCCCCAATTTGAATATCCATCATTGCCACGACCACCACCTTGGCCCCAGTTTGAATACCCATCATTGCCACGCCCACCACCTTGACCCCAGTTTGAATATCCATCATTGCCACGCCCACCACCTTGGCCCCAGTTTGAATATCCGTCATTTTCTATCAGACAGAAAATATAGCAAAAATCAGGGATATGCATTGAAGTTATTATTAACATAGCAAATAAACATATAACTTGATACACAACTTGATCATATTTTTTGCATTACAAATTGCAATTCTAGGAGCCAATACCTTGGTAGTTTCCATATCCACCTCTGCCCCAACCCCGTCCTCCTCTCCCCCTTCCCCTCCCTCTCCCTCTGCCACGATCTTGTCCACGACCATATGAATCTAAAAAAACAAATAATAATGTGTTTTAGGGGGAAAACACATACACATGAACACAATTCAACAATTATCCATCTTCAATTGTTGTTGCTGATATCACCTTCATTAACAGCATTATAGGGTGCACGCGTTTGTCTAGGTTGTTGTTGCTGCATCTGATAATTATACTGTCTAGGTTGCTGTTGTTGTTGCTGTTGCTGATGATAATTATACTGTCGAGGTGGTTGTTGCTGCTGATAATTTTGCTGTGGCTTTGGTTGGCCCACCTGGGATGGAGCTTGGTACCTATGGGCACAGAATTCCATTCAGGGACACATTCGACTCAGATAACCAGGAAAGAAAGGAACTCACTTGGCAGTCAAATGAAACATGTATAGGTTGGGAGAAGGAAAAAAAAGAAAAAGAAAAAAGAAAACTAGGAAACAAATGAAATGGCCAAAGGTATAAAATTCAAGCGGGTCAAAACAATTAGCTAAAAGCAGTAGTTCAAGCAGGGGTTTCCAGAATTTCTTAGCTCCCAACCTCTGTTACATTGACTCTTCTACTTTTCCCAGAGTACCTGTGTCCACCACATATGACATGGGTAAGGGTGTGGGATATGTGTCCGACACTCGTATCCAATTTAGACAATCCTTTAATTTGTGAGAATGTATGAAGAAGAAGAAACTCACATTTACTAGTAAAGCAATATTTTTTGTCTTTCACATGAATTAGATATAGAAATTTCATATGTTTCTTGAATCCTATTTAATTTCTAATATATTTCTGTATAATTTACGATATCTCATCTGAGAATATTATATAATATGCAATATTTATGTGTACATGACACGTCCCCGTACCCATATCCAATTTTGGATATGTGTCCGTAGATCCTAAAATTTAAATTTATGAAGGTCTCATGGTTGAATACACACCCACACCTGATACTCATACCCGAGTCCATGTAACCTAGCTTCCAACCAGTCACCTAAGATTTAGAAGAATTGAAATTTACCCTGGAGAATTCTTGTCTAGCTCCCTGGTTGACAAGGTAACTGAAATCATTGAGACATGGCGAGTCTGCTCCACACTATATTAGACATGTCCAAGTTAGTGTCAGAAGTATAGCTTCAATATACATATGAAAATGGAGGTGATGTACAAGACGCGAAACTTACGGTAAAAGACCCTCTTCAATGGGTTCCCATACATCAGTTATGCTTACTGAACTGATGGCAGTATCTTGATGCAATTGGGGAATTCTCCTCTGTTTCAGGGAAAGAATGAGCTAGATTTCTTCATAAAAAAATATAAAATAAAAAAATCCAAGTAAACAGAATGTGATAGAATTGTAGATGAACCAACTTTTATAATCTCTGCAATGGCCACTGTCTTGCTAATTGCCTGTCCCATTGCTTTTAAGACAATCTCTCTCCCACGTTTCTCCTACATAAATGATCATAAAATATTAGGAGAAAAACACTAACAACCAAGTTTTCCAAGAAACATTACTCAAATAAATTTGATAGGCAAAATACAATCTATTCATCATCAATAGTGGCTTATCCCTTTTGATGAATGCAAGTTCAATTTGACATGGCAATGTCTTGATGCAAACAAAACCTGCTAAAATCATCTTTTTAACACCCACAGTTGAAAAGAATAATTGGAAACACTCTACAAGTCCCAGTTATCAAAATCGACAAGAACCAAGTTCCATATTTCCACATTCTGAATTAGAATTGCAATTGTTCCTGCAGAGCAGCAACCTGAAGCAATTCTGCTGGCTTAGTACTCTACAGCACCTTCAAGTTTCTGGAAATTAAATCTTTTCCCCAACTAAATCCATCATATTATTGATCAAAAACCACTTATCAGTGCACTTTGTCACCCCGGGGCAAAACTTTAGCACTCCAACTATAGCAATTCTGCTGGCTTTATAAACATTCTGCTTAAAGAACTTTACTTAATATGTTTCTCTTTCGGCTTACAGGAATCTTTTGTTAATCGTTGTTTACTCTTACAGACTTCATGGAAGAGCTTTAGTATATTTTGTATACTTCCGGTGTATGGAGGTTTGCTCCTTGTGTCGTTTTTATGTATAATACCCACAAAAATGTTGTTAAGAAACCAGTAAGAGAGCATATCCATACAAGATTTTAAAATAAATGTCAATCGCTCAAGCTTGGCACCATCAAAGCTCATTAAATGTCTCATTTTCTTTTCACCCCCCTAATGGACTTTGGCAGCTTCCAATGTATGACCTTAAAAATATATGGCGACTCTTATTCTAAGGGTTCAAGAACAACTAGTTCTTAGCTGGCCAATGAGCTTGTTCAACTTTGTTCAATATTATGTACTCAACAAAAAAATAAAGTTTGTTTGTTATATAAAGGAGTGGAACTAAAGCATTGTTTTGAAGCTCGTTACGTGAACCAAGCCAAGTTCGAGCAACACCCAGCTTGGGTTGCCTACATTCACGAACATAGGTGATTTGTTTTGTAAGTAGATAAGGAGATGATTTCCCTGACCCAAGCCCAAACAACGGAAAACTCAGCTTGGCTTGGCTCATTTGCATCTCTACTCCCACAATTAATTTTTGTCTCTCTAAGGGCTTTGGTCCTCGCATGTGCCAACAAAAAGAACACACACACAAAAAAAAAAAAAAGTTTACATTACAACCACACCCCTTGAGATTTCTAACAATTGCAAGAACAACCCACATGAGGTTTTTGAAATAGCATTCTCACCTCTTACTTCATCTAACAAGAAAAAGGAACCCTCTCCTACTAACTCCACCAACATGCCAATAATACTATTACAAGTTATCTTTTTGCAAAATATTAAACTTTCGATCAAAATATTCACTTTTAGATATAAGGGAAAAAGTACAATCGCATGTTTCATTAAAATAATGTCGCTTGACAATTCTGATGAGTGTTAATGTCATTTTATAAACCTAAGCAGATGTCTGTGCAATTGTTAGAAACTCGGGGATTTTACTGTAATTTTCTAATCGAAGCAAAATAAAAGTAAAAATCATAACTTTCTAAGCATGTGCAGATGCAAGCAATCTGCAACTAAACACAGCTCATTCACACTCACAATTCTGCAAATCCATGATACAACCTAATCACTGATTTATGCACTACTTGGTATTAATACCTAAATGGTGCCAAAACAACAATATTAAAAAAATCACCTCTAAATCATTAATGAAGTGTAGAGGACAAAATCTTTCACTAAGACATTCCTTGAGTCAAAAACCTTGACACCTTTTTTAAAATTTTTATTTTACTTTATAGAGAAGAATTCAAAAGCTTTCAAGGATGAAAGTTTAACAAGTTAACAACTTAATATTGTTAGCAGCTGTTACATACCTTAATAGCATAAAAGAAACACATTCACTTGCAACAATAAATTATAGTGACAGACAGTAGGGTGCAAATAAAATGATTCCTCTTTGAGGCAACTGAAACAAAGAAAGGCATGCCAAAAAATAAAAAGATTTTTTATAACGTTATAGTCTAAGACACAAACAATTCAAAGAAGGTGTCTTATCCGGGTTGGACACACATCCAAATGTATTCTCTCTCTTCTTTATTTTTTTTATAAATAGGATTAGACATGATTCAAACACTAGGGTTAGGAGACACATGTGTCTCTCGTTTAGACTCACATGAAACACATTACAAGTTTATAAAAATAAAAATAAACAAGTTAGGATCCAATCATAAAAAAATATAGACTTATACATAGTAATCCTGACTCATTTAGACTATAGAAATTAATGATGTGTCACATTTTTTTATTATCTTTAAATGAAATATTCATATTTAATATTATTTACGCATGTTGCAATGCGTCCTCTCTTACATTTTTAAAATTTATCGTGTTGGCAAATCTATATTGTGTTGTGTGTACATATTTTTGCTTCTTAGTATATATTAATCCAAGATACAAAATAAATGCTGCAGGGCTTCAAATCTAAGCTAATGGCAACCAAAACATATGCACTCAGAATTACCCAGTAAGACTAAGGGCTAGTTTGGTATGTTTGGAAAAAGCCAAAAAGTCACTATCAATGTAGCACGGACACGGACACGGACACGGGACATGACACGAACACGCGGACACGCAATTTTTCAAAAAATGGGGGACACGTTTAATATATATAATTTTATTTATTTATTATATGTCTAAAATAAAAAGAAAATCATTAATTCTTATACAATTACAATAATAATAAAATTAATAAACATATTTTTTTAATTTTTTTTAATAAAATGAGTTTTTTAAATAAAAATAATTTATTTTATAAATTTTAGGTTTAAAAAAAATAAGGATAAAAAAAGAAAGAAGAAAAAAAAAAAAAAAAAAAATAGAGGGAGAGAGAAACAGGATAAGAAGAAGAGAAAAAAAATAAAAAAATAAAAAGAGAAACAATAGAGGAGAGAGAGAGTGAAATCAAAAAGGCTGAGATAGAGACACAGAGTCAGAAAAGCAGAGACGAAAGGGAGAAGAAGAGGAAGAAAATGAAGAGAAGAAGAACAGGGCAGATGAAGAGAAGAAGGAGAAGAAGAAGAGAGAAGATGAAGAATATCAGCTCCTCAGCTTCTTCGATTGACAGGTTAGGCTTCTTCCTCTCCCTCAATCTCTTTCTCTCTTTCTCTGTCTCATCTCCTCCCTCGATCTCTTTCTCTCTTTCTGTCTCCTTCGATCTCTTTCTCTCTTTCTCTGTCTCCTCTGCAACAGTTTTCTCTCTTTCTCTGTCTCCATCGATCTCTTTCTTTCTTTCTCTGTCTCCTCTGCAACAGTTAGGGTTCTTCGATCCATTCATGCGTGTCCAGAAAGTGTCCAAGCGTGTCCATGGCATGTCCGACTGAAAAATTTCAAAAAAAAAAAAAGGGATACGTTAGAGAGTGTCGGACACGTGTCTACTGCGTGTCCGACGCGTGTCCGTGTCCGTGTCCGACACTCGTACGTAAGGCCTAGCGACATGTCGATGCGTCATAGGTCACTATCCTATTTAAGTCACATCATCTTATTTAAGTCACATCACCTCTCCAACACATCACTTCATACCCAACCCATATTTCATAAAAAGTCAAAAAATACACTTATTTAGATCATCCCAAACAACTCCTAATTCTAGCCATTGCTCTATGAGTAATGATATACAAACAGAATGTTCGTACAGAAATTCTATACATAATGTGTTGGCATCTTGTGATCACTTCATTTTCAATCAAAACACTCATTATTATCCTTATAATTTCACAAATGACATTAACACATCATTCCAGATGTATTTTTTGTATGAATTTTATGTTTATAAATCACTTTCCTTGCTCTATTGGTGCACACATATCAAATGGGATACACCTACCTATCATGTCAAGCTAATGCTACCAATTGACTAAAACACAACTATAAAATGTGGCTATCATGAAAACCACATTTCACGGTTGCTACAAATATTTGACTAGAAACCCGAAGTTTTAAACTATCAACCAATCAGGCAATCAGGTAAAACAAGCAAGTATATAAATACCAAAATATGCCCATGTGACACCAAAATATAATCTAGTATTCAAGACTACCTGAAAATTTTCTAAAGCTGTGTTTGGCTGAGGGATTTGGAAAGCGAAGGGAAATAAGTGTGTGAAACTAGGTAAAATACAGGTATATTTTATTCACATTTCCTTTCTCTTTCCCTTTACACTATGTTTAGTTGAGAGATTTAAGAAGGGATTTGAAATGTAAATAAAATATACCTACATTTTTACCTAGTTTCACACACCTTTTTCCTTTCCTTTTCCTAACCCCTACCCAAATCCTCTAACAAAACACAAGCGTAAATGTTCTTAAATTGTTGCAATTGCATCAATGCAACTCCAATATCAAGCACATGCAAAGTATGATGAAGCACTAAGATAAATTATATATAGTAAAAAAATAGAAGTTAAAACTAAAGAAAAATTGTTCCATCAACACCAACTGAAATCAAAACACAATTATTGCAAAGAAACCAAAAACTGTACTATAGTATGAAAAAAAAATTCCATGCGTAGCAAATCTATTGAATTATCAACTTACGCTGTATAATTTCAGTGAATATCAGTCATTCCATAGATTAGATGAGAGAATCAAACGAGAATTACAATTAATACCCAACAAATCAACGACAATCACACAAGTTATAGCAGGAATCCAAAAAAAAAAAAAACCCTTGAAACAAAACACAAACTACGATATCAAATAAAAACCAATCAGATATAAACCGATTGAACAAACGATGACAGAGAGAGTGCCTGAAGAAGATTGGTGGCATAGCTGATGTAGTTCCTAACCAAACCCTGTGCTGTGATTCGGATCTCGTTCTCGTTTATGGGCGTTTCGGGCTTCGGTTTCTCAACCTTCTGGTATCTATCCATGGCTTTCGGATTTGAAGAGCGAGAGAGAGAGAGACGAAGAAGATAAAGTTTAGAGAGAGAAACCCTAAAACCCTTTTTGCAGAGAAAGAAAGGGAAGGGGGAAAGTGCTAAAACCTCAGCGATTGTTTGTTAAACCAACAAAAGCAAATACGGGTCAGGTTTTAATCTACAATTCCCGGGCCAATTGTGGGGCAAAGTCACTCGCTTTGTAGAGCGTGAAATCACGAACGCTCAGGTTTGGGCCAGTTGTGGGTTACGTGTGGCAGGATTTGCTCGCCGTTTTTAGGGGCTAATGTTGTTGGATTTGAATTGGACTTACTAGGGCTTCAATTAGAAACTATGCTTTTTGTGGAAGATTAATTAATTGAGTCAATGAAGAATCTTGTAATTTAGGGTTGTGTAATTAATGCCTTAAAACTCATTTTTCAATTTTTATTTTTATTTTTATTTTGAGTCATATTATTTTTCATATTTTTTATATATTTTTAATAAAAATTTAAAAAAATTATTTTTTAAAACGCCCTTAAATCTAGTTTGCAAAGTTTTAAAGAGATTATATATTATTTTATATTTGAGTTATGTTAGAAATACTAAATAATTTTATCAAATTTTTTATCAAACCTTATACACATGTGGATTTCACACCCATGTGACTCAAGGTTTGATAAAAAATTTGTTAAATTATTTAAAATTTATAGCAGTTTCCTTCATATTTTAGCTTGAGCTTGAGTAAAAAACAAAATTTCAACCCATATTTTGATCAAAGCCTATCATAATTCTTGTAACTTGGATTATTTTATTAGTATCTATAATTTTTTATTTTTTATTTTTTTGGAGGGGTGTTATTAAATCACACTACAAATGTTGTTAACTCGAACCAACTTTTTCTTTTATGTTCTTGTTGTCTTTTTTAGCTTTCGAAAATTAATTATGTAATTTAAGCGTGCCAACAAGAATCAATAAGTCTTTACAGAAATTTAATTGCCAACCAATTATCAAACAATTGTGTTGAAATTCTTTCGGCCTCAATAAAAAAAACTTTTACTAGTAGCTTGTTTGGGAGAAACTTACAAATAATGACAGGTACAAAATAGTGCAGAAACTAAATTTCATTAAGTAAATAAGAACTTACAATGGAATGACCCAACCTCGAAAAGGTTTACAACAACAACTACTTGAAACTACTCCTAGGAAATGAAGTGCAGTACGGGAATTGAAGAACTGGAAATGTAACAACTGGAAAGAAAAATAAACATGAAGTAAATAGCTGGTTTCTAGATCTGAGTATGGGTCCCCTTCTGTTGGCCTTATCTTCTATTTATATTCTCCAATGGTAACCGTCAAAGTGTACTTCTAATCGTTGAAATGCCCTTCCACGATTATTGGTTATGGCCCTGAACAATCTGCTCCCACTACGTCTTCCTTGCAATTGGGCTTCCCTCTTCAATTTGAATTTGAATTTGAATTTGAATTTAAATTATGAGTAACCGTTGGGCCACGTCACCTCACGCCCTCTAACTACTTCCATGCTACGCAGATCCGTTATTACTGATATGAACTGCCAAGTGTATGCTGCGAATTGGAGACTCGCATTAACTTTCCAAATCACCCTTATAGCGATCCTGGGTTTACCCTTGTCGTACAGTGATCCGGACATGTGTCCGTGGATGTTAGTAGTTGATCATTACCTTGTGTACATCCTTTCTTACTTTGTATTTGAGTTATAGGATGTGTAGGGCAGGTTTGTTACAGGTTGGTTGAGATTAGAAACTAAAACTAGTTGCCCAGATTTTGACCTGTCCGCTCGAGCGGGAGTTTTGGCGCTCGAGCGGGAGTTTCACCCATTCAGTATTTCCTGTGCAGTGTTCGACGCTCGAGCGTAGGATTGGCCGCTCGAGCGGGTTTGTGTGAGTGACGCTCGAGCGGGGAGTTGGAAGCTCGAGCGGGAGACCTGTCTGCAAAAGTTCTGGGAGTGTGTATCCGGAGATTGAGCGGGGGATTGGCCGCTCGAGCGGGAGTCTGTGAGTGATGCTCGAGCGGGGCGTTGGACGCTCGAACGGGGCGACTGGGTTTAAGTTCCAAGTTTTGACTTTTCAAATCACTTTTTCACTTTCTCTTCTCTCTCCTACTTTTCCAAAAACATCATTGTTGAGCCTCTCACTCTAGAACTCTACCTTCTCTCTAGGTTTTGAACTAGTAGGAGTGGTTTGTTCATCTTTGGCTTTTACAAAAAAGTTGTTGATCGTCGAGGGCTACATTTTAATCTGAAAATTTCGGGATTTGGAACACGTTGGGTTTTGTCATCTTCTCCCTTGGGGCTCCGAATTTGAGGTAGGGATATCCTACTCCTCTCTATGGATTTTGTCTTTAGATTTTAGTATTTTGAGATGTTGGGGTTGGTTTGGTAGTTTTGTGAAAGTTTGGGGCTTTTGTGTGATTTTACAAAAGTTGGGGTTTTATTTATAATAAACCTAGATGCATGTTTGGCATAGAGAAATGGAATAAATGTTGAATCATTGATGAAAATGGGACCTTAAGGGTTGTAATGTTAATTATGGAGAATGCCCTAATTACATTGTTTGATTAATTGGGTTAATTAATCGTGAGAAATGAGGTTATGAAATAGAAATGTTGAGATTGGGAATTCATGGGATTAAAGGGTGTAGTTGGATCTCATGCCACTCACCTAGTTGAAAATGTCGATTTTATATCCATTTGTTGCATTTATTTATTGTATAGAAATAACTGCTTTGGGCTATCGGTGGAGGATAGTCGTGATTGTTGTAGACAATGCATGATGATTAGGCAAACGGAAACTAATCACTGGAATGAGTCATTGATTATGATTGATTGAAAGAACACGTTAAATTTATGTGTTGCGTGATGATGTGTATAATTATTGTTTATATGCATTGTGTTGTGTTGAAGGAGATAGGGGATGTACTCCACGGTTTAGGGAAAGATAGGGGATGGACCTCTAAACCGGATGTTGTTGGGAGGAGATAGGAGATGGACTCCGTAGATAGAGCTCATATGCTTATCTAGTATTGTGTTGACAGAGCTCATATACTTGTCATTGGAAGTGTGATAGTGCTCATATGCATATCTGTGGAAATAATGATATAGCTTGTATGCTTATCTGTTGTTGTGTGATATAGCTAGTATGCTTATCTATTATGAAATGGGAAGTGTTTGATATGAGTTACTGTCTCATATGAGTTGTTTGGCCAGGCTCTGAGCCATGGTTGTAAATTGAGAATTGAAAGGAATTGGAAAATGGACTGTAATATGGACTTGTATGTCATGAAACCGTAGAATGTGATAAGGGAAAATATCTGTATTGGCCATCTATCAACTGCTAATCTCTTAGTCATTGTTCATATTTGGTTTAGTGTATTTCTACTGGGCTGTGGCTCACCCTATATGGGAATATCATTTTCAGGTACAGGTAGCATGCCACCTCCAAGGTCATAGCTTGGGAGGCTAGAGGCGGACAGATTTTTGTTGTTTAAGTTCCTTTTTGATGTATTACATGTATATTCAAGCCGAGGGCTTAAGGTGTAGATGAGTTAGTACTCTTTTGTTGTAACCAAGTGTTAACTTGGAAAGCTGTAAGCCCGTAGGGCGTTTTGCTTTTGTTGTTAACATGTAATACTTTTGTAATGAAACTCTGATGAATAGAAGATTGTAGATATTTCATATGTCAATGAATGTTTTATTTGATGGGTTTGATGTTATTATTTTGAGGGCGTTACAACCCTTTACGAGCTACGTCCTGTACAAAATATATAGCCAACAGTTCTTTATTTTGTAATTTTTGGATTTTTTCCCCCTACCTTTATGTAATACAATGCTAATCAAATTCAGAGATAAAGACTTAAGCAAGTGATAGCTAAAAGTCGGGTTTGAGTCGAAATTAGATAAATTAATTTGTGTTTTCATATCAAACTTTGACAAATTCTCAATTTTATCAAACTTATTCAAATTGCAACCCTATATTTAATGGTGTAAAGAAAGATCTGTGTAAATTACTTTCATTTTATAAAAAAAGTTTGAATATATCTGTATATATGTATTTTACATGCAATATTGTTGGCTATATATTTTGTAAAAGCTAATTGTAGCTTGACATATGGTACATGAGAGGCAATTCGGGGAGTTAATACAAGTCTCCAATCAAAGACAGATACATGACAGGTCATGTTGGTTATAATGGATCTACACAGCACTGGAATAGCTAGAAGGCGCAAGATGACGTGGCATAACGGTTACTCACGAATTTAAATTCAAATCCAAAAGGGGAGTCTAACTGCAAGAATGGCGTAGTGGGACTGACTGTGAGAGAGCATGATCAGCAATCATGGAAGGACATTTCGACAGTTGGAAGCCCACTTCGACGATTACCATTGAAGAGTATAAATAGCATGGAAGGTCCTAAATTGAAAGATCCAGGCTCAGATCCAGAAACTAGTCATTTACTTCATATTTTCTTTCCAGCTTTATATTTTCAATTCTTTACATTTTTCAGCATTTCAATTCCTGTACTGCACTTCATTTCCTAGGAGTAGTTCTCAAGTAGTCATTGTTATAAATCTTTCAAGACTGGATCATTTCATTGTAAGTTCTTATTCACTCAATGAAATTCAGTTTCTAAATTGTTCTGTACTTGTTATCTCTTATAAAAAAATTCTTCAAACAAGCCACCAGTAAAAGTCCTCTTCATTGAGGTTGAAAGAATTTCAACACAATCGTCTGATAATTGGTTGGCAATTAAAATTCTATAAGGACTGATTGATCTATGCTAGCACGCTTAAAATTACATAATTAATCTTCGAAAGCCAAAAAAGCCCACCATATATTTTTGGCACGCCCGGTGGGACATATTAAAAATGGCTAGACGTAGAGCAAAAGGAAAAAGTGAACGCCTGGAAGAGGGTATGGAAGGAGATGTAGAAATACCTAACCTAGAGAAGAATGTAATGGATGCACCTGTCCCATCAGATCCTCCACAAATGGTTGAACAGACCAGCATTTCAGAGTATACAACACATGTCCAACACACTAGACACGGCCATGAGACTGGACCTTCGAATGTTCCTTCTTCCCACCCAATAAATCTATGAAGAGGTTTAGTAGATGCTATGGGGAAACAATTAATGTATACAATGGAAATATGGGCAACATCCTTTTTAGATCGAGTTAACTCCCATCAACCAATGATCGCACGACAGGATGAAGAAAACATAAATTCCCTTCAGCATAGATTGGCTCGAGACAAACAGCCTATGCAAAATAATAGACAAAGCAATGGTTAGACTAGCAATCATAGTCATGAAAGGTCACCACCTGTGCCTCAATCATGGTATGAAGCTCCTTCGAGACCACTAGCAAACCAAAATGTACCATTGCCCACCAGCGAAACCATACAAATTGGTGGATCTGGGGCAGCACAAGGGAATGGTATGAGGATATTTCCAAATCATATGTTCGAAGCCATACTTGGCACGCGGGGCTTCATTAATCCTGTGTTTGAATTTACACCCGGAGAGTTGAAGGGATTTCATGCTGCTGGAAGAGAAACAATACATGTTCCTCCTCCTGTAGCATCTTTTGCAGAACCTTTCCCAAGACAGATTCCAAGAGGTCAGCCATACCTCCAATAGCAACTAGTGCAACAAGGATAGCCAGCCTTGAATGTACCCATATATGAACCAAAAGGACCTCAAGCACATGGAGTTCCTTCAAACCTTGTTTTTGTTCCTCCAGTAGTGGTTTAACCAACACAAAATATGGTTCCAAGGGACCAAATTGCTGATATAGTTAGAGAAATGTGTAGACCTATGGCTCGGGGGGTCCAGATACCAGTGTAAAGAAAATCTTACCCAGAGTGGGTGGATAAGGTACATGAGTATCCTGGAGGGTTTAGAATACCAGACTTTGCTCTTTTTTATGGGAATGGGAATCAGTCAACAGTGGAGCTCGTTGCTAGGTTTACAAGCCAGTGTGATGAGTTCGCCAATAATGATTACATGAAACTGAAACTCTTTCCAAACTCTTTAACTGGAGTAGCTTTCGTATGGTACATAAACCTTACACCTGGCTCTATCCCAACTTGGCAGCAAATGGAGAAAGTTTTTCATGCCTAATTTTTCCAAACAGAACCTGAAGTTTCTATGGCAGACTTGGCAAGATTGAGCCAAAAGCCTGATGAGAAAGCTGCTAGGTTTATTGCCAGATTTAAAAAGGCGCAAAACAAATGCAACGTCATGCTACTAGAGCTTGAATTTGTAAGATTGGCTCAAAATGGCTTGAAATTTAGGCTTCAAAAGAAGTTTGATTCAACTGAGTTTCAAGACTTAGTAAAGTTAACCTATAAGGTGTCTAGATATGAAACTTTACTCGAGGAAGAACAAGATCGAAGTAATGCATCATATAAGACCCACTATAGGGACCTTAATTATGAAATTGATGCATCAGAGATAGTAGGAAAAGAACCTATGACTTGTGAGGTATTAATTCAGAAAGATAGTACAATAGGCCAGCAGTTTAAAAAGAAAGACCTTCATAGGAATTATTCTTTTGACTTAACAAAAACAGATGACATTTTTTATCATTCGCTTGCAGCAAATTTCCTATAGGTACCAAAGGGACTCAAGATTCCTACCCTTGAAGAACTTAAAGAAAAATGTATTGTAAATGACATAATTCTTGGTCTCATTCAACTAAAAACTGTATTGTTTTCCGAGACAGGATCCAAGAACAGATTCGGAAGGGGAAGCTAAAGTTTCCAACCAAGTCTGAGAAAGTTATGGGAATTGACACAAACCCATTTCCAGAGATTGAGGAGGCTGCAGCCAATGTTGGCATATTAGATTTCCAAAACCTATCCTTGAAAGAATTAGAAGAAATTACTGTGCAGATATGTGTGGCTAGCTAGGCTGCTTTCAGGCAGAACACAAGAAGTTCACCAGCTGATGGACAAAGCTCTGTAAGCCTAAAAGAAGGCTCTAGTGAAGAGATGTTGGATAATGACTCTTTCGAAGCTGCTATAGTGCAGTGGATGTCTCCCAGGTGCAAGATGTGTTACAAGTGGCTGAAAGGGCTCCCAACTGGCCCTAGACAACATTTTTCCTTGGTAGCCCCACTAGACACCAGGATACAATCAAAAGGAAAGAGGCCTCTGTATGAAACTAGGCCACCCAAAGAAAAATCCAATTTAGCAGGCCTCAATAAGGCTTTAATGGAAAGTGATGATGAAACGGATGAAAGGACTGAGCTAGGCCAAGAGAGAACATTGGCTGAAGATGGAATGTTTGAGGCTTTCATAGCTGAACAAACCTTTTTGGTTGACAAGCCAACGGAGGTAGATCACCAACAGGCTATTTCAAAGAAACCTACTAGCACAGAAGTACCAGAGTGCAGCATAGAAGATGCTTCCGAAATAATAAAACAAGCTAGTTTGGAAGGGAAACAAGTACAGCCAACAGATCAGTTTGGCTTATTTCCTCCAATGCCAATAAACATGGTATATATACTACCACAGGAGTTCCAGGCTGAAGAGGGAAACCAAGAAGGTCAGGAAGATGACCCCATTTCAATTTCTAGTGAAGATTCACAGGCTAGCATGATTCAAGATAAGTCTGAAATGGCCACACCAATGGAAACTGAAGAAGAAAGTGAGAATGTGAGTATTAATCTCTCATATCCCTTCGAGTACCCTATAATATCTATGACTCAGCACATTAAGCCCCTGTATATTAAGGCTTACTTCGATGGGATACAAATGAGCAGGGTGTTAGTAGATAATAGGGCGGCAATGAACCTGCTTCCAAAGTCCTCCTTGAAGAAATTGGGAAAAAGAAATCCCAAATCAATCCCAACCAGCATAACCATTATTGGTTTTGCTGGGGATAAGCAGATGGCTCAGGGTATTCTGCCCATCTACCTGAGTGTGAGAACCAGAGATTGCATGACGGTATTTTTTGTTAAAAACAGTAATGCCAAGTATAATGCTTTGCTTGGCAGGGATTGGATCTACACTAACAAATGCGTGTTTTTCTCTCTACATCAGAAAATAATAAGAGCACTATGCAATGGAGAGACAGAGGAGATCAACGCAGACCTCCAACCCTTTATTGCTTGTGTTGATTTTGCAGAGGCCAAGTTATACACTGAATGAGTGACACTACTCAATGTATTGAGGAAACCTGATGGAACAGTTAAAGTTTTGGTTGATGAGGAAGTAGCACACCTAAAGCACTTAGTACACGAGAGTGCTAATGAAAAGTTCGTCACCAAATATGACAATGATGTTTGGTTGTAGGCAAAAAGTTAAGAACCAAGAAGCCAGACCCTTAGCCTTAGTCAAGTTTTCAGCATTGGATGTAAAGTCAATAGTCCAGAAGGTTCAGGAACAAGAGAAAGAAGCCATAATGGTTGGTTGTAATCAGAATTAACAAAAGGCCAGGCCTTTGGCCCTTGATAAGTACTGTGCATTGGACATCGATACAAAAGTCCAGGAAATACAGGAAAAAGAAGCCTTATGGACAGATTTTGTCTATGAGGAAGAAGCAAAGATGTTAAGCCAGAGAAGGTGGGAGTAGAACAAAATGAAGAAGTTGCTTTGAAGTCAGAAGAAGTCAAAGGAGAAGCATCAGTAAATGCTCAAGTACAAGATCCCTTTGAAGGTTTAGTACAGCAACCCACTTATATCAGTGTTTGGTTAAGTCCTACTGACAGGAACCAGTTGTTAGTAGTCCTAAGGCAATATAAGGATTATTTTGCATGGTCTTATAATGAATTTCTTGGATTGAATAGGTCATTAGTAGAACATAAGCTCCCTATAAAGCTTAATTTTAAGCCACACAAGTAGAAACCAAGACGGATGAGCCCTAAAGTGGTTCAAAAAGTGAAAGAGGAGATTCTTAGACTCCTTAAGGTAGGCTTCATTAGAACAGCCAGGTATGTTAAATGGTTGTCTAATATTGTGCCTATGGTTAAAAAGAATAGCAAAATGAGGGTATGCATCGATTTTAGAAATCTGAATTTGGCAACTCCGAAAGATGAATACCCCATACCTATAGTTAATCTATTAGTGGACAGTTCAGTAGGGCACAGGATTTTGTCTTTGATGGATGAGCATTCTGGTTACAACCAAATCTGCATTGCAGAAGAGGATGTCCACAAAATAGCATTTAGGTGTCCTGGGAATATTAACACCTTCGAATGGGTGAAAATGCCATTTGGTTTAAAGAACGCTAAGGTAACGTATCAGAGAGCAATGAACACTATCTTTCATGATCTTATTGGAGGATACCTAGAGTGTTACATTGATGATATTGTTGTAAAGTCCTAATCTATGGAAGAACACTTGGTTCACTTGGTAGCAACTTTCGAAAGAATGAGAAAGTTCAAGTTAAAACTTAATCCTCTTAAATATGCTTTTAGTGTATCACCTGGAAACTTCTTAGGATATGTAGTGCACAAGAAGGGAATACAGATTGATCGAAATAAAGCCAAAGCCATCATTGAGGCCAAACCTCCATCAAGTAAGAAAGAATTACAAAAGTTTATTGGTCAGGTTAATTTCCTCCGAAGATTTATTTCTAACACTGCAGGGAAAACTAAAGTATTTTTTTCTTTGTTAAAGCTGAAAAATAAAGAAGAGTTTGTGTGGATAACAGAGCATCAAGTTGCTTTCGAAGGAATTAAAGCCTACTTGGCAATGCCTCTAGTGTTGATGTCACCAAAGAGAGACAAGCCCTTGAAGTTATACATTGCTGCAGCAGAAGATTCATTAGGAGTTTTCCTACCTTAGGACAATGAAGAAGGGAAGGGGCAAGTAGTTTATTACCTTAGTAGGTTTTTAAATTCTTGTGAATCTAAATACTCAACTGTAGAAAAGTTGTGCCTTGTATTGTACTTTGCAGTAATGAAATTAAGATATTATCTTTTGTCTACTGTTGTCTTGGTAATTGCAACAATAGACTTGGTTAAGTACATGTTATCTAGACCTATGTTGAGAAAAAGAATTGATAAATTGATATTAGCTCTATCAGAATTTCATTTAGAATATGTCCCCCAAAAGGCAGTAAAATGACAAGTTTTGGCTAACTTCTTGGTAGATCATCCATGTCAAACAAAAAGCCAAGAGATAATGGACCTTGGTATGGTCAATGTTGAGCCATGGAAAATGTGGTTCGATGGATCAAAAGCCAGTGATTTGGTTAGAATTGGTGTTATAATTAAATCACCACAGGGGGCAGAAACCACACATGGTTTCAGAGTGGATGAAACTACTTGTTCCAATGATCAAGCTGAATATGAAGCTTTAATAATGGGACTTGAGATACTTATTGAATTACAAGCTCATGCAATTGATATATTTGGGATTTCCAATTGGTAATCAACCAAGTAAAAGGAATCTTCAAATGTCAAAGTGTAAGCATGTTACCATATTATGTTGTTGTACTGCATTTGCTCTCTCAGTTTCAGATAGCCAATGTGACTTATTTCCCAAGATTCATGAACCATAAGGCAAATGATGTAGCTCAAAAGGCTTCGAATTTCAGAAGAAATGAGAATACCTAAGTGGACATAAGTCAAGTAACATATCCGAAGTTAATACCACCTTTGGCTAAAAAGGGTATCATGGTAGAAGCTAACCAGAATAACTTAGATGAGTATGATTGGAGACATCCAATCATTCAATATTTAACTGGCCCATTTTCGAAGGCCAGTAGAAAAATTAAATTACAGTCTATGCAATATATAGTGTGTAACACCTGCCTCTCACTTAGTTTTTAATTTTATGATAAATCTTAATTATGTACTTATCTGTGCATTTTATGCTTATTTATGTGTTATGTGCATCATGTTTGTTGACAGATATATGTTTATTTATGAAAAAGACTTGTCTGATTCGTTAAATCATAGGGTTATAAATTAACTCATGGACTTGGTGGCTAGAATTAGTTCACCTTAATTTGGTCAAGTAGTAATTTAATTAATTAGCTAGGTAATTCAAGTAATAAGGCTCTCATTTAATTAATCTAAGTTAAGTAATTTAGATATAGATATGTATCTATATATATATATATATGTTGAACTCAATTAAAAGAGAGAGACATATAATCAGAGAAAGACTGTGAGAGAGTGTTCTAGAGAATAAGGAGAAGAGAAGAAGGAAAGGTGAAAAAACAAGAAGACTAGGGTAACTCATTAAAACAACACTAGAGCAACCATTGAAGGTGAGAAATCTCCTCCTTACCTATGAGATTAAATTCATTCCCACTTATGATCATAAGATTTGAGTTGATTTGGGACTTAAGCGATGTGTGTGAGTGTACGTGTGTAGAATCATTCTAAAGTTTAGCATATATGGCATCACTCATTTCCAGTCACTTGGTTTTGCATGGACCTTGTGTTAGAGGGTCTATGTCCATGGAGTTGTGAAACATAAAACTTCCAATTGCATAACCCTTGTTTGCATGTAGTGAATTGGGAATTGAATTTTAGTTCAAAGTCATACTTTTGGTTTGAATTTAAAATTTGTTTATTTCCTATGTTATAGTAAGTTTTGAACCTTGCTTTGCTCAGTTTGGGTTTGATTTTGAGGAATTTGAAGCTCCAAAAACAGAGCAGAAATTTGGTTTTGGAACACCCAAAACTGCACATGCGGCTAGGGAACTTGCACGTGCGGAAAGCACTTGCGTATGTACGGCGGGTAGGCCCGCACATACGGATAACAAGGGAGGTACTGGGGAGCATTCTACATAAAAAACACCTAGTGGTGCACATGCAGAGAGAGTCCTGCACATGCGGCCAATAAGCTCCTCACGTGCAGCTGTTTGGCAGCCTCGATTTCACTTTTCTTCTTCGTTTACCCCGCTCTTAGGCCTCCGTTAACGTGATTTGCATCCATAATTGATGTCCATTTGCACTGCATGAGCATTTAACGAGAGTGAAAGACATTTAAATAAATCAATTCCTAAGTAATGGAACTAATTAGTTGGTTGTATGGGAAATTAAGTGTGCTACGCTTATATCTATCTGTGTAGGTCAAACGCCATGTTTCAGTCACCTGAACCACGAAGCCAACTGTGAGAAACACTGTTGTAAAGATATGTTTAATTTAAAGTACCTTTTCCCTACTTTAAAATTATGCTTTGTTCTGATATGTTTTCTTATATTTATGAATGATGATTCTATTTCTGCTTACACTGTTTATCGTGGCATCCTTAGCATCTGTTCACATGATTATAAAGATCTCTGTCAGTTCCAATTCATGGAACTCCTATTTACCATAGCGATGGCCATCACATCTGATCTTCGGTCTTTGTGACCGCCTGTTCGATCTTCTAGACCGCCTTTATTTATTGCATTTGGATGTACCACGTATTACGTTATGCTTTCTATCTGTAGTAACAACCTACTCTGTATGTAATTGTCTTTACATTATAATCATCGTTCAGAACCTCTTTACTCAGCTGCTATTCACTGAGCTCTAGCTCATATTTTAATGCATTATGTAGGTAATCCAGTTCAGGAAAGGACATAGTGGCGTCGACCTTGCTTTGGTTTTGTCAAGCTAACCTCTGTGCCTCACCGCGAGGTTTCCATCTGTCAGAGTTTTGAGGTGGCCGGTGTTCACCCTTTTGCGCATCGTTACTCTGTTGTGTTCAGTTTTATTTTTCTTTTACATGTCTAAACTAGGGATTCTTATGACTTGATGTAAATGTTAATCTATGTATATATGAAGTTGACCATTTTGTCTCATGTAAGTTTTCATAGCTGATTAGACGGTTAATCTTATTCTATACTTAGCTTCCGCTAGCCCCGTTTATTTAATCTGTTTAGTTAGGCCTATGGTAATCGTAGATTACTGGCCAGTTACAACACTAAATCGATAGGGGCAGGTTTGGGTTGTAACATAGTGTATAACAATGCCCTTTACAAAAGGGGAACAGATGGGTTGTTGTTGGAATGTTTAGGGCTAAAGGAAGCATTGACTGCTATGGCTGAGGTACATGAAGGTATTTGTGGTACCCATCAGCCTGGTGTGAAGATGAGATGGTTGCTTTGAAGGCATTCCTATTATTGGCCAACCATCTTAAAGGATTGCATAGAGTATGCAAAAGGATATCAGGCATGCCAAAAGCATGGCATGATAAGACATGTGCCAATAGCTGATTTGCATGCAGTAGTGAAGCGATAACCATTTAGAGGATGGGCAATGGATATGATAGGGAAAATATATCCACCTTCTTCGAAGTAGCATTGTTTCATTCTAGTAGCCACAAATTATTTCATTAAATGGGTCAAAACTAAGCCTTATAAGGATGTGGATCATATTGAGGTTATTGGATTTATCAGAGAATTAATCCATAGGTTTGGTATCCCTCAGATCAAAATTGTAGACAATGGGACTGTGTTTGATGGAAAGATGGTGAAGTCATTCGCAGTAGACTTTGGAATTAGTCTTATTAATTCCACCACTTATTATGCACAAGCAAATGGCCAAGCAGAATCTTCTAAAAAATCCTTAAAAAAAGGAATACAAAGAGTTGTGGAAGATAATCCTAGGGATTGACATAACTTGTTGTTAGATATATTATGGACGTATAAGACTTCTCCAAGGTCAAGTACAAAAATCACTCCTTATGCCTTAGTATATGGACATGATGCAGTGTTGCTTGTGGAGATTAACATCAAATCTTTAAGGGTGAAATGCCAAGATCAATTAATTTCTGAACAGTACCATCAAAGCATGTTCTTGGAAGTAGAGAATACAAATGAAGCTAGAATATTGGCATTAAATAGCATTCTTTTCCAGAAGAAGAAGGTAGCCAATAGCTATAATAAGAAAGTTAAGCACATCAGCTTTGATGAAGGTGACTTGGTATGGAAAACAATAATTTCAATAAGCATTAAGAGCCATAAATTTGGCAAATGGTCACCTAATTGGGAAGGATCATATCAGGTTCATAGGGCCTTGCCTAGGGGGGCCTACCATCTAAGAAACCTAAATGGTTATGTGCATCCCAAGAGAATTAATGGCAGGTACTTGAAGCCTTATTATCCAACTGTGTGGGAAACACAGGGAGTGTAAAAAGTGCTAAATAATAGAATGATAAAAGCATGATACACTCACATAGATAATAAACAGTTTTCATTTCATAAAGAATTAAGTACATGTAGCCACAAATTGGCCTAGAAATCAGTATAGTGTTTCAATTGTTCCTTTACAATTGATTCTCTACTTCTAAGGGTTGAGAACAACTGAATGGCTGTAGCCATGTCTTACCTTCTGTCAGTCAACCCTTGGTTAGTAATTTACATCTTTTTAGCAGTTCGATCCAAGCCTAAGTTAACTGCTGCTAGCTTCTCCTCCAGTTGGGCCTTCTTCTCCAAAAGTTAAGTTTGAAACTTAGAGGCATCGGAGTATTGTCCCTTGAGTTCAAATATCTTTGTATGTATGTAGGAACAAACTTCTTGTCCTTCAATAGTTTATTTTCCACAGCCTTGGCATATGGCAGATATTGATGTAAAAATCTATGGTGGCTGCTGCTTGGGTCAATTAGCTTGAGATGGCTATGTTGGAGTGCTCAAGAGCTTTGCAGCATTGGAGGAAACCATTATTAATGATGGGTTTTTGTAAGGTTTCGAATGGAATCCTTAAGAATGATGTCAGCAATTCCAAACAAACACCTAAGTCCACTGGAGGCAAAGAGACTCTGCTGATAGTAGAGGAATTCTCAAAGATTTCCAAGAGGGAGTCAACAAGGACCAATGGTTTAGCCTCACTGCTAGCTAATTGAGCTGAGGAAGGCATGTCAAATAGGCTAGCCAGTCGGGCTTCAAAAATGTTTATCGCCTCCTCTGACATTAGAAGTGTAGAGAAATCACTAGTGAAAGGGAAAAATGGCTGCATGAGGATAGGAGAAGGAATAGAGGAATCCCTAGCAGTGTCTATCGTCCTAGCCACTAGCAAGTCAAGAGAAAAAGGACTAAAGTTGGGTGGTGGGGAGGAAATTAGTGAGTCATCAGTGACTTCCTTGTGAGAACCAGTTATCATTAAAGATGAAGTGACCATTGGAATTCTCTCAAGTGATAAAAAGGCAGCCAGGACTATTGGAAGAGTAAAATGAGATGAGATGAAAGTTGGATAGGGCAGATATGGTGTTAAGCCTGGGCATAAAGAATGTGGGATGCTTTCCTTTAAAGAATAAGACATGGGGAATATAGAGCTAGGAAGTGGAAGCATCATCTAACTGGGCTCTATATTCATTAGCACTTTAGTATGAGCCTTCCTTATTCTTTTTTAGGCTGAAGAGGCCAATGACGAAGGGGAAATGACTGTTGCTCCATAGCAGAAAATAGAAAGAAAATGTTAATTTTTTTGTTAGGTCTTCAAGAAGGAATCAAAATTGATCAAATGAGAAATTACCAGCTTCGGGAGTTGCAATGGTAATGATTGGAGAGCTGCGAAGGGCATAGAACTCAACAATATGTTTCTTCATTGTAGCCTCCCTTTGTAATGCATCAGCAGCAGCAGCAGCTTCATTCTTTAGTATTTGTTGTTGCCTCATCTTTTTAGATCTCTGAAATATAATAATTTCTTTGGAGTGTTCCTCTTCCACTGCCTTAGCAACTGCCTCGTGAGTAGGATCACCAACAAGGTCAGAAGGAGACACTATCACTTTCATTCTTCTTTTCAATGGTGTCACTTTTTCCTATTCTTCTTCCTTCTTTTCTAGGTGAGCTTCAAGTTCTTCAGGGTCAAGCAGAAGTTTTCTTTTCTTCTGTTGTTGTTGCTTGCCCTTAAGAATGTTCAAAGCTTAAGCTCTCTGAGGAAAGTCTTCCTATAGAGTTCCTGCACCAAGAAGAGAAGTTATATTAAATGAACAAGGCATTATAGAAGGAAAGAGAAAGGCAAAGCAAGAATGTATACCCTTCTTCAAAGTAGCCCTGGTAACCTTGGGAGGAGAGGTTAAGGCAGCAGGAGTAGGAGCTGAGATAGTAAGAACAGTGGAAGAAGTAATGGTGATTCCAATACCCTTGGGCTTGGTTTGAGAGGGTACATCCAACCTTACCAATAAATCCTGGGGAGAGATCGCCAGGAGTACTTCCATGTTAGCTGTCCACCAGTTCTGGTACCTTTTCAATGTAGTGCTATGTGGAATGAAGGGGGTGAATTGAAATTCGATCAGGTCCTGTATGAACCTGGAGGTTGCCTCCTCTAGCCTAATTCTTGGAACTTTCAGCTCTTTGCTTGCAAGATTCGGGTTAGTTTGGCTGTAGAGAGGGATAGGAATTCCCTGAGTAAGCCAAAAATGCCTAGCAAATTGAGCGGGACAGTAGGCTTCAACTACGCACTTGTAAGCTCGAGGGTGCAAGGTGCCAACAAGGAGCCCCCTTGGAGTTAAGATAGAGGCCCACATATCCCTGTATTGAGGTTGGGAGTAGTTTATGTCAGCTAAAAAGGTCCCCAACCATGCTAGCCTTATGTTGGCCGCAAACGCAAAAGGGTAGAAGAAAGAGGCAAAGGGAGAAGCTGGGAGTTGGTGGAAGAAAGTGAAGAGAAAAACTAGAAGGGTAAAGTGAAACTCTAGCATATTTCACTTCATAAGTAGAAGGGTCTGGTACCAAAAATCTCAGACACCTGGAGTGTAAAGCAGTGAAGTAAGCAAAAAGCCAAAGTTGCAATATCCAAAATAGCCTTCCTTGGTTGGCATCCAAAGGTTTCTCATATAATTGAAAACAAGCTCTATATACATGGCCCAAAACATATGGAGCTAAGGCTATCTTCTTTCCTGAAGTAATCTTTTTTCTCGAAGCAAGAGCCTTGGCAAGAGGGGCAAACTCAGGCATAATCCTCTGAGAAGAAGTGCAAAATAGAAATTTACAAAGCCAATATAGGAGAAAAGAGAAGAACTCTCGGTCTGTTACAAGGCCTTCTCTCTTGTTTTCAGAATTTGCAAAATCACTAAAGGAGGAGTTTAGAAGGGGAATAGAAAAAGGCACAGTAAGATCAGGGTAATCAGGACCAAAATGAGTGCCAATAGGTGATAGCCCTAGGAGATAGCATATATCAAGAATAGTAGGGGCCATCATGCCATATTGAAATTGGAAAAAAATTGAAAGATGGATTCCAATAACAGAGTGCAGCAGGTATAAGAAAAGGTTCTTCGGAAATGGAAAACCTGGGTAGTCGAAGAGAGTCGAGAAGACAGAGTTCTTGAAGGTCCAACATCTTAGCAGGGACAACTCGATCATACCATTCCTCCCATCCTAATCTCAATGTAGGCCAGCAGCGATGAGGACGGTTTATTCTCCGGTTTCCCCAGTCAAGGCCACCCTCGTAAAGGAGGCAATGATCTTCTAGACCCGAGTATAAGACAGGAAGCTGAACAGGGACTTCCCTGAAAATGGGTCCAAGTACAAACTCCCCTTAAGCATGGTGACGGGAAATGAGAATGCGCCCGTCAACAGTGCTTCGTTCACCAACTCTGTATTTCTCACATTCTTCATTAATGATCCTCCTCAAAGCTACAGATGGGCTCACACGCTCAACAACTGGTACTTTCAAAGTGGAAGAAGCCATTGGTGAAAGGACGAAGGGGAAGCAAAGAGTTTAAGTATGGAAAAAGTAGAAAATTACAGCCAAGAGCAATAGGAGTGAAAGGGTTTGTTTTTGGACAAGTTAGTAGATTTAAAAGTGAGAAGAAGTGGTTTTAAACCTTTCTGTCCAAAGTACCCAATCAGCCTAACGGGTCAAGCAAACCCGAAATAAATGATTTGATGGATTTTGGACTCATGTGGAATTAAAACTTTAGTTTTAGAATACAAAGGGTCCCAAGTCACAGTCTCTTTCAAAGAGTAAGTTTGGGGGGGAAATTTATTTCAAAGACTCAACTCGGCTTCGAAAAACTATAGTTGGCTTTGAAGCCATTTTATGCCTTAAACGAAATTATAGTTAAAGTTTGTTTTCTTCAAAGGTTTTATAAGCATACTCCTAGATTGTCTTTGCAAGGTAATGTCCTTCGAAAGAGTCTTTGGAATGCTTATCTAGTTTAGAGTGGTGAATTCTTAAATAAGTAAGTACTTCAAAGCAAGATTGGTCAATTCAAAGCTGTGATTTATACAATTTAGGTTGACCAGATGATTGGAGCATGAATGTAACACCCCCAAAAATATTGACATCTGATATATCTAGATTAACTCATAGGCATAATCTAAATCCCATTACTTTTCATTATTACATACAAGAACATTGAATAATATAGACATTTCAATAGTCAACATTCATACTAAATCACCATTTTTTTATTAACAATATCCAACATGAGATTTCACAAAAGAGAGACCACTTGCATTAATACATTCATCATCCTTAAGATATGAGTTTATAGTATGTGAAAATAACAAATTAAAGCAACAAAATACAAATTTATGCCTTATCGGCTACAAGTTCCAAGGCTTTGTCCGGTTACAACAAAATGGTTTTCAAACCCATACATAGATAGCCCTTGGCTTGCAAAGAAAACAAAACAAATAAATAATTAAGCCTTATGCTCCAAAAGATCCTCCACGCCTTCACTTTGGCAGAGGCACACCACAATCACCTGAAAAATGGTTTCCACTAAGGGATGAGCATAAAACCCAGCAGAGATAATCTAAATAAAGTGCACGCAGTTTAACAATATCATGAGGTGAAATGCATATGAGATGCCAATGCCAAAAATCATAAGTTTTCTCATTTCGAAATTCTCATGCCATGCATTTGTTTAAAAGCATAACCAATTCAATTATCCATTTCATAAAACAAGGGGCGATAAATACGATACTGGAAATCCCTAAGCTGGTGTCTGCAAGTAGGCATAACTAGCACTACCAGAACCCCACTTTACCGGTTGCTAACTGAAAGGGAAGTGGTACCTCCTCTGCGCGTGTTTTCGGTTTTTCACCCTGGACACTCAGGCCAACTTAAACAATACCAATCTATACACCCTATCCGGATTTACCAAACGTATTTACCCCATAACTCAACATATTTCAAATATTCTCAATGAATCAATTTGAAAATTAATTTCTCAAATCCAATGCAAGAATTAAATTACGAGATTATGCAATGTTTAATACCATGCATGAATTTACAAACATTTCAATTTACCTATTGCACATGCAATTTCTACAATAATCAATACAACTCTCCACGGTTGCCCAAACAATTATCTCTATACAAAATATAAATTTCAAGAGACCAACATAACTCATAATCTCATATTTTCAATCATTTCAACATAGGAGTAACAATCACATGTTTAATCTTCTCTTTCCCAACTCAATCAATAATCATAATATTCTTTAAAAAAAATCATCAATCTTCCCTTTTCATTCAAACTCAAGAATTTATCAAGAATTTTCATAATGCCAAAAATAACATACTTTCTTTCAACAATTCTCAATACCTCAACATGACAAATATTCTAATCTTTCTCAAAAGTTCAATATTTTCAAATTTAACTATTTTCAAAAGAAACCTCAATGGTTTTCAATATTCCCAACAACATTCTCATCAATCCCATTCCTATAAACATCTACTTTCAAATTCTCATTTGTTCAAACAAACATATATTTTTAACTCTTGTAAGCTTTTTACAAACTCATCCCAAAAATCTAAATCATTTAAATTTCTAGGTTTTATTAAAATTTGGGGATTTCTCAAAATAAAATAAAATAGAATAAAATACATTCCTCAACATCCATGAGTCATACAAAAACCAAACACAACTAGCAATGGATTATCAAAAAAAAAAAATTTGAGAACTTCCCTCTTTTTATACATTTAATATACCATTAATAAAACCATAATCTTTTCAAATATCACAATATCAAAATAACACATAATAAAGTTAAAATGCATACACAATATTTAAAAAATCCCTATCTCAAAAGTTAGAAGAGAAAACAAGCAAAAATCTTAATTTTTGACTTTGTCAGATTTTGATCTCCACTGGTCAAAATATGGCTCTCACCAAGCTCTTCACTTTGGTCTCAAGAACATGGGTCTAAAACCTAATAGATTTTTAGTGGATCAAAAGTTTTACATGATGAATGTCAAAGAAGAAAATTAAAAAAAAAAATCTGTGAGGTAGAGAGAACTGAGCCGAGAGAGAGAGAGAGAGAGAATCGAAAGTGGGAGAGAGAGCAAGGCAGCTCTCTGGAAATTGCAAAGACAAGAGAGGCAAAGAGGTGGACAACCCCACGTGGGGGTTTGTCCCTTTTTATTTTTATTTTTATTTTCAAATCAATACAAATATCTATCTCTACATATGCATATATATATATATATATATCAATTAAAAACATGTTTTAATATCATTATAAATTTAGTAGCTTAAATGACAAAAATGATATAATCTTTTCACACTATAAAATATATTTCGTCTAATGGTGCATACCATAAATATTTGTAACTCTCTCAGAATTATAAAATAAATAATAATAATAACAATAATACATGGTTACACACGAGTCATGATTCAATCAATTAGATTCAAAATGAATGGAGTATAATAATTTAAATAAATCTCCGACTGAAATTAAAGTATAAATAAACTTTAAAGACTTAAGGTGGTCCCCACCATTCACATAATCGAATATGAACCAAAATGATTAAGTATGGGCTAATCAAATAAATCTCAAAAAATTAAATTTATCTCTCGTTTATTACTCAAGACCCAAGAATTACTATAACTAAAACAAACACAAAAATAATAATAATAATAATAATTTTGCCAAGCGGGCCTTACGAAGTTGAAATCAAGAAGTAATTCAATTTATTTTTCACGAATTTAAATAGAATGGTTCACGACACCACAACAATAATAATAAGGGCAAAATTCAATTTGATTTAACTCGTTACAATGAAAACCTTAAGTCAAATATGGATGCTCCTAGGGATGGCTCCAAGGCTTGGTCAGGGGTGTCACCTGAACCCCCTGGCTGAATTTTTTTATTTATTTATTATATAAATATTAGATTTTAGGAAAAAAATTAGTAATTGAACCCACTAAAATACAATTTTGAACTCATAGTTTTAAGTCCTACTCTTTTGAACCCACCAATTTTGAACCCATATTAGATATTAGCATGTCTTTTTGCTTAAACAATAGTATCAATATATTGAAATATTTTTGTTTATAATTTTAGAATTTAAATTAATTTGTTGATTTTTTTCTCCATAGGTGATATAATGATTAATGTGAATTTTCTGTAAGATATATGGTATTTAAGTTTTTGATTGACACCACTGACAAAAATTCCTAGAGTCGCCACTGGACGTTCCTATGAGAAAATCCATATTTCAAAGCACTTAAAGTCAGGCATCAAAGTAAGTTGCTTGCTTCAAAGCTGTTATTCACATATTACACAGATAGAATAAGGCATAAAGCCATATTCGCCATGTAATCGATCAAACAATTGGAATATAAAACCAGATCATGACAAATGATATTTGAAGAGCTCAGTTTTATTGATATGCAATATTTACATTGGGAACACCTTCTTGGTTACATTCTCAATTTCATAAAAGTAAGAAATGGACAAAATTACAAGATCATGGAACTTTGTCTAGCAAAATTCAATAAATACATACTCTTTTCCTAACCTATCTCCTATCCTATCTAAATTTGATTTGTCAAACTGATGAGCCCTTAGTTGGAAGAAGAGATGATGGGCCTTCAATTCAAATTATGTTTGTTTAAGAGCCTTGTTTGTTTCATCCATTTCTTATTTCCCATGTGCTTCATCCATAGTGGCATCTTCTCCAAACTCTAAGTCTTGGTTCTTGAAGTTCTCATATTCTTCAAGAAGATTCTCTACCTCATACTGAATTTGAATACGAGCAGCAGAGGTTTCCTCCAGCAACCCACTGATAATGGAAGTATTTGTGCGCCAGTTAAGTAGAAGAAAAAGTTGATCCAAGAAAGTATAAAGCTTTACCTGGGCTATAGGGTTAAGGATGTGGCTTCAAGAGGTAATATCACAAGACCACAATAAGTTCTTGTGAGGAATATCATCTCGAAGGACCTCAAAGGATAGATGGGAGAAAGCAGCAAGCAAAGTGTAGGCTCTATACTGTTGGGTAAGAAGTAGAAAGAATTGGGGCTTGGTAAGGAGCAAAATGCTGGCTCTCGAAGAGGGTGAGTTTCAGTTCTTCAATCCAATTAGGATTGGAAGGCAGAGAATGAGTAGTTGGATCCTCTCCAAATGAAGATGGGAACTCAGACTTGTTCACACATTCTAGCTAGTCAGATGAGCAAATTTTTGCTTTTTTAGCTAAGAATAAGAGACTGATTCCCAAGGACTCAACATGGTATGGAGTATTTTGCACTGTTCTGGACAGCAAGGTGGAGATATACCATTCCGAAAGCAAGTTGTCCTCAAGGCTGCGAAGACGGTCGAGAGGGACGTATGGATATACCACAGAGCTACGCATGGAGGGATGGATTGCAATGGGGTCATTGAATTCAGGGAATCAATGGTGGATTCGCTCCTTTGTTTGAGGTTGAGTGGGTGTATACCAAGTTCCCCAGCCAGTGCTGTTAGAAGTGTTGTTAGAGGAAGAGAAGGCAGCTTCATCCCATGCAAAAAGTTTGAAGGCAGAAGAGGAGCTTCCAAGATCCATTTTTGCAAACTCTTGGTCCAAAGGTTTGTAGTTGGCAGATTCTTGGTCCAAAGGTTGATAGTTTGCGAAAGCATCCATAACTTGAATAAATAGAGACGGATAAGCGTGACCAATAAATGCATGAAGTTTCTTTCGAGCACGAACATCATTATCTAATACCTCTTCGTATGTACGATCAATGAAAAAAAAGGTTTGTTTGGCCATGGGAACTATATTAGCCCTTTCAAATACCCAGATAATGGAAAATGTTCAACCACAGGAAAGAATTTAATGCAGATCAAGTGCTTCATTTATGGAAGACGGTTGCATTTCTAAGAAGATGCAAAGTCCATGTACGTCCTAGGACGTAGACAAAGTGCGTTGAGTTCATTAATATCACTAAGTATTGGGTGTATTAGTGCGGGGAGTAATGTTGACTATATATTTTATAAAAGCTAATCGCAGCTTGACACGTGGTACATGAGGAGCAATTCGGGGAGTTAATACAAGTCTCTAGTAAAAAATTAGACACGTGGCAGGTCACATTGGTTATAATGGATCTACGCAGCACTAGAATAGGTAGAAGGCGCAAGATGACGTGGTACAACGGTTACTCACGAATTCAAATTCAAATTCAAATCCAAGAGGGAAGCCTAACTGCAAGAATGGTGTAGTGGGACTGACTGTAAGAGAGCATGATCGGCAATCATGGGAGCCCACTTCAACGATTGGAAGCCCACTTCGACAGTTATCCTTGAAGAGTATAAATAGTATGGAAGGTCCCAAATTGAAAGACCTAGACTCAGATCCAGAAACTAGTCATTTACTTCATATTTTCTTTTTAGCTTTATATTTCCAGTTCTTTACATTTTCAGCATTTCAATTTCTATACTGCACTTTATTTCCTAGGAGTAGTTCTCAAGTAGTTGTTGCTGTAAATCTTTTTAAGACTGGATCATTTTATTATAAGTTAGTATTCAGTCAATAAAATTCGGTTTCTAAATTATTATGTACTTGTTATTTCTTATAAAAAAATTTCCTCAAACAAGCCACCAGTAAAAATCCTCTTCATTGAGACTGAAAGAATTTCAACACAATCGTCTGATAATTGGGTTGATAGTTAAAATTCTGTAAAAACTGATTGATCCTTATTGACACGCTTAAAATTATACAATTAACCTTCGAAAGCCAAAAAAATCAACAAATATATTACATAGAAAGAAAATTATTATTATTATTTTTTGAGGTGTGAAAGTGAGTCATAATTATTTTTTTATACAATGGTTAGGGAGGCAATAAAGGAAAGAGAAATGACAGCCATATATTGAACGCAATAAAATTAAAACTAAAACATTACTAGAGTGAGAAAATCTCGTGTGAGAAGGGAAAAAAATATATATATATATTAATTTATATAGAGACAATAGCTTGTCAATACAATCAGTGAATTTAATGAGAAAACCAAATTCTGTAACCATGCACAGCAAGCATTTTAATTTTTGTTCATCTGCATTGAACATCATCGCCACGTACTCTTTCTTTCTTATCTTTTTTCTTTCTGCTTCCTGCTTCGCTATATTTTAATTTTTTGCACTTTTCGCATTAATTATAGCTTTCGTACAGTTCAAAGTTGTTTGTTCAGTTTTTCTACACGGACAAAGCCTCTGTTTGGCAAGATGATTTTTAGGCTTTTTTAGTTATTTTAGTCACAAAAAATAAAATAGGCTATTTTAGCCATAACAAACAAAATATCACATCCAACCTATAATCATTACATTCTTCTCTCACAAAAAAAGTCAAAAAAGCCAAAAAGCCAAAAAGCCCTTCCCAAACCAAGCTTTTTAGCCCAGGCTAAAATAGCCAAAAAAGCCAAAAAGCCAAAAAGCCAACCAACTTCCCAAACCAAGCCAAAATTGTTTGTTCAGTTTTTCAAAAATATTAAGATCGCATGCACTAAAAACCCTGTTTCTACTTTCTGGCCATCCAAGCAAAACACATGCATATAAACAAAAACGAGAAGAAAAAAAAAAAAAAAAATTTACTCTAATATTAAGGACGGTTAGATTATCATCAGACATCACTGTATGCCGCATATGTATGTGAGATATCCTCATCCAATTCTGTTTAAACCTAGTCATACCATATGCAATTTAGTACATTTGAAATGAAATGATTATGAGGATTAAATTCATAAGCAATCATATGTTTACATTAATACAAAAGCCAAAAAAAAAAAAAAAAGAATACAAAGAGGGCATTTCAAGTCTAATCATACACGAGAGACTGATGGATCATCCCTGAGATACAAATGCCTCATCACTCTTATGAAAATAATCGAGCTGTTAAATTGTGAAACTTATACCTCCTGGCGAAGCAAACAAAGGCGGTGCAAGACCAAGGACCTGCTCCTAGTTTTACATTTGCATGCCCATTGTCAGAACTGCCAACACAAGTTGCTTATTCTTTCCAGATGGCCTTCACCAATGTCATAAATATTGCACATCTTCTTTGCTGTCAAACAAGCAATGTCAAATCAAATGTTAATAAACCTAATCTTATGCTAAACACAAAAAAACCACCTCGCAAAAACAAACTATGATAGCATTATATAATAAGCACGGATGCAAACTAGTATAAATATTTGAATAGATAAAAAAAAAATGGAATATGAAATTAAATGAAATACAAATTCAGTTCGACAATATAATGTCAACTATCTCTTCTGCAATACAAAAATGCAAAAGGAGAAATAAAATCTACTCATGTTGTGTGTAAAATGCCCAAAGAAGGAGGGTGTTGACATGAGGACAAAAAGAACAAACTCGGGAATTAAAACAATGTTATTGCAGGAGTCAACACAGCTACATGTAGAAGAGAGAGAGAGAGAGAGAGAGGGGGGGGGGGGAACGGTCATTGTCCTGCTGCTGGGTGACACCACCGTTGAACGACTGTCCAAGGTTCACAAAGGCTTTAGATACCATTGTGAAGCAAAGTCTCACGTCACCTTAATACTAAAGTAATATTAAGCATATAAGTATGAGGGCACCCTCACCTTAATAGCTACTTTTTGGGGTGAGTTCTATCCAAGATTGTGTAACATGGTATTAGAGCTAAAGTATTCAGAGATGGATAAGGTGCATGTCCCTGGCCTGCACGGCATAGGGACTGTCAAGTGAGCACGCTGGGCATGAGGGAGGGTGTGAGGCGAAATCCCACATTGCCTAAGTACTAAAGTAATATTAAGCATATAATCGTGAAGACATCTTCACCTTAATAGCTAGCTTTTAGAGTGAGTTCTACCCAAGATTGTGTAACAGCCATCTCTTTGACAGAATCACTTTCAAAACATTTACATAGAACGGAAGGTCACCATCTCAGTGAGAAGAGAACCAGGGTTAGAATTTGGCAAAGTAGGCAGGGCAGCCTCAGAAGCGCTACTACTGAATTGAAAACAAAATATCTGTTGCCTTGTGCCACGGGCCATATCTCTTTGACATGGGAATATTCCATTGCCACGAAGGCTAAAGCGTAAGAGACTAATAAGGTCATAATTGGTGAAGCTAAACTATAATGGCGCACCAAACATGAAGATGCTTCAGTTGTGACACCTTAGCAAGGAAAGGATCTCTCTCTGTGCCACACAAATGTGAGTTTTGTTTATTGCATGTCCAAATATCAATTACTTTAAATGCTTGTTCAATGTTTTTTGAGCCACTATGAGGCCTAAAACAATAAAAACAATTAAGATGGTCATTCTAGACCTAAAGAACTAATGGTCATTATAAACAAGCACTAATTTATATAAAAAGAAAATGTATAGGCCATTGGACTTGAAATTCTTGAGGACTGAGAAGATCTCATAGCATCACAATCATTTCCAAACTCCCTTCACTGCAAAGAATAGCTTCACAAAGATAAATTCGGCGAATGAAAATTACAATCTCTAATCCACAATCCAAGATGAATGCAAGTAACAAATCAGAACTCACGGATGAAAAAGTAAGAATAGGATATTATAAAAACAAATCAATGGCAAGCCCAAAGCATGCTTCGTAGAGGAACTACCACATAATTCAATTTATCCAAATTTGCTTGTCCAAAATACTATTAAAGTGGAGAAAATAAGAGAGTGAAAGCAGACACCGGAAGCATTACTCTCTGCCTGTCATATGCATTTAATGCTCTATGATTTTGACTGACAACAAAATAGGATTCTTATTAAGGAAAAAGGTGTCATATGTATCATACCTTGTAAATAGAGAGAGTACATTGTCAAATTGACCACAATATCCCAAACTAACGCTCCATTTGTTTGGACGAAAAACATTTTTTAGAAAATGTTTTTCATATTTTCTGATGTTTGGTTCAATGGAAAACGAAGGTCCATGGAAAACAAGCCTATTTAGACAAAAAATATTTTCTACTTTTAAAAGGCAGAAAACATTTTCCAAACCAAACTTCTACCAATGTCCCCACACCACCACCACCACCACCACCACCACCACTCTCCTCTCCACCATCCCCATGGCCACGGCCACCATCACCGTCGCCCCACCACCATGCCATCTTCATTCCACCTCCACCTTTGTTCCACCACCACTACTACCAAACATACAAAAATGTTTTCTCCGAAAAACATTTTCTAAAAAAAGTTTTCCACAGAAAATGTTTTTTATTAGAAAATGCTTTCTGTCCAAACAAACGGAGCATAAATTATGTTTTCCCTATATGGATTCAAGACAATTTTAATACATAAAACAAAAGTCAAAATGCTGATTAAAGTAAAATATAACTTTTTTCCCAAAAACAAATAAACACGTGGGAACTTATCACCAAGGTAGTTGAAAGAACAGGAAGGCCAAATAAGCGCAGTTTCTAGGTCACTTGAGAATGAAAGTTAAAAAAGGTAGAAAGAGTGTAGTTTGAGAAGATGCCTCCTACCAGGAATACATGACATCTTCAAGAAGAGAAAACAAAAGAAACACTTCATATGCAAAAGGGCTCTACCAGCTACCAGAAAAACTAAAAAAATTGTAGTAGTGGAAAGGAGGGGGAAATCAAAAAATAACCCTCCAAAACAGGCATGAAAAGTGCCTTGCCAAGATGCCATTTCAATAAATATCTATTATTGCACCTCAAAAGGGCTAGAAGCAATTAAATTTATTGAAAAAAAAATTCCCCTATAAGACATGATACCCTAATAAAAGGTAATCTATACCACTACTTGCCTTCTCCAAAACTTGAAGCCTCACAGAAAACTGAGTAACAGAGAAGCCTGAACTAGCAACCCCAACAATGGAAATAAAAAATTGCCTAATAATACGGATCTTTAGATCTTACAATGTCAACATAAAAAATTTACACCAAAATATCATAAAATATATCTTTGTTTTCTTGTGCAGTGGATAAAGAGTCCCAACAAATATAAAAGCTAGTCCAACATGCTTAAAGCGTGTGCTAACTACTGTCTTCTCACTAGTACAAATTCTACGTGGTGACAAACATTTGCTTGCATGCATGTTGATTATTAAAACAAACACACATGCACTAGCGGGAATGTTAAAAACTTTTTTTTTTTGTTTGTTTCAGTCAAGTTCAACCACATTTGCAAAATGAAGTTAGAGTTCCAAAGGAAAGGTGTGACTATCTGTTCTGCTACTAGCTCAAAAAACGGAAGGTAAACATAGTTAAAATTTAGGGTTATGATAGAAAATAATATGGCATATCACAAAACCATGAAAATTAACAATTGGGAGTTTGGACATTCTATCAAAAAGCAACAGTAATTTTTGAACTGCAAAACTGTGCAACCTAAACAGCCATTGAATATTGAAGCGAAATTGCACATCAGTGACATTTCTTGATAAAAAGGGCAGCACACTCAAACCTTGCTTTCGTAGGTAAGTAGAATTTGAAAACAAAAAATAGAACAAATTAAACTTCTTGTAGATTAAAATCCATGCTCAGAGTGATAGAGAGAGAGCAAGCAATATTTTTTATTTACATATCTAGATAATATAACTCACAATAATACCAAACCCTACAGACTACAGATCCACAACTGCGTTTTCAACTGAACTCACTAACACCAATAATGTACATTTATCACACATGCCAATAACCATGATGAAGTTGACAAGCCTCACGGTAATACAATAAATTAAGCATAAAATATCCATCTTTAACAGGCAAATTTTAAACAGAAGTCAGAAATTAAACCCCATACAAGTCAATAAATCATATTATTATTATGTATGAATTCTTGATAGTCAATTTGCTAAAAATCATGATGAAAGAAGAATAAACGAAATAATCAACCACACAAATGAAATCTAAATACCAGAGAGACCATCCCTACCAAGCATATAAGTTGGCCAGTCAATGAATAGCCTGCTCCAGACCAAGTTCTTCCCCTTCACCTCCAAGAATATTATCAAGCGAAACAGTCGAACAAAAGCTGATAACCTTGTGGAACCGATTAGCGAGTACTGGCAAATTCGGAACCTTCCTCCAACTGCACTTACCAGAATCACTACTAATCTCACAAACACAAGCTGGGTAATTCCTGTGATGCTCTTCATTGAACATATATATAAGGTTACCTAATCCAACACATTTCAAGCTAGCAAACTTATCATCCTCATCACTATCAAACAAACAATAAAGTAAGTCCTGAGGCATGATTGCTATCTCACTGAACTCCATTGTTTTCTCATCAATCTTCCACAAATTAAACGACGGGCCACGAGGGCCATTGCACAATCCAGCTAATACAAGTTGATCTCGACAAGACACCAAGAATGAAAACAAAACCCCAGGAGGCCTAAGTGTCTGGACCTCACTCCAAAAGTGTTTGTTCAAATCAAAAGATGAAACAAAGCATGAGCAAATCCCAAATACATAGAATTTCCCTTTAAACAAAGCAGAGGACAACCATTGAGACGAATTTGCTGACCTGAAATCTGCAGGCAAAGGAGGACAAAGCTCCCAAGAATCAGAATTGGGATTGTATATCTCAACAGCTAACCTATCCTCAATATCAACCAACCCACCAATGAACCTAACACCACCAACGACAATAAATCGAGACAACCCAGATGGGTGATCAGTGTACACACCCACGAGAGGATTGCAGCGAGAGAACCGGAGAGGAGGGGTTTCACGCCAAACCCCTTTGAGAATGGGAGTGTAGCTGAATTTGGAAGAGGTTGTGGTGAAGAAGAAGCCTCCGGAGCCGATAAAGGACTCTTCTTGGGAAGAGGGAAAAGGGAAGAGAGAGATGGGGAGTTTGATCCACTCGTTGGCTTCTGGGTCGAAAGCGAAAGCTTGGTTGTTCTTGAGGAAGATGTTGTTTTGGCCGTAGAGGAAGAACCAGGGTTTCTTGGCGGCGGAGACGCGGGCGGAGAAGGAGGAGGTGGTGATGATGGAGTGCCAGAGCTTGCACACGGCGGCGGACCGAACGATGGACCGAATTGGGAGGTAGGAGAGGATGAGTTCGGTTAGGTCTGAGCTAAGGTAGTCCCAATTGAAGAAATCGATGGTGGGTTTTGAAATTGAATCTTCCATGATTCAAAAGATTGAAGCTTTCGTTCCAGTAATCGATTCAAATAGATTGATTTTCGATTTGGGTGGGTGGGTGGGTGGAGAGTGAGATGTTGAACTAAAAGTGGACTTTGGGTAGAGAGAGAGTGAGAGAGCGAAAACATGGGAGTGGTTGGGTGATAAAGACCGAGGAGAGAGGGAGGGAGGGGGAGAGAGAGAGAGAGAGTGCTTGTTTGCGGTGCGGATAAGGCCGGCCAAAAGAAAGGAAAAAGAAAAGGGGGGAAATTATTTAGCAAAAATGCTTTAAAGCTCTAATATAGGAGTTCTGATAGCTTTAATGGGAAGGTGAGTCTCATCTTGATGTGATGTTTGTGCCTTGTTTTATTTTTTGCTTTGACACATCATTAGAGCTCTCTATCATTTCTCAATTATTTAGGTCAAGTTTGGCATCTTTAAAAAAAAATTAAAAAATTATTATTTTATTTAAATCATATTATTTTTTTATCACATCACTTTAAAATTAACTCATATTTCATAAAAAGTCAAAAAGTATACTTATTTAGAACATCTCAAACAATCCCTAATATGAAAAATGTTTAGGATGGCACAAAAGAGAATCTCATGGCTATTGATATATTATCTATTGATGTATTTAAATTTGTTGAGACTTATGTTTAAACATGAATTCTTCAGATCATTTTAGAAATTATAGGGACATATTTTGTGGGATTTCTATCATTATTGTATTTAATATTTTCAAAATATTATATATCTGCTTTTTTTTAATTAATTATTATTTAATATGTCTTTTTATGTTCTCTAATCATTCAATATAATATACCTCATTTTTTACCATGCATTTTTTACCAATTATAATACTATAAACTCTTGCATATCTATATTCCAAAATTACTGAATAATTACTCAAGAAAATGGGAGAAATTGTGGCTGAGAAAGATGTTGGTGTTTGCACATTAGTGTGGGAAATTATTCATTACAGTGTTTTTAATAGATAATTAAAAGTTAATTTTTTAATATTTTATAACTTTTTAATTTTATTTTATTTTTATAAGAGAATAAGTGAATTAAAAGTTGACGTAATTTTTTTGCTCACTTGTTAAAATATCTCTACATCTATAAAGTATTAAAAAAATTCGAGTGATATTTAATATAAAGTTCGAGTGATGTTTTAAATAAATAAAAAAGTTTAGATTATTTTAGATTAAAAAAAATGCAATAATATCAAGGACCAATCAGTAAATTGAATAAAGTATTATTCTGAATAATTTCTCATAAATCTTTCGTCATTTGATCAATAGTACCCACTCGATGTTAACAATTGATTGCATGGTCCAATTTTAGAATGAGCAATGTTTGAAAGCATAGTATCTTGTTTGGCAAGTGAATTTTTTAATTAAAAAAGTAAAAAATATTTAAAAAATTAAAAAATTAAAAATTTATATTAAAAAGTTAAAGATTTTATTTTTTTTTTTACTTTTTATATATTTTTTCGTAAAAAATTAAAAAATCATCTCAAACATATTAATTTTTTTACATCATATTTTAGTCAAAAAATTAAAAAAATGCTAAAAAAACATGTTGCAAACGATGCCAAGTGTTTTGGAAACTTCAAAAAGCTTTTTTTTTTTTTCCGTTTTTTAGCTTATTAATACAAAAAAAAGTTATAAAAAAAAAGTCACAAAAAAGTCAACTTTTTTAACATAAAAAAATTAAAAAGTCACGAAAAAAAATTAAAAAGTTAATTTTTTACTAACTTTTCAAAACGCCACTTAATTAGGAAGAGAAATTATTCATAATTTCAAATTTAGAAAATATCAACCTTTAATAAATTTTACCCACCCAAAAAAAAAAAAAAAAAACTTTAATAAATTATGGCAGCTTCCAAAACTATTTTAAATATTTTCCTAAATAACTCACTTTTGTTTTAGGAGACAGATTTTTATTGGGAAAATTGGTCTAAGGTCCCTGTCCAACTTTTAATATGAGGAGAGATCCACAATAATATTTTCTAGTGTCTAAGGTCCCTCAATGTTAGTTTAGTTTATAAAATACCTATTTTACCCTTTTGTATATTATACGTAGTTTTCAATTTTGGAATCTGAAGATTACGTTATTATTTTTGTGAAAGATTACTTTGGGATGAACTTGGTGATCGATGGAGATTTCGATGATGCAGATTTCGTGGAAATTTTATAGGAATTTTGTAGTCGTATAGTAGTTGAGTTTCGTTGATCGTGTAGAAGTTGAAGTCGTGTTGAAGCTCGAATTTCCAGTAGAGCTGAATCAGGTAAGTTTAATAATCAGTTTAAGTTTTTTATTTTTCATTTGATTTGTATATATGGACTCCGATTTCAAATAAGTTTTTGTAGTTTATTTTGAATTAAGTTTTTATTTTCAGTTTTGATCAAAGTGATAGAAAAGCCAACTTAGTAAATTATTTTTTGATTTTTGAAGTTGATTTTTCATTTTTTGTTATTGACAATGGAGTTGATTTTTCATTCTGTGTTACATGTTTATCAATGATAAGTTTTGTTCTTCGTGTTTGGAGACCGGCTCTGTTTTTCTTCACTGTCTTAAGTTTTGTGCTCTGTTTTTTTCATTTATTCTGCACTTTTCATTTTTCTACACTTTGCTTTGTATTCCAGAGAAAATTATATGTTCATATTCCAGAGAAAATTGTATGTTTATATTCTAGAGAAATTTCTCTGCATTCTGATTTGAGTCCAATAATGCACAATCACACAGAGAAAATTATAAGCTTGTAGTCCAGTGAAAATCACAGAGAATCTTATAATTTGATAACTGATCTTCTGTGTGATTTTTGTCTATGATTGTGTTTAATAGTTAGCATTAAATATCTCTGTGATTTTCTCTAGATTCATTAATTCTTCTGTAATTTTGTTTTTGTTATCTTGAAGGTGAATTTAAGTTTGTAAATTTCTCTGGACTTTTATTTGAATCCAGAGAACATTATAAGGTAGGTATTATAATCCAGAGAAAATTATAATTATTAAAAATTTCTCTAGACTTTTATGTTGTTCTTGTGAAGTATTTTTATATTGAACAAGTTATTTTTGGTATTTTTTGTTTTAGTTTAGATGGACAGTGCAGTGTTGTTGCTGTGCAAATATGGGAATGATACTATTATCATTAATGTTTCATGCGAATTGAATTGATGATGCTATGATTTTACTTGCATTGAGTAAGAGACCAGTTGGGAGGCCAAAGAAGAACAAAATTGCTTCTACTGAAGAGTTTAAAAGGGTGATTAAATGTAGTCGATGTGATAGGATTGATCGCCATAACAAGAGGACATGCAAGGAACCTTTGTCAAATAGTTGAGGATATTACATTTATTGATTGAATAATACATTTGAGAATTACTTTGTGTATTTTGTTTTGTGAAATGTACTTTTTGGACAGTGCATATATAATACCAATCAAATTCATCCAGAGAAATTTTTTAATAGCAGTGAAAATTACTTTTTGTGTTGCGTTTTTAGAAACATACTTTGGGAGTGCCTTTATAATACCAATCAAATTGATCCAGAGAAATTTTCCTATAGCAGAGAAATTTGCTATGTGCATTGTGTTTGTTGAAATGTGCATTGCGTTTTGTGAGGTCAAATTCATCCAGTGAAATTTGTCAATAGTAGAGAAATTTGTGAGGTCAAATTCATCCAAAAAAATTTACTATGTGCATTGTGACAAATTTATCTAGAGAAATTTGCCAGTAGCAGAGAAAATTACTTTGTGCACTATGTTATGTAAGGTCAAATTCATCTAGAGAAATTTGTGAGGTGAAATTCATTCAGAGAAATTTACTATGTGCATTGTGGCAAATTCATCTAGAGAAATTTGCCATTAGCAGAGAAAATTACTTTCTGCACTATGTTTTGTGAGGTCAAATTCATCCAGAGAAATTTGCTAATAGTGCACTGTGTTTTGTGTGCTCAAATTCATCCAGAGAAATTTACCAATAGCAGAGAAAATTACAATGTGCATTGTATTTTTTGAATTTGATGATTGTTTCGTACCAACACAGTGCATTACAAATTACATGATCATATAGGCACCCTTTTTGCACGATACGAGTTAAATTTTTTTGTAAAATTCTGGTAACTTCATACAAGAAAAATTTCTTTAGACAATTTTCTTTGCGTGGATTGTGTTGATAATCACCACTAAATATGCATTATAAAAAAAAATATTTAACCATTGATAGTTATGAAATTTACATTAGTTAAAACAATATATATACATATATGTCAAAAACATCATTTCTTCAATGTACGAAAAAAAAAATTTGAAGGGTCATTCCTAATTATATTGTGTACATTGTCTTCATTTCACTAGTATGCTTTCACTATTATACTTTTAGTTCTTTTTTTGGTGATATTTCAATTGGTTCTGTTCATGACCGGCCAATTTCGGTCGCAAATCTCTCTATGATTTTCTGTCCTCGTGAACCTTACGTCTTGTTTTGACAATGTTGAGCTGATAGGTTCATGGTTGCTATATTGTCTCATTATATAGCAAACGAAGAGGCCACAATCCACACTGCATACAAATTATAGGTATAGTTAGTTTTAAGAAATATTCAAATTAGATTATCTTATTTATAGAGTTTCTGTTTCTTACTTGGTGTTTATGGTGTTTTGCTGCTTTTACGTTTCGTCATTTTTAGACAATGAAAACATAAAGATGTCAACATTAAATCCCAGAGAAATTTACAGACAACAAGAGAAAATGGAACATGACAAACACACAAAAAGGAGAAAAGTGATGTGGCCGGAGAAAATTCAAAAATGGAACAAACTAAACATATACCAGAGAAAATTACACATGGCAAGCCAGGAGAAATTACATATATGCCAGAGAAAATATGCATTCCATAATATAAAAATCCCAGAGAAATTTACAGACAACCAAAGAAAATAGAACATGACAGACACACACAAAGGAGAAAAATGATGTGGCCATAGAAAATTCAAGTGTGGAACAAAATAAACATATCAGAGAAAATTACACATGGTAAGTCAGAAAATATTACATATATGCCAAAGAAAATTAAACAAGGCAAACTACAGAAAATGTTCATTCCATAATATGAAAATGCCAGAGAAATTTATAGACAACCAGAGAAAATTGAACATAACAGACACACACAAATGAGAAAAGTGATGTGGCCAAAGAAAATTCAAGAATGGAACAAAATAAACATACCAGAGAAAATTACACATGGTAAGTTAGAGAAAATTAAACACATGTGTATTCCATAATATGAAAATGCCAGAGAAATTTACAAACAACTAGAGAAAATGGAACATGACAGAACCACACAAAAGAGAAAAGTGATGTGGCCATAGAAAATTTAAGAATGGAACAAAATAAACATACCAGAGAAAATTACACATGGCAAGTCAGAGAAAATTACATATATGACAGAGAAAATTAAACATGGCAAGCCAAAAAAAATATGAATTCCTTAATATGAAAATGCCAGAGAAATTTACAGAAAACCAGAGAAAAATATGGAATAACCAGAAACAAATGGGGGAATAAACATGCCAGAGAAAATTCAAAGAAAACACATAGATCAAGCAAATACCAGAGAAATTCAAATGACAGAGAAATTTACAGACAAAATCACACAAACATCTTCAAGAATAAGTTCAAAACTTAGAGAAATACATTTTTCAAATTCATGTAGGTTTTTATTACGAAATTGAAATCCTAATTAATGGAAGGCTAGTCAACTGTGTTTCGGAGAAAAACTAGTTGGATTGGAGAAAACTTACCAGAGTGATGATGAAAACCCTAATTTCGAACTGAAATGGCTTGAGATGAAGATGCAATGAGATGAAGATGAACTGAGATGACGATGAACAATGAAAACGGGTTAGAGAAATTTGTGAGGAACGAATTGAAAAGAGTTTAGCAGAAGATAATGAAACCGTAATGACGACAGTGAAGATGATAGTGAAACCCTAATTCTCATGTTCTTTTACTCATGAAAATGGTTGGATGTTTGGAATGAATTGAGTCGTCGGAATGCAATCGAGTTGAGCATTCTATGTTGATCTGTGAAGGGTATTTTGATCCAAAAAAAAATTAAAAACGCGCCTGTCATTAGTGAGGGACCTGAGACATCATTTCTATTTTTGGTGTCCTTTATGCTGTAAATTACTCGTATTAGGGACCTTAAAAAAAATTCCCCATTTTTATTTTGTTTTTTTTATAAAAATAAATAAATAAAAACACAACCGTACAAATTAAATAATATTAAGACATGTTAAATTTCCCAATGGTTAGAGATATGATCAAATAATTTTAAAATAACATAATCTCACTTTTGATTTTTTTTTTTTTAAATATCTTAATATTTACATGGCATTTTAACTTGCACATGCAAGATTATTTTGTCAAATAAAAAGATGTGAGATAACTGAGATATTAATCACCTCGTTTGGTTTTAGAATTTTGAATTCACTTTTTCAAAAAATTAAAATTTTTATTTTTCATATTTTTTTATTTTTATTAAAGTTTTTTAATATTTTAAGTAAATATTTTAGTATTTTGATAAACCTAACATAAATACTCTTAAAATTTTAAATATGTATGAAAAAAATCTTTACAAAAGTCAGTAAATATCAAAATTATTAAAAAAATACAAAAATTCATTATATTATAGTATTCTTGTATATTTATTTTTTTACAAATATTTTATTTTGAAAAAGGTTTTTCTCCATGTAGGTGCTCCTACATTCCAAACAATATGATAACTTATGATTGTCCACTTGTTACACAAATCTCAATAACTTTCTTTCCATCAACGTTAATTTCAATTTTAGGAAACATAGTTTTAGGAATTTAAATATGTCAAGAAAGTTTATTGCTGTCCAACACAATAGTTTTAAATTACAAAAGAACTCCTCATACTTATGAGTTATTTATTTGTGAAGTGTTAGATTAGTATATTTTGTAATTTTTTTTAAAAAAAATATAAAATATGTGTTGGGATATAATGATATGATAAAAAAGTAATAGGACATAAATAAAATAATTGTAATCCAAATAAAATAATATACTAAAATAACGTGTATTTTTTATCACATGACAAACAACCCCTTAAATCAATAAAACAAATCCTAAATATTACATAAGTGAATATCCATCCTCCATCTTAACTTGATTGTAAGGGGTTGTTTGGTAAACATTTTGGACTAAAAAATCACAAAATGCCAAAAAAAAATCAAAAAATCACAAAAGGACAAAATAAGCAAAAAGACAAAAAAAAAAAAGAAATACACCATTCCAAAGCCAAAAAGCCAAAAAACCGAAATAAGAATACCAAACGACTAAAAAAGTCTCAGGTTAAAAAAGTTTAAAAAGTCAAAAAATCAATTAAAAAAGTCATCACCAAACAAGCACTTAAAGTTTCTATTTTATTTTTATTTTTTTCCTTCTACTTGTTTACTTTTCAATCATTCTCATTCTTTGGTTATTTTTATTGTATCATATCAGGACATCTTCAACCATTGGTTCAAACTTATATCAAATTTAAATTTAAAAAAAAAAATACTCGAAACACCCTTCACTTCCCAACTCAAACTTATATCAATTTAAATATTATTCATATTTTTTTCCAAAGGGTAAATTATACTGACCTCCCCTAAGGTTTGCCTTAATTACAGGAACCTCTCCTATAGTATCAAAACTTATACTGACATCCCTTACTTTTGAAACTAATATACAATGACCCATTTCCCGTCAAAAGAGCCTTAACAACGTTAACTTAACAATGAAATTGACCATAATATCATTCAATCCATTGTCTTTCACAAAGAACTAACCCACTCTGTACAATCAACATCTTTCTCACTCTACTATCCATTTCCACCATTGTCTTCCTCACATTCTCTTCCCAAACCTCTCTAATCAAAAACCCCAAACCCAAACCAACAATAACCCCTCTTATATACACCCAAATTGCTAACTCAGCTTACAATGGAACTCTCTATCCAAACCTTTGTGTCTCCACAATGTACACATTGAATGCCCTCTTGTGCTGATCAAACACACATATACACAGAGTGTTAAAGAATTCAAATTGGTAGTGCATACATAGATAATTCGACAATTGATTCAAGAGTTTAAGCAAGAGATCAGATATGTGAAGTGTAAGAGAGAGAGAGAGAGAGAGAGAAAAGGATATGAAGAAAAAGTATGTTGGAGTGTGGATCGAAGGACATGACTTGGCCTTCGAGCTCTTCTCTGAGCGTGGTTTTGATTGAGAGAATACATCCGACTGTTATTTCTTCACCTCCGTCGATAATTGAATCCGTGTGTGTGTGTGTGTGTGTGTGTGTGTTTATTCAATCACAATTGCTTTGTGCTTGGCAAGAACATATCCAACCCAAGTCAAATCAGGTGCAAAGGTTCAAGACCATAACAAATCGAGATTGAAGTTCCAGTTGACATGAGATCTGTTCGTAATCCAGTCGAAAACTCCGCCGACCTCTCGCTTTCCTTGAGCCTCACATCTTCTCCTCATCGCATCACTACCATCACACTCAACCACCACTGCGATCTCTCTGTTTCTCTCCTCAGATCTAGGGTTTTTGGAAGTGGTGCGCAGAGATGGATAAGCTGAGAGAGAGAGAGAGAGAGAGAGGAGTTTGATATGGTGATGGCGGCACTTGGCAGAGGTTTTGAAAAGAGAGGTGTCGGGTAGCAGAGGACGACGGAAAGAGAGAGGCAAAACAGAGAAAGAGAGTGAGAGAGAAGAACCGTACAGTGATATATATATATATATATATAAAAGATATGTATGTGTTTATATATATATATATGTATGGAGAGGTAAGGGCAGTATTGGAATTTGAAGAATAATTTTGGATGACATCAGCCAAATCTGTTTGAATTTGGATGGGTGGGTAACAAAAGGGGATATTTGTATATTAGTTTCAAAAGTAAGGGAGGTCTGTGTAATTTTTGAAACAATAGGAGAGATCCCTGTAATTAAGGTAAACCTCAGGAAAGGTTAGTGTAATTTACCCTTTTCCAAATTTAGGGAGACTCAAATTCTTACTTAAAATTTTCAAGGTTATTTCATAACTCTCAAATTTACCACTTTGTTCAAGTGAAATTTTTACTCAAATTTAAGTTGTTTTTTATTTTTATCAACATACTCAAATTTAAGTTTGTCTATTGGATTGTTCAAGAAAAAAAAAAGTTTGTCTATTAGAGTGTTCCAAATCAAATTAATTGAGTTTTTTTTAAAGTAAGAGTTCGTTTGGCATAAAAAAGCCAAAGATTTTTTGGTTAAAATAGTCACAAAATGACAAAATAAGTTTTTTAGTCTAATAAGACAAAACATCACATTCAATCCATAATTATTTTATTTTTTCTCTCACAAAAGTCAAAAAAGTCAAAAAGCCTATCCTAAACGAGACTTTTTAGCCCCAGGCTAAAATAGTTAAAAAGTCAAACCATATTCCAAACGAATCTTAAAAATATAAAATATACATTGAGTTTTTATTTTTTAATTTTTATATACAGATCAATGCGTTAGGGGTTTTTAGAGACCAGAGTATAATAGTATTTTTTTTAGAAAGTTAAAAGATCATATTTTAGATCCAAAAAATTAATTTTAAAAATGAATAAGGCATCTAAAATATTTAGAATTCTAAAATACATATTTCCTAATATTTGAGATAACCTTAACTGTAGGAGTATTTAATAAGAATGAGTGAATTTTTGAATTGTGTAATTTGTATTATACCTGGTGTACGGGGAGCAAATATTCCGGCGTGCCCGTATTCCTTTCTTCCGAGCTCCGTCGATATCCGATCACCTGCGAGCAAATAACAGTGAGCTACCCGGCGGTGTGTGGCCGGAAAAACCCTTCGACGGTCAAGTTAGCACACACCTTAGAGGGAATAGAAAGAAGGGAGAGAGTGTATGAGTGTAAGAATTTCTTACAGAGATGTTCGTGTGTCGCGTATGGGGGGCGCAGACATTCTTATATACCTTCTGAGCCCCATATCCACTCCCAGTCATCTCCTGACACGTGGCTCTGCTATCCCATCTGTCAGCATAGACCATGCCATTCATCACCTAACCTCAACTGCCCGCCATCACAGCTGGAGCTCGGCAGCCGAGCTGCCCTATCCGTAGTCGTGTCATGCCGTGCTCCATACCCTAGCACTTTCCTGGCAAAGTATACAAGGGGGCCGGGCTAGGCGGCATCTCGGCAAAGCCTAGGCCGAAGCACCCCGTGGCCAGCTTTCCTGCCGGTCAAACGGTAACCTCGGTCGACCGTGCCTTTCCGGGCACCGGACACTCGGCTTGTCTGGCTTCGGCTATCCTCGGACCGAGCAACCGGGTCCGACCGAGCACTGCCTTGCCGAGCTGCTTCTTTACGGTCCGGGGCGGGACGCGCTCGGCCCTAGTTCTGCCCGGCCCAAGCTCTGACAGCCCATCTCTGGGTGAACAGTCGATCATCTCGGCCCAATGCACTGCTGGGCTCTCAACTTGCTCGGTCGCTACCTCGGCCCAACACCGGATCATAAATCACCCTCTCAATTGCCCCTTAATTCCGTCCGCGAAAGCGTGACTGGGATTACTCACTTCGACCGAGATAACTCTTCTCCGGTCTTCAAGACGCCTTACCTCGACCGAGCTGGTTAACACACTTGTCTGCAAACTTGCCCGGTTATATTCCTCGGCTGACATCTGTTCCTTCGAAAACACCTCGGTTGGCTCTTCGACTCTTCAACCCGTCGCTTCAGTCCCGACGTCGCCATAAATGGGGACACGTGGCGGGCTGCCATTGGTCATCGGGCAGCCAACCCGCCGTTCTTGTCAGATTTTTGAATTTGGGCGGCCTTTCTCCCTTACATATACATCACCCTCCTCAGGCCATTTCTTCCTACTGCTGTTTCGTCTCTCAACTACAGAGCTCTAGCATTCTTGCCATTGACTCGCCTGCCACTCTTTGTGCTCGCGTAACTCGATCCTGCCCTTCCCTGGTGAGTCCTCCTTCCTTCATTTGGTTGCTATTTTTCTTCATATTACACACATTAGGGTACAAAAACATAGCTATTAGGGCATAGGTCGTAGAATCCGTATTAAAACCTTCCTCTGTTCTTGGTGTTCTTCGTATTTCTAAAGAACATTGAAGAACTGGGGCGAACCGGGCTCTGGGTCTTCTTTTGATCCAAGAATCCAGTCAAACCGGGCTAACGACATGTTTGTCTCAACCACAGTAAAAACCGAGATAACAAAAGGGCTTGGTCGCTCAGCCGGGCTAACGTCTGGTCCGCTTGGACGACCGGGCTCCTTAGATAGAATAGACTACCGAGGTGGTTTGGCACTCTTGAAGACCGAGCTAAAATCCAGCTCCTTTTGCGCGAACGCGCTAACAACACTTACCATCCTTTTCCTGCAAAGTCCAAGGGGACCACTGTCATTCCTGAGGTTCTTAGGACCGAGCAGCAACCAATTACAAGTGCCAAACCCTTCAACCGGGCTATACCAAGCCGGCCAGAAATGGGGAAATTCCGCTTCCTAGTGGATACTCCGGCCGCGCTAACCGCCTTCAGAGAGGAGTACGGCATCCCGGCCGATGTCCATCTCGAATTGGCTGAAGAGAAGACCACTCCTTGGGGAAGACTTGACCAATGCCCCTTCACCGTGCTCTCAATTGTTGAAGGGGGCCTCCGTTTCCCGCTCAACCCTCTAATAACAGAGTTCCTCCGCCGCACCGGGCTGGCACCCACCCAAGTGTCCACCAATACCTATAGAATAATCAACGGAGTCCACGAATTGAACAATCGGCTAGGCACCAACTTAGGTCTAGCCGAGGTATTAAGGCAATACACAATGGGCCACACCGGCGACGGCCTAGCATATTATTTGAAGATTAGACCGGGCAAGGAAAAAATTGTGACCGGCACCCCGGATAAAGATCTTCACGACGATGATTTTTTCTGGGTGTCGGGCAATTACGAAACAGCCGAGGTGCCGGGCTGGTTCATAAACAAGGATTTCGGTTCTTCCTGTAAGTCATTCAAACTTGCTCGGTTTAACTTAACGTTTTACCTTGTAACTAACCGGTTTTCCTGTTTCCTTTGCAGCAATCCAAGCCTTACAAGCCAACTACCAATTTCCAAACGTTGAGGCAATTCGGACCGTGCTACGGTATCCCCACCGAGATTGCAACGACTTACTTGGCTACACCCCGACTTACAGATATTCAGCTCCGCGCCGGAGCAGAGTAACTGACTTCCTCAGGGCTCCTTCGCCACCCCCAGATCCTACCCTTCCAAACGTACCACTCATTCGCCTGACCGAGGAACAAGAGATGGCAAAGCGCAGCAGAATCAAAAACCTTCTAACCGCTACCTCAGCCGAGATACCGAGCGTCGCCACCCGCTCCCCGGCTGCCGGTCAATCGAGTGCAGCCGTGGTAGCCCTTGCTTCTCCAGCTCCAGCTGCCGGGCAATCTGCCAGAGAAGCGCGCCGGGCTGGAAAAAGACCAAGGGCAGATCCCTCCGCCGAGCTCGTCGCCGAGCTGACAACCGAACATCCAGCTGAAACTCCTGTTGCCCGCTTGGCGTCCTCAGCTGAAGCACCGGGGACAGGACATCCCGGCGACGGCTTCGATCAATGCTGACAAAGAACATTTGCTCGCCTTCGATCTCTCCAAAGCATTTCTCCTACCGGGCGACGTTGTCGGCAGCGACCACGTCCCTAACACCCGGCTGGTGAAATCCTCAGTCAAGTCCATGGCCAGGGTAAGTCGGCGTTCTTTTGAAAATTTCTCGAAGTGTTTGCCCGGTACTTTTTCTGCTCGGTCTCCTTTCTAATCTACTTTGCTTTTGTGCAGGCCATTCAAAAACAACATCTTGTCTTGGAGCGCATCCACAGGCTTCGGCAAAAGGCTAACGACACAGCCAGCCAGGTCGAGAGCCTCCAAGCCGAGCTCGGCCGGGCTAAGGCTTCTCTTGAGATGGCCAACGCTGATAATAACAGGCTGCTGGGTCAACTGAATGCAGCCGAGAAAAAACAAAGGGAGCTCCAGGCCGAGGTGGACATCCAGAAGAAAGCCAAGAGGAAAGCTTGCCGGGCTGCCAACAACGCCGGCTTCAACGAGGCCGAGCAAAGCTACAAGAAGCAGGTCTTTGCAACCCAAGACATTTACTTTAAGGCCGGTTGGAAGTCCGCCTGCGAACACCTCGGCCAAAGTTCTGACACCGACGTATTTGCCAACCCTCCTCCAGCTTCTCTACCGGTCTACCTTGTGCCATATGCAAACGATGTTTTCAGCGCTTTACAGGCTGAGGCCGAGGAGGGACTTGAAGATGGGGACGGGGAGACAGATTCTGAGGAAGAAGAGGCCGAGGTGCCTGAGCAGCCCGGCAACGATGAGCCCGGCGCCCAAGAAGCAAGCCAAGCTATTGACCTTGATGCTGATGCTGCCGAGGATGCGTTCACCAATCTTTCCCCCTTAGTTTAGGTTTCTTTTTCCTTGTTTTTGTATTTTTGCTTCCAACTCTTTTGATGTAACCGGGCTCTGTCCCCTCCGTTTGTAATGAATTTCTTATCAATGAAAATTCAAATTTTTGCAAGTGTATGCACGGTTGTAATCAGTTCTGTCTTCAGCAAAACATCTCGGTATAACTCATCGAACCGGAATACATAACACGGTCTAAGCACTTCAGCAGAACAAGACAAATTCATGAACCGAAATAGCCACTTCGGCTGTAACTAAGTCGAACAAATCAACACTTCCAACCGGAGTACATCATCTCGGTTGGGAATCCAAAGTTGGACAAGACACCAACTCTTCCAACCGGAGTACATCACCTCGGTTGGGAATCCAAAGTTGGACAAGACACCAACTCTTCCAACCGGAGTACATCATCTCGGTTGGGAATCCAAAGTTGGGCAAGACACCAACCCTTCCAACCGGAGTACATCATCTCGGTTGGGAATCCTAAGTTGGGCAAGACACCAACTCTTCCAACCGGAGTACATCATCTCGGTTGGGAATCCTAAGTTGGGCAAAACGCCAACTCTTCCAACCGGAGTACATCATCTCGGTTGGGAATCCTAAGTTGAACAAAACACCAACTCTTCCAACCGGAGTACATCCTCTCGGTTGGGAATCCTAAGTTGGACAAAACACCAACTCTTCCAACCGGAGTACATCCTCTCGGTTGGGAATCCTAAGTTGGACAAAACACCAACTCTTCCAACCGGAGTATACCATCTCGGTTCTAAACATTAAAACAATAATCCATGTGCTAAAGCAAAATTACTTCTATAATTTTGACAAAAAGAATTACATTCTGCTTTGCAAGCCAAAAAATTTCTTTACAAAAAGAGGAAAGAAAGCTTAAAAATAATACAGTTTCAAGTTGGCCGCATTCCATGGCCGGGGTATGGCTCTTCCCTCTAGATCCTCCAAGTGGTAAGCCCCCTTGCCAGCCAGACCAGTGATCTTGTAGGGTCCTTCCCAATTTGCCCTTAGTTTGCCTTCTCCTGGCACCAGGGTGTTGCCCATAATCTTCCTCAAAACCCAATCTCCAACTTTGAACGGTCTGGGGTGCACTGTCTTGTTATACTTCTTGGAGAGCTCTTGTTGGTAGGCGGCCACATGGATGAGGGCTTTCTCCCGGCGCTCTTCCGCTAGGTCCAGCTCCAAGGCAATAGCCTCGGCATTTATCTCGGGCTCAAAACTCTCGGTTCTGAGGGTGGGTATTTCAACTTCCAAGGGTATGACCGCCTCCATGCCGTAAGCCAAAGCAAATGGAGTTTCCCCGGTTGAACGTCGCGGGGTTGTTCGGTATGCCCAAAGTACACTGGGCAATTCCTCAGCCCACTTTCCCTTGGCCTTTTCCAGCCGTTTCTTCAACCCATCCAGTATAGTCTTGTTCGACGCTTCGGCTTGACCATTGGACTGCGGGTAGGTCGGGGTGGAGTTGTAGAATTCTATCTTCAGATCTTCACAAAATCCTCTGAATAGGCGACCGTCAAACTGGGTGCCGTTGTCAGAGATCAAAATCTTGGGGACGCCAAACCGCGTGACAACGTTCTGCCAGACAAATCGCTTCACGTCTTTCTCTTTGATGGTTGCCAAGGGCTCAGCTTCAACCCACTTTGTGAAGTAATCTGTGGCCGCGATGAAGAATTTCCGGTTGCCCGGTGCTGTTGGCAGTGGTCCCACTATATCTAGCCCCCACATGGCGAAAGGCCAAGGACTGGTGAGGGGGAGAAGTTCCCTGGCAGGCTGGTGGATCTGATGGGCGAATTTCTGGCATTTTTCACACTTGCGGACATATTTTTGTGCGTCGGCCTGCATGCACGGCCACCAGTATCCCTGCGAGATAGCTCGGTAGGCCAAAGACCTGCCCCTGATGTGGCTGCCACAAATGCCTTCATGAATTTCAAACAAGAAGGCCTCCACACTATTCGGGTGCACGCACTTGAGATAAGGACCGGTGAAGGACTTCTTATACAACGCGCCAGATGGAGAGAGCCAAAACCGCTCTGACTTCACCAGGATTTTGTGTGCTTCTTTCTTGTCTATTGGAAGAGTCCGGTCTCTGAGGAACAAGATCAAGGGGTCCATCCATGAGGGACCTAATTCGGCGCAGAGTACATCCGTCTGCCCGGTGTTTTCAATGCTCGGCCTCGGGAGAAAGTCAATTAACAGGGGGTTTGGAGACGTACTATCTACCATGGAAGCGAGGCCGGCGAGTTCATCAGCTCGGCTGTTTTCTTCCCGGCCAATCCGTTGGACTCTGATTGCCTCAAACTGCTTGATATGGTCCCTGACCAGAGCTTGGTACTTCACCATCCTATCGTCCTTCGCTTCATAAATCCCCGAAACTTGGTTAACCACAAGCTGGGAATCACTGTATACCAGGAGCTCGGCAGCCTTCATTTGAATGGCGCTCTTGAGCCCGGCGAGAAGCGCCTCGTACTCAGCCTCGTTGTTAGACGCCGGGAAGCCGAGTGTGATAGAATGCTTAATAGTTAGGCCGTCCGGGGATATAAGAACAATACCTAGGCCGGCACCATGGCGGTTGGACGCTCCATCAACAAAAAGCTTTCACATGTCCCCCACAAAAAGCTTCCAGCAGTCAGATGGGTCCTGAGAGTTGCGAAGGGCAATGGGATCACAACTGCTCGGCTGTGCGGTGTCAAGTTTGGTGTTGACCGGTTCAAATTCAGTGCCCCTTGGTGATTCGACACCGGACTCAGCAAGTTGGTCTGTAATGCTCAAGTTCGTAGGCGAATCACCAGGTTGCGGTGTGAAGCCGGCCGCAGGTTCTGAGCTATCTGGAACCATTCCTTCCCCCCTTGATGGTTCGGCACCGGACTCAGCAAGTCGGTTCAGAATGCCCAAGTCTGTAGGCGAATCATCAAGTTCTGAGCTGTGTGGAACCATTCCTTCCCCCCTTGGTGATGCGGTACCGGACAGAGTGGATGGGTTGGTGATAGACAACTCCGTCATCGCATCGCCGGGTGGTATTACCGTGCAAACTGAGGGAACTTCGATGGTGCGCGCTAACTCCGCGGCGCGACCTTCTTCGGCTGGTTGTTCCTCGGTTGGCACTGTGTGCGTCTCATCATCTGCCTCGGCAATGTCGACCGGGCATACCGGATGAGTGCCAGGTGAGAACTCGGCAACAAAATCGGCCAAGGTTTGGGCTTTGATTGCGGTGCGCGGCTGGAACTTCACATCGAACTGTCCCAACTCGACCGCCCATTTTAAAATTCGGCCTGAAAAGTTTGCGCGCTCAAACAAGGCCTTGAGGGGAAACTCGGTCAGTACGATGATGGTATGGGCGTGAAAATAATGTGCCAATTTCCTCGAAGCCATCATCCGTGCCAACGCAAGCTTTTCCAGCGGCAAGTACCTCGTCTCAGCCGGCAGCAAGGTCTTACTTACGTAAAAAATTGGGAGGTGCTTGATTCCTTCAGCCCGGACTAACACCGCACTTACTGCGTGCTGGGAGACGGCAAGGTAAAGGTAGAGTTCCTCACCGGGCTCTGGTGTAACCAACAGCGGCGGAGAAGACAAATAATCCTTGAGCTCGGCCAAAGCTCGGTCACACTCGTCATCCCATGAGAACTTTGACTTCAATGCTTGAAAGAAAGGGCGGCAGCGATATGATGACCGGCTTATAAATCGATTAAGCGCGGCGGCCATCCCGGCCAGATGCTGCACGTCCTTAGCCGAGCTGGCTGCTTCAACTCTTGCACGGCTCTAATCTGAGTAGGGTCTGCTTCGATGCCTCGGTTAGTGACTAAGAATCCCAAAAATTTCCCGGATCCCACACCAAAGGCACACTTCGAGGCGTTCAAGCGCAGCTTGTGCTTCTTCAGAATGGCGAACATCTCGGTTAAGTCGGACAAATGGTTTGCCTCATGTCGGCTCTTTACCACCATATCATCGATGTAAGCCTCCATTGTCCGACCGAGCAAAGGAGCAAACATTTTGGTCACCATCCTCTGAAAGGTTGCCCCGGCGTTTTTCAAACCAAAGGGCATAACTCGATAGCAGAAGAGTCCCCTTGGAGTCGTGAAAGAGGTGATCTCTTGGTCAGGCCCATGCATGGCAATCTGGTGATAGCCGCGGTACGCATCCAAGAAACTGAGCCGATTGTGTCCAGCCGTCAAATCCACTAGCTGGCCAATGCGCGGCAAAGGGAAGCTGTCTTTTGGACAAGCTCGGTTGACTGTCTTGTAGTCAACACAAACTCGCCACTTTCCATTCTTCTTAGGCACCACTACCGTGTTGGAAATCCACCGAGGGTAGTGCACTTCCTGTATTGCTCGTGCCTCAAGCAAGTTTTTTACCTCCTCCACTACTACCTCGGCGTGATGCAGCGCCGATCTCCTTGTTCGCTGGATGACTGGCTTTGCTCCAGGGAAGACATTGAGGTGATGGCAGATAAAACTTGGGTCAAGGCCAGGCATGTCGTAGGGCGACTATGCAAAGACTTCGATATTCGCCATCAAAAACTCAATCATCTCGGTTCTCTCCATGGCCGAGAGACTTGAACCGAGCAAGAAGAATCTGTCCGGCTGCTCGGCATCAATCCGCACCTCAACCAATTCTTCAACAGCCTTGTCTTCGGCTTTGGTGCCAACATCATCCAAGACACTCCGGTCCTCCGGTCCCTCGATCATTTGAACGAATCCTTTGGCAGCCCGGTTCCCGTTGACCGCCACGAAGCACTGCTTGGACATGACCTGATCACCCCAAATCTCCTCAATTGCCCCCATAGCCGAGGGGAATCTCATCACCTGGTGGTAGGTCGATGCTACGGCTTGCATAGCGTGAAGCCATCCTCTTCCAAGGATAAGGTTGTACGTTGAAGGCACTTGAAGCACCCAAAACTCCACTTGCTTGACCACGGATCCCGCTTTGACCGGCAGGATAATCTTTCCCAATGGCCACTCTGGCTGCGAGTTAAATCCAACCAGTGGCGAAGTGGCCGGAGCCAAGTCTGTCTCACGGAGTTTGAGCTGTTTGAACGCATCATAATACATGATCTCGACCGAGCTTCCCTGATCGATCAAGATCCGCCTAACATCAAATTCTTTGACGCGTAGTGTTACTACAAGAGCATCGTTGTGCGGCGTCTGGATACGCTCTAAATCCCTCGAGGTGAAACTAATCACGTCTTTCTCTTCTGTCTTCCCCCTTTTGATGGCAGGCTGTACTGACAAAACTTCCCTCATATGCTCTGCCTTCTTGATCATGCCCCGGAGTTCGCAAACACGCTCCGGTTCCACGATGCCGTGGATGACATTAATAACTCCTTGTGGTGGTGCATCTCGGTCGTCCTGTCCCCTGGGATCGACCGGAGCCTGATTTGGTTTTACGCCGCCATCAATGTAAAGGTCCAGATGCCCGGCCGCAACCAGTTCTTCCAAGTGTTGTCGCAAAGGCAAACAATCCTCAGTCCGGTGGCCCTTCTCCTGGTGAAACGTACATCGATACCGCGGATTGTAGCCCTTTTGTCCATCGCCCAACTTAGCAGGAAACCGGACATACTCCTCGTCTCGGATTTCACTAAGTATGCGATAGATTGGAATCTTGAAGACCGTGGTTATGCCAGTCCTCGCCTTCATTCTTCTGTTTGCGTCCTCAACATCATCTCGGGGGTAATCATCCCGGTCATTCCGACGTCCTCTACCCCGGTTTTTACGATTTGAACCTCGGTCTGATTCCTCTGCTCGGTCATTTGAGCGGCTGGACTCTTGCCCAACTGCGTGCACTTTGCCTGCTGTCTTCTTGTCTGTTTCGACCGGAGTGGCCTTCACGGTGGAAGCTGACGCATCATCCTCTACTCGGATGTGCTCATTGATGCGCTGCATGAGCTGGCCCATGGAGGTCGGCTGGTGCATGGTAAGCGAGTCCCGCAGTCTATGTCCGACCGGGAGACCACGCTTATATTGCGTGATTGCAAGGTTGACCGGGCAATCCAGGATCTCGTTGAAGGTTTCCCAATACCTTGAATTGTATGCCTTCAGTGTGTCGCACGGTTCCATCTTGACACTCAGCAAGTGATCGACTTCCTTTGGTGTTTTTGTGTTGGTTTTGAAGCGCGTAACAAACGCTTCGGCCAACTGATGCCACCGTTGAATGCTCCCTTCCGGCAACCTCTCAAACCACTTTAAGCCCAGCTCACCTAAACTGAACGGAAAGATTAGGCACATAAGTCCGTCATTTCGCCTATGTCCGGCCATGACCTGTCGGAAGTGGCTCACATGCATATAAGGATCGGTTTTGCCGTCGTAGAGCGTGAACTTAGGCTGGTGGAAGCCTGCCGGAAGCGGTGTTGTTTCTATTTCCAGGGAAAAAGGGGTGGCACTCAGCCTGGCCAGGTCTGTATCTTCAAATATTGGCACGACTTGGCGGGGTGGAGGCATTCCGACCTCCTCGCTGCCGTGAACCCCGTAGGAGAGCCGCTGGAAAGCTGGTATTCTCTGAGCTTCGCGCCGGCGAGCCCGCTTCCTTAACACTGCCCGTAAGTCCTCTGACTGAGTAGAATAAGAGTACCTCGACGTCGTCGCCGGACGTGAGGGTTTGTAGGTGCTGTCTTGCGCGCTAGACTTTTCTGCACGCACGTCGGAATCACCAACCTGGTAACTTCTGGTGATAGATATGGACTGAGTATGTCGTTGACTCTGTCCGCCTGAACGGCGGGATGGGGTGCGCTCATTGTGGTCACCCTCTCCAGCCACACCCTTCCCTTTGACATGCCGCTTGAGATCTTCCATCTCTGCCGCCATTCGCCTGATGACAGCATCTTGATCCCTCAACTTGCTTTCCAGTCGCCTGGCGTGGGAGTCTCTCCGCCAGTGACCGTCTGGACTTCGTGAATGACCATGACTCCTTCCGCGCTTATCCCGCGCGTCCCCTGACTGTCCTCCAGTGGGCGTCCCCAAGTCAGCCATTGGATGGACGGCAGGAGGTCCCTCTCTCCTTCGGGTATACTCCGGGGTGGCTCCGTCGATGGCGGACAACGGGAACTCGTCGTTGTTCGCCATGGACGGCGATCAGATGAACCTGGAAGACAAGGTTTTGTCTGAAAACTTCCCACAGACGGCGCCAATTGTACGGGGAGCAAATATTCCGGCGTGCCCGTATTCCTTTCTTCCGATCTCCGTCGATATCCGATCACCTGCGAGCAAATAACAGTGAGCTACCCGGCGATGTGTGGCCGGAAAAACCCTCCGACGGTCAAGTTAGCACACACCTTAGAGGGAATAGAGAGAAGGGAGAGAGTGTATGAGTGTAAGAATTTCTTACAGAGATGTTCGTGTGTCGCGTATGGGGGGCGCAGACATTCTTATATACCTTCTGAGCCCCATATCCACTCCCAGTCATCTCCTGACACGTGGCTCTGCTATCCCATCTGTCAGCATAGACCATGCCATTCATCACCTAACCTTAACTGCCCGCCATCACAGCTGGAGCTCGGCAGCCGAGCTGCCCTATCCGTAGTCGTGTCATGCCGTGCTCCATACCCTAGCACTTTCCTGGCAAAGTATATAAGGGGGCCGGGCTAGGCGGCATCTCGACAAAGCCTAGCCTGAAGCACCCCGTGGCCAGCTTTCCTGCCGGTCAAACGGTAACCTCGGTCGACCGTGCCTTTCCGGGCACCGGACACTCGGCTTGTCTGGCTTCGGCTATCCTCGGACCGAGCAACCGGGTCCGACCGAGCACTGCCTTGCCGAGCTGCTTCTTTACGGTCTGGGGCGGGACGCGCTCAGCCCTAGTTCTGCCCGGCCCAAGCTCTGACAGCCCATCTCTGGATGAACAGTCGATCATCTCGGCCCAATGCACTGCTGGGCTCTCAACTTGCTCGGTCGCTACCTCGGCCCAACACCGGATCATAAATCACCCTCTCACCTGGCTAATCATAAGTTGTTACGTCGTTTAGGATGTAGGAACTTTTACATAATGGGTTGGAGAAAACCTTTTTTTTATTTTTATTTTTTAGTTTAGGTACATTTAAAAAGCAAAAAAATTAGGGGTTGTTTGGGATGTCCTAAATAAATGTATTTTTTGTCTTTTTACGAAAAGATATGCAGAAAAATAGAGAGGTGATGTGATGAAAAAAGATAAAAAGATGGATTATTTGAAACTTCCCAAACTTGGCCTTACTTAAAATATTTTTAAACGTTCACTAAAATTTTTTTAAAAAAAAACACACACAAAAAAAAAAAAACAAGCTCAATTTTTAAGAACCAAAAAAGGTGAATATTTTTGTTGAATTTTTTTAAAAATAACATTCTTTCAATAAGTTATTTGGAAATAACAAAATAATTTCCAGTCCCAAGTACTGTCTACGATGAAACATCAAATTATCATTGCCATATTTGATTTGTATTTGTAAAATAATTTTGAAAAATAATCTTTTAAAAATTAAAAATTTTGTTTGATTGTATATTTTGAAACAACCTCGTTTTGTAGCTCGAAACTTATGAGGCTCGAATGGCCCAAGTCCAAAATGACGACGTTTTGACTTTTTTTTTTTTTTTTTCATTTCATTTTTTCTGAAGAAGAAGAAGAAGAGGGAGCTGGAACTGGGAGTTGGACAACTTCATCAACATCTTCATCAACATCACCATCGCCATCAAAAACATTTTCATCAACAGCATCATCATCAAAAACAACATCTTCATCAACATCATCATCATCAGCATCATCAACACATTATAATTATCAACATTTTTTATTTATTTTTATTTTTTTTCAGATCCAGATCTACTTAGAGAGAGAAAAAAAAAAGAGAGAGAAGAAAGAGAAAACATAGATGTTCATCAACATCATCATCAGCATCATCATCAATAAAATATATATTTTTATTTATTTTTTATTTTTTTTTCAGATCTAGATCTATTTAGAAAAGAAAAAAAAAAGTCTGAAAGAAGAGATCGCTGATACCCACCGGCGCCGCCACCATCACCGTCGTCCTTTTTCTCTGTCGCCTCTTTTCTCCTCCTCTTCTCTTCTCTCTCTCTCTCTCTCTCTCTCTCTCCTCTTCACTTCCCTTTGTTTGTGTTCGAAAGAAAGAAAAAGTAAAAAAAAAAAAAAACACTGCTCAAAATGACGTCGTTTTGGATAGTCGGACCATTCGAGCCGGACGAATTTCGAGCTACGAATCATTTTTCATTTTGAAATAGTTTTAGAATTTAGAATGATTTAATTTTTTAATAGATGTGTGTGAGAAAAAAATGAATGATTGATGTGTAGGAACTCAGAAAAAGGAAGATGAGGAAGAAAAAGTGATTAATTGAGAGAAAAAAATGATTTTGAATTTTCATTTTAAAATTTTTCAACCAAATAAATTTTTACCCAGACCACCAATTTCCTGAGCCCAAAAGAGAAAACTCTCCACGGATTACAAGTCCAATTTAGAAGCCCACTTGATCAAATCATCGTATGACATGATCCTTTATTATTTGTATGCAAGTGAACAAGATTAATTGTCTCATTAGAAAAATGTTATATAAAAATAAACAGGTTGTTTTTCAATTTTATTTTATTTTTATTTTTATCACTAAACACAAAATCAATAAATTCACATGTAGTTACTAATATGAACCCTACTACATTTTTTTTTTTTGTCTAGTGATGATAAAAATTTAATAAATAAATTTTTTTTATATAATTTTACTCTAAATTGTTTTGTAAACCTTTTAACTTGGCCCTCACTTCAAGTAGTATTGGCTCCTCTAATCCTACATCAAAGTTGCTGAGCTAATTATCCCTTTAATTAAACAAATTACATTTTCACATCCAGGAAATTAATCTCACATTTCAATTCCTTGATCTTTCACAAAAATCAGATATGAACAATGACAAAAATACAATACCCATTTATATATTATAATTAATAATAAGTGCATTACATGAGACTTTAAGCAGTTGATTCCAACCCCATAAAATTCTTCTTTAATCTCCAATCTTCAAAGCTCTAGCACCACATCTGCCAACACAAAAAAATTACATACCAGTTAGCCACCTAGCTATATATATATATACATATGGAGGAGTATTAAGAACACAGGTGAAATTCACAAAATTTATTCTACATGAGAGAGAGAGAAAGAAGAGGCTTACATTCAGAATCAGTAGTGATCCAATTTCCAGTTCTGGAAGAGCAGTGTTGTTGGATGTCATGGAGGGGGGTGGAATTCAAAGAAGACAGGTTCAACATGGAGGACTGATGATGATCATTCTTGGAAGAAGCCATGGAAATTGAAGAGTAGGCAGAGGAAGTGGTAGAGCAGCTTTCCACATCCCATCTGAAACTTATTTTAGGAGAGTCATTGCTTAGTTGATCATCATCTGGTACTGATTTTAGAGTTGCCTTATTCCTCAAGTGCATAACCTGTCAAATTTTAATTGCACACTCCCTTTAGACCCTAACCATTTCTACCAATCACCAATTCAATAAATTACACAACTAAGAATTTAGGATCTGGGAAAGATTACATTTAGGAATCTAAACGAGTTATATAGTTTATTTAAATTTGACTTAAAATCTAACGAGTTAGAAAATGTATGTTCAAGTTTAGTTATTTAGTTAGTTTATTTTTCGAACAGTTTTCAAATTGGTTTTAATTGAGTCGAGAGCATGTAACATAGATAATTCTATGTAATTATACTTCTTTTTCAAAGGATTTGGCTAGGTAGAATTTGGAAAGGCTATTGCGGATCAGAAAATGAATGAAAAACGGTTAATAATGACAATCTAATAAGATCTTTAAAAGATTGGTAAGAAATATTATATGTCTATAATGTATATAAACGAGTTGAATCAAGTAATATGTTATTCAATCTTGATTTAAAAACTTAATTGGGTCAATTTTAAACAAAATTTTAGCGAGTCAAACCTGATTCAAGCTCTAATAACTTAATTCGTTATAACATTATCATGCATGTGAATAAATTGTTTCGATATATCCAAATATATATATATTGAGAATCATAGGGTTAAATTACCTTTCTACCCAAATACTTTGCAGCCCTCTCAGATTTAGCTGCAGCAGCCCATCTCAGAAGCTCCTTCATTCTTGAAATGCTCTTGTTCTTGTCACCCTTGGGCTTATCTTTCTTTTCCTCAGAGCCACACTGTTCCTCCATGGAAGTCAAAGACGGTAAAGCCACATCGCTGATCGGCAAAACTTTGTTCCCTGGATCGGCCTTGTGGCTGATGCCTAGTCCTCTAGCAATATCTTCTTTTTTCATCTTCATTGAACAGTCGTCCGGTGGTGGTGCCGCTTTCTATGGAAGCTTCCCAACCTCTTTAGGTCAAGTGTGCTATAGAAACAAGTCTTGGCAATGTCTCTTCTACCTAAGAAGAGTGTAAATGGGTTCAAATTGGTGCACCCAATAAATTTGCTTTCTTCCTCTCTTTTTAGTCTCTGATTAGGCCTGCCATTGTTGAACAATACTATGTCTTTTAATTTAGGTCTTTGATCTGAGAAAAAAGAGAAGCAAACAAACAAGATTGGTTAGTAATAAAAATGAGATGAACATCATGATATATTTTCATAAATGGGTAGTGAAAATTGTGTCTCACCATTGTCAGCTTTGGAAGGACTAGGACTAGGACTAGTGCTCTCTCTTGGTGGTTCATGTGCTACCTTGAAGAGCCATTGAAGGATCTGCTATATATATTAGAGACATCACTCACCAACTATGATGTGGATATAATACATTATTGAGCAATGCTACACACCAAAATATATATATATATATATATTTGAAATGTTTAAGATATAAGTTACATCATATAAGAGTTAAATCTCAACCGCACATTATTTTTTTGAATATATTTGTGTGCATGAATTTAGTGCACACGTCTTTATTATACATTATATTATTAATAAAAGTGTATTGGAAAGGGAATTACTCAAAATAATTGCAAAAATGCAAACAAGCCCGTGTCTAGTGCAAGTGAAAATTGTCACATGAGACCTAGTATAAATACAATTTCTCCTGTATTATTTGATCAAATTAAAAAAACCCACCTGCATGTTATGGTTGATACTATGGGACACTTCAAAATATAGTGTTCTTGGACTTGAGTGAGAGAGAGTGAGAGAGAGAGAGAGAGAGAGAGGTGAGTATTGTTGGTCAAATGGACAGCACACAAGAGATCTATCTGTGCTGTCTGTATGCCCCCCAAAGATTCTTGTGGTCTTGAAGAGAAGAAGACAATTGAGAGAGTTGGAATTGAATCTAAGAAGATGATGAGACAACCAGGCAGTGAGTGGGGTTTGGTTGGCTTTGTGATTCTTAGTTTTAAGAGATTATTATTATCGTATGTAAGCTCATCATGTGGTGGGTAATTTAGGAGATATTTAATTTGATTAAGAAGAACAATAGGATTAGCCTTGTTGGTATATGTCTCTACCATACACATGTAGTTTTGCAATTCGTCGATTGAGGTGGTCCCCATTTAATTTGGGGATTTACATCGTCCTAAAAGCCCCTAAGAATATTTGATTGAGTTAGTTGAGTTGAGAGATATTTGTTTGCCTTAATTTACCCCCAAGGCCTTTCAGTTTAGACTGATCTGGGAGTAATTCCAAGAAATGGTTGGAAAGGAAGCTATGATGGGCCAATTGTTATAGCAATGAAAGTACAATTTTGTTCTTTGGTTTTCTGCCCCACATGTACCAACAGCAAAAAAATTGTAAAAAAATAAATAAAGTGTAAGTATAAAAATTAGTAATTACAAAAAGACTCAATAATTAGATGGCCTTAATTATTGTGCATGGATTAAGTGTAGGGAATGGTTTACAGATCTAATGCGTGTTCTATCTTAACCCCGTTGTGGTTGGAGATGAGCGGGACAAATCAAAATAGTTATTCTTATTCTAAAATTGTGGTAAACACTATTTGATTGTTTTGAAATGATTGAGTAAAGATAATTCGAGATAAAAAATCTAAATAAAACAATTATAAAGTTGAACATAGCAAACGATAAAAATAATAATGAATTTATGTTGTCAACTTTTATATAGGATTTTTTTCCCACTGTTTTTCAAATAACATTTTTTTTTTCTTTTCTTTTTTACTTTCTTAGGAATTTTATTGAAATGGATCATGCCCCGGCTAGGCAATCTTGAGCCAAATTAAAACCCCAATTGAGCCCTTTGTAACCCATAATTGCATTCAAACATACTGTTACATGATAATACATAATATTAGACAGGTTAACTGATCGAATTCAGGCAAGATTTAAAAAAATCCTAGCCAATTAGCCATCCATTTGAATCTGAATCCAAGTCCAAATTTAACAGATTCAATAATGACGAATCCGAATTTGAATCTGAATCCGAATCCGCCTTATTCAGATGTGAAATTCATAAACTAGACCTTGAATTTTCTTTTTATTTAAATTATAACACATTTGTCACATATTTTTATACCCCAAACACAATTAAGACACTTATAGTTCTGGATGAAACATGCAAAACACGTTAACCTGTTGTTACATATAATAATGTTAATTTTCAAACCAAATCATATCAAATTTATTCGAATCTTCGTCGTTTAAATTCGATCACTCAAAGTCAGATGTAATCGGTAACTGAGTCTGGAGACATAATAATAAATAAATAAAATGGAAATGGATTCATCCCAGACCCGATCCGTTAGTAACCCTACATTAGTACAAATTATTGCATAATACAATACATTAATATATTTGTGTTGTGTGTGTATATATGTAGACACATGGGGTTGGCTGTTAAAAGCATGTGGGGACGAAGATATTTAGGAGGGAGGATACTGGAAACAAAGGATTGGTTGCAAGTGGGGCACAGATAAGGAACTGTAGGGGGGTTTACATGGGGGGACTGCTACTGATTAAATAGTATGCTCTCTGTGTTGTAATTAAAAGTAACATCATCATTAAATTCTTTATTCTTATTACTATGATGAAATGAAATGAAACCATTTGAATTGAGACCTAGTTTTATGTTGGGTGGTGGTGGGTGTGTCATGTGTCTCCTCAGCTTCTCCGACCCTTCCTTCTAAGTAAAAGGTTACTTAAAAGAATATTCAGGTGATATGATGTGTCACCCTCCCTTCCATCTATAATTTGAGGGAAAAAAAAATATCACATAAGGCCATCTTATATCTATGTCTTACATGTTCATTATTTTTTATTTTTTATTTTTTTTCCTATGTATTATATATATCCTATGTGATATGCCCTTACAATTCTATTGATTACATACTATTTCTCAAAAAAAAAAAAAAAAAAACTTTTAGTTACATACTATTTTCTATGTATCAAATAAAGCAATTAATAGCATTAAAAAGACACACAACTTAATTAAAATTTTTAAAAGACAGAATAATTCGTCGTGAGAGAGAGAGGTAACTAGAAACTGAGTGACTATTAGGTGCTCTTGTAAACAAGCAAAGACTAGGTGGTGCTCCTCCAGCCTCTTCCTTCAAATCATAAATGATCCCACACACAACCTTCAGGAAGTCTAAACACACAAACAAGATTTTATATGATTTAATAAAGAACACCGACACTACTGAACAAAAAATTTAACAAGTTAAATATGCTGACTCACTTTTATTAGATAATTAAAAGACAAAGATGACCCACTTCACAATTTTTAATTTTCTGAAAATACTACATAGAGAATCACTAAATATTCCGAGAATAATTAATAGTTTTCCACATGGTGCAATACAACTAGAACAAACCAGCGCCCCCCCCCCCCCCCCCCCCAAAAAAAAAAAAAAAAAAAAAGTAAACAAAACATGAACAACAAAAGGCGTACGTAGATAGAATGTCATACTATACAAGTTGACAAGTTCAATGGAAATTTACTACACATCAAATCCAAAGTCAATACAAATGCAAATTCAAATATTGGAATGGAAACCAGAACACTGTGTCACCACCGAACCACTTCTTGTATTCTTACCTCTATTTTCCCTTCCAATTTTCCCCTTTAAGAAGAAAAACCCATGCAATGCATACACACAAAATCCCACTCAAATTCTTGAATCTCCATGACAAACCTTCTTTCACTGCTAAGCCATAACTCGTTCTGACCAAATCGGATTCTGATGGTTCATAACTTGTTCAAATGATACTGTTTGTTAAACTGCAGTTTTGCACATAACTGGAAGATTTGACAGTAAAAATCACGAAACAAGTCAGCTGAATGCAATCTGAAAAATTACTCCAATAACTAAAATCAAATTCATATCCACGACAATAAAATTACCAGAAATTTGCTGACATTCTCACAACTGATCTTCATCAGACCTAGACCGTGTCAAACGCCGACGCCTTCTTGGGACTGAAGACCCATCTTCACCTGTATCACTTAATATGTTCACAAAGGAATCATCCTCATCCTCATCCTCATCCTCATCTACATCGTTGTCGTTATCATCATCGTGTAGACCCAGCAGATTTTCACCCCACAGAAATCGGCGCCTAGAAGATGGTCCTGTTGAGCGCCGGTGTCCTGACCAAGCCCTCGACCTGCCCCTTGGCTCGGTACCTGGGTCCATTGAGCCGATCATCTGAAACAACAAAAATGTAGTCCACAATGGTCCATTAACTTCACCTGAACCCCTTCCCCTTTCAGTTGGTACCCTATCTCCATTCTCAATAGCATAGTCCCCGAGCACAATAGCACCGGGCATGACTGAGCGAACAGCGCTGACAATATCAGCATAGTCTCTCTGGTGCTCAAGTCGTCTCCAAGCTTGTTGTCTTGATGGGTCAATGTCACCAGGTCGAACTGTTGGGTGAACCCTCCTAGCATGTCGACGCAATTCCCTGTAGTTGCCAAAGAACGAGCACGATTCGTGAGAGCAGCTTCGAGGCTTCAGATTAAGGTACTTTCTGGCCTCTTCTACAACCTTCCAGCCCAATACATTTCCGCGACACAAGGGGCATCTCAAAGGCAACTTCAATTCTGGTGAATTCTCCTCCCCATTGGTCTCTTCAAGATCAGCCCTTTCCCATAGAGTATCAGAATCTCCAGTTTCCAAAATGCCTTCCCCATTGGTATCTTGGATGCTATTTTCTCCTAATCCTCCAGACAATTCAACAGATGCTACATTCTCACTTTCATTCAGAATGTTATTTTCGTGATCTTCAATCAGGTTCGTTGTAGTTCTTGTTGAAGTATTTTGTTGGCTCGTAGGTGAAGAACTGGGTGGAGGAGAGCTGTTTCGGTAATTTGCTTTGAGCTTTTTAAATCGATCGAGGCAATTTGAATGCCTGTAACTTGTATCACAGATGTAAGTTCTACATCCCTTCTCGTGCGAGGAGCACAAGAGCAGAACAGCATTGTGTGGGTGGTCCATGCAGATGGGGCACGAAGCCTGATCCCATTCCTTGTGGAGAGCTCGGATATCTGCCTCATTTGATCGGCTTCGTTTTCTACTACTAGCCATCTAACTGCACTGTAGTATGTCGCTAAAAACATTGCAATGATTAAAACACCAATCATATTCCCCACATAGAGCAACGTAAATGAAACAAAAGAATATAATGTTGGCCAGAACACAGCAGCACAATTTAACACACTGTACCACATAAATTCACAAGTGAGAATTTTAAACTGAACTACATATGTTCACAAGAGAATTCTCACATGAAAGAAACCAGGTGCTCGTAGTAAGAAGGCAGCATATCAAACTACTCACCTGCAGAAGTTAAAGCAGCACGCTGCAACTGATCTAAACTAACAAGATGGTATCAACCAATGTTCTTTTCTTTTTCTTTCTTTATGTTCTCCCTCTCTATTTTGATCGGTGGAGGTGGAGCTCTTATGATGTACTACCACAATTCCCTCTTTCCTGACTTCCTAGGCTTAGTAAATCAGACTTCAATGTTAAACCAGCAATTGACCTTAAATAAACACAATTATTAATTCAATATATGGATCCAGAAGTCACAAAATTTCCAGACTTGTTCATGAATTACACCCAAAGTACCCATAGAAACATTTCCAAACCCCATACCAATAGCAAGTCCATCCAGGAAAAATAAAATGCACTATTAACTCAAAATATTCCTGGAAAGATTCACTAAATATTCAGATATGTATTTTAAAATTGGCCATGCAGAAATTGAATTTCAATTTTGACAGAAGTAACCAAAACTGCATTCATACATTCCCCAAAATCCAAAAAGGAACAATATAGAAACAAATACAACCAATAAAGCAAATAAGTTCATACAATCACTTGCAGCTGCGTAAGCCCCATAGTTACTTATAGCCAATCATGCCCTTACTAAAAAATAGCTAACTGGGGTTATAAATTAAATACAGGCCCCTCAACATCTATAGAAAAAATAAGGCTGTGTTTGGTTATGTGTTCCTTACACATTTCCACCCACTCATTTGAGTGTAGTGTTTGTTTTGAGCTTTCAAATTATAACTCCACACCTACTTTTGAAAACTCCTTTCCAGGAGGAAAAATTTGGCTAATCCGGTCGTCCTCCTCCGAGGACGTCCAGCCGGTTGACTAGAACAATTTTTTTTATTTTTTTTTATTTTTTTAAGCACCTGTTATTTTTATATTGTAAATAAAAAGTATTTTCGGAATTTTTTTAATTTTTATATGAGCTTTAAATAGAATTTTGAATTATATGTGTTTGGTTATGAGTTGTAAATTTTTTAATCAAATAACCTTTCTAATTTCAAAAACTCAAAACTCCCTCCAAAACTCATAACCAAACAAATTTTCTACACTCAAATCATAATTCCAAAACTCACAAAATCAAAATACAACTCTATTCTCAAATCATATTTAGAAAACCCTATCAAACGCTACCTAACTATTTCCACTTACAAGGTGTAGTTGACTAAATAGACATTGTTCCTCTAGATAATCCCTACATCACGGTTACAAATTTATTTAATCCAATCCGATAAATGTTTCCCATATATATATGGTCTTCTTTCACAATGACCATAACCATTACAAGACAACAATCCAGAAAATCAGTACCAAAGCTCCTTCGGTGTTTTATAGAACATAAAGTTTAGTTTGGTTGTGAACACAATTTCCTACTATTCCAAAATCCAATAACTTCCTTGTCAGGGATGCAGCATGTAACTCCCTGGAACCTTCTAGAACAAAAGGCCAACCAATTATGAAAAGGTTTCCCAGGTGTTATAAACTCACCCAGTTTTCCTCTAATTCTGATGCGGAACTAGCGTCTCACAGGGCCCAACACACTGGTGCTACATGTCTCCCATGTGCTCCCATACATCTGGGTGACATAGAGACTCACACGTGGCCCCACCCATCACGAAGATAGTCAGCTGTAATACCATTTGTAGCGCCCTTGGTCCCTCTAGGACAAAAGGCCAGCCAATTATGAAAGGGTGCCTAGGGGTTATAAACTTGCCCAGGTCTTCCTCTACTTCCGATGTGTGATTACATTCTCACACAACACCAACACACCAGTAAGTTTTAGAAGGATTATTGTAAGGCTGGAAAATGTATCTTTAGCATTCAAAAGTTGTACCAAGCCAATTCATCTCAAATTCAGAGCTCAAGATTAAGATATGGCAAAAACAGAATACAGAAGAAAAAATAACCATATGCCATGCTACGGTTCTTTCAAGACAATAAATTTGTGACTCAGTCCACAGAAAACTATAAACCAATCAGATCATACCAAAGCAAATGCAAATGACTCAAACAAACCCCTGAAAACAACAACATTAAACTAAACCATTTTAAAGGTCTGGACCAGGACATCCGTAGTATCCAAAAATTACAAATGCCCTTTTGTCCAAACCTTAGTTTCTAAAAAATTCTAGCCCAAGCCCAACAAAAATTACTTTGACTGTACTAGGGCAGCAATCAGACTAGTTGTAGGAATACAGTAAAACTTCCAATAAATTAAATTTAGCATTCCATTCATTCCATCCCATCATTCACTCAATCACTAAATATTAAGGCCAACATTAATGAATTAAAATCTACTGAGATAGAGAAGTGCATCAAACAATATAGTTCTTAATCACTCACTCATATTTCATCAGTCTAAAAGCAAACAGCCTTGTGCTGCTATAATAAACTCACCATATTAATCTAAGAGATTAGAGAACCTACTGAATGCCCACTCTCCAAAACAAAGAGCACACCAAATAAGTGCTGAAGATGAACATGACAAATCGAACAAATATAAAAACATAAACATCTAAAAGAATTAGTATGCCGAGCTGCTGGCTTGTGATACGGAACAGAAATCAGAAATGTGGGATGAAAACATTTGGTGATGAAGATAACACAAGACAATGCACACAAGCTTTTATAGAAATACAAATCTACAATGGATACAACGCAGCTGATATGCGATTGATAAAGTATAAAAAATTAAAAAAAATAAAGTAGCTTGAAGTTGAAAAGGTATCATCAATTTATTTGAATACTCACCAAGTGAATAATATATTCGCACTGATAGCTTCTGAATCTTTACAACACTGATCAGAGTTAGGACATGAAAATTAAACCCGAAACCAAGCTCTCATGCAATGCTCCAAAGCATCCAACATATATTTCAGTAATGAACTGTCCTACAAATCTTGAAGAAATACAGCCTTGAATATAGAATTATTAATTATATCTTGAGCCACAGTCACGACTGAGTCCTAAAACCTGCAGTTATACCGCAGATAATAGTCATGTGCATAATATCTCCACCTAAAAATTGACATCATGAAGAGGCTAAAATTAACGGTAAGCATCTTTCCACTATAAACATCTTCCAGTTTAACTAAGTTAAAAGTAAGCCCACATAGACAGTCAAAGACTCGAAAGAAAATGCACACGCACACACAAAACCATCATATATGTATGTGCACGTGTGTCGAGAGATTCAAAACAAGAGGAAGTGCTTGGACCTCCAGTTTACCACAGACTAATAGGTTAAATTATGTAGCTTCTAATTGATCCAAACAACTTCAGGCAGTCATATATGCGCGAAAATGAAGGCATAGGTTTAAAAATCATTGCCTGGTAAACAACAACAAATGTGGCATCATATGGATCCACCATCGTCCTAAAACCACAACCCACCATGTCCAAAATCACTCCGCACATCAGTATACAAATATATAGTAAACATTAACATCACATATAACTTGTTAATAAAACAAAAATTTCAGACTCAAAAGTCAATTTAAAAGATAAATAAATAACAGATACCAAGATGGATCCTTCATCCCGATCCATTTGGAGTTTTTAATACCAAGCTTTATGCTAAATTAATATGAAGTTTGCATAGTGATGAAAATTGAACTTTCCTGGCATACCAAAGTCAGTGAATTTTTCAAGCCCTAAAACCTCAAATTCGAACAAAACCAATATCAAGTCCTGAAGTAAGCGAATCGGCCTCCTACCTATTCAACCAATCCCCCCAACAAAACCAAACCAAACCCTAACCCTAACCGACATGAACAAATCAAATCCATCCCAACCCATTTAGATATGTAAACATGTAGATCAACATCAACAGCAATTAAATCAATAAGATATCGAGCAAAAAGATAATAATTATCAAAAAAATTAATAAAACCCTTTACGTAAAGGCGCTGAATTACAGTGAATTTTCTGAAGAATTTGAGTTTGATCACGCTTTATCTCTACGATATTGATTGATGAATTCACTGAAATTATACAATCGGGGTTGAATAAATAATGTATCTTTCGAAATTTCGATGAAGATGGACCGAAGAAATTGGGGAAAATATATAAGAAGTATATTTTACTCTCGAAAATGATTTACTTATACAATTTTTATATAAAATTTACAACAAAACGATATAGGAAATATAAGTTATGTTTTTTTATTTCAACTATGTTATTTTATATTAATTTTTTATTTCTATAACATTATTCATTAGTTTTGGTTTGCGTTTTTTGAATTAAATTTTTTAAAAATTAATTTTTTTGATTTTCGTATTTTTTTTTGTTTTTAGTGAATATTGTTAAAATTTTAATTTTTTTTTTACTTTTTTAGATGCACTTTACTTAGATGTATTTAAAAAGTAAAAAAATTGTGAAAAAATATTTTTAAAAAATTAATAAATACATAAAAATATAAAAAATATACTGATTTCTCGTTTTTTTTTTTTTATATGTTTGATATTTAGTGAATTTTTAAAAGGTATTTTTCACAAATTTTTTATTGTATATTTATGTTAGGTATGTCTAAAAAGTAAAAAAAAAAAATTGATTAAAATATTTAAAAAATTCAGTAAAAACAAAAAGAAAATACGAAAAACAAGAAAATAAAATTTTCTGAAATGTATTTTTGAAAAAATAGAACCAAGCAAAGTGATTATTATTTTTATTTTTATTTAGATAAATTATACTCACATTTATAATATAATAGAGGTGTGGCTATATATCGTACTATTAAAAAAAAAATAGATCAATTGTGGTCATTATTAAGTTTGAAATAATTAGAATTGATATGTGTATTTTGAGTATAAAAAAAAAATTGTGACAAAATTTTAAAAAATTATATATTTTATATCGGTTTGGAATTACTTAGAATAATTATTTTTGACTGAATAATTTGAAAGTTAAAGAAATAACTAATAAAGTCAAAAATAAGTAAAAAATTTCACTAACAAATAAAAACTAATTTTGTTTATCAATTTCCAAAATCATATATTTTTTATATTTAAAAAGTTTACATTTGCCAATCCTTTATTCACTACAAGAAAATGGAGTAAAAAACACGGAAGCATTAGCGACGGCGCGCCTCCCGTCGCAAAAAATGATTTTTTGCGACGGCAACTTAAATCGTCACAAATAAAGGTTTTAGTGACGGCGTTGTCCCATCGGTAATAAAACTACGCGGACAGGGTAGTAAATGCGGAAGTATTAGCGACGACGTTTTTTACCGTCGCAAAAAAAAGTTGTTTTGAGACGGCATATGTTTGCTGTTGCAAACAGTGGACCATTTGCGACGGCAAATTTCCGTCGCAAAAAAGGCTTATTAAAATGGCGCCGTTTTATGAAGTAATTAGTTACCATTTGCGATGGTGTAAAATGTACCGTCACAAAAAGTTAAAAAAAAAAATTTGCCCCCACTCTTCCCTTTCATCTTGCCGCTCGATCCTTTCATCCAAATCCCTAAATGTTCAAAACATTTTTTTTCCCCCAAATTCCTCAAACGAGCTACGAAGGCGAACGGCTCTCTCTAGCGGTGGTGCAGCGACGGAGACGACAGGTAGCGGTGGTGCGGCGACGACGACGACAGGTAGCGGTGGTCCGACGACGAGTCTCTCTCTCTCTGCATATGCTCTCTCTCTCTCTCTCTGTGTATGTATATGATATGAAAGGATTCATGTTGTCTGCCCTCTTATGTGTTGTGTTTTATGTTTAAGGGTCTAAGTGGGTCTCCTTTGACACTCTAACAACCAGCTCTCTCTCTCTCTATGTTGCTTGCATTTTGTGTAGAAATTGATTAGTAGGTGTTCTATTGTCCAATTGGAAATAAGGGTAAATATGACTCAGTCCATCTACATGCCAAACCAACTGTAAAAAAAAAGTTGTTTGCAATAAAAAGTTGAAAGTCCAATTTAGGAGTATTTTATGATGATGAGCTATTAAATAGTTCTGAAAACATTACAACAAAGATATTTAAATTTTATTTAAGAGTTTTTAGGTTTGAGTCCTGATGATCAATTTCACTTTGAGTTTTCTTATTACGCTAACCATTACTATGAAGTAAAATTTCTCTTTAATATATTTAGAATGTGTTTGAATTATAAATTTTATGAGAAATTAGTGAAGGAACTAAAAAGATAAAAGAAAATATATATAAAATATAAGCAATATTCCAATCATTTTTTCTTCATTAATTGTTTTCTCCTTTTATATATGTAAAGGATTAACAGTGCAGATATATATCAAACCTGCTTCTAAGAAATGAGAGAAGGGGATGCAACATAACATATATCAAGTAGAATAGATAGAAGCTAGCGAAACCATTTTGCACCCTAATCAGATAGAATCCCTTGGCTTCATTCTCAAATCTAACCAAACTCAGCACAACTTTAATGCTGTGTTTGGTTGGAGGATTTGAGAAGGGATTTGGAGAAAAAAAAATTAAGTGAAATGTGAATAAAATATACCTATATTTCACCTAGTTTCACACACCTTTTCTCTTTCTCTTTCTAAATTCCTTTCCAAATTCCCCAACCAAACACAACATAAAAGAATTGGTGCACAAAAGTTCTTGTAGACCCCATTTTTTGACAACTATTGAATCTTATTGCACTCTAGTTCTGCAATAAAATCATTTTAAAGTCATGTAAAAATATACATAACTCAAGGGTCATACACAAAGATCAATTAACCATCATTGCCTCTGTTGGTAAAAATTCCAAGTTACATTTACCGCCCACAAAGAGTACTTTTGGGACTCAATAAGAGACAGGGCAGTCCCTACAACCCCACATTATATCAAATTTTGTGTTCCCCTCACTTTTTTGATTGGGAAGTGTGAGTCTCTACAAAGCCATGTGTGGGAGGTGAAGTAGAAATAACAATACCCCTCATGTGATTATGCCTCACCTCTAATGTTTTATGTTTTCTGAAAAATGTTATAGAAGGCTAAAATTTGACAAGGCTTTATGACTCGTGGAATCACATTTTCTTGTTTATTCTTTTTATTTTAAAAAAAATTAATAATTTTTTGCAACCTTGTCCTAGCCTTCTAATGATAAAGTAGATTGGCTGAATTATTTTTGTAAATAATATTCTATCTTATTAATAAAATTATTTTTTTATTAAATAATTTTTGAGACAATATATGATTAGTGTGTTTTTGTATAACTCATCTATCAAGTTTATAAATAATGCCGCATAGTATTATGGAATACTAATAATTTGGAGAATTCTACCATACGCATCCATTTATCATACACATCATTAGTTATGTCATTTTTTTTTCTTTATTTATGATGAATTATCTTCGTTAATTATGATATTATTTTAGTTAAGACTTATAAGACCTTTGGTTGTGCCTCATATGGTGTTTGGTTATGATTTATTTATTTTTTTAGTTATGACTCAGAAAGTATGAAATTATATCATTTTTTTATTCAATTAATTGATCTCACGTGTTGTTGTATAAGTATTTCATTTTTTATGTTCTCCTATCAAATCGGTAAATAACTAACTAGGATAAGACCACCTACCTATTTGAGAGAAATTGGACGGATAGGTATCATGGTACATGAATACGTAGGTATTATATTTAGAGTTACTTTGATGAGATATTTTTGTGGATGTGTACAGATGATGAATAAGAATTGGATTGATTTGCCAAATAGGATGTCGAGCGAATACATTAATGGGATTGATGAATTCCTTGTGTTTTCCTCCACCAATAGGGTTGAAGGTTCGATGATCAGTTGTCCGTGTAGGAAGTGTGAGAATCAATACCATCTTGCATGAGAGGGTGTACGGGAGCATCTGATTTTGAATGGTTTTTTAAAAAATACAAACATTGGATTAATCATGGGGAATCTTACGTATCTCTGCATGGTAATCGAGAGAATAAAACATTAGCTAATTTAGACATTGGGGATGATATGATTGGAATGATACAAGGGGCTATGGGAAATCTACATGCCGGTACAAGTGTTGAGGGTAATGAACCACAGGGGCCTGATCCCCATGCATCTGAACCCCAGCTCGGTCTAAATGAAGAAACTGCAAAGTATTTCAAACTTCTTCAAGATGCACAAAGTGAATTGTATTCGGGTTGTCAGAAGTTCACATCTTTGTCATTCATTGTTCGACTTCTACATTTGAAGGTGCTTAATCAGTGAACAGACAAGTCTGTTGATATGTTGCTTGAGTTATTGAATGAGGCGTTCCCATTGGGTGTGAAACTCTCAGACTCATATTATAAAGCTCAAAAGGTCACAACAGATTTGGGCTTCACGTATGAGACGTGGGATGCATGTCCCAACAGTTGCATGTTGTTTCGAAATGAGGATGCCAATCTTGATAAATGTGTTATATGCAACAGTTCTAGATAGAAATCAAATGGTGATGGTGGTTCAAATGGGCCTAACAAAGGTGGCAAACGAATAGCTGCAAAACAAATGAGGTATTTTCCTTTACAGCCAAGGTTGCAGAGGTTGTTTATGTTATCTAAGATGACCAAGTTAATGAGATGGCATGCAGAGGAACGAACTGATGATGGTGTCTTTAGGCATCCTGCTAACTCCCTTGCGTGGAAAGATTTTGACCGTCGGAATATTGACTTTAGCAATGATTGTTGAAGTGTAAGGCTTGGCTTAGCATTTGATGGTTTTAACCCATTCAGGACGATGAACATAGTTCATAGCACTTGGCCTGTTGTGCTCATTCCATACAACTTGCCGCCATGGATGTGCATGAAGCAACCATTTCTAATTTTATCCGTGCTTATTGACGGCCCGAAAGGACCTGGTGACAAGATTGATGTATATATGCAACCGTTGATTGAGGAGTTGAAAGAACTATGGAATGAGGGTGTGTCAACATTTGATGCATCAACAAATCAAATGTTTCAAATGCATGCAGCTTTACTGTGGACAATTAGTGATTTTCCTGCATACGCAAACTTGTCAGGATGGAGCACTAAAGGCGAATATGCATGTCCTTGTTGCAATAAGGAAACTACATCGCGTTGGCTGAAGCATAGTAGGAAACAATCATACTTGGGTCATCACAGATTTTTACTTACTGGCCATAAATTCCGAAAGGATAAAGTATCATTTGATGGTAGTCGAGAAGTTAGACTCAAACCAAAATTGTTGTCTGGAACTGAGATGTTGCTACAATTAGAATCTGAGGGTATTTTAACCCAATACAAGAAGGATAACCTTAAGGAGAGGCATAGGAGACAGGTAGAGAAGGAGAAAGCTGGACATCGTACCCATAGCTGGAAGAAAAAGAGTATCTTTTATGAACTGTCATATTGGGAGCACAATCTAATAAGACACAACCTCGATGTGATGCATATAGAGAAGAATGTTTGTGACAATGTGTTATGGACAATATTAGGGGTAGCAGGAAAATCGAAGGATGGTGTTAATGCTTGGCGTGATTTACAAGATATGAATATTAGAAAACCCCTACATTTGTAGTTAAGAGGGTCGAACAAAGCCTATTTACCACCAGCACAATTCACGATGACCAAGGATGAGAAAGATTTGTTCTTGAAAGTGTTAAAGGAAGTAAGAGTCCCCGACGGGTATTCATCCAATATATCACGTCGTATGCGCTCACATGATAGAAACATTGGGGGTCTTAAGAACCACGATAGTCATATTCTGATGCAACAACTTATTCCATTGGCTATTCGAAGATCGTTACCGAAGAATGCAATTGAACCCTTGATTAAATTGAGCAATTTCTTTAGACAATTGTCTTCCAAAGTGAATCGTGCGACGGATTTCCAATATATTCAAGATCGTATCGTTGTAACACTTTGTCATCTAGAGAAAATATTTCCTCCGAGTTTTTTTGATATAATGGAGCACTTGCCTATACATCTAGCTGATGAAGCATTATTAGGTGGAGCGATTCAGTTTCGATGGATGTATCCAATTGAGAGGTATCTTCTTACTTTGAAGCAATACGTGCGTAATAGAGCTCATCCTGAAGGATCAATTGCTAAAGGATATCTTATGGAAGAATGCATAAATTTTTGTGCACAATATCTTAATGATGTGGAAACCAAATCTACTCGACCCGTAAGGAACTATAGTGGTGCTGATAATCTGGGTCATGCTATTGGTGAAAACACAAGCTTTTATGTTGATAATACTTCTTGGATACAAGCTCATCGGTACATCTTATTCAATACAAGCGCGGTTCAACCACTCATAAAGTAGGTTAACTCACTCACTCAATATTTTATTATGTTTTGTTGAATTTTCAATCAAATTTTTTGTATTGATAAATTTTCAATCTACACAGCAAACACCTTGAAGTACTTAAACTCAAAATGCCTCGTGTCGACGATCATCAGCTTCGGCGTGAACATTTTGAAACTTTTCACATTTGGTTCAAGGAACATGTATGTATTTAAGTCTATACATTCTAGTTACTTAAGTCGACCTACATTTTAAATTTTACATTTTCGTTTTAATAGGTCCAAACTTTGCGAAGGACTACTGATGTCATATTTTCTGAAGAGATTATTCTACTGGCAAATGGTCCTCATAACCTGGCAAGGAGGTTCAACGGGTATATACTGAATGGGTTTCAGTATCGAGTAAAGGCCATGGATGATTGTCGAGCCACACAAAATTGTGGTGTAGCTTTGAAGGCAGATACCATAAGTTATGCTAGTCGGAAAGACAAGAATCCTCGTGTGGGGTCTATGTACTATTATGGACAATTGACAGATATTGTTGAGATTCGATATTCCAATACGAAGAAACATGTGTTGTTTAAGTGTGATTGGATTGACAACATTCACGGAAAGAAAGAAGATGTCTTCAATTTCACGTTGGTGAACTTCAATCATTTGTTGTACCGAGATGATCGAATTACCAATGGACCTTTCATCTTGGCATCCCAAGCAGAGCAAGTTTGGTATGTTGCAGACCCGTTACAACCAGACCGGCAAGTGGTGGTGAAGATGTCTCAAAGAGGTTTATTTGATATGAGTTCGATTGATCCACAAATAAAGCCATATATGAGCCAACAATTGGAATAAAATATAATGCTTCACGATGAAGAAGTTGGTTGGGTGAGGGAAGTCGCAGAAGGGGAAACAGTTAATGTTCAAATAGGCTGATATTTAATCAACATCAGTAATTCAATTAAGGCCAAGGTTGTAGTTAATCATCAGTTTCTTAATTTACTTCGTCTTTGTAATTGTATTAGTTCAATTAATGTCGTATTATAGTTGATGACAAACCATTGTCTATGTTTCCAATGTCAATTAATGTTATATTGCTTGCAGATTATTATAGGAAGGAAGAGGAAGCCTGATCATCCCCGGCGTATGATGTCTGATATGCTACATAACAGGACATCAGTAGCACCACCATCAGAGGAGGCATCATATCAGCCACCATTGGAGCGGCCAGTAGTGCCACCACCATCTGACCAGTCATCGCAGCGACCACTATTACTGGCACCACCATTAGAGGAGGCATCCCAGCGACCACCATCAGAGAGGCCATTAGTACCACCGCATCGACCACCATCAGTGGTAGCACAGCAACTACCATGTACTCAGCCTCCACGCCAACCATCGATGCGTCCACCATCAGTGGCACCACAACAGCTATCATCCCGACTAGAGTCATCAGCTTATAAGCCATCCACAGGTATATAAATTTGCTTTGATTTGTATGAAAATTATTTAAACATACCTTTATTTATTCTCATTATATATAACTTGTTTATTTTCATTATATTTTGCAGACCCTTCGACTTCTTCACTGCCCAGCTCAGGTATAAGAATTCGATTTGTATTCACATTATTCAAATTTGCATTTGTTTATTATCATTCCATATTGTTTATTGTTATTGTATCTCGCAGGTCATGTTAGTTCTTCATCAATCTCGACTAGGCGTGGGAGAGGATGTGCCAAGGGCATTAGGGAGTGGGGTACTGGTAAAAAACTGGACATACAATTTGATGAAAATTACTGCCCAATAGGGGATAACGTGGCTAAGTTAACTACTCAACTTGGCATTATTGTGCGAATGGTAACATTGTTCCTCTTACATTTCTTGACTGGAACAATGTGCCTGATGATATTGTTAATGCTATCTGGAAGGATGCAAAGGTAGTACATTTTTGTCCAAAAATTCGAATTCCAAAATTGTGTTATTATTATTTAAACTTTGAAATTGTGTTTTATAGGACAATTTGAATATATGTCCAGAGGAGTACAAGCCAATCTACATGAAGAACTGCAACAGTATATGGAAGGATCACAAGAACAAGATTAAGGCTAAGTATTTCAAGCCTAGAAATTCTGATCCTAATCTGAAGGATGATGTTCCTGTGCACATTGTGCCAAGCCAGTAGGAAGAACTTGTGGAGTATTGGAGTACTTCCGATGCTGAGGTATACAAATAAGTTATATGTATGATATGTAAACATACGAATCATATTTATATACTTACATTTGTTGAACCTGTTATAGAAAATTGCAAATAGGAACTCTAAAAATCGGAGAGCTCACTGCATAGCTCACACCACAAGGCGTACTACTTTCGCTCAGATACGGCATAAGGTTTATATTTTATTGTTTTATTTTTGTATATAAATAAACATTGTATACTTGCAAATTATTTGGATTCTAATTTTCATATTTCTAAAAAAATATAGATGACCAATAAGGGGGAGTCTACTGATAAGATGAATGTTGGGCTTATGACACGTAGAGTAGATGACCCAGAGGTTATCCAGACTTTGGTAGTTTCCAAACACCTTTGATTGTATTTAAAGTTTATTTTTTATTTTTTGTGTGTCAACCATCTTAATTTGGCATATACTTGTATATTTTATTCAATATAGGATGAGTTTAATCGTCAACTCTCTCTACTACCTGAGGATTGTCGGACTTTGGAGGCTAGGAATGCCATTTTCCATGAGTTGATAGGTCATGACGGACATGGATATTGTCGCACATACGGGAGAACTGTGCCTCGGAGAGGGGTGTATAAAGATGGTGATGGGCCATCACAGTCAACACCCTAGCCATCGACTATTGTTCAGATCACCCAGCAAGTTCGTACAGAGCTAAGGGATGAGTTGAGGGAGGAGCTGCGAGCAGAGTTCCCTACACATTTACAACAGACGAGAGCTGAGATGATGGCCTTGGTGTCATAGGGGGCGAGTGTGGATCCCAACAGATAGGTTCGATATAAATTACATTGTTTGATAGTTCAATTTTCACAGAACATTGTGTATAAAATTCGAATATGATTAACACATTATGCATTGACTATCATAGGTTCCTGATGCATCGAGTGGCCACCGGGCATTTAGGGAATCTGCAGAAGACGAGAATCCATATACACCACCACCAAAAGATCAGGTATAAAATGTATCTTTGCATTCTAAGCTAAAGTGTATTTTTGCATTCTTTACATTCTAAGTTAACATACTTGTGGGAGAAGATGGGACTCAAATCGGGTTTCCGGATTGGGAGTTAGAGCCGGATTTAGCTCGAAACTTGGCACGCACGACCGCCTAGGCACGAGAGACTTGTAGGAGAAGACGGGGCTCGAATCGGGTTCCTGGTTCGGGAGTTAACGTCGGATTTCGGTCTAGGCAAACTAGTTCCTTAAGAAACTTGAATTCGAGGTGTTAACGTCCCAAAATCACCAAACGGCATCGGTTTAGCACGAAACTTGGCACACATGACCACCTAGGCACGAGAGACTTGTGGGAGAAGACGGGGCTCGAATCGGGTTCCCGGTTTGGGAGTTAGAGCCGAATTTCGGTCTAGGCAAACTAGTTTCTTAAGAAACTTGAATTCGAGGTGTTAACGCCCCAAAATACCAAACGGCGTCGATTTAGCATGAAACTTGGCACGCACGACCGCATAGACACGAGAGACTTGTAAGAGAAGGCGGGGCTCGAATCGGGTTCCCGGTTTGGGAGTTAGCGTCAGATTTCGGTCTAGGCAAACTAGTTCCTTAAGAAACTTGAATTCGAGGTGTTAACGCCCCAAAATCACCAAACGGCGTCGGTTTAGCACGAAACTTGGCACGCACGACCACCTAGACATAAGAGACTTGTGGGAGAAGATGGGGCTCGAATCGGGTTCCCAGTCTGGGAGTTAGCATCGGATTTCGTTCTAGGCAAACTAGTTCCTTAAGAAACTTGAATTCGAGGTGTTAACGTTCCAAAATCACCAAACGGTGTCGGTTTAGCACGAAACTTGGCATGCACGACCGCCTAGACAAGAGAGACTTGTGGGAGAAGACGGGGCTCGAATCGGGTTCCCGGTTTGGGAGTTAGAGCCGAATTTCGGTCTAGGCAAACTAATTCCTTAAGAAACTTAAATTCGAGGTGTTGACGCCCCAAAATCACCAAACAGCGTTGGTTTAGCACGAAACTTGGCATGTACAACCACATAGGCACGAGAGACTTGTGGGAGAAGACGGAGCTCGAATCGGGTTCCCGATTTGGGAGTTAGAGCTGAATTTCGGTCTAGGCAAACTAGTTCTTTAAGAAACTTGAATTCGAGATGTTAACACCCCAACATCACCAAACGGCGTCGGTTTAGCACGAAACTTGGCACGCACGACCGCGTAGGCACGAGAGACTTGTGGGAGAAGACAGGGCTCGAATCGAGTTCCCGGTTTGGGAGTTAGAGCCGAATTTCGGTCTAGGCAAACTAGTTCCTTAAAAAACTTGAATTCGAGGTGTTAACGCCCTAAAATCATCAAACGACGTCAGTTTAGCACGAAACTTGGCACGCACGACCGCCTAGGCACGAGAGACTTGTAGGAGAAAACGGGGCTCAAATCGGGTTTCCGGTTTGGGAGTTAGAGTCGAATTTCGGTCTAGGCAAACTAGTTCCTTAAGAAACTTGAATTCGAGGTGTTAACGCCCCAAAATCACCAAACAACATCGATTTAGCACAAAACTTGGCACGCACGACCGCTTAGGCACGAGAGGCTTGTAGGAGAAGACGGGGCTCAAATCGGGTTCCCGGTTTGGATGTTAGAGCCAGATTTCGGTCTAGGCAAACTAGTTCCTTAAGAAACTTGAATTCGAGGTGTTAACACCCCAAAATCACCAAACGGTGTCGGTTTAGCCCGAAACTTGGCACACATGACCATCTAGGCACGAGAGACTTGTGGGAGAAGACGGAGCTCGAATCGGGTTCCCGGTTTGGGAGTTAGAGCTGAATTTTGGTATAGGCAAACTAGTTCCTTAAGAAACTTGAATTCGAGGTGTTAACATCCCAAAATCACCAAACAGTGTTGATTTAGCACGAAACTTGGCATGCACGACAGCGTAGGCACGAGAGACTTGTGGGAGAAGACGGGGCTCGAATCGGGTTCCCGGTTTTGGAGTTAGAGCTGAATTTCGGTTTAGGCAAACTAGTTCCTTAAGAAACTTGAATTCGAGGTGTTAACACCCCAAAATCACCAAACAGCGTCGGTTTAGCACGAAACTTGGCACGCACGACCGCCTAGGCACGAGAGACTTGTAGGAGAAGATGGGGCTTGAATCGGGTTCCCGGTTTGGGAGTTAGAGCTGAATTTCAGTCTTGGCAAACTAGTTCCTTAAGAAACTTGAATTCGAGGTGTTAACGCCCCAAAATCACCAAACGGCGTTGGTTTAGCACGAAACTTGGCACGCACGACGGCGTAGGCACGAGAGACTTGTGGGAGAAGACGGGGCTCGAATCGGGTTCCCGGTTTGGGAGTTAGCGTCGGATTTTGGTCTAGGCAAACTAGTTCCTTAAGAAACTTGAGATCGAGGTTTTAACGTCCCAAAATCACCAAACGGCGTCGGTTTAGCACGAAACTTGGCACGCACGACCGCCTAGGCACGAGAGACTTGTAGGAGATGACGGGGCTCGAATCGGGTTCCCGGTTTGGGAGTTAGCGTCGGATTTTTATTTTGTCATTAATTTTTAATGTTTTTCTGTAATTAAAATATTAACACCATTATATTCTCATTAATTATTTTAATTTTTTTATTTTCAGATATTTCCTGAGTAGTAGTTTGCTTCTTGTGGAGTGCGGGCGTGTAAAGATTTTGACCAACTTTTGTTTTTGTAACCCACGGAAGAAGCAAGACGAAAACTTTTGGTTTTGATATATGTTATTTAGATTTGTGAACAACATTATGTATATATTATGCGACATTATGTAGTGGGATAATTTTTATTGTTCTGAATTTTTATTTATGTATTGTTATGAATGGAACAATATTATGAATTTTTATTATGTACCAACTTTTGTTTATGTATGTATTTATATTATTTTGTAATTATCGATTTTTTTTATAGTTATTCTTCATTTAATACAGGTTATTTTCAGATTTTTTAATAATTTTAATACAGTTTTTTTTTTTCTTTGAGACTGCAGAACACACCGTCTCAAGAAAAAGGAACCAGGGCTTTTGCGACGGTCTTTTACTGTCGCAAAAGATGGCGATTTGGCTGAAAGGTAACGCATTAGCGACGGCTTTGTTCCCTTCGCAAATAGTATTTTTAGCGATGGCTAAGGTGCTATCTCAAAAAACCATTAGCGATGGTGTCTTTTGTCGTCGCAAAAGACCTTTTTTGCGACGGCAACACAGTGCCATCTCAAAAAATTCAGTTTTTTTCCTGTTATTTGCGACATATTATTCCCATCGCAAAGTAAAGGCGACGGCGTTATGCCATCGCTAAAGCCCTTTTGCAACCCCTTTTGTTGCGACCTCCTCCTTTGCCGTCGCAAAAAGCCTCTTATCGTCGCAAAAACCCTTTTGAGACGGCGTTTGAGGTATTTGCGATGGCGTTTTGCCGTCGCAAAAAATCAATTTTTTTGTAGTGATTGTGTTCAGATAAAAATTTTGGTGGCTGTTTTTTTTGAAGGAAAATAAATTAGAAGGACAAATTAATAAAATATAAATTAAAATATGTTTACTCTTTTTCTTTTTCTTTTTTTTCTTTCATAAATTTCTATACAAATTCAACATCTAAGCATAATATGAAAATGCATTTGATTTTGTGAAAAGGGTGTGAACTGATATATTTCTATATGATATCACATATTCAAGTCTTGCTTTCCTTTCTAATGTATCACAAAAAAAAAAGAAAAGAAAAGAAAACTAAGGCTGTGTTTGGTTGTATTCTCAAAATATATTTTCACCCGTACATTTGCGCTTCACATTTGGATATAATTTTCAAATCATAATTCCACTATATAATTCAAAATACATCTCTACTTTCCGTTTGACAGATTTCTCCCTTCGTTTCTCCACTATAAAAAGCTTCCGACGATACATACTCTATGTCTTCGATATTTTCCATTTCTGAAAAGCTTCACGTGAAATAAATTTAGAGCTGAACTTCACGAGTCGTCTTTCTTTCTTTCAACGATCACAGCTCAAGATTCTTCACGAGTCGTGTTGCTCTCTGTGAACTGAGACTTTCAAATCTAAACTATGTCTGTGAACCTCCTCTCCACCCATAAAATAGCATCTGCCAGCTCCCACAAATCAAGTGAGTTGTAGTTGGTGTGTTGTGGAAGATTCACTCTCCGAGCAACGAAACAACGACAAGACCGAGGTCAACTAAATCACAAATTTCTCTCAAATTTTAAATTACAACTCACTGATTTCCTCAAACATCCTCAAATTCATTCCCAATTTATGTGTGTTAGGCCAATTTGTGAAGCGTATTCTCGAATCAAACGTCTACCGAAGAAGCGTACATCCACCCACTGTACCCACTCTGTCACCGGTGACAATTATTCCACTCCTACTGCTGTGGTATGTATATCCTTTAATCGATCTGCTATGTAATAGCTGAGAAGAATAAATGGTTATGATCTGTCAAACCAATCAACCACCTAGACAACTAGCCGGTTGTCCCACCAGTCTTCCGACCGGTCAATCGCTAGCTCAGCTCTCTCTCCTCTAGGTCTACCGCCACTTACCCCCTTTGATGCTTCTCTTATTCTTCTGCTCTCTTTCTGCTTATTGTCTACTGTGTACACTTCTTTCACAAACTGTTTGCATGCAATATTCTTTTTTTTTCTTGTTGTATCTGTTTTTTCCAACAACTCCGCCGGTCCCAAGCCCGGGTTAAGGAGGAGGGTTGTGTGTTAGGTAGCCAATAGCCAACACGTAAAAAAGCCGCTCGGATCCTTTATGAAAATGAATCCTATTTTGAATCATTTAAATGCTAGGTCGTTCCCCTCAAGTGACGCGTTGCGCCTGCCTCCGAGTGTTTCGAAAAGTGAGCAAGGGGCACCGCATCGACGCTTGGGTGCGGTGAAAAATGGGCAAAGGTTTCCGCGTTTTTCTAGACGAGCGCGGGTAAAGAAGCTAGTCCAAGACTATAGGTTTAGGGTAACCACTTGGAACATAGGAACCTTAACTGGTAGGACGATGGAATTAGTAGATGTTATGATTAGGAGGAGAGTTAGTATAGCTTGCATACAAGAAACTAAGTGGACGGGAGAGAAAGCTAGGGAAATTGAGGATACTGGTTTTAAACTTTATTATAGTGGTAAGGATAGACGCATGAATAGGGTAGGAATCATAATTGCCAAGGGTCTTGTGGAAAGTGTGGTGGCGGTCACTAGGAAAGGAGATAGGATTATGCTAGCTAAACTAGTTATTGGAGGGAATATAGTGAACATTATTAGCGCTTACGCCCCTCAAGTAGGGTTAGATGATCAGACTAAGAGGGATTTTTGGGAGCAAATGGATAAGATCTTACAGGAGATACCCGTAGGAGAGAACCTGGTTATAGGTGGAGATTTTAATGGCCATGTGGGCATAGATAAACTAGGTTATGAAAAGGTACATGGTGAATACGATTTTGGTGACAGAAATGAGGCTAGAGAAAGAATCTTAGATTTTGCGTTGGCTTCTGACCTGGTGGTGGCCAATACTATGTATAAGAAGAGAAAGGAGCATTTGATAACCTTTAAGAGTGGATTAGTTAAGAGCCAAATAGATTACTTCTTAGTAAGAAAAGTGGATTGTCTAAAATGCAATGATTGTAAGGTGATTCCTGGAGAGAGTCTGGTCTCTCAACATAGGATTTTGGTACTAGATTTATGCTTTAGAGGGCAATACCAAGCTAGGAAGGATGGTGGGCGTTGTAGGACGAGATGGTGGGACCTAAAAGGGGATAAACTAGAAATATTTAAGAATCGAATGGATAAGGAAGGTACTTGGGACTTAGAAGGTGATGCTAACACTATGTGGAATTCGATGGCCAATTGTATGAGGAGAATCTCAAGGGAAGTGCTTGGAGAGTCGAAAGGAATGGGACCCAGCTCTAGGAAAACTTGGTGGTGGAGGGAAGAGGTTCAAGCGGTAGTTAAGGCAAAAAAAGAGTGCTTTAAAAAGTGACAGAATGATAGAACTGAGGAAAACCTTAAGAGCTATAGATTGGCTAATAAGGAGGTCAAGAAAGTAGTGAGAGAGACTAAGTTAAAAGCTTATGATGACCTATACACTAGACTAGATAGTAAGGAGGGAGAGAAGAGGGCATACAAACTTGCTAAGATACGGGAGAGGAAAACAAGAGATTTTAATCAAGTAAAGTGCATCAAGAGTGAGGATTCTAAGGTATTGGTGAAGGATGATGAGATTAAGGAAAGATGGAAGAATTATTTTGAGAAACTGTTAAATGAGGAACATAGAAGTACGACAATAGGGGAAGAAATAGCCAATAATACGATAAACCAAGACTATAGGTTCTATTGCAGGATTAGGAATTTTGAAGTGGAGATTGCACTTAAGAAGATGAAATCAAATAAGGCTTTAGGACCCGATGATATCCCTATTGAAGCTTGGAAGTGTTTGGGTAAAAAGGGAGTTGCTTGGTTGACTAGGTTGTTTAGCAAAATTTTGTTGACTAGGAACATGCCAGATGAGTGGAGGAAGAGTATTTTAGTGCCAATCTATAAGAATAAAGGTGATGTCCAGAATTGTAACAACTATAGAGGAATCAAGCTAATGTGTCATATAATGAAAGTGTGGGAGAGGGTGATGGAACGCCGATTGTGAGACATAACAGAGGTGTTAGAGAATCAATTTGGGTTTATGCTTGGTAGGTCAACAATGGAAGCGATCTATCTTTTGAGGAGAGTAATAGAAAAGTATAAAGAAAAGAAAAGAGACATTCATATGGTGTTTATCAACCTTGAAAAAGCATATGACAGAGTGCCCCGAGATATAATATGGTGGGTGTTAGAGAAGAAAGGGGTGACAAAAGGCTACATTGACGTGATTAGGGACATGTATGAAGGGGTGGTGACCACTATTAGATCGCCAGCTGGAGAGACAAATAAATTTCCTATCACTGTAGGGTTACGCCAAGGATCTACTTTAAGTCCTTATCTTTTTGCTTTAGTTATGGACGAGTTGACGATAAATATTCAGGATGACGTGTCATGGTGTATGCTTTTTGCAGACGATATTGTGTTAGTGGATGAGACTAGAGAAGGAGTTAACACAAAGTTGGAGATTTGGAGAAAAGCTCTTGAATCTAAAGGATTCCGGATAAGCAAAACTAAGACAGAGTATATGGAGTGTAAATTTAGTAACAGTAACAATGAAAACAGAGGAGAAGTGAAGATTGAGAACCAAGAACTGCCTAAGAGTGAAAATTTTCGTTATTTAGGGTCGATTATCACAACAGCGGGAGAGATTGATGCATATGTGGCCCATAGGATTAAGGCGGGATGGTGTAAGTAGAGAAGTGCATCTGGGGTATTGTGCAATAAACGAATACCCACTAGACTAAAAGGTAAGTTTTATAGAACGACTATTAGACTAGCTATGTTGTATGGGACGGAGTGTTGGGCAACCAAGAAACAACATGTAGATAAGATAAGTGTGGCTGAGATGAGGATGCTAAGGTGGATGTGTGGTAAGACTAGACAAGACAAGATTAGGAATGAGTGTATTCAGGAATGGGTAGGAGTAACACCGATAGAAGATAAGTTGAGAGAGAATCATTTGAAATGGTTTGGTCATATTCAACGGAGACCAACAGAGGCAGTAGTGAAGAGATGCGATGCTGTAACGGTAGATGGAAGTGTTAGGGGACGGGGTAGGCCTAGATTAACGTTGACTAGCGTTATAAATAGAGATATGAATCTACTTAATTTGACTAATGAAATGGCCTTTGATAGGGTCGCGTGGAGAAAAAGGATTCATGTAGCCGACCCCATTTGATGGGATTTAAGGCTTGGTTTGGTTTGGTTTGGTTATCTGTTTTTTCCAACACTGTTAACAACTTCAATTGATGAATTTTTTTTCCTAGCAATATTCTGTTTTTTCTTATTGTATCTGTTTTTTCCAACACTGTTAACAACTTCAATTGATGAACTTTTTTTCCTACCGAAACATAATTGGAGATGAGTCTTGCATTTTTATTTTTTAATATCCAATTTAGATTTGTTTAGATATAAATTGTGTGTTGTTAGATGGATAGTAACAATTCTGATGACAATCAGGACACAAGAATGTGGAGTTCCAAAATTGAAATAAAGCTAATAAACACGTTGAGAGACGAGGTACAAAAAAATCAAACAACAGGTCGTAGTACTGTGTGGACAGTTAGGCATTGGAATCATTTTGCAACTGAGTTACAAAATTTGTATGGGTTTTGATACACACCAAAACAGGTGAGAGAAAAATATCAACGACTGAAAGCCGATTACCATACCTTCAAGCGATTGCAAGCACAGACCAGTCTGGGATGGGATCCCATTGTAGGAACGGCTGTTGCACCTGATGAATTTTGGGATAAGGTATTGAATTAGCATGTACTCTTTTCATTTTTTTTTGTAACATTTGATCACACGTACAGAACGCTTATTTTTAATATTTTTAATTATAATAGGCAACAAAAAATGTTAAGAAATTTAGGGCAAAAGGATTTGAGTATTTTCAAGAAATGACCGAAATTGTTGAAAACTGTTGTGCCACAGGGGCCTTGGCCTGTGCATCCACACAAGGAGCCCCTGACTTTGATGAAGAGGATGAAATGCTTAATAAATTTTGGTCGCTTGGAGCTGGGAGGAGTAATGCGATTGAACCTATTGCTATTGACTTATTCGGCGATGAGTACATAGAATCATCAAAGGAAAAAAGTTACAATAGAGGCCTTACAAATAGCCAGACTGATAGTGGTCATTCTAAGAGGTCACGGTCAAGTGGCTTTGATGATGTCTGTGCAGCTTTCACTACTTATGTACAGGCAAAAACGGAACATTCCCGTGCCCGATTAACAGACACAAAGACTGTAAGTGCAGGTGGTGATGACTATTCCCATGATGCATGTCAAGATGCCCTGTTAGAGCTTGAGGACATACCACCGGTCTAGTACATTAGAGCACTGACACTACTCAAAGACAAGGAATGACGAAGGTTTTTTATGCTTACTCCTGTCCATATGCGCCTAGCTATGATCCTAGCTTTGCAGTGAAGGGAGAAGTTGTGGCTTGATCGAGCTTGTAGTTCTCTTTGTGGTTGTTCAACATGATTTGATGATGTCTATGTTGTTCTTATTAATCTTTTTTTTCGCCTGATGACATGCTCTTTTTTATCTGTTTGTCTTTCTTTATTTATTTTATATTTTTTAAAATTGTTTCTGTTTTACATTTAGATGTGATTTTATTCTTCTGTGTTCTTTCATGTTTGTTTTCTTATTTCTGCTTCAACTTTCAATTTTATACATAGCATACAATTGAAAAGGTAGTAATGACAATATGACTAAATATTAATATGTTTTTTCTTCGCATGTATGTTTCCATCTAGTTCGATAAATGACTAAGGCCGACAAATTGTAGGCAGTGGTTTATTTGAGTTTCACCAATAATGGTAACAGTTGGCATGTTGTTAATCATTTTTTTATAATTATGCGTTATTGTTATGTAGTCGAAACAATATGTCATCCGACACAGAAAACAATGCAATGGAGAGGTCATCAGAGGATGATGAGGTTATTAAAGATTTTATGGACTTTTTAATGATTGCTTTTATGAATGAACATATGAATGCATCAACCAGTAGACGACCGCAGCAAACTTGTCCATTCAAAGGTAATAATTACATCTTCAGTTTATTAAATAGCCATCCAGAAACAATGATGGATATCATGTGAATGGATACCCAAACATTCATTTTATTGAAAGACACCTTACTTCAAAATGGCTTTGTCGAAACTGAACATATGCATATCAGTGTCGAGGAATCGCTTGGTATTTTTTTGTATACTTTCGCACAAAATGACCTGCATAAACTACTAGCCGATAGATTTCAACACTCCACTGAAACTATTTGTTGGCACATCCAAATAATTATGCAAGCACTGTGCAAGCTTGCATCAACGGTTATCAAACCACGTAACTAAGATAAGATACCGGTAAAAATTTTAAATGATATAAGGTTTTTTCCCTGGTTCAAGGTATGACTATATGTTTGTCTTGTAAGTTTTCAATAACACTAACGAATTATTTTTTTTTATATATTTTTTTTTAATGTTTTACAAGTAATATCTAGGTTTGTTTCACGTTTAATGTCAAACTAATATATTTCAAGTAGGATTGTGTCGTTGTTATCGATGGCACATTGGTGGATGAGATGGTCCCTGCCTTAAGACAGAATATATTCCGTGGTCGCAAAGCTACGGTATCACAAAATGTACTTGCAGCTTGCGACTTCGACATGTTGTTCACATTTATCAATTATGGATAAGAAGGTATCACGACAACGCAATTTTAATTGACTCAATTACAAGAGTTGATTTTCATTTCCCACAACCACCCCATAGTGAGTGTCACCAAATAACACACTATATTGCCTTAAATGTTGATTTTTGTGTACATGTATTTTACAAAGCATTGCCTGCATTATTTATATGTAGGCAAGTATTATTTAGTGGATGTCGGCTTTATGAACATGCTTGGATTTCTTACCTCATTTCGTTTCCAACACTATCACTTGTAAGAGTTTCATGGCCGTCATTATTTTAGACCCAAGGAATTGTTTAATCATTGGCATTCATCGTTACGCAATGTCATAGAAAGAACATTTGGTGTTCTGAAAAAGCTCTTTCCAATATTGCGGTTCATGCCAAATTACAAGTCCACAAGACAAGAACCCATCGTGATTGCATGTTGTGTAGTGCACAATTGGATCTGTTTGCATGCAACTATGGACCCATTCTTCATGGAAGCTGATAATGAAATAGCGGCAGAAGCGGTAGCAGACAAGTTTGTTGGAGGCCAAGCTTACTATGTTGACATGTCACAACATGGGTTGACGTACCAATCGAACTTCAGGGATGCAATTGTTACTGCCATGTGGCAAAATCATGTTGGCCATGGGTGGATTTGTGATGTGAAGAAATAATGTGAATTTTGTAGTATTGTATGTATTATTACATTCGATTTTTTTTTTTAATGTGCAAAACATTTGAAAATATTAAAAAATTACAAAAATAAAAAATCAACCATAATTTAAAAAAAAATATTAAAAAAAAATTGATGTAAAATTTTTTAGTAAAACAAAAATATTAAAAAAAAACATTTTAAAATTCATCTACCGCGCTGGTGTTCTAAAAAATCAACCATAATTTTTTGAAAAATATTAAATTTTTTTTTTGTTGTAACATATTAAAATATTTCAGTAAAACAAAAATATTAAAAAATAAAAATCATTTTAAAATTCATCTACGCCGTTGGTGTTCTACTAAAGCAACCATAATTTAAAAAAAATATTTTTGTTGTAACATATTATAATATTTCAGTAAAACAAAAATAATAAAAAATAAAATAAAATTCATCTACGCCGTTGGTGTTCTGCAAAATCAGCCATAATTTTTAAAAATATATTACAAAAATTATTTTTGTAACATATTAAATAATTTCAGTAAAACAAAAATAATATAAAAAAAAAATCATTTTAAAATTCATCTACCTCGTTGGTGTTCTACAAAAGCAACCATAATTTTAAAAAAAATATATTAAAAATTATTTTTGTTATAACATATTATAATATTTCAGTAAAACAAAAATAATTAAAAAAAACATTTTAAAATTCATCTACCTCGTTCGTGTTCTATAAAATCAACCATAATTTTTTTAAAAATATTAAAAAATAATAATTTTGTTATAAAATATTAAAATATTCCAGTAAAACAAAATTATTAAAAAAAAAACATTTTAAAATTCATCTAAAGTGTTGGTGTTCTACAAAATCAACCATAATTTTTAAAAAAATATTAAAAAAATAATTTTGTTGTAAAATATTAAAATATTTCAGTAAAACAAAATTATTAAAAAAAAATCATTTTAAAATTCATCTACCCGTGGGTGTTCTACAAAATCAACCATAATTTTTAAAAAAATATTAAAAAAAATAATTTTGTTGTAAAATATTAAAATATTTCAGTAAAAAAAATTATTTAAAAAAAAAACAGTTTGGTTAACAGTGTTTTTTCAATTAATTGTTATTAAAAAAAAAAACTAGTTTGGTTATAGCTGTTATTTTTCTAACTGTTATTTTTTTTTGTTTGTTAATAATTAATTTTTTCAATTAAATTTTAAGAACAATTTGGTTAACAGTGTTTTTTTTGTTAATAAATATTTTTTGAATTGAAATTTGAAAAGAGTTTGGTTATGAAAAAAAATGAAAATAAAATAAAAACAAAATAAAATAAATAGATAGGTGCATCATTTAAAAATAAAAACAGACAACAGTAAATTATACGGAAAAAAAATACACAAACAAAATACAACGACAAATGGTGCTCCATGAACCAAAAAATTAAGAAAAAAAGAAAAGGAAACAAACAAATAAGAACAGAAAATACGAGTACATCTGCAACACAACTAAAAACCATAACATGCGTCAACCATTTAATCGCTCATTGAAACAAATTAAGTGTCATTGTCAGGTGGTGGTGGAGGTGGAGGGAAGTAGTGATGGTAGACCTGGGTTACTCGATGGTCAATCTGATCAATACAGTTGCTTGTGACTTCATCACGTCTTTCAGTGTCTACACGAAACTCACCAAATTGTTGAATTAGTGAGTTCTGAATGGCGGCAAATGCATTGAACTGATTACCCAATGCATTAAACTGGTTCTCCATTTGTTGTTCCCGTTGCACGCCCTAATTGTGTCGTTCTTGTTCCAGCGCCAAATAATCAGTCCAGTATTGGGGTTGTTGATTTGGTGGCATGGCATTGTCATTGGGGTCTTTGGGATCATCAGCTATTGGTGCATTTGCAACATTAATAGATCCCAATAAGTTGTCAGCGCCACCAGCTTGGTCAGTGTATACTCTGAAATTGGTGAAGAGATTTTCACAACTGCTTCACCTACAAAGTTGACATGATGAGTTTTGAAAATTTTGGTTAGCTCCAAAAGGTAGTGACCGGCTACTAAGAGTATCAAGATTTGCAACCACCATTTCCTTTAGTAGTATGTAGCATAAATCTAATGTTTGTCCAATTTCAAAATAATATAACAAATAAACATTATAAAATGGAACAACATCAAAATGTCCTTTTTTGGGAGTGACATTTTCGACTATCCATTGATGAAGAATACGAAGGTGGGGTTTCAAATGTCGTGCTTGTAAATTAGTGCCGGTAAATCAGTTCTTACAAATTGTAGTATAAACCTCACTTACATCACCAACTATGTTAACTAGTTCAGCCTCACTTTGAAAATGACTTTGCAAATCCCTTGACTGAACTCCAATAATTTGTGCCAAAGTGTGGGGGTTCAGTGTGATTTAGTTTACCTTTGACGTAAGATGTCAAACTATTCTCTCCAACTGCTCCCTCAGTAGGTCTTAAGTAAATGTAAAATAAACACACAAGACGTGGATATATCTTTTGTGGTAAATCGGTTAAAGGTAGCCATCCCATCGTCTTCAGTTTGCCAACCAATAAAGGATCATATTAAGAAGGTAGATTTACCCTTCTCCTGGTAACAATTGGTTGGTTGACAAAACTTGGATAAGCTTGTTTATGATTGTACGTGAGAAAATCAATAGTTGAATAAGTCTGCTCTTGTTGGCGTGGTGGAGGGTTAGAGGTTTGGCCACGTTCTGGTCTGGCTCTTTTTGTTCTCGGCATGACTTATGAACGCAAGCAAAATGATAGCAAAAAGTAATAAAAATGTATGAAAAATGTATAGCAAAATGTATGAAAATGGTGTGCAAAAGGTAAGCAATAGATAGCCAAAGCTCAACCTCGAGTTGAGACTTGCTGGAAGCTGGAACAGGCGAGGTCGGTTAACCTGCCAGATGACCCACCAATTGTTCTGCTGGATGACCTACCAGTTGACGGCTGGGTCGACTTGTTTGCTGAATTGTTCGGCTTACTTCTACAGCTTTGAAATTGTGAACAGATTGGAAAGAACCTTTGATCAAAGCTCTTGGTCTCTTGTTTACACGTATATGAATTGTAAAAATATAGAATAAAGTTTTGAAATTAGTTGAGGTAGGTTGTAGAGGAGGTGGTTGTATCGTTCAGGTATTGATACTATTTTGATACTATTTGAATAATGAATGTCAATGAAAATGGTGAAGAAGTTAGTGAAAGTTGTGAAGTAATGAAGTTGTTGGAATGAAGATGGTATTACTGAAAGTTGTGAAGTGAAATTATTGGTTAGTTGAGTGATATAAAGAGTCTTGGTCAAACAAATGGTCAAAAACATACTGTTGAGTTTTGGCTTTATTTTTACTTTTTTTTATTTTTTTATTTTTTTACTTTGATCGAAAGCTGACCAACTATTTTGACTTTTTTTTTTTCTCTTTTATCGAAGCTGACCAACTGAGGTTTTGCAAAGGGCTAATGGCTCTGCAGAATATGAGTTAAATTACCATGTTATCCTTTTTATTTTTTTCTAACATATGAATTTATTATTCACTGAAAGAGGGGTAATGTGGTCATTTCAATCTCAAACATATCACATACTAATATTATTTATGGTACTTTCACTTCACGGGTGAGACCTTCACGGATGCAATTGACAGTGAAATGAACAAGTGAGGTACAATAATGAATGTGAAGATAATGGTATAGATTCACGAATTTTTCATAAAAGTGATAAAATTTAACAAATGAAAAAATGTTTAAGTAGCGTTTCTTAACGTTTATATTTCTAGTTTCTATTTACAAAAATTTTATTACTTAGTTTTTATTTATTTTTAACAAAATATAAATTATAAACACGTTTGGTTTGAACAAAATATTTATTGTCTAAATTTAACAAACATAAACAAAAAAATATATATTTATTCAGGTCTAAAATATTTATATTCATTTTTTATTATTTTATGACAATGAGATCATACATATTATAGTTGAAAAAAAAATAACTATAAAAATAAATTGGGAAAAAATTAATTTTAAAAAAAATGAAAAAAATTGAAAAAATAAATTAATTGAAAAAAATAATCGCAACAAAAATTATTTCACAAAAATTATTTGGAAAAAAAAGTAATTGAAAAAAAAAATTGAAAAAAAAATTAATTGAAAAAAAAATTATTAATTCATTTTTTGAATTGAATTTTAAAAAGAATTTGGTTATGAATGTTGATCAAAATTTTCATCGAGTTTTGAGTTGTGTGTTTGATTGTGAATTATAACTTTTCGAATTAAGTTTTGAAAATTCTTTTCAAAACTCATAACTAAACAAATTTTCTTATTTCACATGTCACATCAAATTTTTAAAACTCAATTCCACACTCAATTCAAAACTCTCTTCAAAAATCATAACCAAACAAATTTTCTACACTCAAATAATAATTTCAAAACTCACAAACTCAAAATATAACTCTATTCTCAAATCATATTTAGAAAACTCTACCAAATGCTACCAGAGTTTTTTTTTGGACCTGTCCAGACCCATGGGTTTATTAGGGGCTCTTTTTTTTTTTGATTTGATCTTCTTTCTATTAAAATTTTTGTGTATATTACATATAAAAAAAATTAAATTAATATGATAATTGTAAATATATGATTTTATTATGTTTCTTGAAAAAAAGAAAGAAAAAGGATCGTCTAGTTTTTAAATCATTTTTTATTATTTATTTTTTAAAGACAAATATGATAAGATCATAAGATTACTATAATCAAATAAAAAAAAATTCATGTATGATCAATCTACATAAACTTAAAAAATTAACTAATCAAATCATCAAAATCTGCACAACCATCCATGCACGGAAGAACCCAATTCCTTCTTTACTTTATTAGGAGAGTTATACATTATCAATAATTTTATTATTTTATATCATTTCGTACATGATATTATTTAGGATTGATTATTTATTTATTAATGATTTAAAACAAGAAATCAATCATTATTATCCAAATATTTTTTATTTTATTTATTTATTTATTTATTTTTTCAAAGAGCAAAATATCACGAAAGTGGTGATTAAAACAACGAAAAAATTGGTCATATAATACTTGCCTTTCTCATTGCAAATCATTTCCCTTCTCAAAATGGCACAAAAAAAGTTAGAAGTGCAAGAAACTGCATGCAGATATAGCTGCTTTTTTTTTATTTATTGTTGGTAGTTAGAATGGGTTCAAAAAGCTTCAACATATTTGATTGTTGGAAAAAAGGTGCAAGAAATTGAATGCAAACAATGCCTACTTTCAGTTCAAAAAAAAAAAAACAAGAAGCCTACTTTTTTATGATTTCACCCATGTTGACTTGTATATTAATGTTCGGGGCAAATTACCAACACCCTCTCGAGATTTAATAAAAATACGAATTCTTTTTAAAATTTAAAAAATTATAAATTATTCCTTAAATTTTATATTTGCATAACAAATAATGGGACAATTTGTTATCCAAATATAAACCTCAGGGAACAATTTGTTACGCAAATATAAACTTTAGAGGATAGGATGTAATTTCTCAAACCTCATAAAGGAATTTATATTTTAGTCAAATCTCGAGGGAGTGCTGGTAATTTGCCCTAATGTTAGTTACAATGGTACAAAAAGCTTCAACATCTTTGGTGGTGGAGTAATTGACTCCAAAATTAAAAAAATAAATAATAATAAAAATAAAATCCATTGTGTGGGGAAAAGTTAGCATTGTGCAGCACCTAATTTAGGTAGTCAAGAAACATCATGCAAAATATTTGAGACACAAGTTTGAGCTCTTACAAAACCTATAATTTGCTTTATCTACTTTCAATTGTAGCTAAGAACAAAGGCTTTTTTTATTATTATTTATTAACACAACAAATATGAGACGAACCAATATAGATGGGCTTGGACTGACCTATCTGGTACTGGGCAGAATTTCAAGTTAGCTCAGTCAAATTGAATTGATATTGATTTGGCCTAATAGATGAGAGGCTCTGTTATCAAGGGTGATGTTTAGGTTTGAATCTCACCGACAACTTCTCTTCCTCTCCCACCGATTGTTTAAAAAAAATATAAATAAATAATCGCTTACCAAAATTGGAGAATAAAATTTAATATAACATAAAGAATCATGCTATCAAGTAAAAAACTGATGTGGGAAAAAAAATATAAATAAATAATCGCTTACCAAAATTGGAGAATAAAATTTAATATAACATAAAGAATCATGCTATCAAGTAAAAAACTGATGTGGGAAGAGAAAGAAATAGACCCAATATGAAAAGTTGGCCCGTGAGACAACCCAAGACCCGTTGTGTTAAAATTTTAGAACTATCCAACCCAAAATCAATTTGGTCATTTTTTCACATACAATAAAAAATCAACTGGCAGCGACCTATAGAATATTCCTTGTAATTGGACTGTTTTTGAAAGGATCAGACAAAACACAAGAAAAATTGGTGGATGCAAATAGTTTTGGACAACGTGGCTCAATCCTCCGGTAGCATGCATTCCATGTAAGCAAAGACTTGCATTGCTCTCAAAACTCTCTTCTCCTCTTCCTCCTTTCCATGTACATGGTTCATTGAATTCTTCTACGAGCAGGCATTTTCATACACCGGAAATTCCAATTTTGTCCTCGGGTTTGGGCGAAAATGGCAGTATCGGCAGATGGCCGGATTGCGTTGTCGGCTGCTGGGTAGTTGAATGTGAAGGGTTAGCAGGGAGGGAGGCTTGTGAAGTTCTGCAATGGAGAGTTGATGGGAAAGAAGATGAAGATGACACTTCTTCATCAGGGGATGATCAAAAAGGACAATGTTAGGCTTCATGTGTCCATGTCTCTCACTGCTAATGTTGCAGGTGAAGCTAAGGTGAGCTCGCACTCTCTCTCTCTCTCTCTACATATATATATACACACTACAAGGCTGTGCACATAAGAGATACGTGTGCAGAAATAAAACATGGTTGTAATCGTCATCTAACAAAAAAAAATTAAACGTAGATGGAAGGAAGAAAAAAAAAAAAAAACTGAAGAAATCACAAAACTTGGACAGTCACATAGGGGTAATTTGGATATGAAAAGTTGCATGACATAACTTCATCAAGTAAGTTATGTGTTCATATAATATACTATATACATAATTATATATGATCTGATTAGTTTCAGTGTGAAGTTCTGTTGTTCATCAACTTAACAATATTTCACAGGGCTATGGTTAAATGGAATAGCAAGTCAACTTGTATGGCCTAGAATAGAACTGTAGTACTAGATGTGGTTGTATGGTGTGAAGGCCATTTTGATTGCAGCAGTTGCAACGTACTTGGAAAAAATACTTAAATAGTATAGATTTAAACGTGGTGGATAAATTTGATCCACACATTTCAAATTCTGGGCATTTTTTTGGGATACATAATAATGTTGTTTTGCAGTTGTACACAACTACGTGATTGCCAATATTAAATGTGTTTTTGTGCAGTTGAGGGACCTAGAGATGGAGAAAAGGGACCCGAGAACAGTTGTGGCAGTCATACTGGGAGGTGGAGCTGGTACTCGCCTTTTTCCTCTCACCAAACGCTGTGCCAAACCTGCTGTAAGTCTTCTTTCAATCCTCCAAGCAACCTTTCCTTCCATTAGAGCCAACTGCATTCACAAGTTTTTGGTCATTAAATCGATGTGTTGATGCCACTTGACAGAACAAAATAGAGAAAATAGGACACATTTAATGTCAATATCCAAGAATTGGAATTTCCCATTGTAGAGACAATTCTCAAAGAGAAACTATCGATAATATTATTAATAAAATTAGTTTCGCCAAGACTTGCATTCTTATTTACGACAAGGAAAGACCTAATTTGAATAAGAAATAGCTAACTATGCTCATTCCTTGATAGACATGAAAAGTATAATAGAAAACAAAAAAATATCCAAATTCTAGAAAATTTAAGAAACATGCCAAAATGAGTGGCACTGAAAATGAACATTCCTAGACAAAGTTATTTATAAAACAAAGCTTTCCAAAAAACAACAAAATTGCTAATTTGAATTCCTAAACCTAAACGATGGAATTCAGTCATAATCCAATCAAAATTTAATTGTTCCAAAAGCTCTTTTGCCATGTGTTCTACATCAGATCTAGTCATTATCTCTGCTATCCTCTATCTTAGGTCCCCATTGGAGGAGCATACAGGCTGATTGATGTGCCAATGAGCAACTGCATTAACAGTGGGATCAACAAAGTTTACATTCTCACTCAGTTCAACTCTGCATTGCTCAACAGACATCTCGTTCGTGCATATAGCCTTGGTGGCGGTGTCACCTTTGGAGATGGTTTTGTTGAGGTATATTTTACTTTGAGTTCATCATCTTCATGTATTTTTCAATTTTTTTCATATGTAATTTAATGTAGAACTTGGTTGCTTTAGGATTTTTTGTGAGTAAAAAATGTGTTCAATTAATTGCAACTTGTTATGCTCTGTGTAGGCTCTAGCAGCTACTCAAACTCAAGGTGAGACAGGTAAAAGGTGGTTCCAAGGTACAGCAGATGTTGTGAGGCAGTTTCATTGGCTTTTCAAGGTACCTAACATCACTTAGGAAGTGCTCATCTCTGAGAAGCACAAACACGTGACATGTCACAGGTACGACAGACACGTCAACACAATTTATTTTATTTTATTTTTAAATGTAGGACGCCATACATGAGTACACATATAAAATATGTAATTTTATATATTTATTATGTGACATATACAAGAATAAGCAATTATTATACAACTAAATTATTGTCGAGACTTTTACAAAACTGTGACATTGTCATAGATGATGACTGGAATATGTTTTCCATCTTGTAGGATGCAAGAAGCAAAGATATTGAAGATGTGCTCGTTCTATCAGGAGATCACTTGTACAGAATGGACTATATGGACTTTGTTCACGTAAGATGCCACAATTGAATTTATATTTTTTTCTTTTACAGACCTTTATTTGTTGACATTGTTCATGTATTCAAACCTTATTTCTGAGACTAAAGATTTTTAATTTTGATTTAGAATCATCGTCAAAGTGGTGCAAATATCACTTTATCTTGTTTGCCAATGGATAACAGGTTGGTTATTTTTCTCATCACTCTGGCTTCTCAAGTGCTTTCAACTTTGAAATTATATTAATTAAACTTAATAAGACCATCTCTAATGGTATAGTATTTTGTACTATTTTAGCACAGTAAAAATGCACTGCATACAAAGTTGCTCAATCAATATGTAGTATTTAATGTGCTAATATAGCATAGGTGCTCCAACAAAATAATATTTTTTTATACTATTTCTGTATTCATTTACCTATCAACCTTTTTTCAATCTCCATTTTTTTTAAATAATGCTTCAATTCCTTAATTTAAATCAAAATCAAATTTGTCTTTATTTATTTGTGTCAAATTAACCCTCAATTTATTTTCATATGACATAGTTGTAATCACCGATAAATTAAACTCCAATTATAATAGTACAAATGTAATTTTTATAAAAAGAAATGGTCAATTAGTCATGCGAACATCATAAAATAGGTGTTATTTCTCATGCTACATTTTGCAAAATAGCACACTGCTTTTCTAGCACAATATATACTACACAGTTGAAGTAAATGGTTTTTTTTTTCGCTGAACCATGGTATTCAGTACTGTCACACTTAAATAAATGCAATTTTAGGGTTTTGTTTTTGTTTTTGTTTTTGTTTTTTTAAGTGTTTTCTCTATTTCCATTATAGTCGTGCTTCAGATTTTGGTTTGATGAAGATAGACGGTAAAGGAAGGATCATTTCATTCAGTGAAAAGCCCAAAGGAGTTGATTTGTAGGCAATGGTAATTACTAAAATTTTATAATACTCTCACAAAGTTCTATAATATCTATGGTGTAATGCCCTCAAAAAAAGTACAAGACAATCAATCACAAATTGTCATAAACATAGGGGAAATATCATCTCTTCATTCATCAGAGTTTCCTTTACAAAGATATTACATGCATTACATTTTCATAAACATTGATCTTGAAACTATAGCATGTAACTCTAACTTCTAAACAACAAAAATAAGTACCTAAAGGGCTTACAGCTTTCCAAGTTAACACTTGGTTACAATAAAAGAAAAGTTCTAACTCTTTACATATAAAGCCCTTGGCTTGAAATTTTACATTTAACACCAAACAAAATATGTAAAATGGAGTCTTCAACCCCTAAATCTCCTAAGCTATGTCCTTGGAGGTGGCATGCCCTCTGTACCTGAAAAATGGTGTCCCAAGTAGGGTGAGCCAAAGCCCAGTAGAGATATGCTAAATAGTACATGAGAATTAACTAAAACATTAGCATCCGATAAATGTTTAACACTTGAAAACCAACTTACATATTTTTCATAACCAATCAACATTGACATCCATACTTCCATTCACTTACATTTACTTATCCAAATCAATTCATGAACATAGGTCATTGTAGACACCCCATTTTTGACCGTCCTCAAGATTTGGATGTCACCGTTTGAGCACCCGATGATCATCCATGTTTGTGTTCGTTTGGAGTTTCCAGAGGTCTCGGCTACGCGCTTAGCCTCAGGATCTCTGAACTCGACTGTTCAGTGTCTGGTTTCGTACCAAACACTTGTGTTTTGCCTTAGAGGGGCAGGGAATACCTTGTGAGGCATCCCCACACATCACCGGCCATGGCCAGAGGCCACCGGCTGGTGTTTTGTTGCCATCGGCAATGTATATTGCCGGTCGGCATTCTTTGTTGCCGGTCGGCATTAAATTTTGTCAAGATGGCAATTTTGAGCAGCCGACTACTGTTCATCTACTTTTGCAGATATTTTAATACAGCTGTATGGCATTTTGTTCCCCTCCATACACGTGTATGGAGGGATGGCCTTCTTGTTAGCTTACCTTGTAAGCTTTACAAGATTGGCTCCTCTATAAGAGGAGCCCTCCTCTCTTGGCTTTAGGGTTGGACAAAAAGGTTAGAAAATATACAGAGGAGAGCTCTGGATTAGGGTTAGGGTTTGTGTCTCACCTATCTCTATTTCTCTCTTTCTTTTTACCTTTGTGTGTGTATAAGTGCATTTGTGTCTTACTATTGCACACAAACACATAGTGTTACACCTTCCCTTGGCTACTGAGGTTCTAAGAGGTTGTTCTTGAGGTTCTTGGGTGGTTTTGAGCTTGGAGGAGCAGCTGGTCCACCATTGTTGAAGAGGTCTTCAAGGGTAACAATCTTGTCCCTTTTTACCCCTTTCTTGCATCGCATTTTTACCTATCTTAGAACTGTTTTTGAGCTTAGTGTATAATATAAAAAAGTTCTGTTTTTAGGCTCTCTAAATAGTTTGTTTAGAGTGTTTTGTGGTTTGGAGTTGTTTGACCCCTCCTAAGCCTTGTAAGGCTCCATTTTGTGCCATTTTGTGTAAGCTCCGAGACCTTGGTGTTTGGGCCTCCTCACCACTGAAATCTTGAGGGATTTCAGAGGTGAGGATGGTGCCTTGAGATCCCAAGAAGGAGAGGGTCACCCCCTCTCCTTGTTGTCTTTGGAATGGACCATTTTTGGTCTCTTAAGGGAGCACCTAGCTAAGCTTCACGTTTACCAGGCCTTAGCTGATTTCCATGCTTATTATGCCATAATATGCTTCTGTTTTTAATTAGTTTTGGTACACCATGCATGCTTAGCATACCTACCTTGTAATGCCATGTGTAGGCCTTAACATGCCTTAGGTTGTAAACCATTGTTCAAGCATGTTTTAGGTCTAGCTTTGTGAAGCTTTTGTGCTTATTTTGCCATGTTTGAGGTCTGTCCTTGGTCATTTTGGTCGGCCATGACATGCATTATATAACCCCTTTGCATTTTGGCTTGTTGGCCTTAAGTATGTGAGTATATAGCATGTGTTACTTGCTTTATTTTAATGGTTTGGCACCATTTATAGCATCATTTCAGTCCCCTTAGCATGCTTGTATGCTTGCCTTGGATGCCTCTTTGATGCCTTATGAGCTTGTGTGGTATGCTCCTTAAAAGTGCATTTGTGCATACTTTTGAATTCAAGCCATTTAGATGCCATCTAAGTGATCTTTTGAGCTTTGTTTTATGTGCTAAAACTCTATTTTTAGTCATTTAAGTCTTGCCATGTTTGGTCTTGCAAATACCACTTTAGCTTGCTTTAAATACTTGGACCATTTGCATGCTAATGTTTGTCTTGTTTAAGTTGGTTTGGCACCTCTTATAGCATGATTTTCAAGGCTTATAATGCATGCCATATGTCTATGATTATTCCCTTCTAAGTGTGCTTAAAAGTTGTACTTTGATGCTTAAGCGTTAGGCCTTAACATGTGCATGTGTGTATGTGTGTTTGGTCCCATTTTCTTAAGCTTTTGGCCACTGTTTTGGACCTAACTTGGAGCTGTCCAATTAGTGTAAGTCCATCCCTTGCATGCCATTCAAGTGTTGTTACATCATCCCATGTTTGCATGCTTTGGTTGCACATGTTACATGCTTGAAATCACTTGCATTCGCCTTGCATTCCATTGGTCGAGTTGCTAGTATATTGCGTGATTGGATTACATCTTGCATGCTCTAGTGGTTTGCATAATTGTGGCATGCTTGTTTGCTTTGTCGCTTAGTTTATGTACCTAATGTGCATTGCATGTTTGTATGCTCTCCTTTATGCCATGTTGCATATTAGCTAACATGCTTAGGTCGCATCGCATTGAACATGCATGCCTTGCCTCTTGAAGTCAAGTGATAGAGGTTGGGCCTTTATGTGCTTATTTGGTTTGCATTTCATTTGACATCAAAATGTGCACACTTGGTCCTTTGGACCATCACGCATGGAAATGAGCGATTGATGGTCCGAGAACCAAGGAGCATGTCCTTTTGAGTTACTAACATGATAAGGGACATGATTGGTGCATATATTGCTTGAATTGCATCGCCATGCTCTGCCTTGCCCTCTGTTGCTGTCAATTGCAGATTCTGCAGGAACTTTCTGCCAACCGGCAGTGCTTAGTGCCGACCGGCAATCCTTCCTGGGCCGATAGCTTCATCAACAGCCGATGATTACACACCACAGCCGGTGATGATTCTACTCAGTCGGTGGTGTCTCCCAATGTCCAGGGAAGCAATTCTGAGACTTTGGCAGTCTTCAAAGGGGCAGAGCAGGGAAAACAGAGGCAGCCTATGCATGGCAGTGCACTTCCGAGCAAGACCCGAGCACGCGCGCATCAAACCCTCCTCCCAAGGCCCCTTTTATTGCTTTCTTTATGCTTAGTTAATTTGTTAATTAATTAGGTGATTTGTAATAATTAATTAGCTTGCGAGTTAGTTAATTTGTATTATTCTTTCGGTCCCTCTGAGCGAGGGTAAATTTGTAATAAGTGTGGGTGAGTGTGTGCATGTCTCCCAACCCCCACTTCTTTCTTCCCTTTTATTTACCTGCTTATGAAGGTAGATTAGGGCATGTTTAAATTAGCATACCTTATGCTATGCATGCGTGCATCCATACATTTGTCTCGCATGCACCAGGCTCGGTACATCATGCTAGCTGCATTTGTACCCCAACTCCAAATTGAATACGTGCATCAATTGATTGCATTTTACATGCCATGCTTAGGTTAGCCGAGCCTGCTCCAATTTCATCCTGTATGTGTTGCATTAGTCAATTTGACATGAACTAGGACCATGCATGTTGGCTAACTAGTTTATTGTTTTGGCATGGAGTACGATGTAAGTATTTTTTTTATGCTTTAGCATATCGCATGCGTGTGAATGCTATCATAACAGCATGCTTACCATGTGGCTAGATGCTTATGTGATAAACTGTTTGAATGCATGTGGGTGAAGGTTGGATTGTCTGAGTTGGAAAAACTCGTTGAAATCCGTATTTTAGCCTACTTGCGAGTAGCAAATTCCAAAACATTTTCCAAAACAAACGGATATGCAATGCTTATTTCCAAATTAGGCAATCTAGTCTATACTTGTTTGCTGTCCGCATAACGTAGTGATTCTAGGCTAATAATTGGTATAAGAACACATAACGTTTCCAAAAACGGATATCATGGTTAGTAGAGGCCGATCTTCGGATCGAGCGAGAGGGGGTGCTCATAGCTGACCTTCCCCGATCGTACCCAAAGCCGAGGCAATTTTGGTGATGATGGACACGTGGCCTTTGGCATCGAGTCAAGGTCTCCTAAATTCCCCCATAAAAAAATATTTAGGTGGCGACTCTGTATCTGGAAAAGCAGTCCATGTTTGGCACTTCTTTTTCTAAAAATCTGTTTTCTCAAAACGATTTGCCAGATTTGGACTCTTTGGTTCAGACTAAGAACCGTGACACAAATCGAGTCCGAGCTGTAGCGAGGGCCCCACGCGGGCACGTCTACAGTCATCATCATCTAAACAATTCAAAATGAGACTACAACTCATTTATCAATACTTCAATCATAAACATTTATTTATACACTTCCATTTCTTATCATTTTACGGAACTATGTCCGAGGGAACCGGCACCCAAATATATATAAGATTTCGGGACTTTCACCCTGGACACTCCGGCCAACTTAATTATCAATGGAGTCCATCCCCTATCTCCTCCCAAACAATGGAGTACATCCCCTATCTCCTCCCAAACAAAGATACATATACAATGTATTTAAACACGTTGTCATATACAATAACCAATTAAATCACATATTCAATGTTTTAATCCAACCGTCATATTCAATGACATAATCCAATTGATTAATTTCAATTCATCTAATCATCATGCAATTTCTACAGCAATCATGGCTATCCTTCACCGATAGCCCAAAACAGATATTTCTAAACAGATAAATAAATCTATCAATAGATAATTTATCAACTTTTTCCATAGGTGAGTGATTTATTAATCCAACTACACCATTTAATCACATGTTCCTTTAATTCCATAATTTCCAAGTCAATCTCGTTATTTATACAAAATAACTTATTTAATTCAAATTAGGGCAAATCTCCCCATTTATCAAATATTATACCTAAGACCAAATTTCATCAATTCTTCTCAAGTCAAAACATGTTCATGACCTCTCATGCCCATAAGGAACCCAAATAGAAAACCCCTCTTTTATATATATAGAAACCAACCAAAAATTTACCAAAAACCTTCCCAAATCACATCATTTATACAAGATGACAATACCTATGTTAAAACCCATATAGAAGAGTAGAATATCCCTACCTCAAGCTTAGAAGAGGAAGAAGGAAGAAAAATTCAAAAGTCGACGGAGGATAAACGACGTTTTGCTCCAATCAAAATGAAGCCCTCGACAAGCTCTACAATGTATCTCAAAGGAGCAAGGTGAGAAGATCACTCTAGGTAAGTAGATATAGAGATTTAAGTGAAAAAAGTTGAGTTTTAGAGAGAGAAGAGAGAGATCACTGTTTGAGAGGAAAAAGGAAAAGAAAATCATGAGAGAAAAAGTGATTTGGGCCTATTTATAGTAGTGAGGAACAGCCCCAAGGTCAAATAAAATAATAGGCTCTTTGATAGGGCCCATTCGAACCTCAAAAACCTGAAAAAAAACACGCAGGTGTAGACCCTTAGACAGGAGAGGGTCGACTCTATCTTCCAACAACCAACACACAGACATAAGAGGGTCGACTCTCTTCCAGTCTGGTGTCTACCCTATCTTTCAGCAACTAACACAAAGACATAAGAGGGTCGACCCTCTCCCAGTCTGGTGTCTACCCTATCTTCCAGCAACTAACACACAGACATAAACCCAGTCTGGTGTCTACCCTATCTTCCAACAACACTTCCAGAACTTCACCAACAAGTAAGGGTCGACCCTAGGAAGGTTGGTGTCGACCCTAGAATGGGATTTCTAAGTCTCTAAGGAACTTTTGACAAGAATAAATGCGAACAACTAAACCCAACAAGTTTAAATCGGATTGTACTCCTCCAAAACCAACCCATAACAACACCAAAGATTCCTAAAATAGAATAAAGGGTTCAAATACACTTACCAAAAGCTTTAAAGGACACAAGTGCTACATATGGACCCTTGGACTTATTTTTCTCACAAGGTTCTATACTTTTCTAGGTAGTAGATACAACAGTTATAAGATTATCAAGAGAAGAGGATGAAAAGAAACCATATATTGCTTCCATGGGAGTCTATGTCTTCAAGAAGGAGATACTTCTCAATCTTTTAAGGTACTTTTCAGTTAAGTTTCACCCTCCTTAAGATTAGGGATATTAAAGAATTATCTGTTTAGTACAAATTATTGAGATTGCTTATAGATTTTTTATTTTGAGAATTTGTTCCAGAATATTTAGTACAACTTATGAGGCAAAAATTATTTTAATTTATTGATTAGCGGGAAGATGAGAAGAGAAATGTTTGTAACTTCTACTTTGTGATTGTCAACTTTTAGCTTATAAAAAAGTTGCACCAAATAGGCCGACTCGTGTTCGGCTCATTAAAAAGTTATTTAAGATTGACTCGATATGTGAACAAGCCAAGTTTGAACACATTTGGAGGAGTGTTAATTTTTTTAGCTTGGCTCAAACTAGGATGAATAAACTTATATGAACTATAAAAGACCAGACTACTCAAGCTTGGGTTGATTAAAATCTTTTTAGATTGGTTGAAAGAGAAAAAAATACAGCTTAAACACATTTTTGAAGTTTGTCAAGTTTTCAAACCAAGATTGAACAACCTATTACTCGGCTTGTTTACAATCCTACTCAAGGGAAGAAACAAATAAGATAAAATGATTTTGCATAATAAAAAAGAAATGTCTTAGTTGCCTTCTATTTGAAGGTAATCAATAAAAAGATGGTTCATTCAGTTGCTTCTTTGAAATCTTGTATATGCACTCCATAGTATAGAAGTTCTAAGCATTAAGCTCACACACAAAGCACATGCACTTTTCAGTCAATGTATGACAAGAATATAAGATGATAAAATATGCTCCGATGTCTCAATAAATTTCACTCGATGTTGAGAAGATTTATTAATGATATCAATGATCAGAAATCTATGGGAATCAATTATGTGATAGGAACAAAACAGCGAAGGAAGAGAGAAAATGAAATCATACTACACTGCCATTTTATTACAACAGTTGGTTATGTTATCTAAAGAAATAAACTACAAGACATATCATATAGCACCAAAAAAAAAAAAAAAATTCAGGACATGTCAAACTTGAGGAAGTACTAAAGATACTGCATTCTTGTCAAGTCAGATGGCGCTTCCCGACTGCAAATGACTTCGGGTCAGAGATAATTCCTGCCTCTGCCAAAGAGTTCTTCATAAAGGTCGGTATCAAATATTTTCTGACTGCTCTCTTTATTTAAACATGTCACAATTTTTTTAACCCCTCAAAATTTTGTTCCTCTACAATTATGACATTTAAATTTAATTTTCCAACAGATACAAAGACTCATACATATGTATATACACATATTGGGCAACAATCTAAACCATGTTTGGAAAAATGTTGCAGGCTTATTTATTTAACGATTACTGGGAAGATATCGGCACAATAAAATCCTTTTTCGAGGCAAACCTTGCCCTTACTGCACATGTAAGTATTAAAACACTTTTCTTTTCTTTTTTTTTAAAAAATTCCGCAAGTGTTTGGTAGTAGGGAAAGTAGGTCATGTGTAGCTTGTATGGTAATTTCATTAAAACATGCTATCTGCAAACAAAAACAAAAATGCTTTGAAGTGAAACAATTTGGTTTTAACATTTATTTTTGCATTTTTGTTTCAGCCCCCAAGATCTAGTTTCTATGACGCAAACAACCCAATGTATACATCAAGAAGAAACTTACCACCATCAAAGATTGATAGCAGCAAGGTCAGTGAATCTTATATGATTTTAGGTTATGTGGAAGCTTCCTATTGAGCAAGATATGGGGCAGGATTTAAAATAGACTTCTTGCTTCTTTTATTTATTTTTTATTTGTTGGCCATTATCGTTGGACATGGAAAGGGATCGTTATTTAGTGTTATGTTTTTAGGTCTGGCCATATTTCTCAATCAATTTATGTGTCTAAAAATAACATTGTTTTCTTACAATACTATTTGTTGCAGATTGTTGATTCAATCGTATCCCATGGCAATTTCTTAAATAATTGCTTTATAGAGCATAGCGTTGTTGGCATCTGATCCCAGATAAACTCTAATGCCCACTTAAAGGTTTGTTTATGATTCACTAAATAATTGCATAAGTACATACTATTACATTGCATTGAGATCATGATAGCTTATTTTAATGTACATATCAACATTCAAAATGAGTTATATATAACCTAATGGTTGGTCATGTAAATGCAGGACACCGTAATGCTTGGTGCTGACTACTATGAAACTGATGCTGAAGTTGCAGCATTGGTAGCAGAGGGAAGAGTTCCTATTGGAATAGGGGAAAATACAAAAATCAAGTACAAAACAGCTCAAAACACTTCTCCACATCTATTCTTGCTTCCCAAAAATGAATCAATTTCCATAACTCTCTACTGGTGTCTTATGATCCTATGTTTACAATCTTGTGCAGAAACTGCATCATTGACAAGAATGCTAGAATTGGAAAGAATGTTGTCATTGCAAATTCAGAGATAAGTTTTTCGAAATAATTTGGTGTAGAAGATGTTGAGCATATAGAAAAAATTAACGGAAAAACACTAATAGTTGCCCAATTCCAAGACTTCACCACCTTTAAGTACTTGAATTAATTTGGTTTCTAGAAAATGGAAGTAGAAAGTTGTTTGAAAACAACATACTCTTCAGGGGGGAAAATCAAAATTTCAAAAACTGTTTTCGCACAAAAATGAAATCGATATTTTCAAACTTTTCATTGTATTTGTCTTTGAAAACACAAAAAACAAAAATATGAAAAACAAGAACACAATCAAACAGGTAGGTCTTCAACAAGGTTATGAAAACTGAATAACTTTGATGCATTAGCTATATGCATTGCACCAAAGAAAAAGAGAGGGCTAAAATGGTGGTTAAAGACTTTTATTTTTTTGTTGGTTGTCAACAAGATTGAGAAGAAGAAAGCAAATTTCAGGATTACATCATTTTTTTTGTATGGATTTGCAGGGCATTCAAGAGGCTGATGGATCCTCAGAAGGATTTTATATTCGTTCAGGCATTACCTTCATACTAAAAAAACTCAACAATCAAAGATGGATCTGTGATATGATCATAATTACAACTTCATTTCCTCTATTTTCTGGCTCAATTATAGTGGGAAATAGAGAAATTTCCAGATATGTGCATTGTATCTACCAATGACAGCAAAGTTTGTAAAGAGCTTGAAATACTATCAAGTAATACTAATATGCATATATCCCTTAATGCTTTGTATTGATGCAAATTTTTGCTTTATATCTAAATGACCTATATGGTTCTATTCTTCAAATCTCGGGGAAACAAACCAAAAATTCATGAACTGTGATCAAGATAAATGGGGCTTTTTTCTTTTTCTTTTTTCGGGACGAGTATAAAGGAAGCTTTTGAATATCCATTCTTTTGATGTTTATAATGCTAATAACAATAAATTTGTTATTTGCAGTTTTGGCACCATGAATAAATATCACATAGAATGCAACTGCTTGCTACCAATAAATCAAAATCCTAGTAACTTTGAACACATTTGAATGTGAGAAAAAGCAAATGATTTGGACTACTTTCAATTAGTTTCTTCGCAAAGTTTAACATAACTTGAGGTCAAACAAACATAGCTCTATATGACTATTTGGAAATCTAATTTTTTTTTTTTTTTAAATTCAAAACAAACAATAGCTTCCAGAACAGAAAAATATGAGGTTAGTGTAAGATTAAAATAACTAGACACACTGCAAGATATTCTTATCGTATTGCGTGAAAATTTTACAGAATTTTAAACTAATTCAGTATATCATCCAACTTATACATAACATGTCGAGTCGAGCTCAGATAAACACTTTAGTGATTAATTGAGAATTTAGTGATTAATTGTTAGTTGATAAATATATAATAAGGTGATAAATTGATGTGAATCCAATGTTAAAATTCTGACCAAAATACATTATAGGCTATGTTGAATTTTAGATTCATCAAGAAAAAGATTTTTTTTAAAAAAAAAACCATTATTTACATTTATTTTTTAATTTTATTACGACTATCACGTTCAAGCTACAGAACTTTTTTAGGCCTGTTTAAATTTGATGGCAGGTTTGGAAGGACCACTTAAAGCCTGACTCGATCCACTCATTTCATATATTTATATTTTATATTATTTAATTTTGTTGCTAGAGATGAAAAAAAACTTACCAATAAATTAGTTAAAACATTTGAGTACTTAACCTTGAGCTTATAAGAAAATAATCAAAAAATTAAACTACCAACATCATTTGTATTCATCAGGGACGGAACCAAAATTTTATCTCAGGGGGCCGAGTCATGAATAATTTTTTTTTTAACAATTCTTATACATATTTCAATTCAATAATGAGTAATAAATTAATATATATATATATATATAAACCAATATTTCTTTAGTACTATTGTTGTTTTAGAAAATAACTATTTTAGTTGATTTTTTGACTTTACAAAAAGATTTACACAAAAGTAGAGAAGAGTTGATTTTTCTGTAGTGACTATTTGATTTTTCAACTATTTTAAGTTGTTGCCAAAACAACCCTTAACGTATAATAAATAGAAAGTCATTTATTCAATCTTAGTGAGAGTCATAAATTGAATAATAAAAAAATGAGTCATAAATCAATTGATTTTTTGTACATTTATCAAAGTAGAATTCAACGTCATTTTAAATTCTAAAATGCCAAAAAACTTTCACAATTGACTCTCTAGTAAAATGTGTTATCCAAATTTATTTTAATGTGGTTCTCATAATGTATAGATTGAGTCTAAATCACATTTTAATTAATTATTTATTTTTTGTCAATTTATAAAAGATTAATTATAAATATAAAAAGCATCACATAACTAGGAAGTCACCAAGTCCAACACCAATCACAAGAAATAACATTAACTTAAAAAAAAATAAACAATTACATATAATCCCATGATGGGAGAGAACTCAACACCACAATAAGTGTTACTCATAATTTACACTACAAAAATAATGACATACAATCATTAAACTAAAAGCCTTACTTATCACATTTTAAATTTCTTATACACATTTTTTTATGTGAAAGTAGCCTTAATGAATATCAATTCAAACCAAATGACACATGTGAAGCAAGAGAGGGGCCAAGTCTATTAGATGTTAAGTATTTGTTGCTAAGAGAGCCCAAGTCTATTAGATGTTAAGCATTTGTTGCTATAGAAGTAATATATAAGCATGACTTTTCCCAAAGGTAAGGAGGCATGTAGGGATAACTATTTTAGTCCGATCCGTGGAGATCCATCTATACCCGCATGAATGGGACGAATTTTACCCAACTTGACACTTATGTGGGGCAGGGGTGAATTATGTTTTGATCACCTGCAATGAGAGTGGGGTAGGGGTGGATATCACCTTCCCCGATCCAAACCCGACCTGATATAATTAATAATATATAAATAAATAATATATATTTGTACATATAATATAATTAGATATAAGAAAAAAATACTAAAAGTCTGTAATTCTGTTTAAATATAAATAAATAATAATCCTAAAAGTCTCACTGTTTATATATAGAAATAAAAAAAATTATTTAGTGTATCAAGAATTTAAATAGTTATCAATTTTTTTGACTCCACAGGAGCAACGACGGGATTGAAAATTTTTACCCATAACGGAGTTGGGATGGCGGCGGAGGATGACAAACCCGCCCTGTGACCATCCTAGGGGCATGGCCCCCCTCTTTGGTTCCATCCCTGGTATTCATATTACAGCAATGATATTCACTTTAGATTTTAGGTTTGTGGACAGAAATAAAATAAAAAAAGAAAGGTAATCTTCTTTCATTTTTTTCCTTCTCTTTTTATTTCCCTCCACAAATTCCTTCACAAATTTAAGATCCAAATATATCCTAAAAAGCAATGGCCAAATCTGATTTGTCAAAATGCCATACAGAGATGTCAAAACCACTCCAATCAACATGTTTGCCAAAAAAACCATACATAAAGACCAGCCTCACTATTTCAGACTCAAAATTTTCACATGTTGAACCCGAACTCAAAAATGCTTCTTTTATGTGTTTCATATTCAACTGTAACAATACATATTATCAAAACTTAGTGTTAGTAGATACTTTAATAATATAATGTGTTATAGATTATATTGTGTGCTTGGGCTTTTCTTTCCCACCAAATTTTCTTGCCCACTAAGAAATCTTGCCCACCAAGTTTCCTTTCCTCCAAGAAAATCCTTTTCTTACCCACCAAGTTTCCTCTCCTATAAATTGAGCTAACCTCTTATCTTGGTAAGAAGAAGTGTTTGTTGTTTTATTATGTTTGTGTGAGATTATCAGGCAAATAAAAAAGGGTGTATGTAATAAGGCTTTGGGTTCAACCAATTGTGCAGTATTAGTGAACTATGCAACTTAATCAGGCTGTTGTATCCTGGGGGGACAAGTCAAGGTCTTTTCTGCTACACCGATGTGAGGCTATGCCTAACCGCAGAGGGCTTGAATCTCCTTAAAGAGAGCAAATTTCCCGCGCCTCAACCCTTTCAATAATTATTGTAATTTTTATTTTTTATATTTTCTGGAGTTTTATTTGTAATTATCACCAACACTTAGCTTACAGATTGAAAGCTGCATACAAATATAGCATCTTCATGATATTTCCTGGCTGAATCACAAGGGCAGAATATAATGAGTGGGTGGCTACACTGCCAACAATTCATGCATACATGGCTCAGTAGCAACTGTTTAAATATAACATAATGCAAAGCTACATACATTAATCAGCAAGCAAGCATGATCTTTCCCATGAGAAACTGGGATCAACATAGATAGATCTTTCCCAACTGCTCACTCTCTTCGTTAATCTATGACTTTTTTTTTTCCTTTCACTCCTACAAAGTGGAGTTTCAACTACCATTTCCCTAAAAGGGCAAAGTGCTTTTCAAAATTGACTAGCCATGATTTCTGAAAGGCATCAAAAACATACATTTATGCTCCTGAAGAAGCAAACTTGGACCGATTTTTCTGTCGATTTACAGTTCGGTCCTTTGGAGATGGTGTCTTCACCATAGTGGCCCGACGCATCATCTCTGCAATATGTGATTTCAATTGTCATGCTTCAGAAAGAAAGTTAACATTTAGCCATGTATGCATTTCACTCAAGTCCTCGACTACAACAACAATTATACAATGTCAAGAAAACCTAAATACATGGTCTTCCTCTTTATAGAGGGTGGCATCATGAATAAACAAATTTAGGATACATGTCAAGAATTCAAATTAAGGTGACAGAAAGTAGCTATCTATATCTGAAACTCGAATAAAAATCCAACTGTCTTAAAGATAAGCACACACACCACCATTGGCTTTGGGATCTTTTTTAATCAAAACTCAAGAACAACTATAATGCTATAAGTCAAAGGATGTATTCTTGTGATCACTGCACCATAGATAACAAAATAAAAGGGACCATCAATTTCTCCTAGACTCAATCTTTACACCACTCACTGAAAGATTCTTGATTATTCATGTTATACTTGTGAAATTAAATATGGATTGAGTTTTAAGTGTAACACTGTAGTCTGCAATATGCAATTGAGTTACAGGAATCAGAACTAGTAGATTTTCTGGAGTACTATTAAATGATATGATAATGCCCACACCAAATCCCAAAGAAAGGATGGACATAGAAAATGTGTGTTTTGTCGAGGTAGTGGAACTGAGAACATGGAGAAATTCTTTAAATAAGGTCTATTAAAGAACCCACTACTTAAATGGGGAACATTGAGTCAAGCACAATCCTTTTGGTCAAGAACCCACTATTTAAAAGACCTAGGAACTTTGAGGATGTTCCTTAGGACCAAACAAAATGCATAGTCCTCTAGTTCAAAACCCTTAAAACATCAAGTCAAACGCAATACCTCCTCCCAAGAGCCATATGGTAGTTGAAACAGAGTTCTCTAGGTTCTAGTTGCTTGTGTTCAAGAATTTGTAACAGGAGTTCCAACAACCTTACACACAAGAATTCCACTTAATCAAAAGAGGTCCAAAACTTTTGAAACATTCTTCTACATGTACTGTTAAGGTATACGATGGCATGACGCAAGACTGTCCTATGTGCAATTTCACAACAGAACTTAATTTGAGCTTTTCAATGATTTGATCTCCTAGGACCTAGAATCCAACAAGCTAGACCTAGAGTAGACTATCGTCGATCCTGAAGACTGGCAAGCAGATCATAATAAACATAACAACTTGTTTTTATAATCTTTTGAATAGAAGGTAAATTTTCACTTGCCTCATTTCCTTTCAAGCTCTTCATAAAGCTCTTCTTCCTATATTCTTTTTCTTTCATAGAAGCTTGCGCTGCTAGTAAAACATTTTTCATTCTCAATTTACAGAAAGAAAACATGGTCCACCAAAAGGAAACACAAACAAAAACAAGCATCAAACATCTACTCACAAACCTTGGATTAATCAGTTCCTTATCATCACGAACAACCTCTTTCCATTCACTAGGCTTAGGTGGTTGTACTTGCGACAGAGTTTGAACACTTTCAGTGCCAATATTTGATACACATTGGAAATAAGTTCTGGAGCTAGCAGTATAGGCAACATTAACAGCAGCAGAAAATCTTTTGCTAGGAACTTGTTTGGCTGACCTGCTTTTAGGAGGTAAGTTCAAATTACTAGTAAAATTTTCTTTGTTAAACGCACATTCCAAACACACTCCTGTCCCTGGCCAAGCCGAACAGCCCCCACCATGACCTCACAATCTTCAGCAATCCCAAAAATCAACAGAAACAGTTGGTCTAAAGGAATATCACCCCACTCTAATCTTCTACCAAACCTGACGCCAAAACGCCTCCCAACCCATCCAAATGCCATTCCAAACATGGAAGAGAGTAGCAACCTCAAAGAAACACCAATTAGTTAGTTCACAGACAATGAACTAACATCTTACTGAGTCCCAAAGTTGTAGTCAACAGAACAAATAAATACTTCAGTAGGAAAGCAATAGAAGATGATGGTTTCAAAATGCCTCCTAATACTGCTGGCTCCAAGGAGGCTTTCATGTAGCCATCTCAATAATTGTACATCCAACACTCCATATATCAGCAGGCACAGACAAACCATTGGTTGTTAGGGGTTACTATGCTGACAAATATTATATTTGTTGGAGGGCAAAAAAACAATATGTTACCTTATTAAAATCAACAGAAAGTAAAGCAAAATCAAACTTTGTTGATGCTCCAATCACAAGATCATTTTCATCATCTATCTGACACGTGTCATCATCACAATTGCCTGATCCCCAATGTAGGACACTTCTTGGGAACTCCTCAAGATATATTGTTAAGCAACTCACACTATTATGAACATCCTTCAATCGCGTGTAAGTTATCCTGATAACAAGGTCCATGCTAAAGCAAAAATACAACCTCAAAGAGTCATAATTACAAATAAAAAACACTCAAATATCTTCAAAGCACCCAAGGTTATTTAACAAAAACCCTTACGAGTTCTTAAGCTCTATCTCAGGTGTCGCCATCTTTTTTCTAGAATTTTCCTAATGATTGTAAAATAAATAAGAATGGAAAAAGAAAAACTGCATAATGCAAACAAAGAAGGCTTCATGCAGTTATACTAACCATAATTGAAGCGCGTAACACATGATAGGTTTCCTGATACTCCTTAGCAACAAATGGATGCTGCAGATGATGAGCCAAAAACATTTTTTAGAACAATTATTAAAAGAAGTGACAACTTTTATTATCTAACATTGTGTTTTCAATCAAAACCAAGGAATGTTTTGCTACAAGATAACCAGAATTTACATACATATATATATATATATATATGTGAATTAGAGCTTAATTTATAAGGAATTGATAAGTTAAATTTGCCTGCAGTGTAATAGTACCTGCAGTAAATCTGGTACAACAGGCCTTAAGTTTGGTTCCCTGCCATAGAAGGATAAGAGAATGAAACAAACTTAAAAATAAAGTATAAATTATCTTCCTATAAATTTGTATATCAGCCAAAAAAAAAATGGCAATGGATACAAAGGGCAGGAGAAACAAGAAACAAAAATAATAGGCATGAGAAACATACTTCTTCAGACATTTTAACAAAAAATCAATTGCTTCAACAGAGAGATACATGGGGATGGGTGGATGAGATTTAGTTGTCCCAATATGGAAGAGAGCAGCAACCTGAAAGAAACACCAATTAGTTAGTTCGCAAACAACGAACTAACATCTTACTAAGTCCCAAAGTTGTAGTCAACAGAACAAATAAATTCTTAAATAGGAAAGCAATAGAAGATAATGGTTTTAAAATACCTCCTGATACTGCTGGCTCCAAAGAGGCTTTTCTGTAGCCATCTCAATAACCGTACATCCAACATTCCATATATCAGCGGGCTCAGACATAGGATTAAAACTCTAGATTCACAAAAACAACAAATCATTGGTTGTTAGGGGTTACTATGCTGACAAATATTATATTTGTTTGAGGGCATAAAAGCAATATGTTACCTTATTAAAATCATCAGAAAGTAAAGCAAAAATAAACTTTGTTGATGCTTCAATCACAAAATCATCTTCACCATCTATCTGACACATGTCATCATCACAATTGCTTGATCCCCAATGTGAGACACTTCCTGGGAACTTCTAAGGATATATAGTTGAGTACCGCACACTATTATGAACATCTTTCAATCGCGTGTAGGTTGTCCTGATAACAGGGTCCATACTAAAACAGAAATGCAACCTCAAAGAGTCATAATTACAAATAACAGACAATAATATATCTTGAAAGCACCGAAGGTTATTTAACAAAAACCCTTACGAGTTCTTAAGCTTCATCTCAGGTGTCGCCATCTTTTTTTCAGAATTTTCCTAATGGTTGTAAAATAAATAAGAATGGAAAAAGAAAAGCTGAAGGCTTCATGCAGTTATACTGACCATAACTGAAATGCGTAACACAAGATAGGTTTCCTGATACTCTCTAGTAACAAATGCATGCTGCATATGATGAGCCAAAAAATTTTTTTAGAACAATTATTAAAAGAAGTGACAACTTTTATTATCTAACATTGTGTTTTCCATCAGAACCAAGGAATGTTTGCTACAAGATAACCAGAATTTACATATATATATATATATAAGTTAGAGCTTAATTTATGAGGAATTGATAAGTTAAATTTGCCTGCAGTGTAATAATACCTGCAACAAATCTAATGCAGCAGCCATTAAGTTTGGTTCCCTGCCACAAAAGGATAAGAGAATTAAACAAACTAAAAAATAAAGCATAAATTATCTTCCAATAAATTTGTATATCAGCCTAAAAAAAAAAATTGGCAATGGATACAAAGGGCTGGAGAAGCAAGAAACAAAAATAATAGGCATGAGAAACATACTTCTACAAACATTTTAACAAAAAATCTATTGCATCAGCAAATAGATGCTCGGGGATGGGTGGATGAGATTTAGTTGTCCCAATATGAAAGAGAGCAGTAACCTGAAAAAAACATTAATTAGTTGGTTCCCAAACAATGAACTAATATCTTACTGAGTCCCAAAGTTATAGTCAACAGAATAAATAAATACTTAAGTTGGAAAGCAATAAAAGATGATGGTTTCAAAATACCTCATGATACTACTGGCTCCAAGGAGGCTTTCTTGTAGCCATCTCAATAACCATACATCCAACACTCCATATATCAGCGGGCTCAGATAAAGGATTAAAACTCTAGATTAACAAAAACAATAAACCATTGGTTGTTAAGGGTTACTATGCTGACAAATATTATATTTGTTGGAGGGCATAAAAGCAATATGTTACCTTATTAAAATCATCAGAAAGTAAAGCAAAATCAAACTTTGTTAATGCTCCAATCACAAGATCATCTTCATCATCTATCTGACACATGTCATCATCACAATTGCTTGATCCCCAATGTAGGACACTTCTTGGGAACTTCTCAAGATATATAGTTGAGCAGCTCACACTATTATAAACATTCTTCAATCGTGTGTAGGTTGTCCTGACAACAGGGTCCATCCGAAAACAGAAATGCAACCTCAAAGAGTCATAATTACAAATAACAGATAATAATATATCTTGAAAGCATTCAAAGTTATTTAACAAAAACCCTTACGAGTTTTTAAGCTCTATCTCAGGTGTTGCCATCTTTTTTTTCCAGAATTTTCCTAATGATTGTAAAATAAATAAGAATGGAAAAAGAAAAGTTGCATAATGCAAACAAAGAAGGCTTTATGCAATTATACTGACCATAACTGAAGCGCGTAACACAGGATAGGTTTCCTAATACTCCCTAGTAACAAATGGATGCTATATATGATGAGCCAAAAACATTTTTTAGAATTATTATTAAAAGAAGTGACAACTTTTATTATCTAACATTGTGTTTTCCATCAGAACCAAGGAATGTTCTGCTACAAGATAACCAGAATTTAGACATATATATATATATATATATATGAGTTAGAGCTTAATTTATAAGGAATTGATAAGTTAAATTTGCCTGCAATGTAATAGTACCTGTAGCAAATATGATGCAACAGGCCTTAAGTTTGGTTCCCTGCCATAGAAGGATAAGAGAAGGAAACAAACTTAAAAATAAAGCATAAATTATCTTCATATAAATTTGCATATAAGCCTAAAAAAAAAAAAATTGACAATTGATACAAAGGGCAGGAGAAGCAAGAAACAAAAATATTACGCATAAGAAACATACTTCTGCAGATATTTTAACAAAAAATCTATTACTTCAGCAGATAAATGCTCGGGGATAGGTGGATGAGATTTAGTTGTCCCAATATGAAAGAGAGCAGCAACCTAAAAAAAACACTAATTAGTTGGTTCACAAACAATGAACTAATATCTTACTAAGCCCCAAAGTTGTAGTCAGCAGAACAAATAAATACTTAAGTAGGAACGCAATAGAAGATGATAGTTTCAAAATACCTCCTGATACTGCTGGCTCCAAGGTGGCTTTCCTGTAGCCATCTCAATAACTGTACATCCAACACTCCATATATCAGGGGGCTCAGACATAGGATTAAAACTCTAGATTAACAAAAACAACAAACCATTGGTTGTTAGGGTTTACTATGCTGACAAATATTATATTTGTTGGAGGGCATAAAAGCAATGTGTTACCTTATTAAAATCAGTAGAAAGTAAAGCAAAATTAAACTTTGCTGATGCACCAATCACAAGATCATCTTCATCATCTATCTGACACGTGTCATCATCACAATTGTCTAATCCCCAATGTGGGACACTTCCTGGGAACTTCTTAAGATATATAGTTGAGCATCTTACGCTATTATGAACTTCCTTCAATCGCGTGTAGGTTGTCCTGATAACAGTGTCCATCCTAAAACAAAAATGCAACCTCAAAGAGTCATAATTACAAATAACAGACAATAATATATCTTAAAAGCACCCAAGGTTATTTAACAAAAACCCTTACGAGTTCTTAAGCTCCATCTCAGGTGTTGTTAGCTTTTTTCCAGAATTTTCCTAATGATTGTAAAATAAATAAGAATGGAAAAAGAAAAGCTGCATAATGCAAACAAAGAAAGCTTCATGCAGTTACACTAACCATAACTTAAGCGCGTAACACAGGATAGGTTTCTTGATACTCCCTAGTAACAAATGGATGCTGCATATGATGAGCCAAAAACATTTTTTAGAACAATTATTAAAAGAAGTGACAACTTTTATTATCTAACTTTGTGTTTTCTATCAGAACCAAGGAATGTTCTGCTACAAGATAACCAGAATTTACAAATATATATGAGTTAGAGCTTAATTTATGAGGAATTGATAAGTTAAATTTGCCTACAGTGTAATAGTACCTGCAGCAAATCTGATGCAGTAGGCCTTAAGTTTGGTTCCCTGCCATAGGAGGATAAGAGAATGAAATAAACTTAAAAATAAAGCATAAATTATCGTCATATAAATTTGTGTATCAGCCTAAAAATAATAATTGGCAATGGATACAAAGGGCTGGAGAAGAAAGAAACAAAAATAGTAGGCATGAGAAACATACTTCTGCAAACATTTTAACAAAAAATCTATTGCTTCAGTAGATAGATGCTCGAGGATGGATGGATGAGATTTAGTTGTCCCAATATGAAAGAGAGCAACAACCTAAAAGAAAAACTAATTAGTTGGTTCACAAACAATGAACTAACATGTTACTGAGTCCCAAAGTTGTAGTCAACAGAACAAATAAATACTTAAGGAGGAACGCAATGGAAAATGATGGTTTCAAAATACCTCCTGATACTGCTGGCTCCAAGGTGGCTTTCCTGTAGCCATCTTAATAACCGCACATCTAACACTTCATATATCAACGGGCTTAGACATAGGATTAAAACTCTACATTAACAAAAACAACAAACCATTGGTTGTTAGGGGTTACTATGCTGACAAATATTATATTTGTTGGAGGGCATAAAAGCTATATGTTGCCTTATTAAAATCAACAGAAAGTAAAGCAAAATCAAACTTTGCTAATGCACCAATCACAAGATCATCTTCATCATTTATCTGACACGTGTCATCATCACAATTGTCTAATCCCTAATGTGGGACACTTCCTGGGAACTTCTTAGGATATATAGTTGAGCATCTCACACTATTATGAACATCCTTCAATCGCGTGTAGGTTGTCCTGATAACAACGTCCATCCTAAAACAAAAATACAACCTCAAAGAGTCATAATTACAAATAACAGACAATAATATATCTTGAAAGCACCCAAGGTTATTTAACAAAAACCCTTACGAGTTCTTAAGCTCCATTTCAGGTGTTGCTATCTTTTTTCCAGAATTTTCCTAATGATTGTAAAATAAATAAGAATGGAAAAAGAAAGCTGCATAATGCAAACAAATAAGGCTTCATGCAGTTACACTGACCATAACTAAAGCGCGTAACACAGGATAGGCTTCTTGATACTCCTTAGTAACAAATGGGTGCTGCATATGATGAGCCAAAAAAATTTTTTAGAATAATTATTAAAAGAAATGACAACTTTTATTATCTAACATTGTGTTTTCCATCAGAACCAAGGAATGTTCTGCTACAAGATAACCAGAATTTACATATATATATGAGTTAAAGCCTAATTTATAAGGAATTTATACGTTAAATTTGCCTGCAGTGTAATATTACCTGCAGCAGATCTGATGCAACAGGCTTTAAGCTTGGTTCCCTGCCATAGAAGGATAAGTGAAAGAAACAAACTTAAAAGTAAATCATAAATTATCTTCCAATAAATTTGTATATCAGTCTAAAAAAAATAATTGGCAATGGATACATAGGGCAGAAGAAGGAAGAAACAAATATAATAGGCATGAGAAACATACTGCTGCAGACATTTTAACAAAAAATCTATTGCTTCAACAGATAGACGCTCGGGGATGGGTGGATGAGATTTAGTTGTCCTAATATGAAAGAGAGCAGCAACCTAAAAGAAACACTAATTAGTTGGTTCACAAACAATGAACTAACATCTTACTGGGTCCCAAATTTGTACTCAACAGAACAAATAAATACTTCAGTAGGAAAACAATAGAAGATGATGGTTTCAAAATACCTTTTAATACTGCTGGCTCTAAGGAGTCTTTCCTGTAGCCATCTCAATAACAGTACATCCAACCCTCTATATATCAGTGGGCTCAGACAAAAGATTAAAACTCTAGATTATCAAAAACAACAAACCATTGGTTGTTAGGGGTTACTATGCTGACAAATATTATATTTGTTGGAGGGCATAAAAACAATATCTTACCTTATTAAAATCATCGGAAAGTAAAGCAAAATCAAACTTTGTTGATGCTCCAATCATAAGATCATCTTCATCATCTATCTGACACATGTCATCATTACAATTGCTTGATTCCCAATGTTGGACACTTCCTGGGAACTTCTCAGGATATATAGTTGAGCACCTCACACTATTATGAACATCCTTCAATCGCGTGTAAGTTGTCCTGATAATAAGGTTCATGCTAAAGCAAAAATGCAACCTCAAAGAGTCATAATTACAAATAAAAAACACTAATATATCTTGAAAGCACCCAAGGTTATTTAACAAAAACCCTTACAAGTTCTTAAGCTCCATCTCAGGTGTCGCCATCTTTTTTTCTAGAATTTTCCTAATGATTGTAAAATAAATAAGAATGGAAAAAGAAAAGCTACATAATGCAAACAAAGAAGGCTTCATGCAGTTATACTGACCATAACTGAACTGCGTAAAACAGGATAGGTTTCTTGATACTCCCTAGTAACAAATGGATGTTGCATATGATGAGCGAAAAACATTTTTTAGAACAATTATTAAAAGAAGTGACAACTTTTATTATCTAACATTGTGTTTTCCATCAGAACCAAGGAATGTTCTGCTACAAGATAACCAAAATTTACATGTATATATATATATGAGTTAGAGCTTAATTTATAAGGAATTGATAAGTTAAATTTGCCTGCAGTGTAATAATACCTGCAGCAAATCTGATGCAGCAGGCCTTAAGTTTGGTTCCCTGCCATAGAAGGATAAGAGAATAAAATAAACTTAAAAATAAAGCATAAATTATCTTCCTATAAATTTATATATCAGTCTAAAAAAAATAATTGGCAATGGATACAAAGGGCAGGAGAAGTAAGAAACAAAAATAATAGGCATGAGAAACATATTTTTGTAGACATTTTAACAAAAAAATCTATTGCTTCAGCAAATAGATGCTCGGGGATAGGTGGATGAGATTTAGTTGTCCCAATATGGAAGAAAATAGCAACCTGAAAGAAACACCAATTAGTTAGTTCACAAACAATGAACTAACATCTTACTGAGTCCTGAAGTTGTAGTCAACAGAACAAATAAATACTTAAGTAAGAAAGTAATAGAAGATGATGGGTTCAAAATACCTTTTGATACTGCTGGTTCCAAGTAGGCTTTCCTATAGCCATCTCAATAACCGTACATTTAACACTCCATATATCTGCAGAGCTGGAATGTTTGATATTGAACTATTAAGCTAAAACAAACACCAAATAAGGAGTGCAACAAGCATGGTGTATATGCACGTGCTTAAGTGAAAATATTGCAAGCAATTACTACACTAATGCGTAAGAGTAACTTTATCCACATTGAAAATGTAACTAAGGTGACATGGGTTGAGCTAGTAAGACAACAGATGGTCGCATTTGTCTTATCCATGTCATAGATCAACTATAAGCACGGAAATGTGTGATTGTACTCACAAGCTATGCCTGGTTTGAAGGATAACTTCAGGAGCCATCAAATATAGAGTACCCTTCATTGACTTTGCACCAGTCATGGTAGCCTATACTAGCAACATACATAACTCGGGTATACAATAATTTGACATGATATTACCTTGGAAAAAAAACAAAGTAAATAACTAGAAAAATTAAATAAAAAATAAAATAGAGGAAACATTGTTCACACCAGCTCAACAACTTTCTTTGATGCATCAAAGTCTACAAGTTTTATGCATTCCTTATCATCAGCAAGGATATTAGCTCCCTGACAATAGCAAGCCCGTTATCATACATACATATATATATATATATATAGGGAGAGAGAGAGAGAGAGAGAGAGAGAGAAGTTTTATCCTTGTTAAGAATCATTTGCAAGAAGGTGAAGATACCTTAACGTCCCGGTGCATTATTCCATCTCTGTGAAGGTATTCCACTCCCAACAACAACTGTTTTATGTACATTCTCATAACCTGCTCAGCATATAGCAAGAAGATTCAAATTTCAAACACGCAAATTGCATAGTATAGAAGCAAGGTTTTCAACTTCTAAGTGTAGCTTTTCATCTCATGTACATTCTTGTAACCTACTTGGCAAACAGGTTCTAGGAGAAATTTCAACATCCTAAAATGATTTTTTTTTTTAAGTCAATAGCCAGGCCTTGCCTCTCGACAGAGTGTTAATTCAAGTGCATTCTTATAGCCAGCTTGGCAAATGCATTTTGATATAAACTTCAATACTCAAAAACAAAAAATTGATAATTTGAATAAGTGGTAATCAACTTACAGACTCGGGAAACGAACCAAATTTTCCCAGAAGTGAAGAGATAGATCCACTGAGGACAATTTCCAACAAAATATTCAAAGATTCCTCCTCTTTAGTTGTTCCCAAGTATCTCTTCAAAAAAAAGAAGAGACGAGTAAAGTTAGAAAACTAACCAAAAAAATAAAAATAGACAGACAAGACAATAAAAATGAACAACCATTGCTTCAGGAAGAATGCAAATTGGATGTGAAAGATTCTTAAAAAGGTTCACTTCTTCTTCAAGCTCTCTAATGTGTGCCTAACAAAAATTAAAAAAGATCAAATTCAAATAACATACTCTTGCCAATCAACTAAAGCAAAAATCTTTAAACTTTAAAATAGAAAACTACCAATTTAGTACCACAAACACAATACTTCATATACAAATTGTAAGAATCAATAAATAAAGTGATTAAATTGGACATCAACAAAACCTGTGTTTTCTCTTTTGAAGCACTGTTGGCTGCAATTGAAACCTACATTGCATAGATATTAAAAAATTAAAAAGTAACAAAATCAAAACCAAACAAATTTAAAAAAAATATATATATATATATATATTTAAGCTATTTGATGGCCAGAAGAGCTCTAGAATCGATATTGAGTCCCATATAAACCCTTCCAAATGTGCTACAACCGATCAATTCACCTTTCCTCTACCGGATCGGTGTCTTTCTTGACTTTGATCGCATCAGACTTGGCAATCGGTGGAAGTGTAGGGACTGAAGGCTTCGAGAAGAGTCCGATACCCAATTTGCGAATGATGGAGCCAATCTTCTCAACGAAGCCTCTGAAGACACCTCCATCGTCGTCAGAGGTCTTGAAAACCAGAGATCGGCAAACTGAGCCGATGAAATCTTACATTGTATTACGATTGATGTAGGTTGGATCAAATGTAACGCGACACGGAAGCGAGGTTGATATACTAAGAAGAATATTATTGATGTCTCAAAGAAAAGCTATCTAAGCCTAATGGCTTACAAGAATATTTATACTACTAGAGCTTTAGACAAAAATAGAAAGAAATGTATTCTCAAAATATATTTCCACCCATTCATTTCCACTTTACGTTTGGATATAATTTTCAAATCACAATTCCACCATACAATTCAAAATACATCTCCACTTCCCATTTGGGAGATTTCTCTCTTCGTTTCTCCACTGTAAAAAGCTTCCAACGGTACATAGTCTGTGTCTTCAATATTCTCCATTTCTGAAAAGCTTCACGTGAAAGAAATTTAAAGCTGAACTTCTGAAAAGCTTCACCTGGAAAGAAATTTAAAGCTGAACTTAACGAGTCGTCTTCCTTTTTTTCAACGATCACAACTCAAGATTCTTCATGGGTTGTGTTGCTCTCAGAGAACTGAGACCTTCAAATCTAAACTATGTCTATGAACCCCATCTCCATCCATAAAATCGCATCTACCAGCTTCCACAAATCAAGTGAGTTGTAGTTTGTGCGTTGTGGAAGATTCACTCTCCGAGCAACGAAACAACGACAAGATCGAGGTAAACTAAATCACAAATTTCTCTCAAATTTTAAATTACACCTCACTGATTTCCTCAAACATCCCCAAATTCATTCCTAATTTATATGTGTCAGGCCAAATTTGTGAAGCGTATTCTCAAATCAGACACCTACCGAAGAAGCGTACATCTACCCACTGTACCCACCCCGTCACCGATGACAACTATTCCACTCTTACTGCTATGGTACATATATCCTTCAATCGATCTGCTATGTAATAGCTAATCAGTCAAACCGATCAACCGCCAGGACAACTGGCCAGTCGTCTCACCAGTCTTCCGGCCGGTCGACCGCCAGCCCAGCTCCCTCTCCTCTTGGTTGACTGCCACTTCCCCTTTTGATGCTTCTCTTCTTCTTTTGCTCTCCTTCTGCTTATTGTCTACTGTGTACACTTATTTCACAAACTTTTTACATGCAATATTCTTTTTTTTCTTGTTGTATCTGTTTTTTCAACACTATTAACAACTTCAATTAATGAATTTTTTTTTCCTACCAATATTCTATTTTTTCTTGTTGTATTTATTTTTCCCAACACTATTAACAACTTCAATTGATGAACTTTTTTTCCCTACCGAAACATAATTGGAGATGATTCTTGCATTTTTATTTTTTAATATCCAATTCAGATTTGTTTCGATATAAATTGTGTGTTTTTAGATAGATGGCAACAATTTTGATAACAATTAGGACACAAGAATGTGGAGTTCCAGAATTGAAATAAAGCCAATAAACATGTTGAGAGACGAGGTACAAAAACATCAGACAATAGATCGTAGTACTGTGTGGACAGTTAGGCATTGGAATCATTTTGCAACTAAGTTGCAAAATTTGTATAGGTTTCGATACATACCAAAACAGGTGAGACAGAAATATCAGCAACTAAAAGCTGATTACCAAACCTTCAAACGATTGCAGGCACAGACCGGTCTAGGATGGGATCCCATTGTAGGAACGGTTGTTGCACCCGATGAATTTTGGGATAAGGTATTGAATTAACCTGTACCCTTTTCAATTTTTTTTTGTAACATTTGATCACACATACAAAACGCTTATTTTTAACATTTTCAATTGTTGTAGTTTTGTGCCACAGGAGCCTTGGCTCGTGCATCCACACAAGGAGCCCCTGGCTCTGATGAAGAGAATGAAATGCTTAACAAATTTTGGTCTCCTGGAACGGGTGGGAGTAATGCGGCCGAACCTATGGTTGTTGACTTATTTGGTGATGAGTACATAGAACCATCGAAGGGTAAAAGTCACAAGAGGGGTCCTACAAATATCCAGACTGATAGTGGTTATTCTAAAAGGTCACGATCAAGTGGCTTTGATGATGTCTGCGCAGCTTTCACTACCTATGTACAGGCAAAAATGGAACATTTCTGTGCCCGATCAACAGACACAAAGGCTGCAAGTGCAGGTGGTGATGACTATTCTCTTGATGCATGTCAAGATTCCCTGTTAAAACTTGGGGACATACCACCAGTCCAGTACATTAAGGCATTGACACTATTCAAAGACAAGGAATGACGGAGGTTTTTTATGCGTACTCCTGCCCATATACACCTAGCTATGATCCTAGCTTTGCAATGAATGGAGAAGTTATGGCTTGATCGAGCTTGCGGTTCTCTTTGTGGTTGTCCAACATGATTTGATGATGTCTATGTTGTTCTTATTAATTTTTTTTTTCACCTGATGACATGCTCTTTTTTATCCATCTTTCTCTGTTTATTTCTATATTTTTTAAAATTGTTTCTATTTTACATTTAGATGTGATTTTATTCTTCTGTGTTCTTTCATGTCTTTTTTCTTATTTCTGCTTCAACTTTTAATTTTACACATAGCATACAATATTAAAAGATAGTAATGACAATATGACTAAATATTAATATGCTTTTTCTTCTCATGTATGTTTCCATTTAGTTCGATAAATGACTAAGGCCGACAAATTGTAGGCAGTGGTTTATTTTAGTTTCACCAATAATGGTAACAGTTAGCATGTTGTTAATCATTTTTTTTATAATTATGCGTTATCTCCATGTAGCCGAAACAATATGTCATCCGACACAGAAAACAATGCAATGGAGAGGTCATCAGAGGAGGATGAGGTTATTGAAGATTTTACAGACTTTTTGATGATTGCTTTTATGAATGAACATATGAATGCGTTAACCAGTAGACGACCGCAGTGAACTTGTCCATTCAAAGGTGATGATTACATCTTCAGTTTAGTAAATGGCCATCCAGAAATAATGATGGACATCATGCGAATGGATGCCCAAACATTCATTTTATTGAAAGACACCTTACTTCAAAATGGCTTTGTCGAAATTGAACATATGCATATCAGTGTTGAGGAATCGCTTGGCATTTTTTTGTACACTTTCGCACAAAATGCCCTGCATAGACTACTAACCGATAGATTTCAACACTCAACTAAACTATTTGTCGGCATATCAAAATCATTATGCAAGCATTGTGCAAGCTTGCATCAACGGTTATCAAATCACGCAACCAAGATGAGATACCGGCAAAAATTTTAAATGATAGGAGGTTTTTTCCTTGGTTCAAGGTATGACTACATGTTTGTCTTGTAAGTTTTTAATAACAGTAACGAATTAAATTTTTTTTTTTTAATGTTTTACAAGTAATATCTAGGTTTGTTTCACGTTTAATGTCAAACTAATATATTTCAAGTAGGATTGTGTCGGTGCTATCGATGGCACATTGGTAGATGCGTGGGTCCTAGCCTCAAGACAAAATACATTCCATAGTCGCAAAGCTACGGTATCGCAAAATGTACTTGCAGCTTGCGACTTCGACATATTGTTCACATTTATCAATTTTGGATGGGAAGGTAGCGCCCACGACAATGCAATTTTAGTTGACTCAATTACAAGAGCTAATTTATATTTCCCACACCCACCCCATGGTGAGTGTCACCAAATAACACACTGTACTGTCTTAAATGTTGATTTTTGTGTACATATATTTAATAGAGCATTGCCTACATTATTTACATGTAAACAAGTATTATTTAGTGGATGTCAGCTTCACAAACATGCTTGGATTTCTTGCCCCATTTCGTTCCCAACACTATCACTTGCAAGAGTTTCATGGCCGTCATTATTCTGGACCCAAGGAATTGTCTAACCATCGACATTCATCGTTACGCAATATCATAGAAACAACATTTGGTATTCTGAAAAAGCGCTTTCCAATATTGCGGTCCATTTCAAATTATAAGTCCACAAGACAAGGACCCCTCGTGATTACATGTTGTGTAGTGCACAATTGGATCCATTTGCATGCAGCTGTGGACCCATTCTTCATGGAAGCTGATAATGAAATGGCGGCAGAAGCGGCAGCAAACGAATTTGTTAGAGGCCAAGCTGACTATGTTGACATGTCATAACATGGGTTGACGTACCAATCGAACTTCAGGGATGCAATTGCTACTGCTATGTGGCAAAATCATGATGGCCATGGATGAATTTGTGATGTGAAGAAATAATGTGAATTTCGTAGTATTGTATGTATTATTACATTCGACCTTTTTTTTTAATGTGTAAAACATTTGAAAATATTAAAAAATTACAAAAATATTTTAAAAAAATCAACCATAATTTAAAAAAAAATTGTTGTAAAATTTTTTAGTAAAACAAAAAATATTAAAAAAAAAAACATTTGAAAATTCATCTACAAGGTTGATGTTCTAAAAAATCAACCATAATTTTTAAAAAAATATTAAAAAAATTATTTTTGTTGTAACATATTATAATATTTCAGTAAAACAAAAATATTAAAAAATAAAAACCATTTAAAAATTCATCTACCCTGTTGGTGTTCTACAAAAGCAACCATAATTTTAAAAAAAAAATTTTAAAAAATTATTTTTGTTGTAACATATTATAATATTTCAGTAAAACAAAAATAATAATAAAAAAAGTATTTTAAAATTCATCTACCCCATTGGTGTTCTACAAAATCAACCATAATTTTTAAAAAAATATTACAAAAATTATTGTTGTAACATATTAAAACATTTCAATAAAACAAAAATAATAATAAAAATAACATTTTAAAATTCATCTACCCGTTAGTGTTCTACAAAAGCAACCACAATTTTAAAAAAAAATATTAAAAAATTTATTTTTGTTGTAACATATTATAATATTTCAGTAAAACAAAAATAATATAAAAAAATATTTTAAAATTCATCTACCCCATTGGTATTCTACAAAATCAACCATAATTTTAAAACAAATATTAATAAAAATAATTTTGTTGTAAAATATTAAAATATTTTAGTAAAACAAAATTATTAAAAAAAAAACCATTTGAAAAATTCATCTACGCCGTTGGCATTCTACAAAATCAACCATAATTTTTCTAAAAAAATATTTAAAAAAATAATTTTGTGTAAACATTAAATATTTTAGTAAAACAAAATTATTAAAAAAAAACATTTGAAAAATTCATCTACCCCGTTGGTGTTCTATAAAATCAACTATACTTTTTTTAAAAATATTTAAAAAATAATTTTGTTGTAAAATATTAAAATATTTCAATAAAAGAAAATTATTTTAAAAAAAACTAGTTTGGTTAACAGTGTTTTTTCAATTAACTATTATTAAAAAAAAGAACATTTTGGTTATAACTGTTTTTTTTTTTTTTTGTTAATAATTGATTTTGTCAATTAAATTTTAAGAACAATTTGATTAACAATGTTTTTTTGGTTAATAAATATTTTTTGAATTGAAATTTGAAAAGAGTTTGGTTATGAAAAAAAAATGAAAAAAAAAATAAACTGATAGGTATATCATTTAAAAATAAAAATAGACAGCAGTAAATTATATAAAAAAAAATACACAAACAAAATACAATGACAAATGGTGCGTACATCCATGAACCAAAAAATTAAGAAATAAAGAAAATGAAACAAACAAATAAGAACAAAAAATACAAGTACATCTGCAACACAACTAAAAACCATAACATGCGTCAACCATTTAATCGCTTATCAAAACAAATTAAGCGTCATTGTCAGGTGGTGGTGGAGGTGGAAGGAAGTAGTGATGGTAGACCTGAGTCACTCGATGGTCAATATGATAAATGCAGTTGCTTGTAACTTCATCACGTCTTTTAGTGTCTACACAAAACTCACCAAATTGTTGAATTAATAAGTTCTGAGCGACGACAAATGCATCGAACCCATTACCTAATGCATTGAACTGATTCTCCATTTGTTGTTCCTATTGTACGCATTGATTGTATTCTGCTTGTTCCAGCGCCAAATAATCAGTTTAGTATTGGGGTTGTTGACTTGGTGGCATGGCATTGTCATTGGGGTCTTCGGAATCATCAACTATTGATGCATTTGCAACATTAATAGATCCCAATAAGTTGTCAGCGCCACCAGCTCAGGTCAGTGTATACTCTGAAATTGGTGAAGAGATTTTCACAACTGCTTCACCTTCAAGGCTGATATTATGAGCTTTGAAAATTTTGGTTAGCAGAGCTCCAAAAGGTAGTGACCGGCCACTGAGAGTACCAAGATTTTTAACTACCATTTCCTTCAGTAGTATGTAGCATAAATCTAATGTTTGTTCAACTTCAAAACAATATAACAAATAAACATTATAAAATTGAGCAACATCAAAATGTCATTTTTTGGGAGTGACATTTTCGACTATCAATCGATGAAGACTATGAAGGAGGGGTTTCAAATGTTGTTCTTGTAAATTAGTGCCGGTAAATTGGTTCTCACAAATTGTAGTATAAACTTCACTTACATCACCAACCATGTTAACTAAGTCAGTTTCACTTTGAAAATGACTTTGCAAATCCCCTGACTGAACTCCAATAATTTGTGCCAAAGTGTGGGGGTTTAGTGTGATTAGTTTACCTTTGACGTAAGATGTCAAACTATTCTCTCAAACTACTCCCTCAGTAGGTCTTAAGTGAAGATAAAATAAATACACAAGACGTGGATATACCTTTTATGGTAAATTGGTTAAAGGTAGCTATCCCATTGTCTCCAGTGTGCCAACCAACAAAGGATCATAATGAGAATGTAGATTTACCCTTCTCCTAGGAACAATTGGTCGGTTGGCAAAATTTGGATAAGTTTGTTCATGATTGAACGTGAGAAAATCAATAGTTGGATAAGTCTGCTCTTGTTGGCGTAGTGGAGGGTTAAAGGTTTGGCCACGTTCTGGTCTGGCTCTTTTTGTTCTTGGCATGACTTATGAACGTAAGCAAAAGGATAGCAAAAGGTAACAAAAATGTATGAAAAATGTATAGCAAAATGTATGAAAATGGTGTGCAAAAGGTAAGCAACAGATAACCAAAGCTCAGCCTCGGTTGAGACTTGCTGGAAGCTGGAACAGCCTCGGGTTGAGACTTGTAGGAAGTTGGAACAAGTGAGGTCGGTTGACCTACCAGATGACCCACCGGTTGTCCGGTCGGATGACCCATAGGTTGACCGCCGGGTCGACTTATTTGCTGAACTATTCGGCTTACTTCTACAGGTCTGAAATTGTGAACAAATTTGAAAAAACCTTTGATCAAAGCTCTTGGTCTCTTGTTTACACGAACATGAATTGTAAAAATATAGACTGAATTTTTTAAATTAATTGATTGTGAAATTAATTGAGGTAGGTGGTGGAAGAGGTGGTTGTATCATTTGAGTGTTGATACTATTTTGAAACTATTTGAATAATGAATGTCAATGAAATGGTGAAGAAGTTAGTGAAAATTGTGAAGTAATGAAACTGTTGGAATGAAGATGGTGTTGCTAAAAGTTGTGAAGTGAAATTGTTGGTTAGTAGAGTGATATAAACAGCCTCGGTCAAACAAATGATCAAAAACATACTGCTGAGTTTTGACTTTTTTTCTTTTCATTTCTTTTTTTTTTTTACTTTGATCGAATGCTGACCAACTATTTTGGTTTTTTTTTTTTTTTTCTTTTATCAAAGTTGACCAACTGAGGTTTTGCAGAGGGTTGAGGGCTCTGCAGAATATGAGTTAAATTACCATATTGTCCTTTTTATTTTTTTCCTAACATATGAATTTAGTATTCACTGAAAGATGGGTAATGTGGTCATTTCAATCTCAAACACATCACACACTAATATTATTGATGGTACTTCCACTTCACGGGTGAGACCTTCACGAGTGCAATTGACAGTGAAATGGACATGTAAGGTACAATAATGAAGGTGAAGACAACAATATAGATTCACGGATTTTTCATAAAAGTGATAAAATTTAACAATGAAAAATGTTTAGGTAGCATTTGGTAACGTTTATATTTTTGGTTTTTATTTACAAAATTTTTTTATTAATTAGTTTTTATTTATTTTTTAAAAAATATAAATTATAAAGGCGTTTGGTTTGAACAAAATATTTATTGTCTAAATTTAACAAACATAACAAAAAAATATGTTTATTCAGGTCTAAAATATTTATATTTATTTTTTATTATTTTATGACAATGGGATCATACACATTATAATTGAAAAAAAATTAATTATAAAATTAATTGAAAAAAAATTATTGCAATAAAAATTGTTTCAAAAAAATTTATTTGGAAAAAAAGTAATTGAAAAAAAAAATTAATAGAAAAAAAATTTAATTGAAAAAAAATTATATAAAAAAAATTAATTGAATTTTTTTTTATTAATTCATTTTTTGAATTGAATTTTAAAAAGAGTTTAGTTATGAATGTTGATCAAAAATTTCAATCAAGTTTTGGGTTTTGTGTTTGATTATGAATTATAACTTTTTTAATTAAGTTTTGAAAACTCTTTTCAAAACTTATAACTAAACAAATTTTCTTATTTCACATATCACATCAAACTTTCAAAACTCATTTCCACACTCAATTCAACAGTCTCTTAAAAAACTATAACCAAACAAATTTTCTACACTCAAATCATAATTTCAAGACTCACAAACTCAAAATGTAACTCTATTCTCAAATTATATTTAAAAAAATCTACCAAATGCTACCTAAAATTTTAACTTCATAAATGAGGCCCTCACATATTAAAGTGTAGTATTTGTGTTTGAGTTCTATATAATTTATTAATATATGCTCAAATTTTATCATTTTTTTATTATTATTATTATTTTTGTTAACATTCGTATATCAAACGTAATTTTTTTTTTTCTTTCTATATCTATCTTAATCCATAAACATTTTCACTCTTTACATATCATCATACCAGGATCACAAGTGCCGCCATTCATTATTCCTTTTGTCATTCTATCTTTTATACATATATGAAGCCTTACATCACTTTCATATTTTATTTCACACCCCAACTCTGCATTCTCGCTCTCTCTTTCATGTACATTTGAAGTGATACCCTTCACCTTTTATTCCAGGCTTGCTTTAAGCTCTCTCTCTCTCTCTGTCTGTGCTATATACCATGAAAGAAGGTACGATGGATGAAAGAAGAGGGGCTTTGAAAAGCGACGAAACAGATAAGAGAGAAGCTATAAGCGTTGGTGATAGAATGAGAGGTACGAGTACATATGGGCAAGAATGAACCTAGATTTTTATTTATTATTTTAATTTAATGCTTAATAATAGTATTTGCGTAGTACTACATATACTAATTAGTATACTAACTGGTGTAATGATATTATTATTAATCTCACCTATTATACAAATTACAAATATAACATTATTCTAATATTTGTGATTGAAAGTAACTAATAAAACAAACATAATGCACCAATTAAGTAAAATTGGGTACATATAATTTACTTATCAATGTTATATCCATATGCTCATTTGTTTATTAAGAGGTGATTTTATGATTTATTTTTTTAATAATTTTTAAATTTTTTACAAAAAAAAATATATAAAAAATAAAGAGAACAAATTGACTTTTTCTCTCTCTCTTCCCCTCTCTTCTCTTTCTCTCTCTCTTAAGGGGTTATTTAGGATGACCTAAATAAGTATACTTTTTATTTTTTTACGAAAAGATGTATAGAAAAATAAAGAAGTGATGTGATAAAAAAAAAGATAAAAAGATAGATTATTTTTAAATTACCAAACTTGATCTAAATTTCGGACTGTTCGGCCGCCGGGGGGATTTTGGGGAAAAAATCATTTCCCTTTTTTTAACTGAATTAGTCCACAAGCGTAAATTAAAAAATAGGGGGATTTGGTGATAGCCTCCTCACTATCTAATTTGTCTTTCAAAAGGACAAGAATTATATAAGTACTTTTAAAACCCCCTAATATTTTAAAACTTATTTCTTTTACTATATTACCCTCATATCTATCAGCTCTCCTATTAAGCCATCTTCACTATATATTTCAAAGTAAAATTTTACTCTGTATGAAAGTAAAATTTTACTCTGAATAAGAGTAAAATATTACACTCTGAAACTAAAAGTAAAATTTTACTCTGTATGAAAGTAAAATTTTACTCTGTATAAAAGTAAAATTTTACTCTGAATAAGAGTAAAATGTTACACTCTGAAACTAAAAGTAAAATTTTACTCTGTATGAAAGTAAAATTTTACTCTGAAAAAATAGTAAAATGTTAGACTCTACACAAAAGTAAAATTTTACTCTGTATAAAAATAAAATTTTACTCTGATTTTGTCAAATGAAAAAAACAGAGCAATAGAATCAGAGTAAAATCAAATGAAATTAGATCCAAAAAAAAAAAAAAAAATTCTCATCCACATCCTTCCCAACCTCTTATTCAACTTCTTTCAATCTCGAAGCTTCAGCCTTCGCATTCAACATTGCCAGCATCTCATCAACAACCTCATCATGTTTCTTCTCCGCTTCCAATTGAGCCATCTCCACCGCACTCAGAATCTCCTTCATCTCCTCCAAAACCCTAGCTTTCGAATCTCCAACGACATCCTCATTTAATTTCAACATACTCAAAGCCTCATCGATCTTGGCTAGAAGAGTGATGATGATGACGTTGCTGATTATGAAGATGAAGAGAGGACTTTCTGCTGAAGCTTGGAAGACGCGACTATGGCGGCAGCTTGTCGACGACCTTCTGCTAAAGCTTGAAAGATGCAACTATGGTAATTATGATACAGTTAATGACAAAGCTGATTATATATGCAGAAGCTGAGGGTGTAATAGTCATATAAAATATTTAAATAATAAATTTTGTCATATATGTAAGACTTTATAATTATGAGGAGATTTAGAAAGTATAATTTTTTTCTTAGTTCTTTTAACAATGAAAGGAAGATAAAGGGGGTTTATAGCTAAATTTTCCTAAAAAATAAGGCATGGTTTGGCAAGTGGGTTTGGATAGGTTTGGGACTATTTTAGCTACAAAAAATAAAATAAGTTATTTTAGCCATAACAAACAAAACATCACGTCCAACCCATAATCATTACATTATTCTCTCACAAAAAAATCAAAAAAACTAAAAAATCAAAAAATCTTTCCCAAACCAAATTTTTTAACTCAAGTTAAAATAACTAAAAAATTCAAAAAACCAACCCATCTCCCAAAAAAGCCTAATAATAATAATAATAATAATAAAAAACTCCAAAGTCCCCACTCTCGACCGACCTTCAAAGCTTGAAGAGACTCCCATGGCTAACAATCCTTCGCAGCTCCTTCCTTCAGGTTCACACTCTCTCTCTCTCTCTCTCTCTCTCTCTCATGTATGTGTTTGTGTATATATCTATCTCTATATATATAGATGTAACTTAAAAAGGGCAAAATAAACAGAAGATTGTTGATATGCGTTGCAGAGCTGATCGATCGATGTATAGGGTCGAAAATATGGGTGATAATGAAAGGTGACAAAGAACTTGTTGGTACTCTCAAGGGTTTCGACGTCTACGTCAACATGGTTCTCGAAGACGTTACTGAATAGTCTGTACCTCTTTCTCTACCTGTTCAATTTTTCCATTCACAATTGAGACCAATATATATGATTTATTCTTTATTTTGTTGAACATAGAGTAAAACACTGGATTGATAGCAAGACTTTTAGGTTCCCTCAACATTGGCTTTAATTTATTGAATTTGATGTTTGAATTGATCAATGTGTTTGATTTGGACAAAGCTTGAAAAGTTTAGCCCTAGCTCGGGATTAGTCTATTAGCAGCAAAGTTATGTTTAGGAGAAGGAAAAAAAATAGAGAATTTATCATGCTTCTCATTAATTTGGCCTTTTTCATTACATATACATGTATATATTGAATACAATAGGCTGAAATTAGGGAAAGTTGGCTTCATAATTGGAAAATTTAAAGAAGTTAGCTCGGCTAACAATTATGATTTTATTTTTGATCTTTTTGTAAGTACTCCAAAAGCGCAATAGATTTAGAATATTCAAAATGAACTTGAATTGAATGTATTTTCCCAACTTGCTAAACATGGGGGATAGTAAAGTTTAAGGTTGCGAAGACCATGTTGTGTACCAAAGTAGGTTACTAAACAAACCCTTGTTCCAATTATTTAGGGTCGGGCTACATGGATCTATTTGCTTCAATCAATTTCATTCAAAATCAAAGAGAAATACATTTAAGGTAATCATGACATTTCTTATTGCCTCAACCATGTTGGTCTTCCTCTATTTATTTTATCTCCTCCATTTGGATCAAAGAATTCCACTTGACTGCTGCATTCACATTCATTCCATCTCAAACAATAATCCCTCGTTTAATATCAAATTGGTATACTTTTAACTTTTTAATTGATTTGTTTATTTATTTATTTTTTCTTGTAAACTTTTCAATCATTTGGCTGCACTAATTTTTTGAAGATGCTTTTTGCTTAACCACCGACATTCAGTATTATAATAACAGGTGTTATAGCAGTCTTATAAAAAAAATTCCTACTTCTAATGCACTCGTCCATTTCATCCATCACACTTTAATTTTATGGGCCACATCATCCTCACCCATCTTTTTGAATAATTGACCTAAAATATACAAAAATGGTCTCTCTTGCCCATCAAATTTTACTTTATTCTCATCTCTGTTTCTAGTTTTATTGAAGTCACACTTTCTATATTATGTTTTAGTCGTACTTAATCCGAATGCTTTATATTTTTAACTATCCATACACAGTTATTACTTAAAGTTTACTTCTCTTACTTCGTCAACTAAAACTATATTGTCAGCAAATAACATACACTTGTCCAGGGATATCCTATTGATTGTTTGGTAAATTCATCCATAATTATTGCAAAAATGTAAGGACTTAGTGCCGATCCTTGTTGTAAAATTATTGTTATTGGACTTGGTGTCGATCTTTCATGAACTTTTTTTTTTCCCCATCCAATATCTCTTTTCCTGTTGGGGGGAGGCAGACGGGCTTTTGTATTTGGCTGAAATGGAGTATCATTAATGTTGCACAATTGGCTCTTTTTTGGATTTACTTTTCATATTTTTTAGGCATAATTTATGTTTGGAATTGACATAGGTCTTTTTCCATTTTTAAAACATGCCAACAAACACATTTTTGGTGTTACTTATATGTTGTACTTGTTGTCATTAAGAAATCTACTCCCTTGTTGATTCTAAATTAATTTAAATCTAGATTTAAAAAAAAAAAATCTGCCTCTGTATAAGTTTTCTCAATAACAAAACTATTGGAATCATTTTCATTGGTTAAGAAATTACGGTTATATCCTTCATGGAGCCAAATTTTATTTTTTCTTGGCGACCAAAACAACTGAAGCTTGAATGTAATAAGTTGAGGTCTAGAAAACTACTGTAGAGTTTCACTGGTGGGTGTAAACATGTTGAAAAGCTAAACGGGAGTGAGCATGGAGGCAGTGGATTGCCTAGGGCTTACTTACCTTTGATTGGGAAATTGTTTCAGCGCTTGGGTATTGGTGTTGCTTTTTTAGTTTTTTTAATCATATTTGTAATCTCTATCCTTTCCAAACCCTCACAGTGATGGGACCTCGTGCAGTGGGCTGTCTTATTTATATTTGTAATCTCTACGGTTTGTAGTGGATTGATTTTACTGATCAGATATATACATAGTAGATTGATCTATCTCACCCATGCCTGTAGACAAGTTTGTGTCGAACCAAGTAATTCTTTGTGTTTTTTTTTCTCTGTGGTCTGCGTGTGTGACTGTGGTTTGCTTCCGTGTGTGTTTGTGTTGGAAATCCCAACAAGTGGTACTAAAGCTTCCGCTGGCATAACAAAAACACACTCCAAATTGCTGTAATATAGGAAAAAATTCTACCATCTATGTCTTGGGATAAAACTTCGTCAAATATTGGCTTTTTTAATTTTCACAGGAAAGCATCAGAATTATGTTTTAATATGAATGAGATAATCCAAATCGAATAAGGCTTTAGGACCCGATGATATAGCTATTGAAGCGTGAAAATGTTTGGGTAAGAAGAGGTTGTTTGGTTGATTAGGTTATTTAGTAAGATTTTATTGATTAGAAAAATGTCCAAGAAGTGGAGGAAGAGTATTTTAGTGTCAATATATAAGAATAAAGAAGATGTCCAGAATTGCAACAACTATAGAGGAATCAAGTTAATGTGTTATACAATGAAAGTGTGGGAGAGAGTGATGGAACGTCGACTGCGAAATATAACAAAGGTGTGAGAGAATCAGTTTGGGTTTATGCTTGGTAGGTCAACAATGGAAGTGAATCTATCTTTTGAGTTGAGTAATAGAAAAGTATAGAGAAAAAAAAAAGACATTCTTGTAGTTTTTATCGATCTTAAAAAAGCATACGATCGAGTGTCTCGGGATATAATCTTGTAGGTGTTAGAGAAGAAATGAGTGACAAAAGGTTACATTGATGTGATTAGGGATATGTATAAAGGTGTGGTGACCACTATTAGATCACCTGCTGGAGAGACGAGTGAATTTCCAATTACTGTAGGATTATTCCAAGGATCAACCTTAAGTTCTTATCTTTTTGCTTTAGTTATGGATTAATTGACGTGCAATATTCAGGATGATATGCCGTGGTGTATACTTTTTGCAGATGATATCGTGTTAGTGGATGAGACTAGAGAAGGAGTTAACACTAAGCTGAAGATTTGGAAAAACACTTGAATCTAAAGGATTTACAATAAGCAGAACTAAGACAGAGTATATGAAGTGTAATTTAAGTAACAGTCACAATGGAAGTAAAGGAGAAGTGAAGATTGAGAACCAAGAACTACCTAAGAGTAAACATTTACGTTATTTAGGATCAATTATCACAACGACTAGGGAGATTAGAGCGGATGTAGTCCATAGAATTAAGGCGGGGTGGCTTAAGTAGAAGAGTACGTCTGGAATACTGTGCCATAAACAAGTACACATTAGACTAAAAGGGAGGTTCTATAGAACGGCTATTAGACCAACGATGTTGTATGAGACGGAGTGTTAGGCAACTAAGAAACAACATATAGATAAGATAGGTATTGATGAGATGAGGATACTAAAGTAGATGTGTGGCAAGACTAGAAAAGATAGAGTTAGGAATGAATATATTCGAGAATGGGTAGGAGTAGTACCGATAGAAGATAAGTTGAGAGAGAATAGATTGAGATGGTTTGGTTATATACAACGGAGATTAACAGAGGTATTAGTGAAGAGATGCGATATAGTGATGGTAGATGGTAGTGTTTGGGGAAGGGATAAACTTCGGCCTTGTTTGGGATAAATTAAAAAAGTCAAAAAATTAAAAAGTTGTTAAAAAAGTTACAAAATCTATACTATTCAAGGGTAGCCTATGGGGATTTTGCCCTTTAAATTCAACTACCCAAAAAGTCAAAAAGTTAAAAGTCAAAAAGTCAAAAGGATAAAATGATTATTTTAATTTTACTACAATATTTTATTACACATCTTTTCGTAAAAAGTTAAAAAATTATTTCAAACATACATCTTTTTCTTCTCTACTTTTTAAACAAAAAAGTCAAAAAGTACACATATATAGCACATCCCAAACAACTACTTAGATTGACATGGACTAGTGTAGTAAATAGAGATATGAATTTTCTTAATTTGACTAACGAAATAGCTTTAGATAGAGTCGAGTGAAAAAGAATATTTGATGGGACTTAAGACTTGACCTGATTTGGTTTGGTATCAATATGACAAACGCTGCTGCCTTGATTTGTATGCTTGTACAGACCTGAATACCATCGCACATTTTCCACTAGCTCTCTTAGAGCGTGTGTGTGTGTGTGTGTGTGTGTGTGTGTGTGTGTGTGTGTGTGTGTGTGTGTGTCACAAATTCTCTGTCGCATGTGCAGTGTAGTTGCTACTACATATTGTGTTCATTTTGTTCCAGTGGGATCTGTTAATGTTGAAAGGCTTTCTGTAATTATCCTTTTCCTGTTTCCTTTGCACATCTATTCCTACATGACAGTGAAATTACCAATGAAGGGCGACGAATAACAAAACTTGACCAGATATTGCTTAATGGAAACAACATTGCTATTGTAAGTCATCATTGCTTCCTCTTTTTTTTAATATATATATATATAGCTATCCATCATTTTTGTGGCTTGACAATTTGTTTGAGAAGCTGAGTCCTATTGATTTTGTACTCTACAATTCTAACATTTTGTGCATCATGCAGCTTGTCCCTGGTGGTTCTCCTGATCCAGAATGAGTGTGGTGGTGTGCAAGATTGCTTTTGTTAGTACCGTCAAAGTGGCAGATCTAAAGAAGCATGCTGATGAACAAAAAAGTCTGGTGTTTGTGACTTTAGCTGGTGACCTGGTAGTCCAAGGACTAATATTACTATCAGTTGTTATGACTATTTTTTTTATTTTTTTATTTTTTTTGTTGGTTCTTGTATTTGAAAGAGAGTTTATTTACATTGATGACTTAATAACTCTCCAATGACCATATGGAGATTTCTAGGGTGTGAGAAATATGAAACAATTTGAAGAGCATGTAGGTATAGGGCCATCAAGATGCTAACTGTAAATCTGACCCTTGTGCACTAAAGTTTTCCCTTTCTTAGACCATCTCCAACGCTTCAACAAACGTGATATCAAATTCAAAATTTGATGAAAAAGTCGCTTTTTTGAGCTCCAACCGTTTCACCAAATCGATATCAAATCCAGAATTCAGCAAATCTTGTACCAAAATGAGAACAGGCGAAGCATTTTACCAAATCACTGTTCCTAACCGTTGGGAGAGACCAACCGGTCAACCAGCCGGTTGCCCGGCCGGTTGACCAACCGGTTGACCGCCTAAAGGTTCAAACGGTTCAAAAAAAAGGTTCAAACAGTATAAAAAAAAAAAAAAAAAAAATTTGCCTAACCGGTCGACCAGCCGGTTGACCACTAAAAGGTTCAAAAAGTTCAAAAAAAAATCAAAAAAAAAAAAAAAAAATTTCGCTTAACCGGTCGACCGGCCGGTCGACCAACCGGTTGTCCCTGGCACAAATTTGACGAAAATGCACCGTTGGAGCGAGTGGTATCAAATTGGTAAAATGAGTCATTTTTAACTCAAATTTGGTGAAAAATCTGAGTAACCGTTGGAGATGTTTTTAAAAAAGAAAATCAAGTAATTACAACAAATTTATTAGGTTGAGTTGAGTTTAGCTGGTGAACTTTTTTACTTATATATATATATATATATGATAATTCATTCTGAACGTTAAGAACGTAAGAATATGTTTGTTTGACTAAGTAAATTAAATTAGATAAGATTAACATTTTACAGCTATTAATTTTGGAATTATTAATCTCTTTAAATTATGTAACATACATTGTTTGATTAACTCAGAATTTAAGAGGATGAATTGATAAAATTTTATAAATTTTATAATTTAATCAATTTGCCAAAGTCTCTCATTTAACTTTATTAAGAACGTTGTTGTTTTTTTTTTTTTTTTTTTTTTTTTTTTCAAACTAACAAAAAAAAGAAAAAGACGTTTCGTAAGAATATTATAGTATCTGAGTCCTATCCTTAGGATAATCAGTTGTTAACCTAACCCAAATGAGGAATGTATCTATTCTCAACATAGGAGAGAGAGTCACGGTTAAAATACATTACGATAAGTTTCAACCAATTAAAGGAAACGCTAGTTGTGTCCCATAAATCGAGTTGTGCTCACTTGCAACCAATTAAGGGAAACGCTAATTGTGCCCCATGAGTCGAGCTGTGCTCACCTGTGAAAAAAGAAGACACCTTTCTACATTGCCACCATCCCCGGTGCTATGAACGTGTTTGTTTGACAGACTTAATTAGTTAAGATTGGTATTTTAAAATTATAAATTTTAATTTATGGATCACATTCCATTTTATTGAGATAGAATTATTAGGCGAAATCCATAAATCCTTTGCTGTCTTTTTCTTTCATTAAGCCAAACATCCCAACGCTCAACTGCCGATTGGCATGTGGGGTTTTTTTTTTTTTTTTTTTTTTTTTGTTTGACTATTTTAGTTCCGATTAAAAAGTTTATTGAGATTAATTTTTTTGATTTTTATAAAAGAACAAATGAAATGATTATAATTTAAATGTGATATTTTATTTTATTAATTTATTTTATCTTTTTTATAACTAATTTAACCCAAAAAATTAATGCCAAACAAAACCTGAAGTGGTCCTTGATTAACTTCGGGTCAGGATTTAATTAAGTTGTTAAGATTAATTAAGCGGTGATGTTACATGCACTAATTAGTATTAAAATAACACTATATGTATTAATTAGTGTATACACTAGTGTATTAATAGATAATGTGACATAATTTTAGAGGTTTTGGATATTTGTTATTTGTACAATAAATAAGGTCATTAATGATATTATGACACTAGTTAGTACCAGGGGTGTGCGCGGTGCGGTTCGAACAGTTTGAGAGTAAAATTACAAACCGCATAGCGGGTTGGCGGATTAACGGATTGACAATTTGCTATTTGGGCGATTTTTGGCGAATTGACTGATTGAAGAATATTCTAACTAATTATCATACATTTACATAATAAATAATACTAATTTGTATAATATTTTTTAGATATATAACACAATGTAATTTTAAATAATATGTTTCATATATATAACCACTAATTTATAATAAATTTTATATCTTAAATTTCTCTTATGTACGGGGAGGAAATAATTCTCCTCGTATAATCCTGTTGACTAAGTCCACGCTCCTCCGTACGACGTCGCTTTGTCACCTGAAAACACAAACGTGAGCTAGCCGGCGGGTGTGTGCCGGAAACCTCTCCGATGCCTAAGTCAGAAAACTTGACAAATAGACAAAGCTCTAAGTTCTCAGGAAAATTGTATTCAATTACCTCCTCCAATGTGATGTTTGTGAGCTTTTATAAGTTTCCTGTGGCACAATCCTAGTAGGACTTTTATTTCTCCATGCAGAGTCCTCCTAGGATTCATACTCCTAAGGATAATGCTTATCCTTTTACACCCTGCCCCACTGCTTAAACCAAGTGGGATGGTTTTCACTTTGGCCGAACTACTATATGACCGAAATAAGCTTGGCTACGCAGAGCCACAGAGAAGGCCGAACTGTCCTTAGCTCGGTCTTCTCCTCCAACTCCTTATCTCGGCTTTCCCCTATTCAACATGGTGTGTTTAGATCAAACTTCTAAGTAGCAAGTTCTGACCGACCTAACCATAATATGTCACGACCGGACTAAATGCAAGGCCGGACTCACTTCAAACTGCCACCGGACCGGAGTTGCTTTACACATTCTTGAACCGGAGTAACCACACCTCTCATGGGCCGGAATAACTTCACTTCTCCTGGGCCGGAGTATCTATACCTCTACTGGGCCGAAATAACATTACGGCTTCTTACCGATTCCTTCACACTTTGGGCTGCAGGGCCCAACTCACAGCTCGGCCCAATTCTTTCCCAAAAATTACCCTCTCATCTTACATTCATTTTTACATTGATATTTCATTGGAAGTTGAAAAATATATATGTATTAACTATAGCGGAGCGAAGCGATTCGGTTGACAGATTATAAATTTTTAAGTTTAAACCGCGGTTAGCGGTTAGAGCGGTACGGATAGATGCGGATCGGTGCGGTTTTAGCAGATTAGGCGGTATTTTGCACAGTCTTAGTTAGTACACTAGTGTGTACACTAATTGGTGCATATAGGCTCCGTTTGGCAAGAGCTAAACGGGGCTTTTTTGGCTATTTTAGCCACAAAAAATAAAATATCACATCCAACTCATAATCATTACATTCTTCTCTCACAAAAAAGCCAAAAAAACTAAAAAACAAAAAAGTCCTTCCCAAACCAAACTTTTTAGCCCAGGCTAAAATAGTCAAAAAAGTCAAAAAGCCAACCCACTTCCCAAACGGAGGCATAGTGTCACCATTAATATTAACTAGTGTAGCAACATTAGTTATGACATTATTATTATTGACCCTACTCATTAATCACATTACAAATATTAAGAACCTCTTAAATTATAACACATTATCAATTAATAAATTAATTAATATAAATAACATTATTCTTCGTCAAGTTGCACTTAAGTTTGTCGGACACTCCATTCTAAAAAACATAAAAAATTAATTCAATGTTTTAATTTAATCAATTTGCCTGTATAGAGAGCCCCCACCCCCACTGTTCTTTTATCGTGTTGGAAGAGATGGAGATGAGTTACCAATTAAGAACGCTGAGGAAGAAGAGAGAGGTGGACTCCATCATCAGAGACACCATCGACAAGCTTCTCGTCCTTCGCTTCGGTCGATCTTCCGACCCCCTCTGTCTCCAGCTCGATGACATCGTACGTCTAGGGTCTTCCTCTCTCTCTCTCTCTCTCTCTCTCTTCATTGTTCATCTCCTGAATTTCCTTCACCTACAAAATTAAATATATAATCGCAATTCGATTTCTTTATGGAGTCGTTTAATTTTCTTTCTGAGATAAATAATGGCTTATATGTTTGTTGACGGAAGACCTAATTTGAATCTCAAACGCACCCGATAAAAAAGAAACTCAGTTTTGTTTATATCCCGAAATTATCATATAATCATGAAGCGATACAGTTTGATTCAATTTTTTTTTTTTTTTTTTTAAATAAAAAATGTGTAAAATGCATTAAACCTTGCTAAAATGACTTATCATTTGAAATTTAGAAGTAGAAAATTGCTGGCCTAAATCACATTACTTTCTCATATTTTTTTTATCTACTAGGAATAAACAAGTAATATGGTTCCCAATTCCTTGCGTTTAATGGGTAAGAAAACAGTAGGTAAAAAGTGAGTGTGTAGCATTTCTCATAAGCCTGTGTTTGGATCATCAATTTTGATAGAGATTTGGAAAGGGAAACACCCACCTTTTTGGAAATAAAAGTAGTTTCTCATAGTAATTTCAAACTTAAATTTTGGAAAGTTGAAGACGCTCATAATTTTGTACAGTTGCTTATCTTGATTCCTTTGTTATATTTTCCTCCTTGTTTGAGAACAGCTTTCTAAATCAGCAAGGGAGGTGTCCAAGTTTGCAACCATAGCATTGGTAGATATAGATTCAGAGGACATTCAAGTCTATGTCAAGTATTTTGACATCACCTTGATACCATCCACAGTTTTTTTCTTCAATGCTCATCACATGAAGATGGATTCAGGGTACAGTTTCTTCTTATCATCCACTGCTTCTTTTGGGTTACTCTGTTACATCATTTTATTACATTTTTATCTGATAGTGTTCTTTCTGAGCAAGAAAATAGTGTGGCAATACTATCTGTAATTTCCCTTTTTATTTGGAGGGCCTGAAGTTCACATCATTATGCCATTCACTTGTTATTCAGAAGTGCAGATCACACCAAGTGGGTTGGTGCATTTCATGAAAAACAGGACTTCATTGATGTTGTAGAGGTATGCTGCTAGTACTGATTTCTCATACACCATTGTCATGTAGTCATCCTTACTTGTTACGGGTATGCTGTCATCACATGCAAAGATTTGACATGGTATTGATATGTTTTTAAAAGATATCTCTAAATTTATCTGAAATGGCTGTGAAGATGCATCAGATCATTTGAGTGTTTTTCATGAGTGGTTTTTTTATTTTTATTTTTTAGGTACATTCAAGGATAAATTAAAACTACGTCTGAGTGTTGGAATTAGTCTGTTATTGTTGATTGCTCTTTGCCAATGATTGGTTTGTTGGTAGGAATGGCCCTTTAAGTGACTCTTTCACTTTGTTTTGTTTTTGTTTTTGTTTTTGTATAGAAGGTTCTTAGGTGTGTTGGAAGTAGTTCCAATCAGTAATGTTCTCCTCGTATTTGACAAATATGCTTCCGGATTTATGTTATGGTTGCACGAATGTCTAAACCTTGCTTCTTCTTTTTTTTTGTTTTCCCTTCTTCCTCGCAGGCAATATATAGAGGTGCCATGAAAGGCAAGCTGATAGTAAGTTGTCCATTGCCCCCGGAGCAAATACCAAAGTTCCAGTTGCTATATAAAGATGTGTGAGAGCTGAATCTTTGGTCTATAGGGTGAACTGATGAGGTTCTAAAGATAGACATGTATTATATCGAGAGGATATGGTAGTATAAACCCATACCGTTAATTGTACCTTAATGCAATTCTGTATTCTTGGTATCATAATGTAAGAGAAGGGAAGAGGGAATGAATTCCATAGTTTTGAATAAAATTTATGCACCTAATGCATTTCTTTATTAGTGACTTGGCTGGTAAAGTTATTTTCCAGGAAAACATATAAGAATGTCCTGAACTGAAATGCAAGTCAAGTGGTTAGAGGCCATCGAACATGGTGTTCTGTTTTTTAGCAGCCTCAAAATTGGAAAATTGCATTGTGCTAAAGGAAGTATGATAAAAATGATTAAGGTAAATCCAAAACTTTATCACAAAAAGAAAATTAATATTTATTTATGACTTCTCGAACTCAAACTTATGAAATTGAGATTACATTGAATCCATTGTAATTATTGATGCATGGATTATCAAAAAGTGCACCGGCATTGAATTGTCTAACTATTTCCATTAAACTATCAGATTGCTAATGAAGTGTTCAAGTGCCATCTTTTAGATGAATAATGAATCTAACGGGCATCCTTTGATAAGAAATTGTGTTCTCTGACAATTCGAGCATTGCAAAGATCATCAACTGAGTCACCCCTTTCAAAAACAGCAGCAGCCCCCATACCTGAACCTGCAACCACCAATACAAATAAATGTTTAGCCAACCAAAGGAAATAAGTGAACTACTCAGGTGTCAAAGACGAAGAACCATGACATAGAAGAAGGCAAGTAGAGAGACCTATGCACATGGAAATCACACCAAATCGACAGTCCTTGCCACGACGCATCATCTCGTGCAATATAGTTGCAACACAGCGTGCACCTGATACATAAGGTAGGTAAGCAGGTAGGTTAACTTGCAGACTATATCTAGCTAATATTGAAAGGTATCGAGTATAATAGGTCCTAAGAAGTTCGTATAAATTTCTACAAGCCCTCTTGCTTACCTGTAGCACCCAAAGGATGCCCAAGAGCCATTGCGCCGCCATTGACATTGACTTTTTCAGTATCGAGCTCCAGTTTCTTACAGCAATATACAAACTGGGATGAGAATGCCTGCAGAAAGAACATTAGAATTGCAATGTATGAATTCCTGTGTTTATACTGAACTGAACATGGGAATTGTAATGATGAAGAGAATCCACTACCTCATTTATTTCAAACAGGTCAATATCATCGAGCTCAAGACCAGCAGATTTCACTGCTGCTGGAATTGCAGCAGCTGGGCCAATGCCCATAACAGCGGGATCTACCCCAACTGCAGCAAAACTCCTGCATGCATAGCACGAGATTGCATTTTAAATAACAGCATAGCACACTTCAACATTCGACTATCTTAATAATAATTTAGGCCTCTCAATAATGTATAAATATTTAAACAAAGAGATCAAAATGAATTTCCAACACAAATTGTTCACCCTGATTTAGATTTGCCACACTCAGAAACCCAAAATTGCATAAGCTGGTGACAGTACATCCATGAATTTACCTTCTTCAAACTTTTTAGTTTTTACTGAATTTTATTCAAGTGAAGAAAATGATGGCTACTTGTATTATTTCATTGGACATTTGATACACAAGATCACCTCCAACTTCAAGACATCTTGGATCATTACAAAGACACTGACTAGGCTAATAAAATTAAATACCCAGAAACCTTCATAAAAAATTTGAATTCTGATCTGTGAAGTGTGGATAGCAAGTTAACAAAGGTCACTGTCGTGTTCCATTTGTGGTTCTATTTTTTTTTCCCCTCATTTTTGGGATAACATTTTAAGGAAATAATATACCTGAACACACCAAGAATTGGAAGCCCCTTCTGCATAGCGAGACTTCTCTTCATGAGCAGGACTGCTCCAGCACCATCACTCACCTGACTAGCATTCCCTAGAAAATGCAGCAGTGACAATTCAGGTCAAAGTTACAAATTTATGGCATCCAACAAATGCATGAACTCCAAAGTAAATATTTTCAGAAGAATGGCTATTATTTGAATACCAGCAGTCGTGGATCCATCCTTTTTGAATGCAGGCTTCAATTTTGCCAGATCTGTCATATTTGTGTTTGGACGAATTCCATCATCCACAGAAATCGTAACAGGCTTCTCTTCACCAGTTTTGGGGTCCACGATCTTTGAAAAATATTTAACAGTCAGAAATGTCAATAGAAAAGATATTAATTATACAAGTGAATTTCAGCAGTACCTTCGTAGAAACTGGAATAATTTCATCAGCGAATTTTCCAGATGCAGTTGCCGCAGCAGCACGCTTGTGAGATACCACCTGTTGATTTAATCTAAAAGGTTCAAAAAAAAAAAATGTACAAATTTCTCATTGGGATATAAAATCACATGAATGGATTCTTGGGACTCACAGCAGCCTGATCTTGCTCTTGCCTTGTAACACCATAGCGTTGTGCAACATTTTCGGAAGTAATTCCCATAGGAAGAAGACAATCTCGGGCTTGTGCAAAACTGTCCACCTGTTAATACCATAACATCCAGTTTTAGAAGCCACTCAAATCAGACAAATTGGATTAATATGAAACACACACACACACATACTCTTGGGTTAACTTTGGGAACCCTGCCAATCATGTCTGCCGTCATGGACTCCAATCCAGCACCAATGCCTGTCTTGAAAACAACGAAGGTTAAAGCAAAGCATGGAGAAAACACTCAAAGTAGATTAATTTTTGCCAGATTTTTACTCTTACCTATATCATAAAATCCTGCTCTTATAGAGGCAGCAACATCAGCAACTGCTTGGAGGCCTGATGAACATTGCCTATTGACTGTTCTGATGGGCACAGTTTCTGCGTGACATAGATATATCATTTCAGTAGAACTATATCATTTCTATGTTGTGCCTAGAGATCCACAAGATTCAGAAAGGATGTGCGTGCCACTGCATACAGCAATATATATAAATAAAAAAACAAATCACAAGAACAAAATGGTGAAGTACCAGGAAAACCAGCGTAGAACGCAGCCATCCTGCATTCAGTTGCTCTTTGTGAACCTGGTGCCAAAACCGTACCAACAACTATATCTCCCACCTCATTGGGGTTCAGATTTGTTTTCTCTATTAATGCCTACAGTGGACAATTATCACATGAGAAGCTAGAAAGATATATCTTGTAAGTTCAAAACACCATGAATATGATTCTAACTTTTGTTAACTCGATCAAACTATAAAATAAAAAAAAATCCAATTCCATATCCACTACTCAACTAAAAGGCCCACAACACCGTACAAACTCATTCCTATGGAAGTATAGTTACCTTCAGAACAGGAGCAAGTAGATCATCCGGAAGGGTATCCTTGAAACCGCCACGTTTTGATTTGCAAATGGCAGTCCGATATGCACTGTCAGAAAGGAGAAAAACATTAAAAGACAAGGCAAATGAATCAAGCAAATAGAAGTGTTTTCAAACAATGAAATAATTAAAGTTTTGATATGTTACAAACTAAGTACAAAGCAGTGTTTTTAAACAACTAAATATTTGGAGCTCCATATGTTACAAATTAACTTACGCCACAATCACAACATCATCTCCAAAAGAAGCTGTCCGATGATAAGCAGCACTATCCCCAGCAAGACAAACTGAAGCCTGGTTAAGAACAAAAGAGCCTCATATTCAAAACAACAAAAATAAGATGGCTATGGAGCAGCAAACAATTAAAATTGATATGTATGGGAAGGTAAAAAAAAATTGCAAATCCAAAACGTTAGGATTTGAGATCATCTATTTGTGGAGAACGTCCATAAAGTTTCTAAATTTAACTCTTTTGCTAGTTCAATTATAACTTTAGTGTGAAGGATTTCTAATAACTACTTTTACATTATTATTTTAAATCTATCGTGACAAAGCTCTCAAATTCAATCTTGAAATTCATATCTAAACGATTAAAATATAAAATTTGAGGTATTCTCTTTGAATTAATAGTGCCAAATCCTTTCAATTTCAAATTCATAATTAATCTAAACATAACCTGAATTGTTGTATCCTTGAGAAAGATCACCCAGAGCCATCTGGATAAGTTTTCCTTTCTTTAAACATTAATTCTGCTCCATATCAGTTTTATTTGTAGTTTTGATGAATCGAAAAACTGTTATATTTACTAACAAATTAATGTTACGCAAATTATCTACGCAATTAAAAAAAAATCAATCGTCAATTCTTTCGACTGTGTGTGAGCAAAATCGGAATTCCAGCAATAATTCTAGCATAGTATGTATCTACACTTTAATCAAAGCCAAAGAAAAAGAAACAAATTACAAAGAGAGAGTGAAAATCGAACAAACTCATAAAAATCGCCAATTAGAAATCAGTGTACGAACTCAAGCTACGAACACAAAACAGATTTAAAAAGAAATTTGGAATGAAGAAGGTTGGTGGTGGTGGTAGTAAATGAAAGTATAGACTTACAGAGAGAGAAGATTCAAGGCCTTGATGAGGGAAAGAAGAAGAGGGACAAAGATGTTCCAGTAGAACTCTTTGTCTGTTAATGGCTTTCTCCATTTCTCTCTCTAAATTCTCTCCCTCTATATGTTATGCAATTCTCTCTCGCATGTCCAATTCGGAAGCAACGGCACTATATGTATATATAGGGATGTTTGACCAAAAAAAAAAATTCTTTCTTATCCGTTAAAATAATCAATAAAAATAAAATAGAGTAAAATAACTAATAAAATAAAATATTACATTTAAATGATAATTATTTTAAATTTTTTTTTTCACAATTAACAAATCAATTACTAAAAAAAGTCAACTAACTTTTTAAACATAATTTTTTTAACCAAGTTAAAATAGTTAAAGAAAAATGCTTTGTAACTCGAAAAACGAGAAATTTGAATGGCTCGAATGAGTGTTTATCGGATGACCACCCAGATAACCGCGTGAAACACTTGTCTACCGCGGCTCTTAACCTTCTCATCGAACGAACAGTAAGATGAATTTTGAACCATAAACTCAAATTCAAATTGTGCAGCAATGTTGATAGTTAAAAATCAAAAAAATCAATTAAAATAATCAAAATTTCAAACAACCAGTGATGAGTGTCAGGCTTTATTTGTGAATAAATTATTTTAATAATTTTTTAATTTTTTATAAAAATAGTATATAAAAATATAGATAAATAAAATAACAATTTATAAAAAAAAAAGTTAACTAAAATATTTACTCCCAACGGAGGCCGAGTGTCTGCCATTTGAGCTTGAATTTCCCTAAAAACCCAAGCAATTAATTGACCTCTTACGAAATTCAGTGGAAGTTGGAAGGCGATGTGTCTGCGATTTAAGCTTGAATTTCCCTAAAAACCCAAGCAATTAATTGACCTCTAACGAAATTCAGTGGAAGCTATTATTGTGTTTCTGTGTGATTGTACCAACTTTTCCAATACCAGCAGTAGTGGTAGTAGGTGTTACTGCTTCGGAAGTGCCAAGGAAATATCTCCACGTTTTTCGCTGCTACGTGCGCTCCATTTTTTGCTGCTTCCAGTGCCCACTAAAAAAATATGAGAAAATTACACTGACACCCTCGATGTTTTTATTTAATATAAATTTTTTTATATTTGAAAAGTTACATTTATTCATTTATCATATTAAAATAATATATTTGTCTCTTAATCTTTATATATATAAAATAATAAAATAATATAGATATTTTATTTATACCATTTTAAGAGAAATGACAATCATTTTCTTTAGTTTAATTTATACAAAAAAATTGAATTTTTTATTTTATTTTTCGTATTTTTTTACTATTTTTTTAATATTTTAAGTAATTTTTTTATTTTTTAAATACATCTACTTAATAAATATAATATTTTGTGATTTTTTTTTAAATTCACCAAATATAAAAAAAATACAAAAAATTTAATATATTATTTTATTTTGTTGTATTCCATGGATTTTTTAAAAATTTTTTTGTATAAATTTTATACTTTCTAAATATATCTAGATTAAATTGATCTAATCTAAATATAATAGTGGAAATAAAAATGAAAAATTATATTCATATATAAAAAATTATACAAAAAATATTATAAAAATGTTGTAATAGTAATATTGTTGTAAATATAAATCATGTTTATGCGTGTTTTGATTTAAAGTGAAATGTCACCACTAACCTATAGCCTGTGTTTAAAAATTATAGAGTGAATTACACTAATACTCCTGTAGTTTGGGACTTGTATCACTTTAGTACCTGACTTTTCAATTGTGACACATTTGACCCTGAATTTTGAATTTTGTTCTAAATAAGGACAATTGAAAATATTATCAGATTTTTCAAGGCTAAAATTGTCAATTTGATAAAATATAAATTAATTTGACAAAAATAAATGTCAAACAAATATTTTTGGATTTTTAAAAATTATTTCTACTCTCTAAAAATAAAATTATATAAAATTGATAAATCTTTTAAACATTTGTTTATTTATTTTACCAAATTAATTTTTATTATGTGTTTGGATGACGATCATGTAAAATTAATTTAAAAAAATTAATCATGTAATTTTTATTAATTTTTATCAATTTTACATAATTTTATCATTGGTAGATAAAAATAATTTTTAAAAAATTAAAAATATTTTTTTGTCATTTATTTTTGTCAAATTAGTTCATATTTTATTAAATTGACGATTTTGCCCTTGAAATTAAACAATGATAACTTCAATTGTCCTTAGTTGGAACAATATTCAAAATTTAGGATCAAATGTGTCACAATTGAAAAGTCAGGGACCAAAGTGACACAAGCCCCAAACTATAGGGACTATTTGTGTAATTTGTCCAAAATTATATATAAAATTTATGTTTGTATATCATCAGTCAATAAGAATATATTCATGGAAAGTTGTAAAAAAATGGTCATTTAGAAAAATTTAGGGTGTGACATCAACAATTCAGGGGTAATTTACAATGAAATTATAAACCATAGGGAAATGAATGTAATTTTTCAAATGTGTGAGATGATTTGTATTATATAGAAGCCTCAATGGGTGTTAGTGTAATTTACCGAAAAAATAAATATTGGTATTTGTTTTACTTTACAGTAAATTAAAACGGTGGTCCTTACATTTTATTGCATGTGTCATTAATTTTAAATTTTATGTTAACTCAATTTAATATATAATGCAATTCAGCTTGCTTGGTTTCCATTTTCTAAAAGCAGTTTTCAAAAAATTCTACTTTCTTATTTTCCGTATTTTTTTGTTTTTACTGAATTTTTTTAATATTTTATGCAAATTTTTTACTTTTTAGACACACCTAACATAAATACACCTAAAAAGTAAAAAAATTGTAAAAAAAATCTTTTAAAAATTCACTAAATACCAAAAATATAAAAAAAAATACAAGAATTCAGTACATTTTTTGTATTTTTATACATTTCTTAATTTTTTAAAATATTTTTTCATAATTTTTTTACTTTTTAGATACATCTAAGTAAGATGCATCTAAAAAAGTTTAAAAAAAATGTTTAAAATTTTAAAAATATTCACTAAAAATAAAAATAAAAACACGAAAATTAAAAAACGCAATTTTCAAAAAACTTAGTCCAGAAAATTCAAACCAAACACACTGATTGATGTTTAAAAATGATCACTGAATTAGTTGAGATTAACTCATTAAATTTACTAGTAAGTTTATAATTTTACATTTAGATTGTGTTTGGTTAAAAGATTTAAGGAGAGATTAGAAAAGGAAAGGGAAAATGTGTGTGAAATTAGGTGAAATGTAAGTGTATTTTATTTACATTTCACCGTCTTTTTTCCCTTTCCCTTTCTAAATATCTCTCCAAATTTTTGAACCAAATAATGCCTTAAAAATGTGACATTTGTCATTTATGTGCATATTTTATTTTATTTTTTTATAAAATATATTAAAGTTAAAACAATTGGAAGCACTAACGCTTTGTTTATTTTGGCGGAAACTATTTTCAAATAGAAAATAATTTTTTATGTTTGATAGTGGTGGTGAAACGAAAGCGAAGGTGGAGGTGGTAACGGGGGTGTTTGTTTCAGCTTTTCAGAGCTAACTTATGACTTTTACCTTTAAAAAAGTTATTTCGGACTGTTTGGTTAAACTTATTTCAAACAGCTTCTGATTCTAACAGCTTATTTTAACTCAAAAAAACTAATTCTGAGAAGCTGCTCACCCCTTGCTTCTGATTATCAGCTTCTTCTGTGGACATGTTAATTTATGGTTATACTCTTAAATTTTTTTATTTTTTATTTTTTTAAAAATAGAAAAAGACTCAAATGGACTATAGATTATTATTATTATTTTTTATGAGAAATGTAGACAAACAAAAAATAAAAATTAATTGAAAAAACTATTTCACAGCTTATTTAACAAATACTACTCAGCAACTTAAATCTATAATCCAACAGTTACACCAAACAGATTAACAACTTCTAATTAAAGTCATAATCTATAATCTGTTAAGCTATAATCTATAAGCTATTTTAACAGTTATACCAAATGGGGCTAACATGGTGATAGGGTGGCAATAATAGTAATAGTGGCTGTGATAATGGTAGTGTCGCGGTGAAGGTGAAAATGGTGGTAGGAACGTAATGACATTAATAAGATTTTAGTTCTGAAAATAGTTTTAGCTTTTTAAAATAGAAAACATTTTTTGTCCATATAATTTTGTTTTCTATTACTTATAAAAATATTTTTCATTAAATTTTATCATTAATTATACTAAATATTAAAAAATAATTTTCATCCAAAGAAATACAGCCTAAAGTATAATAAATAACGTGGTAATTTGTCTTTTATTTTTTAGCCTCTCACATCTCATTTAGAGATAGAGAGAAAGAGAGGGTTGTGAATAGCAATTCTCAATTTTAATGAGATAGAGAGAAAGAGAGGGGTGTGAATAGTAATTCTCAATTTTGGTTGTTGTCAACGACTTTTAAACGTGTATAAGGTGTGAAGCCTGGGTAGAGTCGTCCTCTTTGACTCCGACCACGTTTTAACGAAACATTATTTTATGACCCATATAGCAGTTTAAGGGGTTGTTTGGGGTGTTTTAAATAAGTGTATTTTTTATTTTTTTGGACTAAAATGTAGAGGGAAAAAATATGGATGTTTGGGTTAACTTTTTGAGTTTTTATGGAAAAATATGTATTAAAAAATTGTATAAATTAGTGTGTAGGAAAAAATTAGAATTGAGAGTTGTGCAGCCATACTTTTTGACTTTTGGTGAATAATGATAACTTTTTAACTTTTTGAGTAACTTTTTGACTTTTTAACTTTTTTCCAACTTGCCAAACTTGGCCTAACTTGTTAGAGAGGACCTAAGTATACTTTTTAATTTTTTTTATAAAATATATATAAAAAAATAAAGAGAAAACGTGATCTAAATAAGTATATTTATTTAATTTATGTCAAATAATATCTTAATCTAAAGTCTCATTTGGGAATAAATTATTTAAATATTTTTAAATTTTTTATAAAAAAATATATAAAAAAATAAAAAGAATAATATGATAATTTATAATAATTTTTTTAATTAAAATATTTAATTTTCAAGTTAAACCTAAATCATTTATTTGTGTGAAATTTATATGAGATCCATGCAAATAAATGGTTTTGAATAATTATTCCCTTAACCCACTTCGTGTTACACCATGGATTATTGCCCCTCAACAACAACATATTTGTTTTTTCTTATGAAGTGGTTGTTACGTGTGATACAAAAATCCATCACACAAGTATGAATACATGAGAACTAAGGCCTCGTTTGGGAACAGGCTAATTTAATAATTTTTTGGCTATTTGGCTAAAAAGATAGGTAAAAAAAACTTGTATGTTTGGGATGACTTTTTGGCTAATTACGAAACGATGTGCAAAAAGTAGAGAGAAAAGAGAATCTTTGACTTTTTGGTATGAGTTGTTGACTTTTTGACTAATTTAGTAACTTTTTGACTAATTGACTAAAATAGCCTCTTGCCAAACGAGGCTTAATTCTAGTTGATTGTAGTCACTCTGATTACTTAACTCAGTAGTTACATGTTGAATTCAAATGAGTGGAAGTCATTGTATACATGGATCTGAAATTGAGTACTATTTTGTACATGTTTATTTTATTTTTAATAATTTTGTGTAGCTGCTTACTTATATTGGTTTATCTTTAAGTGGGATCGTATCCTTCTTAAAGAAATGACAAGCATTATCTCATTTTTTGTGAATTATCCTTGACTTATTTCACAATGTGCTCTTTGTCCATTCAAAATTTATATTTGATCACATATTTGATTAAACAACTGTTATAACATCCTAAATATTTAATTAATATTACAACCAGTCACGATAATAATAATAATAATAATAATAATAATAATAATAATAATAATAATAATAATAATAATAATAATAATAATAATAATAGTGGATGTGACAGTAAAATAAATAATTATTTTTTATTAGTATGCGATAAAGTGTAATTTAATTAGGAATTAGTTTATTTTTATCAAAAGAGTGGTATATAATGATGTTAAAAAATTAGGTCAAAGTGTAATTACCGTAAATGTTTTTTTTTTTTTTTTTTTTTTTTTTTTTTTGTTACAGGGAAATCCTCTCACTCTCCCGCAGGTCCAAGGCAGCGCCCCGAGGAGATCACCAGGGTGTCCTGTTGTCCGTTCCGAGTAAGAGACTATAACCTGGAAGCTTGTCCCGACCTCCCAAGACAAGCTCCGCTTAAGTCAAGACTCGCACAGCGGGGGAGAATTAAACCCACACCAAATAGCTGATAAGGCATCCTTGAGGTCAACCTCCTAACCAACTGTGCTACGCCCAGGAGATTGACCCAGAGGGGAGTTGAACCCAGGACCTAACAACTTAAACCCCAAGCCCTTACCAAGTTGCCACTCACCCCTGGATTATTACCGTAAATGTTATTACCGTAAATGTTAATAAGATAACTATCAACCTAAGAAGATTTATGATCAAAATCTAAGGAGATTTGGTTGTGGACACGTGTTGACTTGTTGGCACGGTTGTCTCCCTATAAATAGGGAAAAAAGGAAAAAACAATCGATGAGAAAACACAAAAGAGATACTGGAGATAGGAAGAGAAGGTTTGTGACAGTGGAGATGAATGGTTAAGGGTCAATATTAAGATAAGTTATATTATATCTTAAATTATTATAATATATTTTATGTATATTTTGGATTATTATAAATTATTTTATATAATTTATGTTTTATAAATTATCTTAATATTTTGATTACGTTAATTATTTTTTGAACTCTATTTTCTTAAATTAAAATTCATGGATATATTTGTTTAACTTTTAAAAATTATTTGACAATAGTTTTATAAACAAGTATGCTTTGTAAGTACCACCATGGAAGTCTCATGTCTTGGGGGACTTAAATATCTTTGGCCTCTATTTGACCACTTTGTAGTTTTCTGTTTGTCATAGATCCATTTGTTGAAAAATTTGATTTTTATAGACTTATTTTGGGCCAACTTTGAGCCCAAAATTAAGTGGGTCCGATACGTCTTTTGAGGTAGGTCCAAAGAGGTAGCGTGTTCCTTTGGCAAGTCATACGGTGAAGATGGTTCATCAAAACCATTTATGAGTGAATGGAAAGTTGACGTCGTTTTCAGGTTCGTGGCATTGGACATTTAAAGAAATAATATGTGGGTTTTCTTGTAAGGCTTGTCCCACATTAGAAACTTAAGAGAACTTATATGTGTACATAAGTTCTAGGTGGCAACACTTGGGTTAGGCCCCAAGGGGCACCGCAAGTTTGTAGAAGTGAGGAGTTATGGACAAGTGGAATCTTGGCTCAAACCACCACACGCGCGTGCGCCGCTGCCGTCCGTCTAGCCGAGCCGTGCTATGCCGAACGTGGTTGTGGGTCAGATCGGTTCTAATGCTAATTTTTTTTCACAAAATTCATTTGAATTTTTTCAAAAATTCTTACGGGAAATTAATTCAAAATTTGCACCAAATTTGAATTCAAATTTTTTGTCCATAATTGTGCCTCTTCCAGTCCAAAATTCCAACAGATAAACTGCCACAAACTGCCTAGTTGAACCGGACATATTTTTTACCAGTCCAAACAGATTCGGGTTTTTCAACAGGTTCAAAACTGGGTTCAAACTAATTTTGCACCTATTCAGTTTGAAATCATACCTATTCAGGTTTCAATTCATACATGTTCGGCCCTATAAATACATACCATCTTCCAGCATTTTTCTTCAATCCGAAATACTTCTTCTTGCCTTCATTTGTCTCCTTTGCATTATCTATTCTTCATATTATTTTTTGGAGAAATATTTGAGAGTATAGAACTCAGGTTCAGTTCGCCATACAAATTGTTTGGAGTTCTACTACAATTTGTGAAGATCATTGTATCTTGGGAGATAGATGCCATTTTTCTGTAAGCACCACAGCGGGGCGAATCTGTCTTAAGGACAGAGTGTCACACACTCAACTTGATCTTTTAAATATTTATTCAGTTCAGCAAAATAAATTCGGTAAGTAATTTATTTTATTTGTTTGATTTGTTTCAATTTATTTATTTTACACAGAAGATTATTCCAACAATCTCAAAACAGATTCGAATAATTCTTTTTATATAAAATTTTTCGTTTGTTTCCTTTTCTCTTCTTCTTACAAAATTATTTTCTATAATTTTACAAAATAATATTCTGGTTAAAAAAAAAATAGTAGTTATATACTATTTGACAAATAGTAGTAATATACTGTCCATTTTCTTTAACAATTAGTAATAATCTACTGGTGTCATTTAGGGCCGGCTTTGGCCTAAGGCCAATAAGGCTTGTGCCTTAGGCCCCACAATTTTGGCCCAAAAAAAGGGCCCTCCCAAATTTAATAAATTGTTATAGGGCCAACTTTTTTTTGTTTTGTTTTGTTTTTTGTTTTAGGATCAATTTAAAGGGCCCCAAAATGTTTGATTGGGCCCGTGTCTAGTTTAGTCCATATTTATGTGGTTTGGCCCATATTTATTAAAAAATATATATATATAAAAAAAAAAAAAAAAAAACAAATAAAGTGTTTGGGACCAACCCAAACCATACATACAATATACAACATTGTTCACTTAATATATGAAAGTAAATTTTAGTTTATAATTTTAATAATTATATGTGCAAGTATACTTAAATAAAAAATTTGTGAATACTAATCATTTTAATCATAAATTTTTTATTAAAAAAATATCTATTAGAAGGGCCCCATTTTCATAGTTCGCCTTAGGCCCCACAAATCTAAAGGCCGGCCCTGGTGTCATTAACAATTTAGAATATTTATTTGTGAAGTTTGTCAGAAATTAATTTTGATTTTCATAAATAATTTTTGAGTATTCATTAATTAAAATTCTGATTTCAGTATTTTAATTTTTGAAGTGTTACAGAAACTTAATTTTTTGTGTGGAATTAATTTGTTTAAATAAAATTTTATTTTATTTTCAAAATTAATTTGAAATAAAAGTTACAATTCTTGTTTTTTTTATTTTACAGAATTTAAAATTCTGTGTTTATGATTTAATTTTCTGTGTAGTGTAAAATTCTAATTATAATTTTGTTTTATAATTTAGAATTCATGGCTACAGAAAACTAGTCAAACTAATGCTCAAACCAGTACTAGTATGGTGCCTGCAATTGCGCCAACCCCTCCTTATGTTAGGATTGTGCCAGTGAATCATGGTAAAAAACCAGAAAAGTTATTAGGAACTGATTTTTTCAAAGGCAAACGAAGATCAAGCAAGAAAGTTGCTCAAGTCGATATGATTGAAGTAGATAAAATTTCCAATGGTATAGATGTTATAAATCTTTCTGTAGTTGTTTTCGAGGCAAACCTTGTCGGAAATCCTAAAGAGTGGTAGGTGGACACTGGTGCTACTCGCCACATCTGTGCTGACAAAAAGATGTTTACAGCTTATTCTATAGTAGACAACGGTGAACAACTTTTTATGAGCAACTCCTCAACTTTCAAAGTTGAAGGATAAGGAAAGATTATTCTGAAGATGATATCCGAAAAGGAACTCAGTCTCAATAATGTGCTGCATGTACCAGACATTCGCATGAACCTTATTTTCGGATCTTTGTTGAGTAAAAATGGGTTTAGACTAGTTTTTGAAAGTGACAAGTTTGTATTTACCAAAAACGAGATGTATGTAGGAAAATGTTACATGTCTGATGGCCTTTTCAAAATAAATGTAATGATTGTTGTACCTTCTGTTATTAATAAAAATACATTTTCTTCTTACTTGCTTGAGTCTTCAAATTTATGGCATGGTAGACTTGGACATGTTAATTATGGATCTTTGCGTAGATTAATTAATATGGAATGTTTACCTAAATTTGACATTGATTTAAATCATAAATGTGAAATTTGTGTTTAGGTAAAATTATCCAAAACTCCTTTTCATTCAATTGAAAGAGGTACAGAACCATTTGAATTAATTCATAGTGACATTTGTGATTTTAAATCAATTCAAACTAGAGGTGGAAAAAAAATATTTTATCACTTTTATAGATGATTATACTAGATATAGTTATGTTTATTTAATTCGAACCAATGATGAAATTTTAGAAACTTTCATTCAATATAAAAATGAAGTTGAAAATCAACTTGGTAAGAAAATTAAGAAACTTAGAAGTGATAGAGGTGGTGAATATGAATCACTTTTTGGTGAGTTTTGTATAGAACATGTAATAATTCATCAAACCACCACTTCTTACTCACCTCAGCAAAATGGAATTGCTGAAAGGAAAAATAGGACTTTAAAAGAAATGATGAATGTCATATTAATAAATTATGGATTACCTCAGAACTTGTGGGGAGAAACAATATTTTCTACTAATTATATTTTAAATAAAGTACCCCGAAATAAAGTGAATCAAACACCTTATGAAATGTGGCATGGGAGAGTACCATCCTACAAATACTTAAAAAGTGTGGGGGTGTTTGGCTAAAGTGACTATTCTTAGTCCTAAAAAGACTAAGATATGTCCTAAAACAGTTGATTGCATTTTCATTGGTTATGCCAAGAATAGTAGTGCATATTGGTTTTTGATTCATAAATCAGAATATTCCGAAATGCGTGTAAATACTATTACTGAATCTCGGAATGCATCTTTCTTTGAACATGTGTATCCAAATAAAACTGAACAAGAGACTAGTACAAACAAAGATCTCATGATGCTATTATTAGTCAAGATCAAGAACATGATCAAGAACAAGAGCAAGAAATAGATCAAAATGAAGAAGAGGAACCTAGGCGTAGTAAACGTGCTAAAACCTCAAAATCTTTTGGTTCAGATTTCTTAACATTTTTGTTAGAAAATGAGCCTTTAACTTTCAAAGAAACTATGTTCACTCTCGAAGCTCCTTTATGGAAAGAAGTTGTAAACAGCGAAGTTGAATCCATCCTGTAAAATCATACTTAGAAATTGGTGGATTTGCCACCAGGTTGTAAATCTCTTAGGTAAAAGTGGATTTTCAAAAGAAAAATAAAAGTAGATGGATCAATTGACAAATACAAGACAAGACTTATGATCAAAGGTTTTAGACAAAAAGAAGGTCTTGATTACTTTGACACATACTCACCAGTTACTAGAATAACATCCATTAGAATGCTAATTGCCATTACATCTTTTTATAATCTAGAAATTCATCAAATGGATGTTAAAACTGCTTTCTCAAATGGTGTGTTAGATGAAGAAATTTACATGGAACAACCATAAGGATTTTTTGTTCCAGGAAAGGAAAGAAAATGTGTAAATTGGTTAAATCATTATATGGTTTAAAACAAGTGTCAAAGCAATGGCACTAGAAATTTGATAAAGCAATGATGTTAAATGGATTCAAAATTAATGAATGTGACAAATGTGTTTATATTAAAAACACAAACAAAGACTATGTTATAGTATGTCTTTATGTGGATGATATGCTCATCATAGGTAGTAATAATGACATGATTAAAACTACAAAGAAAATGTTGAATAAACATTTCGACATGAAAGATATAGGGATTGCTGATGTAATTCTTGGTATGAAAATTACCAAAACATCAGAACGATATGCTTTGTTACAATCACATTACATTGAGAAAATATTTGACAAGTTTAGCAAAGATGGTGATCATCTTGCTAGAACACCTGTGGATGTTAATTTGTTTATTTCTAATAATGTACAAGAAAGTGTTTCTCAATTAGAGTTTGTCCAAATTATTAGAAGCTAAATGTACTTGATGAACTGCACTCACTCGGATATAGCTTATGCAGTAAGTAAATTAAGTAGATATACGAGTAACCCAGGAATAAAACACTGGAAAGCGATTATAAGGGTTCTAAGATACCTCAGATTTACTCATAACATTGAGTTAAATTATACTAGATATCCAGCAGTACTTGAAAGATACTGTGATGCAAATTGGATATCAAATATTAGAGACTCAAAATCTACCAGTGGGTATGTCTTTACTCTTGGTAGTGCGGCTGTATCTTGAAAATCTTCCAAACAGACTTGCATTGCTAGGTCTACTATGGAATCATAATTCATAGCTTTAGATAAAGTTGGGGAAGAAGCAGAACGACTTCGTCACTTCTTTGAAAATATTCCAATGTGGCCAAAACCGGTTCCTGCTATATGCATACATTGTGATAGTCAATCAGTAATAGATAGAGCACAGAGTCATATGTATAACCGTAAGTTGCGACACATTCGTCGTCGACATAACACCGTGAGACAACTATTCTCTAATGAAATTATTTCCATTGAATATGTGAAGTCTAAAGATAACATAGCGGATCCACTAACCAAAGGGTTAACAAGAGAGTTAGTTGAGAATTCATCAAGAGGAATGAGACTTAAGCCTATTAAATAAGAGTTACCACAATGGCAACCCAACCTATTTGACTAGATATCTCAAGATCTAGGTTTAAAGGGACAACCGAGTTGTGTATGACTTAGAAGGATCACTAGGGAGTCAAACTCCTACCTATTTCTATGATGAAATAGTGATGTCTGCAGCGTTTTAGGTTAAGTACTACTTTTAATGATTCTTATATCTAAGTATACCTAGTGGAGCATGACAGGATATTCTTCATAAGAATCACCTATATGAGTGTGAATTGGGCCGATTCTATGAGATTTGTGAAGGACTACAATTCTCTAGAGCACTCATGAAAGACCAGGTTGTTCGGGGCCAAAATGAACACAATAGTGAGAACTAAACTATGTCTGAGGATATACTGTGTGAGTTCTATTGTCTTAGTTTACATAAATGGCTGAACAGTTCAAGATATCATGTTCACTCGTTAGCTAGTAAATCCGATAGTGTCTCACAATGGAAGGTTCAAAGCCAAAAGCTACTTACCCTTTGCAAAATATTTCCAATTTCTGTACTCTCTGTAATTAGATCATGTTATTACATTTTCTCTCCGTCAAATTCCATTCATGTGGGGGATTGTTAGAAATTTTGGTTTTTATAGGCTTATTTTGGGCCAACTTTGAGCCCAAAATTGAGTGGGTCCTACACGTCTTTTGGGGTGGATCCAAAGAAGTGACGTGTTCCTTATCGCTTAGCAAGTGACACAGTGAAGACGGTTCGTCAAAACCATTTATGAGCGAATGAGAAGTTGACGCTGTTTTCAGATTCGTGGAATTGGACATTTAAAAAAGTAATATGTGGGTTTCCTTGTAAGGCTTGTCCTACATTGGAAATTTAAGAGAACTTATGTGTGTATATAAGTTCTAAGTGGCAACACGTGGGTTGGGTCCCAAGGGGCACTCCAAGTTTGTAGAAAGGAGGAATTATGGACAAGTGGGATCTTGGCTCAAACCACCACACATGCGCGCGCCACCGCCGTCGTCTGTCCGACCAGCTAGCCAAGCCAAACCGTACCGGGCTCGGGTGTAGGTTGTGGGTCGAGTTGGTTCTAATGTTAATTTTCTAGACAAAATTCATTTGAATTTTTTCAAAAATTCTTGCGGGAAATTAATTCAAAATTTGCACTAAATTTGAATTCAAATTTTGTGTCCATAATTGTGCCTCTTCCAGTCCAAAATTCCAACAGATAAATTGCCAGAAACTACCCAGTTGAACCAGACAGATTTTTTACCAATCCAAACAGATTCGATTTTTCAACAAGTTCAAAACTGGGTTCAAACAGTTTTTACACCTGTTCAGTTTGAAATTATACCTATTCAGGTTTAAATCCATACATGTTCGGCCCTATAAGTACATACCATCTTCCAGCATTTTTCTTCAATCCGAAATACTTCTTCTTGTCTTCCTTTGTCTCATTTGCATTATCTATTCTTCATATTATTTTTAGAAGAAATATTTGAGAGTATAGAACTCAGGTTCGGTTTGCTATACAAATTATTTGGAGTGCTACTACAATATGTGAAGATCATTGTATCTTGGGAGATAGACGCCATTTTTCTGTAAGCACTGTAGCGGGGTGAATCTGTCTTAAGGACAGAGTGTCACACACTCGACTTGATCTTTTAAATATTTATTCAATTCGATAAAATAAATTCGGTAAATAATTTGTTTTATTTGTTTGATTTGTTTCAATTTATTTATTTTACATAGAAGATTGTTCCAGCACCATTGACCTCTTTTTTTATTGTCACTCTTGTGACCTCTGTTCTGTTCTATTCTGTACCGTGGTCATGGTTATTTATTTACATAATTTTCGTATTTCAGTTTCTGTTACTTTAAATAATTTGTTTATTCAAATTAAGCAATGTAAATATTTTAGTTTAACTAACTATCCATGGTTATTTTGTATCCCCTATACTCTTGGCATAATATTTCTCACTCTGTTATGTGTTCATAGCTGTTACCCTTTTAGGTGATAAGATGTAAGGAAGATCTGTAATCTCGTGTAGTGGAACCCACACAAGAATTTGATGTTGATCCGTTATTTTTTCTTTATTTTCTTTTCTTCCTTTTGTTTTTTTTTTTTTTTTACTGATAATCAATCAAGTTGCGATTCTAACCCTAAACCCATAGGGTTAGGTTGTGGCACAGATAGATTAAGGTAATCATGTAAAATTACTTCCCACATCTTATATTAAATAATAAAATTATTTTTTTTTATTACTTATAACGTAACCTACAATTATGAAAATTAGGAGTGTTCAGCGGATATTTTGATCCGTACACATCGATCGAACTAAACTGATCTGCCGCATTTTGGACGGATGTGTGATGACAAGCAGACAGTTGCGGATTATTTTTTTCAATCTGCCTAGTTTTGGATGGATGACGGATTTTGAGTTTCATTTGACCGCAACCGAATAGCCAAACTGCGAGTACTCCATGTAATTTGTAAGACTTTGTATTTTTAATTTGTTTAAATATTCTATTTATGTTTTCAATTAAAAGAGAGTTTAGATATTCTGTTGTGTTTTCAATTTAGAAATACTTTTATCAAATGAAAAATGTTGATATTTAAAATTTTTTGTGTGGAAAATATAAGGGTTAATTTTGTCATTTTAAAAAAAATCAAATTAAATAGTTTTTGAATAAAAAAACAGTAATTAAATAGTTTTGATAATGTATGATTTTCTTATTGGTATTTTGACAATTTACTTAATAATCTTTTAATTATTTTGAGTTAGATTGTTACAAAAAAAAATGTTGATAAGTTATATTATGTTCAAAATTTATAAAAATTTAAACTGCCAAATCGATTCTCATCTATTCACCAATTTGACAAATGGATGCAGATTAATTTTTTTCAACCTGACAATTCAACATCCGAATAACGGATTGGAGGTTCTCCAATCTCAACTGAACCATGGACATCCCTAATAAAAATAATATAATATGAATAACTCATGTGAACACACAAACACACGCATATATGGCCTTGTCATACAACAAAGTGGTGGTTGTTAAAAAGATACTCTAGATGACTTTGAATTCTATGGCAAAAGAGTCACACAGCTTGACTTCCAAAGCTGTAATTTATTAATTTTTTTAATTTTTTTTATAACTTAAATAAATTTTATAAAAAAATTAATTATTTAATGTTAATATCCATTTCATAATTTTCAATTTTAAAAAATTATACCAAACAAGTTATCACTGCAAGAGTCCTTGTATGCAAATCCTATTGTTCACTATAAAGTTGGTCAATTAAAAGACGGAAAATGTCTCGTAACTCAAATTTTGTGGCTCAAAAGTGGCTCAAATGGCTAAAACGACGTCGTTTTGGCCATTTTTATGTTGTTCTGTACTCAAAACGACGTTGTTTTGGCCATTTGAGCCACTTTTGAGCCACAAAATTTGAGTTACATAGCATTGTCATTAAAAGACCAAACCACTAGGAATTTTGAGCCCTTTTCAAACAAAAACAAGTTGGTTATTAATTTATTGACTTATTTTTATGACATTACGTCTATATTTTAATGTGTATTTTTTCGTAATGAATAAAAAAATCAATTTATAAATCATACTCAAAATAAAGATAGTGTTTAATAGAGTTTTAGAAATACAATTTGAGAATAGAGTTATATTTTGAATTTATGAGTTTTGAAATTATGATTTGAGAGTAAAAAATGTGTTTGGTAATGAGTTTTGAAAAGACTTTTAAATTGAGTTTTGAGTTGAGCGTTGAATTATGTTTTAAATATTTGATGTGACATGTGAAATAAGAAAATTTGTTTGGTTATGAGTTTTGAAAAAAAAAAATCAAAATTTAATTAAAAAAGTTATAACTCATAATCAAACACACTGCTCAAAACTTTATTGAAAATTATGTTTAAAACTCATAACCAAACTCTTTTTAAAATTCAATTCAAAAAAATAATTATTAAAAAAATAACATAATTTTTTTTAATTGAAAACATTGCAAACAGAATAATTTTTTTTTCAAAATAAATATTCAATTACTGCTTTAAAATAACTTTTAATTGTATATTTGGTTGGAATTATTTTTTAAAAATATTTTTGATTTAAAATATAAAAAATATATATTATTTTTGTTAAAAAAAATAAAAACAAAATTCCCTTCTTCTTTTTTTTTCCTTCTAAATAACAGGTACCAATTGCCAAAAAAAAAAAAAAATTGTTCTGGTCAACCTTTCGATCAACTGTCCGGACATCCGGGGGAATGACCGGGTAGACCCACGTCACGTTTTTCAAAATTCAAAATTCAAAAAAAACTCTCTTCTCCAAACAAAAGCTAAAATGAGTTTTGAGATGTTATATTAGAATTAATTTTTAAAAATTTTAACCAAATAAACTGTTGAAAAAAAGTTTTGGAATTATGTTTTCAGAGCTGCTCCAAACACTGCCAAAATATTTGTACTATGCATTCTTCATTTTTGAATATTCCCTCTTTTTCTTCCTTTTTTTTTTTCTTTTTCTTTTTTGGTTCTTGATATTTGTCAGTGCCATCATTTGATACAACAGGCAACTAATAGGCTCCGTTTGAGATATCACTTTGAGTTAAAATAGTCATATAGAATGAAATTGGTTATTTTAGTCAAATAAAATAAAATGTCACATTTAATTCATAATTATTTTATTTTATTTCTTACAAAAGTTAAAAAAAATTATCCTAAATAAGATTTTTTTAATCCCAAATTAAAGTAGCCAAAAAATAAAAAAATCAATCCACAACTCCAACGAAGCCTAATCAGGAGGGATGAGGAGTGGAAGGCCCCATCTTTTGCAATGAGAGAGTAGTTAAAAATTCATAAAATATAAAATTTTAAGTATAATTTATAGAGCAATGGTAGAGGGCCCAAATTCTGTGGCTCAAATGTGGCTCAAATGGCCAAAACGACGTCGTTTTGAGTACAAAACAACATCAAAATGGCCAAAACGACGTCGTTTTGGCCATTTGAGCCACATTTGAGCCACAGAATTAGGGCTCCCAAACATTTTTCATAATTTATATGCGCGTACATAAATCACAATTTTTTTAAAATCAAATAGTTGATGTTCTAATTTATCAAGATCTACGTTATGCTATCCTAAAAGATAAATAAATGAAATTTCAACACATTAAAGTTTAATTTTTTTTAAATTAAACTTAAATAATTTATATTATTTTAATAACTTTTTAATTTTTTACGAAAAAATGTATAGATAAATAAAAAAAAATGATGTAATAACTTAAAATAATTTTTAAAATTTTTAACTAAAATATGTAATTCGCAAACGATGGAGGCATGAGTTAACTCTTTTAAGTTTACAAGCCTTCCGTAATGAGAGCAATGCATCGGTAAATCTTTTGAGAGTTTCGGAATATGACTAGGTCGGTCCAAGTATCTTGAGGTCCATCTAAAATAATATATATATATATATATATAGATGTAATGGTATTTTAAGGTGACCACGTTGGGCCCTATATGATGAAGTCCAAAGTGAGACATGGGCTGGACTATAAGTCCAATTTTATAATGCCAAAGAATTGTGAGACTACACATTTTAATTTTGCAACTTGCAAGCGACATCAGGCTCACTGACATTTGACAGAAGCTTTACGCAATTGTTTAATAATTTCGAAAGTAACAAAAAGAATTGTGGTCTTTTTACTACTGTTTCTAGGGTGGGCGCAGGTCGGTTGTGGTTACGAAATTTTTAATCTGTCATCTGTCCGTTAGATTGACGGATTGGAAAAAATCAATCCGCATCTGTCCGCCAATCCGGCGAATGTGGATTGAGCGGATTGGCGGTTTGGCGGATGGATGCGAATCGGTTTAGCGGTTTGAAATTTTATAAATTTTTAACATAATTCAACTTGTGCACTTCCTCACAAAAAAAAAAAAGAAAAAAAAAAGAGAGAAAATATTACAGTCAATGACTTAAAAAAGTATTACAATTACTGTATGCCTCATCCAACGAAAGAAAGTTTGAAACTTTATAATATCACAATCACTGCATGCCTCATTCACATATTACAATCACAACATGTCTCATCCACATAAAATATTACAATTTGTGGTTCTTAAAATATAAAAACAATTCAAATCACCAAAACTATGAATAGAGCAATAGTAGAGATTATGTCTCTGTATTGTTACATTTATATATATTTTTGAAAATAAAAATCAACCAACATATATCATATTTTCTATTTATTACTTTTAGAGTTAGATTTAAAAACCAAAAAATATAGATAAATAATACGTTTATTTTTTTCAATTCAAAAAATATATTCAAGTTGAAAACCTTTTTTTCAACAGAATATTTGAACTCTTTTTCAATTAAAAACACAAGCAAAATATTTAAACAAATTGAAAACACAAAGTTTTATAAATTACTAAGGGTGCTTGCGGTTTGGCGGTTCGGTTGCGGCCAAATGAACCTTAAATCCGCCATCCGTCCGCCAATTTGGCGGATTGAAGAAAATCAATCCACAATCGTCCGCTCATCATCACGCATCCGTCCAAAATGCGACGGATTAGTTTGGTTCGGTCGGTTTTGACGGATCGGTATATCCGCTGCTCACCCCTAACTGTTTCAGCTTATGATTTAGTTTGTGACTCTGAGGTGGAGTCTATTAATTGGCTTTGACTTTGGAAATTGAAGCTTCCTCAAAAACTCAAGGGATTTCTTTGGTTAGTTTTGCATCATAGATTGTTGACTAATGAATTAAGAGTCGGAATGGGGCTGTCTGACTCCGATGTTTGTGTGGGTTGTGGTGATCAATTGGAGGATGTTGATCATATTTTCAGAAACTGTCCCAAAGCTCGTCCTATTTGGGTTAATTTAAACTGTGCAAGTTGGCTGTTTAACTGCAGGCATCTTTCCTTTAATGCTTGGCTAGAATCAATTTTGAAGAGTATTCACTTGTTATTGGCCATACAACCTTTGTTGTTACTTCATGGCAAATTTGGAAAAACCGAAATCAGTTTATTTTTGAACATGTTCAGACTTTTTTGCAGCACAGTATCTTTTCTATCTTGAGATATGCTTCTGATATAAAAGATGCTTTTAAACATTCTTTTGCTCTTTCTTTATATGACAGACTGGTTGTGTGGACTCCCTCTTTTTTCAGGAACTTTAAAAATGAACACGGATGGAAGCGCCAGAGGTGACCCAAGAGGTGGCGGCTTTGGTGGTTTGATCCGCGATGAGAAAGGAATCTGGATTTGCGGTTTCTACGGGAAGCTTACGAACTGCTCATGCATTGAGGTAGAAATTTGGGCCATATATCGTGGTTTGACAATTGCTTTTGAAAAAGGTTACAAGGATCTGATCATAGAAACTGACTCCACGGACGCCATTCACATGCTGAAGGAGAAAGTGAAGGTTATTTCTTTTTTGCGCAGCCTGGTGGAGGACTCGAAGTTTCTTATCCGTAGATGTGGCTATACTCTCCAACACGTTTTGAGGGAGGGCAATCTAAGTGCTGATGGCTTGGCTAAGATGGGTGCTGATCAAGATGAACCACTTGTTGTTATGGAAGATGCCCCGGATGGCATCCGCAGTCAAGTTGTGGCGGACAAGATTGGGCGCAACTCCCGTAGGCAAAGCTCTTCTATTCCATAAGTTGTTTTTGTTTTTGTTTTTTGTTGTTTTTTTTCCTCTGTTTGTCTTTCTACTTTCCGATGTACCCAAAAAAAAGAAAGTAACAAAACGAGTAAGTTAATATCAATTGTTTTCACGAATTGAAAGAAAATAGATTGATGGCTGATGAGAATGAGGGATCTTTTATACAGTAAAAAATTTAAAATTTTCGAGATATTGATTTGTGATTATATTTTAATTTTAACTAATAAATAATAATTAAACAATCAAAGACAAATTGACATAAGGCAAACACATAATACTATAAGCCAGCCAATCAAGTAAGTGAACTGTGTGCAGATTCCACAACTGCCACCGTTGGAACCAATGAAGCAAATGATTAGCCCATCACGTCATCCGGAGAAACGAAATACCAAAAAGTTATTTGAATCATTTCCTTTTATTCAATCTCTCTCTTCCCATTCCTTTAGAACTCTATTGATGACTAAGGAATAAAAACAAGCTCTTTTGTACCATTTCAATCGCTAGCCTGTAATCAAGCATAGTAGACTGAAGTAAGGAAGATAATTAGTCATCTTCTTCTTGGCTTTCTTCTCGTGGAGATACAATTGAGGAAAAAGAAAGAAGTCAAGTAAAGAGCATGTCAGGCACACAAAAGTGCTCGCCCTTTCTTTTAAGTAGGCTGTTTTTTTCAGAACGCAGTTCAGGACACAACGATTTAACGTGAAAAAAATCACAATTGGACACTTTCAATTGTGATAAAAAAAATTACGAGTTAAAAAAACAAAACTATCCACTAAGAAAATAAAAGTGAATTACACAAGTGTATTATCAATTACCTAGTAAATCCATGCCCGAATTGAACCTACCTTGATGTGCCTCTTCCATCACCATTTTCACTACGGAATTATCTTGTCCAACGTTGAATCTACAACCCCGATTTTGAATCCATGACGATGAGCCACTCCATCCACCAAAGCTTCAAGCCCAAGTTCTCTGAAATCCACCAAAGAACACCTCTTTCTTCTGTAAACGAAATAATAAGAACAATTCTTGATGTTTGACAACCTGCAGTTCGTTAATCAATCAATCACCTTCTATACGCTGAGAAAACTCATATAAAACAGCCTCTAATAGAAAATACTTTATCTTTTCTTTCTCTCTAAAATTCTGGACAGTATAAACCCTAAAAACAACGAACGGTGCACTTTATAGAAAACAGAGCTCTGAAGACCGCTCGAGTGACCACTTCATCGCTCAAGCGAACCCACTAAAACGCGTGCCAATCGCTAGAGCCAAGACTCCACCGCTTGAACACAAAACAAATTCTCTAAGAAGTTCAGTCTACTCTGTAAAAATATTAGATGATGTCATTCACCGCTCAAGCGCATAAATGACCACTCAAGCGGTCAAATAACTTTGGCTTCAGGTGCGCTACCCCTCTACCCTGCCTGGGTGCTACCCGAACCTGCCATGGGTGGACCCTTGTGAGATGACCTAATTGCTCGATCCTCATACATATAGTCAGCGTAGTGACAAACATGAAAGCTTTAAGATCACAAACTTCTCTACATAAACACAATTCAGGTTGAATTCACATCTAAACACTCACATTCTCACTAAAACATAAGAACGAATAAAATTATAACTGAAAGAAATTTTGTCAAGCGAGATTGCCAATTAGAAAAACTTAACATATAGAACAAATATGAGAGTTATTTTATATATACAAAAATAAAGTTATTGGGGGTGTTGTGAAGGGAAATATGAAATGGTAGTGATGGTTGAAGCGGGAAGAGAGGTAACGACGATGAACATGTGACGGTGATTGAAGAACTGAATAACTAAATAGTAAAGATAATTGCAATACTAAGGCCTCGTTTGGGAATTCTCATTTTTAGTAAAAAAGTCAAAAAGTTACTAAATTAGTCAAAAAGCCAACAACCCATACCAAAAAGTCAAAATTCTTTTTTCTCTCTACTTTTTGCACATCTTTTCGTAAAAAGTCAAAAAGTCATCTCAAACATACTAGTTTTTTTTTTATCTCATATTTTAGTCAAATAGCAACAAAATTACTAAATTAGCATGTTTCCAAACTAGGCCTAAGAGTACAAAAAATATCTATATTCAAAAAATAATATAATAATATGGATAAAAAATGTCAACCTTGCTAGCGTGAATTTACATCACTCTTGACACTAATCTTTTAGGGTAACAGAAGTGATATATTTGTGTTTTCTTAGCTAAATAGGATGAGCTCAAGTCACTTTATTGTCTAGTTCAAAAAAAATAAAAAGAAATAAAAAGAAAAAACACTCTCAATCCTTTTCTGAATTGAACCCAACCGATAAGGGCAAGTGTAGTAACAACATGTAATGTCATAAACACTCTCAATCCTTATCTAAGTTGAAATGACTCCTAAGAGACTGTCATACCAAGTCATTTAAGTGCCCTTTGCAAGGACTACTTACCAGTAATAACGAAAATATGACTTCAAATAGTCAAGCATAGTTTAGGAATAAAGTGAAAGGGGTCTTACTAATTAGATTAAACACTACTAATGAGGCTTTACAATGAGATCATTCGTTCAACTCTTGTTATTATTGTCTATTATGTATTCTTTTAATTATTAATTTTAGTAACATGATAATATATGATAAATATAAAATAAAATGTGAAATAGATGATTGTAGTCAATAAAACATAGGAGGTAGAAACAATCACTTAATCTAAAACTCAGTTAACAAATATACGTGATCTTGAAATGTGATCTGGAAATGTGATTCATTAATTCTTGTCAATATATGTAAGAGCAACTCCAATACTAATAGACATTTTACCCTACGATAGTGCATATTATTGTATTTTGCTTAACCACTTTGCCTAATGTATACAAACACTTTCTGCTTCTCAATTTAATTAGCGTAACCTCTAAGACTTTTAAACACAGCTAATCAAGAAATAATTAAACAAAATACCTAAGGAAAGGCACCTCATCATAATCTCACAAAATTTTGTAACATAAATCATAAAATGACATAATATTTTCTCATGGCAAACAATCTACAATTTTTGCTCATTTTTTTTTTTTTTTGGGTGAATAATTTTTTGCTCATTATAAGAAAGTGTAACTTTTTTTTCTTTTTCTTTTTTTTTTTTTTTGAACTTGAAAGTGTAACTTTGTTATTCATAATTTTAAGGTACATATCATAATTTCATCATTTGTAATAATTTACATCAAAAAGTTACATAACAAACCATAAACATTTATAACTTTTACTACAAAAAATCATAACCTTTTTATAATGTAATTTTTCTAAATATCTATTAGTGTGTTTGGTTTCAATTTTTTGAATTTAATTTTTTTGGGATTGAGTTTTTTATTTTTTGCATTTTTTTATTTTTAGTGAATATTTTTAAAATTTTAAGCATTTTTTTTTTTTTACTTTTTTAGATGCACATTATTTAGATGTATCTAAAAAGTAAAATATTTATAAAAAATATATTTTAAAAAATCAATAAATACACAATAATATAAAAAATGTATTGAATTATTGTATTTTTTTATTTATATTTTTGGTATTTAGTGAATTTTCTAAAGATTTTTTTTCCACGGATATTATATTTTTTAAATGTACTTATGTTAAGTGTATTTAAAAATTAAAAAAAATTACTTAAAATATTAAAATAATCAATAAAAATAAAACAAATACGAAAAATAAAAAAAATTAATTTTTTAAAAGTAAATTCTAAAACTTCAAAACCAAACAAGCTGTATGGTATTGTCTATTCTATTAGAGTGCCTGTACGAGCGCAGAATAATCTTCTCGTATAATCCTGTTGATCAAGTTTGCGCTCCTCCAAACATCGTCGCTTTAATTCTTGAAAACACAAATGTGAACTAGCCGACGGGTGTGTGCCGGATACCTCTCCGATGCCTAAGTCAGCAAATAGACAATAGACTGAAAGTTCTGTGTTTCTGAGAGTTAAAATTGTGATACCTGTACATAGGTCCTGCTATGAGCTTTTATATACTTTGCCTGGCACAACCCTAGTAGGATTCCAACTCTCCTTATAAGAGTCCTCGTAAGAATCACACACGCCACTCACTACCAACTAAGTGAGATGGTTTACACAATTCTAGTAGGACTCTGCTTTCCTTAGCAGAATATTTCTAGGAGTCTCATCACTGCAGCCAATTGAGATGACTACCACAGTTGAATAGCAGTATAACCGAGCTAACACTAGCCCTTTGTCATACTAAATCCGCTGCCTTCATATGCAATACCTAGCTCGGCCCTTGTTTACTTATACCTTGGTTGTCTGTTTAAACCGAGCTATCTGCTGCAATATTCGACCGATATAACAAGGCGAGGTCCAACTTGTAAAGCATAAACACCTCAGCCCATAGCTCGGCTCGAACTTCACCTGGCCCAAGTTCATTAGTTTTTAGACCGAGCCACAACAACTCCTACCTCGATCCGTCGTTTGACCTAACTTTCAAAGAAGTCTGTTCCTTAGCTCGGCTCAATTTATTTATAAATTAGCCTCGTAGTGCCATTTTGTGACAAAAATACACAAAATGAATAGAATCTTCTAAAATGCGTCTTTTGCTGAAAATGTTTTGACATTTGAATGATAATATCAGTCCTTGACAAGTGACTTGACTTTGTATTGAGAAAATAGCAGAAATAAGGTCTCGTTTGGAATTAGGCTTTTTTAATAATTTGTTAATTTTTTAATTAAAAAATAATGTAAAAAAAATTAATATATTTGGAATAATTTTTTGACTTTTTAGGAAAGATGTGCAAAAAGTAGAGAGAAAGGAAAATCTTTAATTTTTTAGTATAAGTTGTTGATTTTTTGACTTTTTTAATAACTTTTTGACTAAAAAAATCACTTGTCAAACGAGGCCTAATAGATGTTGCGAGACCGCAATTGCATTGACGATGAATTATTTATTAGTCAGTATATTGAGTGTATTTATAATTTAATTTATTTATTTTGTATTTAAGTGAATAATTTAAATCTTATAAAAATTTTACACACATCAATCTGAATTTCTTATCAAATTTCACAAATTCTGACAAAATAAGAGATTGTTTTTCTCCAATTTGTTTTTCCATTTTCTCAATTTTTTTACGTCCTCAATCATTAAAACAAATCATGAAAGTTTTTTTTTTTTTTTTTTCTCCGTTTCTTTTACAAGTAAAACTTCAAATATCTAAAATATCATTTATAAATATTTATTCACTCTGGTGTGGCATATGATTAGGTATTAGTTGATTAATTTTTAAATAAATCAGCATGGAACATACAAACGTTGAAGTAATTGAGGATAAATTCAAACATAAAATTTTATGAATTTTAAGTTTTTTTTCTTCTTCCAGAACATAGTACTCAATCCAAACACGTAGTTGAGCTATATGTATGATTAATTGTCAAATGAAAAATTCTAAAAACTCACAATTTAAACTTTCAAATTATTCATACTGATGCATAAGAAAGTAGAATCTTATATGATTGAGTGTTTGATAAATTAAAAATTAATACTTATTATATCACATCAACATAAATCAAATTTAAAAAATTATTTGACGAGTCGCAAAAATTTTTCACATCACAACTGTATGTGTGGATTTTTATTTCAATTGAATTTAATTTTGACTTTATGTCCAATCCTTTTAACTGTTGCCCAAAGTTTTTCCATAAGATGACAACTCATTTGGCACCTAAATAAAGTTATTGATTCCTCATTTATTTATTTTTTTATTTATGTGTGTGTGTGTGTGTGTGTGAGAGAGAGAGAGAGAGAGAGAGACTAAACTTGGTTCTCAATTTCTACACTCTTCACCAGTTCGCATCACATCTTATCTTTTATCGATTGTAGTCTATTAATTATGTTTAAATTCAACTATAATTTGACGATTAAAATTATAAATTATTTTTAAAGGATAACTTTAGTCACATTTATTATTATTATTATTTTTGTCGATAAACATGTTAACATAATACGATAGATGTGTCAAGGACATGACATGACATGATAACATATTAAATTGAGAGACAAAAAGTTAGCCATTACAGCTATTTGAAAGTTAGTTGCTGAGATCAATGAGTCAATACTAAGTCAAGACTAAGTTAAGTACAAAATCTGCAAAGTAGTTACTATGAATATGATATATGAATGACGTATAAGAAACCATGATCTGTTGAGGAAATTGTGGGATTTGATTCTCTTTTTTTCTTTCATGTCGCTGAGATTATAAATAGGTTAAGAGAGAAACAAAGAAAATGAATTCAAAAAGCACTCACAATTCGTGATATTAGCTTCTAGTTAGGAGTAGTTAAATTAGCAATTATAGGCGTAGATTAGTCATAGTTTTTTAACCCCCATTTATCTTTTTTTCTGTCGATTGTTATATTTTTCAATTTTTTGTTCTTATTTAAATTCATGCAACTTGTAACGAGTGTCAATTTATTTAAATAATACGGTAGCGCTTGGTAACGTTTACGTTTTTTGTTTATATTTACAAAAATTTTATAAACTAGTTTTGTTTATTTTTAGAAAAACATAAATTACAAACGCGTTTGGTTTGAACAAAATATTTAAAAAATTTTAAAAACATAAACTAAAAAATATGTTTGTTCAGGCCTAAAATATTTATATTTATTTTTTATTATTTATGACAATGGATACACATTATAATTGAAAAAAAAAATAATTAAAAAAATTAATTGGAAAAAAAATTGTTAGTCAAATTTTTAAATTTCTATTTAATTACGTTTTTTCCTCAAATTTACAAACTGAGACAACCATTTATAAACCAAAAAAATTATCAAATAAGTTTTTATGACAATTTTTAAAATTTTTATAAATATAAATTGAAAACTGAAAATAAAATGATTACCAAACATGCCTTTTGTTTTTTTTTTCTTTATTTAATTACTTCTAAGAAAGTCTTTAATTTGTTTAAGATATAAAACTCAACTACACGTCTGAACTTTTTTGTATTTATATAAGAATCCATTTAAATCCATTGATTAAACATTGTAGATTAGATTTAAACTAATTTTTGCTAACTTACATGGATTTTTGATGGACTTAAGTTGTTGTGGATGATGCATATTTCCTTCTCCATCACTCATACTATTCCCATTGGAATGATCATATAGTGGGTATCTTATTCTTATAAGAATAGGTAATATTCTTATTTATATACTAATGTGATATAATATATTGTAAAATAGGTAATATTCTTATTTATATACTAATGTGATATAATATATTGTAAAATACCTTACTCAAGCTATAAATATTATCCGTTTGGCAATAAGATTTGGGGTTATTTTAGCTACAAAAGACAAAATAAACTATTTTAACCACAACAAATAAAACATCATATCCAACCCATAATCATTACACTTTTCTCTCACAAAAAAAGTCAAAAAGTCTTTCCTAAATCAAGCTTTTTAGCTCAGACTAAAATAATTAAAAAAGTCAAAAAGTTAAAAAATCAATCCACTTCCCAAATGGAGGCATTATCATGTATTATTTGTTGTTGAAGATGATTTATTAAAGTTAAAATTCAACAATCACTTTAATTTGAAAAAATAATTTGCTGATTTCAAGTATGGTGCAACTTTTTTTGGCTATCATTTACACAAAAAATAAAAAATAAAAAACAAAAAATCCTCCATTTAGTAGTAGGAAAATGTCTCGTAACTCAAATTTTGTGGCTCAAAAGTGGCTCAAATGGCCAAAACGACGTCGTTTTGAGTACAGAACAACATAAAAATGACCAAAACGACGTCGTTTTGAGTACAGAACAACATAAAAATGACCAAAACGACGTCGTTTTGGCCATTTGAGCCACTTTTAAGCCACAAAATTTGAGTTACGTAGCATTTGCGTTAGTAGTAATAAAGTAATCATTATTCAACATTTTGCCACGCATTTTGTAATTATGATAGGGTCAAGTCACGTAATACTGGAAGAATCTGAAAAAAAAAAAAAAAAAAATCACTACAAGACAAAAAGTATGCTCAAGAGCATAGTCAAAAAGTTTTGTTTTTTTTATATATATATTTTTAAAAAAAATTTAAAAATCAATTAAAATATTTAGTTCACAAAATAACTCCTTAAATAAATAAAATTTTCCAATTAGAATTGACGTATATATTTATCTTGAATTGTCCCAATTTGTAGTGTCCTCCCTATTATAATACGAGTAATATATGTGCTAAATGCGAGGTTGTGTGATTCAAGGTGTATTCGCGTTGCTTGGTTTTTAGTTTTTCAAAACACTTTTTAGAAAGTTTTATTTTTTTATTTTTCGTATTTTTTTGTTTTTATTGAATTTTTTTTAATATTTTAAGTAATTTTTTTACTTTTTAGACACACCTAATATAAATACACTTAAAAAGTAAAAAAATTGTAAAAAAAATCTTTTAAAAATTCACTAAATACCAAAAATATAAAAAAATATAAAAATTCAGTACATTTTTTATATTTTTATGTATTTATTAAATTTTTAAAATATTTTTTCACAAATTTTTTACTTTTTAGATACATCTAAGTAAGGTGCATCTAAAAAAATAAAAAAAAATATTTAAAATTTAAAAAATATTCACTAAAAACTAAAAAACACAAAAACTAAAAAAGTCAATTTTTAAAAAACTTAATCCAGAAAACTCAAACCAAACACAGTAATTATTTTTTATTTTTTAAATTTTTCGATGAAAATATGAAACTTTTTGAATAAGAGGTTGTTTGGAAATTCTTATATTAATCTATTTTTATTTTTTATTTTTTTAAGTTATATTACTTTTTTATTTTTTTTACACATCTTTTTATAAAATGTTAAAAGTATTCTCAAATAATCCCTAAAAAAAGATGAAACTTAAACAATGAGATTTACATTAATAAATAGTATTTAAAATTCATTTTATGTTGTAATTAATGTCCTTTAAAAAGGATACTTTCAGACATTCAAATATTTTTTTAAACTTAGCAAATAATGAAAAAGTGAGTCTTGCTAATGATGATGTAATAGTATTGAGTAATAAAATTTAGGACGCATTACACTAATAGTTTCTTGAGTTTTGTTATTTTGGTCTATAATTTTTTAATTGTGACACGTTTGATCTTAAATTTTGAATCTTATTCTAAATAAAGTTAATAAAAAATATCATTATTCAATTTTAAAGGTAAAATCATCAATTTGATAAAATATAAAATAATTTGACAAAAATAAGTGTCAAAAAAATAAAAATTATTTCTACCCACCAAAGATAAAATTATATAAAATTGATAAATCTTTTATGTATTTATTTATTTATTTTTTTACCAAATTAATTTTTATTATTTGTTTAGATGATGATCATGTAATGAGTGGTTGTTACGCTTTTAATGTATAATTGATATATTTAATATATGAAATATTTTTAGTTTTGGATTTTTTGATTTAATGGACTGATTTAATATTGATATTAAAATTATCATCGTATTTGACTTTGAAAAAAATAGAAACTAATTTAATGAAAATAAAAACAATCACCCATTACGTGATTATCATTCAAGCACATAATAAAAATTAATTTGATAAATAAATAAATGTGTAAAAGATTTTTTAATTTTACATTTTATCTTTGGTGAGTAGAAATAATTTTTAAAAAATTAAAAAAAATTTATTCACATTTATTTTTATTAAATTAGTTTATATTTTATCAAATTGACAATTTTACCGTTGAAATTGAGTAATAATATCTTCAATTGTCCTTATTTGAAACAAGATTCAAAATTTATGATCAAATATATCACAATTGAAAATCAAGGAGCAAAGTGATACAAATCCCAAACTATAGGGACCATTTGTATAATTTGTTCAAAAATTTAAAACAATTATACACTTTTTGTGACACACATATTTATAAAAAAAATATAATTTTAAATTTTCTAGCAATATCCTAAAAACATGTTTAATAAATAAAATCCATGAATTTATGTTGACCAAACTTATTGTGTCAAAAAAAATTATGAAATTTGTTGATAAAAAATTAGTAATTAATTAATTTACCAAAAAAAAAAAAATTTATTTGCACACCAATCCATGTAGGTGTATAAAAAGGGGGTGTATTCAGAGAGGCAGTATATATTGTCAATTAGAAAAAGGTTACCTTATTAATTTATTTAGATTATATCATATTTTTATTTCTTTTATGTTTTAAAAAAATTTAAAAAAATTAAAATTTTTTTTTTTTCTCTTACTTCTCAAAATAGGCCACAATTGTGGCTTATTTTGGCAACTAAAAAAAAAATCAATTCATTAATTTATTAAGTTATTTAAATCACATTATCACTCTATTTTATTGTAAGAAAAATTCACTTTCCAAATTAGGCTGGTATCGCGGAACTAATTTACCGCAGTGCCCCTCAAGGAGACACGTCGGTCCAGACTGTCCACTACGGTTGTTGCGTACCGTGCTCTCGTGTGTTCTACCACAATAATCTCCTCCCTCTGTCTCAGACCCTGCTCCTTCTCCTCCGAACGTGCCGACTCTCTCTCTAAATCTTTTTCTAGGTAACGATCTCGGCTCGACAGATCTTCCTGTACATCATATGCTTATAATTATTTGATAAACAGTAGTTCTGGAAGTTTATACCGATCTGGATCGAGAAGAGAAGCCGCAGTTCGGCGGAGAGTGGTCGCCGGATTTCGTGGCGCCACCGATGGAAGAGCATAAGAGCAGTCAAGGAAGCTCGAGTTGCGGCGAAGTTCCGGTCAAGTTCGAACTGGCAGTTACTGGCGGAAGTAGTAGCAGTAGTCATGAATTCGACGGCGGAGAGGATGTTGCTGCTGCTGGTGCACTGTCCAACGGCGGCGGTAGCTCTGCAGGTGAGTTGATTTTATCGAACAACTCTCGCGTCAATTGAGTTTTGTTAACTTTGACGAAAAATTGTGGAAAAAAATAAAAAAGGAGCGAAAGAAAATTGAATCGGACTCTGACTTAGATTAGTTGATATGATTCTTAATCATCGAATTATAGGAGTTTAGCTGTCAATTTTGGTTCTTGAATCCTGACATGTACTGACATTGAAAATTTGGAAGCTAGAGAGTGATTCAATTGAGGCTAGAACTGCTATCTAAGTTTTGAAGAGTTAGGGGAATTGGAATATCATGATACATAATTTTCTAGTTTTATTATTATTATTTTCTTAGTTTTCTAGGAAGAAAAATGGAAGACAATAGATTTATTTGATTCAAGATACTGTTTCTTTTTTTTTTTTCATTTTTCTCTGTGCATTCTGAGCAATTACATGGGGATTATGGAATTTATATGGGAAATAACTTGACAGTGGTAGGAAGAAAACATAAATACAAAAAAGTGATAAACATTATAAATATTAATAATTAAAAAATCATTAACTTTTTCATTAACATGTAATAATTTTTAATGATTACTGCTGAATGGTAATTTCCCCAATTTTTATCTTACAAGCATTGACAGAGTTTTTGTATGTTGACTAGTTATATAACAGTTAGGCTTTATTTGGCAAATGCCAATCTACCTATGAGTAGTCTCTAAGCAACCCTTTTGAAAATTGTAAGTTAAAACGACTTCCCAAAGTCCCATCTCAAATTGGTTATGTTTCAATCAGCAGGGACTGCTGACAATGGAAGGAATGTTCCTAGAGTAAATACTTCACCGGTGGAGATATTGAGTGCTGACGTATCAGAGCCACCATCGAGTCAGGTTAAGTTGGAAATATCAAAAACCGAGAAGCATAGAAATAACAATATACTTGCTGAAGAGGCCGCACAAATTTTCGATGATAAAATTCCTGTCCAACAGAAGGTATAATTCCTTTTTTCGGTTGCACACTCGTTGCAAAAATGGTCGTTACTGTTTGACATGAATAACTAAATTGATGTTTTTCATCTTTTTTCCAGTCTCAATTTATGGTGATAAAGACTTTATATTACATATTCTGATCAGGTTACAGAAATATATTGAAGAGCCATTTGTTCTTTATAATGCATACATATATGATGTCCTTGTTTGGATGTGCTATTGGGTCACTTCATATATAGGAGGCTGGACCATTCAACTCTAGATTTCATTTTATCAAGGGAGTTAGGAGATGGTTGGGCACCTTTATTTATTTATTTATTTTGAACAAGCATGGATTAAATATTAATGGGACGCCATGGGGGCATTGCCCTTGTACGGTAAGAAAACAAAAAAGGAAGTATGTACAACTATACAAAACTCTATACCCTCCCCACTTTCCTATAAAATCAGCAAACAAAAATGAGGATTCACTAGAGTCCTCCATTAACCAAAAATGGTTTGGTCCAAGCAAGGTAAACTGGTCTGTGTGTAGCCATTTGTATTTCTTAAAAAGTTGATCTGTTTCTTTTTCTCCAAATACATTACATTAGCCACATAGGAACCACTCTCCAAGTCTTGTTGACCCTCAATGTGCGACACCCATGATCCCAACAATCAAGCAGTTGAATCACCGAGGCCGACATACAGAGAGAAGCAAAATACACATATCCCTAGCTTCCTTGCAAGGGATCAAAACTGATCAACATATTCTTGGGTACATATCCTTTTAAAGGTGCTATAGACACTTGCAGGTGGATACTGGAAATGGGGCCCTAGGTGCAAACTATTTTTTCAAATTACCAAATTGTTCGATTTTGTTGTCCCTCTTTTCCTTTCTCCTCAAATACCTTGCTAATAACTAAGATTCGTTAAACAATAGCCAGATTGGTCACAACAACAATTTAAACAGCTTTTTAAAATCGATCTAGAACAGTCAAAACAGATTTCTTTTCAGTGCAATAATGATGAGACATCTGACCGCTTCTTCTTCTATCATAATTGGAGAGAACAGTAATCTTCTTCTATAATTTTCCCTTGGGTTAGTTAGATTTTATGCAAAAAAAATTGGAAAATGGAGGAAATGTTACAAGGGAGACATCCAAATTTTGAGGGTTAATTACGCAGACCTCCTTTAAGGTTTCTGACAAATTATAGGAACCTCCCCTGTATTTTCTGAAATTACACTGTCCTCCCGTCAGAATTGTCGGCTAGCAGCCATTGACAGTAGAGTTGATTTTACATTTTTACCCCTGTACTTTTACTTGTAGTCAAACAATCTTATTAATTCAAAATATTCCATCCCACTACCTATTTTTGCTACTAAACATACCCATTCACTTCCTTTTTCCCTTCCATTCTCTTTCTAAAACCACCATTGCACAGGCACCATAGTTTCCCTAATACACCATCACCACCCTCACAACTATACATGCAAACATATTTAAACACATTACACATACACACACATATGTGTGTGTGTGTGTGTGTGTGTGTTTTCTCTGTCATAATCCCAATCGGTTTCATTAACCACGCCACCAACCCCCACAGATCACAGCCCCACCATCAACCATCACCGTAATCAACACCACTGTGAAGAAACAAAGAGGAAAGGAAAACATGGAGAGAGAAAAATAAAGGGATGAAGACCTAGACTATGTAGGTAGTGGTGGGTTTGTAACAGTGGATGGGTGGTGGGCTTGGTAACACTAACACCCACTTCCTTTGACAGCCAACTACTCTACCCATCGGAGTCAAATCCATCCCCCAAACACCAGATTTGCAACCCATTTGATGGACCTGTAATGACCAGATCAGTGGAGGTGGATTTGAGGCGACAGCGGCATCATATAGGCACATATATATATACTGTATATTGTATACATATATATTATGTATTTGTATATTGTGTATATATATATGTAAGTATTTATATTGTCCAAATTTGTGAGAACGCACATAAGGACCAGATCTATAACGGTGGGTTTTGGGTTTGGCAAAATGGATTGGGGTTACTTGGCAAAATGTATATTGTGTATATATAAGCTTATAGTGCGATCTCTAAATTTGTCCAGTGGCTTCAATTGGAAACTATGGCAATTTGGAAATGGAATGGTTTTTTCCACCATTACACACGGGGTGATTTAGTGGTGATGACAATAGAGGAGTTGGGTGGGGTGAGGGGAAAGAGATAGGGGGGGGGGGGGGGGGGGGGGGGGTTTGGTTGTGGAGTGGTGGAGTGAGGTGTTTGGTTGTGAAGGAGTGCTTGGTTACAATAATAACAGTAGAATAGGGGGGTTCGGTTATGTTTGCAAGGGTAGTCTTGGAATTTAAACACTAAAAAATGCATTTACAAGTATGTAAATGCATACTTGTATGTGTACAAATTTGTGTAAACTCTTTCTTCAAGTTGCTCTCTTTTCACTTCAAGTTGGTGTTGATTCTCTAAAATGAGCAGTGGACATGCAGTTTTCTGATTGTCGAGTTTTTTCTACAAATGTCTTACCATTTAGTCACAATCTACATGTATTGTAATAATATGGAAACATTTTTTTCCATCTTAGTTGTAGATTTTTGTTCTCTTAATATGTTTAATGTCAATATATAAATTGGCTTTAATGGTTTGGAACCAACTTTTATGTTTGAAAATAGAATGTTAATTAAAAAATTCAAAATAAGACAAAAAAGCCCACTAAAAAAGCTATGTAATAGCTGTAAAATGTACTTTTAATTAATTAATTTTCATGATACTTCATGCAAAGCCTCTACATTTATCTTTATCTTTGTTTTATTCAATCATCTTATTGCATGATTTTTCATTTGATATTGTAATTTTTTTCCTATCCTACTTACATTGTTGGGATTTCTTCCGAGATGCTGCAGTTGAAATTGTTGAACAGAATAGCTACTGTAAAAGATGATGGAACTGTAGAATTTGAAGTTCCAGGAGATGTTGAACCACATACGTTTGGTGTTGGATCTGGTACTGTTTATAATGGAGCTGATGATGAACCTCTTGAGTTAACAGACCCTCAGTATATTCCGCCGCTACAAATAGTGATTCTTATAGTTGGAACACGTGGTGACGTGCAGCCATTTATTGCAATCGGCAAACGTTTGCAGGTTGCAAGTCTTTCTTCATCTGTACAGACTGTTTTGTTTTTTTATTTCCTTGAACTACTTCAGTAATAGGTTATTCATTGACCTGCTTAGCTTGAAAGAGGGAGAAGAGGAGGGGTTGGGGGTTGGGGAAGAGAACTTATACCATTGACTCTTTTTTTGGGTAAGTAATACCAGTGACTTGATTATGACTGAATTCAGGAAAAAGCCCAGTCTGCCACCAACTCAGTGCAGGTCTTGTACGTGGTTGGTCTTTCCTGTCTTTTTATTTGATTTTTTCTGGTATGCCTTTTCTTTACCTCGTAATGTTGGTCAAGCTAAGCTACTTCTCTCTTTCACCTTTCCGTAAAGTGCCCTCTACCTCTCCTAAAAAGAAGGATAATTGAAGCCTCTGAATGTATTCGATGGCTTTCTGTAATTGTTCCAGCCAGATTTCCATTTCTTTCATTTGGCAGTGGAACCTTTTTGGTTGTGTGCAAGGAAGATGTAAGAAGTCTAGTTGTTGTTTGGGAAAGACTATGTTACACACCCCTCAAAGGGTGTGTACCATATACACCTTATAACTACAGAAGAAAATAGCATAACTCCATACTTTCTGAGTTATAACTATAAAAAAAAAAAAAAGGGTCATAACCAAACACAAAAAAGTTATAACCAAAATATCTCAAAATAATGTCATAACTAAAGAAGAAAATGGCGTTACTAAGGGTGCATATTTTATGGGGGTGTGTAGAATAGAATTCTCCTTGTTCTTTATACTACTATAGCAGTCATGGAACTTGAAGCTATCTCTTCTTCTCTTCTAACAGAGAAGCTACTCTTGTAAAAATATTTCACATCCGAAGAACTAAAGACAATTAAAAAGGGCTAGCCAATGATAGTGCAGCTATGAAGCGCGGGTGCTCCAAAAATGATGCCGTACGAGTACTAGGTACTTACCGGTTGCGGGTACACGTACCAGTATGGCGGTACGCGTACCGGGTACGACGAATACATGCCGGGTATGACAAATACATTTGGATATGTCGTGGGTACGGCAAAATGATTTTTTTATTTTTTTAGATGCTAGAATTTATTGCAAGCTTTATTATTCTTCTTTCAATTTTGAAAATATCAAGCAATTTATTTCTAACACCCTTTGCCCATGAGTTATGATTTTGCTCTCTTTGTATCCTATTTTAGACAATCAAAAAAGAAAAAGAAATAATTATATAACTTTTTAGACAAGTTATTCTCTTTTTAGTTTTGATATTGAATTTTGATTTGTATGTTGGATGTTTAGCTATAAATTAAAAAAAAAAAAAATTGACGTACCCAAGCCGTACCCGTACCCTACTTTTTTAACAATTTGTTGTTCCCATGTACCCGCACCCGCACCCGCACCCGCACCCGCACCCGCACCCGTGCTTCATAGTAGTGCAGGGATAATAAGAAGAAGACAATTTGGGTCGGCATTATTATTCTTTAAGAATGGAAAACTGTATGTTATTTGATGATATTTGAGAGGCGACTCTAAGGGGAACAGATTTGGAAATCCTGCATACATGTTATGAGATAGCATTATTGGTAGTATAAATGGCCCCGCTAAAATGATTGATATTGACTGAATTTTACAGTGCCATTCAGTAGCTATCGTGTAATCCCTTGTAAAATATTTGTCATAATCCCAAAATAAGTTTTTAATAAATATCTAGATAATGGAAAAAATAATGCATAATAGCTAACTAAATTATTTCAAAAAATTAAATAAACATCCTAGCCCCCGCACCTGACATCCCCACTCAAAATGTTAAAGAAATAATGAAAGTAAAAGACAAATTTTATAAATCCATTTTCCTCCTGTAGGGTCCTATTCTTTACTTTTCTTTTAACCATGTAAATGTTTCAGACAGAAACTGTTCTTTTTTGGTAATTATTTTTTAATTCCTACTGACTAAGAATATGAATTTTCTATGTGAGTATTCTGCATCAGTCATTACCAGCCTCTCTATCTGTTGGTATTTGTGGTAACGAGGCAGTTTTGCAATTGAATTGAATGACTATAATCTAAGTCTGAGTTTCCTTCTTTCCTTGGATGATATCCTTCTCTCTCCCTCTCTCTAAACAAAAATATGACGTTGTTGTGGTTTTATTTCTTTATTATGCTTGCTACCATTTATTTCTAACGTTATACGTGTTATTTATTTTCTAGTTTGTTCACTGAAAGTACAATTGCCAAAAATATATGAAATCTATATTTTTATGAGATTTTGAAGCCTCATTTGTCAAAATAAATAAATAATAATAATAATAATAATAATAAAAAAAAAAATGAAAATTTGAAGCCTCATCTTGGATATATGTTAGTTGATGTGGATGTTCTGATGCAGGATTATGGCCATCGTGTGAGATTAGCAACTCATTCGAATTTCAGGGATTTTGTCTTGACAGCTGGATTGGAGTTTTACCCTCTAGGTGGAGATCCCAAAATTCTTGCTGGATGTATGTAAAAACCAACTTGTTGATCTCATATGAATTTCATTATGATTCATTTTCATCTTTTGATTGAATGTTGTGTTGCGGCATTGCCAATGACTTAACTGTTTCACACTTTTTTGCTTTCATATTAATACTTTGAACGTGAATTTTGTATTTGATTTAATTTCTTGAAATGTTTTATCAAGAGTTTTGCATTGTGATGAAATCTAATTCAAAATATCAAGGTTCTTCATTTCTTTTGTTGGCTTTCATACTTTTTGTGATTGTATATGAATTCTTCTTTGTTTTGTCATTTACTTTTTACATTTAACTATTTTATGAGAAGCTCTAAAAATGAAAGCGCTTTGTGAAAATAGTTGACACAAAAAATTGGTTTGATTTTCTATATAAGTAAGTTCTGAGTTAGTTCTCTAATGGGGTTGACAAATAGGTCTCATTAAAAAAAAATTCTTTGGTGCAGATATGGTTAAAAACAAAGGATTCTTGCCATCAGGGCCTTCAGAGATCCCTGTTCAACGAAACCAAATAAAGGATATAATATACTCTTTACTTCCTGCATGTAAAGAACCTGACATGGATTCTGGCATTCCTTTTAAAGCAGATGCAATTATTGCCAATCCTCCAGTATACGGTTAGATTTAGCTACTTAATTTATGTTTTTCTTTTGTACCTTGCTATTTTATTTCTCTCTTGTCTTGTCTTGTCTTGTCTTGTCTTGGAATTTTCTCTTTTAGCATTTGGGTAATTTAGCTTTTTAGCTTCATTGATATGAATGTGTGCACTAATTTGTCTTTTTGTTTTAGTCAAATAGTTGATGGCTCTGATTCATTTTGGATTTTTGAAAATGCAATTGAAATTGTGTTAGCTAGAGACTTTTTTGTTTTTTCTTCCCATGAAAGGATAATTCCTACAAATTTTATTTCTTTTGGGAGATAAATGTTATTTGTATCTAAGATCCAAGAGATCAAATGGAATAGAAAAATGTAATTTCGGTCTCCTAGGAGATAGAAACATCGAACTTTGTGATGGAAACAAAAAGAAGTTTTGTTTCTTGATTGCAATCATAGCTCAAATTGTACAACAAAAATGCTATATGAAGAGATACATACTTCTTTGATATGGAACTCCAATGCCACTTTTTAGTTTGTTCATAACTGACAAGAATTCAATACTGGTTGCCCATGTGACTCTATTCTTTTAGGAATCATGTTATTAATAAGTCCAAGGGCTTCCCTTTTGTAGATTTCTGCCCAGCTTGGTGTGTTACTTTGAATGAACCTGCTAGAAAATAATGGCATTTATGAAAGACTATTGGTGTCACAATGATGTGCTGCATGGTTCCTTGCTTGGTTCTGTTTCTTTCATGGCAGCACGAAGGTGAGACGTAATTGATTCCGGTAACCAAACAGTCTGTGTATCGGGGATCTGTTGTTAGCTCTCAGTGATTTAATTTGCATTGGTAGACTGAAATGGTTCTGCCTCACATATTGCTTGTCAATCGTCTTTCTCCCAAGTACTTTGGCTTGTCTTTGCGTATTTCAAGTGCGTGAAAGTTTCATGTTGGTCAGCATCTGTAGATAGTGTGAGAGATTTTCCTTTTCCTTAGGAACAAGAGTGGGTAGCTGAACATTATTAGACAGCTGGGAAAGTAAGCCTGAAAGGGGTACTGATTTGTAGGAACCTAAACTGACATTGTAAAAGAAGCAAGATATGGGATTCCAGATTGAGAATATTTGTTAAGAGGCTGGTTATGGCCTTTACCTGATAGGTTCGTTCCCATCCATCTAGGCTCAGCCAAGCTTTCTTTAAGCATAGCATTTTTCCTGAACACTTTCGTCAAGAGAAAACAGGTTTGGGGATCCATGGATTGTCAACTGTGGTTGACACAACAGTTTGCCATTCCATTAACCGACACACTCATTGTCTCAATGTTTTCTAATCATTTTCCTTTCTTTTGGTGGTGTTTGGTTACATAGGTAATGGATGAACAAATTCCTCAACTTTTTAAAGTTGAACTTGTTGCTTGCCATTATCTCTGAGTATTGTTTATTTGTTTTCATGAATAGGCTTTATGGTGAAAGGAAATGACAAATATGCACACCTTAGGAACATAATCCAAAGCTGTAGCCAAACAAATTTTTGTCTGCTAAATGCATTTATTTTTAAGGATCTGGTGGCCGTGTGGTTCTTGTCATCCAAACAAGATAAATTTTCTATCTGGTTTCCATTTTAGAATTAGATAATAGTTCTAAATTGATATGATAGAATTTTCAATTTGTGTTGGTAGGAATATTTTGTTTTCAAAATAACTAGTTCCATTCAGTTGAGATTCATCCAACAATGAGTCTCGGATGGTGCATTCTCATTCACCTTTTCACTCTATGGAAGTTTTTTTTTTTTTTTTGAATCACTGGCCCTCACCCCCCCCCCCCCCCAACAAATAAAATAAAATAAAATAAATAATAATAATGACAAAATAACTTAAGCTATATATATGTTTTTATATTTTTTAGCATTCTTCATTATGGGAATATATGGATTGGGAAACGCTTTATCTTCTATGTTATCCCAGGCCTAGTATGTTCTGGTTTTCTCTCTTTCTGAGACTGCACAATTTGCAATTTTTAGAACCTCTTGTTCTGTGAATTAATTATGTGAATTACCTTTGTCCACCTCCAATCATTTTTATTTATTTTTACTGATATTTTACTTTATGAAAACCTACATTTTTCCATTCTATGTTTCACATTCAGTTATTTACCTCGACAACATGTTTTCAGGGCATACACATGTGGCAGAGGCTCTGAAAGTACCGCTTCATGTATTTTTCACGATGCCATGGACGTAAGTTTTTTTGGTAATGCAGTTTTACTTTAAAATGTGTTGCATTTCGCATTATTTATTGTGCATTTTATAATTCCCTGCCTCCCCTCTCCATTGTATTATTTGCTTCTCGTTACAAGGTTATATGAGTATTACATAACTGCATAGTGAAAATGGAATTTTATTGTCTGTTACCAGGCCAACTAGTGAATTTCCACATCCGTTATCCCGTGTTAAGCAATCAGCTGGATATAGAGTGAGCCCTTAAAATTTTATTGTTTTGCGTCCTGTTGACTGCTACTACTTCTTCTCTTAATTTGATTTCTTTTCATGTTGTGGGATTTTTGTTCTCTCTACATCTTGTATGAATTTTGCAGCTGTCATATCAAATTGTTGACTCTCTGATCTGGCTTGGAATACGGGATATGGTAAATGATCTTAGGAAGAAGAAGTTGAAGCTACGGCCGGTCACCTATTTAAGTGGTTCACAAGGCTCAGAATCTAATGTGCCATACGGATACATTTGGAGTCCTCACCTCGTTCCGAAACCAAAAGGTGGTTATTTAGATTTATATTCTGTTGTTTTATGTTTAGGATATTATTCAACTTGTTTAGATAATGTAATTCTTGAGATTTGCTTCATTATGTTAAACAACCATTTGCTTTAGTAACTTTTTTATTACCCAAGGAAAGTTGGGTATTTAATAAATATTACATATATAGCTCTGTTTTTTATTGTGTCCATTCTTTTCACCCGTTTTTTCTTATTTGTTTGAGGGGAGGGCATAGCTTTAGTTTGTGCAATGGGTTGTGCTCTTCTTTAAACAGTTTATTATTGTTATTTAGGTTTGTATCTTCTTGTTTCGTTTAGTTCTATCAAACTAGGGTAAGTGTCATCTGTTCAGAGCAGTGAACTTAGATATAGACTATAGCATAGTTATCCAATTCTTTCGTAGAGAATATGGGTGGTAATTTAGGAGCGGACACTGAACTTTGTCCATAAGGTCAAGACACAGATGAACCACAATCTTTTATAAATGTTTTTTTCTTAAATAATGAAACTCAAATAAGATAAAGAGGGAACAATAGAAAAAAAGAGCTATGAAATAAATAATAAATAAAAATACAAAACAAAAAAGAAGAGACCTTCCTAACTGCGCCTTGGTTGGTGCAATATGCATGTGACTTGACAATGTAAAAGCAATCTGCTTTTTCCTTGTAGATTTTTTTATTTTATTTTATTTTAAAAAAAAGAGTAGAATTTAAAGCCAAGATAAAATTTATGATTTTCTTGTCGTGGAACCTAAGTTTCGAATTAAAGTGGCTCACAATCCATTCCATCACAATGATATTGAATTAATGTGGACAGTTGTGTTTCCCAGAAATATTTAAAACGAAGCCATTTTTGTTACCATGATTGAATATTTGGCAGACCCTTTGATAAGAGAATGGAAGGCATTAATTCCTCATCGAAAATGGTAACTAGTTTTGGTTAAATCTCTTTGTTAGGCAGGTAGTAAATTGAGAAAAATTCTTCCTTGTTTGTTGGGTTTAACATTAGGACAATGATCAATGAAAAATATGTTTGTTTTATGTTTGAAGTCGGCCTCGTATGTGCTCAACCTCATAACGTGAATTTTCTTGATTCTATTGGAGCATGACAAATACCACAAGCAGCCTATCCTTTGAAGGTGAATAGAACGTTAGGCTTCAGTGAAGGGGCCATGTAGGTGTGAGAGTTTCAAAACCAAGTTGGTGAAATGGTTTCTGTTAGAGATACATGGTCTGATTTAAATTCATCCACCTGATGTTTCTAAGTTGTTTGAGAGATGGAAAAGCAATGAGAGGTTTGATTGTCATTATGTCAAGTTGTATAAGTTGGTTGATTCCATACAAGGAGAAGCATCTGGTTGGGCTTATATTCCTTACTTTTCTGATGAATGATGTACTTGGGTGGAGCCAAGATTTTGTGGTTGGGGGGATAAAAACAAGGCATTGGCAAAGTCTAAGTTGTCAGGCCAGGAAAAGTTTAAACTATTTACATAATTATTAAAACAAATTTGTATTAAAAGTAAGTTAATAAATAATGAGAACACTTTAAATGTGTTCTAGGAACTTATACTTCAATGATTCACCATTAGAAAAGTGCAAATCACAAGTAATATCACATGTTCAACTAGTACATGAATGGTAAACTACAGAAGGATTCACAACAAAAACATAACGGTTCGTAACTTTTTTTACCGCAATATTTTTTAACATTTTAATGTTCATAACATTACCACAATGATTCATAATTAAGACTTTTTTGTACCCTTTCATTACATAAACACAATAGTTCATAACTAACACTTCAAAAATTCATAACTTTGCTTGTGGTAAGGGAGTGTGTATCGTAAGGGAGTGTGTATTAAAAGCTTTCTTGTAAATGAAAGAGGGAAAGACAAAATTGGGAAAAGAGAAAAATAAGAGAAGTCTGAGTGAAAAGAAGAATAGGGTTGTCTGCGAATTGAATGTAGGACAGATTGAAAGGAAAATATTTAATTATTTGAAAAAAAAAATCTGTTGAGGGGCTATGCGTATTTAAATATAGCATATGAGTAAAATTATAAGACTGCATAAGAGGGCATTGCTATATTATAGAAAAAATTAATATTGGAAGCATTTAAGGTTCTATTCACCAATTTAAAAAGCATTTAAGGTTGGAAAATGGTTTGGTTTGGGTTGAGTGTCTGCTCATGTGGATGGGATGGGCTTGCTGTTGCTGGCTCAAGTTGTGTCTCAATCTTGGGGATTTTCTTGTTTATTTTTTTCCCCTTTCCCATCTTTTAGTATTACTTACCTACGTAATAACATACAAGGGATGCATAAAGATTGTTATAAATGTTACAATGCTTGTGTATGGTTAAACAACCTTTCTTGATATCTTGTCGAATGGGTTCCTACATGCCTTCTCCGGAGCCTTTCATCATGCAATTGTCTGTCATTTCAGTTTACATACTTCTGTGTTTAGTTGGAAAAATTAAAACCATTTTTTATTTTTTTTTGTATCATTTTTGCTTGTATGTTCTCTATGTCGTTATGTTTCTCTCTCTTTTTTTCTCCTTTTTTCTTTGTCTTTTTCCTTTTTTGGTCCATGTTTATGAGCTGGCATGACTGTTACTAGAAGAATATCAGTTTCAGATTTATTGTCATCTCTTGTATTTCAGATTGGGGACACAAGGTTGATGTGGTAGGATTTTGCTTCCTTGATCTTGCATCAAATTATGAACCTCCTCAGGAGCTTGTAGACTGGCTTAAAGCTGGGCAAAAGCCGATCTATATCGGGTTTGGAAGCCTTGTAAGTATCCTTCTTAGTAGTCTTTAGATTTATGTTCTTTTTCTGTGAATTTCCTATTTTCTGGTGGCTACTTAAACAAGTCAATTTCGGTGTGGTGACTATTGTGTTCTAGAATATCATTGGAGTGTATAAGAGGAAACATGACCTATTGTGCTTAAGACGATGTTAGAGGATTAAGAAGAGGGAATAATACAGTCATTCTATTATTTAGTTCTTCAAATTGCACTTGTTTTGTAGGCTTGGGTTTCTTCCTTGCGCTTTACTATTATTAATATCTATTATTAATTCTGTTGACAAAATAATTGTATTTTGATTGATTTGAAGGAAGTAAAAACCTGAGCAAATGACAATTTTTGTATTGATACGACGCTTGGAGCATCTAATGAAGCATTTTTGTTTGTTTTTGTGAGCGTCATCAGTTTTTGTCATTTTTAATTCCTTGTTTTTCTATCCTTTCAATGAATTTTCCCTTGTCAGTTTATTTGATAATCATGATCGAGTGAAGTAATTAAGTAATTATGGAAATTGTTAGAAGATTACTGAAGAGAAACTTAAAGCAATTTTCCACTCAACATGGAAGGCCCTCTGTTAGCGTTTTTAACTTTAAGTGATGTGGCTGTATGGATATTTTCTTCATTAGCTTGATGAAGTCAAGCGTAAATTCTGTTTATGCACCCTAGTCCTCTTCTGTTTTAGTGTTAACTTTTCTCTCTTGAACAACAGTATATGTTCCCAAATTTAAGTTATTTCTTTCATTTCAGCCCGTTCAACAGCCTGAGAAAATGACCCAAATAATTGTGGAAGCACTTGAAACAACCGGACAAAGGGGTATTATTAATAAAGGCTGGGGTGGCCTCGGTAACTGTAAGTTTCCGTTTTCATCTTTGATTCTCTATGCATTTTTTTTTTTTTAGATAGGGATTCTCTATGCATTCAATTAGACTGCTCCAGTCCCATTTGAATACTTTCTTTTTTAAAAGTCGCATTTTATATATCCATTTTTGAAATTCAAAATTTTTAATCATTACTTTTCCATATTACCCTCCTTTAATTTTATTTGTAAATGTAAGCCTGATTCCCAAAATATTTATTTAAGTAAAGGAATTTTTATAAATGTATTATTCACAAATGCTTTCCTTAAGCTGTTGGGCATGGTTGTCCACCATGCTATGTAAAATGGAACAAGGAGCTTGTGTTGTGTAACAAAATCTCCTCTTATATTTGTCTTCTCTGCTTGCCTATTTAATGTATTGGTCTATTTATTTTGCTGATTTTTTATTTTTTTTCCCCAGTGGCAGAACCAAAGGACTTTGTGTACTTGCTGGACAATTGCCCTCATGACTGGCTTTTCTTACAATGTGCTGCTGTGGTGAGGCCTCACTATTTCGTTTGTGGCCATTTGGAATTTCTTAGTACGACCCATTTGTCCATTTGGATATTAATTACCAAACAAAAATTAGTTGTTCGAACATTAACAATTGAACAAAATAGCAGTTCCGTTGTTAGTATCCGAACAATTAATTTTTATTCAATTGTTGATATCCGACTAATTGATTTTTATTTGATAGTTGATATCTTACAATTTGCATCTGTGGTGAGGCCTCATTATTTAGTTTGTGGCCATTTGGATTGCTGAACTTTTACACACACAGCTTACTGTAGATTGCTAATTCCATGTCTTATATTGTGTCCTTGTTGAAAATGGAAATCTCTCTGAGGGAAAGAAAAAAAAGGTTTCTTTTTTTGGGTACATTTTAGGCTGTAATAAAGTACTTCGAATAACAAGTCTTGCAAAACTTCAACTTTATTATGTGGTTTTCTTCTAAACACCATAGACAATTCTTATTGCTATGTGGTTTTGCTTTCAGGTGCATCACGGAGGTGCGGGAACAACAGCTGCTGGTCTTAAAGCTGCGGTAATGGCTTCATGGCCCATTTTACTCTACTTTCTGTTACATGTAGTTCTGTTTGTCTTATGTTTTTATTACATGTTGCATAGTGTCCCACAACCATTGTACCTTTTTTTGGTGACCAACCTTTTTGGGGAGATCGTGTCCATGCCAGAGGAGTAGGTCCCCCTCCTATACCAGTTGATGAGTTCTCACTTACCAAGCTGGTTGATGCAATTTCTTTTATGCTAGATCCAAAGGTAACGTCCAATTTTCTAGACGGCTTAATTTTCCTACTGCAATTTATATATGCTATAGTTGTCCTCAAAAGTGCTTACTATTCTGGTTTCAATGTCCCCGGCAACCCCCTTTAGCGGAAGCCAAAAATTAAAGTGATATTTGTCCTATTTGGTGCAGATTCTTGCAAGCTAAAAATTAATAATCAGAAAGTAGAAACTTAAGACACCCTTTCCCTTGCTTTTCAGTAATTAGTTTTTCATAAGTTGTAAGAAGCAGCTGCACCAAACAGCCAGCCATAGATTTACAAAATAAAATAAATAAATAAATAAATCTTAAGTAGTCCCAAAAGTGCACCAAACAAGGCGGTTATTGTAAATGTGAACAAAACAGTATGCAGCTCTACATTGTTTTAGAACATTTTCAAAATTCATAGTCTTGCTGGAATGCTAGAAAAATATATATTTCTGCAAATGGCTTCAAACTTGAGAGACAATGCAGGTAAAGGAGCGAGCAGTGGAACTTGCCAAGGCCATGGAAAATGAAGATGGGGTGGCGGGAGCAGTGAAAGCTTTCTTTAAACATCTTCCTCGCAAGAAGCCTGAGCCTGAGACAGCACCCCTGCCCTCCAATCTTTTCTCAATTAGAAAATGTTTTGGTTGTTCCTAAGTCGTCTGGTGTGGATAATGATTTCTGTGTTTTATTTATTTGATTAGATTTTACATTCGGTGAGTGTAATCTGGATATAGCAAGACGTGTTCACCACCAGTGGTTTCTCCTATTGAAGACTCCACCATCTCTGTTTATAGCTCTGTGTTGCAAATGCCATCCCTGTCTTCTTGAGAGTTGTATTATTTTGATTTTTTATTTTTTTGTTCGTAATTCATTTATTGAAAGAACTGCTCAATTTTTTTTTTTGTTTTTTAATTTTTAATTTTTCGAGTCTGATTGATGTTTTTTGATGGTTCCATAAAAACTTTGCCAAATTGCTTCTTTTAAGATCATCTCTAATGGTTACTCAAACCTTTCAGTAAATTTAAATTTGATGAAAAATAAGTTCTTTTCCTGCTCCAACGGTTACATCAAATAGGTATAAAATTGAGAAGTTCACTTTTCTCTCATCAAACTGAGGACAAGTGTGCTTTTCATTAAATCACTGTTCATTGCTATTGCCGGATGTCTTTTTTGATGACCACCTCAAGGCAAATTTTGTAAAAAAATTGCACTGGCCGGTCAACCGTCTGGTCGACTATCTCATGACAAAAATTTGTGAAAAAATTGCATTGGTTGGTTGATCACCTAGTCGACCACCTCAAGGCAATTTTTTTTTTTTTTTTTTTTTTTTTGCACTAGCTGGTAACTCCAATTTTTACTCAACAATGGAGATGTTCTAAGGCAGTTATGTTTCATTTTTGTTATTCATATACCTTAATTGTTTTTTCCAAGGCATACGTGTCTTTTTTATTTTTATAGATAAAACAAATATTCGTAGCAGATGTTGTGAATATTATTTATATTGTATAGATATAAAAATTAATATCCGTAGCAGATGTTGTGAATATTATTTATATTGTGCATATTATTTATATTGTACGGATATAAACTCAATTTTCTTAAATATTTGTGTAAAGGTAGGAATTTGTTCACTAATAATAAAGAATGGATTTTATTAACAAGTGCCCTAGAGGTATAAGAAAAAAACAAAATAAGAGTAGAATTTAATACACTGTTTATTAGTTTTACAACACTTTTTACTTATTTTAAACACTTTTTAACTTTTTTATCATTTTTAAAAACAATTTTTATATTAATTTTCCAGCATCAAACAATCGTTAGCATTTGCAAAATTTAAAAAATGAATGTATTAATTGGACCTCAGTCTATAAATCGATTTACGAGATGCCTATTGTTTGGGAAAATTTTATTTTCACACTTATTTACCTTTTGTGTGTATATTTAATAAAATATTATTTTAATAACAATTTTACCTTCAAGCAAGAAAATCATAATGGTCATCAAAATACACTTTTAATATTAAATCAAAGTTTTTTTTTTAACCACCGAGGGTGGTGGCCCAGTGGTGAAGGTATTGTCTTTCCATAGTCATGAGTCAAGTTCGACTCTTGAGAGGCACAAAAAATCTTAGATTTTCTAGGGGCTCTCTTCGGAGACCTTGCGCTGTATTCCGATCGAAACTTAGCCGTGGCTGGGGTGGTTGATGAACTCCACTGGTGCCATCGAAACTTAGCCGTGGCTGGGGCAGTTGATGAGCTCCATTGGTGCCTCGGTGGTGGGTCCCTTCCTATGAGTTGGGTTAAATCAGGCTGGCAACCGGCTACTCTAAGGCCTAGGCCTACGGATGTAGTGATGACACCTCAGAACATCTTTTTTTTTTATCCAAAAAAAAAAAAGTTTTCTTTGTACATATCGCTTAAAAACAAAAATTTTAGTGCACACATCTTTTGAGTAAAAAAAAAAAACTAAAACTAAATCTGTATATCAATTGCCAAAATTATTAATTCTATTAGAAAATCAAGTTTCGAATTCGGATATAAACCAAATTCGGATCTCAACTTTCAAATTTAAGAATTTATTTCGGAAATCAAGTTTCAAATTTTTTTACATGTTTTAGAAGTTAAAAATCGAATAAATTTTTTTATTCGGATAACCAGTACCGAATGAGTAAAATCAAATTTCTTTTAAAAGAAAAAAAAAAAGAGTTTATGAAAAATAAGAGATAGATGGAGTTGTAGTTCTTCAATGAAATTGTCAAAAGAGTGAAGATAGACAAAAAAACAAAATGGGAGAGAGATGCTCACTTTCAACAATGCAATGGATCTTTAATAGATTCAATAGAGTCACTGTGGCTCTTCTTCAATAGAGTTCGATGTTTCTGTATCTTGAAGGAGGTGGAATAAAAAATGGGTCTACACCATTAATTCTATGTGAAACGAATGGTTTAGGTGGTGTGTATACGAGGACTTTAAAACATGTAATGTCTGGACTCAAAACATAAAATCAATTTTATAAGGGTGTGTATTGAGAAATTGTGTACACAGAGGTAAAAGAGTGTGTGAAAATGAAATTCCCTTTTTGTTTGCGCTCATAGGGAGAGTCAGGAAAAGACTAAATTGCCCTAACTAAGTTAAAATTGATATTACATAACTCTCTCACATAAAATAAGTTCCTACTTTTATCTAGACTATATATTAAGTAAAAGGGGGTTTTTAACCCAAAGCCTTGTGGGAGCTCCACTCTCCCAATCTAAATTTTCTGATTTTTTGATTTTTTTTTTAAAAAAACCTTAGCATTTATTAATTTCTCTCAACCCCCAAGTCTTACCCTCATAAAAACACTTTAATAAATTAAGAACAAGTATAAAAAAAATTCTTTAAAATCCAACACATATGAATTCTTTGAAAAGTCCTAACATATATGATTATTATCACTCATAATAACACTTTAATACATTAAGAACAAGCATAAAAAAAAATTCTTGAAAAGTCCAACACATATGATTATTATCAAAATATTAAACTTTAATATAATATAATTAAAAAAAAGACATTTAATTCCTTGAAAAGCTAACACATATGATTATTATTAAAATATTAAACTTTAATATAATATAAAAAAAGGGAAAAAAGAAGGCATTAAAAAAAAAAAAGACATTTAAAAATCGCAATTCATATATATAGATAATTGTAAACATAATCCGTGCATAATCTATCTATACTATATATTAAGCAAAAGGGGGTTTCTAACCCCCAAGGTCTGTGGGAGCTCCAATATGCCAATCCTAATTTTTTAATTTTTTGTTCCTTTTTTTAAAAAAAAAAATTAACCTTAACATTTATTAACTTCTCTCAACCTACAAGACCTTTTGACTCCTCTCATAATTACTTCAGTACCTTTTCCAAAACAAATAATTTGTATATTAAATTTTTTTAAAACAAATATAAATATCTATATCTATATCTATCTATTTATTTATAACTATCTCTAACCCACAAGTTTTGTGGGAGTTCCAATATCTGAACCTTAATTTCTTAATTTTTTTGATTTTTTTTTTGAAAAAAAGTACTTATTAAATTCTTCCAAGTCTTTTTAACTTCTCCAATTCACACACTCTTTTTAACTTTTCACATACCTATTGCAAATAATGAGTCTCTTTTTTGTTTTTTCCTGCTTGACTTCTCACTTATACACTTTCAACTTTAGTGACCACATATGCAAACAGTAAGTCTTCTTTTTGTTTTCTCCTTCTTGATTTATCTTTTTGTTTACTGTTTTAATATTATAGTTAGATAGTGCATAAAAATATTTGTGATTTGTCTAGTGAATAAAAAATTATAATTTGATTTTTTAATATGATTAAAGTTAGATAAATATAAACCCTCACAAAAAGAAAGATGTGATTATAATTAGTTGAATGATTCTTTTTTTTTTAATGTGATTGTAGTTAGTTTAATAATTCTTTTTTTTTCATTTATTTATTTTATTATGGGAAAAATGTGATGTGATTGTAGTTTGTTCAATGGTTTTTTTTTTTAATATGATTGTTGTAGTTAGTTCAATATTTTTTTTTAAATGTTATTTAATCTTTTTATTTACTATTTTATTTTTATTTTTATTATGATTGAAGTTAAATAAATATAAACACTCACAAAGAAAAAATATGTGATTGTAATGTGATGTGATTGTAGTTTGTTCAATGGCTCTTTTTTTTTAATATGATTATTGTAATTAGTTCAATGTTTTTTTTTTTAATATTATTTAATCTTTTTATTTACTATTTTAATTTTATTTTTAATATGATTGAAATTAGATAAATATAAACACTCACAAAGAAAAAAATGTGATTGTAGTTAGTTCAATGGTTCTTTTTTTTTTTTTAATGTGATTGTAGTTAATCAATGGTTCTTTTTTTCATTTATTTATTTATTTTATTATGGAAAAAATGAGATGTGATTGTAGTTTGTTCAATAATTTTTTTTAAAAATGTGATTTAATCTTTTATTTACTATTTTAATGGTCTTTCTTTACAATTATTTATGAAAAAAATATGATTGTTGTTAGACAGCATAAAAATATTTGTGATTTGATTTGATTTTTTTTCTGATTTGATTTTTAAAGTACCAATTATTGATAATGATTACGTTGTATTTTGAAAAAAAATTGTAATTGATTTTTTTAACTCATTGTATTTTTTGAAAAAAAATTATTGTGTTTTTTTAACTATCAATTCACTTAATTTGTGATTTGATTTTTAACTCACTGTATTTTTTGAAAAACAAAATGGATTGTACTCATTAGGGTCACATAATGTACCAATTATTGATGATAATTAGATTGGATTTTGACCCAAAAAAATATTGTAATTAATCTTTTTAACTTACTATGTTTTTTGAAAAATAAATTATTGTGTTTTTTTAATTATTGATGATGATTAGATAGCATTAAAAAAATTGTGATTTGTATGATTGAAATTATCTCCGTTTGTTTATAATTTTATTTTTTAATATGATTGAAGTTAGATAAACATAAACACTTACAAAAAGAAAAATGTGATTATAGTTTGTTCAATGATTCTAAATAATCTTTTTTATTTACTATTTTAATGGTTATTTTTTTCAATTATTTTTTTATTATGAGAAAAATGTCATTGTAGTTAGATAACATTAAAAAAATTGTGATTTGTATGATTGAAGTTATCTCCTTTTGTTTATAATTTGATTTTTTAATATGATTGAAGTTAACTCACAAAAAGAAAAATGTGAATGTAGTTTGTTCAATGGCTCTAAATAATCTCAATCTGAATTTTCTAAATTTTTTATTAAAAAAAAAAACAGCCTTTATTGATTTGGTCAAAATCCCCTGATCAACATTTGTTAACTTTTTTCAATCCACATGTCTTTCCACATGCCTACATTTATTGATTTGGTCAAAATTCCTTCATCAGCATTTAAAATCCCCTCATATAAATAATTATAGATACAATCTGTGTATAGTTACTACAGTACTTTTTTCAACTTCTCTCATACACTATGATTAGTGATAAGATTATTAAATTATTTTTATAAAAAATCTTAAAAAAATATAATTTATATATTAAAAATAATCTAAAATAAATATAAATATGTATAATTATCCCGTACATAGCACGAGTGATAGGCTAATATATCATCACTCTAATAGGATTGATATTATGTAACTCTTTCACATAAATTAGAGTTCCTACTTTCATTTATGATCAGGGATGAGAAGGATGATGATTCACTACCATGTTGGGGTTCGTGAATATATAAAAGTGCGTGTAAATTACACTTTGTTTCCCTAAATTTTACCTAATTTTCATTTTAACCCTTTAAAGTTGATTTTTTTTTAACTTTAGCCCTCCATGTTTGCCATCCTTTTCACTTTGTCCTTTTATGTTTGCAATCCTTTTCACTTTACTCTTAGACTGAATTTCATCCAAAAATCTAACAGAATCTATTACATCACCAACACATCCGTTCCATGAGTAATGTAAAAATTTCACTAAAGATAAAAAAAAAAAAAAAAAAAAAAATTGATTTTTTTTTTTAGTTTTTAGTGAACTGCAAAGATTGAAGCACGTGAAAAGGTTGCCAGGCCCAGTCGAATGGGACCGGGCTTCATCTTTCGAGTCAAATAAATGGGCTTATCATTTTCTTCGTTTAGGCCTGGGTATTGGTGGCCTCTGTTTAGGCCTTGTAGATCGACGCCGAATTTGAATCATTTTTTTATTTTTATTTTTTTAGATTTGACAGAATTTGAATCATATTCAGATAAATAAATTAAAAATTAAAAATTAAATAAAAGAAATTTTACTCTTTTTTTTTTTTTGTGTGTCTTTATTGAAATGTTTCTTAATATTTTAGTTACTTTTTTTTCGTTTTTCTTTTTGAAACTTTTTTTAGATGTACCTATTTTAAATGCACTTAAAAGGTAAAATTTATTGTTTTTGAGTTTTTATTTTTATTTTTTTAATCTTCAATAATTTTCTTATATATTTTAATCCTGTTTTTTTTTTCTTTTAGTGGTTTTTTTTTCAGATGTTTTCAGAAATCTTTTATTTTAAAATGCATCTACAAAAATCACACAAAAATAAAAATCTCAAATATTTTTTTTTATATGAAAACTAAACAAGATGATGTTTAAGAGATTACTTCTCTCTTTTCAAAAGGCTGATGAATTTTTCAACGCGCTCTACATTACCATAAGCTCACCAACCTCTCAAAATTTTAAAATACATTCCAATCTAACTGGATCCAAACCTAGTCCATTATTTTAGTCAAATTACCCCTAACCCTAGCAAACAAACAAAGGTCTTTGATTGCCTCCACTAGCCTCCCTAATTTAGTTATTTATGTTGAATCTCCTTAATTAAGTCAATGACCTACTTGCTAAGCTGAAAATTTGGAAAAATGATCATTTTTAATTTAGCAGTAATATTAAGAGTATAAAATTTTTTACAAAACCAATCACAAATGCGAGACATAGAAATAAGATCCACACATAAATTTACGTAAAGTTCCACAATTCTATCTCACATCTATATTTTAATTTGTGATTTTTTTTTTGTTTTGTTTGTACAACAATGATTCAGACCACTAATTTTAGTACTCTAACGAAGTACTAATGACATGGCAATAAACAAAAAATATAAAATAAAAATAAATTAAAATCAAAACATCACATCATTATGTGTAGAGTTTACTGTCAACTCATTAGAATTACCTTTAAAATTTAAAAATTAGAACTCCAAAACACTTTTCTTGTTTGTAATATTAGATTTTTTTTGGTTGGTCTAGGAGAGTAGAGAAGGAAGATGGGCGGTGAAACGTGGAAGAACAAGCACAAGTCAGCAAACAATCAATCAAGTCACATGGGATTTTGTTTGTATTGTGGAATGCAAATGAGAAGTGAAGTGATCTTATGATTGATAGATAACCCCATGTGGTTCATTCCTTTGGGGTCTGTGTCTCTACTACATGCCAATGGATAATAATAATAATAATGTCCCATGTGGATCTAAATTATTTCTGATCGCTTCCCCTAAAAACCAATAAACGAAACGCATACTCGGACCTACCTAATATAATATAGATAATAGTAAAAAAAATTCTCTAATCATTTAATTATTTAGAGAAGTTGATTGTAAATTAAAGTAATAATATTAATTTTTAAAATATTACTCTTAAATTTATTTATACTGGCGTGACAAATAATTAAATTTAAGTAACTGATCTCCATACAAATTAATAATTAATATTATTAAGAATTAATTTATGAAAAAAAATTACCCCCCTGCATCATTCAAACAATAAATTTTTAGATGTGAGAGAGGGGAGAGGGAGAGAGATAGGTTTTGGTTTGGCAAAAGGGGGTTAAGGTTAGAGTTGGTTTGGTGATGATATGACATTTGAATATGTATTAGAGTAGTAGTTGATCTTTCTTTTGTTCACTTTTTCTACAACAAGAGTCTCCTTCTTAATTATGCTTATCAAATGAATATGAGAGAGAGAGAGAGAGTGTGGAGGTGGTGGCGTTAATGCTGCCCTCTAATGGATGATGATTATAATATGACCACGCTGATGATCATCATGATCCAATTATTAACAATTAATGCAAAAATCGATCACAAAATTAAATAAAAAATGTATATGAATGCATAAATAGATTAAAAAAATAAATAATTTTTTTAGTTGTGTATGGTATTTTTTAAAGTTTAACATTTTTAATTTTTAATAAAATTATAGGCTTAATATGAGTGATTGGATCCTTTTACATTTTTTTTCTTCTTCTTCTTTTTTAAGCGAAGAGGAATGATTGTTATTACTCTTTGGTTTTTGTAACATACGATGAATCGAATATTACCCCAGCTAGCTAGGGAATAATGCTTGATTATAACAATAATAATGATTTAGTGACCCTAATTAATTAACCACTAACATGGCAGATTTAGCCGTTTTAACTAATCAATTATATTTTACACGCATGTATATATGTAAATAAACATAAATATATATATATGTGGTCTGCCCATGTGAAAAATAATAATTAGTGTAGGTTCTTGGAGCCAAAGCATAGGTAGATTCCCTCTCACATGCTGATATATATAACCATGGAAAGAGGCTTTTAATAGCCTGGTTTTGTACTCAAAAAATATTTGAAAATGTGCCCAAAATTTGAATAAATTATGTGAATTAGTGTAGTGTGAGTCACATCTAATTCATATATTTTAAAAATTAGACATTCTTTTGTTTTGTTTTTTTTTTTTGAATATCTAGTAAAATTAAATTATAAATAAATAGAAGAACAGAAGATAACACATGGTTTAACTATAAGTATAGTACCTTACCAGATGGATAAGGAATACATTAGAATTGTTTATTCACATGAAATACCAAAAATTTTGCATGAAACTAGCAATCTAACTAACCTGAAATAATGTATTATGTGTGTATGAGATAATGTATTATGTGTGTATGAGAGAGAGAGAGAGATGTGCCATCAACATGATTAAGTGAAGTGAAGGAGGGGAACACAATAAAGACAGACCCATGCATACACTTTGATCATGATATAGAAAGCTTCATTGGCTTTGGTCCAAGAAAATACAGCTCAATAGCCAAGTAGTCTATAACTTAATCATATGCCTCTCTATAACAAAAAGGCAAATACCTTTTGTTGCATGACATTATCTTTGTGTAGGCCAAAAAATTAAAACAAAAACAATACGAACTGATGAAATGAAGCTGAACCATGATTTTTATAAAAAAAAAAATTAATTTAAATTTAAATTTAATTTTTTTATTTTTTTTTTATTATTTTGGGATTTGCAAGCTAACACATAAAAAAATCCACTTGAATCCCTTATGAATATAAATCTTATTTTGAATCAATTAAATGTTAAGTCATTTTCCTTAAATGACACGTTGATTTGGTTATTTGCAAACTAACAAATGAAATTAAACTGGGTTCGAAAGACATGTATAACAATATTAAAAAAATTTGGTTAGTTATTTTCTCATAAGAAGAAAATTTTTAACTAATGAACTGAGTTAGGTATGTTTAATTAGGTGAATGTCAATTGGTTAACATTGTCTACGGTTATGATGATAATTTTTAACTCTTTATTTGACTAAAATCACAATTCAAGAGAATTTTCAACAAAACTCTCAAATTTGAATACGTCAAAATTATTTGAATACTCATGTGACAAATTGAAATTTTAAAATTTGACATCTCTAAAAATAAAAATTCCACTAGACACGCTAAATTTATTACTTTATTATATTATCATTTACTTTACTGACCTATTTTCAATGGGATTACCTTGTCTAATGTCAATTTGAACTACAAGAAGATTATGATGGCAGGGATGGATCCAGAATTATCACTATAGGTAGGGTTGTGCAAAATATTTGCCCAATTCTTTAAAACCGCACCAATCCGCGCTGCTCTATCCACTAACCGCAATTTAAACTTTAAAATTTATAAACCGCATTCGAAACTACTTCACTCCAACATATATATTTTTTAACCTATAATAAAATATCAAAGTTAAAATGAGCATGAGAGAGATTTAATATGTGAAATTTATTACAAATTAGTAGTTATATATATGAAAAATATTGCGTAAAATTAGTTTATGTTATATATATAAAAAAAATATTTTGCAAATTAGTGTTATATATTATGCAAATACTTGATAATTGGTTAGATTATTCTTCAATCCGTCAATCCGCCCAAAACTGCTCAAATCGCAATTTGTCAATCCGCTATTCGATTTACAATTTTACTCTCAAATCGTCCGAACCGCACAAACCCCTAACTGTGGGGATACGAAAATATGTTTGAGAATGCATACCTTTATAATTTTAAAATTTTCAATATAATATTTAATATTTTTCAAATTTTTTAAGAGTGTGGTCGCCCCACCCTCATCCCCTAGATTCATCTTTGCATGATGGTCTGGTACAAGAATTTCAATTCAGAAAGTTTCATCTTTCTTTTAATCAAACGTTAGATATGTTCTTCTTGGTTAGTTTGCTTTGATGATAGGGATGGGCAGTGTGGAACCATGTGGTTGGGAAGTTTGAGCTCTTGTACCCTCTTTATCAAAGGTAATATGAAAACAATCAGTCACTTTTCTATCCTTCTTCTAGTTGGCTGGCTCTGAGAGAGAGAGAGAGAGAGAGAGAGTATTGAGGATGTGGAAAGCAAACTAATAATAACTGACTTGGGTGTACAAAAGAAAAACTAAACATTTTGGTGTAAGGTTTACTTGTTTAGCACAAAACAACTCTTTGACCACTTTCATCAGTGGGTGGCAAATGCACTTACTTCCAACTAAAATTGTGACATAAAAACAGATTTGACCATAAATTCAACAGAATGTGGTAATTATGATTAGGTTTAGAATATATATACATATATATATATATACATATTCAGACTATTTCCTTCTAGATGAAGGACCACATAGCTTCCAAATAATTAAAATTAAAATGTACAATAAAAAAACATTGGCCCAAAATGCAACATAGTGGTGTAGGCTTGGGACTAAGGAGTTTGCTCCTCTCTAGTTTTCAAGTTCAAAATCTCTTAGGTGCTATCAATCCTTGTGTTGGGCCAGTCTATACGGAGCTTTGCTCTGGCTTTAAATGAGCCCCTGCTAGTGGACGGTGGGATTGGTCCCCCAGGGATTGGTCGAGGTGCGCGTAAGCTAGCCTGGACACCCTGAGTTATCAAAAAAAAAAAAATGATTAGGGCAAGACAAAAATATTTAGACCATTACAATTGTGGACCAATGGACCACATTATTATGAGTCTTGTGCTGAGCAATAGGGCTGCTTAGAATTGCACTGAATGCCCATGATGTGTCTTCTTGCTCTCTATCTGCTCAACAATTTAATCATCAAGTTTAAAAGTTGAGGCAACTAATAGGGGTTCAAAAAATTTAGTGCATGCATTGATTTTGTTTTGGACCATGCTTATCAATTGCTTCAGATAACTTACGAACACAATCAGATATGCACATACTTCAAGGAACAACACTCTGTTGTGTCTAAAACACATTAGAAATCATCATGCTCCCTCGTTCGTACTCGTACCTTCCGATCGCAATCCAATAATAACATAAAGAGAGTCCATTTATCGAGTAATTAATGGGTATCAAATGACACATTGATCAAATATGATTGATTTATACAGTAGAACTCAATATATCTATGTTAATGTTTGAAAAGATGAAATGAAAGAATAACAATTAATAATAGATGTGGAGAAAATTTTTCCCTTCAATTTTAACAATTGTAACACGTCGATACCCTTCAATTTTTCCCATTCATTTAGTCTTATTACTTACAATTTTTTTACGCATTCGTAAAGCTACAATGGAGAAAATTCTCCCATTTCAATAATATTGAGAAGATCAAAATTTAACAAAAGAAAAACCTGAATAAACATTAAAAAAATGAAATTCACATGCTTAGGATTCTAGTGGAATTCATTGAACAAGAAAGAGAAGTTCGGTTTTTCTTGTTCTTGTTGTATTTACCGTTCAACCGATTGCGTAATAGAAGTTCGTTGGAAGGAACCTTAAATCACTCCATTAACAAAGCAAGTTTTTGTTTATTCTCTCTCTCTATATAAGTTATAGTAATATAATATAGATATAGGTCTTCCTTGATTAGCGGTGAGCCAGCCATGTGAGTGTGTTGCGGGAGTTTGCAAAGGGTGGTGTGAAAATTGGACCAATTTATGATTTAATTTAATTTAAAACAACCTTAAGTTAGGGGGTAGTTGGTCGCAGGGGGTGAACCAAAGTCTCATGTGCTAATAAATTTGGAAAGTCAGAGATTGTGAAAAGAAACTAAAAATTTGAGGAAACCTAGCTGAGAATTTAAGGAGAGATGGGGTCAAATGGCAGAGTTGAACAGTTGAACCCCAAGTCCGAGTTTAACTATTTAATTAGTAAAGATTAACATATTGTATTCATCATCTTACATTTTTTAGACCCGCAATAATGAAAGTATAATGCACTAAAAGGTTTTTTTTTTTTTATTCACAGCGAAAATATATCATTATTGATTAACCAAATATCCATCATTAGCCAATTGGATAGAAACAAAAGAAAAAAAAACCTTCATTTTTCGAGGTTGTGAGAGGGTAAACAAGTACCTTCACTTCACTAGAATGCTGTGTTTGGTTGGGCGATTTGAGGAGGGATTTGGAAAGAGAAATGAAAAAGATAAGTGAAATGTGAATAAAATATGTCTATATTTCACTTAGTTTCACACACCTTTTCTCTTTCCCTTTTCAAATTCCTCCCCAAATCCCTCAACCAAACACAGCCGAAAGAAATTATGATAATTTGCAAAATTTAAAATGTCACCAAATGAAAAGTTTCCCCATGTGATGGTTCAAACCACTCGGTGCCCAATTCCCACTTGCCAGTCCACACCCACAATGATCTTGATTCTTGACCATCCACAATGTTTTTTTTTTTTTTGGATCATAAATATAACAGTAGTGCATGAAGAAAAAAATTACAAAGTTTTCATTGTGAATGAAACGACAGCCTTGGGTTCTATATTATAAATAAAAGCCTATTAATGTGAGTTACATTTTTAAGATGGTCATTTGCCATATCATCATTTGATTTAGAGTGATTTTACTACACCATTAGTTTACCTCTTTATACTCTCTATTTTATTATACTATTAAAAAAAATGATTTTCATTGTATCCATTATATTATCAAAGCTAATCCTAAATTAAAAACTCTTCAAAATCCTTTCAATTTTGTCTTTACACCAATAGTTTTTGCTAATACAATGCTAAACAATTTGAATTATTCCAGTACCGTGTTACTAGATAAACTAATTTTTTCCAACCATTTGTTGCCGTTCGATTGGATGATTTTACTTTACTTAACAAAAAATTAGTTGGAGCCCATTTGTGAAGTGCCTGTTCGGTGATACATTATTATACAAATTAGAATTTGAATTACTCCAGTATCATGTTGCCGAATTAAACTAAATTTGTCCAGTCACCTATCGCTATATATTTACAGATTACTCCAATGTCATGTTGCCGAACTAAAATAAATTTGTTCAGTCACCTGTCATTTTACGTGCATTAGAAATTGTTTTTATTATTGTTGCATTAACGGCGTCTCTTCGTTTCAATGTAATTGATATCTTTTTTGGTCGTATCATATTTTTTGACATGTCAACTAATAAGGATGTTTCATCCTCAGATAATCTACCAGCAAATGAGTGTCTTGCAAGATGTTCAACAGTTGAATGATTGTACTTGCATTGCTATAATGAGTAAAAGCATAATCATTCCAAACAAAAAATAAAAAATAAAAATAAAATTGAAAATGCACGGTAACGAGTAACTAAACAAATTAAGAACGTTCGGTCTTGGGTTATTGAAAATGTATCTTTTATTCAGCAGTGGGTTACTGGATATATTTTTTTGTTCGAATTATTTTATTTCGTTCGATTTTGACATACCAGACAAAATTCGAAGAACTCCCTTAAAAAACGAAACAAAAACCTACCAAACAAATAAAAAAACTCAACATTTCATTTTTTTATGGTTCTTCATTACCATTTCTTCATCAATTGCTTTCTTCTATGATCAAAATACTATGATTTTCACATTTTGAAAAGAGATGTGTAGTTGAGAAGAAAAATTGAAAAGGAAAGAAGAGCAATAGAAATTGAAGAGTAATGAGTGTAAAGAGATAATAAAAAATATTTAATTTTAGTCCTTAGTTCGTATAGGTAATTTTGCATATGGGTAAATTGAAAGGAAAAAAATCTCATATAAAGAATATAAAGAGATAAACTAATGTTTTAAGGAGAATCACTCTTTGATTTATAATTCTATATAAATTTTCTATTTGCAGTTTAAAATTTTAAATTCACAATTTGAGGTTTAAGATTATTTGAGATGTGAATTTGTGGTGACTTTGAATGCCAGTGAGACCCATTTGATGTGAACACACACCGGCAGGATGTGTTTGGCAGGCGGCATATGTATAAATGGTGTTTGAGAAATGGGTTTCTATGTAGGTTTTTTTAGTTGTAGGATATTATTGAAGAAAAAAATTTGTGTTTGGAAAGATAGTTGGATTTTTTTGTGGTTGGATGTGATGTTTGTGAGAAAAAAAGTGAAATGATTATGAGGTTGGATGCGATATTTTGTTTGGATGTGCTTTTTTTTTATCTTGCAAAATTTTTGTCTTTTAGTGAAAAAAATGAGAAAAAACCCCACTAAAATTCTTCCCCAACACAGTTTGCCAATTTAGAACTTTTGTTTTGCTTTATGTTGCCTGGATATAAATTGATAGCATTAAAGTTTAAAACTCAAAAAAAATGATGTCTAACGAATGTTGTCTAAAATCATCACCAAAGAAATGAAAAATTAGTATAAAAAAATTGACAAATGCAAATGTCCCCATTACTAAACAAACACACTAGTTGGACATGTTCCAAAACAGAATATAATAACCGGATCAAATTAGCGATGGGTTTTATTCCTTTAATCATTCAACAAACAAAACGACAATGCTACGTAGCTCAAATTTTGTGGCTCAAAAATGACTCAAATGGCCAAAACGACGTCGTTTTGAGTACAGAACAACATAAAAATGGCCAAAACGACGTCGTTTTGGCCATTTGAGCCACAAAATTTGAGCTACGAGGCATTTTCCCAAAACAATGTAGTTTCTCTTCCCTTACTAATTTCCATTTTGTTTTCTGAAAAACTATCAAATCAATTTTACTTTTTTCAAAAATTCCCATGAGTTGTATTCAAATCTCATTTAAAAAAAAAAAATCAAAATATTTATAAAGAGTTAGACCAAAAGAGAGTAGAGTGCAATGGTTTTAATTTATATATATATATATATATATATATATATATTTAAATTGTATTATCCGCTTCATAAAAACTCTCATATTACAACTGAATTCAAGACATCAGTTGTGAAAAGATTTCAATTAATTCTAATGTGAAGTGTCTTAATTTCTTTTGACCAAAAAAATAGAAATAAAAAAATTGGTTTGTGATTAGGGGGGTTGGCTTAGGGCTCTCATAATAATGGGAACGACTACAAACAAGAAAACAAAAAATTAAATTAAATTAAAAAGAGTTGGAGGAATGGGCAACTTTTTCTTTCAACTTCTTTATGCATTGTATTGTAGATTCGTTGTGATGATACCGAGTTTGATTAATCACTTTTTGGCCACAGCAACTCAAAAAAGGACAAGTGTGCATGGCCAATTTGGATGTGTGTTGTATGTATCCACTACTTATCTGGTAAGATCTCATGAGATTGCTGATCACTTATCTGGATCTTCATACCACATGTTTGTGGATGATTTTTACGAATTCATGAATTTTCTAAACATAATTATACTTAAATTCTATAGAATTTAATAATTATTGCAAAAATAATAATTAGACGAAAATTTCATCCCCTTTGCCTAGTTTTAGGCATATGAAATTGTGGGTGTTGATTTTTGACCACGCAACCAAACAGGGAAACTCAGTAGGAGAGCACCGGTAGAATAAATTAAGCTCGTAGGAGAGCACCGGTAAAATAGATTAAGCCCATAGAATAGATTAAGCCCGTAGGATAGATTAAGCCCGAACAACCTGCTACAGAAAGACAAGAATCCAGCGGCGATTCGTCCACTCGGGAATACGCGGTGGTTCGTCCACCCGGGAATACTCCGACGATCAAGTCAGTAATTATCTCTCAAAGATAACCAATAGTGCTACAGAGCATAAAAAACACGCCTTAGACCCACGGGGTGTCTCACTTTTATAGTGGTCAGTGTCCAACTTCCTCTAAAAGTCTTTCTTCATGGGACTCTATCCTTTATAAGGATAACATCTATCACAACTCACGTTATTCAGATTAAGATGAACGAATCTCATCTCTATCTAAATAGGTAGTTTGATGTAATCTAGGACTGATGTAATTTAGGACTTTAGTATCGCATCATATCTCGGCATTATGGTCTGCCCACGTGGCATCTTGACTAACAACCTCGGCTATGTAGATTATCCAAAAATATGTCCCTACAGAAATTAATTTAATATTTAAAAAAAAAAAGTATTGGCATGAACAATTTTAAATGTTATATAGCATGCCAAATAATTTGGGAATGTTGTTGTGCCAGTTACTTGTCCGCAAAATGAATGTGTCCAATTCTTACACGCTGTCTGTTTGGTGTTTCGATGCAAAATAAAATTTAACTCAAAAAAGATAATACCAAAAACAAATTTATGGGTAAAATATAATTTTGTTTTGCAAACTATAGATACCACCAAACTATTACCACCTCCAGCACCCTCCAACTCCACCACTATCACTGTCACTAATATTATTACCACTGATTACTACTACTAATATTACCACCACCGCACAACCACTACTAACAATATAATCACCAAGAACATCCTCATCAAGCTTTTCAAAATCATTTTTTTAGCTAAAATTTTCAAAAAATCAACTCCATCAAACTCGTTTGCAGTTTGTCAAAATTTACGATGGCTATAGTAACTCGTTATAACAAGCGAGACACTGTTTATCGCTACTTGTTACCGGATGTCCGCCCGGAAGTCCGGCCGGTCAACGGCAAATTTTTTTTTTTTTTTAAAAATTGTTTGGCTGGTAACTTATTAATTTAATAACAAAAGAAAGACTAACAAACATAATAAGAAAATAATATTTAATAAGAATGAGTTAGAATAAAGAATTTGATGCCATAGGTGCTAAAAGATAACTAACTAAAATAATGAAATAACTTTAATTTGACTAAAAATTTGAAGAGTTTGGTGTGGATGCTCTAACACATTTGTTTTAAGTTTGCAACTAAACAACGAAAATTGGTCCGAACACCTGATTATTAAGAAAAATAAATAAACAACTAAGCAATGGAAATTTTTTTCTTACACATTAGTTATAAAAAGACATTTGCTGAAAAAAATAATCATAGATTTCATTTTTCTGCTCAAATAATTGGAGTGTTAATATGCAAGGATGCAAGATTGAATGGTAAATTAATAAGTCAAAATTTGTAATTCTCTTAAGAGAGAGACTTTGAACTAGTGGGTTTAGAGCTAAATTTTGTAATTACAAACTTTTAGCTAATATCAACCGAATATTGTTAAAAAACAAAGCTTTTTGAATAAAATTCTTTTAATTTGACTAAATGTTTTTTTGTAATTGACAATTTTTGAAAGGAAACGGTCAAAACCAACGCCATTTGATTTCGATAGAGTGCATATAGAAAATAGTATAGAATGTGAGGTTGGGTTTGGGACCTTTTATCACTGCTGGAAAAATGACTTTTAGCGGCGTTTTAAAAACGCCGCTATATGTATGAAAAACGCCGCTAATTCCTTTAGTGACGCTTATCACCAAACGTCGAGGACGCGGCCGTCGCTATAAGTTTATGACGCTTTAAAAACGTCGTAAAATTAGTATAGGCGGCGTTTTTAAAAACGCCGCTAAATGCGATAAATAATGATAAAATGACGTCATCCAATATTTAGCGACGTTTTTAAAACGCCGCGATAGATTTTTTTATTTTAAAAAAAAGTCCGTTGGCACTGTAGTGGCGTTTTGAAAAACGCTGTTATAGCTCTTTTTTAAAAAAAAAAAATTGTTCTGAATCTGTTATATTTAACTAAAAAACATACCTGTAAATAAAGCTGAAAAATAACAATAATATGAACAAAATTTTACAGCTACTTCAATATATTGACTAAATAAACATTACATGATTGTGTCTGAACCAAAATCAAACAACAAACACAATCAAAAAAGAAAAAGAAAAAATAGGTTAAGTCATTTGCTTGCACATGTAGATGCAATGGAATAGTCAAGCATATTACACATCATTACACTGCAGAATAGGGATTCGTATTCAATTAATCATAATAGGTTCATGTACAACAAAGACAATTTTGAGCAGGATACATTCCCAAATCCCAGTCAACACAAAGGAATGCAGAGAGCCCGGTGAACAGTGGCGCTGACACCTTCTCCAACTTCTTCATATAATTTGTAATTTTCTGCACATTATTACGAATCAGAAAGCTGACATGAAAAGGAAAAAGAAATAGTCAACAGAGAATGAAGATTGGAAATCAAATTTATAAAACCCCAAAAGCAAAATATAAACACGAGACATATCCAATGTAATAGATTCTGTATAGTTAATTATACTAAAATGCAGATATCTGCAATGAAACTCAAATCAAGGAGTCTACATGCATTGTAATGAACTTATCTTCAAGTTTATCAGAAGATCTTGAAACGAAAGAATAGAGACAGGAAATTGTGCATCAGGAAATGGTTGATTTAAAGCATCTGCAACTTCGAAGGAAACCTGCAAATCTTTCACCTTGGTCACACAAAATCATCCATGGCTAGCATTTATAGTCTAAAAGTCAAGCAAATAAAATAGAATAGAGACAGGAACCATTTGCTCAATGAGTTCCATCAAATGTGTCTAACAAAAACAGTGAGAAACTAAAATCAATATAATTGAACGAATAAATCACAATTATATGTGTGCCTGCAATGAAATGAATAATCATAATTGTCGTAGTGATTTTTTCCCCCGCACCAATATAACAACAGTTCAGATAACTAAATATTATCTTTCAAAGAAAGCTTTCTATGACAAATCTTATGGGGGTTGTTGATTTTCAGTCATAATTGTAGCATGGAAATCAGAAATATCCCACAGCAATACTTGAAAATATCAACCTCCCCTGAGGCTCAGTTGAGCATTGGTTATTCCATGCAATAGTTTTCTTCTCCTATTCTAAGGAAGTGAAAGGATGATAAACTATACTCTTAACTAGGACCAAATGGAATTTTCAAACCCATGCACCAACCAAACTTCAACAGCATAATTTAAATGATGCAGATAACAGCAACTCTAAGAGGTAAGTGAGATTTCATAAAATGAATAATTTAAATGATGCAGACAACATATACTCCATGGAGGTAGGCAAGATACCATAATCTCATAGACTCAACTGAAATATAGGTACACTAAGGGTTTCCATTACCTCCCTTGCTCATTTTCAAAAACCAGCTAAAAAGTGGAAAGCATAATAAAGCTCACACAAACCTTGTTGGCTAATCCTTGGGAAGCAGCAAGACCTTCAGCCATTTGGGCTTGGATGGGGCTCAGGGTGATGCCTTGGCATTGGGCTTCATATTTCCTAGCTAGATATCTAGAACTGCCTCCAATTCCACATCTAACATCAACAATACTCTTAGGTCTATTCGTTGGATCCTCTGCAAACCAATTCATCAAAACATTAAAATATAAAAAAAAAGAAACATGTAGAAGGTGACCTCCATTCACAAATATGCATATGAGAGAATAGTGAATCATGAATCATAAGATTCACTTTATTTAGCATATTATATAATTTTATATATACATCTATAAACTATAAACACATAAAAATACATGGTAATATTGCAGCTTATTTAGATGTATAGAATTGAACTGTAACTGACCTGCTCCACCACTTCCTTATCAATAGCACTCTTCCCTAGATCAATCCGTGTTTCTGAAACCAAAAACTAGTAGTATCACAAAAACAATAGATGCATTCAATTCAAGAACTATGCTTCAAGAAGCTAAAAAACTTCGAATGACACATGTCCCATAAAGAGTCAGTTATGCAAACATTTACAAAAGGTCCTTACAGTTTAACCATTGATTACTCTGTTTCTTATGGATGGTTACAACTACAGGTTGGAATTTACTTTGAAGTGCTCAAATATCAACATCAAAGTATTTTGAATATGAGAAACCTCCACAAAAATGAATTTTGTAGTAAAAGTTGCTGATTTCAGAGCAAACACGTAGAAGTGAATTACAAACTAAGTCATAGTTAATTCCCTTATCTTTTTTATGTTTGAAATTAATTGATTCCATCTTTCTGTGCCTCACCTTCAAAAACAGCCTTGATACTGTCAACCCGACCGTACCACTTGTCATGGTCTATAGCCCATCGAAAGCCCGAAGACCATATTGCATAAATAGTCAACTCTTCCGTACCATTGTCCAATACAAAGATTTAAGAAATCCTCACTTATCGCATACAACTTTGGATATGACAAACATGAACCCCAATTATTGGTACAGCTACAGCATAGCAGGTGTCAACAGCAGCAGCAAACCACGCATGCATTCCTACATTTAAGAATTACTCTATGCATGTTATAGCAACAATGAAATTTATGTTTTTTTTTTTTTTAATTTTGTTCTTCCAAGTTCCAACCTCCAAGCGATTCACCGGTGATTCCTATCTTAGAAGGATCTATATCCTCCCTCTGTGTAAGATAATCAGCCAGTTTTATCAAGTCCCAGACCTACAGAATGCAAAGTTTTCAGTTGAGTTTTTTTATTCATTAATTACATTGGATTCTGAAATATTTGATATATATTGTTACAGACTCGTCAAACTATATGTTTCAAAACAGAACGAATGAAGAAATTACCATATCAAATATGAATGGCATTGTATCACCTTGTTTCCATGATGAAACGAGAGCCTGCATGATAGTAGCAAAACCATATTAGGGACAACAATGTTGTTCTCAACCTGGGTTATGAACTCATTCTCAGATTTGAAACATGAGAGAATCCATAGGAGTCATATCTCACTGCAGCAACACAAAATTCTCTCATTTTGGAATATTACTTGCTCAGATTTAGTTTTTGATCATGCCCAACACCAAACTATTTGCCTGAATAAGGTGGTAGGTCATATAGTAAGAGAATACGAACAAATTTTTTCTTTTGTTTATTTATTTATTTGTTTTGACCAGGCCCATATTGCAAAGTTAAATAAAAATATCAGTATTCAATACACATCTCGATAGGTGGTCATACTGCTGGCATGCTCTCCATGGTAACGAGAATCAATGGCAGCAGCTATATATCCACGGGAAGCATATGCCTAAAACAAATGGAAAAATATAAGATGATCTCTTGTGTTAACAAAGTCAATCTGATGAAAACTGCAGGTCTGAGAAAACCTCAAAATAGGTACCTCAAGCAATGGCCGTAACCACTCTTTGCACTTATGTGTGCTATGCAAAAATACAATAGCTGGCTTCCTTTGATGATTGCTTTCATTAATGCTCAAAATCAGCACAGGGGAGCGCCCTTGCTCTCCTGCCTACTTACAACCATGAGTACAGTAAATACATTTCATGCCCACAATCAGCAAATGTGGAGGTATAAAGGAATAGTGCATTCACTAAAGCCCATCAGGTGCATAGCTACTATAGAAACTTCCACTTCATAATTCATAATCACATATTAGTTTTTGTAGGCTGAATTACAAGTTCTACAATCTACTCTGTTTCAGAAATTGGAAGCCTTGTAAAGTACTTCTGGCCAGCCCAAAATTGCAATTAAGTTTCACTTTTTACCCAACACAGTTGTGTGTACACTAATCTTTTAAGAGAATTTGTTTTTTGGGTGGTTAAAAACATGTTTCATCGGAGAGTTGAGAGGCAAAACATGGTTTCAAGTAATCACAATTCACTGTTGATGGTGGATTCTGACCTCCCTCTATTCCATGGACAGACAAGTTGTTGAACACCGTAATGTTTTTGTGTTCATGTGAGTGTCATAGAGATTTTTCCTTTACTACAATAATTATTAGGCATGTGACTTCTTACAAACTAAATGGTCTTCATTGTCATTTACAAATAAGAAAAACAGAAATAAAAAAGAAATGTGTGTGTGGGGTGGGTGATTGCTTAGGTGGAATCCGTTGTTAGGTACCAAAAATTGAAGATAGATGCTTTAAAATCAAAGAATTGTACAAAGCTAAAGCAAGGTATGCTTTAAAATCAAATGAGCTATTTTTCTTATTTTTAACCAATCATCAATAATCAGAGGGGAGATATAGATGATGTTGTCCATATATCACATCAAATAAACAAAAGAATCATTCAGGGTGCTATGTCATCAGAATACTTGGGAAGAGACTGTGATTTGAGGCATTATATGATTCACCACAATGTGACAGCTCCTTTTAGAGATGTAGCAGGAAATTAATGTTATCTTGTGAGCAAAATTAATATGGCAGAAACAGTATATTCTAGGCCATGAGAAAAAACTGCAGCTTACCTTCTTTGCTCGTTTTATGGCAACTACCTGACCACCTGGTAACAGGGCCCTGTAGACAGTTCCAAAGCCTCCTTCACCAATCTTCATTGATGGTGAAAAATTTTGGGTGGCTCTAGCAACCTGACTCAGATTTAGATAAATTGATCCCAAGAGGAAACTGAATCCATTGCAAGAACAACGTGGTCTATTTATCAACAGGCATTAAAATTCACCAAGCCAAAATGTATCAGTACTAAGATCATGAAAAGAAAGTGAAAATTTTTTTTAAAATAAAGTTGTCTATAGGGCATGAGGAAGCCAAATAGAGCCAACATTTTGAATTGTGGATTTCTGACTATGCTAAGCACTTCAAAAACTGTCACAGATCTATTAGAGAAATGTACAAGAGATACAGAAAAGTTTGTCATGCACAAAATAGTAACTTACATTCTATTATACACACAAGATGATAAACATATTAGCAAAGATAGATAACTAAAAGCTCAACAGCCCAGCCTAAGCGTACATATGGGCTATCATCCAAGGTGCAATTTTTTTAAAAACCAGTAAACACCCTGCAAACAGCATTGAAATTGAGAAGAAAACCAAAACAAACTGAATGGTGTAACAACTTGCAAAGGCATCAACCATTACTAATGCTATCTACTCTAGGGTATGGAGGATGTAGCATCAACGCTTTATCATGTCTGTACATATACTAGCAAGTACAAGCAGATGGAGGTGTAGTTGAACTTTATTGTTTTGAATTGAAATGCTAGCTAACAGTTTGCTAACCAGCACTAACATCTCACTAGATTAAATGTTTTTAGCTTGTCCTTTTGGCAATAAAGTTTGAAATTGAGGGACTTATTACCAAAAACCCCTATAGATAGAGAAATTTAAAAAGTTCAATATAGTTAACAAAAATCTTTTACTAGACTTACAGTTTAATGCATATTCTTTTACTAGACTTACAGTTTAATGCTAGACTGAAAATATAATTGCAGATTTGCAAAAAATCTAATTAACAAGGGGTAGATGATATGTCATGATTATTTTGTAAATGAATTTAAAAGGGGACAACTTGTGATATGGCCCCTAGTAATTTTAAAGTTATTCACAACGCAAATTAAAGGATATGGTTTATGCATGTTCCGTGAAACTGCATTCAGACTAAATTAAACTACCATCAACAAACACTTGCAAAGTTCTAGTCATAACTGCGAAAATGTGTACACATGAAGCCCATTATCAATGTGAAGGGTGAACACAATTCAAATTTGAAGCAGAAGAGTAGGAAATAAGCTAAAATTTTCATTTGCCCATAAGCAAATTCCTTTCCTAGGGGATCAAGAAACATTGCATTATGTTGTCAAAGGAGCGAGAAAGGGAAAAGCAATTGCTGACCTGAAATGCAGTGAATTTTAAAGGATGGAATTCCTCAGCATCCCAAAAGTATGCAATCCTTCCCATGGCATAAGCCACGTAGTTTACGCCATCTCCTTTCTTTATTTTGGAGCCATCAGGTAGGATATTTCCATCCTGCATTCACAGTTGTAAAGATTAAGCAAATTCTGGTTTCTGAACTTTCTTTCCTACCAAAAACTTTCACATAAAAACACACTTAATATCTGAAAATGTAACAGTTTTTCATTTCATTACCTCTTTCCATGAATGAAATGAACACCGAGCTTCCATTCGCTGAAGATTAGGAAGTGCAAAACTATGTTCATCACCAAGTAAGCCTGAATCATGAAGAATGTGGATTTTGAATTCCGTACAGAAATAACAACTTTGTATGCTAGTTTCATATCAAAGCCATGGGGCTACTGCCACCACCATAACAAGTTATAAAAAGAGAAAGAGAAACACAAGTGATAACAAGTTCGTCACATCAAAGACTGCATCCAGAAAGAAAGTGAAATTAATAGTTTATAAAAAGAATGTTAGCAATTACTTATTAATTATGAGTGAATATGGTTTGATTCATTAGAGGTGGACTTCCACAATCAAATAGAACAGAAGAGTTGATATTTAAGTTGCACGTTTGTGACCATAGTAAATGTTGTTGGTATTGAACCTCCAAAGGAGTTTCCCTGAAATCTCCTACAAACAAAAAAAAATAACAATCTTTCAGGTTGAAGATTCAAAACAAATTTCAGGTTGAACTGGCCAAATTTCAGGTTGAAGCATATGGGAGCTGACCTGAAATTAATAGCAATAACTTACAGTTGTAACAATCTTTGATAATCTCCAATATTGGATGGGATAGATCCAGAAATATTGTTATTCCTCAGAATTCTACAAGACATGAAACCACATGGTTATATTGTAACAATCTTTGACCTGAAATTTCAGGTTGAAGCATCTGGCTCTGAACTGATATGCTACCAGTGAAGTGGATTGCTGAAGAGTGTTATACATCTCAGTTACTACACATTGCTATTTTAAAGTAAGGCTATAATTTGAGTGTGATTGTCAAAATAAAGAGAACACAACATCGAAGATTGCTTACAAGCTTTTAAGCTTTGACCAATTCCCAATGAATTCAGGTATGCTACCAGTGAGTTCATTGTCTGAAGCCCACCAGAGATCCCCAAAATTCTTCCTCAGTAAAATTGATAACAAAAACAATTAATCTGAACACAATTTTTAGTTTCTCAGATATGCAAAAAGGATAGTTCAAAAAGCTCTTACACTGTCTGCAGATTTCGTAGAGCAGCAAACATTGAAGGTATAGCACCACTAACTCCAAAGCTACCAAAGTAACTGTCAAGGTGGATAATGTTCAAGATAATTTAAAACTGGTGTATTTAAAACAGGATAATTTAAAACTGGTGTATTTTCATGAATGAACAACCAATTCGAAACTGGTGTATTTAGGATAATTCAATTTTCAGTATTTATAATTAGTTGTCCATACTGAAAATATTTTTAGTATTATTTTCATGAATGGACAACCAATTTTCAGTATTTAGAATAATTTTCAGTATTCAACCAATTCATGAATGGACCACCAATTCAAGTATTTTCAGTATTAAAATAATTCCATTATACTGATATTTAGGATAATAGTATAATGCCTGCTGAAAATACTTGACTGGATAATTTAAAACTGAAAATACTTGACAATAAAACATGTTTGTTTTTATATAATTCATAACTAATCTTCATTCATTAAGCAAAATTACAGGGCAAACTTACACATTTTAGCTAACGAGAGTCAATATTGATTAAATATGAAAAAAAAAAATCAAGTTATAAAAATTCATCCTACCTGTTCTGTAACTTTGCTCTTGCAAGGCCTATATAAAGCTGAGACCATCTTACAAGATTCATATAAAGCTGAGACCATCTTACCTCTCTTTCTGTAAAAGTCAAAGAAATATATATAAAGAGAAGAACTTGAAATCATGTGTGAGAAGAGGGAAGGTAATTGAAAAGAACGCACATGAGAGAAACAGAGAGTGAGTTCCCAGCTTGTGAGATATCTCCCCTAAAAAGGACACAATACCTCAAAGATGGGCTCTATGGCAAGGTATGAATTTGGGTCTTGGAATGCATCCTTAAATCTCGGTCCTGCTCAATAGTCATAACAAAATTCAGTTTAAAATCAAGGGATCTATAAATGTAGAGCTGCAGCAGGTTGTGCTATCTACATGACGCATACCAAGAACAATAGGACTATCTTTCGACCATGGAAAACTAAATATATTTTCCATTCTATTTCCCTTTTGTAGTGTTGGAACTCTCCCTGCAAAACAATACATAGCACAATTAAGCCACTAGTTATTAAGCGGAAGGCATTTGTTTCAAATGAGGACCACTGTGGACAAAAAAGAAGGGGGAAAAAAATGTAATCGAGACCTCCCATATTCAGTTATGTGAATGGACGTAGTAACTTTCTTCTAAAGTTTTTATACACTGAATTGTTGAATACATTGAGAATAATGACAATATAAAGTTTTATGAGACAAAATAACTATAAGTGAATAAGTGAATGCATGCGACAAATTGATTAGCATTAAACATGATTACTACTTTACTAACTCATTTTCTTGATATCCAACAGAAACAATAGATAGACAACGAATGACTATGTTTAACAGTTCCCATCGTGACAAAACATCATATTTAAGTACTAAAAAAAAGTAAAAGCAAAAATTATTCAAATAAGAATAGCAATTAAGAAGCATCAGACCTCCCATATTCATCAACAAGCATGCCTTCCATATCTCTAATTGGATCATCTACAGTCCGTCTCGATCGAGACGGACGTGGAAGGAAAAATCCAGCAGATGCATCGTCATTTGAAACTCCAATGTCATCCATATATTGGCGAAGAAGAGACTCAGGTAAGATTTTCCTCTCAAGCCATAATCGCAAAACCTATGGGATACAATTAATTCAATTTATCAGGTAAGATTTTCACTGGTATGAAGTGTTACAATTTCCTTGAGACACTGAGGGTGATTTTCACGAGCAGCAACTCCAGGAGAAGCAGCAGCTCCTAAAAGGCAAGGCAGTGCTGCTTGAACTGTAGGAATGTATCAATCGTATCAACACAACAGTTTCAGCCATCAAAACCATGGGTGGGTCTATGACCCAAAACCCAAAAATTCCTCCTTACAACAAGACACTCAATATCACACAATTAACAAAACCCACCAACTTTCCCCCCCCCCCCCCCCCCCCCAAAAAAAAAAAAAGAAGGGTATGTGCAATTCAAGTTAAAGTATTACAACAAGCTTGTATTGTGATGTTTTCAAACTATAGCCTATATGTTGATCAAATGGTAGACTCATGTTATATTGTACACACAACAGCAGATTTCTGGGAGGGATTTGTGCAAATTAAAGTGAACAAATTTAAGCTTCTAGAATTCTCATTTCAATAGAACCATTTGGCCCAACTAGAATTGTCATTTCAATGCTAATTGCAAAAAAGAAGCAACAATTCTCACCAGTGATCAGCTACTCCAGGAAATGCACAAGCAAGATACCTAAGAATTGCAGGACTGCAAAGCATATCAAATGCATAAGATAGTCAATATAAGCTTAAAAACAGAATGTATAATTTAGAACCTTAAAAGAACAAAAAGATTGAAGAGCATCATCCCAAAAATTTGTAGATGCAGCAGTGACCAACAGTCTACAATTCATATATGAAATAGAACACTAACACTAGGGGAATGTGCATAACAGTGCCTTTAATACCTAGAGTCCAAGTACTACGAAAACTACGCAAAGAACACTTGAACTAACCCGAAGCCATGGAGGGATAAGCAAACTAAACTTTGCATTTTGAACCAGATACATATCTTATGGCTTTGTAAGATATGAAACTCCTAGAATTTCATCATTCAATTACAGGAATGACACAGAAACAAGGGCCAACTATCTAGGAATGACATCAAATTTGCTAAAAACAACATATTAAGGAAGAATGACAAAGCAAGCAAAAGAAGAAATTGAACAGGTTTCCAAGCAAATAAATACCAAATTGAGAAATTGAGAGAGAGAGGAAGGAAGGGCTTGAGAGAGAGAGAGAGAGAGAGAGAGAGAAATCGATACCTCGCTGGAGCTTCGAAATCGCTCTGAGATGAAATCACTGAGACCGATCTGAATCTCTGAATCTCAAAGATGAAGAGAGATCTAGAGAGAGAGAGAGAGAGACACCGCTCTGGAGCTTCGAAATCGAAATCGCTCGCCGATGGTGGTCGCTGCGTCGCCAGTGGTGGCTGTGGAGCTTCGAAATCAAAATCGCTCTGAAAGATGACACCGTTCTGGAGCAACATCGTGAGAATGATAAGGGTTTAGATAGCGTTGAGAGAGAGGCGAGATTTGAAGGCGTGAGGATTCCATATAAGGGTTTACAAAGGCTTTAACAAATATTCTGAGATTCAAAATAAGCTTCGAAATTGAGAACGAATCACCCAAACATAGATTTCGAAATCGAAATCGAAATCGAAATAGAGAGAGAGAGAACTTCGATTAGGGCTACGGCGAGAGATGAAGGAGAGCGAGAGAGTGAACGAGAGGGTGAGAGACTGAGAGATTAGGGCTATTATATTTGATATTCACCCGCTCGCCGAGGGAGAGATATAGGACATTCGAAGGCGTTTTTAAACGCCTTTGGTTAATGAAACGGTGCCGTTTTGATTTAAACAAAAAGCGACGTTTAAAAAACGTCGTTAAATGTTATAAAATGTGGCGTTTAATAAAACGTCGTTAAATAAACGTCGTTAAAAGTTATATTTCCTGTAGTGTATCGATTAACAAGCTTACAAAATGTAAGACGATTGAGAGAGATTCTCGAGATTGCGTGAGGTCTTGCTATAATTTTATATTGTGTTTTTGAAAAACGATCAATTTAAGTTTAAAATGATGGTATGAAAATATTATTTTATAAAATAATTTGAGTTTTTCATAGAGGGGAAAAATAAAATAAAATTATTTTATAAAATAATTTGAGTTTGAAAAATAAGTTAGATAATATTTCAACACATTGAAATTTGGTGAAAGAATTATGTTAATCACAGTGAAGGGCTGTGAATAAGGGGGGAGGAAAGAAATTGTGGAGGAAAAAATAAATTAGAATGTTAAGGGTGTGTTTGGTAACGTTTACGTTTTCAGTTTATATTTATAAAAGTTTTATAAACTGGTTTTTGTTTATTTTTAGAAAAATATAAACTACAAACGCGTTTGGTAATTGACAAAATGTTTAAAAAAAATTTAAAATATAAAAAAGAGTGAGAAATGGCAAGTGGTGGCAAGTGACGGCGGAAAACGGTGGTGGAAAGTGGTGACAGTGGGTGGTAGGTAGCTAGTGGCGGTGGGTGGTGGCGGGTGGGTGGTGGTGGTGGCGGGTGGGTGGGTGACGGTGGCGGGTGGTAGCGAGTGGGTGGTGGTGGCGGCGGGAGGTTGGTGGTGGTGGCAGGTGGGTGGCGGATGGCGGGTGGTAGGGGGGTGGTAGCGGGTGGGTGGCGGTGGTGGGTGGGTGGGTGACGGTGGCGGGTGGTGGGTGGGTGGGTGACGGTGGCGGGTGGTGGGTGGTAGCGAGTGGGTGGTGGTGATGGTGGTGGTGGTGGTGGTGATGGTGGTGGTGGTGGTGGTGGTGACGGTGGTGGTGGTGACGGGTGGTTGGTGGTGGTGGCAAGTGGGTGGCAGGTAGGTGGCGGGTGGGTGGTAGTGGCGGCGGGTAGGTGGCGGGTGGTGGTGGTAGGTGGGTGGGTGACGGTGGCGGGTAGGTGGCGGGTGGTGGGTGGTAGCGAATGGGTGGTGATGGTGGTGGTGGCGGGTGGTGGTGGCAGGTGGGTGGCGGATGGCGGGTGGGCGGCGGTGGTGGGTGGGTGGGTGACGGTGACAGGTGGTAGCAAGTGGGTGGTTGTGGCGGTGGTGGTGGCAAGTGGGTGGTGGATGGCGGGTGGTGGTGGTGGTGTGTGTGGTGGTGGTATGTGGTGGTGGTGGTAGTGGGTGGGTAGGTGACGGTGGCGGGTGGTAGGTGGTAGCCAGTGGGTGGTGGTGGCAGGTGGTAGTGGCGGGTAGGTGGTGGTGGTGGTGGTGGTGGTGACGGCAGCAAGGGGTGGGTGGTGGTGGTGAGTGGGTGGCAGGTGGGTGGTGGCTGGTGGTGGCAGGTGGGTGGTGAGTGGTGGTGGCAAGTAGTGGTGGCAAGTAGTGGTGGGGGGTGGGTGGTGGGTGGTGGTGCCGGAAGACGGTGGCGGTAAATGGTGGCGGGTGGTGGCTAGTTTTGGGTGATAAAAAAAAATAAAACTCAAAACTCAAAACGGAAACACATTTTTTGTGTTTTCATTTTTTGGCCAAATTTATAAACTGAGACTACTGATTTATAAATAAAAAATTTTACCAAACAAGTTTTTGTTTGAGTTTTTTAAATTTTTATAAATATAAACAGAAAACTGAAAACGTAAGTGTTACCAAACGGCACCTAAGAAAATTTTCACATACTTCTGAAGTAATATTATGAAAATATATAAATATTACAAATATTTTTTTCTCACAAAATATGACATCTATTATGTTATATAAAAAAAAATTGCTGATAACAACATTTGGAATGTCAATAATATTAGTAAATGTATTAAAAAAAATTATAAAAATATTTTGAAAAAAAAAAAAAAAGGCGTTTAAAAAATTCTATTTTTTCTTTCTTTTTGTCATTTTGTGTTTTTTAATTACAACTCATTTGACTGTCATTAATTTAACTCTTATCCTATTATAATAAATGTTGCTTTAAATAATAAAATTTTGTTATTATATGTCATATTAATTAATAAAAAAATTGGGTAAATTACACTTCGCCCCCCTAAAGTTTTATCCATTTCTCACTTTGGCCCTTTAAGTTTAATTTTTCTCACTTTGGTCCTTCATGTTTGCAATCCTTCCCACTTTGGCCATTTTAGTTTAATTTTTCCCACTTTGGCCCCTCATGTTTGCAATCCATCCCATTTTGGCCCTTCATATTTGTAATCTTTCTCACTTTATTCCTAAACTAACTTTCATACAAAAAAACTAACATAATCTGTCACATTACTAACATATCAGCTCCATGTGTGATGTCAAAAATTCACTTAAGATGCAAAAAATAAAAAATAGAAAACAAAAAAATTGAAATTTTGTTTTTGTTTTTAGTGAACTATTTTTTCAAATTTATTCATAAACATTATTACATTATAGATGTATCTAGATTAGATGCAGCTAAACAAATAAAAACAAATTTAACTAAAAAAAAAAAAGAAAAAAGTTTACTAAAGAAGAAAATATATATATATATATACTGACTTAAACACTTATATTGTCAATTTTGAAATAAAAAATTTATAATCGTTTTTTTTTTTTTTTTTTTTTTGTCTTTAGTGAACTTTTTTCTTTTTTTAGTTAAATTTGTTATTATTTTTTTAGCTACATCTAATCTAGATGCATCTATAATGTAATAATGTTTATGAATAAATTTTAAAAAAAATCACTAAAGACTAAAAATTCCTATTTTTTTATTTTTTTTTTTCATCTTTAGTGAATTTTTTACATCACATATGGAGCTGATGTGTTAGGCTTTGTTTGAGAAGTGGGTTGACTTTTTGACTTTTTAGTTTTTTTTGCTATTTTAGCCATGAGCTAAAAAGTGATTTGGGAAGGGCTTTTAGCTTTTTTTGATTTTTTTGTGAGAGAAAGAATGTAATGATTATGGATTAGATGTGATGTTTTGTTTTATTGGGATTAAAAAACCTATTTTATTTTTTGTGACTATTTTATCCCCAAACCCACTTCCCAAACAGTGGCTTAGTGATGTGGCAAATTCTGTTATTTTTTTGGATGAAAGTTAGTTTAGAAGTAAAGTGAGAAGGATTGCAAATATGAAAGGCTAAAGTGAGAAGCATTACAAATATGAAGGGCTAAAATGGAAAAGATTGCAAACATGAGGGACCAAAATGGGAAGGGTTGTAAACATAAAAGGTCAAAGTGAAAAAAAATCAAACTTAAAGGGCCAAAGTGAGAAATGGATGAAACTTTAGAGGACAAAGTGTAATTTACCCAAAAATATTTATAAACATTAAGTAATTTGTATAACATTTATTTTTAAAAAAAAAATGCAAATAGGTGATGTCTTTTTAAAATATTTACAAATTTATGAAAAAAACAATTATAACTTTAATTATTAAAGTTGATAAAATGCTCCATTAATTTGAAATTATTTTTGCAAATTTTCACCGAATTATAATTTTTATAATCTTTGTTATTAAGGTTTTATTGGCCAATCGTCCGTGCCCCAAAAAGAAGTTAAAAACAAACCATTAAAAACAAATCAGCAAAATAGAAAATGAAAAATCTTACCGGTTAACAAGCGGGAAAACCAGAATTGGAAGAGACGTACGGGCATCAACCGGAATAACCGGTAACTTCGAGGACTGGCAAAGCTCCTTGATACGGAAGTACCTCTCTCCGTTGACGGACACCTGTCAATCAGAACCCACTGCCATAGTTGCAGACAAATACTGTACTGTACGGTTACCAAAAAAATTCAGTTACATGTGGATACGTGGCGTCCACCGCCAGCGAGTATTAACTCTCACCCGCGACTACAATAATGATCAGTAAATCAATTCCAATTGCTGAATTGAAAGATGCTGTGAGAGCTGTAACTCTCCAGTTAAGGTTGTTTGAAATATTTTAACGCGAAGTTTGACATGGGTTTAAAAAGTTAAAAAATTAAAAAATTATTATTATTTATTAAAATTTAAAAAAGCATGATTATATAATTTTTAATTTTAATTTTTTTTACACGTTAATTTATACAATATTTTAATACATATTTTTTTTATAAAAAGTCAAAAAGTTAATCCAAACAACTATATTTTTTTTCTCAACTTTTTAGTATAAAAATTTAAAAAGTGTACTTATTTAGGACATCCCAAACAACCCCTAAATAAGTTGAATTTTTAACTTTTTATAAAATATGGATTGAATTTGAAGTGTTATAGTAAAGAGGTAACGTGACTTAAACAATATAGTAACTTTTTGAATTTTTAATTTTTTAAAGATAAGCCAAACCTAGCTTAAATTTTATGATTTTTAAATAATAAAAAACATTTTATTAATTAAATTCTCATTTAATCATTAAAATAAAATTTTAATTATTTCATAAATTACGATTTTTAAAAAGAAAATAATTTTAATTATTTTAAAATTTAAATTTGTGTACCACAATATATAGAAGTAATTAACCAAAATCTAATTATTTTTTATTTTTAAAAAAATTCTATTGGTTTACTATAATTTAACCATAACAATTAAACTCTAATTAATCCATAAATTACGACTTCTAAAAAGAAGGTATGCTCAGTTATGTCAAAATTTAAATTTGTGTGTCACTAATATGGAAGCATTTCACTAAAATCTAATTATAATCATAAAAAAACTCTAATTATTCCATAATTTATAATTTTCAAATATATATATATAAAAAACTTTTTTTCAAGAGTTAAAATTATATGTCATCAAATATGATAAATAATTCAATAGAATCTAAAAATTATAAAAGCCGTTTAAATGGTCACGTTATTTATGTTACAACTAATATAGAAATCTTTTTCAAAATTTATAATAATACTCCTTTCAAAATTCTATATATTAAGCTTTCAAAATTACATTTAAAAAAAATCAAATTTATTTTTATTTTAATTTATTTCCAAACCCACATTCTAAATTTCTTGATTAATTTTTATTTTTTATTAAATGTTTTTTTTTAAAAAAACTATTGGGTAACACTTTTCAATAATAAAAATAGAATTATCAAATGATTTATGAAATTTAAAAGGAAATTATATTAACCCATTTTAAAATTTAAAAGTGTGTCATCTAACCATTAAAAAAAATAATCTAGTTTTCTCATAATTTATGACTTTTAAAAGGAAATAACACTAAATCAATTTTAAAATTTTAAAATTGTGTATCACAAATTATGAGAAGCAATTCACATCTCTCTTAAATCTTCTCTCTTACGCTCAGTGGATTCAAGTCAGATTAGAGTTGGTGTTCATCAAGTATTGTAACTATTGGTGATGGGAGCAATTGTGAAGAATTTAATTGATAAATTTTTGCACTATAAGTTTATGTTTTTGTTTTTTTTATAAAGATCAATTTCTAATATTTAGTCTCTTGCATCCTTATTTCTATTATGCATCTAACAAATATGTTAATTTCTAAAAATTTACTGCATGCTTATAAATCTAATTTTATTTTTATTAAATAAATTTCTAATATCTTTGATCGCGGTTCAATAGTTTAAAATTTATATTTATTAAGTGCATAAATATGGATGTAGCAATCTTGGTTTTGACCCGTCTCTTTGTGGTGTTCTGTGCTCGGGTTGGTATGGTTTTGAACGATGTTACGTATCTTGGTTCCCTGTATTCCCCTTATTTTGGTTATCGGGTTGTAGCGTTGTGTTTGGAACAGATAATGTCTCGTGTTTGTATCGAGTTATAGCGTATCTTTCATGTTTTGCCACTTCACTGACTATGTCGGGGATCGAGCTGCCCAGTCAGCTCGCAGGAGTCCGGGGGAAGCACTCCTTGGAGGGTCCGAGGGTAGTGCCATGGCGGGGTCGAGGGGCAGCTCTCCCGAAGCAAAAATGTAAAATGCATTCGAAATTACTTGTCCGCTGGAGCGGCGAATGTTTGGTTCTAGAAGTTTAACCGGTTTGCAAAAGTACTGGAAAGGTATATTTGATGCTCGAGCGGGGCTTTCCACACTCGAGAGCGGACCATGTTACATCAATTCGTGAATCTAATATTTCAGATCACTTTTATATATATATATCTCTTTAAAAACATTTCCCCTCCCTTCTGTCTACGTTTCTCTACACAAACTAGATAAAAAAAAAACCTTGATTTTTCAAGATCCATTTGAATTTTGTCATTATTTCTTCGTCAAAGTGGGTTATCATCTTGAGGGCTTCATTATGTGCGGTGAAGATCGAGTTTAGGCATCATTGATTTTGAGGTTTCATGTCTGTTCTTCTTCAAACTTGAGGTAGGAATTTTCTTAGAGTTATATATATTTTTGCAAGATCTATATGATTTTCGAAATCATCATTTGATAGTTTTGAAAATTGATTGTTGATTCAAGAAGTTGAGCAATTTTGAAAATGGGTTTGTCTCTTGTTCCTGTAAAATGATCTTATGGATTTTGAATTTCGTTGATTGAAGAAAATATGATTTTGGAAAGTTTTCTTTCAAAAGATTTGAATTGTATAGTTTTGATGAGAAAACCTAGAATTTGGAATTTTTTTTAAAATAGACTGAAAATCTATGAATGATATTGTTATATTTATTTTGTGTGTCAAAATAAATAGATGTTTGGAAAATTTCTTATTTATATTTATATAAATGATGAATTTCAGGGAATATAATAATTGTTGTTCATTTTGGAAATTATTGTTCAAAACGTTGAAATAGTCTTGAAATGACTAATTGTTGAGAATACTAGAGAAGAGGGAATTGTGTTATTCCTTGGATGATGAATTGGAATAAAAGTATTTATATTCATCTTGTATTATTGGCATAACAATTCATTTGATTACATTAAATTTTGAAAGTTGATTTGAAAATTTGCATTGAGAAAAGAATGTTGAGACACAAGTTTTCATGAAATGGTTTTGGGGTAAATACGCTGGGAAGTCTTGATAGGTGGTGTAGATGATATTGAATAAGTTTGCCTGAAAGTCCAGGATGAAAGACCGAAAACCCGCACGGATAGGTATCAAGCCTTCTAGTTAATACCAGTAAAAATGACAATTTGGTAGTACTTGTATAGTCTACTTGCAGACATCGACCTAGGGATTACTAGAGTCGTATTTACAGCTCTTGAAATGAATTATTAAGTTTTGAAGAATTGAAATTGCATGACATCATTGAGCATGATGGTTTTCAAAGATGATGTGATTTTCTTTCAAAAAGACATAGCATGGCATGTGCATTTCTTCTTTTGAGACTTGTATAAAATGTATATACTTTGTTAAGGATTTCCTACTGGGCTTTATACTCACCCTACAGGATTTTTGTACAGGAAAAGATGCGGTGATGCCGTCTAACTAAAGGCGAGAAAATGTGTGTTGAGAGTACGAGACTCTCATTTTGCTGTGACTCTGTGTGTAAACCAAGGGCTATATGTGTGTGGGTTTGAATAACCGTTTTGTGTAACCAAGCTCAAGCCTTGGAAACTTATAAACCTTTGGGGGTATTTATTTGTTTATTTACTTGTTGTTGGATTAATGTATTATTGCATGAAGAACTATTATATTATGTAATGTAAGTTTGAAGATTTATATTCGATTTTCCTTGGAAGAGCCATAATTGTTGTATTATCATTTGGGCTAGAAATTTGGGGCGTTACAATAGATGATAGAGGCTATTGAGAAATGTCCATATTTATTCGCAATATAGCCAGTAACAAATTTTTATTGTAAGTTTCTTCTTCTTCTGGAGGATGCATATGGTTAGAATATTACTTATACATTTATATTTCATATTTCAAAATTTTTATTAAGTTTGTTGTTAATTTTCAAATTTTATAATTGATGCATTTTTTCTTGAATAATGTTATACTTATTATATTATATTTTATTGTAATTTATTTGATATTTTTATAGCTTATTTGGCTGAAAAAAGGGTCTTTAAACTACAACTTGTAACCCTTTTTTTTTTTTTTAAAAAAAAAAAAAACTTATTTGAAACCCTTGAGTACATATGAGCATAAGAGTCTCACATCTTTCATTTTGGTAATAACTTTTGAGGTATTATGAATATTTACATTAAAAAAATGTTACATAAATTATCAAAAGCTACATTGCACTAAGTAAATTTACAACTTATTTTAAGTTAATAATTTAAAATTTTACTTACAATTTATAACCATTATATGGGCCATGCCAAATATTAAATAAAGTTTAAGAAATACAAGGTGCATCTAGGCTAGGGCGTAAGTTATATAAGCTTAATAATGACTGTAAACATGGTGTACGTGTGGATAGTTTTGTTAAATTGTCAAAATTTTGAATGAAAAAATTTTGCTTAAAAAATAGGTTGATGATTAGATTTAGAGCATATTTGATAAAACTTAATTTTTGATTTTGTAATGTTAAAAGTTTTAATAAAGTATAAAATTTTTAAATTATATAAATTTATTCATAAATATTTAATGTGAAAAATGCTATGAATATTTGAAAATATTAAATTTATTCATAAATATTAAATTTTCAAATGCTAGAAGAACTATTTAATTAAGTACAATTGTATTTAATAAAAATAGTTTATTAATAAGGTTATTTCGTACATATTTATAATGTATTATGTCCATTTTTTTTAAGTTTGTAATTAACTCTTAAAAATTTATAAAATTTTTATTTGAAATGTGAATTATGCATAAATCTATTAACAAATGAGAAAAAAAATTATAAACTCACATATAGTACATACATTACTTTTTGTTTGAACCATACTAACTATAGACTAAGTAATCATTCTGACTCAAGCTACGCACTGTATAAATATCGAGATTTAGGTACTAGGCATTAAAATGGCCTAACACATTTACAATCAAATACACAATAAAAAAACTTAGGCCTATAGGCTAGAGTTAAGTTGTTTTATATGCATATTCAGTTTAATTTATTTGTTTAGTATATTAGTTTTAAATTTTTTTAATATAAAACAATTAAAAAATATAAAAAAATCAAAAAATAAAAATGATCTGTAGTGATGATCAAATTAAGAAAATGGTTTAGGGTTTGCAAAATATTCAATTGGTCTAACCTCTAAGAAATTAGTAAATATAATTAACCAATATTTAATGAGACTATTTTAGTGATTATACCTACCAGCCTAGCAGGATTGAAGTCATCGAACTCTTATTTGAGGAGTGGGTTGAAGATTGGGGTCACTGATACACTATTTTTTTTTTTCAATTTTTTATTTATTCTTTAATTTTGATTGATTGAATTCTATAAAATAGATAAAGTTATTGATTTTACATAATAGATATGAGATAATTGGTAAATTAAAAAACTAAAATTACGAAATTCATCAAGATGAAATATATTTATATTTTATCGTAAATATAATTATTATATGGGAACTAATTAATGTTAAATAAATTTTCTTTTATATTATGGACAAAATTTTTGTTATAATTTAATTTTAGAAATAATTTTTAATTATTTATTTTAATCCGTATATAGCACAAGTATTATGCTAATAATTAATAAGATAAAATATCATATTTAAATTATAATTATTTTTTTTTTCTCTTACAATTATTAAATCAACTAAAGAAATGTGATTTTTATTGATAAATCCTATTTAGAAGTGTTCTAACTCAAGAAATTCATGAATTTTTTTTTAATCCACTAAGTCCCATCTATTTATAGTTTTATTTCATAAAATCTTTTTTCTTACTTTACACTATTTTATTAGATTCTTATACCCTTATATTTAATATTGATATTTAATGTTGGTATTTAATGTTGAGGGAGGAGAGAGAAGAGAAATGATCAAGGTATATGAAATTTCATATACAAATTAAATAACATTGATGTAATTATTTTATATTATTATATAATATGAATATATTTTTAATTAACAATATATTAAAAATAATGAGAATATTCTCTCTTATCGGATGTGAATATATTTTTAACATCATCTGATGTGAAGATTCACATTATCACATACAGTCATGTTTATATTCAAATAAAAATTAAGGCTTGTGGTTGTGTAATTTGATGCAACGCTGATGTGAATTTTCATCACTTTTATCACACGTCATCTGATGTGAATATTCACATGCACATTCACGTCATCTGATATGAACATTCACGTCATCATGTACCGTCAATATTTGGATGCATGAGAACTACCAAAATATAATGACAATCAATAAAAAAATTATGTTTAATTTTTTGTGTAATATATATCAACATTAAAATAGTGATGCGTAGATAATGCATTTTTTTTTTGGAGTGAATGATCATGAGAACTACTAAAATATAATTACAATCAATATTAAATATCAACATTAATGGGATCAAAAGAGATTGATGGTGTTTTGGTATTCTTATCTCAAATAGACCCTAATGAAATAGTTAAAAAGAATATGGATTGAATGGAACAAAACTTTAAAAAAAAAAGACTTATCAAAAAAGTTTCTTAAAAAAATTAATCAATTTTTAAAATACAATTTTTTTAATTAAATTAAAATAATCAAAAAAATTACTAACTAAAATAATACTTCGCAAATGATTTTTGTCCCGCTGCGGTGAATAGTTTCGGTTAAAAAGGTTCGAAGTTAGTGGTGGTAATGTCAGAGAGAGAAGACGGTTCAGCACGTGACTAACCGACGCTGTTGACACGTGGGAGACTCCGCCTATGACATGACATGCGGGCCGAGCTTTGACAGTGAAAGTAAAAAGACAGTAGGTGATTTAAGAAATTAGTTGAAAGTCAATTTTTTATTTTCTTTTATGTTTTTTAATTTTATAATTTTTTTATGTATAAAAAATATGTGAAATGATATGATTTAAAATAAATTAGAAGTTAAAAAATTAAAATGTAGCTAGTTCAAAAGCATGGAGAGAGAGAGAGAGTCGGTTAGTGGCAGTTAGTTAGGTTTGGAATGTGGATGGTTAGTGGGATAATTAAGGTTTAACTTAACCATGGTTAAATGGAGTTTGATTACACAAAGCAGACGCAGTTGGTGAGCATGGGCATAAAAATAGTACCTTTTCCCTATAAAAACACTGCTCCATTGGCCTTCTTCTTCAACTCCATATCCATTCCATTTGTTTCCATTTGATTTGTAGAGAGAGAGAGGGAGAGAGCAAGAGCGAGAGAAAGTGAGGGAATTTTTTTACCGCCACTCATAGAGAGAGAGAGAGAGAGAGAAGCAACAATGGCGGTCTCTCTGAGAAATTTCGCTGCTTGCTCGTTGCTGGTTCTAACGCTCTTCGTCGTCGTCGTCGGTGTTTCTAGACCTGTAATGGCGAAAGATGAGATTCAACAGTCTAGGTATGGTTTTATCTTATTTTTCAATGCGTTTTACGCCATTGATTGCAATGTAGGCCGATTGAGGAGAAACAGAGACTCTCTGTTTTCCCGAGCTCCCCTGAAAATGTGTAACATGGTTTACAATGCCGAAGCGTTGTTTTGTTAATTTGAGTGAAAATTAACGGAGATCTTTCTTCAATTTCATCGTAGTTTTGACACGAGATCTTCGTTTATTGATTGATCATTATTGTTCGCTTAATTCATTTTCCTTATCAAAGCCACGGCTAAGTACTTATCTTCATGATTCTCTTTTTCAGTGTCGGAGACACAATGCAGTTGCAGAGCTTGAATAACTCAACAATGGCGAATAGGTTAGCTACACATCTCTGTCCCTTCAATTTTTTGATCTTATATACACTATGTTTTAGCAAATCTTGACCGTCCACGTGGTCTCTGGATAAATTTAAGAAATCTTGTCCGCTCAGATCAAATCTGCAAAAATCTGGATCGTTTATTCAGTTGCTATGGCCGTTTTTCCCCCATTATCAAACTTCGAGAAAAAAGTTCATTGTAAAACTACTTTAGCCACCGTCACCGTCACCGTCGAATCCTCAAATCTTTCTCCAGTACAATGTTACCCTTTAATAAATCCTCAATCCTTGAGGTTTTTCCCTTGTTTTTCACATACAGTAAGGATATTTTAGTAATTTTCCACCCATAAAAAAAGGATATATTAAATGTAGAGTTATCGGAGAACTCTTGTGGGTCACCGACCAATAGCTTCTCCCCTTTGATAAGCTTTTCAACCATCTCGAGCAATGTGTTTTTTTCTAGTGAGAAATAAATTAATCGGAAAATAGCTGACACGCGTGTCGTTTTCTCTATCCTGTTTTGCTCATCCCGTTTAAGGAATGAGTGAATGAATCCAACGGCTCTGAAGCATTAAGCTATGAATCTGTGATCAATGTCAAGCATATAATTTTATTTTATTTTTTTAACTGATTTCAGGTCAAATGAAGAAGCAGAAGTCCGGAATGAGCATGCTGCTGTGCAAGATCCCGAAATGGTCGCTTCCATGGTTGACATGTGAGCATCACACTCTCTCTCCCTTGTCCATGAGATTGATTTTGAATGCTACTTTGGTATTTGTTTATTTATGTTCCATTCCCTCTCTCAGAAAGTTCGTGATATTTTGGTCTCTTGCGAATAAATTATTTTAATAATTTTTTAATTTTTTATAGAAAGTTATGTAAAAAAATAATGTGACAACTTATAATAATTTTTTAATTTTTTAATTAAAACTGAAAATTGCTAAATGAGACCTTCAAGAGTAATAACTTAGTTGAAAGGTCTTACATGATCCGTACACCACCATAAAAACAAACCTAAAAGACTAAAAATGATATTTATTACCGAATTTTATTTATTTAATTTAATTTTTAGGTATATTCATGTAAAAAATGTCATGTTCATATAAGATATACAGAACAAAATTCATCATATTTAAAAAATAGTAAAAACTATAATGTGATATAAGAGGTCCTATCGAAAATAAAAAGTTAAAAAATATTTCCGTGTTAATTTTCTACAAGCCCAATTCTTCAATGAAAAATGTTTGATAGTTCGAATTTATATGACCCGAATGGCTCGAATGTATCAAAATAACGTCATTTTAAGACATTCGAGTCATTAAGTTATGAAAATTCAAACTACCAAATATTATTGTTCTTCATTAACTCGTCTGTGGTGTTCTCCTTACTCTATTTTTTTTTTCTCATGCTCTACCTCTTACTTTGTGACCTTATTTTATACCGTGTTGTTAATCAATAGGATCAATTAAAAGAGAGGCAAAATCAATCTTGCTCCCCACTTAACCAACTAAGGCTATGTTTTTAGCTATTTTAATTACAAAAGATAAAATAAATTAAAAAATTAATAAAATAAAAGGTCACATTCAAATTATAATTACTTTACTTTTTTTTACAAAAGTCAAAAAATTCATCATAAACGAAACTTTTTAGTTCAGACTAAAATAACCAACTCACCCCGACTCACACCCCAAACAAAGGCTAAATGATACTCCCTGGTCATTAGTTTTGATATCATATTACAATGCTAATCCTACTCCATCAGAATATTCTTTGTGACATTTTTTATTTATTTTTTCATAACATCACCTTTTAATTTATTGAAAAGATATTTTGATTATGTAGTATTGTTAACTCTCTAGTAATCTAATACCCATCAATTCAAAGAAAGAGTGCTCGATTAACCAATCAGCATCCCCCATGTTCTCATGCTGTTGCATCTTGCCATCCTTGGCCACACATGCCTTGTTCCGAGATCCGTGCGTCACGTAATTTAATTTATTTTAACTTCCTTTTGTTTCCTTCCTTATCCGAATTTCATTTACATGTCCAAGCTTTATACATATACCGACAGTGTTTGTTAGATTTTGGATTTACTTTTTTGCCACCATGTTATGTTTCTTTATTGCTGTGATAAAGCATTCATTAACTGTATTTGTATACGTGGTCGTCGTTATATGTGCATTTTCTTATTTTAAAATTGCATAAAAAGATACTAATTGCTTTCATCACATGGCTAACAAACTCCTTTTAATGAACTTAGGGAGGCCCCTTCTATTTCTAAGAGAAATACTATGGCAGATCCTAATAGGGATCCATTTTAGTCATTAATTCGATTTAAAAAATATATACAAACAGATTTTTTATAAATTTTTTTTTTATATAATATAAATCATTTTTTATGAATTTTTAATTTTAAAATGAAAGAAATTAAGGACTACCTCATCATTTTGAATAAAATTTTGTATCAAATTTTTATTTGTATTCTTTTTTGGCATGATGTGTAGATTAGATCTTGTACACATGCCATTCTAGAGACATTGCCTTTACTTAGTAATGTTAATTGTACGATTCAATTTAAAATGACAATGAAAACAATTAAAAGAGATCTTGAACACATTATGGAGAATATACTTCTTGTTGTTGATACAATGTATTGATTTTTTAATATCATTTCCACCTGATAATTCCTTTTATGGCCATGGGAGTAAAATAAAGCAGAAGTTTCTCAAGCAGGTGAGCACATTAGTTAATTTTAATTTGAACCATGATAGTTTTGTGTAATAATAGTTTGACATTTGTCATATATATCAGTAGAGTTTATTTTTATAAATAATAAATTACGTACCTCAAATATTTTCCTTTGTGCACGGCTGTATATGCACTGGTTCGGTAGGCCACATAAATTTCATTCCCTTTATCCAGCCTGGCAGAAACCCCAAAACCAGATCTGGAGGCATACCCACATAGTCTAATTATTTAGGAGTCCTAAAGCGCACCGCATTATATTATTTGTGATATTTTAAATTAATCATATAATAAATTTTTTTATAAATGTAATATACTAACTTACCTTTGTTAGATAGTTTAGATACAAATGTATTACAGTTTCTCAATAGCTAAAATACCACGTAAACAATGGAATATTTGCCTGATCATTAATTTCAAAACTCTAGAATTAATCAAATATGCGTAAGCTGATTTCAACACCCAATTATTGAAGAAAAAAGGCCAGCAGCTGCCCAACTAACGGGGCCACGATCTCATTAAATGACCTATGTTTCATTTAACAGTTGTCTTCACCTACTTCTATTTCATTTAAGAGTCACCCACAGTAAAAACAAAAAACTATTTATTCTGAAAAATACTAAAAATATATATATATATATATATATATATAAATATATATTAATAATAATGTATGATATAAATTTGAATTTAGTGTTATACATGTTATATTTAAAATAAATTTTGTTTGCATATTTTATTTTTGGAATAATGTTTGGATTTTTTTTTTTTTGGCATGCTTGTTCTCCACCGACATATTGCAACGAAATTATTCACTTTACCTTTCCATTTATTTTTGTCCGACAGCGAGGAATGTAAAGAAAAGTCATATAGCCTTCCGTATGGACCGTATTCATTTATCAGTATGCTATCCTGACTTTGAGTCACTTGGCCTCATTAATGATTTGGGCAGCATTCATTTGAATCTGAAGTAGACAAGTTTTATAGTTCTCTCACTTATTTTGAATTATGACTTCTGCAGCAATGATAGAGACCACTAAAAGTGGTGTTCTAAAGCAATCATTAATGATATGACATTCACTTTAAAAAAAAAAAAAACACAACACTGTGGCACTGAGTGGGACCCGCTGACACATTATTAGTGGTGGTACTAATTAGTGCTCTCACTCATTTTCCGTGACTTCTAACCTATTTCATTAATGATCTGTCAGAAATTTTAGCTTAAGCTCTTAAATTTCACTTACTCATGATGGGAATATCAAGATTCATAGATGATGGTAGTTAATGTTGATATATGTGTAAAAAAAAAAAAAAATAGAAATATATAAAAATATTTTAAATTATGTAAAATGTGTATGGTTGAAGAAAATTTATGATAATGAAGAGTTTTGAAATTTACAGGAGCATTCGCAATAGCACCAAAAGGAGGAAGTTGGGATTCTTTTCATGTGGAACTGGCAACCCTATTGATGACTGCTGGCGTTGTGACCCCAATTGGCAACGCAACCGTAAGCGTCTAGCTGACTGTGCCATTGGCTTTGGGCGCAACGCCATTGGTGGCCGTGATGGAAGGTACTACGTTGTCAGTGACCCAACTGATGACGATCCAGTAAATCCCAGACCCGGCACACTACGCCATGCTGTCATCCAGGACAAGCCTCTATGGATTGTGTTCAAGAGGGACATGGTGATCACACTGAAACAAGAGCTTATTATGAACAGCTTCAAAACAATTGACGCCCGTGGAACCAATGTCCATATTGCCAATGGGGCTTGCATAACAATCCAATATGTCACGAATGTCATTATTCATGGTCTCCATATCCATGACTGCAAGTCCACGGGCAATGCCATGGTTCGAAGCTCCCCAACTCATTATGGTTGGAGGACAATGGCTGATGGTGATGGCATTTCCATTTTTGGAGCAAGTCACTTGTGGATTGATCACAATTCTCTCTCTAACTGCGCTGATGGCCTTATCGATGCTATTATGGGATCAACTGCAATCACCATCTCTAACAATTACTTCACCCACCACAATGAGGTCATTTCTTTTTCAAAGTACATCATGCTTTAATTGATCATGTTATCACCAAATGCAAAGACTAAAATCCTTGTTTGTAACTCATAAGCAGGTGATGCTATTGGGACACAGTGACTCCTATACAAGAGACAAGATCATGCAGGTAACCATTGCGTACAACCATTTTGGAGAGGGGCTTATCCAGAGAATGCCAAGGTAGATAACATGAATTATAGGCGCATCACTAACTAAGCATGTTTCATATCTGAGTTATTGTATCGACACTACCATTGACGGATTATTGATGGGCTAGTTTGACTTAACTCAAATGCAGGTGTAGGCATGGGTATTTCCATGTGGTGAACAATGATTACACTCACTGGGAAATGTATGCTATTGGTGGCAGTGCCGAACCCACGATTAACAGCCAAGGGAACAGATACCTGGCCCCTGCCAACCCTTTTGCTAAAGAGGTATGTTAGAAAGAGAGAGGATATATATCCCATCTCCATCCAACTGGGTGGGCTTTATGTTAATTCCCTCTTGATGACATTGAAAGATTCAATTTTGTTGATTTTGGTGCAATGGTATCGACAGGTAACCAAGAGAGTGCAGCTAGACAACGGTAGATGGAAGAACTGGAACTGGAGATCAGAGGGAGATCTTTTGCTCAATGGAGCCTACTTCACTCCATCAGGAGCCGGTGCTGCAGCCAGCTATGCTAGGGCCTCAAGCCTAGGGGCCAAGTCCTCCTCCATGGTGGGCACCCTTACTTCTGGAGCTGGCGTTCTTAATTGCCGAAGGGGCATGCAATGTTAGTCACAACATCATTGAAGGGGGGAAAAATTTTTCCCCTCCCTGTTGAATTGTTACAGCTATACCAAGTCAGTTTCCAACAATTTCTGTTTTCTACCCTTGCTCTATATATGTCCCTTCTGATGATATTCGACAAGTGTATATTTTTTTTTCTTAACATTCGTCGTAATGCCATCACACCAATGTATTGTACCTTTGTCCTAGTGGCCATTGATCAACCTCGGCTTGCTTCATGTCGAGAAAAATTGACAATATCTGGAGCAGGTGCGGAAGTGTTGTTCCTTTCTTCGTCAAATTCATCCTGTCTCTTCAAAAATCATCCATTTGTTTTTCCACTGAATTAGTATTGGTTTGATCTCTTGTCTCCTTCCAGTTAAGTCACAAGCATAGTAAGTAGAGAAAAAGAAAAAGAGAAAAACAAAGGATGAATTTCATTGTTGCCTTTTTTCTATTATAAATGTTGTTTAGGATCAAAGTCTTCTGTTGCTATCCTTTTGTTTCTGTAATTATAATTCGCAGTTTCTGTTCGTGTTTGTGTTTGTGTTTGTAAATGTGTGTTGGTTAGTTATTTTACATGGCAAACTAAATGAATGAAGTAATATGATACGCATTGAGCTTTTCCTCCCCAGAATAAGAAGCTTACCCTCACCTGTTCCACGCAAAACTTACGTTTGGGAGTTGGGACACACATTATCAATGGCCAAACTGCTGGCATGTTAGGCCTGGACCAAAACATCCATTCTGCGTATTTCCTGACAAAAGACATGTCATTTTCCTCCCAACCCAACCTGTGTTTTTTGCCTATGTGAATCAGCAAAAACTGTCTATGGACTTGGTTGTTTTGCATGTTACTCTGTTCGTGTTGACTGAAATATTTTTTAAACCGAAAATGTTTTCTATGAATTTTTTTCAAAAATGTTTTTTGTAAAAAATTTTATCCTAAATTTAGTCGTGTTTTTGAAACTTATGTGTCAGTGATGAGTGTTAGAGGTAGAGGAGGAAGTAATGATAGTGTAGTGACAATGTGATGGTAGTGGTATTGATGAGGTGACAGGGTGGTTGAATTAGTAAAATTTTAGTTTAAAATATATTATTTAAATTTCAAAAATAAATTTTCATCTAAGTAACTTTATTTTTTTGTTAATCACAAAAAGTGTTTTCTGTTTGTGTTAATCGTAACAAATGCAAAAGAATGCTTTAAAAAAAAAATTAAAACAAGGTCAAACAAATGAAGCGTTAAACTGAGATTAGCTCCAAAGTACTGATAAACGATACTACTTCATTAAGAATGCAAGCAAGTACATAGCAAAGAGCACCCTTTGAAGATCAATACTTAAAACTTCTCAACTAACATGCCACAACAGCTAATATCATACAAGCACACTGCCCCTATATATATGTGTGTGTCTGTGTAAATCTAAGCAGCTTATATAGCATATGGGCAATGCATATATGAATAAAAGGCTACTCCAACATTCTGTTCTGCATAGATTAATGTCAATAAACCAGTAGACTATGAACCATTTTCATCCTTACAAACACAACTTCACTAGGGAAGAAAACAAAAGCAAAAGCAAAAGCAAAAGCAAAAACAAAAACAAAAGGTCAACACCATTAATCACATCCCCATTAGGAGAAACTGATGGACATTAAGAAACTCACAACCTAACCCCAAAACTCAAAAAGGGGTACCGATTTCACTCCTAGTTTCTGTAGGGCTGTACAAAGCAGACCTGTTCCTCGGTCTATTCTCCTCCAACTGCTTGACAACCTCGTCCATCGTGGGTCTAACTGAAGCCACTGGCGCACAACAACCCATTGCGAGCTTCAATGCCTGAACCAAACCTTCTTCCATTGGACTCCTTATCCCTTTCAAAACCTCTAAATCAAAAACCTCCATTGTCGTCTCCTCCAAAACCGCCACTTTCACTAGTGAAGGCAAATCGATGAAATCACCACTTCTTCCATTTTTCCCGGGCTTCTTCCCTAACAAAAGCTCGAGTAATAGTATTCCAAATTCATAAACATCTGTCCTGGAATTGCACTTTTTCATGGTTCGAAGTTCTGGAGCCTTGTAACCATCGGTTTTTGCAAGTGCCACCAGTTCGTCTGCAACGGCTGGGATCATTAGTTTGTCCAGTCCGAACTCAGTGAGCCTGGCCACAAAAAAGTCGTCCACAAAAACATTTTTGGATCTCACGTTGCCATGTGTAACAGGTGTTTCAAAACCTGTATGAAGATATGCTAGTCCTCTGGCTATACCCAATGCAATCTTGTGTCGCCTAGCCCAATTCAAAGCTGGTTTCCCTGCCCTTGATTCTGGATCACCAGCATAAATTACAAACAAGAATAAGATGAACAATTTGAATTCATTGCTCAACCACAGTATAATAATCATTCTAATAAACTCCTGATCTTTATAGGCTTGTTAAAAAAAGGAAGAAAGAGTTGAATCTATTCTGTCAGGAAGAAGCAATTAGATGAAAGCATGTCTTGAGGTTTTTCAATAAATTATATGTTATTCCCTATGAAGGCCTTGTTGAAGTTCTTTCGCAACAAAGTTGCTAGTGTGCAATAGCTTTGCATTGGTGACATGAATGATCTACATAGTTTTCGACAAGTTCTGTAGATTGTAAGCATTACTTTGCCTAGTAGGAAATGAAAGAGTGCATTTGAGTTTTTCGGTAGTCTGCTTTGTCAGTTTGGGAATGCATATGCATAAAATGGGGGAAAAAAAACTCAATTTATTTCAAATTGGGAATGCATATGCATAAAGGTTGAGAGAGCTGTGTTGGCCATGTCAAGCTGCAAGGCTTATACAGACAGAGCTTGGGCTTAAGTACCCATAAGGGCCTATAGAAGTCCAACACTCAAGACTATGTGCCTAAAGCATGACCAAGTCCAAATAATACTTGGGCCACAATGAATGTAGTTTTGTGAGTGGAGTGGAAAACTACTGCAATAGTAAATTTGTTCAGGACTTCTCTAACTGTATCAGAAAGCCTGAGGTGGCAATAGCATAATGCCAGCGCGGTAAAAGAAGAGAACCGGTTAGGGGTAGTATTTGCTATTGCTCCATAGAGGGCATGCCCTTATGAGAAGTACCAATATTAGTGGCGGAGTCAGGATTTTAGTCAAGGGGGGCAAATACTAAGACAGATTGTTGGGTTTGGTTGGTATGGAATAAAATTTTAATTTGGTAAAAAAATCAAATTTTAATATTTCAAAACAATTTTAAGATTGTACATATCATTACAATAAAACCATCTTAACATTCGACTCTCTAGAACTCTCACGTAATATGAAAGGAAAATATATATATATATATATATAAACTAAATAGACTTAATAAAATGAGATGTTTCTTAGATTTATTTGTGAATTAAATAAGGAGTCAATCTATATTCATGTTCTAATTAATGGTTTGTTGCGTTTGTTGAAAGATGGATCAGAAAAATTTAAGGGTATATATAAGTTGATTCCTGGTCTCTTGGTGGCTCCACCACTGGGTGTGACCATGTGCAGAAGGTCAGGGGTGAATCCTATCAGAGTATTATTTATGGAACCAAGGTTTGCAACTACTACATTTTTATCCTTCAATCTTACATGGGTGACCTCAGTTCTGATCATAAACAGTTTAAAAACAAACAATCTAATCACAAATAGAACTTCTTGAATCATCTTTTGTGTAGCTTGAGTGCATTAAATCACATAATTTATATGTTTCCTATTGCTCCTATCGATAATCAACGCAACATTTGATGTTTAGGTAAGTTGCAGACTATGCTCTTTTGGTGATATGGCAATTAAAAGATGGTTTAAGTTTCACAGTGCTAATTGTAATTACAATAAAGAACATCCAAAGAAGATTAAATCATACTTCTAGTTTCAATGCATTAATAGACAAAAATAAAAAACAAGAAAGTATAGTTGAGCTTACCATGTAAGAGATCATGGAGGGTTCTGCTGGGAAGATAATCATAAATGAGCAGCTTCTCGCCTCTCTTCCCCTGATAAAATGCTCGCAAAGGAATCAAATTCTCATGTCGAACACGCCCCAATTGTTTCACAACAGGCAAACACAAACTCCTATCTTTACAACTTCCTTCCCTCAACAACCTCAGAGCAATGTGCCCTCCATCAGCAAGTTTCGCCTTATATACCGTCCCATAAGTCGTCTTCTCCATCACTTGCCCCGTCGCATTCAACACATCCTCCAATGTCAAATGCTCGCCACCCTGAAACAAAATCAACTTCCCCTCACCACCACCAACCCCCCCATTCTCATCATCATCTGCTTCTTCTTCCAATTCCTCATCGTCTTCATCGTCTCTACTCTTCCTCTTCTTCCCTTGCACATACCCAATTAACAAGGAAGCGAAAACTACAGCACCGGTCATTAACCCAATAACAATACCAGCAATTGCACCAGAACTCAACCCAGAGCTTCCTCTACAGCTCTTCAATGGAGACCCACAAAGCCCTGGATTGTTTCCTTCAAAATCCTCCACTCCAAACTTGGATTCCCCAAAATTCGGCAACACCCCACTAAAATTATTGTGCGATAGGTTCAAATTTTCCAAATTTAGTTCACTTACACTCACAGGAATCGAACCCGAAAACATATTATTAGAAAGATCAAGCTGTTTAAGACTACGAAACCTAGTTATAAATTCTGGAAAATTTCCCGCAAACATGTTGTGCCCAAGATCAAGAAACTGTAAATTCTTACAAGTAGCGTTAGGCAATGCGGGTTCAGGAAGAGAACCAGAGAGAGAGTTACCGTGAAGCCGAAGCGAAACGAGCCGATCGCAGAGGTTCCAGATCGATGTGGGGAGTGACCCATTGATCAAATTGTTGCCCAAATCGATGTCGGAGAGAGACGAGCTGTAGCCAAGCTCGAGAGGGATGGTTCCAGAGAGTGTGTTGACGCTGAGATAGAGGCTTTGGAGGTTTGAGAGCTCGCCGAGCTCTCTTGGCAGTGTTCCTGAGAGTCCAGCCGAAGGGAGTTGTAGAGAGAGAAGGTGGAGAGATGGGTCTTTGGAAAGAGAAAGGTTGGTCCACTGTGGAGAAGAGAGGTCGTTGCAGACAAGAGAAGAACCGTTGGTGAAAACCCATTTGAGGCCTCGCCATTGACAGAGAGGAACAGAGGTGTTCCATGAAGATAAGAGTAGGTTCTCTGTTTTGCCTTGCAGTGATGGTTTAATTTTGCTCAATACTAGCTCAACATCAGAGGAAGAAGATGATAGTGATGAAGAAGACTGACTCAGAGTGTTGGGTAAGTTTGTCAAGATAATGAGGAAGAGAGAGAAAAGCTTCAGGACCGCCATTGAAGAAAAAAGAAAGCAGAGGCAGAGGCAGAGAGAGAGAGAGTGAGAGTGAAAAAGAAGGGAAAGCGAGAGTCGAGATAGTGGGTGGTGGGTTGTTTGTTTGAATTTTTTCTATAAATTGCATTTTGCCCCTTTATATTTGGCCATTTACGCATTTGATCATTAAAAATGTTTTTTTGCACTTTCATTTTTTATGTTTTAAGTTTTTTTTTTAATTTACTCTTAAAATTAATTTATGTTCAAAATTAAATAAAAAATAACCAGAAATTATTTAGTAAGTCAAGAACACTGTGTTCATGTACCCAATCAAATCAGAAATTAGAATTTGTTCACTATCTCTTTTTTATTAAGGTCATATATTCATTTAATCACTTACTATTTATTAGGCATACAGTCTATGAAAAATTCCTGAACATAGAATAATTACTTAAAAATAATACATTACTGTTACATAACATATATATATATATATATATATTATATTAAAATTTAAATTTTTGTCAAAGATGTGAATTATATATTATATAATAAGATATTTTCATGTCACGTGACTTGTTAATGTATTATTTTTTATCTAATTTTGAATATAAATTAACTTTAAAAGTAAATTAAGGCTATGTTTGATATGAGTTTTTTTGGTTGTTTTAGTCACAAAAAAACAAAATAAGTTAAAAATTTAATAAGATAAAATATCATATTTAAATCATAATCATTTTATTTTTTCTCTCATAAAAGTCAAAAAAATCTATCCTAAATGAGGCATTTTAGTCCCATGTTAAAATAGCTAAAAAGCTTACCTACATTCCAAACCAAACTAAGGCCAAGTTTGAGAAGTCTCAAATAATTCATCTTTTTATCTTTTTATCATTTTTTCATTACATCACCTCTCTACTTTTCTACACATCTTTTCATAAAAAGATAAAAAGTGTATTTATTTAGGTCATCCCAAACAACCCTTAAGAAAACTTAAAATATGAAGGATTAAATGAGAAAAAATAAATTTCAAATGCCAAAGTGAAAATATCAAATGTAAAGGGGCAAAACTATAATTTATTATTTTATTTTTTTGAGCTTTTCGGGAAAGCTGACAGAGTGTTGACTGAGCGTGATCTCTTAAGTCTACTGATTGTACGGTTCTGATGTCGTGTTATAATCGCCCTTTTGCTATCCTTTTCTTTTATTCTACGCCGCAGGATGTACTAAAATTGGTCGCGATAATCTTCCAACGGCAGAGATGTTAAGGAAGAGGTACACCTCAGAACAAAGAATAAAGATTTTGCGTGCATGTACATATAAATCTGTACACACGCTATGATTGTGTTTCTCAAAAGTATTGAATGGTTCAGAACAACGTTATGGCCATTTGGTAGAGTCGTAGTAGGTGATTATTTATACTTTATAATCGTAACATAAGTTTATTTTTAATTTATAAATTAAGTTTTTTCTTCTTTATTTAAAGAATAAGTTAATTTTTAATTTATAAAAAATTATAAACTGTATTATTAGGCTGAACAAAACATATTAAAATAATTTAAATTAAATTAAAAGTTAAAATAAATTAAAAATAAATCTTACCAAACATAGCCTATGTGACACTTTATATTAGTGGGAGAGTAACATTTATAATTTTGTATCAAGTTATTATAAAATATAAAAAAATATCATCACCTAATATTTTAGATTACCCAATAATTTTTCTTAGCTAAAAGCAGAGGGAGAATCATTTTACATATTGACAAAACAAAATAGAGTTTTGATTGGGAACCTGAATCTGGAGCGCTCCGAATCCCTCGAATGAAGAGAAGAAGAAAAAGAAGAAGAAGAAGGAAGAAGAGGAAGGACTGGAGGGGGCCATATCAACCGGGCGGAGGCGGAGGCGGGGCCGGAGGCGACGGCGGTGGGCTGCGACGATCGCGGTGCTGCGATGATCGACGATCGGCGGCGGCGAGGCACAGGAGGTGGCCCTTCTCTCCTCTTCTCTTTCTTTTTTCTCTTTCTCTCCCTCTCCCTCTTCTCTCTTTCTCTCCCTCTTCCTCTCTGCAACGAAAATGGAAAATGGAAAAACGACTGGAAAAATGGCAGAAAAAAAAAGGAAAAAAAAAAAAAACTAATGCCCAAAACGACGTCGTTTTGGGCATTAGGGGCATTCGGTGCAAAAAGTTTCGAGGCACAAATCATTTTTCAACAAAATATAAATGGTAGATAAACGGAAATTGAAAAAAGTATCAAAAAAATATAAAATCCAAGTTTAATTTGAAAATAAAAAAGAGTTATGCTAATAATAGTTTTAAAATTTGGCAATAAAAGTACATAATGTCAAAATATTTGTAATCATAATAAACTCTTCATATACCTTAAGTTATTTTTAAATATTCTTTTACACATTTTTTAACATTAACGATAACTATAAGGGTGTGTTTGTTTGAACGGATTGGATAAGGGAGGATTGTAATCCATCGGACTGTTAGTCCCGGGATACATTGTCCCGAGACTATTTGGTTGGATTGGATTTGTATCCTATGTTTGTTTAGTCATGGGATTAGATGTCTGGATTGGACTATTTTTAGTAAATCCAATGTTTGGTTAGACGGACTGGATAAGGATAAATGTTCAAAAGACTATTTTACCCTTATAATCTATAATTTATAATTTAACAACACTAAAAAAATTTAATTTATAAGGCCACAATTTTTAATTTATTATTTTCAATTAAATTAATTTTATATTTTATATTTTATATTTTTATTTAATATATAATTTTAAATAACGACAATAAAAAAATAATTTTATTTAATATATAAATTAAATTTTCAACAACACTAAAAAAATTTAATTTATAAGGCCATAATTTATAATTTATTATTTTAAAATAAATTTAATTTATAATTTATATTTTTTATTTAATATATAATATATAATTTTAAATTAACAATACTAAAAAAAAATTTATTTAATATGTAAATTTAATTTTTTAACAACACTAAAAAAATTTAATTTATAAGGCCATAATTTATAATTTATTATTTTTAATTAAATTTAATTTATAATTTATAATTTAAATTTTTTATTTAATATATAGTTTTAAATTAACAACACTAAAAAAATAATTTATAAATGTTCAAAAGACTATTTTACCATTTTCTAATTGTTCACTAAGTAATAGCATGGAGGGTAAAATGGACATTTCACAAAATAATCCTATGGGATACCAATCCCATGGTTTCTATCCCACACTCCCCATGGGATAGGATAGTCTCATGTTTGTGGGACTAATAGTCCGGGGGACTATTAGTCCGGAACAAAATTTTTCAAACAAACAATGGACTATTAGTCCGGTGAGACTAATAGTCCAATCCCACCCTCTTATCCCTCAAAACAAACATGCTGTAAGAGGTTTTTTCATAATAAAGTTTACATCAAACTAAGTTGTAGGCTTTATATAAAAATAGATATCAAGAATTTTTTTTTTAATCAAATGCAAATTATTTTAAGATAAAATTATTGAACGCAATATTGTAGTTGAATTTTTTGAACTTGCTTTTTAAAAAAAATATGAATTAATTTGATAAAATAAAGGAAAAATTATGTATAAGTCCTATTAGAGATACTTATGCTACATATGATCCTACTAAAAAATTTATGTTCCCATAAGTCTTGTGAGAAGTTTGTTGACACATTTACCCTCAATATTAGTTGTTAATATCATAAATAATAGTAAAACCATATATAGGAAATTGAAAGTTACCATAGATCATATCTATATAAACGTAACGTGACGTGACACCTACATAAACGTAACGTGACACCTATATAAACGTAACGTGACACCTATGATCTATGGTAACATGCAACGTAACGTAACGTGACACCTATATAGGAAATTGCATGTTACCATAGATCATATCTACATAAATGTAACGTAACGTGACATCTACATAAACGTAACATGACACCTATGATCTATGACAATATTCAATTTCCTATTACCATAGATCATATTTATATGAAACGTAACGTAACACTAACATAAACCAGCAACATTTTGACATTCAATTTAAAAAAATAAAAACTCATTATTAAGTTTGCGAAACGTAACGTGATACGTTACGTTTCGTTTATGTAGGTGTCACGTCACGTTACGTTTATGTATATCTAAATAGGACTTGAGACTCTATAAGAAATTATACAGAATTTAGCCTACCATAAGTGTCTGAAAAAAGGACTTATAAATCAGTCTCCCTAAAATAAACACTAAACATATATTTTAAAAAGTTAAAAAAATTATTTTCCATAAAAAATTTAAAAAATTATATAAAAATACTGAGTATTTTTTATTATATTTATTTTTCATAAAATTATTTATTTTTAAAAATTCATAAACAAATTCTAAACATTGGCCCAAACAGAACTCTAGTTTTTTTAAATATAGATTATTTCATACACAACTTTAAAGTTAAAATTACGTTCTGAAAATATCATTAAATTTATTTTATTTTTTTTTAACAAAACTAGTTTATTCGTTAAAAATCAATTTGACATATTCTTAATTTTTATAAATTTTCTAATAACCATTTACATAGTTTAAAATTGAATTTTCTTCAAAAAAAAATGAGTGTGATTAAGCCTCCGTTTGGGAAGTGGGTCGACTTTTTAGTTTTTTGGCTTTTTTGACTATTTTAATCTAGGTTAAAAAGCTTGGTTTATGAAAGATTTTTTGGCTTTTTAATTTTTTTGACTTTTTTTGTAAGAAAATAGTGTAATGATTATGAGTTGGATGTGATATTTTGTTTGTTGTGATTAAAATAACTTATTTTGTCTTTTGTGATTATTTTAACCACAAACTAATTTGCCAAACAACACTTAAATGATATAAAGTTTTTTTTTTAACAAAATAAATCATTGTTTTTTTATAAGGAGAAGGCATTTGAAAATTGATCATTTAAGCTTTTTGAGAAAGAAGGAGAAGCGGCTCTGCAACTTGCAAGACGCCACCGAGGCTTGTCTACTCTACTCATCATCAGGAGGCGGGTGTATTTGAAAATTGATGGTCCCATGTTTTGGACCGTCCACGTGTTCCAAAGGTTTGATCAAGACATAAATTTTGAGAAAAATTTAAAAATAAATTAAATATAAATATATTTTACCTTCTTTTTCATAAAAAAAAAAAAGAAAAAAAGAAGAAGAAGAGAATCTCTAGTTAAACTCTTGAATCAAACATCCCTAAAAAGTTAAAGGCTGAGAGATGACATGTGTCTGTTCAAAAAAAGAGATGAGTAAGCGGGCCTTGGTGGTCGTTGTGTTGTGGTGGGCCCAAGTGTCTTGTGTGGGGTCAGAGAGCCCAAAAGCAGAAACCATGAAAGGAGAGGAAACGGGTGCCTCATCGTGAGCGTCAGTACGTCAAGATCAGTTATACTACAAATTATTTAAAATTATTATCTAAAAAAATATAGAAAAAATAGAAAAGCGATATAATCTAAGTATATTTATTTAGTGCATTTCCAAATCTCTCTCACACAATCATCTACCCAGAAGTGGGTAGATGTTGACTTATTTAAGTCATATTTAGTGTGTTTGGTTTAAATTTTTTGGATTAATTTTTTTAAAAATTAAGTTTTTTAGTTTTCATATTTTCTTGTTTTTAGTGAATATTTTTAAAATTTTAAACATTTTTTTTTTACTTTTTTAGATGCACTTTACTTAGATGTATCTAAAAAATAAAAAATTTGTGAAAAAATATTTTAAAAAATTAATAAATACATACAAATATATAAAAAAAAAGTATTGAATTCTCTCTTTTTTTTATATTTTTGATATTTAGTAAATTTTTAAAAGGTTTTTTTGATAATTTTTTTACTTTTTAGATATATTTATGTTAGGTATGTTTAAAAAATTAAAAAAATTACTTAAAATATTAAAAATATTCAGTAAAAACAAAAAAATACGAAAAAAAGGAAAGTATAATATTCTGAAAGTGTTTTTGGAAAACTCTAATCAAGCAAAGTATTGTGGGTGTTTGAGAAATTGTTATTTTAGGAGGTTAAAATTTTCATGTTTAAGAAGATAGTTAGATTTTTTTGTAATTGGATATGATGTGTATGAAAGAAAAAAGTAAAATGATTATAAATTTGATATAACATTTTGTCTAGATATTTTTTTTTTTTGATTTTTTTAAACCAATTTTATCCTTTAGTGTTTTTTTAGCCAAAAAAAAAAAAAACTTCCCAAACACTCCCATTATTTCTTAACTTTTTACATGTCTGTTTATAATAATTAAAAATTTTAAATTTTTTTACACTTTCCCAAACAACCAAGTTTGGGATCCTAAGCTTTACCTGCCAATATATGGATTTGTTTGGAAAGTGTATTGATTTTTTAATTTTTTGGTTATTTTAGGTTAAGTTTGGGAAGATAAGAAAAAATTAAAAAGTCAAAAAGTTACTAGCCTCTGTTTGGCAAGTTGGTTCTTGGGCTTTTTTGGCTATTTTAGCCACAAAAGACAAAATAGGCTATTTTAGCCATAACAAACAAAACATCACATCCAACCCATAATCATTACATTCTTCTCTCACAAAAAAACTCAAAAAAGCCAAAAAGCCAAAAAACCCTTCCCAAACCAAGCTTTTAAGCCCAGGCTAAAATAGCCAAAAAAGCCAAAAAGCCAAAAAGCCAACCCACTTCCCAAACGTTAGTTTAAAATGTTAAAAAGTTAACATTATTTATCAAAAGTCAACAATTGCAGCTGCACAACTCCCAATCCTAATTTTTCCATACAAACCAATTTTTACAATTTTTTAATACAAATTTTTTCATAAAAAGTCAAAAAGTTAACCCAAACATGCTTATTTTTTTCCTCAATTGTTAATCCAAAAAGATAAAAAGTGCACTTATTTAGGACACCCCAAATAACCCCTTAGTTTGGAGTTAATAACTCTTGTTTGGGAATTATTTTTTTGACTTTTTTTAACTGTTTTGTGAAAGAAATAATATAATGATTATAAGGTTAAATGTGATATTTTATCTTATTAAATAAAAAGTCTATTTTATCTTTTTGTGACTAAAATAACCACAAATCCAACCCAACTCAACCCAACCCAACCCAACCCACCTTTTCAAACAGAGGCTATATCTATCTATTCCACGACAGAATAAGGTTGCGTTATCATCATAAATTTAGATAATAATATATATATATATTACTCATATTTTATTATTATTATTATTTTTGAATTAATTGGTGATAAATTTAATGTAAAAAGAGTATAACGCATTAGGTCAAGGGAATATTTTCTATTGATGAGAGGTCCATATTTTGTAAAAGAATAATGTTATATGTACCAATTAATATACACACTAGTGTACTAATAGATGATGTGGCACCATTTGTATGGTTTGGGTATTTGTAATTTCCATAATAAATGTGGTCAATAATAATATCATAACACTAGTTGGTACACTAATATGTATACTAATTGGTGCATATAGTACCACCGTTTGTAAAATAATTTGGTGATAAGTCCTGCTGAACATTTTGTTCCCAATTTTACCCCTTGACTTATTATTATTATTTTTTTTATCTATTTGACTTTTTGTTGACTATCTGTTGAAATTGTTTTCTATTTGTTCAATTTTTTTATCTGTTCAATTTTTTTTTATCAACTATTCAAATTTTCTGTTTGTTGTTCATTTTTTATCTGTTCAAACGGATCCTATGAACCTATATCGAACCATCTTGCTTAAGTGATGAAGAGTAAATTCTTTGAGCCAAGATCAACAAATCTCTACCTTGGTTAGATCTTCATTTGCTATACGAAATAAAATTGGAGAATCAAGACAAATAAAATTGAACAAAACTCCACCTATGCAAGATACTTAACAAACGAAGCAAATAATTAGCAGGGCAAACAAGTGTTTTGAATCAAATATGGACCACGGAAATTTTCGATACATATTCAGCCAATGTAAGAGAACACAAATTTATACACATATATATACATGAAACACAGATTTATATGTATATATAAATATCAAATCACGACTTCACTGCAAATATAGAAACAACCATAGAACACAGATTTATACATATTTATACAAACATATTCGATGCAGATTTTAGATCTTGGATACACGACCGTGGATTTGGATTAGGCTTCGCCGAAACAACAACGCCGACTCGATGTTGAACTCTATTTGTTGCCAGACCACTGCGGTGATTTGAGATCTACGACCAGAGAGAAGATTGGTAAAGATCGACGGTGACGGAAGGTGAAGAGAATAGACAGAGAGAGAGAGAGAGAGAGAGAGAGAGCGATGACAGAGGTTGTCGCGGAAGTTAAGGTGGCAGTTGTGGAGGAGGAGGTATCGGCGTGGAAGGGAGGGGAGCGGCGGTGAGGCAAATGGCAGATTCAGCGACAGATTCAACAGATGTGCTACAAAAGTAAGGTAGAGAGAGAAAGTAGAGAGAGAAAAGGGGCTGAAAAATGGGGTTTAGTAATGACCGTATAACTTATATATACATGGGTAGTTTAGTCCTTATGGATAAAGTGTTTTAGCACCTGAACCTACTGATAAAGACGATTCAAATTTGAATTTTTAGCTTCAGCAATGTTAGGTGTCATGAAAAATCTTTCATGAAAATAATCATGAAAGCTTTGTGACCCTTAGATTGCACTTAGAATAAAGCACCACACACTAATCAAGGTAATCCAAGGATCATAACTCTTTCATGATCATTTTCATGAAAGAATTTTCATGATATCTAACTTTTCTCTTTTAGCTTGGGCGTCTTATTTTTTTAATCTATATTTAAATTCATGATCCAAATAAAATATTAGTTATGAACCAAAAAAAAAAAAAGATTCCCCCCTCCCAAAAAAAAAAAAAGGATTGGCAGCCTAAAAAAAAAAAAAAAAAAAAAAGGAGGAGGATTGGCAGGAGTATTGGAAACTCAGATGGCCAAAAGCTATCTATGTATCTAATATGCCACTGTTTGAGAAGATAGGTTTAGAACTTTTTTTTTTAATTAAAATAGTGACAAAAAAAATAAAATAATTTCTCAATAAGATAAAATATCACATTTAACTCATAATTATCATATTGTTTCTCTTATAAAAGTCAAAAAATTTATCCCAAACGAGACTTTTTAACCCCAAGCTAAGGCCTCGTTTGGGAACATATTTTTTTAGTAATTTTTTAGCTTTTTGACTAAATGTGATGTAAAAAAACTAGTTGTTTGTGATGAATTTTTAGCTTTTTAAGAAAAAATGTGCAAAAAGTAGAAAGAAAAAGGAATCTTTGACTTTTTGGTATGAATTATTAGTTTTTTAATTTTTTTAATAACTTTTTAGCTTTTTGGCTAAAAAAACTACTTGTCAAACGAGGCCTAAAATAGTCAAAAAGTCAAAAAATTAAAAAGTCAATCTACTTCCCAAACGAACCCTATGGATTATATATAAAGAAAATGAAGTTTTTAGTGAGAAGGTTTGTGAGAGTTTTAAAATCTTATTTCACAATTGTTAATTTTTATGATTTTAAAAATATTTAAAAATAATTCTATTGGCCAACAAAGTAATTATAGATATAAAATAAAAAACCAACTAAAATTTTAAATTACAAATTTCTAAAATCTCTCCTCCTAATATTTCTCTCTTTCCTAAATCTCATCTCATAACAAAGTTAATATACATTAAAAAAAACATTATACATTAAAATAAAATAAAAAATACAAAAATCTCATCTCATAACAAAGTAATTATATATTTTTTTAAAAAACATTATAGATTAAAAAGACCGTAAAACCACAATTACTAATTTTGTAATTTTAAAAAATATTTAAAAATAGTACTATTGGCTAAAAAAGTAACTATAGATTAAAAAAAAAAAAAGCTAAAATTTCTAATTTTTGTAATTTTAAAATAATACTATTGGCTAACAAAGTAACTATAGATTTAAAAATAAAAAATAAAAAATTTAATTATAAGTTCCTAAAATCTCTTCCCTAATATTTATCTCTTTCCTAAATCTCATAATCTATCTATCTATGCTATATATTATACCAAAGTAACTTTTCATCTCAGAGATCCTATGTGTTTCAAAATCTTAAATCTAATTTTTTGAATTTTTTATTTTTATAAATTTTTTTTTTAAACATCTATTGGCTATTTATTAATCTTCAAAATTATTTAATGCAAAAATATTGCTGGTAAAAATAAAGAAAGAAAGAAAAAAGCACACAATTCTCAATCCCCTCTCCTTCTCAAAATCAAGTATTTATTTAAAATGAATATAAATTTCATACAATCTTTTCTCTCCTAAAATAAATCTAATGAAAATGAAACTCTCTTACCACCCTTAAAATGTATACTATTAATATCTTTCACAACTGGTCTGATCTATATAAACCTAAAATTAAGCCTAACATAAAATAAAAATTAAACTTTATATCTAGATTCTCTATGTATTCCATAATTAAACACAATTTTATTCCTAAATAAATTTAAGTATATCTATACTATATATAATTTTTTATTAAAATCTCATAATTTATTATTTTTTATAATGATTCCATGATTTATAATTTATAAAAGGAAAGATTAAAAAAATTATTCTTATACAATCTTTCTCTAACCAATTATTTTTTCTATCCAAAAATCCTAACCATCATACATTATACCTTTTTCAAACCATTCATATCTTCCTCGTCCTATAAATATTACATTCATGGAAGGATGAAACTCATTATTTTTTAACTTTCTTTTTATGAGACAATTTGAAAGTTAGTTTATGTTTAATCTATTGTATTCTGTAAACAGACTATTTTATCCTTTAGGTACACCATTGCTTCTTATCCTTCTTTTCTTTTCTTTTTTTCCTTTTTTTTTTTTTTTTTTTATCTATGACCATTTTTTTTTGTTTTTGTATTTCATATTTCATGTGTCATTTCTCCCTCCTCTCTACCAACTATTATCTGTTTTTTGTTGGTTAATATTGTTTTATTAGAATTTTTATACTAAAATGGCATGATGGGGTCATTTGTATAACAAATAACATGTTGCTCATTATAAAGTGATAGATCAAAATTTCAACAAAATCATTATTAATAAGTTTTTGTATTAATTTTATGTTTGTATATCATTACTTTTTTAAAAAAAAAAATTACTTTTAATATTTTTTTAATATCGTGATATGTGTTAATTAACAAGTAGTGCTGAGTATTACTTCAAAAGCATATAATAGTTTTTCAAAACTATAAAAAGAAAATTTTAATTTTAATCAAAAATTCCAAAACTATTAAAGGTGTTAATAAATTATTCAATTATTTATCTTTAATAGGTACATCTCCTCTATTCCTTTATGTTACTTATCTCTTTACTCCACTGTGGCCATTTTGGGAACCTAGCAACAAGTTAGCTTTTAATTTTTTTAACCAAAAAAACTAGTTTTTTTACACAAGTCACTATCCATAAAGCTAGCTTTTTTGACTAAAAAAGCCAAAAGTTAATTTGTTACCAACTTCCCAAAACACTACTGTGAGTTCATATGTTTTAAGGAAAAAAAAAAATCATACTCCCTTCGTCCTAAAACATTAGTCCCTCATTCCATTTTTTATTGTCTCAAAATGTTAGTCCCTTTTCAAAAATTAATGATTAAATAATATGAATTTTCTATTTTGCCGTTCTTTTAAATTTATTAACAATACAAAAAATACAATTGTGACAATTGATATTTCCAAAAAAAATATACAATCAAAGGTTAATTTTGGAAAACTAATCAGTGTGTTTAGTTTCAGTTTTCTGAAAATCTAGTTTTTTTTTTTAATATTTTAAAAAATTCAAGCATTTTTTTACTTTTTTTAAATGCACCTTACTTAAATATATCTAAAATGTAAAATATTTTAAAAAATTAATAAATACAAAAAATATACTGAATTTTTATATTTTTGCTATTTAGTGATTTTTATAAAGATTTTTTTTTTCACGAAAATTATACTTTTTAAGTGTATTTATGTTAGGTGTGTCTAAAAATTAAAAATATTGTTTAAAATATTAAAAAAATTCAGTAAAAATAAAATAATACAGAAAACAAGAAATTAGAATTTTCTGAAAAGTGTTTCCAAAAAACTGAAAACAAAATATTTTTAAAGTGTAATAATTGTACTACCAAAAAAAATTAAATTATCTAAAAGAGACTATTATTTTGGGACGAATAGAGTATGTAATTTAAAATTTTGAATCCTTTTACATGGGAAGTTAAAAAATAGGGCAAATTGCATATACCCCCTTGAGATTTGGCTAAATTACAAATACTCCCCTGAGGTTTGAGAAATTACAAATTTTTCCTAAATGCTATATTTGCATAACAAATTAGGGGGTAATTTGTTATGAAATTTAAACCTCAGAGGACAAATTGTTATGAAAATACAAATCTTAGGGGGCGGGATGTAATTTTCGAAACCTCAAGCGGTATCTGTAATTTAGCCAAATCTCAAGGGAGGTATATGTAATTTGCCCTAAAAAATAAATTTTGGAATTTAAAATATAACTATACAAAACCATATCCTTTTAAATATAGCTATATTTATAATTAATTTTAATCTATCTATGATCTACCCTTATTTATATTATTATATAAATAAAAATGTTGTACCATAATTGAAGTTCAAAGTCTTAATCTATTTGTTTTCAAAATTTAAAATTGTTAAAATGCATATGTTGCAATGTTATTAATTTCTTCCTATAACAAATTTTATTTTAAATTTTATAAGATTTGTTTAATGACTAATATTCAATTTTTTGTAAAAAAATTCTAATATATTCCTTCCAAAAGTTAACACAGCAAGTCTACAAAAATCATATTTTAAAACTCAAAATTATTAATAATTTTATTTATATTTATTTTTGTTTTAAATAAGCATGTTAGAGTATAAATAGATATCCAAATAAAATTACACTTATTAATAAATATGGCATTAGTTTTAATTGTAATCACATCTTTTTAAAATCTTTATTGATTTTTAAAATTTTTCTTTTTTTGATATTTTAAATAACATGTTATGATGATTATTTTTTACACATTAAGTTTTTAATTTTTTTTAATTATTTCCCTTTCAAAAACCAATATAACAATTTTTAAAATTCATATATTTTTATTCTAAAATAGTGAAGTATTAAAACTATGTCATTTTTTTTATAACAAAGCATAATTTTAATTGTTAATTGTCAATACAACAATTTTAATCTATCTATACTATATATTATAGTAAAGGAACATTTGAAATAAAACTTTTAAACTTAAGGGTGTGTTTGGTAACGTTTACGTTTTCAGTTTATATTTATAAAAATTTTATAAACTGCTTTTTGTTTATTTTTTGTTTATTTTTAGAAAAACATAAACTGCAAACGCGTTTGGTAATTGACAAAATATTTAAAAAATTTTAAAAATATAAAAAGAGTGAGAAATAGCAAGTGGTGGCAAGTGGCGGCGGAAGACGGTGGTAGAAAGTGATGACGGTGGGTGGTGGGTAGCTGGTGGTGGCGGGTGGTGGGTGGGTGAGTGGGTGGGTGGGTGACAGTGGCGGGTGGTGGGTGGTAGCGAGTGGGTGGTGGTGGTGGCCGGTGGCAGGTGGGTGGCGGATGGCGGGTGGTGGTAGCGGGTAGGTGGCGGGTGGTGGTGGTGGCGGGTGGGTGACGGTGGTGGGTGGTAGCGAGTGGGTAGTTGTGGCGGGTGGTGGGTGGTGGTGGCAGGTGGGTGGCGGATGGTGGTGGGTGGTGGCGGATGGGTGGTGGGTGGTGATGGTGGGTGGGTGGGTGAGTGGGTGACGGTGGCAAGTGATGGGTGGTAGCAAGTGGGTGGTGGTGGTGGCGGCGGCGGCGGCGGGTTGTGGGTGACGGTGGCAAGTGATGGGTGGTAGCAAGTGGGTGGTGGTGGTGGCGGCGGCGGCGGCGGGTGGTGGGTGGTGGTGGCAGATGGCGGGTGGTGGTGGTGGTGGGCGGGTAGGTGACGGTGGCGGGTGAGAGGTGGTAGCGAGTGAGTGGTGGTGGTGGTGGGTGGGTGGGTGACGGTGGCGGGTGGTAGGTGGTAACGAGTGAGTAGTGGTGGTAGTAGTGGTGGGTGGTGGCAGGTGGATGGCGGGTGGGTGGTAGGTGGGTGGTGAGTGGTGGTGGAAAGTAAGGGGCGGGTGGTGGTGGCGGGCGGTGGATGGTAGTGGCGGGTGGTGGGTGGTAGCAGGTGGATGGCAGGTGGGTAGTGGTGGTGGTGAGTGGGTGGTAGGTGGGTGGTGGGTGGTGGTGGCAGGTGGGTGGTGAGTGGTAGTGGTGGGTGGTGGTGGCAGGTGGGTGGTGAGTGGTAGTGGCAGGTGGTGATGGGGGGTGGGTGGTGGCGGTGGAAGACGGTGGTGGAAAATTGTGGCGGGTGGTGGCTAGTGTTGGGTGGTAAAAAAAAAAAAACTAAAAATTCAAAATGGAAACACATTTTTTGTGTTTTCATTTTTTGGCCAAATTTATAAACTGAGACCACTGATTTATAAATCAAAAATTTTACCAAACAAGTTTTTATTTGAGTTTCTTAAATTTTTAGAAATATAAACAAAAAACAAAAAACGTAAGGGTTACCAAACGGCACCTAAATAATTAAAATCTCATATTTTAATTTATGGTCTAATATAGTCCTCTAACCCCGTTTGTTTGGGGTTGTAGGGAGGGGATCGAGATTGACAGTGAGGTGGGATCCACTATATGGGGGTATTTATTTTGAGAGATGGAGAGGGGACTCCTAATCCCTTAGTATTAGAATAGGGTTTGGAAGAGAAATTATGATGGAGGAGGCGGAGGAAATGTATTAGAAAAATAGTCTTAAGGATTAGAAATTTTTTATTTTATTATTTTTTACATGCTGGGCATTTTTTTTTGAACATTAATGTTTAATTTTTTGTTAAGTAAAAATTGTTGTTTTATTTGTTTTATTTTTTTTTGGAAAATTTTTATTTTCTAATTTTTAATTTTTTACATGTTGAGTATTTTTTTTAACATTAATGTTTAATGTTTAATGTTTTTATATTTTTTATTTGTTTTATTATTTTATTTAAAAATAATTTAATAATTTCTACACTAATAATTATCATCAAAACAAATATAATTTTATTTAATCCCCTCATTATCAATCCTTTCCATTCTCTCTCTGAAAACAACCGAACCTCTCATCACTTATCATTAAAAATCTGGATCGAAAGTGCTTATGTGGAGCATATATTAAGAATATTTAAAAAAACCATTATATGACAAATTACATACTTTGCCTATAAATTTGCACTCAAAAACTACTTTGATTTTTCATGTTTTAACTTTTACTTAAATTTTAAAACGTTGGTAATGAGAGGAACACATTAAAATATAGGTGGTAATCTCAAAATTTATTATTATGATTAGAAGATAATAGATCACAATCACAATATAATTTTAGTTAAAATATAAGAGTAAAAATGTAATTTATTCCAGTAAAATACAAAATTATGTAATAAATTTGAAAATTATTATTTCAAAGAAAAATCCATGAAATTAGTTTATCTCACGCGCGCGCGCACAGACACACACATATATATATATATATATATTAGAAAACATGTTTTAGAGCTCTAATTTGTGAGTACTAATAACTCTAATATGTATGTAGGGCTCATCTAATATGATATTTTGGACTTTTTTTTTTTTTTTCCTTTCCACTTCACTAGAACTCAATTAGAGTTCTAGTTAGGAATGACAACGGGGCGGGGCGGGGCGGGGCCGGGGATGACCCTCCCCGTCCTCGATCCACGATAGTGACAAAATCCCCGGCCCCACCCCCGATACCCGACGGGAAACCCTTCACCTCTCCCGTCCCCGTCCCTTAATGGGGATCGGATTTCCTTGACCCCGAAAAATCCCCGAAAAATCTGTTCAACACACATACAAACACAAGAACAAAAAAAAAAAATAAAAATAAATAATTTGTATGTATGTAGATCTGTTCAACACACACACACACAACAGATAATATTGTTCATCAACAACAGATCTAATATTTGTTCATCAAAAACAATTAACAACAGATATATATATAGAGAGAGAGGGGGGCTTCATGATCAGTGGCTTCACGGTCCTGGTCATGGTCGTGGCTTTAGGTCGTTGGCAACGGAGGGATCGGTGGCGGTGGTGGCTTCGGAGTGGCAACCGCCGTTCGTTGTGTGAGAGAGAGAGGGGGAGGCGAAACCGTCGTTCATTCTCGTCAACGGTGGAGAGAGAAAGAGAGAGAGAGAGAGCAGCAGTGAGGGAGGATGATCGGCGGAGAGGGCAGTCGTCGTTCGTTGTGTGAGAGAGAGAGAGAGAGAGGGGAGGCGAAACCTTAAGCTCTTGGCAACGAACGGCGGAGAGAGAGAGAGAGAAAGAGAGAGAGATAGAGAGCAGCGTATGTTTGTGTTTGTGTGTGAGAGCACAATGTTTTCAACCAAACCCTATCTATACACGCACATATATTATGAGGGGCAAAATAGTAATTTCATATTGGGGTTTATACGGGGCGGGGATTGGGCCAAGGATCGGGCCGGGTCCAGGACTGAAACTTGTATTCCCGTCCCCGGCCCGAACATCACCGGGGATACATTTTTTAATACCATCCCTAACCCGTCGGGGGTATTTTTCGAGGAATAACCGTTCAATTTGGGATCGGGGGGTCAGGTCTCCGTTGGGCCGGGTTCCGATTGCCATCTCTAGTTTTAGTTTTAGAGGAATGTGTCATCGTTGTATTAAAAATCGTATTAATGAGATTGAATAATTTTTACAGAGTTGTTACATAGCCCGAAAAAAGTTTGGCCCGAAATGGCTCGAATCCAAAGCAACGTCGTTTTGGATTTTTTTTTTCTTCTTTTTTTCTTTCTTTTCTCTGTTCTGAAACAGAGAAGAAAAAGAAGAAAAAGAGAGAAAAAAGAGAGAAGAGGGAGTATCAATATCAACAATAACACATCACCAAAAAAAAAAAAAAAAATTATATACGTAGATCATCAAATTTTATACAGAGATCATCAACAAAAAAAAAAAAAAATCTGAGAGAGCATCATCATCAACACATTATCATCAACACCAGATCATCTTTTTCATCTTCTCTCCTCTCATCACATTAACACATCATCATCAACACCAAATCTTACATAAATCTATATACACATATCTATACATATATACATATGAGAGAGAGAGAGAGAGCCACCAGATCTATACACACACTAAACAGATTTATACATACACATCTATATATATGTATATGAGAGAGAGAGAGCGCCACCAACCGGCCAACCGACGCCGCCATCACCATCATCACCGTCTCCTTCTTCTCTTCCTCTCTCTTCTCTAATCTTTTTCCCCCTTCTCATTTGATTGCTTCCTCTCTCTCTTCTATGTTTCAAAAAGGGAAGAAAAAAAAAAAAAAAAAAAAAAAAAAAAAAAAAAAAAAAAAAAAGGAGTTATCCAAAACGAGGTATTTAAGCAAATTCGGAACAACGGTTTTCGTACCCAAGTATTATTCTAATTTTTATAATCATTTTGAAAACAGAGCATTTTCTTTGAACAAACCATAGAAACGTAATGATGAATTTCGGTACACAAACTCACGCCAACCCAACAGAATCTCTCTCTCTCCTCTCAACATTAGATCATCTTTAACGGTAAATCAAAGAATTTATTAAATTTAAATAAAACTTTAATAACAATTTTAATTTCATACCGTTTATTTCAATACTAATTATGAGAAAAATATCATAAAAATAATTATGAAAGTTTCTTTACATTTGAATTACATATACAATAAAATACTACACACTAATCAAAGGATGAAAAATCTTCGTGATACATTTCACGAAATTTTTTTCATGATTTCTAATATTATTCTTATAAATTTTACAAGATTTTTTAATATCTCCGATTGTCCGGTAGGATGTTTGAGCTGATGTCTTGAAAGTTGTCTGTACATGAACAAAAAGTTGTCAAAATTGCTTTGGGTGGACATTCGAGTGGACGGATGTCAAAGTTGTCAAAATTGCTTTGGGTGGACATTCGAGTGGACGGGTGTCCGACCCAATGGTAAATTTAAATGATAAAGGTGAAAAACTTCTTTTGTTTGGTGAAAATTTTAATTTTGACTTTATTTAGGTCTTGTTTGGGACCATGCTATTTTAGTAATTTTTTAATTTTTTACAAAAATATATGTAGAAAAGTAAAGAGAGTAATGTGATAATTTATAGTGATTTTTTTTTAAATTTTTAACTAAAATGTATAGTTGACAAATGAAATTTTAATATGTCTTTGCTTAAAAGATTGAAACGCTTTATTTGATATTTTTCATCAATTTTAAACTTAATAAAGCATTGATACCAATGCCTCGTTTGGTATGTGAGTGTTATAGCCTAAAAGTTAAAAAATTAGTAAAAAAATTAAAAAACCTATTGCTTATACTAAAAAATCAAAAATTTTATTTTTCTATATTTTTTGCACGTCTTTTTATAAAAAATCAAAAAATTACTCCAAATATATAAATTTTTTACCTTATATTTTAGTCAAAAAAAATTAAAAACTTACTAAAATAATGATGCTGAATGGAAGATACTCATGTATAATGAATAATGATGCTGATACGTTTTAGGCATGCATTTGGAAGACCACATTAAACTTTTAAAAAAATCTAGGAGGATAGAGGATATATATCCTAATCGAAAAGGCCCAAATATCCAAACCCAATTCTATTCACAACCACAATTGTGTGAATATAGAAATTAATAATTCACCTACCACATTGAGTTTGTCTAATATAAAAATTAAAAATTAAATAATTACTTTATCTAATTTATTTTAGTAAATTACAAGTAAAAATTACATTAGGAGGGTGTTTGAAATGATCTAAATAAGTATATATTTTGACTTTTTATAAAAAAATTGTAAAAAAAATAAAGAATTGAAGTGACTAAAAAAAAAAAAAAGATTAAAAAAAATATACTAATATAGGAAATGCCAGATAGTACCTAAATAATTTAAATTTGACACATACTCTCCAAATAAAATGAAATAAATTATAAACAATTCAGAAGGAAAAAAAAAAAAAAACAGTCTCATAATTCATTATTTGGGATGAGTCCAAGGTTTAAATTGTCAATTTTTAAAAATATATTTCGTTTGGTGAATTCATATGGTCCATTATAAGCCAAAAAACCTGTCTTTTTCACTTTTATGTTGTAAGATAATGCATTTTTATGAACGACATATTGATAAACAAACAGGACCACCTTAATACGTTGGTCGTCGGATCACCCGATTATTTAGGCTCGAAACATCCAACATGCCAAATGCACTAGCGACCTTCTGATCCTATTTGGCACGGAGCAATGGTAGAGGGCCACAAAAAGTGTGGCTCAAATGGCTCAAAATTGTCAAAACGACGTCGTTTTGACATTTTATTTGCCCAAAACGACGTCGTTTTGACAGTTTTGAGCCATTTGAGCCACATTTTTTGTGGCTCTCAAACATTTTTCATTTGACAAGTGTGTTGGGTTTTAATTTAGACGAAAAAAAATATAAAAAGATAAAATAAATTAATCAGATAAAATATTACATTTAAATTATAATTATTTTATTTTTTTATAAAAAAATAAAAAAGTTAAAAAAAAATTTCAAACGAAAAGAGTAAAAAATTAGGCTAAATTTTTTTTTCTCAATCGAACCTTTTGAATTGAATTGGGTGTCTTTTCTTAAATTTCAATTCTCAAATAATTCACTCTTTTTTTAAAATTCTTTTACAATTGATTTTACTTGTGTGGGGGTCATATCAATCTATTAAAAAGTTACTGTCTAGCAAATTTTTTTTAAAGAAAAATTCTTCATATCATAAAAATTTGTCAAAAAAAAAAAAAAAAAAATACATAAAATAATTATGTGGCTAAAATTTAATTGGTGTAGTATGGAGTTTATATACAAAATAAATATAAATTATATATTAATATTTTGCAATAAAATTCTGAGTATAATAACATTACTGGATATATTGATCTGTACTTGTGGTTGTGGAAAGCTATGGTCAGCAAAGATAAGCTTTCATGTTAGGACTCTTTATACGACGAGATGGTGACATTCTTCAATTTTCCCAGAGACCAAACAAAATTGCTCCTATTTGTATTAGTTTGGTGTTATATTAGATTACAATTTAGGGCAATTGACATTGCTATGTTACCATACTCCTGTCAAAGTTGCTATCTAGTTTGGTCTACATCACCACTCAGGTTAGATTCCTCAAGTACTCTATATAATCCGCATAAGAGTAAATGAAAAATTAAAAAAACCGAATATATCGTTTAAGACTGACAAAAATTTTAATTTTTGATGTCTCTTTACGATATATTATCGATTTTGATTTTGAAATTTTTTACACTAATGCAAATCAAATCAAACTGGCCGAAATATTATATAATAATACACATTTTGTAATAAAAATTTGAGAACAAGCCATTTATAAATCAATTTTTATAAATCAATTTTCCAAATGTAGAATCATTAAAGTTTTTATAAAACCTTTTAAAATCTAATGCAAACGCCTTTTTTTTTTTTTAATTTTATAAAAAAAATTGATAAAATTGAATTATAACATACGATCTATTTTAGTTCCTCAACTAACAAAACGAAAGATTCAATTTAATACTAAACTCACCTTCAATACTAACTGCATCAACCCCTTTACGCCTATAATTACACAATTAATTGAGAATTTACAATTAATGTTTCGTAGTTTGGAAGTTTTATTTTGGTTATACCCCCAATTACACAATTAATTGGGAATCTGGTATTGTTTGGTACTTGGGAAGTTTGATTTTGGATACGCTCCATTTATTTAGCTGAAAAAAATTAATTAAAATTAATTTTCTATTTTTTTAATATTTAGTATAAAGAAAAATAAAAATCATTGATTTGGATAAAAAAAAAAATTCAATGTCACGGCATATCACAACTACTTACTATTATATTTCAAGGTTAAAATTAAATTAAATTTTCTACTAAAACTAATGAATTGTTTTTTTTTTTTGGATCAGCAAAGAAAATTTCATTAATCAACATAAAATTAAAGGTACAGGAAGATGAAATGCACTGAGAGAGATTTGAAAGTATAAAATACCCCTATTACTGCTACTCGCAACCATACAACCAACCCCTTGGCCTCACGATTTTTTTTTTAAAATGAAAAAATGTTAAGAAGGACTTAACAGAAAATAAAATACAAGATTCCCACAAAATCAACCCACCAAAACACCCAAACTGCTAAAAACCTATTCTAACACCCAAGGTGGTAATCCAATAATTATAAACACCTACTGCACTCCCAATGATGCTGCATTCCACGCCTTTGGTACCCACGCCTGCCTTTGGTACCCACGTCTATGCTGCACACAGTCACGCCTATGGTACTGCATTCCCAAAGCCAGCCATCCACCTGCTGTTTTTGAAACAAAACTTATCATCTATGCTGCTCCAACTTCCAACGCCCACCTGCTACACGCTCCTCTGCTCCTGCACGCTTCTGTGCTCCTGTCGAGGACATCTCCATGGCTGGAAAGACTCCCTTGATTGGAAAAACTCCATAGCCTCCATACCCACACAAAGCCCCAACCCCAGCAAAAGCAGACTGTCAATCTCCCTTGACTGAAACTATGGCCGGAAACACCTCAAACCATTGGATTTCCAAACCCACCTCTGCCACTTTATCTATAAGCTCACCCACTCCTGACAACACTCTACCGAGACAGTTCCTTGGCTAGAAAAACTCCATAGCCAACAGCTCCATGTCTGGATAAAACTCCACACCTAGCTTCACTCCCAAACAACGAACAACCGCCGAGACACCACCATACATCTGGATGAAGTTCACCCCTCAAACTTCCACTCGAAAAGGAGCGCTCGAATGAAATCTTAGACAGATCTGGATCAACTTCAACACCCTAGTTCCCCCCAAACAAAGCACCGAAGCAGCTCCATAGATTCGAAATCGAGCTCATCCCTCAAACTCCCACTCGCAAAAGAGCGCCTGAATGAAGATCCAACCAGATCTGACCAACCTCTATTCCGGTCCAAAACTGACCTCCTTCTACTCTGTTTTGACCCTTAAACCAAGCACCCTGTTGATACAAAACAACTCCCTGTTCATACAATATAAACACCTCTGTGGATACAAAACAAACACACCGAGACACCTCCTGATGAAACAAAAGAAAGGACACCAAAGTGGAAAGAAATTGTGAGAATCAAGTTTATTAGAAACAAAAACTAGCACGCAAATACACAAGAGAGCTGGGCCAGCCGACCGCCGTAGCCAAAGGCGACGGTCGGCCTAAAAACTAATGAATTGTAAAACACTTAATATTATGTTTCTGGCAAAGTTGATTAGCTCGCTAGTCGATCTGCTATTACTTAAGTGAAGGATAATGACCATAATTATATCTGTCTTTATTTAGAATTATTGTAATCACACATTTTGATTTTCAAATGCGCAGTCAAAGCAAAGGAAAAAAACAAAGAAGGAAACAACAAAATTTATCTTGTCAAGTGATGATATCAAATTTTGGGTAACAAGCAACCATCCTTTGCACCTGCCAAGATCTTAAAATAGTTTAGAGATCAGAAATTCCTCAAATCAAGGTTGAGATCCTCCAAAATTGTGTTTGTAGAAGAGATAGAGACGGAAGCAATTATCATGGAAAATTAGGTCGGTTGTCAAATCATTTTTAGAACTGTTTTAAGTTATGAATTGGACTAGAAATTTAAAAAAAAAAAAAAAACCTCTTATATTTTCATTTGTTTTTTTTTCCTCGGGAAAATTACTAATAAGTGGTAATTTAAGAAAAATATTACATATTTATGAAAACATTTATAATTTTAATTATTAATATTTATAAACCTTACCACTTATTTATAATTACTTTTTAAATTTTACACTAACATGAAATTCTATCTTTTTTCTTCCCTTGTTCCTTTCTAAGTTTCTATTTGCAATTTTTTCACAAATCAATATCCAAACACAATCTAAAGATTTTGCAATTCCATCATTGCTTTACGCTCTGTTTGGTGGGAGATTTGGAAGGGTATTTAAAAAGAGAAATGAAAAAGGTGTGTGAAATAATGTGAAATGTATATATATTTTATTCATATTTTACATACTTTTTCTTTTTTCATTTCCAAATCTTTCAACCAAACACAATGTCAAAGTATAAAGAAAAACTTGAAATTCAAATGTTTCACTAAGCCTCTGTTTGGAAAGTGGGTTAGTTTTTTGGTTTTTTGGCTATTTTAACCTGGAGTTAAAAAGCTTGGTTTGGGAAGGACTTTTTGGCTTTTTGACTTTTTTTTTGTGAGAGAGGAGTGTAATGATTATGGGTTAGATTTGATGTTTTATTTTTTATGGCTAAAATAGCCTATTTTGTTTTTGTGGCTATTTTAGCCCCTAACACACCAAAACCAACTTCCCAAACTATGCATAAGTGTGTGGAGCCCACAATTTTGAACCAGTAATAAGATTTGTATTTTTTTGACACACTTCCAAAAGGTGTAATCTGAAGACAATGGGGGTGTTTGTTTCAGCTTTTCAGAGTTAACTTATGGCTTTTAGCTTTAAAAAAGTTATTTTAGACTGTTTGGTTAAACTTATTTCAAACAGCTTCTGATTCTAACACCTTATTTAAACTCAAAAAAGCTGATTCTAAGAAGCTGCTCACCCATTGCTTCTGATTATCAGCTTCTGCTGTGGACATGTTAATTTATGGTTATACTCTTAATTTTTTTTATTTTTTATTTTTTTAAAAATAGAAAAAGACCCAAATGGACTATAGATTATTATTATTATTATTTATGAGAAATGTAGACAAACAAAAAATAAAAATTAATTGAAAAAGTTATTTCACAGCTTATTTAACAAACACTACTCAGCAACTTAAATATATAATCCAACAGGTACACCAAACAGATTAACAACTTTTGATTAAAGTCATAATCTATAATCTGTTAAGTTATAATCTATAAACTGTTTTAACAGTTATACCAAACGGGGCCAATCAGGTATCGTGTTTAAAATTTTAGGAATTTTATTCTTAATTAAAGATAATTTGATTAAGGGATAGATTTGTTAAAAAAAATAAAAAATAAAAATTATTAGTATAATGAGATAACAGTTTGGGGGTACATGGAAGCTCTCCTAATTATCTCAAGGACGTCATCTCTGTTTTTTTTTAAAAAAAATGAATGCTGAACTGGACCTCTGAATGGAAGACCAGCGAAACTCAAGTTTTGCGGAGGATAGTCCAGACTCTGAGTCATATTGGGCTTGGAATCATCTTTTTCTTGGGCTGGAATCGAATTCTACTCCTCTTGTGCTAGGTCACCTGTTCGTTGAGTACATGAGAGAATAAATAATAATAATAATAAGAAAAATGCTTGGAGCACTAATTAGTGCTCCCACTAATTAGGTGGCAATGAGTCCCGCTATTAATGATGTGATGTTTTGGTCTTGGAATTGTATTTTATTTTTTTTTACTTTTTTAATGCATTAGTACTATTAGTAGTGATATTTTTAGTGGGATGAATCATTGCTGTAATAATAATAATATAAACTCTTATCATTGGGTCAATTGTGAAGAAATCTTTTTTTTAGTAGAGGGGTAGAACATGAAAATTCTTTTGCTCAAATCCTACCCTTCCTGTACTAGGTCACTAGTTCGTTTAGGGGAAGCGAGAGCGTGAAAGCATCTACTTCTACAATTTTTAGGATAAGAACGCATTGAGAACATCTATATTATTTTTATTTTTGTAGTAATATATTTTAAAAGATTGAGTATTATATTATTAAGAAAAATATGATGAAAAATCTAACAATTGTCTAAGAGATTAGGTCAAATGACCTTTTTTTTTTATATTTTTTTTATTGACGAGAGGTTACACTTCGTGAAATAGTTTGATAAAAATTTTTAGAGGACATTTTGTTTTTAATTTTATCTCTTGACTTTTTTTTATCTGTTTGAATTTTTATTGAGTATCTGTTCAAATTTATATATATTTGTTTAATTTTTTTTTTGTATGTCCAAATTTTATTATCTATTCAAATTTTTTGTCTATCTATTCAAATATCTATCTAAATTTTATTATTAATTCAATTTTTTCTTTGAATTTTATCTGTCAAAATTCCATCTTTTCAATTTTTTTTTACCAAATCTTATTTGTTGAAATAGCAAGCCAAACCAAATGTTATCAGTTGAAATCTGTTTATCACTCTATCTCTCTCATCCTTATCTGGTCAACACAAAAACAAAAAATTATCTGTTTGATTTTGATCATCATAATCATCATCAACAATAACAATAACAATAACTCCACCACCACCACCACCACCACCACCATAATAATGAACATGATGATGAACATGTTCAACAGAACAATAAATCCACCGATTTATCCTTTGATCCAAAATTAATGTGATGAAAACAACATTAGATTGCCACTACAACAAATCTTGACTCAGATCTAACAAATCTTAAGTATCTCCTGCTGTAATCACCATTAAAACCATTAAGAACTACAAAAAAAGCCCAAACCCAAATGTAATATATATATATATATATATACCAATCTCTTTCTTTCTCACTCTATCTGTTGGAATGAACCAAAAAAAAAAAAAAAAAAAAAAAACAGACAAAGTGGAGTACTAATTTGTTTCATCATCATCATCATCCTCATTATCAACACAACAATCAACAGATAATAAAGAGAAAAAAAATTATACAGATTATCAACAACCACTCTAAGAATTACTACTAAGGGCATGAAAAGCTTATATGCATGTATATACAGATTTTTAGATAGATAGATAGATATATAGAAATAAAAAAGAGAGGGAGAGGGAGAGGGAGAGGAAGAGAGAGAGAAATGAACCAAACTAACAAAATCACAAGAATATGCAGTGTACACCAAAAAATAATCCATATACAAACAATTCATAAATCTAGCCGGATCTGGGCTTCTGGTCCAGATCTTGCTTACGATCTGGAGACGGCAGTAGAAATGGAGACAATCTGAAGCAATTAAGAGTTAGGGTTTCGTTGCTGCATGAAAAGAGGCGATCTACTCAGATCATGGCTTCGAACAAGCCATGGTTGGGACCTCGAACAAGCCATCTCACTTGTCAAAGGCAGTGGAGGACCATGGAGTTGAGGTGGTGATCAGGAAATTGGAGAGTGTGGCGGTGGAAGGAGGCGGAGTGAGGGCGGCGCTGTTGCAGGGACGTCGTGAAATTGTCACCGATGCGAAGGTTGCTGTCGTCAGAGGCGGTGGCGAGGTAGCGGGAGTCGAAGACGGTGATGAAGATCTCACGCCGACGGCAGTAAAGCAACAGAAACGATGGAACTCTGATGATGGAGGGATGGCAGCGATCGGTGGTGACGGAGAGTAGAGAGAGAGAGAGAGAGAGAGGCTTAGGGTTCAGAGAAGAGATAGAAAGTGCGTGTGTGTGTGACGGTATTGGGACCGTGTATCCATATATATATACTAGCAGTCGGGCGATGTGTGCGCAAATTAAAACAATACTAGCGGCCGGGCACACGCGATGCGTGTGCAAACTCGTTTAAAATTATAATATGATTTTGATTCAATTTTTTCTAATAATATACATATAAACCATATGAATAATTATGTACAATATAACATTTGATATCAACATATTTGATAAATAAAATATATGCACATTACAGTATGTACACGTCTTTTAAAAATTGAAATATTTACTAATCTTAACTAAAAAACTGTACAATAAAAATTCATATAAAATCTAAATTTAGTAACATAAGATCGGAGATCTTGCAAATCCTGCAAAAAAAGAAAAAGAAAAATATATAAGATATATTTATCATAAGATTGGTAATAGTATACATTGATTAAAATTAAATTTTACGTTCTTACAATGAGGCATAATTATACATAAATTTGGTTTTATAATTGGTTTATTATGTACAAAGACACAGAAGGTAATTATTGTGTTAATTTTTTATAAACAAAATCTAAAAATTTAAAACTTACATATTGACATAGATTGACATCGTCCATATCAAATGTCACGTTCAATGATCCCTTCAAATTGTTTTGATGCAATTTTTGCCATAGATCTATGACAACATTAAACTACAAAAAATAAGATGGAATTGACCGAAAATGAAGTATGTAACTTTAGTTATACATACAAACCTATAAGTAGATTACCTTGTAACAATGTTGCAGATATATTTGTAATCTTTCAATTTTTGTATCATTCGTTGCCTATAAAACTGAGAAAAAATATGTCACTTCCTTATAAGTTGATTGTTTGACAAATTTATAAAATCTAAAATTAATTTGTAAATTCACAAATATGAATATATGGAGCATAGTAGTAAACTTCATAATACTTGATGCAACTACCACATATATGTCCATATTGTCTTTGCTGCATATACTTGCTCTATCAGATATGATGGGATTTCTGCAAAAAGATTACAATAACTATTAGCAAATGTAACATATTGAAATTATCCATATAAAATGCCGCAAACACATTATCATACCGATGTTATCGTTGCCTTAAAAGCTCTCGCACAATTAATTTTCCCAATTGCTTTTTATCAACTTTAATAGAGACCTTCCATCCAAGACTGTATATGGAGAACCGTTTGACCTACATTAATTTAAAAGGTATAGTCAAACTCAAAATATATGCGCATATTGTCAGATTAAATAGCCAAAATTTTACAAACATTATTTTTTGAACATAAGTGAAGCCAATACCTGATTTGTAACTTTTTCAGCTGCAACCATATTTAACTCTTCTTGATAATTCTCCCAAAGCTGAAGTAGCTTTATTTTTTCAAGTATTCCTTCAATCAATAATTATACGAAGATATATTATAAGTACATTAAATGTAGATTTAAAAAATGACATAATATAAGCTCAATAAGAACATATTTGGTACATACCTCCTGTATCAATAATTTGGTAACAAAACGTCTTTATAGACTATATTGCGGGTATACATTCCTTCTTCATTATTAACTGAACCCTTTTTAACCAAGACTTTCGTTGTCTTATCTGACACCCCTCGAGATAAAGCAACATATAGTTGTCCATGACTAAACACATGATCCGGAAGGTAACTTCCCACATGTGGAATTATTTGACCTTGTGATTTATTTATCGTCAAAGCAAAACTAAGGCGAACTGGAAATTGTGTGCGAGTCATTTCAAATGGAAGTTTTAAGTTTTTCGGAGCCTTTAATGGAATGCAATGCAGGAAAACTCTCGTGCCTTTGAAATGTCCTGTTAAAATCTCTGAATCTATGAAATTATCGTTCAAAGCTCGACATAGTAGCCTTGTGCCATTGCACAAACCAGAAGAAGGGTCAAGATTCCTCAAAAGCATAATTGGGGCTCCAACTTTCAAATGCAATGCATGTGGGGGCATTCCTTCTGGTGAAATGGAATTTAAAAACTCTTGTTGATACAAATTTTGGGTATCATTTTCAACTTTATCAAATGAGTGGTACACTCTTGATTCTCCCGGAAATCTCTGAATGATCTTCTCATTGAGCTTGTCGACATCTTCATTGCTAGGAGTTATTATGCCCCTACTAACCATATACTCGGTGTCAGAAGGATGGTTTATGATATTAGTATAAATTTCTTCTAATAGTCGAACTATTGATTCTTCGCCATTCCATGGTATTGCCATTGATGTTGGTATTTTGATCATTTCATCTATAATGGTAGGTTGCACACCATCTCCAACGGATAAAAGAAATTCACCAAACCGTTGGTCATTTATAGAGCGCATGTTTTGCTTTAAACGAATTATTTGAATGTGACTCCAAAGAGGTGATTTGACTATCGATGTAGTAATAGTTTCAGCTTTTGTACCTTTAGGAACAACTGGAAGTACTTGTCGAAAATCACCACCAAACACCATAATTTTGCCACCAAATGGATAATTAACACCAGTGATGTCTATGAGTGTTCGATTCGAAGCTTCAAAAGTATAACGATTTGTCATTATAGCTTCATCCCAAATGATGACTGTTGCACGTCTAATCAGTTCTGCCAAATCTGATTGTTTAGTAATGGAGCACACGGACGAAGCCTCTGGATTTAATGGGATCTTGAATCTTGAAGGGGCTATCCTTCCACCAGGTAAAAGTGTAGCTGCAATTCCAGAAGTTGCTGTTGCAATGGCAATTCGACCTTGACTTCTCACTGAGGCCAATAGTGCACGACATAAATATGTCTTTCCAGTTCCTCCTGGGCCATCCACAAAGAAGATTGCACCAGTATTGCATTCCACAGCCTCCATGATTGAATTAAATGCTAAGTGTTGATCACTATTTAATGTGGCAATAGAATTTAAGTCTTCTCGAGGAGTAATAATGGAAAGCTCATCTTGTATGACCTTTGGAACTATTGAATTATCATCCAAATTCATTGTCATCTCAGCCAAATCGTATTATGATATGTTCTTATTATGCTGTTGCAGGAGACGATTTATATCTTGCAGGGTTTTGTTAAGGATATACATATTATTCATACTGTTTGAAGATATATAATCTTCAATCAAGTAAGGATAAATTTCATCCCACAAACTTCGCACCCCTGTTGGCACACAGTAAACCAAAATTATAACGAACAATCTCCTTAAAGTTGATGGCATGTGCATGGTTGCAGCTTCTAACAAACATTGTCGTATGCTATCATCATGCTCTAATAGACAATGATGTTCAGCTGCTTGTTTAAAAGTTGGGTACGCAATTCCATTAACCATTAACAAATGATCGAATGATTTTGGTCCTCGGATATGATTGAGTAAAATTCTCAAGTAAAATCTCTCCCCTTCTGATGCAAAACTGTGTAAATTCTACCAATTACTCTTTGATGGTTCAATCTCAACTGTCACATCTTTGCACTATTGCACCATCTATAATGTTGCGGGATCTCTCGATATAAGTACCGATTTGCAGTTTCATCATCAACATTTAATTGAAAGAATTGGGTAAGCATTGTTCTGGAGTAATACTCATTGCCTAAAACATTTGTGATGTCTTGGAACGTATAAAACCTCACTTGTTGCTTATTTGGTAAGTGTATTTGGAGGCGTTCTACACTAGGAGTCATTTTGGTCATTGGGAATTTGAATATTTTCCATAATGCTTCTGTAGACACCCAATTTTTGACCGTCCTCAAGACTTGGACGTCATCATTTGAACACTCGATGATCATCCATGTTCGTGTTCATCTTGAGTTCCCGGAGGTCTCGGTCGCGCGCCTTGCCTCAAGATCTCTCGACTTATTTGTTTTGTGCTTGGTTGGACCAAGGACTTGTGGTCTTTGCACCTGAGGGCGGGAAATGGCTTGTTGGCTATCCCCACATATCACCGGCCATGGCTTGAGGCCACCGGCCTTGTTTTATTGTTATCGACCAAAAGTGATGGCCGGTCGGCAATGTATTTAGTCGGTCGGCCCTTTGTGTTAGTCGATCAGCCTTTTCTGCTGGCCGAACCCTGTTCATTTGCTTTATGCAGATATTTAGTGCCAGGTGGCACAGACCCTGCCCTCCATACACGTGTATGAAGGATTTGCACCCTTTGTTTTAACTTCTTGAGGAAGCTTGAACATTTTGAACCCTTGTTTTAAGCTTCTTGAGGAAGCTTGAACATTTTGAACCTTTGTTTTAGCTTCTTGAGGAAGCTTGAACTGTTTGAACTTTTTTAGCTTCTTGAAGAAGCTCGAACCTCTTTAACTTCTCCAAGAATCTTGAACCCTCTTGTTTTTTTATAAGAGAGGGCCTCCCTCTCCTTTAGAGAGGTTCCAAAAAATTGGTTTAAGGCAAGAAGCATATGTTTCTCTTTGTTTCTATAATTTAGGCTTAGAAAGTGTTTGTTCTTGGCCTTTAGCACCACACCTGATAGCCATACACCTCCACCATTGACCTAAGGTTCTTGGAGGGTCTTGAGAGGTCTCAAAGAGCTGGTTTTTGGTCCAAGAAGTTGCTGGTCTTGTTGAGCTTCAGGGGTAATCTCTTTTCCCTCTTTATTCCCTATTTTTGCACAAGCTTTTAGCCTATCTTGCATGCTGTTTTGAGCTTAGTGTATAACTGATAAAAGTTCTGTTTTTGCATGTTTTTGAAGTTTGTTTAAGATCACTTTTGTGTTTGGGAGTGTTTCCCCCCTCTTAGGCCTTGTTTGGACTCATTTTTGTGCCTTTTTTGTGAGGTTCGGGACCACCTTGTATTGGCCTTCTCACTTTCAGTGGTGGGGATGGTGTTTTGAGGTCCTAAGGAGGAGAGGGCCATCCCCTCTCCTTATTGTCTTCAATACTTGTCATATTTGTCTCATATGTGAGCACTTTTGTTAAGTTCATGTTGGCCATGTCTTAGCTGGCATTTGTGGTTATTTTTTTGTCATATACCATTGTTTTTGCCTATCTTGGTCAATCCATGCTTGGTTTATACACTTGTAGTGTAAATTTTGCAAACTAGTCTTGTTTGCTTCATGTTTGAGCATGTCCTTCTAGCTCATGTTGGCCTCATTTCAGTGAATTTTTGGTCATATTTTGGCATGCCATGAATCTATTTTTGGCTGGTTTGGTGGCCCCTCACATGCTTCATAGGCTTGTAGTGTAACTCATACTTACTAGCTTACATTGCATGTTGTTTTGGCCCTCCATTCTAGCACATTTTGACCTTCCTCTAAACTGATTTTGTTCATGATTTGGGCTGCCTTAGCTTTATTTTGTGGCCTCATGGTCGAAAAATGCTTGCCATGCATACTTGTTGTGTAATAGCATTGACTAGCTTTGAGTTTTGAGCACTCTTGCATGCCTAACTTGAAGTATTTGCATGTGTTGGCATCATTGAGCATGATATTTCAGAGCTTATAGGGGTGCTACACTTCCATATTTTTCATGTTTTAAGTGCTCCTTAGAGTTGTGCTTGTATACACCATTTATGAGCCATTGCATGAGCTTCATGTAAATGCATTCCGAGCCACCATCCCAACACATTTTGCCACTGATTTTGGTCTGCATAGGGACTGTTTGGGGTTGGTTTCATCATTTGAGCATCGCTTTGCATGTCTATAGTGTATTGCATTTCACTAGCTTCGGTGCTTAAGTCTTTAACAATGCATTACATGAGTGTCTGCATGCTTCGGAGTCATTTTTGGAGTCATTTAGTATGCCATTTCAGAGCTGGAATGTATGCCATTGTATACAATGTTTCATCTTTGCCATGCTCTTGGGGAGTTGTATCTTGTGCTTTAGGCTCGGGGCCATTGTATTGTGCATGTTTGCATGAGTTTCGGTGCCTTGTTTGCATTATCTTGACCACTGATTTTGGCATGCTTGAGAGCTACCCATGTTAGTGTAAGTCCATCTTACCATATTGTTGCATGCTTGTTTCATTTTGCATGTTGTTGCATGCTATACATGTCCACATGTTTAGGTTGTATGCCTATTGTATATTGCATGTTAACATGCTCATGTTGCATTAGATTTGTTGCATACTTTAGTTATTTGCATGCTTGCTTGCTTGCTTAGGTTGCATTGCATTGTGTGTGCATCCCTTGCCTCTTGATCAATCATGATAGAGGTTGAGGCCTTTTATGTGTTTTGTGCATTTCATTCCATATCGAGTTGCACACTTGGCTTCTTTGGCCATCATGCATTGAAATGCGTGATTGATGGTCCGAGGGTCGAGGACTACACTCCTTGGAGTCTTAAACATGATAAGGAGGGTGGTTGTGCATACATTGCTTTGAAAATGCATTGCCATGCTTTGTTTGCCCTCTGTGCATACATTGCTTTGAAAATGCATTGCCATGCTTTGTTTGCCCTCTGCTGCAGCAAAACAGGATTCTGCAGGAAGAAATGGCCGGTCGGCCATCTTCAGTGCCGACTGGCCATGTATTGTTGGCCGAGAGCTCCACTTATGGCCGATGACCATTTTCCAATGGCCGGTGGCCTTTCCTTTTGGCCGGTGACCTTCCACAGTGCTCAGAAGGTGGTTCAGAAGTATCCTTGGGACTTGTGCAGTTCTCAGAGGTGCAGAACAGTGTAAATAGCGGCAACATGTGGCATGACAATGGGTTTCCGAGCGAGGCGAATTGAGCATGCATCGTCCCATCATTCCGAGGTAGGGCTGCGGCCACCTCCTTTTGTAATTAATTTGTTGATTAATTAGAATTTTGTAATATTTAATTAGCTAGAGTAGTTAATTACTTATTTGCTTTGTATTATTTATTCGGATCCTCCGAGAGAGGGCAATGTTGTAATAAGTGTGTGTGAGTGTGTGCATGTCTTCTAACCCCCACTTCTTTCTCCCTTTTAGTTACTTGTTTTCAATGGTTAGTTTTAGGGCACGTTTCAATCGGCATACTTATAATAGCATGTTTGCATCATTCATCTGTATTACATGCACCGGGCTTGGCGCATCATGCTAACTGCATTGTATTTCAATTCCAAGTTGAATACATGTATTAAATTGTCGCACCTCATATGCCATTCTTAGGATAGCCGAGCCTATCTTAGTTTTATTTTGCATGCGTTGCATTAGCCATCTTAACATGAACTAGGATCATACATGATTACTAACTAGTTTCTTGTTTTGGCTCGGAGTACATTGTAAGTGTTTATGCTTTAGCATTTTGGATGTGTATAAGTGTTAACATGACAACATGCTTACCATGAGGCCATTTGCTTATGTGATATAGCTGCCTGAATGCCTGTGGGTGAAGGTTGGATTACTTGAATTAGATTAATTCATTGAAATCCGTGTTTTAGCCTACTCGAGAGTAGCAAACCTCAAACTATTTTCCAAACAAAACGGATATGGGATGCTTTGCTCCAAATTAAGCGATCTAGTCTATACTTGTGTGTTGTGTGCATCATATAGTAAATTCTAGCTAATTAACTGGAAAAAGAACACATATGTTTTCAAAACTCGATATCATGCTTAGTGCAGGCCGATCTTCGGATCGAGCGAGCGGGGGTGCCCATAGATGACCTTCCCCAATCGTACCCAAGTTCTTGAGCTGAGGCAACTTTCGTGATGACGGACACATGGCCTTAGGCAACAAGTCAGGGTTTCCTAAATTTCTCAAAATAAAATATTTAGGTGGCGACTCTGTATCTGGCAAAGCAGTCCATGTTTGGCACTTCTTTCTAAAAATCTATTTTCCAAAACGATTTGTTGGACTTGGACTCTTTGGTGATTTATCAATCTTGCATTGAACTTTGCGAGATCAGATTAAGAACAGTGACATTGAGTCCGAACTGTAGTGAGCCTCAAATGAACAAAACAGGATTCTCTCCCGGGACGCTCGGGGACGTCTACTGTTTCTGGCGACTCTGTTGGGGATTTAGAGAACTTGACTCGAACTCATGATATCTAGTTTTGACTACACTTATGTGTTTCTTTGCATTGCATTTGCATCGGTGCGCCTAGGACACCGTGTTTGCCGTCTGCTATTCCTGAACGGTTTGTTGGAGGCTCGCTCTGAGAAGCGTGCCATAAGGCTGACCAGTTACGGGCTCTACCACGATGGGAACACAAATCCTGATTTTTATCGGGGCACCCTTTTTGACCATTCGACCTAGTGCATATTCGGAATCCATAGTGACTATTCCAAACTAGGACAGGTTGCTTACCCGATTCTAGGTTGTTTGAAACTGCTGCGTGCGTAGTGAAACTCTAGCTCTTGACAAAATAGGACAAGGAAACCCTACCCCAACATAGGGGTGTTTTGGTTCTTATTTACTTGCTATGTGCTTTTAGAGTGTGTCTCTACAGGGAATGCATCAGTTCGCAAGTCTGAGTATCAGGCCCGCGGGCATCAGTATTTGATGGAATCAGTTTTACCTGAGGGTATTAGTTTACAGACAGAATTTTGGGCAGAATTCAGTAGAGAGCACGGTCATTCAGCTTTGCTCATATCTGTTTTGGTGAAATCAGGCTGAGGTGCTGTCTGTTTTCTCTCTTGCTAAGTAGTCTTGGAACCATAGCTCCAGAAGGGTCTGATATCCCTCGGGTACTCTGGACCTGTGTTGTTATGTGATCAGGGGATGAACCACCTGCCGGCGGCATTCAGTTTACTTCAGATGTGGCGTATGGCACGCACTGTTTTGAGCATTCGCGAACGCTGGTTTTTGTACGTTCTGGCTTGGGTATTGAGTCAGTTCTGTTGTTTTGTTTTGAGTCTGTCTCTTTGTTTTGAGTCAGTCTTTTTATGCTGAGTCAGTTGGGTCTGTCTTGTTGTATCGAGTCAGTCCTGTTTTGTTGAAGTCAGGTGATTTCGGGGGTGTTACCTCGGACATCACTTGCTTGTTTTGTATTTGTCTTTTCGTTTTCTTTTGAGTCTGTTTTTTCCTTGGAGCCAGTAATGCCAACAGATTTGAATGAACAACAGTGATTTTCACACCCTTGTGTTTGCTTCTGCCCTGCGCCAGTTGTGCTAGAAAGTTTGAATGAAACGACAGTACTTTTTGCCTACTTTTTTTGTGCCTCGAACTCATTGCATTGACCTAAGTTTTTCAAAACTTTTCAAACACTGTGATGAAAAACGAAGAGGGCGGAATTCCTCGGGTTTTGTAAAATTTGATCAATTAAGAGAAAGAGAGGCATGCTAAGCCTTTAACGAATGAAATCATGTTTGTTAATGTGAGTACTGAGAAGGACCCTGGCTTGATCTAGATTGGTTCTACACTGTCTTCAGCGCAAGCGATTTGTCACTTTCTTAAAAAATTTTCAAAAAATGTTTTGCACGGTTCTGCGAAGACCTATGTGGAATCACTCTTGAGATTGAGCAACCTAGGATTGCTCTCAGCTTTGAGACTCGACCCCTTGCTTTCAAGCCTCGAACTCGGACTCAGAAAGTTCAAAGGTCAACCATAATGTAAAGCCTGCGTGGCCAGATTTGAAGCAGCCTACGAACTAGGGGCAGGGAAGTCACATCAAGAAGATTAGATCTCATCAAAAGAAGCTTGTGAAGCTAGATCAGGAACACCTCTCGAACTAGGGGCAAAAGATGTCAGATTGTGCTCGACGAGCTGAAGATGGATCATTCCACAAATCAATGAAGATCGGCAGGAATGCCAAATCCTAGAAGGGAAGAAAGAAAAAAGTTTGTTGCTGAAGGATAATCGAATTCCTATCCACAACACTAGGGGCAAATTCAGCCCCCATTGGATGGACTTCTACATCATCAGCGAACAGTAGCCATTCGCCTGGATTCAGATGACTTCAGGATCTCAAAACTATTTGACATGGACAAAGCTACACTTTTACCCTTGAGAGGCTCGCTGGGCCGAAAACCCAGAAGGGCAACCCAGGCAAAAGTTAGAGCAAGAAAAAGAAGAAAAAGAACAAAAAAAAATACAAAAAAAAAGAAAAAAAAGAAAAAGAAAAATGAAGAAAATGAAAGGAAAAGATGAAAAAGAAAAAAGAAGAAAAGAAGAACATAGCTCGCAAGGTTGAAAACCCAGAAGGGCGGCCTTAGCAAAAGTTAGAGCGCAAAAGGAGAGGTTAATACCCGAGTGTACCTTACCGGAACTACGCAATGCTTGATTCCCATGTTTAGGATACGTAGGCAACTTCATCCTGAAGTCCAGCCACAAACACTTCCAAATTGATTATGTCCATGTAATGGTTTTGATCATCTTTGCCTTATCTGTATCCAAGAGTTTGGTTGTGTTCGTCACTCTGAGGACTGACTACAATGCACTGTGGTGTCATTCAAACAAGGGGCAACTTTCCGTTGTCATTCAATGAGCTGCGGTGCCATTCAAACAAGGGGCAACTTTCTGTTGCCATGCAGTGTCTTTCAGACAAGGGGCAGTTTTCCTTCCGATCTGAGGTTGTGCATCTCAAGAGTAAGTTTTGTGCTCGTTGAGCAGTGGCTGTTTGCCAAAATGGTTTTTGAGAATTTTTACTGAGGTTGATTGATTCTCTTGAAAATTATCCCATTTTTTCAAAACTGGACCATTTCTTGGATCCAAAAAAAGAAAATTTTCAATGCTCATAGCCTAACTTGCATGATTTCAAATCAGAAAATTGAATAAGCATGTTAATCTAACTCTCATTCTGGTCAAAATTGTTTTAGTAGAAAGCCAAAAACAAGAAACGGTCAAAATGATGAACTAGGGGCACAGTTGAGTCAGGTGTTCTGTCTTTTCCCCTTTATCAACGCACTTTCCAGAAAGGGCACTCTACTTGCCGGAAAGGGTACCGTATTCGCCAGAAAAGGGCACCACTGAAGCTGACTGCAAAAGGGCAAAAAGCTCTCACATCCTCCAAGCAACGAGGTATCAAGCCAAGTATGAAGCACGAACTGGAACGGATCAAGATATTCCACTTCCTCATCTGAACAGATCTGATTACGTCCAAACTTCCCAGCAAAACATCATTAACCGATGTCAGCTGCAAATTTGCTACACACCCTATCTTAGTGCAACCCCTCTGTGGGAGGAACTCACTGGCTGTGAGCGGAAGAAAGAGAATCTAGAAGCATGCTAGGGGCAAAAGCCCACAATTTCTTGTTTATCCATTAACCACCCAGGGGAGGGATAAAAAAATGAGAGATTGAAGAATAGAGAGATGTGCGCTGAGAGAAAAAGTGAGGAAAATGGCTTTTTCAGAAAAACAGAACTTGAGGGCCGAGTGATGTGAGGATCACAAATGAGAAAGGGTGGGAAACAATACCCGGAGAAACAGGCTCCTTGTGCACGTCTGAGTGTTGTGTTTTTTGTTTTGTCTCGATTCTTGTTTTGAGTCGTTTCGAGTGTTTCTTGATGTGTTTAGGTTGTTTACCTCTTGTTTTTCTTTGTTGAGTCGTTATGCGCTGTGTTCAGTTGTAGGCTCAGTACTTGGTTGAGAACTCATTTCTTAATTTCAAAAAAATTGTTTTGTGCTCAGAGTGCCGTGCCGTTCTCCACATTTGTGTAAAACAGGATTTTCTTCTTTCAAAAACCGCAAGGTTCAACCCAGGTCATATGAGATCAGTAAAACCAGGACCTATCTGAAGCTATATGGGTTCCAGACTGCGAAGCAAAAGAAAAGAAGGAAAATCAGAGCATCTTAGTGTGTTTCGACTTCGGTACATGCCGTGATTGTACTCCGGATGTACCTCTTCAGGCCTTGTTAGTGCTCCAAAGTATGAGTGTATCTCAACCCCAAGCTTTAGCCTACTTCAAGTCAGAATGACAATTAAAGCAGTAGCAGCAGATGTTATCTCTCGCCAATATAAATAGAGTGTACCCTTTTCAAGCGGAGTTGTTACAACCCCCTCCGAGAGGTAAATCGGAGGTCGCGTTTGGATTTGGTCTCGTTAAGGCTTGTATTTTCTTATTCGGCATTTTGTTTCAAACACGCTTTTGAAGTTGCACATTTGTCGCATTGTTATGCGCACCATTTCTCGCATTATTACGCACACCATTCGTTGCATTGTTATGCACATCTATCTAGCATTGTTATGCTCGTTACTTGCATTATTATGCACATCATCTTGCATTGTTATGCACCCTTCCATCCACATTGTTATGCACCTTACTTGCATAGAACATGCATTTTATCGGACTGTCTTGTACACTTACACTTTGTATCTCATTCGCACTGTCTTGTGCACTCGCGTTGTCTAAACGCATCGCGCTGCCTAGCGCATCGCACTATCTTGTGCACTCGCGTTGTCTAGCGCATCGCACTGTTTTGTGCAATTTCTCACTCGCGCTCTCTTGCGCACCTCTATCGCACTATCTTGTGCATTCGCACTGTCTTGTGCACTCGCGTTGTCTAAACGCATCGCGCTGTCTAGCGCATCGCACTGTCTTGTGCACTCGCGTTGTCTAACGCATTGCGCTATCTAGCGCATCGCACTGTTTTGTGCAATTTATCACTCGCACTCTCTTGCGCACCTCCATCGCACTGTTTTGTGCATCTCATTGCATTTTGCATGCATTTCATTTCGCGCTATTTTGCGCACCTCAATCTCACTGTTTTGTGCATTGCATTTCAATCGTGCTCTTTTGCGCATCGTACTATTTTGTGCATTGCATTTTATCGCGCTATTTTGCGCACCTTACGTGCACTTATTAGTGCATTGCATTATTCGCACTGTCTTGTGCACCCTCTGGTCTAGGAGACCTTAAATCATGCATCTTCATTCGCACTGTCTTGTGCATTCTTCGATCTAGGAGACCTTAAATCCTCTAAAGATGCAATTTCTTTGGTGTTTGTCGTGCCCGAACGACTCCCAGTGGTCTGGTATAGCCACTTGCCTGTGTTTGTGGTGAGTTCCTAGGGGACCAACTGAGACGGTGGAAACTAGAGTTCGAATGGCTTATGCCTAGAATGCAAAGGTTTGGGATTTTTGAGACTAAAGTCTGGTTTAAATACCTAGGGATATATCCTCGGCTTGAAATCTGTATGGCAGCCCTATAGATTGAGATAGCATGTATATGTGCCTCAATTCTGGATACCGAATCAACCTAGTCTGTCACCCTGTTGGAGAATAGGGAAAGTTGCGACCATAGCCAGGAAGAAAAGTAGTACCTGTGGTTCAACCAAGAAGAAGCAAAAGATCCCCAGTAGCATGAGGTAGGTCATTGCCAATTGCCCCTGTAAGGTATCTTCACTTCCTAACTACTACATTATCTAGTATGTATATTACATTGTACATAGCATACATTACATGCATTCATTGCATATAGAATATATATTGCATTGTAGTGTACTTCCACCTGCATTGTTATGTATTATTCACTTGCGTCGACACGCATGTTTCGCTTCCACATGCATTGTCATGCATTCTTCACTTGCGTTGACACGCATGTTTCGCTTTCACCTGCATTGTCATGCACTCTTCACTTGCGTCGACACGCATGTTTCGCTTCCACCTGCATTGTCATGCATTCTTCACTTGCGTCGACACGCATGTTTCGCCTCCACTTGCATTGTACATTGCATTGTAGTTTGCATGCATTTACTGCATTATCCATCTATGACTTGCGCCTTTCTATGTTGAGCTTGGTCTAGTATGTGCCCATACTTTTCGCGTTGAAACATGGTTATGATATTATGTGTACGGACCTAGTGTTGAGGGTGACGGCACCGTTTCCGTGTTAAACGTGGTTTGTTTGTGTCCATGCCTTTCCTAGGCAAAATTTGGTTTGGCTGCGCGCCTTATCCACTGCATCCATTGCATTTTAGCTAGTATGTATATTACATTGTACATAGCACATATTGCATGCATTCACTGCATCACCTCCATCTATCACTTGCGCCTTTCCATGTTGAGTTTGGTTTGGTATGTGCCCATACTTTTCGCGTTGAAACATAGTTATGATATTATGTGTACGCACCTAGTGTTGAGGGTGACGGCACCGTTTCCGTGTTAAACATGGTTTGTTTGTGTCCATGCCTTTCCTAGGCAAAGTACGGTTTGGCCGCGCGCCTTATCCACTGCATCCATTGCATTTTAGCTAGTATGTATATTGCATTGTACATAGCACATATTGCATGCATTCATTACATCACCTCCATCTATCACTTGCGCCTTTTCATGTTGAGCTTGGTCTGGTATGTGCTTATACTTTTCGCGTTGAAACATGGTTATGATATTATGTGTACGCACTTAGTGTTGAGGGTGACGACACCGTTTCCGTGTTAAATGTGGTTTATTTGTGTCCATGCCTTTCCTAGGCAAAGTACGGTTTGGCCGCACGCCTTATCCATTGCATTCATTGCATTGTAGTGTAGTGTGTTGCATCCAGCATTTAGGATCACGATCTTTCCTCAGCGGGTCATTCCTCACTTATATCATGCCACCCAATTACTTGTTTTATCTACGAAACGCATAGTTATGAGATTATGTGTGCGCGCCTAGTGTTGAGGGTGTCGGCACCATTTTTATGTCAGATGTAGTTTGATCATCTCAAATGCATTGCCTATCATTTGCATTGTTTCAATACATTATATATCATTAAATTGTTTTGTAATATTGCATATCATCTTGCATCCAACCCGAATTGTTATGCGTCACACTTAGGTTGTATTGTCATGCATCCACACTTTGCTTGCGTTGTCACGCACTTTTCACTTGCATTACTATGCATGTTGCTAATGATATTGTACCTGTTAAGTTTCTTCCTCTTTCAGGCACGATATTGTATATACGGTTCATTTGAAGCTGGCACGACCAGACAAACCGGACAGGTATTGTATTCTCCACGTGAGACACAGTGAGAATTGTATAATTTCTTTACATCCTTTCTGTATGAAATGTAGTTTGGTTTGTATATGCTTGCTTAAAACTGTTGCATATATTGTATGTATTTGCTTCGTTACAGCTCTCTTTACATGATCATAAGTTATGTTCGGCATCATGCATGTTCTTTGCATCTTGTCCCTGCCCACGGGCATAGATCTTGCTAGCTTGTATGCTTTGTCTAAGTCTTCGGTCTTGTCAAATATGGGTCGTCTCTGGGCTTTGACATTCACTTTCCTCATTGTTATGACTTTCGAGTTCTGTCAAAGAGGGGCAATTGTAGACACCCCATTTTTGACCATCTTCAAGATTTGAACATTATCGTTTGAACACTCGATGATCATCCATGTTCGTGTTCGTCTTGAGTTCTCGGAGGTCTCGGTCGCGCGCCTTATCTCAAGAGCTCTCGACTTATTTTTTTTGTGCTTGGTTGGACCAAGGACTTGTGGTCTTTGCACCTGAGGGCGGGAAATGGCTTGTTGGCTATCCCCACACATCACCGGCCATGGCCTGAGGCCACTGGCCCTGTTTTATTGCTATCGGCCAAAAGTGATGGCCGGTCGGCAATGTATTTAGTCGGCCGGCCCTTTGTGTTGGTCGATCGGCCTTTTCTGCTGGCCGGACCCTGTTCATCTACTTTATGCAGATATTCAGTACCAGGTGGCACAGAGCCTGCCCTCCATACACGTGTATGAAAGATTTGCACCCTTTGTTTTAGCTTCTTGAGGAAGCTTGAACCTTTTGAACCCTTGTTTTAAGCTTCTTGAGGAAGCTTGAACATTTTGAACCTTTGTTTTAGCTTTTTGAGGAAGCTTGAACCGTTTGAACCTTTTTAGTTTCTTGAAGAAGCTTGAACCTCTTTAGCTTCTCCAAGAGAACCCTCTTGTTTCTCTATAAGAGAGGGCCTCCCTCTCCTTTAGAGAGGTTCCAAAAAATTGGTTTAAGGCAAGAAGCATATATCTCTCTTTGTCTCTATAATTTAGGCTTAGAAAGTGTTTGTTCTTGGCCTTCAGCACCACACCTCATAGCCATACACCTCCACCATTGACCTAAGGTTCTTGGAGGGTCTTGAGAGGTCTCAAAGAGCTGGTTTTTGGTCCAAGAAGCTGCTGGTCTTGTTGAGCTTCAAGGGTAATCTTTTCTTTCTCTTTATTCCCCATTTTTGCACAAGCTTTTAGCCTATCTTGCATGCTGTTTTGAGCTTAGTGTATAACTGATAAAAGTTCTGTTTTTGCATGCTTTTAAAGTTTGTTTAAGATCACTTTTGTGTTTGGGGGTGTTTCCCCCCTCTTAGGCCTTGTTTGGCTCATTTTTGTGCCTTTTTTGTGAGCTTCGAGACCACCTTGTATTGGCCTTCTCACCACTGAAATCCAGAGGGATTTTAGTGGTGGGGATGGTGTTTTGAGGTCCTAAGAAGGAGAGAGCCATCCCCTCTCCTTGTTGTCTTCAATACTTGTCATATTTGCCTCATATGTGAGCACCTTTGTTAAGTTCATGTTGGCCATGTCTTAGCTAGTATTTGTGGTTATTTTTCTGTCATATGCCACTGTTTTTTCCTATCTTGGTCAATCCATGCTTGGTTTATACACTTGTAGTGTAAATTTTGCAAACTAGTCTTGTTTGCTTCATGTTTGAGCATGTCCTTCTAGCTCATGTTGGCCTCATTTCAGTGGGTTTTTGGTCATATTGTGGCATGCCATGAATCTGTTTTTGGCTAGTTTGGTGGTCCCTCACATGCTTCGTAGGCTTGTAGTGTAACTTATGCTTACTAGCTTACATTGCATGTTATTTTGGCCCTCCATTCTAGCACATTTTGACCTTCCTCTAAACTGATTTTGTTCATGATTTGGGCTGCCTCAGCTCTATTTTGTGGCCTCATGGTCGAAAAATGCTTGCCATGCATACTTGTTGTGTAATAGCATTGACTAGCTTTGAGTTTTGAGCACTCTTGTATGCCTAACTTGAAGTATTTGCGTGTGTTGGCATCATTGAGCATGATATTTTAGAGCTTATAGGGGTGTTACACTTCCATATTTTTCATGTTTTAAGTGCTCCTTAGAGTTGTGCTTGTATGCCCCATTTATGAGCCATTGCATGAGCTTCATGTAAATGCATTCCGAGCCACCATCCCAACACATTTTGCCACTGGTTTTGGTCTGCATAGGGACTATTTGGGGTTAGTTTCATCATTTGAGCATCGCTTTGCATGCCTATAGTGTATTGCATTTCACTAGCTTCGGTGCTTAAGTCTTTAACAATGTATTACATGAGTGTTTGCATGCTTTGGAGTCATTTTCGGAGTCATTTAGTATGCCATTTCAGAGCTAGAATGTATGCCATTATATGCCATGTTTCATCTTTGCCATGCTCTTGGGGAGTTGTATCTTGTGCTTTAGGCTCGGGGCCATTGCATTGTGCATGCTTGCATGAGTTTCGGTGCCTTGTTTGCATCATCTTGGCCACTGATTTTGGCATGCTTGAGAGCTACCCATGTTAGTGTAAGTCCATCTCACCATGTTGTTGCATGCTTGTTTCATTTTGCATGTTGTTGCATGCTATACATGGCCACATGTTTAGGTAGTATGCCTATTGCATATTGCATGTTAACATGCTCATGTTGCATTAGATTTGTTGCATGCTTGCTTGCTTGCCTAGGTTGCATTGCATTGTGTGTGCATCCTTTGCCTCTTGATCAATCATGATAGAGGTTGAGGCCCTTTATGTGTTTTGTGCATTTCATTCCATATCGAGTTGTACACTTGGCTTCTTTGGCCATCATATATTGAAATGTGTGATTGATGGTTCGAGGGTTGAGGACTACACTCCCTTGAGTCTTAAACATGATAAGGAGGGTGGTTGTGCATACATTGCTTTGAAAATACATTGCCATGCTCTGTTTGCCCTCTGCTGCAGCAAAACAGGATTCTGTAGGAAGAGATGGCCGGTCGGCCATCTTCAGTGCTAGCCGACCATGTATTGTTGGCCGAGAGCTCCACTTATGGCCGATGACCATTTTCCAATGGCCGGTGGCCTTTCCTTTTGGCCGGTGACCTTCCACAGTGCTCAGAAGGTGGTTCAGAAGCATCCTTGGGACTTGTGCAGTTCTCAGAAGTGCAGAACAGTGTAAACAGAGGCAACATGTGGCATGACAATGGGTTTCCGAGCGAGGCCAATCGAGCATGCATTGTCCCATCATTCCGAGGCAGGGCTGCAGCCACCTCATTTTGTAATTTATTTGTTGATTAATTAGAATTTTGTAATATTTAATTAGCTAGAGTAGTTAATTATTTATTTGGTTTGTATTATTTATTCGGACCCTCCGAGAGAGGACAATGTTGTAATAAGTGTGCGTGAGTGTGTGCATGTCTTCTAATCCCCACTTCTTTCTCCCTTTTAGTTACTTGCTTTCAATGGTTAGTTTTAGGGCACATTTCAATTAGCATACTTATGATAGCATGTTTGCATCATTCATCTGTATTGCATGCACCGGGCTTGGCGCATCGTGCTAACTGCATTGTATTTCAATTCCAAGTTGAATACATGTATTGGATTGTCGCACCTCATATGCCATTCTTAGGATAGCCGAGCCTATCTTAGTTGCATTTTGCATGCGTTGGATTAGCCATCTTAATATGAACTAGGATCATGCATGATTACTAACTAGTTTCTTGTTTTGGCTCGGAGTACACTGTAAGTGTTTATGCTTTCGCATCTTGCATGTGTGTAAGTGTTAACATGACAACATACTTACCATGAGGCCATTTGCTTATGTGATATAATTGCCTGAATGCCTGTGGGTGAAGGTTGGATTACTTGAATTGGATCAATTCATTGAAATCCGTGTTTTAGCCCACTCGAGAGTAGCAAACCTCAAACCATTTTCCAAACAAAACGGATATGCGATGCTTTGTTCCAAATTAGGCGACCTAGTCTATACTTGTGTGTTGTGCGCATCACATAGTAAATTCTAGCTAATTAACCAGAATAAGAACACATATGTTTTCAAAACTCGATATCATGCTTAGTACAGGCCGATCTTCAGATCGGACGAGCGGGGGTGCTCATAGATGACCTTCTTCAATTGTACCCAAGTTCCCGAGCCGAGGCAACTTTGGTGATGACGGACACGTAGCCTTAGGCAACGAGTCAGGGTTTCCTAAATTCTCCAAAATAAAATATTTAGGTGGCGACTCTGTATCTGGCAAAACAGTCCATGTTTGGCACTTCTTTCTAAAAATCTATTTTCCAAAACGATTTGCCGGACTTGGACTCTTTGGTGATTTATCAATCTTGCGTTGCACTTTGCGAGATCAGATTAAGAACCATGACATTGAGTCCGAACTGTTGTGAGCCCCAAATGAACAAAACAGGATTCCCTCCTAGGACGTTCGGGGACGTCTACAGCTTCTGGAGCATAAACCCATCTTCCATCTATGAACTGCTGTACTTCATCATAATTAGGACCTTGACGAACTTCTAGTGCAACACGGTCAGGGCCTTTATAAACATATTTGTATAAATACTTCACACTTGTAACACTATTGTAAATTTCAAGATTGATATGACAATCATATTTCAAGAGCAACCATGGGTTGTACGGAATGACCCAACTATTATTCATCAAGACGCTTGGGTTACTCTCTAAAGGAACTGACTCCCCTTCTTTTCTTCGATAAATAGGATATGAATCGTTTCCAAGTGTAGTAATAGAAGAAAATTGCTTTGGGAAACGTCTTTTGCACCGGCCATTTGTCATACACAGAGACCGTTCATTGTACATTCCACATGGGCCATGTATCATGTGTTTGAGAACTACACTGTATAATCTAGGCTCTAATCTCTTGTTTGGAATTTCAGCTTTGACAATGTTATCATAATCGTCAGGAGTGCGTAAATTATCATTTTCATCCAAAATAATTACCATGTGGGCATGTGGTAAGCCTCTTTTTTGGTACTCAATAACATATGCATATGCTAGAACCTTCCCGAGTACATGTTTTGTAAGAATGCCAGTCTTCATCTCATCAATTTTCGAATGAAATATTCTTGTTAGCAAATCAGGACGATCATGCAGTGACTGTCCAGGTAGCAACTCAGCTTTAATTTTAGGCCAATTTGGATTGCAGGTCATTGTAAGGAAAATATCAGGTTTTCCATACTTTTGGACAAGAGCCATTGCATCTTGATATCTCTGATACATGTTTCGTGGGCTACCAACAAATGACGATGGTAATATTGTTTACGACCAACATTACCTAAACAAATATTTCACAAAAGAGAAATATAGTTATATATATATGTATGAATATAAACAAACATGCGTACATGTAATTGTAATATCGTATGTGACAATTTGTACCTCCATAATTTTCACCAGCATGTACTGCATCTAGAAGACCTTGATAAAAATCTGCTCGAATATGATTCTGATGAGTACGTATCCATCTTAATTTGTTGGACTCAATCTTCACGTAATTATCTACGACATACTGCTGTAAGAGGCGACCTCCTCGAAGAAAAAGAGATTGATCACCAGGGTGAATCTGAATTGACAGTATTTGAATACTTATAAATAATTAAAAGTAAAGATTTTATATGAAATAATTATAGATTAAAAACTTTGACAAAGTAATTTTTTAATATTATGTATACGTCGTTACCTGTAGCATATAAGAATAGAAATCACAACATGTTACTTTTCTGCCATCATTACTTCTGGTATTTGCATCCCATCCATATGAACCATAGGGTAACAATAGAGGATACTGTAATGGATCATAGTATCCGACAATATCAGAAATATTTAGGAGGTGACCACTGATTGATTAGACAATGATATCTCTCGGTTTTAAATTTCCAGCTTCTTCGCCACCTACTAAAACGGCAGCAACTTCAGGAGCAGTAGGAAGGTTGTATTGGGGCCTATTACATGGTTGCTCTTTGATTTGAAGTCTGCATTCATGTATGTCTGGACGCCGAGCCAATTGGCGAAACGTGTGTACATATGGATTATGAGCATTTAAAATATTCTTTATCTTGTCAAGCAAATCCAAGTGCAATTCTTCATTTTCAGACATTCGATTCTCATTCTCATGGTCAGTATCATAAACATACAGTTGCAAATATCTCGGTTTGTCACTAGAATTTGGTAAGAGACTCCCAATCTTATGATATATGGCTCCTTGTGCACGAAACGTGTACACATCTCGAGTTCTTGTTGCTAAGTTTTCATCAACATGAACACCTATTGAAGTGAATGAGAAAACATGATTGTAGGCTCGAATATGTTGTCTGAAATGACGACCCTCGACTGTTTGGTCAGAGAAAATATCAATCATCTCATTTGGAGTTGTTACTGGTGGCAAAACAATTGTTCCATTATTACAACACATGGTAGATGTTTCACGGTGGAACAATCTTGTGTTGCAATGTCTACATGTAGTTGGAGCAGGGAACTGCATTGTTTGGAACCTTTCACTTTCATGAAAATTTCTTGCACAATTGTGATATCTCCTATGGATAAATGATCGATTATCTGGAATGTCTTCATCACTCAAAGCATCCTGATTGCGGTCGACATGAGGGATATTTCCTATGACAATACATGTATGATGTACTGGTTTATTAGTAACACAATAGTATTTATTTGAAAGTGTTTGAGCTGCATGTTCAATATTAAATGTAATTGTACTGCGTATCATATTTGCTTGTTCATCTTTTTTACATTTATTGTAAAGGTTGGTTGTTTTGTAAAAGTACTTAAACAAAATAATTTATTTTTACCTTCCATCTGAACTTCGCGAGGATCATCTTGTCTGTTGCCACTTGTGCTTCCATGCTCATAAGTCGAATGAGTAGGTGCATATCGGGGTAAGTCGATACGTGAGAGTAGACTCATTCTACTTTCTCATCTAAAAACATTAGTCGCAACCCAATTGCCTTCTTCGTGAATGGTTGGCAAAACTGTTGCTCGCGGCCTACGCCATCCTGTTCTATTTCTTCTTGGGATTGCATCGAAAAAGTTTAACATGCATCCTAACAGTTAAAATTATAAGTAATAAATTAATTGAATATTATTGTCAAACTTAGAAGTGTAAAAGCTTACCAAAAAACTAATGTTTATAACATTTGAATACACCTACTTGTTTGTGCATTTGTCATATTATGTACTTGATCTGGATGAGAAGTTTGTTTGAGATTTTCAGATATTTGCCTTCTTTGTCGATAATTTGTTCATCGCCTTGCTAGTTGTTGTTCGCGTTGTTCAGTAGTCAAAGCAGCCCGCCTTTGTCTAGCATAATTACGCCAACTTTCCCTTTCAATTTCTCTTTGTTGCACATTAGAGCTCGCAGTTTGTTCGCAAATCAACAATCTTTGCCTGCGCTGAGCAAGATGACGTTGCTTCAATCTTGCTGAGCGTTGTTCAGTGCTTAAGTTTTGAAGGCGTAAATGTTCGAATTCTCTTTGTGGTTGTTCAGTTTGAGCATTTGGTTCTGAAGCTGAACATTGCCTTCTCTGTTGTAGGTATAAACGACGCTGTTCATGATTTTGTTGTTGTACATGTCTCAAATTTGATGTTTCAGGGTAATGGTGATTCATTTTTCCTAAGATTGTCAGCAAATTAACACTTACGTAGATGAAATCCGGCTATCTTTAAAATGTGCCTACATTGTATAAAATTATGTAAGAGGCAGTAATAATATATTATGAGATTGTTAACTACAACGCAACTCGTATACTCACAATATAATAAGCTTTATATTTTTATGTAAGTGTTTTCATATGTTTGTTTTTATATTTTTATAAGGCATATTAATTTAAGTACTAATCTCATTTTGTGGAGAATTAAATGAAATTGCAAGCGAAAGAGATTACTTGGTAAGTACTAATAAATCACGCTGTAGAAGTTATTTGTTCTGACTATCACAAACTCATTACGTAATAAATATTAAAAAATCATATGAAATTTTGGGAGTACTGAATTATTTATTACCAAAAAAATACATTTCAAAACAAACAGATGAATAAACAAAGGGTTTTTTATTATAATAGTTACAATAAAAAAGATTAGATATAAACGAAGGAAAATAAGAAAAAACTTTAAAAAAATCCAAAAAAAAAAAAATAAAAAAAAAACCTGATAACACAAAGAAACATTTCATTTTCTATAATTTTTTTTTGTTTATTGTTTTTTTTTTTTTTTTTTTTGTATAGAAAGCATAATTAACAATATTATAGGGAAAAAAATACAACACAAAATAATGTATGATTTAGGTGTTCATATTTTGGTTTGTCAAGGTTCAAGCATAAATCCAACACTCATGTAGAATACTTACGCTCAAAATAGATAACTGTAGACACCTTGTTTCGAAGTATACAACAATCAACTATCACTTTAGAGACCTACAACTTTCTTTGAATTTTGGCCATCCGTGGATGTGTTAAGATTTTATGAGATTTGGCCAAACTTTGTATAATTTTAACTAAAAAATTATACAACAAATATTCATATAAATAAATTAAAATAAAAAATTACATATAAATAAAACTAAAAATAAAAATAGAATTAAAAAAATTGCATATTTTATTTTTTCAAGCATATATATAAAAATAAAAATAAATTATATATTTGATTTTTTCAAGCATAGAAAAAGAAATTATATATTTAAAGCATTACAAACTGAAGCAATAGAATACTTACAGTCAGAGCAATTAGGTGTCAATAGAGAATAGTCAGAGCAATTAGGTGTCAATAGAGAATAATCCGAAAAGTTTCTTCTGAACAACAGAAAGTTATAAAGCAACCTGCCAAAAATATAAACGACGGAAAATAATAGTCAATTTTTCTCTCCAACAAATCGATTAACATACTTTTTTTTCTTTTACTTTTTAATGAATAAAATAAAAAGTGTAAGTAATAATGGTACACACAAAATAACAAAACAAGAACCTATATTCTTGGAACACTTGCAGTAAAAAATAAATAATAAACCCCCCCAAAAAAAGGACTACTATTTTTTTTTTTAATTTTTTTGAAATAAAACAAATTTTATGAACATTGAATTGTTGTTAAGAAAAACACACACACAAAATTAAGCAATCAAACAACCTAATTTTTTGAAAACATAAATTGTAAACACACAAACACAAATGTTGATATCAAAATTGAGACCCCTCTCTGCAACCATATTTGACCCCTCTTGGTAACATGAGACCGGAGAATATGCTCCATATTGTCATAAAATCTAAATTGATAACCACTTGCATAAAATCTCCGGTTTCATGTTACGAAAATTCTTTCATGTTCATCCCCCTCTCTTTGTACTATAAAATCTTCCCTTTTATTTGTTCAATGATTTTTTTTTCTTTTTTGTTAGGATAAATACTATTGACGAACATTGCAATCTTATGATTCTCTTTATCCGAAATATGCATCTACTGCTTATCCTACATTGTAAGTGTAGTATTGTTCATTATATTTTTATTTTCTTCAATAAAAAGTTTCATTATGTAATTAGGTTCTGTGGAGAAAAAAATATATTGATTAAGAACACTATTATTGTTTTTTTTTTCTTCATTAAAAAGTTTCATTGTGTGTTTTTCGAAAAAAAAAAAAAATCAGTGCTCATAATTTTGTGTGTCTGTTTTTGAGAAAAATCGGTATTTTCGGTATTTTCATTAAATTAATTTTTAGGTTCTTAATATTTATATGTGTTTTTAATTAAACAGTTTGACACCTACGTGCAATTTTTAAGAGACTTAAATAGTTTTGGATTTTTTCCTCTTTCACTTTTTAAGCTATTGTTGTTTTTGTGTATAAATTCAGTTTTTTTTTTTTTTTTTTTAAATTTGATTTGTTTGTTTGTTTACTTGTGTGAGAAGAGTATTGTGTATTTTTTTTCTTCATTAAAAAGTTTCATTGTGTGTGTGTTTTGAAAAAAAAAATAGAAAAATAAAAAAATTTAGTGTTCTTAATTTTGTGTGTGTATTTTTGGAAAAAAAAAATTACGTGTTCTTTGTATTTCCATTAAATTAATTTGCAGGTTCTTAATTCATATTTATGAAGGCTTCTTTGAATAATTTGGCACCATGATGTAGTGTAAAAGAGACCCAGTAATGAAAAAAACACAAATATAAACTCAACCCAGACAACACAAATTCACATACATTATTTAGGATATATAGTTGATAGCTACTCACAGATCAACAAATCATTAAAAGCACATATGAAAAAACAAACATTTGAAAAAAGAGCATTGATAAAACCAAAAAAAGCACAGTTAATCAAAATTAGAAAATTTAAAAGAGGTGGTGGTGCTTCTTTCCTTGTACACTTCAAAACAAACATATGAAAAAACGAAGGTTTTTTTTTTTTTAGAATAGTTACAAATATGATAAGGGACTTTACTGTCATGTCTTCTCCATTATCTCTTGTGTGAAAATAAAGAAAATGGCAGAAAGAAAGGAAGGGGTGGTGATTGAAAAAGAAAAGAAAAAATGGCTGTTGTGCCAATTAATTGGGTGGAGGAATGAAGACCCCACAACAGACGAACGAACCCAGAAACTGTCTTACTTCAATTGAACAGTGTTTGCATGGAAGAAGCCACAGAGTGTGAATCAAAGATACCCAAAAGCAGTTGGTAAATCACATGGGGATATCCACCCATGAATCTATGATAATTGAAAGTGAGAGAGGTTTGGGAAGAAAAGAAAATTACATTTCTCTTGGTTCATATAACCTGCTTGGATTAGCAAAAGATGAGAGAAATGGAATGAATTGGGGAAAAAATTGAAACAAACTCATTTCTCTTATAACTTTTATTTTGAATCTCTCCAAAAGTGAATAAATTGGGAAAGAAAAATAAAAAATCAACAGAACAACTATTTTTTCATTTTTTCATAATATCAAAATTGCCCCTTTAAATATAGATAGAAGAAATAAAAAACAAACACCTAAAAATGTTATTTTGATACTATAAACCAAATAAGATAGGCGAGAAATCTTTCTCTTCTATTTCATTTCTATTTATCCAAACAAAAGGCCAAAGAGAGAGAAAACATAAACTTTTCTTTTACACTCACATACAAAGTGTAAAACAGAGTAGAAACCAACAGAGCTAAATCTAGGAATCAACCACTATGTCTAAAAATATAGATAGAAGAAATAAAAAACAAACACCTAAAAATGTTATTTTGATAATATAAACCAAATAAAATAGGCGAGAAATCTTTCTCTTCTATTTCATTTCTATTTATCCAAATAAAAGGCCAAAGAGAGAGAAAACATAAACTTTTCTTTTCCACTCACATACAAAGTGTAAAACAGAGTAGAAACCAACAAAAAAGAGCATAGTTTTTGGATATAGAAATGCTTACCAAATTAAAAAGGGAAGATCACATACACACTGCAACTGCAAGAAACCGTGCCTATGTATACCATCCAAAACAAAACTACATCATTTTGTTCTGGAGAGGTTGATAATGTGGGTGGTTGTTGTTGTTGTTGCGACGGTAGTGGTGATGGAGGTGTGCTGGTGTTGGGGAGAGGAAGCGAGGCAGAGGAACACTGCAGAAATCATGATATTCACAGAAGATGAGCAAGCTCCTTCGATATATGTTACTGTTTGAAATTGTCAAAAGAGAAGAGAAGAGAACTAACCAAGGAAGATGCAAAATGCAATTGAAGGAAGAAGGTGTACCTGCTTCAGACGTGAACTTTGAGAACAGAACTTTCAGAAGACAACTTACCAAGGAAGATGCAAAATGCAATTGAAGGATGATGGTGTAACTGCTTCAAACGTGGAGAGTGGGAAGTGGGAGGTGGAATTAGTGTTTGAATTTATCATTTTAACCCTAATTAAAATTGATTTAAGTGTAAGAAGTTAAGGTCATTTTAGGGAGAATTAAGAAAAGTTTTTAAGAATGGCTTCATGACACCAAAGTTCTTGTTCTCTTTTAATAATAGAATAGATAGATAGATTATTTAAAAAAAAATTATTATGCATCACAAATTTATTAAAAAAATAAATAGAGAATACTTACAATTTTGATATAAACAAACTAAAATAATAATTCTTAAAAAAATACTCTTTTTAGGGTTTGAATTTAGTGTTTGAATTGAATTTATCATTCTTAAAATAATAAAATTGATTTAGGGTTTGAATTGAATTTATCAATTTTAATTAGGGTTTGAATTCTTAAAAAAATAATTCTTAAAAAAAGTACTCTATTACTAGTGTTTGAATTTATCATTTTAACCCTAATTAAAATTGATTTAAGTGTAAGAAGTTAAGGTCATTTTAGGGAGAATTGAGAAAAGTTTTTTAGGAATGACTTCATGACACCAAAGTTCTTGTTCTCTTTTAATAATAGAATAGATAGATAGATTATTTAAAAAAAAATTATTATGCATCACAAATTTATTAAAAAAATAAATAGAGAATACTTACAATTTTGATATAAACAAAATAAAATAATAATTCTTAAAAAAAGTACTCTTTTTAGGGTTTGAATTTAGTGTTTGAATTGAATTTATCAATTTTAATTAGGGTTTGAATTCTTAAAATAATAATTCTTAAAAAAAGTACTCTATTATTAGTGTTTGAATTTATCATTTTAACCCTAATTAAAATTGATTTAAGTGTAAGAAGTTAAGATCATTTTAGGGAGAATTGAGAAAAGTTTTTTAGGAATGGCTTCATGACACCAAAGTTCTTGTTCTCTTTTAATAATAGAATAGATAGATAGATTATTTAAAAAAAAATTATTATGCATCACAAATTTATTAAAAAAATAAATAGAGAATACTTACAATTTTGATATAAACAAAATAAAATAATAATTCTTAAAAAAAGTACTCTTTTTAAAAACTAGCGACCGAGCACACGCGATGCCTGTGCAAACTCATTTGGAAACTCAATTGACAAAATTTTTGATACATCCTCATTCAATTTGTTTTTTTTTTTTTTGATTTATATATTCAATTGCATAATTTTTTTTTCTGAATTTAATATGATATATATACACACATTCTCATATACTTCTATATTATCTCAAATAAAATAAAAATATACCCACAATGATAATATATTTATAAAAAATCTATACAATTATTTTTAATGTTTCTAATTACTATCAATTATTTTACATTTCATTACAAAGCAACCTAAATAGCATATCAAATTGTTCAGTAGTATCGTATCAAATTGAATAAACATCAAAACAATTATACCTCATCACGACTTCTGGGTCAAAACAAAACCTCTCATGGATACAGCTCTAAAACGCCATGAACACCTTCACAACTCTCCATCACCAACTCGCCATGAAACCCTAGCCAATGTCGATAACAATGGCGAAGACAAAATCAACAATTTGCCAGAATCGATTCTCTGCCACATCCTCTCCAAACTGCCCACCAAATTCACCGCAGCACAACTATCTTATCTGCCAAATGGAACAACCTCTTTGCTTCAATCCCCAATCCCACCATCGACATCGACGATTCTCTGCTCTTGAATCCCCACAACAACACCACCAATTCCAATTTCATCAATTTCATGAACCACTTGTTCACAGTCACTCTCATGGACGTCCCAACTATTCACAAACTCCATCTCCAGTGTCATCACGACCATGGCTATTCCAACGTTGATGAATGGGTATCTATTACTTTAAAGCGAAATGTAACTGGGCTTTCGTTGTTCTTCAATGTGAAGAGCATGGGTGTGTCAATTCCTGGTCTTTTTGACTCCACAACGCTTGTGGATTTGTTGCTGAGCCAGCACTATGGTTTGAATGTTCCAGATTCGATTTTTTTTTGCCGAAACTTAAGCACCTTTATTTGGATTATGTTGGATTTGTCGATGGAGAATCGTTCGAGAGGGTTGTTGATGAATGCCCTGTTCTTGAAAAATTGTCTTTGGATGGTGTTGAATTTGAGGAGACTGAACTTCTTCGTATCTCTTTGAGTACGATTAGGTTTTTATTGGTGCACAATTGCTACCAATCTCTCCTTCACCAGATCTGATCTCTTTCTCTCTACCGAGGTTTCAATCGTTCAAAATAAAATTTGAAGATGTTGAAACTAATTTAGAACTGTTGTGCAGTTTGGAAATGTGGGGTGATGGAATTAGTTGGTTTGAATTTATCATGTTACCCTTAACTATATATTAATATTAGTGTAAAAATAATATAATTGTTTAAGAAGTTATGGCCATTTTGGGAAAAATGGAAAAAAATTCTGAGAGTGGCTTCAGGACACCAAAGTTCCTGTTAGCTTTTAATAATAATATAGATTATAAATCCAGGATTCTTAGAATATTTATAGTCCGATAGATTTGGTATACACACAGAAATATAAACAATTACATTGAATTTTTTTTATATAAACGAAGTAAAATAATAGTCAAATTTTTTCCTAAGGAACTTGATAATATAATGAAACTTTTCATCTTCTTTTATTTTTTAATGAAGAAAAAAAAGTATAATTAAATTAGTACACACAAAATAGAAAAATATAAACCTAAGACTGCCAAAACACTTACAATCAAAAAAAATTTATACAAAAAAAATAAAATAACCATAGCAAAAACCCAAAAAACAAAAGCTATCTAAAAAAAAAAAAAAAGCCTTAAAAGCATTGGACACCAAAAAAAGGCTACGCCAACAAACAAACCAATTTTTAAAAAATAGAATTTATATATAAAAAAACAAACAAAAGCTTGAAAAGGTGAAATATGAACAAAAAAAATTGAATATAATTTTTTTTTATAAAAAATGAATATAAAAACATAAAAATACATAAAATAGGAAAATACAAACTCGACTCTTATAACACTTAAAGATATATTTTATTTTTATTTTACCTAATTTTTTTTTTTCAAATCTCTTTCCAAATCTTCTAATTCAAACACAGTAATAGTTACAATTATATTACTTGAGTCTTTGCCTTGATCAGCTGTTATGAAACATTTTATACATGAATACAAATATTTTTAATATTGTATTTTATACTAATTGATGATTAACATTCATAATGGTTGATGATTAAATTGAGGTCTTAAAATAGAGTAAATTATTCGCACCATTGTCTGCCAAGGAAAGCTTGCAAAAATACCAACGAACATCACCGCCATCAAACGGACTTGTAGTTTGCGCGAGATACTTGGGGCGACCCTCACATTGCCCGATCTCATCCACCAATCCCCGTATGTTTGACGGAGTGTTCTGCAACATATAAGAGGAAGTCTCTTCATTCTTCCTATGAGAATCAGTAGCGATAAGAACAGATAACCACCCATGATCCCCTTACCCACGTTTTCTTCTACTTTCACCCATTTTCTGAATCTGTTGTTGACACTCCATTCAATTAAATTATGATCTTGGAAATATGATCTTGCATAGAAATTTTCACCTGAATGAATTGTTGCACGCCCATCCCATCGTATTATATGGCATTGTTGGGGAAGGAAGCTTCATCATAGATATCTCAACTCCAGAATCTTACATATATTACACCAAAGCAACTGTAAAAATCGATTTCGTTTGGGTGAAGATAATTAGAAGTGAATGAGGAAGATGAAGGAGAACCCATTTGCTTCTTCTCGTCCATATTTCTCTATCTTTATCTCTCTCTCTCTTTGAAACTCTCTTCGTATATCCACAAATGAGAGTAATGGAAGAGAGAGAGTCAAATATATAGAACAACCACCGTCAAAGAATATCCAGAAGGAAGGAAACGACCGACAAATTTTACAGAGAAACAAACAGGAAGTGCAGACGAAAACAAATGAAGAAGAAATGGAGAGAGAGATTGCTGATGTGTTTGTGTTTTTGTGTGTGAGAGAGAGAGGGAAATGAAAAGCATTTCTCACCAATTTGAGTATTGGGTAGTTGATTAATTAAGGAAGAAAGTGAAAAACGTGGGATGTGTTTTTTTTTTTTTTTTTTCAAATTAATTAAGTTCCATGTAGCAGTATATGGTAGAGGCTTCAATAAACCAAATTCAAGCCTCCCTTAATATAATCAACAATGATTCATCCCCCATTTTCCTCCCACCCCCTTTGACCCCCTCTCTCTCTCATTGGTTACATTTTCTTTTTCTTTTTCTTTTTTTTCCTGCTCCTCCAGTCACCACCTGCCACGTGGCAAAGGGGGGGTGAGGGGGTGACCCCCAAAAGGGGGTCCCAAGCATTATTCTAATATAATAGTATAGATATAAAGGAATATTTTGGTTATTTTGTTTAAATTTGTTTTTTAGACAATGTATTTTAGAGTTTGAATTTTTGATCAGACAAAATTTAAATTTAAATTTAAATTTATGACCGAGTGTGCTATTATTAATTAGGATATTTGGCTTAATATTTGTGTAGTAATGTTATATTTTTATAATATCTTCCTCCATATTATATAATAGTCATCAAAAAATTGATATGTGGCATTCATTCATTCATTCACCAATTACAAAATTCATTCTGAATAAACAATCATCAGTCAATTCCCTCCCAAATTCATAAATTCTAGTTTGAATTTCGTGATTGAATGAGATTTACAACTTCATATAATATAATATCTGTTGACAACATAAATATAATACAATAGTTATTTATGGATGTATAAAGAGAAACTACAAAGGCTTTGACATCACACATTGCTTTACAATTTTTCAGAATCCGATTCCCACCTCCTCAATTTCCCAAACTTCTGCTGATAATGCTTCCTTATTTCATCAATCATGCCTTTCCCACGTGAATTTCTCTTTCTTGTTTTTCTAAATGAGTGTTTTTTTCATTATATATATTTTTTAATCACTAAAAGAAAAATGTATTAATGAAACAAGAAAAAGTACATTATCTATTATCAATAGCTGTTAAAGGGAATTACATGTTTTTTTACCGATCAAAAAAGAAAAGAAAAGGGAATTACATGTTTTTTTTCAATATTTTGTATGTATCATTGGATACATGACAAGATATTACATATTATTATTAATTTATTAATAATTATTTTCAAATAAAAAAGCAAATCCCGCCCAAGACCCGAATATCCCATGGTCTAGACCTAATTTTCAAGCTTGTGGGTTGGGACGGCCCGAATTTTTATAGAAGCCCATTCGACCCGACAAGGGTCGGCTTGAGCCTGGGCCAGGCGAGCCAAATTTACACTCCCTTTTAGATGCATTATTAGTACGGTGTTGGGACAATTTGTGTGTAATACATTTTTTTATTTGATCGGCGAAAATCAATTGTTAGATTAGTACCTATGAGAATTAATCTCCCCACCCCACCTTTTGCAAAGCACCAAGTATTTACTTTCTTAATTCAACTCTCCTAACAAGAGTTGAATCCGTAACCTTATGCACTAATTTAATTACCATCATTATACCTATAAAGATGGTATTAACTTAAATGTCAGAGTGTCCACTTGGCATTGATAATGCCTTATTTTACAGATCCATAATGCGTTAGTCATCTCTTAATTGATATCTTTTATCATGAGAATGCCTTCCTTGTTTCATGAATCATTGCCTTTCCCTTGTGAATTGTCTGGTTGTCTTATTGCCTTTTGGGTTTTTCAAATTCCATGCTTAGCTGGAACATACATCAGCTAATTAATATTGTTGTCACACACCACCGAACAACTCATTATGCCATCACACATTTTGTTGTTTTATATGTCAGACTAAAGGAAAATGCTAGAGGTCCCAAATTTTCTACCAAATAAATGACCAAATGTCTCACATGGGTGTGGGACCCACAAAATTGCGGACCCTACACCCATGTGAGACATTTAGTCATTTATTTGGTAGAAAATTTGGTGTCCCTAGCATTACCCCAGACTAAATGCAAAATTATGATGAGTTATTTTCTGTCCTCATTGTGGATTATGAATGGCGACATTATTGTTTACGGGGCAAAATAAACATCTCAAATTTTCCACTGCTAATGTCTAACCTAAATATATATATTCTATTTATCCTGGTAAGACTGTATTTAGTATTTGCATTTGAATGAAAATGTATAAACATAAAAAATTAGCTTCCTGGCAAGGATGTTTCTATAAAAGTATGCGGGTGCAGTTGCTGAGGATTTCTCGATCATAGAAGCCAAAATAAACCTGTAACAGACAAGCCAGAGAGAAGGGGCTGAGAAATAAGGGTCACAACATGTCAAGAGATTTAGAGGCCAAGAACATATATGCCACTGCTATCTAGCCATTGATTTGTCTTCAGCATTCCCATATTAAATCATTACACCACATATATATATATATATATATATAAAACATAAAACATAATGGGATGGTAGTGAAAGGTTGTTGATTTTAATTACTTTCTTCTGTTCTCTACTTCACTGTTTTTTCTGATGGTTGAGGAGAGGCCGCGCAATTACCGGTTGACGGTGATGCTGTGCGCTGGTTTCTGTGACCTTTTGCCAGCTTCTTGCCCTCAGCTTTCGCTCCCGGTTGTCGTACCTTCACTCCTCTTATCAACTGTTTGGTTCACTCATTCAAGTTTCTTATAAGACAATCTATCTATATATGAAGTTATGCACATATAAGAAATACAAACTCAAGTGAAAAAAAGAATGTAGACATACATATTTGCCACACTTGACGTCCGAGTATATCACTATGAAATCTCCCTCTTGGAGTCCATTTGCTCGAACGAAGTCACCTGAAACAAATCCAATCTAGTGGATGTATGAACATTTTCAAAATCTTGAAGATCTCAACATTTGATTACAAGTAAACCTAGTTACCTAAAAATGTGTCCAAAATTCAGAATTGGAATGTGCAGTTGAAATTGAATCGGTATTTTGTGGAATGACGAATCTACACTACATATGAATATGTTTTGGGTAAAAAAATTCCTGGATACGTAGTATTACCGTTTGATAGCTTACTGACCTGTGTTTTCCAGGAGGTACATCCTGCTTTTGTTGTTGGGCCAAAATCTGAGACTCCACAAAGATTAAAAGAACGGTTATTTGCGTGTTTTGATTAGCAATTGTATCTATGATTAACAGAATATAAATCAATGGTTTTTAAAGATTTTAAAGTTTTGATATATATACATACCTGTAGCGCAAGTTCCAGATGCGAGAGGTACCAATGTCTTCCATGGTAATTGTAATTCCATCCCTTGCATCCAGTTGCGGAAGATGGGTTTCTGCCTCTTTCTGATCAAATATGTCCATTACCAATCATGTTAATATCAAATTTAAAAATAAAAAAAAAATCATAGTGAAATAATATCTATAACATAGAAAGGTTGAGATGAGAGAGTACTTTTGGCAACACAATTCTTCCCAGATTACCCACATCACTTTGCTTCAACACTTTTTGCAGCAAAAATTTCAAGTTCTTCTCCGACTTCCACCCCTATGCAAATTCGACACCCACAAGAAATATATCATTAGCTTCCTCAACTCTACAACATTACCTATCGTCAGCATAAAAACAATCAATAAATCTAACGACACAAAACCGATCACAGAACCAACTACATAAAACAATCTTAACCATACATATCAGATGGTGGGGCCTATAAAAACCGATACAGTTTCACTTATTGAAAAACAGTCTATGGTTATATGCTCAAAATTTCCAGAACCCACCTGTTGTCGCCTGTCCGATGAAACCGGCTTTTGCTGATAGTTTTGCGGTTGTATGGGCAGTCGATCCGCGGCGGTACGTGGTTGCGATGCATTATGCGTAGCAATTACGGGCCCCGTTGAAGCAGCAGGGACAGCAACAGGAGGCCAGTATATCCAGCTGGCAGTGTTGGCTTGAGCTGTGTTTGTGCAATTTTCACTGCCAGGCCTTGCTTCTTGTTGTTCGGCATTCTGATTCTGATGTTGGTTTTGATGGTTATGGTGATGATGCCGATGGTGAGAGAGAAACCGTCTCTGCCGCGCCATCCTCTTCTTTCGAGCTTCTTTAGTCGCCGAAGAACCCAACCTCGCTAACTTCTCACCACCATTCCCATTCCCATTCCCATTCCCCTGATGATAATATTGATATGGGTATTGTTGATTCCCATACCCAGCAAATGCTTGGGGAAAAGGCGAACCAGTAGCGGTATTATTATTGTTGTTATTCTCCGGAAATGGGCTGTATTGGGACGCCATTCCATATTGTGCCGAAGACCATGTTTGAGCCGAATCAATTATATGATACTCTGTTGATGGTGGATGATGATAGTTTGGATGACCATTAATGTTCTGGTTCAGATGTGGAGGAACAAGACCACCACCAGAGTACGGATCACCCACGTACCCACCCATCGGTGGAAATGCCGTCGGAGCCACCATGACAGCGGTCGACTGGTCGTAATGCGGTGGTGGAGGTAGCGGTAGCGGTGGTGGCATCCATGAAGCGGGGGAGAAACAGGTGCTAGTATTATCAGGAGGAGGAATGGGATTGCAAGCGAGATTATTAGGGTTAGGGTTTTGAAAATGTTCTTGGTATTGGCAAGGGAGTTCAGAGGCTGGTTGTGGTTGCTTCTTCTGGAGTTGGTACTGCTCGACCCATTCGAGAATGAGTTTCAACAACTGCTTTTTACCTTCTTTTGTGCTTCCCAAACGCTTCGAAGCACAATCAACCGTGGCTCGCCTGAGCTTGATACTCCTCATATCTTCAGCAGATATGTACTCTTTGTTTGATTTAAGCCACTCAAAGAACACAATCCCTAGCTCATCCAATGGCCTCTGTTCTTGACTCTGTACCATGTACTGCCCATCATTTTCCTCCTCATTCTGCTGCTGATGATGTTGCTGATCTTCTTGTTGTATCTGTGGTTTTTGATCATGTGTGAATTCTTGTGGGTTTTCATTTTCGAAAATCGATGATGGGTCCCAAATTTCATTCGAATCCATCAGATCCATGTACCCAAAAGTCTCCATCACGTCCATGCAATCGATATCACCAGATGGCGGCGGAGGATGAAAGACCTCCATGGAGGCTGGTGGTGGAGCATCCACCAGATCATCATCATGGTGGTTATTGTTCTGATTCTTTTTGTCAGTATCTTCCTCTGCGTCAGACCTCAATACAGCCCACGAAGCCGCAGAAGACGAGGATGACGCCGACGGAGACGATGAATTCGATGCAATTGCCTTCGCAGGCGCCGGAGTCGACGAAGACGACGACGATGACGACATGCAAGGAAAATCAGAGAGGGTAGGGAAGTCATTGTAGAAAATTGAAGCTTCATTCACATCAAGAAGATCATCTCTGTGTCTTTCAAGCCACATTTGTCTATCACAAACACCCATCATCTCTTCAGCCTCCTCCATGGCATCAAAACCACCGGGATTTGGCATATCTTCAACACCCACGATGTTTTCTACCCCATCCCCGTCTCTTGCATCTCTTGCATTCCTTGCATGTTGATTTTTTCCCCTCTCCATAGAGATAGTTTTTAGAGAGAGAAAGAGGAGGGGGGCTCTGTGTACAGATATGGGCAAATTTTGAGTGTTGTTTGTGATTAAGGAAGCAATTATAAAGGACCCGCCCGTATGCCTGTCAAATCCTCAACAGGGAAGAAAAGCAACATAAAGCATCTGGAGGAGGTGGGTGTATCAACAAGAAACATTTTTTATGATATGCTTCTATTTAACCATCAAAGAAAGCGATTCCTCTACGGTAATTAGTCTACTTTTTTAGACATACATTATACATATCACTATCATCACACAATATGGTACAGAACTATTTAAATGTTAATATTAAAAAAATCTACAAGAAGGATTTACATAATCTTCACCGAAAAGCCGAAGAGAGAGTGATCAATAGTCTCGAACTCAGCAAATCGTAAACCAGTCTCTCACCACCACCACCATCACCACCACAACCTCCTTTAAATCGTCTGAAACTCAACAACTGTTCTGGGAGGTTCTGGGTGGTTTCACTTAAATTTTTGTTTGTTGAGATAAGTTCAAATCGGTTTTTTTTTGGTGTTTTTTTATTAAATAAGAGAGAGAAACAGATAGGAAAGAGAGAGAGAGAGTGGTTTGGATACTTAGACCGTGTTTGTTTAGAATTATAGGGAGGGAATTGAGATTGATAGTGAAGTGAAATTATTATATGGGGTGTTTGTTTTGAGAGATGGGGAGGGGACTCCTAATCCTTTAGTATTAGTAAAGGCCTTGGAAGGAAGATTGGAAAGGAAGATATAGAGATGGTATTAGAAAAATAGTGAGGGGATTAGAAATTTTTTTATTTATTTTTATTTTTTATATATTGAGAATTTTTTTTTTAAAATATTAATATTTTATTTTTTATATTTTTTTATTTATTTTATTATTTTATATAAAAATAATTTAATAACATCTCATTATCAATTTCTTTATTTTTAATCCCTTTTATTCTATTTCCGAAAACAAAATTACCTTAAAAGAGAGAGTAACTAAACAGTCATGGAGCAAAACCTCGTGCGCTACTTTCTCTCAGGCTCACTCCGGATTGTACGCTAGTGGCCATACGTTCCAACCTGAATGGTGCTGCGAGCGGTGCCAACCAGCCTTTGTAGAGAGAGAAAGTGTGACCTCGCTTAGTGTAATATATGTAATGCGTGTAATGTAAATAAGTAAACATAAAACTAAATAATAAAAAAATTAATATTATAATATATATATATGGTCTAAATAAGAAGAGTATTTTTAATAAAATTTAAGATTTTAAATTCAAATCTCTCTTCTGTCTTTAAATAATATATTTTTTATTTTAGAATAAAAAATTTATCATTTGTTATGTGAGAGATAGAAAAATCACTATACTAATAAACATCAAGTCATGTGCTTGCATACTTCTTTCTTTTTTTTTTTTTTTTTTTTTTTTTTTTTTTTGTCTCTATCTCTCTCTAAAAGTATCTACATTGCTACTACAGAGATATAGAGATAGATATGGAGATATAGTTAGAGAGAGAGATTGGACCGACTCGTTCTTTGTTCACACGGTTTGTCTGGATTCGTGGGTGAAACGGCGGGGGGGTCGTTGCTGGCTGCTACGTGTACACACTCTTCTGACGCAATGCCACTCCACGAGAAGTTATTCTCTATGTGTATAAACACCCTACACAACTTTCGCTTGCATTTTATTGGTCAATTTGTTTTTTCTTTTGAGTACATGTCAAGGTACCCGCTGATTGGACGGTCGTCCAACCAAATAATCAGCTTAGGTGCTGAGTTGTTGGAAATTTGTATGCATATATTTTTTTAAAGATTGTTTGGTTTTCATATTGGATTAAATAATCATAAAAGAATAAAAAAAAATTAAAAAATTACAAAAAGTCAAAAATCATAAAAGGTTAAAAATTTTTTTACCATTCCAAAGCTTAAAAGCTAAAAAAGTCAATCAAGAATATCAAACGAACAAAAAAATCTTAAACTAAAGGGTTTTTTTTTTTTAGGGTCCCTGGTATTAAAATTTATATATAAAGGACATCTAATATTTTCATAATGTCTAAGGTCCCTTAATTTGATCCAGAGAAATTCTGCTCTAGAGAAATTTTGTCCGAAGAAATTCTCTCAAACCCAGAGAAATTCTGAAAATCTTATAAACGTGTTTGTTATGACATGCTACTTTTATATAATTCAAAGTTTAATCTTTCGTGAGTTCATAACTGTACAAAATCATGAATAGATTTTATCCTCTTAATGCTTTTGTACCAATTTGAAGAAATTTGATTTCCACTAATTGTTTTAATTCCTACAGCAAGTGAGGGTGGGGTCATTTTTGTTAGTGGAGTACATGAAGACGTAGAACATGAGAATCTACTGAACATATTTTTTAAATTTGTCCATTTTTTGAGTATCTTTTTTTGAATTTCTCGGGTATTTGTGATTTTCTCTGAGAATTTATCAGTTGACTATCTAGGAAGTCACAACATTTACTTTTCAAATTCCCCTTCTTCACTCAAACCCAGAGAAGATTCAAATTTCTCAGGATTCATTTTGACAATTTGAGATTTTCAGAAAATTTGAGGCACATGTGAAAATTTGTTTTTACCAGACTTAATTAAGTTGTTTTTATTATTAGAAAAATGCTCATATGATGCACATTGAGTAGAAAGAGGCGATCAAAGTAGGAATTACCCCCTATGCTCTTGCAAATGGTGAACACAGTCGAAGTGCCAATCTTTATCCGGGTTTATCGACACTAATACTGATCTAATTAAACGTCTAGGCTTCCATATTTCACCATAGAAGCTGGTGGAATTCTAGATAGATAGCTTATTTACCAATCAATTCTAAAATTCTACAGTTAACATTATGGTAATCTATACTATATATTATAATGATGTTGTAGTAGAGAGAGAGAGAGAGAGAGAGAGAGAGAAAGAAGTGACCTTAGTCTGAAAATCAACGTGATCGGAAGCGGCCTTGTAGAGAGTGTCGACAATGTGTTTGAAAGAAGGCTTGAGAGAAAGAGATTGGTCTACCGACACCCCGTTGGCGAAGGACAACCTTGGACCACATGTGGGTCCACCATCGGCGAAGACGAGGGAGACGAGCTGCGAAGAGAGAGTTGAGTTCGTCAGAGGATTTGGAGTTGAGGAAGGAGAGCAACTAGTCAAGGGTTGGGGATTTGGAGCCAGCGGTGATCAAGCTCAGGACAACGTGGATGGAGAGGGGAGAGAAGACGAGGTTCGAGTCAAAAATGGGTTTTGAACTTGTAGTTGAGATCGATGAAAGAGAGAGAGAGAGAAGAGTAGCAAAAGAAAGATGTCAAATTTATCTGTGAAGGATCTTAGACATCAAACAATAATATTATGGATCTCTTTCATTATCAAAAATGAGAGAGGGACTTTAGACTAATTTTTCCTAAACTAAAAAAGTCATTGCTAAACGAAGGCTTAGTCTGATCAAAAATAAAAATAAAAATGGAAGGCTAATCTTTTTTGGAATGTGAGTTTATTTTTTTGGCTTTTTTTAGTTTTGGATTAAAAAGTTTTATTTGTGATAGGCTTTTTAATTTTTTAAATTTTTATGAGAAAAAAAAATTAAATGATTAGAGTATGAATGTAATATTATAACTTATTAGGTTAAAAAACTTATTTTAAGCTTTCAACTCAATTCAACTCAAACTTTCATGCCAAACATAGCTTTAATAATTACTAACATATTACCCTGGGCATATAAATAAATAATCAAAAATAAGTTTTTAAATTAAAATAATAATATAAAATTTATTTAAATTATGTAGCAAAAATGATTTATAATTAATTAAATTTTAATTTTTTTTTATCAAAATTACATATAAAAGGAAATTGTTATTCTGATGCCATTAATTATGAGTTCTAAGTTATTAATAAAAAATAACATGTCATAATTTAATTGGTAAAAATTATATAATAAATTACAAAAATTATATTTAATATAAAATATAAATATATTTCGTTTTATAACTTTTGTAATTTTAATTTAGCTTATGATAGTATTAAATTATATTTGTTAATATACTATTTTTTTTTCTTATTTTATAAAACTTAAAAATTTGTCTACTCAAAATTATAAATTGTCGCATGTCATAATTCTTACGTGAAATGGATTAGAATTGACTTGTGTTATTGGACTAAACATTAAAAGTGACCTATAAACTATTCGACCCAATATTTATGTTAATGTGACTTTCACCTAATCATTAAAAATTATTTTTATCGATTCACAACCGGTATGAACAAATTTGGAATTATAATATTAGATTAAATATTAAAAATTGGCCTAAAAAATCTAGTTCGAGTAGAGTTTTCTTTCAACAATTCTTGGTTTAAACTATACTATATCATATTTTAATAACTCAATATCATAAAAAAATAATCTTAAAATTTATGGTGCTTTTTATCAATCAATAATTTTTTTTTAATAAATTTTAAGAGAATTACATTTGAATAATTCCTAATATAAAATTTTTACTTAAAAAATTTAAGACCTATATATTTTGTTTGACTCTATAACTAATTTTTGATCTAGCAACTAAAATAAATTTCAATCATTATTATATGGAGATACATATGTGATAAAAGTTTGTAGTACATATTTTTAAAAAGTAATATTAATTCAAAATTTTTAATGTAAAAAATATGTACCCAATGTTATATTTGATTCATGGATTTGGATATAAATTTAGAATAAGAAAGAAAAAAGATAAATGAAATGTGAATGAAATATAACTATATTTTACCTAATTTCACACATTTTTTTTTATTTTTATTTTTTTCAAAATTTCTACCAAAAATCCTAAATCAAACAAATTATTAATGTTTGAAAGGAGTTTGGATTTTTTTATTGTATTGATATACACTATCTAAAAAAAACTTATATAATATTTGGTGGGAGAAAAAAATTCTTAAAATAGATTATCAATCACATTATAAGGGAATAAAAGTATAATAACCTGACCCTCTTATATGCTTTACATCCCTAATTCTATGAGAAATTATATGTTTAATGTGAAATTCCATGCAAAGTTATGCTTACATGTGTGAATTGTTTGATCATGTTTTTCTACCTGTTGATTATTGGAACACATCTGTTAAAATTAAAATGTTAACTTGGAAATTTAAAGCTGTAGAAGTGCGATAAACCGAAATTGAGTATGTGAATATGCTAGTGGAAATTTTTAAAGCAACTCGGGAGGTTTAATTGAAAATTTATTTTGTCTGATTCGCTAAGGCTCGTTTGGCAAGTCTAGAAGCTAAAGACTTATTTATGTGTTATATAAGTCCCTTTTTGAACTTATCTCCTTATATGTATTGAGTGGAAATTCTGGAGACACCTAAGAGAGAGAGAAAGAAGAGAAAAGAAAGGGCACAAGGAGAAGAATTTGGGGATTCAAGATCTTGCTAAGGGAAATTGAAGAATACAATCTAAAGGCATCCGCAGGAGGGGACCAGCGTTCACCCGCATCATAGTGAGTGATAGTAGCATAACATTGTGCTCTATTCATGTTTTGTGTATATATATGTTATTCGAGATCTTTTTCACTTTTGTGAGCGCCTTATGTTATATGCGATATATCTAATGTATGCTTGAACTTTGACATGTGGGATATGGACCTGAGGTCGTTCTGTGTTTTGTTGGGCCTAAGGCCGTTTTGTTAATATGATGGGCCTAAGGCTGTTTTGTGTTTTGTTAGGCCAAGGTCATTTTGTGTATATGATGGGCCTAAGGCCATTCTGTGTTTTTTGGGCCTAAGGCCATTTTGCTAATATAATGGGCCTAAGGCCGTTCTGTACTACGATGGGCCTAAGACTGTTTTGTATTCTGTTGGGTCTAAGGCCGTTCTGTCTTATGTGGGCCCGAGGCCGTTTAGAAAGGGGAAAACGAGTGATATTATGATTTGTGAATATGCACTATTAACCCATGTTCGTATTTTTAATTGTTGGTACTACTATTATTCACTGAGTCTTACTCACTCTACTTTCCTGAATGTTTTGTAGGTAACCAGCTTGCCGGTCAACCCTAGGTCAGCCCAGAAGCTTGTAACTGAACCCGTTTTGCTAAGTCACCCGAAGTGACTCTTTTGTTTTATTTGGAAAAGCCTTTTGATGGCATGTTTTGTTATAACTGAGGAAAATAGATATGTATGTAAATATTGTCAACACTAAACATTTTGGCTTGGTTCCCTTTTACATTCAGTAACATGGAATGCTATGCATGTATGGTATTGGAACATGATCCTGGCATTTAGACACAGCTCAATGAACGTTTGTTCTTCTATTATTTTGCTTCCGTTCAGGCCCCAAAATTGAGTAACATTTAAAATAACTAAGTTAAGGCCTCGAGTCAGGCCGATCATGTCCAAACTTTTAGGGGTAGGTTTGGGTCGTGACAGTTGGTATCAGAGCACGAGTTATTACTCACACAAGAGTTCATTGAGCTGTAGAGTGCCTAGAAAAGACTTACGTTGCATGCATGTGATGTTTAGTGTATACAAAATGATGTGTAGCAGTTAGGTGGCCCGTGAAATAATTATTGATACCCATCTTTATGCTTACTTGTGCATTTTGTATGTATTATAACTAACCATTATGTAGATTATGGTGAGGACAAGGACGGATGATCCGGATGATGCTACCGCCGTACGATTGGATAGAATGGAAAAGATGATTATGGAGATGTGTAGACGTTCCCGAACGCCCCGGGAGGATGGGTCCCGTTCTGTTCATTTGGGCTCACTACAGTTCGGACTCTCAAATTGTCACGGTTCTAAATCTGAACCAAAGAGTCCAAATCCGGCAAATCGTTTTGAGAAAATAGATTTTGAAGGAAGTGCCAAATATGGACTGCTTTGCCAGATACAGAGTCGCCACCTAAATGTTTTATTTTGGAAAAATTTAGGAAACCCTGACTCGTTTGCCTAAGGCCACGTGTCCGTCATCACCAAAGTTGCCTTGGCTCGGGAACTTGGGTACGATTGGGAAATGTCACTTCGTGAGCACCCCCGCTCGCCCGATCAAAGACCGGCCTCTACTAACCATGATATCTATTTTTGGAAACATTATGCGTTCTTATTCCGGTTATTAGCCTAGATTTACTACGTGATGCGCATAGCATACAAGTATTGACTGGGTCGCCTGAATTGGAACAAAATATTTCATGTTTGTTTATTTGAAAATGGTTTGATGGTGCTACCCGCAGGTAGGCTAAGACGTGGATTTGCCACCCTTGGGTGGGCTTAGAAAAACATGATTTTGCCACTATCTAGTGGGCTTAAAACTCACAGTCAATGCATTTATTCCAATTTAAATAATCCAACCTTCACCCACAGGCATTTAGGCAGTTATATCACATAAGCATATAGCCTTATGGTAAGCATGCTATCATGGCATCACTCACACACATGCAAGGATGCTAAAGCATAAACACTTACCGAGTACTCCAAGCCAAAACAAAAGCTATGTTAGAAATCCATGCATGATCCTAACTATACAGAAATGCCTAATGCAACACATGCAAAATACAACTAAGATAGGCTCGGCTATTCTAAAGATGGCATGTGAAATGCTACAACAAACATGTATTCAACTCGGAATTGAAATACAAATGCAGTTAGTATGATGCGCCGAGCCCGGTGCATGCAAGGCAGATGAATGAATGCAAACATGCTATCATACTGTATGCTAATTGAAACATGCCCTAATCTAACCATCATAAGCGGGTAAATAAAAGGGAGGAAGACGTGGGGTTGGAAGACATACATTACACACACGCACACTTATTACAGTTGTGCCCTCACGCAGAGGGTCCGAAAGAATAATACAGTCCCAAATGAATAAATAATACAGTCCCGAATAAATACAAAATCCTAATTAATTAACACATTAATCTAGGAAAGCAATAAATTGCACGCAAATCCGTAGACCGCCTCAGCTCTATTCCGGATGATGAATGATGCATGCTTGAATTTGCCTTGCGCAGAAATTCCTTACGACGCCCTGATTTGCCTTTGTTTGCAATTTTTCTTGGAATGCGTGCCAAGCTCCGGAAGGCTGCTGATTTCTGATTTGCTACAACAGAGAGCAACAAAGGGGCATGGCAAAGTATTTTCACATATGTATGCATGACTAATCTTCGGAGAGTGTAGTCCTCGATCCTCGTGCCACCAATCACGCATCTCGATGCATGATGGCCGAGGAGTCGATTTGCACGACTCAATATGAAATGAATGCACATATGGACACAACAAGGCCTAAACTCCATCATGGGTAATCCGGAATGTCGGCGACAGGGAATTGAGACACGTTCCGCACTCGGAGTACGAAACGTCCCTCGTTTCCCGTGCTTGCGCTAACTCCTATCCCAAACACAATGCAATATGCATTACATGCATGAATGCAATCCTAACATGCGACCTAGCATACACAATGCTATGAAGTGGCATGCACAATGCATGATGTAACGAGGCATACACAATACTCTAACATACAACCTAGCATACACAATGCTATGAAATGAAATGGCATACACAATGCACGATGGACTTACACCAACATGAGTGGACCTCAGCCACACTCACATCAGTAGCCATTAGGTGAAAATGAGACTATCGAAATGCGTGCACACATGCACGCAAACCGAGGACCGATCTTAGGCATAACATGCAACTCTAACAAGGCATGGAATATGGCATACAAGCATGTAGATTCCAGCACTGAAATATGATGCAAAATGGTCCCGAATTATGGAAATATGACACCCAATGCATGAGATGAACCCCGAAACTCGAAATTAGGCATATGGAATGACTTGTAGCTAGCATACATTATTTGATCATGAAGCATGAAGACCGAGCCAAGGCAGTCCCAAAACATGGACATTTTCAGTTCAAAGTATGGCCAAAAGATGCTAGCAAGATGGACTAAAATAGCATGCAATTTTGACTAGCAAACATGGTTTACATGGCAAGTATAGGATGCACATGGAATCTCACCAAACCAGCAAAAATCAATGAATAAAACATGTGAAAATAGGCTCAAATAACCACTAATATGCAACCATGGCATGCAAAAATGATGAGTTACTTTAGAGGGCCATGCAAGGAGTCATTAAGAACATGCAAGATAGACATTTGGCATGGCATAAAAAACTATGAAAATCAAATATGGTAGTCCCAAAACTCACCAAATTGACCCTAGAAAGTGACTCCAAAGCATGCAAGATAGGGTCTCTTTGGAAGGCTAAAATGACCACCAAACAAGTCAAGGTGAGAGGGGGTCACCCCCCCTCTGATTTGGAAGCTCAAAACAGTGTCTTAGCCACTGAAAATCCATTGGATTTCAGTGACTAGAAGGCCAAACAAAGCATGCAACAAGAGCTTAGGTGTAAGGCTCAAAATAGGAGACAATCAAGCATACAAGGAAGCATATGACTTCAAAAAAAAATTAAACCTTAAACAAACTTGAAGATGAGATTAAAACAAGATATTTTTCAGTTTATGACAACTCTCAAAAACAAACACAAGTAGGGCTAATCTATCATGCAAACATGGCCCTAAAAGAGAGAATAGAGACGAGGGACAGAAGCTGGCCTCAAACAGTGAAGAGCCCTTCAACAAAGTTGAAGAGGGGCTCAAAAAAAGGCACTTTACAGTTTATGTCAAACTTCAAAAATAATCACAAGTAAGCCTAAAATATCATGCAAGAAAAAGGCCTAAAAGAGGGATAAAGAGACAAGTGATAGCTACTGGCCTCAAACAGAGGAGAGCCCTTCAACAAAGTTGAAGAGGGGCTCAAAATAAGATATTTCACAGTTTATGACTAAGTCCGAAACAGCTCACAAGTAAGCCTAAAATATCATACAAAAATAGGCCTAAAAGAGAGTTTATACACAAAGGGTGAGGAGGAGACCTCAAACAGAGAAAGACCCTTAATCAAACATGGAGATGAGCACAAAATATGACTATTTACAGTTCGGGTCGGAGCCCAAAAATGCTTTCAAGCAAGGCTTATAAATGAAGTAAGAAAAGACTAGTTTGGGGGAAAAGTGTGCTTACCCTTGAAGAGCAATGAACCAGCAGCCTTTGGACCAAGAAGAGGAGCTCCTAGCCTTTGGAAATCAGCTTCAAAAGGCTGGAATGGAGTGTGGATGTGTGGAGCTATGGGTTGGTGTGTAAATGGTGCAAGGCTTTTAGGGTTTTGAGGCTTGGAAGAGAGGGAGAGGGAGAGATGTATGTAAGGCTCTAAACAAGAATTTGTAACCCTCAAAAATGGAGCTGGGGGGTCTGGTTTTATAGAGGGAGGAGTGGAGGAAAAAGGGGGGGAAAACCAATTCAAATTTCCCCCCAAAAGGCAGCCCCCGGATACAAAATCTGGGGGGAAACAAATTGCACAACTGGAACACACTTGGAGAGAGGATTCTGGCCGCCAGGTTCAAAAGGTTCAGGTGGCCGGCCGGCCACCCCTCTTGGCCGGTCGGCCAGGGGTCAAAAGGTTCAATGAAAATTGTTGGCCTCCCATCCTAGAAAGGTGGCCTCCCATGTGTGCACAACACAAATATGTGGTCAAAACCCAGAAAATGTGAACCAGGAGAGAGAAAAGCCAACTTTTTAGAGGGTTTCAAAAGGGTCAGAGACAATTACTGGCCGGCCTATACATATTGGTGGCCTTCCAAGTGTATACAACACAAATATGGGGTTTCGGGCTAAAGAAAGTGACCCCGGGGTGGTCAACATTAGCTTTTTAGTGAGGAAAACGGGCGACGGAGAGCGATGAAGAAATAAAGCTGACTTTTTAGAAAAATTGCTGGCCTCCCACCCTTCTACAAGCTTTCTAACAATGAAAATAAGGTCTCCACCAAAAATGAACTAAAACGGATGCAAAGCGAAGGTTCAGGGACCGAAACACGCGGCCTGGGGCCCCCGAAAATGGGCTGTTAAGCACCGGAGGTGGCATTCGACCACGAAGTTGGTCTCTCGAGCCACAGTGTCCCCCAAAAGGGAGTAAATAAGATGTGTGCCGAAAACCGGAGCAAACGGAGGTGGTTAAGCGGTCCCGAACCAAGGCACATGGCCGATGGCTCTGAAAATTGGAAACCGGGCTCCAAACGGGAAAAATGGCCTACGACTACGAAACGTAGCCTATGGCCACTGAGAGATGGTCTACGAGACTTCTCCCTCCCTTTGGGATGAGAAAACGGAGAAAACGAGACCTGGTTCGCAAACCGAGGTAAAGCACGAAAGAGTTGGGAAGTCCGGAGGTAAAGCTCGCAGTCGAGACTCAGAACGAGCACAATATGCAACATCACCGAGCGCTCAGTTGGTGACGTCTGAGTCTTAAGGTCGGTAAAAAATAGAATATTTACAAGATGACAGAAACTCTGAGGCAGCAACAACAACCGCCACCACCTATGCCTATAAAAAAAAATAAAGAGTAATATTTAACGATGCTCTTTGTAAATAGGATTGAGAGTCCCCGCTTTGCACCAGTTTTCCAGCCTCCAAATAAAAGGTAGGGTGAAGACGAGTTTTCTTTTTTTCGTGGCATTCTACCTACCTACGTACCTTACTCCGATTAATTTTGTTAAATATGTATTGTAATTAAATTTTATTAATATAATAAGTTTAAAATATTAAAATATTTCACCTAACATTTATTTTCAAAATTTTATTTCTCAATTTATATGTATTTTTAAAAATCTCACCGTATAAACATGATCTATAATATACCATACAATCTTTTTCTTATTAATATCATTATTCCTAAAATTATAAAATTAATACATCCATGTTTCGTCTCTACTTTCTCCTCAATTTGCCACATAGCTGATATGATATAAGATAGAGATGAACACTACAAACTTGTCTTGTTCTGTTATTATCCTTATTTGTAAACATAAATATTCTCTTATCAATTAATTAAAAAAATAATACATAATTATGTGTTTTTAATTTACTTGAAAATAATTATTATATAATAATATTAAGAATGGACCTAACACTCTCAAAATGGGTGAATCTCACGTATGAATCCCACACATATGAGCCCCACCTTTTGTGAAAGTATGTCTTTCATTCAATATTTAATTTGTATGTCCATAAACTTGCTCATTATTATTATATTTTGAGAGTGGATAACTTATTCTTGCAGCATCAAATAACTTCTCGTGCAATGACCCTGTTTAGTAGAGCTATGAAAAAGTATTTATACCTTATGGCTTAACAGCTTATAGTTTATAACTATGAACATAAACTGATTTCTGACTTATAAATTAAGTATCTCCTGCCCCACTTAACGAATAAGTTAATTTTTGACTTATAAAAAATTATAAACTACATTGTTAAATTAAACCAAACATATCAAAATAACTTAAATTAAATAAAAAATTAAAATAAATCACTTTTAAACTGCAACAGGCACAATGCCTTCCACTACTCCGTCAGTATCTACGCGGAGCAGAGAAACTGTTCGGGTAACATATAAAATTCACGTCTGAAAGACCATTAAGAATGTGACACGTCGGCAGAAATTTGGGTTGATGTTGCAGAGAGATATTATTGGCTCGTCGAACCGATTTCGTACGCAAAAAGCAGAACAGTCTTATACTATATTATTTCACGTGGGACCTTCACGTGCATATGCGCCACGGGGGATTTTTTTTATTTTACGGAAGAATTTATTTTTTAAAAGTGTGCACATGACCATTATCTGATGAACACTGTCAGTGTATAGAAAACAAAGCAAATTAAAAATAAAAAGTAGGACAAAATACAACTTAGTTATTTGGATAGTGTTTAATTTTAATTTTTGTAATTTTAATTTTAAATTTATTTTAATTTTATTTAATTGATTAAAATTTTTATCATTTCTTTTTTGTAAAAAATACGCACATAAATGACATGTATTATATTTTTAAGAGCAAAATTATAAATTTACTGAATTCAAAGAGTTGACTTCAATTAATTCAGTGATAATTTTTTGTCAAAAATATTAATGACATTCTCAATTGGACCAAATTGACATAAATTCTAAAATTAAAGATCAAAATTTAGTCAATTAAAAGTATAAGAATCAAAATGATATAATAATGTGCAAAATGTAAGGATCAATAGTGTAATTTCCCTAAAAAGTAAAATTACAATCACCTATTGTCAGGTTTAGATAAAATATAATTAGTTTCATAATTTTAATATAATTGTATTAACTTTTTTTTTTTTTGAGATTTTAATTAAGGGAAATGATTTGGAGCCCTAAAAAAGCCCCCTCTAATCCTCCTAATCCCCAAAACGACGTCGTTTTGAATTTTTTTTTTTTTTTTTTGCCTTGGTCTCAATTTTCGGGGGATTAGGGCTCCCCAAATTAGGGGATGTAGCACGGCCTTTTAATTAATAAAAAATGACTTGGACCCCAGCTGGGGATGCTGGGGTCGGCTCCTATTGGACAAAAAAATTGTTTTTTTTTTTTTTTGATTTTCGGCCAACCCCAGTGCGACACGTCACTGGGGGTTGTCAGTGGGGGTCACCCCACTGGGGGTTTGTAGCATGGCCGTTAATCAATATATAATACTCAGGCCATGTTTGGGAACAAACTATTTTAGCAACTTTTTGGCTAAAATATGAGGTAAAAAAATTAGTACGTTTGGAATAAATTTTTGATTTTTTATGAAAATGTGTAAAAAGTAAAGAAAAAAATGAAATATTTGACTTTTTAATAAATGTTATAAGTTTTTTGATTTTTTTTAGTAACTTTTTGATTTTCACGCTAAAACTGTTGCACGTCAAATGATCCCTTAATTTATTTTTTATCAATAATTTATTAGTTATATAGATGATAAAATAATATTATTATCTCATTTATTTGAAAATATACCGTTTCCGTTGTTTATTTTTATATTATTTATATTAATTTCACTCAATTTTATTTTATTAAACAAAATATCATTATAATTATAATTTTATTAAAATTGTGAATTTTACAATTTTCCTTTTTAAGTCAATGTAATTTACATATAAAAAAAGAAATTAAAAATAGTAGAAGAATACTGTCAGGGTGTTCACGTGTTCCGCATGTTTTATAAGACTGACCAACAGAAAAAAATTCCATAGTCACAAAATTTCCTTTGTAACTTGTAAGTAATATTTTTGATTAATTTATATAAAATTGAGATTATTATTTTTAGTTGCAAGGTGTTTTGAGAAGTTGGTAAAAAATTAATTTTTCATTTTTTATCAAGTTTTTTAATTTTTTAGAAAGTGATTTGAAAAGTTGGTAAAAAGTTAACTTTTGACTTTTTGATTTAATATTTGTTTATGATGTCAAATCAAATTAAAATGACCAAAATACTCTTACCTAACATAAAAAATTTATTTTTTTTACTTTTTTATCATAGGCCCCAATTTGTAATTTTAACACTTGCGTTTTTGCTCTCCCCAAATGGAAATTCACAGCGTTCTTGGCTGCCAGCTTTTTTGGCCTTGGATAAAAAACGTGGCTTTTTTCGAAACTTCCCAAAACGGCACTAAGATCTTTTTAAAATTAACTTTTGTTTTTAATAATTTTTAAAATTTTATGTTAAAAAATATTTACATTTTAATTTACTCTAGGCAAACCTTTTATGTTTTTTCCCATCAAATCAAGATCTCATCTCAATTAATAATTAAGACTATTGTTGTATTAAATATGAGAGGGTAATTTATGTGGAAATTGGGCCGAGTTAGGTGATGGGCCGTTTTATGGGCTACAGTGAGAAGGACTGAGTAAAAGGACCTGATAGTTAGCCTGGTCCCAGAGAGCCTTGAAGTTAGCCCGGTCCTAGAGAGCCTTGCAGTCAACTCGGTTACCACGGTCGGCACGGTGACAGTTAGCTCGGTCAAGCCATCTTGAGCCGAGTTATTGTTGGCTTATGCTTAGGACCTTGTTGTTAGATAGCTCGATCCAAGCTCATTGTGGATAGCACGGTTTCAGACAATCCAGTTGGAATATGCCAACCGAGGTACACACCCAGTGAAAAGAAGAACCGAGCTAGTTGGAGCTCGGTCTAGTCTGCGGCTTTAGCGTGACCATGTTATTTCGGTCGTATTGACATCCAACCATGGTAAAACCATCTCACTTGGTTTAAGCAGTGAGGGGGGTGTTGAAGGATAAGCATTATCTTTCAGGAATTTGATTCCTAGGAGGACTCTACATGGAGGAGTAAGAGTCCTACTAGGATTGTGCCACACGAAACCTATAAAAGCTCATAACATCACCTATGGAGAGGTAACACAACTTTGATTCCCGAATACACAGAGCTTTTGTTTATTTGTCTATTTTGCTGACTTAGGCATCGGAGAGGTATCCGGCACACACCCGCCGGCTAGCTCACGTTTGTGTTTTTAGGGAGTAAAGCGACGTTGTATGGAGGAGCGCAGACTTGCTCAACAGGATTATACGAGAAGGTTTATTCCTTTCCCGTACAATTGGCGCCGTCTGTGGGAATATCAGACATAGAACAAAACCTCTTGATCAAGTTTCCCTCGCTAGTTGAATGGCGCACAACGAAGATTTGCCGCAGTCCGCCATCGACGGACAAACCCCAGAGGAGGGTAGGAGGCACGAAGGTTTGCCCTCTATCCCTCCCATGGCGGACTTAGAGCCCCTGCGACAGAATCCCCGAAAGGATGCAAGGGAGAGGCGGAACAACAGCCCCCGTCGCTCTCGCTCGCAAAGTCTTGAAAGGCAAACACGAAGAATCGACCCTCAAGCTCTGGAGGATCGCGTAAAAGAGTAAGATGAACTAATTAGGAAGATGGCGGCGGACATGGAATTGATGAAGTGCCAAATAAAAGGGAAAGTGGTAGCGATAGGAGAGGGGCGCAAAAGCAATACGCCCCCTCGCCACTCTGAAGATTGTGGTAGGCGTACCACACCTTCGCAAGTAGAGAGTAGGAGCAGGAGCCTCAGAACATGCGACACTCAATTAAGGACTTCCAGAACTCGTTACTCCAGGTTTGAGAGAAGGAGATCATTGAGGTCTTACACTGAGGGAAGCACCTATCGGCCCTCACATACGCACCAGACATCGTCCAAACAAACGGAGTTGCCTAGGTCGTCCGACTTACGGACTGTGCTTGAAGAAAGGGCATGACGGAAGGAGGATGCCAGGGCATGCAACCCGCACAGAGTTTCAGCCCTTCAATGGTTGGCTCCTCGGACGCGTGGAAGTGTCAAGGTTGGAATGCCAATACCGCACCTTGCCTACGAACCAACAGATAAAGCACTGGTAAGACTACATAGCTCACCGTTCGTTCTGGCAATTGAGAATGCACCCTTACCTTCAGGCTTCATCCAGCCTAAATTTACGACTTACGAAGGGAAGACAGACCCTTACATGCACCTACGCCACTTTCGCTAGGTCATGGTAGTATACAAGCGGAACGAGACTTTGATGTGCATCCTATTTCCATCCTGCCTTGGCGACCTAGGTTTAACCTGGTTCGAAAGGCTACTAGAAGGCAGCCTAGCCTCCTGGGCGCAATTAGCAGAGGTGTTCGTGACAAGGTTTAGAACAAACACCAAGACACCAGTAGAAATCGATCAGCTACTCTCCATTGACATGGGCGACAATAAGATGTTGAGATCCTACAACAGTCACTACTGGGAGACGTTCAACTAGATAGGAGACTGCCCCACTAATCTCGCCATCGCACAATACAAAAGAGGACTTCCAGTCGGAAACAGATTGAGGGATTCGATTACTATGACTCCACCCCTCACGATGAAAGCCTTGATGGAGAGAGTGCGCCAACGTATTCGGGTGGAGGAGGATGGCGCCCGTGCTAAGGCAAAATCTGGTGCAACAGCAACACCAGATAAGAAGATTACGGCAAAAGTCAACACGGTAGAATGTCCAAACAAGAATGGACGAGGCAGGCGAGACAATAAAGAGGACCGTGATAAAAGATGGTTGAAAGTCCGCACTGCCATTACCACGCATCTACCAAATTCTCAGCAAGATACGCGATGAACCTTTCGTCAAATAGCCAGCTAAATTAGGAGAGGCACAGAAGGACTACGACGAAAGATCTCGATGCACCTTCTATAAGGAAAAGGGGCACCGCACTGAAAACTACACGCCGTTGAGACAGCATCTGGAGGTGTTAGTGGTAGCTGGTCACCTGGACCGGTACATAGAAGGAGGGACTCTGCTAGCTCCCTAAAACCACGATCACCCAGACGGAACACCGATTGACGCCCCACCTCAAGGCGTAATAAACGTAATACATGGGGTATTCGAACTTGAGCGAGTATGTGAGCTTAGGGGAATGATAAAGAAGGCTGAGTACTTAAGGGAGGTATTAAGTGCGCAGCCCACCATCAAAAAGGGGAAAACAGAGGCCACGAACGTCATGTCTTTTTCAGACAAAGACTTAGCAAGGATATATTGCCCTTACAATGATGCACTGGTCATCACTCTCCGCATCAAGGATTACGACGTCAAGCGAATCTTGATCGACTAAGGGAGCTCATGTGAGGTAATGTATTACGAAACCTTCAAACAATTGAAATTGGAAGACAAAGACTTGGCACCTGTCGTATCTCCTCTGATCGGATTCAACTCAATGCCAGAGTGGCCAGTGGGCAAGATTATCCTCTCAGTCAGAGCAGGAAGCATGACAAAACAAGTGGAATTCTGGGTATTAAAAGTCCCTTCCACTTACAACATAATCTTGGAGAGGACATGGCTGCACGCCATGCGATCGGTAGTGTCAACCTACCATCAAGTAATGCGGTTCCCCAACGAAGCTGAAGTAATTGAAGAGGTCTATGGAGACCAAATTATGTCCAAACAATGCTTTGTCACAGTGAATGGTAGCCAAGCTGCCAAGGGGTTTGTTCAGATGGTGGAAGAGCCCGAGAGTAATGAATTGTTTGCGGATGTTGGCAAAGCCGCTGAACAGAAGGCAGTGGAAAACTTGGTACAGGTAAGAATAGATGAAAAGAACCTGGATAAGTTCTTTTTGCTTGGCTCATCTATGTCCAGCACTGAGAGAATAGAGGTCATGGAATTCTTGACCTCTAACATCGAAGTGTTTGCCTGTACGCCGTATGACATGCCTGGCATTGACCCAAGCTTCATCTGTCACCAACTGAACGTCTACCCAACTGCCAGACCAATTATACAGCGCACTTGCAGATTGGCATTGTACCATGCAGAGATAGTGACGGAAGAAGTAGAAAACCTACTAGAAGCAGGAGCTATCAGAGAGGTGCAGTACCCTAGATGGATCTCCAATACAATAGTGGTACCTAAGAAGAATGGAAAATGGTGTGTCTGTGTGGGCTACAAAACAGTCAACAAGGCATGCCCAAAAGACAGCTTTCATCTTCCATGGAAAGACCAACTGGTAGATTTGACGGTAGGACACAACCATCTTAGTTTTCTTGATGCGTACAGAGGGTACCATCAGATCGCCATGTATGAGCCAGACCAGGAGATTACATCTTTTACGACACCAAGAGGACTATATTGTTACAAGGTCATGCCCTTTGGCCTTAAGAACACAGGGGCAACATTCCAACGGATGGTCACCAAGATGTTCGAACCATTGTTAGGCAGAATAATGAAAGCCTATATCGACGACATGGTGGTCAATAGCAAGGATAAGAATGACCATCTCAGGGACCTAGGTGAGATGTTTCAGATCCTGAAGAAGCACAGGCTACGCCTTAATGCATCCAAGTGTGCGTTCGGCGTAGGATCTGGCAAGTTTCTAGGCTTCCTGGTGACCAACCGAGGTGTAGAGGCAGACCCTTCTCAGATCAAAGCAATTCAAGATCCAGAGAAGCCCAACTCAGTAAAGGAAGTACAACATCTCACCTGTATGGCAGCCGCGCTTAATTGGTTCATCAGTCGGTCATCAGACAAATGTCGACCATTTTTTCAAGCATTAAAAGCCAAGTTTGAGTGGGATGAAGAATGTGACCGCGTCCTAGAAAGTTTAAAAGAATACATGTTTTCCCCACCACTACTAGTGACCCCAATACCTGGAGAAGAACTATTTTTGTACCTGGCAGTTTCGCAGCACACAATCTGCGCAGTATTGGTTCGAGCGGAAGGAATCCAACATCTGCCCATCTTTTATGTTAGCAAGACATTGTTGGGCGCAAAAATCAGGTACCTACCATTGGAAAAACTGGTCCTAGCCTTGATGATGGCCTTAAGGAAGTTGTCGCACTACTTTCACGCCCACACAATAATCGTCCTCACAGCTTTTCCATTAAAAGCTTTGTTTGAGAGGGCGAACTTTTCTGGACGAGTCTTGAAGTGGGTAGTCGAGTTGGGACAGTTCGACATCAAGTTCCAACCCAGAATCGTGATAAAAGCCCAAGCCTTGGCAGACTTTGTCGCAGAATTCACCCTAGGAAGTCATCATATCTGCCCAGTCGACCTGACTGATACAACCGAACTAGGGTTGGAAGTTGATATCGGAATAGCGCAACCCCTGGTGCAGGATACCCAGTTAGACCCTAAGGCAGACCAGAGTAAAGTAAGGGAGGAAGAAGCAAACCATGCTACACCAAGCCAAGACTCACCAACAAATAAAGACTTGGTAAAATCAGATAGCAAAGGGCAAACAGCAAGCATGGACCTTGAAGAAAACACCAGCAACACTCTTGATCCCAAGGCATCATTTGATCCCTTCACTTGCTGGAAACTGTTCGTTGGAGAGATGTGGAAGCTCTTCGTGGATGGAGCGTCCAACAGGCACGGTGCAGGACTAGGCATAATCCTCATCTCACCAGATGGCCTAGTGGTGGAGCAAGCAGTCAACCTTGGCTTCCTAGCATCAAACAATGAAGCGGAATATGAAGCACTTCTGGCAAGCTTAAAATCAACATCCTACATGAAGGCCATCGAGTTAATGGTTTACAGTGACTCACAACTGGTGGTAAATCAAATTTCAGGTGACTACGAGGCAAAGGATGACAGGATGGCTAAGTACCAAGAGTTAGTCAGAAAAGAGATCAAGAAATTTGAAGTAGTGCGAATAGAGCAGATCGGCAGGGAAGAAAACAGTAGAGCGGACGAACTAGAAGGCTTTGCTTCAATGGCAGATACCTCCATCCCTCATCCATTGCTGATTGACTACCTACCAAGACCAAGCATTGAAGAACCCGAAGTAGAAGAGGTATGTTGTGCCGAACTAGGCCCTTTGTGGATGGATTCCATCATACTGTTTCTAAAAGACGGCGTCTTACCGGAAGAAAAGAAAAAGGCCAACAAAATAAGGGCAAAGTCACAGCATTTTTAGCTCTTCCCATCAATGGCATTGTACAAGAAATCCTTCACAGGACCTTACCTAAAGTGTGTCCACCTCAGCAAAGTGGAAGCATTTTTGTTCGAAATTTATGAAGGCGTATGCGAAAGCCACCAAGGGGGGAGATCATTGGCTTACAGAGCAATTTTGCAGGGATATTGGTGGCCTTACATGCAAGCAGATTCAGAGAAGTATGTCAAGACGTGCGAGAAATGTCAGAAGTTCGCACACCAAATACATCAGTCAGCCAGAGAGTTTCTACCTTTAACTAGTCCATGGCCCTGCGCAATGTGGGGCATGGACATAGTAGGACCACTTCTGACAGCACCCGGCAACAGAAAGTTTTTTCTCGCAGCAACAGACTACTTCACAAAGTGGGTGGAAGCAGAAGCACTAGCATCAATAAAGGAGAAAGATGTGAAGAAGTTCGTCTGGCAAAATATCATCACTCGGTTCGGCATACCCAAAGCGCTAATATCAGACAACGGCACTCAGTTCGACGGCAAAATCTTTAGAGGCTTTTGTGAAGAGTATAAGATATAATTCTACAACTCTACACCAGCATACCCCCAAGAAAATGGTCAGGTAGAAGCATCAAACAAAGTTGTTTTGGATGGATTAAAGAAAAGGTTAGAGAAAGTAAAAGGAAAGTGGGTTGAGGAGTTTCCTCATGTTTTATGGGCTTACCGTACCACACCTCGACGATCAATGGGAGAAACACCATTCTCCTTAGCCTACGGCATGGAAGCAGTAATCCCACTGGAAGTTGGCCTCCCCATCATTCGAAGCGAAAATTTTGATCCAGACTTAAATGAAGAAGCCATCACATTAAAGCTCGACCTTGCAGAAGAAAGAAGAGAAAGAGCACTGGTTCACATCGCCTCATACCAGCAGGAGTTATCCAGGAAATACAACAAGACCATACATCTAAGGCAATTCAAGATCGGAGATTGGATACTACGCAAAGTAATGGAAAACACCCTGGTACCCGGAGATGGCAAGTTAGGGCCCAATTGGGAAGGACCTTACAAAGTGGTTGGATTAGCTGGCAAAGGGGCATACCACTTAGAAGACAAGGACGACAAAGCCATTCCCAGGCCATGGAACACTGCCAATCTCAAACTATTTTATTTTTAGCTTTTCTTTCCAGTATTTGTAATTTTTTCTTTCTCAATAAAACAAGTAGTTTCTTTTCAGTATAGTTGTTTCCTTCTGTAAAAGATTATTTTAGTGAGTTAGGAGCACTGTAAGCATAGTTGGTCGGAATAACCAACTTTGCACTCTCTTCAGCTAAGTTTAGGATCAGTATTGAAAAAGTTGGCTAGAAAAACCAACACCCCTCCTAAGCCCAGGATAAGGATCCAAGCTGCAGGATGTTTGGTCGGAATAACCAAACATTTTACTCTAAGTTGGCAAGAATAACCAACTTAGAGGTTGGTTGGAATAACTAACACCCCTCCTAAGCCCAGGATAAGGATCCAGGCTGCAGGACGTTTGGTCGGAATAACCAAACACTTTACTCTAAGTTAGCAGGAATAACCAACTTAGAGATTGGCTGGAATAACCAACACCCCCCCTAAGCCCAGTATAAGGATTCAGGCTACAGGACGTTTGGTCGGAATAACCAAACACTTTACTCTAGGTTGGCAGGAATAACCAACTTAGAGGTTGGCTGGAAAAACCAACACTCCTCCTAAGCCCAGGATAAGGATCCAGGCTGCAGGATGTTTCGCAGGAATAACCAAACACTTCACCCAGGGTTGGCAGGAAAAACCAACTTTTAGCTCTTTTAAGCCGAAATAAGGATCTAGGCTGAAAAGGTTGGCTGGAAAAACCAACACTTATTGATTCTTAAGCCGAGATAAGGATCTAGGCTGAGGAGGTTGGCTGAAAAAACTAACACTTATTGTTCTTCAGCCGAGATAATGGTCTAGGTTGAAGAGGTTGGATGGAAAAACCAACACTTATTGTTCTTCAACCGAGATAAGAATTTAGGTTGAAGAGGTTGGCTGGAAAAAATCAACACTTAGTACTCCTCACCCGAGATAAGGATCAAGGTGGAAGAGTGGTTGACCGGAATACAACTTTTTGAGATCTTCAGCCAAGGTCAAAACCGAGGCTGAAGAGGTTGGCAGGTATGGCCATATTAGATTGCAAAGCTAAGACCGGGATAAAAGTATCTCGGCCAGAGAATGTTATACTTCATTCAGATTACAGTTAGAAAGTCACATGCATGGCAGTTAACCGAAATAACAGTTGGAACAAAAGAGATTTCATTGATCATACAAAGTCAAAGTACAAAAAGGGGGACTTTGGCTCGGTTACAGTCTCTCTTTCCAAAAGGCAAAAAAGAAGAAAAGTACATAGTCAAACAAACAGGTCATCTAAGTTAGCATTTAAAACCACCCGGTCTTCGCCCAGAGGTAGCTCGGTTATGGCAACCATATTCTGGTTAAGCTCGGTTGGAGGCATAGCATCGGACACAGCTAGCAAAGGTGGGATAGAGACCTCTGGAGTTGGGGAGGTAGACTGGCGAACGGATTGAGTGTTGTCTTCTGGAGCTTCATCTTCATCCTCCTCCAAAAATTGTTGCTGAATGGTAGCAGCATACTCCGCCAGTGAGCTCGGTATGAAATATGAAGGAGGATTGAAGACCTTGGTCTCAGGTCCATGACCGAGCTGCGCCACAGCCCTCCTCCATCCGTATTTAAAGAACAGGTCCTTCGCAGCTTCACACTGCTTGATGTACAGGGCTTCGCCTTCTTTGAAACCGCGGTCCTCCGCATCCTGCAGCTTCTTCTCAAGCTTTGTTATTTCGGCATTCTTTTTTCCTTCAAGCTTGGCCAGCTCGCGCAGATATTTATCTTTCATCACGGCCAGGGCCTTTTGTTTATCAGCATCAGCCGAGGTAACTAGCCCAGTGAGTCGAGCCACCTAGGCCTCTAGCTTGGCCGTCTTCTGTTGAGACTTTTTTAGCTCAGCCGCCTTTTCATTAGCCTCGGCCATGGCCTGCCTGGTGGTTTTTTGAAGTTCCAACACTCGCTTGTGAGCGATATGGTTTTTTTGTATGGCCTGCAAAAGGATGATAAGACAATTCTCAGTAAAACCGAGCCAAAAGTCGTAAGAATTTCTGAAAAATAAGCGAAGGAGCAACTTACCAGCACCATTGATTTTGTGGACGAACGAAGGGCCTTCAGTTCGGTTAGGTGGTCATGGTGCCTCATGTCGGCTGGAAGGCAAACGCCTTTAGCAAGATTGAAGGCCATCAAGTGGTCTTTTTCTGCGACCACTGAGTCAGAATCCGTGATAGCGCGGTTTTGAAATGTGATATTTGGTACCCACTTTGAGGAGCTAGCTCGGTCTGAGCGCTCAGGTGGAGGGCTTGGTGAAGTGATTCGAGGCACCACGGTTTCATCCTCGTCGATAAGGCGTGGCTCGGTTATGGAAGTTCGAGCACGCTTGCTTGGATGAGATGATGAGGGTTGAGCGGTTGGTAAGGCCACCATGGTCTCTTGTGGTTGGCTTGCTGGTGGTACCTCGGCTTGGTTTGTTTCGGTTAGAAGGGCCCTCACTGCTTTTTTCTTGGCCATTTCTTGTTTGGCAGTTAGTGGGATGAGATTGATTTGAGGCAATGATGGATCTGGCTCTGGCGAAGGTTCAAAGAGGAAATCGGTCACTCTGGCTTTCCTACGGCTACTACATCGGTAGGTCGGTTTAAAATTTAGTAGCTCAGCCCAGCCTTTGTTTGGATATCGGAGTGCGGCACGAAGTACGTTTAAGTTTGGGTAGCTGCACTGAGACTTGAGGAATTTCAAATCTGCATGAAGTAAGGAAAATACGGTTAGTTTGGTTCAGGAAGTGAAAGCCGAAGTACAGAAAAGCATGCAATAAAGCCGAGGTAACCCTACTTGCTACACCCTTGTTCCAATTTATTCTGTGGCCAGGGATCTGGGCTTGATGGTCCTCAAAGTTCCTAGATACCTAGAAGAAATCATTATCGTTCACGTCTTTATCTGGGGTATTCTTTATTATTTTTTCACGCCGGCGCCTTATTCTTAAATAGTAAACCCAGCCATCTTCGGCCGATCCTATGGAGTATTGATGAAAGAGCTCGGCTAGACCGAGATTAAGGCCAGCCCGACGGTTTAGCTCGGCAATACCGTTTATTATGCAATAAGAATTGGTGGAAAGTTGGGTAGGGTAGAGCTTGGTTTGTCTAAGAAATTCGCAAAGAAGGAGTTGTATAGGGAATCACAGACTGCACTCTACAATGGACATAACGTTAAAAGGGATAAAGCCTTGTTTTCCCCAGGGGACGGTGTCTAGTTCGGCTAGTGAAAGGTGGACATCATCCGGAATTTGGTAGTCCTTACGGAATTCGGCTATGGCCCCTGGTGAGTTTACTAAAAACCTATATTTACCTATTGATTGTTAAAATTATTAATAAATTAGTTGAAGGATTAGCTCGGTCAAGAAAAGGCACCTAGTAGCTTGGTTGAGCAATCAGAGGAGTGCCTGGCCAATCTAAGTCTGCAAAGTAAAAAAGAAAGGTGTTAAGCACTGATCACTGGACCGTGCTACAAAAAACAAGGGCAAAATAAATGAAGTCCTAGCTCGGCTATGCAAGATGCTATCAGTTTTTAATTTGGTTTGAGCAAGGGGCTTTTTAGCCCGATTGAGCTTTTGGGGTAGCATCCTTAGTACGGTTTGTACTAAGGAAGCTGGTTTAGCCCCAAGTTGTAGCTCGGTCGGAAGTTAAGGCTTTCTAAGTACGGTATTGCGCAAACCTAGTACGGTTCGATTGCTCGGTTAGATGAAGCTAAAGGTACCTAACCTATGGAAACTACAAGTATGGCATGGGTTTTAGTTCGGTTGTTGGGTGTGGCTAGGCTTGCACCTAATGCAAACAATATCCTAGTTCAGTTGGGATGTGATTTGGATCAAATACAGTGTTTTTTCACACTATTCATGAATGCAGTGGTTCTATCACAAGGTTTTCCTAGAAAACTGAAAGTGAAAGTGGCGTGTGTTTTGAAAAACGTACAAATATGTGTGTTGTGTATTACAAAACAGATACAAAATCAACAAAAAGGAAATAAGATTGGGCAACTTACAAGTTTGAAGACGAGCTGATGAAGATCAAAGCCACGAGAGAAAGCTCTTTGTAGGCACTATGTTTGGGAAAAATGGAGGTTCGGAGAGAGAGAAAGAGATGAATAGTGGAATGAATGATTCAAAACGATGGGGTGTTTTGTGTAGAGGGAAGGACAAAAAGGCGGGACTGTTCAAAATACACGAAGTATGAAGACGGCGTGACAGTTACGCTGAGCCAATAACAGTGCCACGTGGCCATGGAATGGGAAACGGTTCAGTACAACAACCAAAGAGACGTTTTGACCGGACAGATGGAGCTTGAAATGAGTTTAGCTGGTTGGAAGGCTAAAGTTTCTAGCTCGGTTGGAAGGCTAAGGTTTTTTAGCTTGGATGACAAGCTAAAGTTTTTAGCTCAGCTGATGACAGGTAATCCCTATCATGCTGCGCAGATGGAATGAAGGGGCAATTGAGAGGGTAATTTATGTGGAAATTGGGCCGAGCTAGGTGATGTGCCGTTCTATGGGCTACAGTGAGAAGGATTGAGTAAAAGGGCCTGATAGTTAGCCCAGTCCAGGAGAGCCTTGTAGTTAGCCCGGTCCCAGAGAGCCTTACAGTTAGCTCGGTCACCACGGTCGGCACGGTGACAGTTAGCTCGGTCAAGCCATCTTGAGCCGAGGTATTGTAGGCTTATGCTTAGGACCTTGTTGTTAGATAGCTCGGTCCAAGCTCATTGTGGATATCACGGTTTCAGACAACCCAGTTGGAATATGCCAACAGAGGTACTCGCCAAGTGAAAGGAAGAACCGAGCTAGTTGGAGCTCGGTCTAGTTTGCGGCTTTAGCGTGACCATGTTATCTCGGTCGTATTGACATCCAACCATGGTAAAACCATCTCACTTGGTTTAAGCAGTGAGGGGGGTGTTAAAGGATAAGCATTATCTTTCAGGAATGTGATTCCTAGGAGGACTCTACATGGAGGAGTAAGAGTCCTACTAGGATTGTGCCACACGAAACCTATAAAAGCTCATAACATCACCTATGGAGAGGTAACATGTAGACGTCACCGAACGTCCTGGGGGGGGGGGATCCCCCCCGTTTTGTTCATATCAGCTCACTACAGTTCATGACTCAATGTCACGGTCCTGTATCTAATCTCGCAGAGTGCAATGTAAGACCGATGAAATCATCAAAGATTCCAAATCCGGCAAATCATTTTTGAAAATAGATTTTTTGAAAGAAGTGCTAAATATGGACTGCTTTGCTAGATACAGAGTTGCCACCTAAATATTTATTTTGGGGGAATTTAGGAAACCCTGACTTGCTACCTAAGGCCACATGTCTGTAGACGTCCCCGAACGCTCCCGGGAGGGTGAGCTCCCGTTCTGTTCATATTAGGGTCACTACAGCTCAGGACTCTCAAATTTGTCACGGTTCTAAGTCTGAACCAAAGAGTCCAAATCCGGCAAATCGTTTTGAGAAAAAACAGATTTTTGAAAGAAGTGCCAAACATGGACTGCTTTGCCAGATACAGAGTCGCCACCTAAATATTTTATTTTGGGAAATTTAGGAAACCCTGACTCGTTGCCAAAGGTCATGTGTCCGTCATCACCAAAGTTGCCTCGGCTCGGGAACTTGGGTACGATTGGGAAAGGTCACTTCGTGAGCACCCCCGCTCGCCCGGTCATAGACCGGCCTCTACTAACCATGATATCTATTTTTGAAAACATTGTGTGTTCTTATTCCGGTTATTAGCCCAGGTTACTATGTGATGCGCACAGCATACAAGTATAGACTGGGTCGCCTGAATTGGAACAAAACATTTCATGTTTGTTTTTGAAAGACGGTTTGCTACTCGCGAGTAGGCTTAAAATGCAGATTTTGCCACCCTCGAGTGGGCTTAGAAAAGATGGTTTTGCCACTATCTAGTGGGCTTAAAAACAAACAATTGATGATTTATTCCAATCCAGGTAACCCAACCTTCACCCACAGGCACTCAGGCAGTTATATCACATAAGCATATTGCCTCATAGTAAGCATGCTATCATGGCATTCACTCACACACATGCAAGGATGCTAAAGCATAAAACTTACCGGGTACTCCAAGCCGAAATAGAAACTACATTAGAAATCATGCATGAATCCTAAGTATACAGAGATGCCTAATGCAACACATGCAAGAATGCAAACTATAGCAGGCTCGGCTATTCTAAACATGGCATATGGAATGCTGCAGCTAACATGTATTCAATTTGGAATTGAAAATACAATGCAGTTAGTATGGTGCGCCGAGCCCGGTGCATGCAAAACAGATGAATGATGCAAACATGCTGTCATACTATATGCTAATTGAGATATGCCCTAATCTAACCATCAAAAACGGGTAAATAAAAGGGAGAAAGACGTGGGGTTGGAAGACATACAACACACACACGCATACTTATTACAATTATGCCCTCGCACAGAGGGTCCGAATAAATATACAGTCCTGAATAAAAGAATATTACAGTCCAAATATTACAGTCCAAATAATATACGAATTCCTAATTAATTAACAAATTAACTAAGAAAACTGTAAACTGGCGTGCAAGCCAGGGACTGCCTTGCTCCTGATGAATGATGCATGTCTGGGCTGCCTTGCACGGAAATCCACCGGGATGCCCCAATTAGCCTATGTTTAGCAGTTATTCTTGGAAAGCGTGCCAGACTCTGAAAAGTTGTTGATTCTTCATTTTGCTGCAACAGAGAGCAGGAAAGGGGCATAGCAATGTATTTTCACAGATATATGCATGCCTCGATCCTCGTGCCACCAATCACGCATATCGATGCATGATGGCAGAGGGGTCGAAATGTGCAACTCAATATAGAATGAATGCACGTATAAACACAACAAACCCTAACTCCATCATGGGTAATCCGGAGTGTCGGTGACTGGGGAATTGAGACACGTTCCGTTACTCGGAGTACGAAACGTACCTCGTTTCCCGTGCCCGGGCTAACTCCTATCCCGGACATGATGCAATATGTATGACATGCATGAATGCAACTAAGATACAGCCTAGCATGCACAATGCTATGAAAATGAGATGTCTCGAAATGCGTGCACACGGGCACACAAACCGAGAAAATGACAGAATGCGATCTAAGATATAACCTAATATGCACTATGCTGTAAAAATGAGATGCCTCGAAATGCGTGCACACGGGCACGCAAACCGAGGCAATGGCATACGCAATGCAATATGGCAAAAATGGCATATAGAATGCAACATGGACTTATACTAACATGAGAGAGCCTCAGCCACACTCACACAAGAGGCCGATAAATGAAAATGAAGTGCCTCGAAATGCGTGCACACGGACACGCAAACCGAGGCAATGCAAAAATGCGAATTATGGCATGGGAAGTGATGTGCAAACATGGTAATAGAATTTAAGCACTGAAATGTGGGGGAAAACAGCCCCGAAATGAGGCGAAAACACACCCGATGCGAGGAATGGTCTCGAAACATGAATTTTGGGACCCGAAATGGCCTATGGCTATACCAAACATGCACAATATGGGTATGCAATGAATAGACAGTAGCAAGGCAGCCCCAAAATTAGCATTTTACCAGTACAAATCATGGCCAAACAGGAAGCGAAGATAGGGCAACAATGGCATGCAAAAATGGCCTTAAACATGAGGTTATGAAGCAACTCACAGCTGCTAATTCCAAACAGGTTAGGGCCCTTCAACAAAATTGAAGAGGGGCCAAAAATAAGCATATTTTCAGAACTGTAAAAACCCTAAAAACAATCATAGACAAGGCTAAGTTTTTATGCAAGAAAAAGGGCCAAAAGGTGGCCAAAGAGGCAAGTGGTATATGAAATGCCCAAACTGAAAAATTCCCTTCTACAACATTGAAGAGGGACCAAAAATAAGCATATTTTCAGAACTGTAAAAACCCAAAAACAGTATACAAACATGCTAGAAATGCAATGCAAAATGAGGCTCAAAAGTGGCTACAACACAAAGTATGCAAAATATTCCACAAACAGCCAAAGACCCTTAATGAAACATGTTAAGAAGGTCAAAATAAGGCCATCTCTAGGCCTGTAAATCGTCCAAAAATGGAAGCATAATGGGCTGCCAAAGCATGCAAGAAAATGGCATTCAAGGAGGATATTGAAGCAAGTGCAATATGGAGGGCTCAAACAGGGTTGAGCCCTTAATGAAACAAGAAAATGAGCTTAAAATAAGGCCATTTTCAGTTTTGGTCGGAGCTCAAATCAATAAGCATGTATGGCTTAGAAATGTTACAAGAATAAGCTCAAAAAGGGGGAAAATGGACTTACCTCTGAAGGCTTGACTTTGGTTGCCTCTTGGCTTGAGTTTGTGGCTCCTTAGGCCTTGGAGAACACCTTCACACTTCTGGAATGGAGGATGGAAGGGTGGGGGGTGGTGGTGTAGAAGAAATGGTGGTGTTGGACTTGGAGGTTTTCAAGGAAATGAGAGAGATAGAGGATGAATTTTGCATCAAGACTTGAAGATGATTTTCTCCAACCCCTTAATAAAACATGGCCTGCTGGTTATATGGACTAAAAGGAGAGGGAGTATGGAAGGAAAGGGTGGGGGAAAAGGATCAAGACTTTCCCCCACAAAATATCCCCCGGATACAGATATTTTCTGGGGAAAAGGGCTACACAGCTGTAAAGTGGAAGGAGAGAGGAACATGGCCGGCCACCTATTGGGCTTGGAAGTGGCCGGCCGGCCACCCCCCCTAGCCGGCCGGCTAGGGGTCAAAAGGGTCAACTTGAAATAGTGGCCGGCCACCACATAATGGTGTCCTCCCATGCCTCCTCATCACAACCCTGTGGTTCGAATTTGGAAATTCTAAAACAGGAGAGAGAACAAGCCAATTTTAGGGGGGGTTCAAAAGGGTCAAAAGGAAATAGTGGCCGGCCATATGATATTAGGATCCTCCCATGTGTGTACAACACAAATATGTGGTTCAAAATTCAAGAAAAAGGGCCCAGGTTGTTCAACATTGGCTCGGAAGGAGGAGTTCAAAAGGGTCAATTGGATTTTCTGGCCGGCCATGAACTTTTAGGGTCCTCCCATGTGTGTACATCACAAATATGTGGTTTGCGGTTGAAGAAAGTAGCTCCAAGGTGTTCAACATTGGCTCGGAAGTGCGAAAAGCGGGTGTCGGAGGGCGAAAATGGAATACAACTGGTTGCCAAGATAATTGCTGGCCTCCCATCCTCCAGTGACCTTCCTGGCTATGAAACAGAGGCACCTGCCAAAAATGAACAAGAGCCGATGCAAAACGAACCCTCGGGGGCCAAAACACGCAGTTCGGGGTCCCGAAAATGGGCTGCTAAGCACCGAAAGTGGCGTTCGGCCACGAAGTGGGTTTCTCAAACCCCAGTGTCCCTCAAAAGGGAGAAAATAAGACATACGCAAAAAACCAGAGAAAACGGAGATGGTTAGGCGGTCCCGAACCGAGGCACACGGCCAACAGTCCCGAAAACCGGGAACCGGGCTCCGAAATGGGCAAAATGGCCTATGACCACAAAACGTAGCCCACGGCCACTAAGAGATGGTCTACAGGACCTCTCCCTCCCCTCAGGAAAAGAAACAGAGAAAACCGGGTCTGGTTCGCGAACCGAGGCAAGGCACAGAAGAGGGTTCGGAAGTCCGGAGGCAGGGCTCACGGCCGCGACTCTGAGACTTCTGAACGAGCACGTTATGCAATATCACCAAGTGCCCAACTGGTGACGTCTGAGTCTTAAGGTCGGTCAAAAATGGGGTGTCTACAGTTGCCCCTCTTTGACAGAACTCGGAAGTCACAAGTGACGGGAGTGAATGTCAAAGCCCAGAGACGACCCATTTTTGACAAGGCCGAAGACTTAGACAAAGCAGATAAGATAGACAAAGATGTGCCCGCAGGCATGCCCGCAGGCAGGGGCAAAATGCAAATGATATGCCAGAAGATTTTGAAGATTGGGCTTATACGCTACGCGAGGCCGGTTTTGAAAGTTGGACTTATACGCTACGCGAAGTCGGTTCGAAATTTGAGGATTCATGCAATGCACTGCAATGTAGTGGCTAAAATGCAATGTAATAGCTAAGAGGTAAAGGTACCTTACAGGGGCAATTGGCAATGACTTACCTCATGCTGCTGGGGATCTTTTGCTTCTTCTTTGGTTGAACTGCAGGTACTACTTTTCTCCCTGACCAAGGTCGCAACTTTCCCTATTCTCCAACAGGGTGACAGACTAGGTTGATTCAGTATCCAGAATTGAGGTGCATATAGATGCTATCTCAATCTATAGGGCTTCCATACAGATTTCAAGTCGAGGACACGCCTCTGGGTATTTAAACCAGACTTGAGTCTCGGAAATCCCGAACCTTTGCGTTCTAGGCATGAGCCATTCGAACTCTAGTTTCCACCGTCTCAGTTGGTCTCCTAGGAACTCACTGCAAATACAGACAGGTGGCTATACCAGACCACCAGAAGTCGTTCGGGCACGACAAACACCAAAGGAATTGCACCTTTAGAGGATTTAAGGTCTCCTAGACCAGGGAGCGCACAAGACAGTGCTATGCAGAGTGAATGCACAAAACAGTGCTAAACAGATGCACAAGATAGTGCGATGCTAAAGGTGTACAAAACAGTATGAGCAAGGTGAATGCACAAAACAGTGCGATACAGATAAGGTGCGCAAGACAGCGCGATACAATGCACCAACAAGTACAGGTGAGATGCGCAAGATAGCGCGATGGAATGCATGCAAAATGCAAGTAAGGTGCACAAAACAGTGCAATGCGTAAGAAAGCGCGAGTGATTTGAAATGCACAAGACAGTGCGAGTGATTTTGAAATGCACTAAACAGTGCGATACGCTAAATAACGCGATTGATTTTGAAGTGCACAAAACAGTGCGATACGCTAAACAGCGCGATTGAAATGCACTAAACAGTGCGATACGCTAAACAGCGCGAGTGATTTTGAAGTGCACAAAACAGCGCGATACGCTAAACAGCGCGAGTGATTTTGAAGTGCACAAAACAGTGCGATACGCTAAACAGCGCGATTAAAATGCACTAAACAGTGCGATACGCTAAACAGCGCGAGTGATTTTGAAGTGCACAAAACAGTGCGATACGCTAAACAGCGCGATTGAAATGCACTAAACAGTGCGATACGCTAAACAGCGCGATTGATTTTGAAGTGCACAAAACAGTGCGATACGCTAAACAGCGCGATTGAAATGCACTAAACAGTGCGATATGCTAAACAGCGCGATTGAAATTGAAATGCAATGCACAAAATAGTGCGAGTGAGATACAACCACAAGATGCACAAGACAGTGCTAGTGAGATACAAAGTGTAAGTGCACAAGATAGTGCGAGTGAATGCATGTTCTATGCAAATGAGGTGCATTTTCTATGCAAGTATGGAAGAGTGCATTTTCTATGCAATATTGAAAGCAAGCATATTCTATGCGGAATCGAAAGCAAGCATATTCTATGCATGAATCATAACGATGCGCGGCACGTATGCAACAACAGTGTATATGAGAGTTCACATTCTATGTAGTAGAGGAGCATCAAATATGTACTCTGGTGCCTCTGATTTACCTCTTAGAGGACTTTGCAACACACTCAGCTCAAAAAGGGCACACCCTGTTCATATTGGCGAGAGATAACATCTGCTGCTACTGCTTTAATTGCCGTTCTGGCTTGAAGCATGCTTAAGCTTGGAGTAGAGGCACACTCATTCTTTGGGGCATTGGCAAGGCCTGAAGAGGTACATATGGAATGTAATCTCAGAATTTTCTAAAGGTGAAACACACTCAGATGCTCAAAATTTTCCCTATTTTCTTTTGCTTCGTAGTCCGGAACTTATATAGCTTCAGATAGGTCCTTGTTTTGCTATTCTGACATGACCTGGGCTGAACCCTGCGGTTTTATGAAAGAATGAATCTTGTTTTGCACAGATGTGGAGAACGGCACGGCACTCGGAGCGCAAAACAATTTTATTTTGAAATTGATAAATGAGCTCTTGACCGGGTATCGAGCCTACGACTGAACACAGCAAGACAACTCAACACGGAAATAAAAGGCACACAACCTAAACATCACTCAACAAAGGAAAAACAAAGTCAAACAACCTAAACACATCGAGACACGCTCGGAACGACTCAAAGCAAGAATCGAGACAGGCAAAGTAAAATGCAAGACTCAAATGTGCACATGGAGCCTGTTTTCCCAGGTATTGTTCCCCACCCTCTCTCATTTGTGATCCTCACATCACTCGGCCCTCAAGCTCTATTTTCTGGAAAAAGCCCTTTTCTCACTTTTTCTCTCATCGCACATCTCTCTATTCTTCAATCTCTCATTTTTTATCCCTCCCCTGGGTGGTTGATGGATAAACAGCAAATTGTGGGCTCGTACCCCTAGCATTCTGCTAGATTCTCTTTCTTCCACTCACAATAGTGAGTTCCTCCCACAGAAGGGTTGTGCTACAATTGGGTGTGTAGCAAATTTGCAGCTGACATCGGTTGACGATGCTCTGTTGGGGAGTTCGGACGTGATCAGATCTGTCCAGATAACGGAGTGGAATATCTTGTCCCATTCCGGTTCGTGCTTCGCACTTGGGTTGATACCTCGTTGGTTGGAGGACGTGAGAGCTTTCTGCCTTTTTGCTGTTAGCTTCAGTTGTGCCCTCTTCTGGCAGGTAGAGTGTCCTTTTCTGGCAAGTATTTTGACAAAGGGGAAAAGACAGAACACCTGACTCAACTGTGCCCCTAGTTAATCATTTTGACCATTTTTTGTTTTTGCTTTCTACTAAAACAGTTTTGACCAACATGAGAGTTAGATTAACGCGCTTGTTCGATTTTCTGATTTAAAATCATGCAAGTCAGGCTATGAGCATTGAGAGTTTTCCTTTTTTTTGGGTCCAAGAAATGGTCCAATTTTGAAAAATGGAGTACTTTTCGAGAAGATTAGTCAACCTCAGTAAAAATTCTCAAAAACTATTTTTGCAAACGACCACTGCTCAACGAGCACGAAACCTACTCTTGAGATGCACAACCTCGGATCCATAGCAATGGAAAATTGCCCCTTGTCTGAAGGACACTGCATGGCAACGGAAAGTTGCCCCTTGTTTGAATGGCGCCACGGCGCATTGAATGGCGACGGGAAGCTGCCCTTTGTCTGAATGGCCTTGCAGCGCATCGAGTAGCAACGGAAAGTTGCCCCTTGTTTGGATGGCACCGCAACGCTTTGTGGGCAGTCCTCAGAGCGACGAACGCAACCAGACTCTCAGATACAGAGAAGACAAAGATGACCAAAATCATCGCATGGACACAATCGAATTGTTTTACGACTGGACTTCAGAATGAAGTTGCCTACGTATCCCAAAGATGGGAATCAAGCCTTACGTAGTTCGGGGTTAAGGTACACTCGGGTATTTAACCTCTCCTTTTTATGCTCTAACTTTTGCCAAGGCGCCCGTTGCGGGTTTTCGACCTTGCGAGCTTTGTTCTTCTTTTCTTTTTGATTCTTTTCATTTCATTTCTTTTCTTTTTGATTCTTTTCATTTCATTTCTTTTCTTTTCTTTTCTTTTTTTGTTCTTTTTTTTTCTTTCTTTTCTTTTGCATTTTTTTTGCTTCTTTTGTTCTTTTCTCTTTTTGTTCTTTTTCTTCTTTTCATGCTCTAACTTTTGCCTGGGCCGTCCTTTCGGGTTTTCGGCCCAGCGAGCCTCTCAAAGGGTAAAAGTGTAGCTTTGTCCATGTCAAATGGTTTTGAGATCCTGAAGTCATCTGAATCCAGGAGAATGGCTGCTGTTTTGCTTTGTAAGCTTCTTCTGATGAGATCTGATCTTCTTGACCTGACTTTCCTGGCCTCTTGTTCGAGGGCTGCTTCGAATCCGGCCACACAGGCCTCACATCATAGTTGACCGTTGAACCTTCTGAATTCAAGTTTCAAGGTTTGGAAGCAAAGGGGTTGAGTCTCGAGGCTGAGAGCGATCCTAAGCTGCACAATCTCAAGAGCGATTCCACACAAGTCTTCGCAGGACCGCGCAAAACATTTTGTTTTTTGAAAATTTTTAAGAAAGCGACGAATCGCTTGCGCTGAAGACGGTGTGGGACCAATTTGGATCAAGCCAGGGTCCTTCTCAGTACTCACGCTAACAAGCATGATTTTATTCATTAAGGGCTTAGCACGCCCCTCTTTCTCTCAAATGATCAAAGTTTTGCAAATCCCAAGGAATTCCTTCCTCTTCGTTTTCACCGTGGTGTTTAAAAACTTTAAAAAAAACTTAGGTCAATGGAATGATTTTGGGGTGCAGAAGAGTAGGCGAAAAGTACTGCTGTTTCGTTCAAACTTTCTAGCACAGCTGTCACAAAGCAGAAGCAAGCACAAAGCATGAAAAACCACTGCTGTTTCATTCAAATCTGTTGGTACAACTGGCTCCAAGGCAGAAACAGACTCACAAGGAAGCAAAAAGACAGACGCAAAACAAAATAATGATATCCGAGGTAACACCCCCGGAGTCATCCGACTTCCGTACAACAGGACTGACTCGATATAACAAGACAGACCCTACTGACTCAGTAAGAAAAGACTGACTCTGTACAAAATAACAAGACTGACCCAATACCGAAGTCAGACAGTACAAAAACCAGCATTCGCAAATGCTCAAAACAGTGCATGCCATCCACCATATCTGGAGTATACTGAGCGCTGCCCGCAGGTGGTTCATCCCTCTAATCACATCACATTATCCCCCAAATTCACTGATCAAGTGCCGATAGACTTTGCAGGACTTGGCGGGAGGATGACCCCATTGTCAAATAAATCCTGTACTTCATGGCGAAGACAGAAGTAGGCGTCGGTAGTATGGCCAGTTTGTTGATGGTACGCGCAGTACTGGGTTGTATCATGTGTAGCCGGAAGAGGGTTCGGGAGAGGCCGAGGCTCAAGGGGTTTGAGATGGCCTTGTCCAACAAAGATTTGGAGAGCTTTGGACAAAGGCATATAGAGGGCATGGAAGACCCTCTGACCTCGGGGTTGGTACTTCAGGGCTTGTGGATTTTTACTGGGCGCACCAGCAAAGGGATTGGCAGGCGCTGACTGGGTTTGCTGATCTCTTCTGAGTGGATGATTAGAGCTAGTAGGATCGTCTCTGGTATGATGACCTTTCTCCCAGCTTGCCCCTTGATTCAAACTGCCCCTAAGTTGAGTAGCGAAAGTGTCGTCCACAGCTTTTGCAACAACTGCGAGGACTTGCTCTTTGTTCAGTCTCTCGGCTTTCAAAGCCTCAACAGCCAACAGAAAATGTTCATTGGGATCCATGTCCGCCACTATCTTGTTCCTCCCACTCACCTCCATTCCGCCAAGGGATTGGCTTTCCTCAAATGCAGCCCGTCCCAATATCGGGGAGTCTTCTGACATGAAGTTCCCGGTATGTGGTGTGGTCGATGATGGAGCCAATGTCCCGGAGGCCAGATCCGTCATGGTTTTTTGAAGATCTTTAATCATTCCCATTAACTCAGAAGTAGTGGGTTCATGGGTTTGAGATGGTTGAGGTTCGGGTGTACCCATCATGCATAAGTCTATGCTTTCTGGGATAAACACCTCAGGCTTGGTTAGATGGGCCGAGGTGATGTATATGCTGGGGTCATAGGTGGATGGCAGTATGTGGATGAGATTGAGGTAAGCAGGAGATGTTTGGTCATTGGGGTCTGAAGGTGGAGCTATCGTCCGGTTCTCGATGAGATTTTGGACCTCATGACGAAGGCGGTAGCAACGGTCGGTGCCATGACCGCGCTGCTGATGGTACATACAGTACTTGGAGGGGTTATGTCTGGCTGGGAGTGGGTTGGGAAGAGGTTGAGGATCGAGGGGTTTGAGATGCCCTTTTTCCATCAAGGCTTTCAGTGTGCTAGTCAGGCTCATATAGAGGGGGGTGAAAGTTCTACCCTGAGCTCGGGCTGGGCCAGCTGTTTGTAGGCTTGGTTTGGCAAAAGGGTCGGCTGTGGCGACTGTATTGATTTCGGTGGGTTTGGGAATAGCGCTACTACCAGCGTTGGTACTCCCTGAAACCACCTTCCTTGTCAGTTCCCTTGTCCTGAGAATGATCCCGCTGTTGAACGCATTCTCGACTTGAACCCCCAGTTCATGCAAACTTTTGAAAGTGAATAGTGGAGCGACTATCAACTTTTGCAACATATCATGCTCGAGGTTTCGGACCATCATCTGCACTTGATCCTTCTCAGAAGGGCGACGATCTGTCATTTGTGCTGCCTTTGCTCTCCACCTTGCAATGAATTCCACAAAAGGCTCTGTTGGGTTCTGGCGGGTTGCTTCAAGCTCTTGGATGGTCATTTCAACTTGGGTATTGTAGGAATACTGATCGACAAAGGCCTCAGCCAGTTCTTCCCTGTTTTGCTTCACTGTATCCTCCAATTTGGCATACCAAGTGGCTGCTACACCCGACAGGGTTCTTCCATACAGAGAGAGTTTCTGTGGCTTAGTCAGACCCATCGGCTTTAGGACATCTAAGAAAAGTCGGATATGTACCATTGAATCTCTAGACCCGTCGAAACGGTCGATATATGGCATTTTGAATCTGTCTGGGAGCTGCACGGCAGACTCGGTGTGCCCATCCTCAATGCCAGGAATGGAGTTAAGGCCCTGTGCCTTTTTGAATTGCTTATCAAGGTTTGCAATTTTCACTGTATTCAGATTGAACTCATCAACATGAAAGGGTTGAGTTCTCTCATTAGGCTGCACTAGGGGTCTGAGCACCTGAGTTTGAGCCAACCCTTCTTGAGGATTCAGACACTGCAAATCTTCAACTGGCGGAATTGGGTCAAAGTTCGGCTGGGGTCCCAAAGCTGGATGTGAGGCAGATGCCCCAGATGGGCGCTGCGTTTCAATACTGGTCTCAGCTTGCATGGCAGTTCCCCGATTTAGCGCTGCTGTCACGGCCGCAAATTCTTCCGAACCTTGTGCCATCACGGTCTGCTGAGTCTGAACAAAGGTGATGTGACTGGCGACTGACGAATTAGATGAACAGATGAGCCCTGACCGGCTTTTCTTTACCTTGCCTCAGCGAAAGAACACTGGTTGCCCTTGAATTGAATTTCTGACCTAACAAAGTCTATCAGCACAAGTTCGATGAACCTCGGGGGATATCGGAGCCTTCTGAAGCTATGGTTCCCAGACTACCTAGCAAAAGAGAAAACAGACAGCATCTCAGACTGATTCCACCTGAATAGATATGAGCCTATTTGAATGAGTGTGCTCTCTACTGAATTCTGCCCCAAAATTCGGCCTCAAAATCTGAGTCTGATACCCACAGGTAAAGCTGACTCCCGAAGACTGATAGTAATGCCTGCAGGCCTGATGCCCAAATTCGCAAACTGGTGCCCGCAGGCCTGATGCCCAAACTCATATTCTGATACATGCATTCCTGTAGAGACGCACTCTAAAGCACATAACGGATAAGTGAGAGCCAAAACACCTCTATGTTGGGGTAGGGTTTCCCTGTCCTATTTTGTCAGGAGCTAGGATTTCACCACGCACGCAGCGGTTTCAAACAACCTACAATCGGGTAAGCAACCTGTCCTAGTTTGGAATGGTCACTATGGATCCGAATATGCACTAGGTCGAATGGTCAAAAAGGGTACCTCGGTAAAACCGGGGTTTGTGTTCCCATACTGGCAGAGCCCACAACCGGTCAGCCTTATGGTCATGCCTTGACAAGACAAGCCTCCGGCAAACCGTTCAGGAATAGCAGATGGCAAACACGGTGTCCTAGGTGCACCAATGCAAATGCAATGCAAAGAAACACACAAGTGTAGTAAAAAACAGATATCAAGAGTTCGAGTCAAGTTCTCTAAATCCCCAGCAGAGTCGCCAGAAACTGTAGAAGTCCCCGAACGCTCCCGGGAGGGTGAGCTCCCGTTCTGTTCATATTAGGGTCACTACAGCTCAGGACTCTCAAATTTGTCACAGTTCTAAGTCTGAACCAAAGAGTCCAAATCCGGCAAATCGTTTTGAGAAAAAACAGATTTTTGAAAGAAGTGCCAAACATGGACTGCTTTGCCAGAAACAGAGTCGCCACCTAAATATTTTATTTTGGGAAATTTAGGAAACCCTGACTCGTTGCCAAAGGCCACGTGTCCGTCATCACCAAAGTTGCCTCGGCTCGGGAACTTGGGTACGATTGGGGAAGGTCACTTCGTGAGCACCCCCGCTCGCCCGGTCATAGACCGGCCTCTACTAACCATGATATCTATTTTTGAAAACATTGTGTGTTCTTATTCCGGTTATTAGCCTAGGTTACTATGTGATGCGCACAGCATACAAGTATAGACTGGGTCGTCTGAATTGGAACAAAACATTTCATGTTTGTTTTTGAAAGATGGTTTGCTACTCGCGAGTAGACTAAAAATGCAGATTTTGCCACCCTCGGGTGGGCTTAGAAAAGATGGTTTTGCCACTATCTAGTGGGCTTAAAAACAAACAATTGATGATTTATTCCAATCCAGGTAACCCAACCTTCACCCACAGGCACTCAGGCAGTTATATCACATAAGCATATTGCCTCATAGTAAGCATGCTATCATGGCATTCACTCACACACATGCAAGGATGCTAAAGCATAAAACTTACCGGGTACTCCAAGCCGAAATAGAAACTACATTAGAAATCATGCATGAATCCTAAGTATACAGAGATGCCTAATGCAACACATGCAAGAATGCAAACTATAGCAGGCTCGGCTATTCTAAACATGGCATATGGAATGCTGCAGTTAACATGTATTCAATTTGGAATTGAAAATACAATGCAGTTAGTATGGTGCGCCGAGCCCGGTGCATGCAAAACAGATGAATGATGCAAACATGCTGTCATACTATATGCTAATTGAGATATGCCCTAATCTAACCATCAAAAACGGGTAAATAAAAGGGAGAAAGACGTGGGGTTGGAAGACATACAACACACACACGCACACTTATTACAATTATGCCCTCGCACAGAGGGTCCGAATAAATATACAGTCCTGAATAAAAGAATATTACAGTCCAAATATTACAGTCCAAATAATATACGAATTCCTAATTAATTAACAAATTAACTAAGAAAACTGTAAACTGGCGTGCAAGCCAGGGACTGCCTTGCTCCTGATGAATGATGCATGTCTGGGCTGCCTTGCGCGGAAATCCACCGGGATGCCCCAATTAGCCTCTGTTTAGCAGTTATTCTTGGAAAGCGTGCCAGACTCCGAAAAGTTGTTGATTCTTCATTTTGCTGCAACAGAGAGCAGGAAAGGGGCATAGCAATATATTTTCACAGATATATGCATGCCTCGATCCTCGTGCCACCAATCACGCATATCGATGCATGATGGCAGAGGGGTCGAAATGTGCAACTCAATATAGAATGAATGCACGTATAAACACAACAAACCCTAACTCCATCATGGGTAATCCGGAGTGTCGGTGACTGGGGAATTGAGACACGTTCCGTCACTCGGAGTACGAAACGTACCTCGTTTCCCGTGCCCGGGCTAACTCTTATCCCGGACACGATGCAATATGCATGATATGCATGAATGCAACTAAGATACAGCCTAGCATGCACAATGCTATGAAAATGAGATGTCTCGAAATGCGTGCACACGGGCACGCAAACCGAGAAAATGACAGAATGCGATCTAAGATACAACCTAATATGCACTATGCTGTAAAAATGAGATGCCTCGAAATGCGTGCACACGGGGCACGCAAACCGAGGCAATGGCATACGCAATGCAATATGGCAAAAATGGCATATAGAATGCAACATGGACTTATACTAACATGAGAGAGCCTCAGCCACACTCACACAAGAGGCCGATAAATGAAAATGAAGTGCCTCGAAATGCGTGCACACGGGCACGCAAACCGAGGCAATGCAAAAATGCGAATTATGGCATGGGAAGTGATGTGCAAACATGGTAATAGAATTTAAGCACTGAAATGTGGGGGAAAACAACCCTGAAATGAGGCGAAAACACACCCGATGCGAGGAATGGTCTCGAAACATGAATTTTGGGACCCGAAATGGCCTATGCTTATACCAAACATGCACAATATGGGTATGCAATGAATAGACAGTAGCAAGGCAGCCCCAAAATTAGCATTTTACCAGTACAAATCATGGCCAAACAGCAAGCGAAGATAGGGCAACAATGGCATGCAAAAATGGCCTTAAACATGAGGTTATGAAGCAACTCACAGCTGCTAATTCCAAACAGGTTAGGGCCCTTCAACAACATTGAAGAGGGGCCAAAAATAAGCATATTTTCAGAACTGTAAAAACCCTAAAAACAATCATAGACAAGGCTAAGTTTTTATGCAAGAAAAAGGGCCAAAAAGTGGCCAAAGAGGCAAGTGGTATATGAAATGCCCAAAATGAAAAATTCCCTTCTACAACATTGAAGAGGGACCAAAAATAAGCATATTTTCAGAACTGTAAAAACCCAAAAACAGTATACAAACATGCTAGAAATGCAATGCAAAATGAGGCTCAAAAGTGGCTACAACACAAAGTATGCAAAATATTCCACAAACAACCAAAGACCCTTAATGAAACATGTTAAGAAGGTCAAAATAAGGCCATCTCTAGGCCTGTAAATCGTCCAAAAATGGAAGCATAATGGGCTGCCAAAGCATGCAAGAAAATGGCATTCAAGGAGGATATTGAAGCAAGTGCAATATGGAGGGCTCAAATAGGGTTGAGCCCTTAATGAAACAAGAAAATGAGCTTAAAATAAGGCCATTTTCAGTTTTGGTCGGAGCTCAAATCAATAAGCATGTATGGCTTAGAAATGTTACAAGAATAAGCTCAAAAAGGGGGAAAGTGGACTTACCTCTGAAGGCTTGACTTTGGTTGCCTCTTGGCTTGAGTTTGTGGCTCCTTAGGCCTTGGAGAACACCTTCACACTTCTGGAATGGAGGATGGAAGGGTGGGGGGTGGTGGTGTAGAAGAAATGGTGGTGTTGGACTTGGAGGTTTTCAAGGAAATGAGAGAGATAGAGGATGAATTTTGCATCAAGACTTGAAGATGATTTTCTCCAACCCCTTAATAAAACATGGCCTGCTGGTTATATGGACTAAAAGGAGAGGGAGTATGGAAGGAAAGGGTGGGGGAAAAGGATCAAGACTTTCCCCCACAAAATATCCCCCGGATACAGATATTTTCTGGGGGAAAGGGCTACACAGCTGTAAAGTGGAAGGAGAGAGGAACATGGCCGGCCACCTATTGGGCTTGGAAGTGGCCGGCCGGCCACCCCCCCTAGCCGGCCGGCTAGGGGTCAAAAGGGTCAACTTGAAATAGTGGCCGGCCACCACATAATGGTGTCCTCCCATGCCTCCTCATCACAACCCTGTGGTTCGAATTTGGAAATTCTAAAACAGGAGAGAGAACAAGCTAATTTTAGGGGGGGTTCAAAAGGGTCAAAAGGAAATAGTGGCCGGCCATATGATATTAGGATCCTCCCATGTGTGTACAACACAAATATGTGGTTCAAAATTCAAGAAAAAGGGCCCAGGTTGTTCAACATTGGCTCGGAAGGAGGAGTTCAAAAGGGTCAATTGGATTTTCTGGCCGGCCATGAACTTTTAGGGTCCTCCCATGTGTGTACATCACAAATATGTGGTTTGCGGTTGAAGAAAGTAGCTCCAAGGTGTTCAACATTGGCTCGGAAGTGCGAAAAGCGGGTGTCGGAGGGCGAAAATGGAATACAACTGGTTGCCAAGATAATTGCTGGCCTCCCATCCTCCAGTGACCTTCCTGGCTATGAAACAGAGGCACCTGCCAAAAATGAACAAGAGCCGATGCAAAACGAACCCTCGGGGGCCAAAACACGCAGTTCGGGGTCCCGAAAATGGGCTGCTAAGCACCGAAAGTGGCGTTCGGCCACGAAGTGGGTTTCTCAAACCCCAGTGTCCCTCAAAAGGGAGAAAATAAGACATACGCCAAAAACCAGAGAAAACGGAGATGGTTAGGCGGTCCCGAACCGAGGCACACGGCCAACAGTCCCGAAAACCGGGAACCGGGCTCCGAAATGGGCAAAATGGCCTATGACCACAAAACGTAGCCCACGGCCACTAAGAGATGGTCTACAGGACCTCTCCCTCCCCTCAGGAAAAGAAACAGAGAAAACCGGGTCTGGTTCGCGAACCGAGGCAAGGCACAGAAGAGGGTTCGGAAGTCCGGAGGCAGGGCTCACGGCCGCGACTTTGAGACTTCTGAACGAGCACGTTATGCAATATCACCAAGTGCCCAACTGGTGACGTCTGAGTCTTAAGGTCGGTCAAAAATGGGGTGTCTACAATGTCCGTCATCACCAAAGTTGCCTCGGCACGGGAACTTGGGTACGATTGGGGAAGGTCACTTCGTGAGCACCCCCGCTCGCCCGATCAAAGATCGGCCTCTACTAACCATGATATCTAGTTTTGAAAACATTATGCGTTCTTAATCCGGTTATCAGCCTAGATTTACTATGTGATGCGCACAACATATAAATATAGACTGGATCGCCTGAATTGGAACAACACATCTCATGTTTGTTTATATTGAAAATGGTTTGATGGTGCTACTCGCAAGTAGGCTAAGACGTGGATTTGCCACTCTCGGGTGGCTTAGAAAACATGGTTTTGCCACTATCTAGTGGGCTTAAAACTCACAGTCAATGTATTATTCCAATTCAGATAATCCAACCTTCACCCACAGGCATTCAGGCAGATATATCACATAAGCAATTAGCCTCATGGTAAGCATGCTATCATGGCAGTCACTCACACACATGCAAGGATGCTAAAGCATAAACAATTACCGAGTACTCCAAGCCAAAACAAAAGCTATGTTAGAAATCCGTGCATGATCCTAACTATACAGAAATGCCTAATGCAACACATGCAAAAATGCAACTACAATAAGCTCGGCTATTCTAAACATGGCATATGAAATGCAACGGATAACATGTATTCAACTCGGAATTGAAATACAAATGCAGTTAGTATGATGCGCTGAAACCGGTGCATGCAATACAGATGAATGATGCAAACATGCAAACACAAGTATGCTAATTGAAACATGCCCTAATCTAACCATCATAAGCTGGTAAATAAAAGGGAAAAAGACGTGGGGTTGGAAGACATATATCACACACACGCACACTTATTACAATTGTGCCCTCGCTCGGAGGGTCCAAGTAAATAATACAGTCCGAATGAATAATTACACATTACAAAACCCTAATTAAATAACAATTTAACTAGGAAAGCAGTAAGTAGCGTGCAAGCTACAAAATGGACTGCCTCAGCTCTTGTTCCGAATGATGAATGATGCATGCTTGAGTTGCCTGGCGTGGAAATCCATTGTGATGCCCCGATTCACCTCTGTTTGCAATTAATCCCGGAATGCTATGCAAGGCTTTAGAAAGTTGCTGATTTCTGATTTGCTGCAACAGAGAGCAAGAAGGGGGCACAGCAAAGTATTTTCATATATGTATGCATGACTACTCTTCAGGGAGTGTAGTCCTCGATTCTCGTGCCACCAATCACGCATCTCGATGCATGATGGCCGAGGAGTCGAATTGCCCGACTCGATATGAAATGAATGCGCATATAAACACAACAAGACCTAAACTCCATCATGGGTAATCCGGAGTGTCGGTGACCGGGAATTGAGACACGTTCCGTCACTCGGAGTACGAAACGTCCCTCGTTTCCCGTGCTTGGGCTAACTCCTATCCTAAACACAATGCAAATGGGATGGCATACACAATGCGACTAACATACAACCTAGCATATGCAATGCTATAGACCGAAATGGCATACACAATGCAGGATGTAACATGGTATACACAATGGTCTAACATGCAACCTAACACACGCAATGCTATGGACCGAAACGGCATACACAATGCACGATGGACTTACACCAACATGAATGGACCTCAGCCACACTCACATCAGTGGCCATGAGATGGAAAAGAGACAACCGAAATGCGTGCACACGTGCATGCATACCGAGGACCGAACCTGAGGCATAAAATGCCACTCTACCAAAGCATGGCAAGGGATGAAAGATGGCATACAAACATATAATTTCCAGCACTGAAACATGATGCTAAATGGTCCCAAAACAAGGAAATATGGCACCCGATGCAAGCTAGGGGGCCCGGGTACCGAAACTAGTGAAGTGCGTTACTCTAGAGGTACCCAAAGCAATGCACCAAAGGTAAAACCAACCCCAAACAGACCCTAGGCAGGTCTGAAGTAGTGGGGAAATGGCCTAAAATGATGGCTCGAAATGCAACGAAATGGAGCTATTCAATGGTCGGTAAATGGGGAATATAAGCCCGACTCTCAAACGCATTTAAAGAGATGAAAACATGGCAACATGGCATTCAAACAGGCTCTGAAATGTGATGAATAATAGTCTCAAAACATGAACACACCTTAGTATATGCATGCAATGAAACTCAAAACTCGAAGCTAGGCAAATGCATTAAACTACAGGTATGCAAAATAGACATCATTCGACCACGAGGCCCAAAAATAGAGCTAGGGTAGTCCAAAATAAGCACAATGTTAGTTCAAAGCAGGATGTAGACACCCCATTTTTGACCGTCCTTAAGACTTGGACGTCATCGTTTGAACACTCGATGATTACCCTTGTTTGTGTTCGTCTTGAGTTCTCGAAGGTTTCGGCTACGCGCCTTACCTCAAGACCTCTCGACTTGTTTGTTTTGTGTTTGGTTTTGCATCAAACACTTGTAGTTTTGCTTCTGAGGGTAGGAAGTAGCTTGTAGGCCATCCCCACACCTCACCGGCCATGGCTTGAGGCCACCGGCCTTGTTTCCTTGCCACCAGCCATTGGTGATGGCCGGTCGACACTATTGATGGTCGGTCGGCACATTTTGTGGTCGGTCGGTCAACTTTGTTGGCCGATTAGCCACTTTTTCTGGCCGAGACCTTTTCTTGAGGGGGGTTTGAATCTTTTGAACCCCCTGTTTTAGCTTCTTGAGGAAGCTTGAACCTTTTGAACTCTTGGTTTTAGCTTCTTGAGGAAGATTGAATCTTTTGACCCTTTTTAGCTTCTCCAAGAAGCTTGGCCCTTTTTTTAGCTTCTCCAAGAAGCTTGACCCCTTTTTTTAGCTTCTTGAAGATGTTTGAACCTTTTGACCCTTTTTAGCTTTTCCAAGAAGCTTGGCCCTTTTGTCTAGCTTCTCCAAGAAGCTTGGCCTTCTTGGCCCTTTTGCTCCAAGCTTCTAAGGGAAGCTTGACCCCCTTGACCCCTTTTTTTGTTAGCTTCTATAAGAAGCTTGGCACCTTGTCTTGCTCTATAAATATAGAGCCTATCCTTCCATTCAAGAGGTTCCAAGAATTGGTCTAAGGCTCCATACATATATCTCTCTCCATATCTCCTCCATTTTAGCTCCAAATTGCTTGGTTCTTGGCTCCTTTGCACACCAACCCCTAGCCTAACACCTCCATCATCAACCTAAGGAGCTTGGAGGCCATTTTCAGATGCTAAGGGACTGTTTTTTTATCCAAGAAGCTGCTGGTTTCGTTAGTCTACAAGGGTGAGCCTTTAACCCTCTTTTATCCCCCGTTTTTGCACAAGTTTTTAGCCTGTCTTTCTTGAGGATTTGGGCTTTGTGTATAACATAAAAAAGTTTTGTTTTTTTGTACTTAAGATACTTTATTAAGGCCACTTTTGTGTTTAGGGTCGTTTACCCCCTCTTAGGCCTTGTTTGGCCCCATTTTGTGCTATTTTTGGTGAGCTTCGGGACCACCTTGTTTGGGCCTTCTCACCACTGAAATCTTGAGTGATTTCAGTGGTGAGGATGGTGGTTTAAGGTCCTAAGAAGGAGAGGGGTGACCCTCTCCCTTGTTGCCTTGTTTGTTGCCCTTTTTGGCCTTCCAAAGGGGCTCCTATTTGCATGCTTTCAAGCCTTATTTCAAGCATTTTTCAGTGGGTCTTAGGACCCCCACAAGCCATTTCCAGAGTTGGTTTGGTCTTGTTGAATGTCCTTGTTGCATGTGTAGAGTAACCCTCTTGTTGGCCTTTCAAAGGAACACCCCATTCTAGCATGTGTGGACCTTGTTTCCATGGTTTTTTGGGGCTCATTTGACATACCATGTTACTGTTTTTGCTTGGTTTAATGGTCCCTTACATGCACCTTACACTTTCCTTGCATTCCTTTATTTTGCCTAGAAAGGCATCCTGCATTTGGACCACCATGCTTGCATGTTTTGGCTTAGCTTTGTGAAGTTTTTTAGTCATGTTTTAACATGTTTAAGTTCTGTTTGGTGTCATTTTGGTCATGCTTTCCATGCTTTGTATAGCCTCTTTGCATTCTAGCTTGTTAGCCTTGGATGTGTGTGTCACTAGCATGCTTTACCTGGCTTGTTCTCATGATTTGGCATCATTGGAGACCATATTTCAGTCCATGTTCCATGCTTTCATACTTGCATTTTCCATCCCTTTTCATGCTTTGAAGAGTTGATAGCTTATGCTCCATATTTAGGCCTTTGTGCATGCATGCTTGTGTGTGAGTTTTCATGCCTTTGTTATATCATTTTGGCCACTGATTTTGGCATGCTTGAGAGCTACCTATATTAGTTTAAGTCCATCTTTGCATGATGTTGCATGCTTGTCTTGCATATTGTCACATCCTTGCTCCATTTTGCATGATTGTTGCATGCTATACATATTCACATGTTCATGTTGCATACTTAGCCTCCATGCCTAGGTTGCATTGCATAGAGCATGCATGCTTTGCCTCTTGAATTGAGTATGATAGAGGTTGGGCTTTATGTGTTTAATTGGTTTGCATGTCATTTGAAATCAAAATGCACAACTTGGTTTCTTGGGCCATCACGCATTGAAATGCGCGATTGGTGGTCCGAGGGTCAAGCACCATCCTCCTTTGAGTCATAAACATGATAATGAGTGTGGTTGGTGCAAACATTGCTTGAAATGCATTGCCATGCCATGTTTTGCCCTCTGCTGCTGTCAAACAGGTTTCAGCAGGAAGAATTGGCCGGCCGGCAGTGTTGGGTGCCGACCGGCAAAACAGGTCTGGCCGAGAGCATAATGTTTAGCCGATGACCATTCTAAATGGCCGGTGATGATCTCACTCAGCCGGTAGTATCCCACAACACTCAGAGAAGTAACCTTGGAAGTTGTGCAATTTTCAGAGAAGCAGAACAGTCAAAGCAGAGGCAAACTTGTGCATGGCAGTGGCTTTCCGAGCGGAGCCGAGCGCGCATTGCATTGGGCCCTCTTTCCGAAGCCGTTTACTGCTTTCATTAGATTAGTTAATTTGTTAATTAATTAATTGGTCTGTAATAATTAATTAGCTTGTAGGTTAATTAATTTGTATTATTCTTTTGGTCCCTCCGAGCGAGGGTGAATTTGTAATAAGTGTGGGTGCGTGTGTGCATGTCTTCCAACCCCCACTTCTTTCTCCCTTTTACTTACCTGCTTTTGATGGTTAGTATTAGGACATGTTTACTTTAGCATACCTTATGGTATGCATGCGTGCATCATTCATCAGTATTGCATGCACCAGGCTCGGCGCATCATACCAACTGCATAAGTATCTCAAATCTAACTTGAATACATGTTACTTGTGCATTTTCACATGTCATTTATAGACTAGCCGAGCCTACTCTAGTGACATTCCGCATGTGTTACATTAGCCATCTTAACATGAACTAGGATCATGCATATGATTACTAACTAGTTTCTGTTTTGGCTTGGAGTACTCTGTAAGTCCTTTTGCTTTAGCATACCGCATGCGTGTGAGTGTTGCCATAATTGCATGATTACCATGAGGCTAGCTGCTTATGTGATATAACTTCTTGAGTGCCTGTGGATGGAGGTTGAATCACCTAAATTGGGATAACGCATTAAAACTGTGAGTTTTAAGCCCACTAGATAAGTGGCAAAACCATCTTTTCTAAAAGCCCATTCGAGGGTGGCAAAACTTGCATTTTAGCCTACTTGCGAGTAGCAAACCATCTTCAAAACGAACATGCAATGTTTTGTTCCAATTTAGGCGATTTGGTCTATACTTGTTTGCTGTGCGCATAACATAGTAATTCTAGGCTAATAAATGGAATAAGAACACATAACGTTTTCAAAAACGGATATCATGGTTAGTAGAGGCTGATCTTCGGATCGGGCGAAAGGGGGTGCTCATAGCTGACCTTCCCCAATCGTACCCAAGTTCCCGAGCCGAGGCAACTTTGGTGATGACGGACACATGGCCTTTGGCACCGAGTCAGGGTTTCCTAAATTTTCTCAAAAATAAAATATTTAGGTGGCAACTCTGTATCTGGCAAAGCAGTCCATGTTTGGCACTTCTTTCAAAAAAATCTGTTTCCTCAAAACGATTTGCCGGATTTGGACTTTTTGGTTCAGATTAAAAACCGTGACACAAATCGAGTCCGAACTGTAGTAGCGGGGTCCCTCACGGACGTGCTACAGTTTCTGGCGACTCCACTGGGGATTTTAGAGAGCTTGACTCGAACTCGTGATATCCTGTTTTGATTACACTTATGTGTTTCTTTGCATTGCATGTGCATTGGTGCGCCTAGGACACCGTGTTTGCCATCTGCCATTCCTGAACGGTTTGCCGGAGGCTTGTCTTGTCAAAGCATGACCATAAGGCTGACCGGTTGTGGGCTCTGGCAGTATGGGAACACAAACCCCGGTTTCACCGGGGCACCCTTTTCGACCATTCAACCTAGTGCATATTCGGAAACCATAGTGACCATTCCAAGCTAGGACAGGTTGCTTACCCGATTATAGGTTGTTTGAAACCGCTGCGTGCGTAGTGAAACCCTAGCTCCTGACAAAATAGGACAGGGAAACCCTACCCCAACATAGGGGTGTTTTGGCTCTCATTTGCTTGCTATGTGCTTTTTGGAGTTGGCCTCTACAGGAATGCATATATCAGTTTGCAAGTCTGGGTATCAGGCCTGCGGGCATCAGTATTTTGAGAATCAGTTATATCTGCGGGTATCAGATTCAGATTTGGGGCAGTGATTTTGGGGAACAGTGATTAGCAGTAGAATACAGTTATTCAGTTATGCCTATGCCTGTTCTGATGAAATTGGGCTAAGATGCTGCCTGTTTTCTCTTTTGCTAAGTAGTCCTGGAACCATAGCTTCAGAAGGCTCTAATATCCCCCGAGGTTCATTGGACTTGTACTGATAGACTTTGTCAGGTCGTAGACTCAGTTCAAGGGTAATCAGGGCCAGAGAAGGCTAGTCCGGCACAGACCACCAATACAACAGCTACCAGATCAGTGATCTTTGAGCAGTCGGGCTGAGATTTTCGAGCCTATTGCCGACACAGATATACCGGTTGCTCAGTTAGATTAGAACAGTATGTCGAGTCTGGAAGAGATGGTGCGCCAACTCCAGGATAGTATTAAAGCCATGCAGCAAGACACTGTCCGTCAAGCAGAATTCGCCAAGCAACAAGCTGTGGTCATAGCCCAACAGGCAGAGACAATTACCAGATTGGAGCAGCAAACTGGAGTATCTACTTCGCACCAGGCTCCTCCCCCACCAAGAGTTCCCATACTCGGGGAGGCAACCCACGTCCAGGATGGTACGGACATTCCAGTCGGGCCAGCTTCGCCCCCGGTTCTACCTCAGCTATCCAAGACACCCATCAACCTACCGGACTCCCCTTTTGAGTTAGAGACGGACCCAACGGCGCTAAAGATGAGCAAGCTTGAAAGGTTTTTCAAGAAGGCTCAAGGCATGAAATCCGTCCCGGACATCGAGGATGGGTATACCGATGCAGTTGTGACGCTGCCAGATAGATTCAAGATGCCACATATTGACCGTTTCGATGGGTCCGGGGATCCCATGGTGCACTTGCGGCTGTTTTCAGACATTCTAAAGCCGATGGGCCTCACCAGATTACAGAAGCTATCATTGTTTGGCCGGACCCTGTCTGGGATAGCCGCAATCTGGTATGCGAAATTGGAGAACTCTGTGAAACAGAATTGGGAAGAGATGGCTGAGGCCTTCAGTGATCAATACTCCTACAACACACAGATTGAGGTCACAACTCGTGATCTTGAAGTCACCCCGCCAAGAGCCAAATGAGGGTTTTTCAGAGTTTGTGGCGAGGTGGAGAGCAAAAGCCTCAATGATGGCTACAAGGCCTTCCGACAAAGACCAGATAAGGATGGTTGTGCGCAACCTCCAACCCAAACTAATGGTGGTCGCATTTGAACTGCGGGAAAATGCCCTCCTGGGCTGCTCTTTCTCCTGGTCAAGAAGGCCTTGTCTCATAGCGTCCTCGATCTGTACTCCCATCTCATGTAGGTCTGAAAAGTTAGGGAAGGGGAGTACAATCATCTTTTGCATCAGTTTTGGCTGGAGATTGCGCACAATCATCCTGATCTGGTCCTTGTCAGTAGGCCTCAGGGTCATCATAGAAGCCTTGGCCCTCCAGCGGGCTACGAAATCAGAAAAACTCTCCTTAGGCTCTTGCCTTGTTGTCTCAAGATCACGGGTTGTGACCTCGATTTGCGTGTTATAAGAGTACTGCGCAACGAAGGCCTCGGCCATCTCATCCCAGTTCCGTTTGACATCGTCTTCTAATTTTGCATACCTGATAGCGGCCACACCTGACAGGGTCCGGCCGAATAATGAAAGTTTCTGCAGCCTGGTGAGGCCCATCAGCCTTAGTATGTCTGAAAACAGTCGTAAGTGCACCATGGGATCCTCGGACCCGTCAAAGCGGTCGATATGTGGCATTTTAAAGCGGTCTGGCAGCGTCACGGCCGCATCGGTATACCCATCCTCAATGTCCGGGATGGACTTGGCGCCTTGAGATTTCTTGAATAGCTTTTCAAGCTTGCTCACCTTCAATGCTGTGGGGTCCACCTCGGACTCAAAGGGAGAATCCGGCGGGTTGGTGGGTGTTTTGGATAATTGGGGTAGGATTGGGGGCGGAGCCGGTCCTATCGGAATGTCCGTATCTTCCCGGACATTTGGTGTCTCCCCAAGCGCTGGAGCTCCTGGTGGGGGAGGAGCCTGATGCGAAGCAGATGCTCCGTTTTGCTGTTGCAGCCTGGTGATTAGCTCAGCTTGCTGGGCCATGATCGCAGCCTGCTGTTTGGCAAATTCCGCCTGACGGGCAGCGTCTTGCTGCATGAGTTTCATACTTTCTTGAAGTTGACGCATCATTGCCTCCATCCCTGATGTGTTCTGCTGATCCATCTAACTGACTGGTATCTATCCCTGCAATAGAAATTGAGATCTCAGCCTGACTGTTCACTGGTGGGGTGGATAAGGGCCACTGATCTGGTAACCGTTGAACTAATGATTTGTGCCTGACTGGCCCTCTTTACCCTGCCTCTGGCGGAGGAACACTGATTGCCCTTGAACTGAATCTTTGACCTAACAAAGTCTATCAGCACAAGTTTGATGAACCTCAGGGGATATCGGAGCCTTCTGAAGCTAAGGTTCTAAGACTACCTAGCAAAAGGGGAAACATGCAGCATCTCAGCCTGATTTCACCTGAACAGATATGAGCCTATTTGAATGAGTGTGCTCTCTACTGAATTCTGCCCCAAAATTCGGCCTGTAAACCGTTACCCTCGGGTAAACTGAATCCCAAAATACTGAACTGGTGCCCGCAGGCCCGATGCCCAAACTTGCAAACTGATACATGCGTTCCTGTAGAGACGCGCTCTAAAAGCACATAACAGATAAGTGAGAGCCAAAACGCCCCTATGTTGGGGTAGGGTTTTCCTGTCCTATTTTGTCAGGAGCTAGGGTTTCACTACGCACGCAGCGGTTTCAAACAACCTAAATTGGGTAAGCAACCTGTCCTAGCTTGGAATGGTCACTATGGATTCCGAATATGCACTAGGTCGAACGGTCAAAAGGGTGCCCCAGTAAAACCAGGGTTTGTGTTCCCATACTGGCAGAGCCCACAACCGGTCAGCCTTATGGTCATGTCTTGACAAGACAAGCCTCCGGCAAACCGTTCAGGAATAGCAAATGGCAAACACGGTGTCCTAGGCGCACCAATGCAAATACAATGCAAAGAAACACATAAGTGTAGTCAAAACCAGATATCTCGAGTTCGAGTCAAGTTCTCTAAATCCCCAGTGGAGTCGCTAGAAACTGTAGACGTCCCCGAACGCCCCGGGAGGGTTAGCTCCCGTTCTGTTCATTTGGGGTCACTACAGCTCAGGACTCTAAAATTGTCACGGTTCTAAGTCTGAACCAAAGAGTCCAAATCCGGCAAATCATTTTGAGAAAACAGATTTTTGAAAGAAGTGCCAAACATGGACTGCTTTGCCAGATACAGAGTCGCCACCTAAATATTTTATTTTGGGAGAGATTTAGGAAACCCTGACTCGTTTGCCTAAGGCCACGTGTCCGTCATCACCAAAGTTGCCTCGGCTCGGGAACTTGGGTACGATTGGGGAAGGTCACTTCGTGAGCACCCCTGCTCACCTGATCAAAGATCGGCCTCTACTAACCATGATATCTATTTTTGAAAACCTTGTGTGTTCTTATTCCGGTTATTAGCCTAGATTACTATGTGATGCGCACAGCATACAAGTATAGACTGGGTCGCCTGAATTGGAACAAAACATTTCATGTTTGTTTGTTTGAAAATGGTTTGATGGTGCTACTCGCAAGTAGGCTAAGACGTGGATTTTGCCACCCTCGGGTGGGCTTAGAAAACATGATTTTGCCACTATCTAGTGGGCTTAAAACACACATTTGATGAATTGTTCCAATCCATATAACCCAACCTTCACCCACAGACATTCAGGCAGTTATATCACATAAGCAAATAGCCTCATGGTAAGCATGCTATTCATGGCAGCACTCACATGTATGCAAGGATGCTAAAGCATAAAACTTATCGAGTACTCCAAGCCAAAACAAAAGCTAATTAGAAATCCATGCATGATCCTAATTATGCAGAAATGCCTAATGCAACACATGCAAAAGTGAAACTATACCAGGCTCGGCTATTCTAAACATGGCATATGAGATGCAACAGCTAACAAGTATTCAACTTTGAAATTGAAATACAAATGCAGTTAGTATGATGCGCCGAGCCCGGTGCATGCAAAACGGATGAATGAATGCAAACATGCTATCATACTGTATGCTAATTGAAACATGCCATAATCTAACCATTATAAGCTGGTAAATAAAAAGGGAGAAAGACGTGGGGTTGGAAGACATACAACACACACACACGCACACTTATTACAGTTGTGCCCTCGCGCAGAGGGTCCGAATAAATAGTACAGTCCAAATAATACAGTCCAAATATATACAAATTCCTAATTAATTTACAAATTAACTAAGAAAAATAATAAACTAGCATGCAAGCCAGGGACTGCCTTGACTCTTCTTTAGAGGATGGATGATGCATGTCTGGACTACCTTGCGCGGAAATCCACTGGGATGCCCCAATTAGCCTCTGTTTCACAATTACTCTTGGAAAGCGCGCCAAGCTCCGGAAGGTTGCTATTTCTTGATTTGCTGCAACAGAGAGCAGAAAAGGGGCATAGCAATGTATTTTCACAAATGTATGCATGCCTCGATCCTCGTGCCACCAATCATGCATCTCGATGCATGATGGCTGAGGGGTCGAACTGTGCAACTCAATATGGAATGAATGCACATGAAAGCTCAACTAAAACCTAACTCCATCATGGATAATCTGGAGTGTCGGTGACTTGGAATTGAGACACGTTCCGTCACTCGGAGTACGAAACGTACCTCGTTTCCCATGTCTGGGCTAACTCCTACCCCAAACACGATGCAATATGCATGATATGCATGAAATGCAACTACGATACAACCTAGCATACACAATGCTATGAAATGGCATGCACGATGCACGAGGTAACATGGCATACACAATGCGCTAACATGCAACCTAGCATACACAATGCTATGAAATGAAATGGCATACACAATGCACAATGGACTTACACCAACATAAGTGGACCTCAGCCACACTCACATAGGAGGCCATTAGATGAAAATGAGACACTCGAAGTACGTGCACGCATGCACGCAAACCGAGGACCGATCCTAAGGCACCGAATGCCACTCTAATGAGACATGGCAAGGCATGAAATGCGATATACTAACATGCAAGTTTCAGCAGCAAAACATGACCCAAAACAGTCCCGAATCATAAAAGCATGGCTCCCGATGCATGAAAATGGTCCAGAAATGCAAGATTAAGCAAATGAAATGACTTATAGCTACATCAAGCACGCATTATATGATCATTACATGTGAAGACAGATTCAAGGCAGCCCCAAAACAAGCATGTTTACAGTTTCAAGTAAGGCCAAAAAGCAAACACGAATAGGGCAAAACTAGCATGCAAAAATGGTCCTAAATGTGAGATAAAGAAGCAACTCACAGCTGCTGACCCCAAACAGATTAGGTCTCTTCAACAATGTTGAAGAGGGGCCCAAAATATGATATTTTACCGTTCACAACAAACCCCAAAAACCAACACAGGTATGGCTAAGCTCTCATGCAAGAAATGTGCCAAAAGAGGGTCAAAGAAGCAAGTGGTGGTTTCTGACCTTAAAAACAAAGGGGCCCTTCAACAATGTTGAAGAGGAGCCCAAAATATGATATTTTACAGTTGATAGCCGGACCCAAAACAGTATATATACAAGCCAAAAATACTATGCAAAATATGGCCAAAAAGAGGGATATAACACAAAGTATAAAAAGGATGCCTCAAACAGTAAAATACCCTCATTGAAATATAAAGAGGGGGTCAAAATAAGACTGTTTTCAGTTTTGAAAAGAGCCTAAAAACAGAAGCACAATAGGCTAGCAAATCATGCAAAAATATGGCCAAAAGAGAGTTATAAAGGCAAGTAGAAGATAGAGGCCTCAAACAGTAACGAGCCCTTCAACAATGTTGAAGAAGGGTTCAAAATAAGCCTATTCTCAGTTCATTACAGAGCTCAAAACAGTTTGTAAATAGGCCAAAAATACTACGCAAGATAATGGCATACAAGGGAGATAATGAAGCAAGTGCATCAAGGAGGCCTCAAATAGTGAGAGGCCCTTAAACAAAAGTAAAAAGGAGCTCAAAATAAGCCTAGTCCCAGTTAAGGTCAGAGCCCAAAACAGCGAGCAAATATGGCTAAGAAATGATACAAAAACGAGCTAAAAAGAGAGAAAATGGTGCTCACCCTTGAAGACTATGCCTTGGCACCCTTTTGGCTTGAGTTGCAGCACTCCTAGGCCTTGAAGAAGAACCTCCAGCTTCTGAAATGAAGGATGGAAGGGTAGGGCTATGGGTTGATGAAGAAAGGGATGTAGGACGTGAGGGTTTTTTGCTTGGAAATAGAGGAGAGGGATATAATGCAAAGGCTCTTAGGTGATTTTTTTCAACCTCCAAACCAGCAGCTGGAGCTGCTGTTATAAAGGCAAAAGGGGGGGAAAAGGGGGGAAAAAATGGAGGGAAAACCAACAAAGTTTCCCTCCAAAATGGCAACCCCCTCTCGGATACCAAATCCGGGGAAAATGAATACATATTTGTAATGTACCAACCCTGAGGATCATGGCCGGCCAGTTATCCAAGCTGCAAGTGGCCGGCCGGCTACCTCCCATGGCCGGCCGGCCAAGGGTCAAAAGGGTCAATCAACATTAGTGGCCGACCATATGATATTGGTGGCCTCCCATGTGTGCACAACACAACCATGTGGTCAAAAATTGGAGAAAGTAAACTAGGAGAGAGAAAAACCCACTTTTTAGAGGGATTCAAAAGGGTCAAGCAACATTAGTGGCCGGCCAAATGATATTGATGGCCTTCCAAGTGTGTACATCACAAATATGTGATTTAGGGTTCAAGAAAATGGCCCAAGGGTGTTCAACATTGGCTTTGAAGTGAAGAAAATCGGGCGACGGAGGGCGATGAAGGGATAAAGTTGGCTGACAGAACAATTACTGGCCTCCCACCCTTCTACGACCTTCTTACCAATGAAACAGAGGTCCCTGCCAAAAATGAACCAAAACCGATGCAAAATGAAGGTTTGGGGGGCCGAAACGCGCAGTCTGGGGCCCCGAAAATTGACTGTTAGGCACCGAGAGTGGTGTTCGACCACGAAGTTGGTCTCTTGGACCGCAGTGTCCCTCAAAAGGGAGAAAATAAGATGTATGCCAAAAACCAGGGCAAATGGAGGTGGTTAGGCGGTCCCGAACCGAGGCACACGGCCTATGGCTTCGAAAAATCGGAAACTGGGCTCCAAACGGGCAAAATGGCCTACGACCACGAAATGTAGCCTACGGCCACCGAGAGATGATCTACGAGACCTCTCCCTCTCTTCGGTAAGAGAAAACAGAGAAAACAGAGCCTGGTTCGCAAACCGAGGTAAAGCGCAAAAGAGCCCGGAAATCCGGAGGCAAGGCTCGCAGCCGAGACTCTGAAACTTCTGAGCAAGCACAGTATGTAATATCACCGAGTGCTCAATTGGTGACGTCTGAGTCTCAAGGTTGGTCAGAAATGGGGTGTCTACATGATCTCACTCAACCGGTAGTATCCCACAACACTCAGAGAAGTAACCTTGGAAGTTGTGCAATTTTCAGAGAAGCAGAACAGTCAAAGCAGAGGCAAACTTGTGCATGGCAATGACTTTCCGAGCGGAGCCGAGCGCGCATTGCATTGGGCCCTCTTCCTGAGGCCGTTTACTGCTTTCATTAGATTAGTTAATTTGTTAATTAATTAATTGGTCTGTAATAATTAATTAGCTTGTAGGTTAATTAATTTGTATTATTCTTTTGGTCCCTCCGAGCGAGGGTGAATTTGTAATAAGTGTGGGTGCGTGTGTGCATGTCTTCCAACCCTCACTTCTTTCTCCCTTGTACTTACCTGCTTTTGATGGTTAGTATTAGGACATGTTTACTTTAGCATACCTTATGGTATGCATGCGTGCATCATTCATCAGTATTGCATGCACCAGGCTCGGCGCATCATACCATCTGCATAAGTATCTCAAATCTAACTTGAATACATGCTACTTGTGCATTTTCACATGTCATTTATAGACTAGCCGAGCCTACTCTAGTGACATTCCGCATGTGTTACATTAGCCATCTTAACATGAACTAGGATCATGCATATGATTACTAACTAGTTTCTGTTTTGGCTTGGAGTACTCTGTAAGTCCTTTTGCTTTAGCATACCGCATGCGTGTGAGTGTTGCCATAATTGCATGATTACCATGAGGCTAGCTGCTTATGTGATATAACTGCTTGAGTGCCTGTGGATGGAGGTTGAATCACCTAAATTGGGATAACGCATTAAAACTGTGAGTTTTAAGCCCACTAGATAAGTGGCAAAACCATCTTTTCTAAAAGCCCATTCGAGGGTGGCAAAACTTGCATTTTAGCCTACTTGCGAGTAGCAAACCATCTTCAAAACGAACATGCAATGTTTTGTTCCAATTTAGGCGATTTGGTCTATACTTGTTTGCTGTGCGCATAACATAGTAATTCTAGGCTAATAAATGGAATAAGAACACATAACGTTTTCAAAAACGGATATCATGGTTAGTAGAGGCTGATCTTCGGATCGGGCGAGAGGGGGTGCTCATAGCTGACCTTCCCCAATCGTACCCAAGTTCCCGAGCCGAGGCAACTTTGGTGATGACAGACACGTTGCCTTTGGCACCGAGTCAGGGTTTCCTAAATTTCCCCAAAAATAAAATATTTAGGTGGCGACTCTGTATCTGGCAAAGCAGTCCATGTTTGGCACTTCTTTCAAAAAAATCTGTTTTCTCAAAACGATTTGCCAGATTTGGACTCTTTGGTTCAGATTAAGAACCGTGACACAAATCGAGTCCGAACTGTAGTAGCGGGGTCCTTCGCAGACGTGCTACACAGGACCAAAAGGTGCCAACATGAAGGCCCAAAACAACACGCAACCTAGGCTAGTAAACATGGTTTTCATGGCATGTACATGAAGCATAAGAGAGGTCAGCAAACCGGCCAAAAATAGGAATATGGCATGTCAAATAAACCCCAAATAACCACTGAAATGCATCCAATGCATGCAAAAATGATGAGCTCCTTTGGAGGGCTATGCAAGGGGTTACTCAACATGTACAACAAGAACACTTAACATGGAAAAACCAACTCTGGAAATCAATTATGACAGCCCTAAAACTCACCAAATTGGCCTTGAAATGGGTCAATGAAGCATACAATGAAAGGCCTCTTTGAAAGGCCTTGAATGGAATTGTTCTACACATGCATCATTGACATAAAATATGGCAAAAAGGGCTCCAGACAGAGCTAATGCAGACCATAAAACTCACAAAATAAGTCCTGGAATGTGACTTCACAACATGAAAAATGGAGCTCCTTTGGAAGGCCAACAAAGCTAGTAAAGAGAATGAGGGGTGAGAGGGTCACCCCTCTATGATTTTGAAGCTCAAAGGCACATCTAAGCCACTGAAAATCCGCTGGATTTCAGTGGCTAAAAGGCCAAATCAAGGCCAATGCAAGTGCTCACATGCATAGCTCAAAACATGAGGAAATAAGGCATGAAAGGGGGTAGATGACCCCAAACAGAGAAAGTATCTTAAACAAACATGTTTATAAGATCAAAAGGAAATTTTTTCAAGTTTATGAAAAATCTCGAAAATGCTCACAAGTAGGGCTAAGATATGATGGAAAATAAGCCTACAAAGAGGGACAAAGCATACAAGGGTGTAGGAGACCTCAAACAGATAAGTGTCCTTAATTAATATTCAAGAGGAGCTTAAAATATGACACTTTTTAGTTTATGACATAGTCCAGAAGTACTTTCAAGTAAGGCTAATCAATGGAGCAAAAAAAATACAAGTTTAAAGGAAATAGGTGCTTACCCTTGAAGAGCAGCAAAGTTGGAGCTTTTGGACCAAGTTGGCAAACCTTCAACCCTTGAAAATCAGCCCCAAAGTGTTGGAATGGATGGAGGAGGTGTGGTGCTAAGGGTTGTAGTGCAAATGGTCCAAGAAAACTAGGGTTTGGAGGCTCAAGTGTAGAGATATATATATATATAGAGAGAGAGAGAGAGGGTTGTAAGCCTTCAAAGTTGTTCAACCCTTGCCAAAGAAGATCAGCCTCCCCTTTATAGAGGAGAGGCTCTAAAATATCCCAAAAGGGCTTCACATATTCTCCATACACGTGTGTGGAGGATGATCCAATTGCCTCATAACTGGCACAGCTGTGATGCATTCAGAGAGGGCAAAAAGCAAGAAGCAGGCCGGCCATTTCAAGTGGCCGGCCGGCCAATCCCCCTGGTCGGCCAACCAGGGGTCAAAAGGTTCAAGAAGAATTTCTGGCCGGCCACCCCAAAAAGGTGGCCTCCCAGATGAGTGCAACACAACTGTATAGTGAAAAACCAGAAAATGTGACCCAAGAGAGAGAAAAACCAGCTTTTTAACAAGGTTCAAAAGGGTAAAGAAGAATTATTGGTCGGCCTACCCATATTGGTGGCCTCCCAGATGAGCACAAACAATGGTGGTATGAAAAGCCAGAAATTGTGGATCAAAAGTGAGAAAAACCAGCTTTCTGTCAGAAAAATCGGCTTTTGGAGAGAGAAAAAGAGAAAACTGGTTTTATAGGGGAAAAGGTGGCCTCCTACCATCCTACCACCTCCCTAGCAATGAAAATAGAGTCCCTACCAAAAATGGACCAAGACGGATGCAAAACGAGGGTTCGGGGGCCGAAACGTGTAGTCCGGGGCCCCGAAAATAGGCTGTTAGGCACCGGAAGTGGCGTATGACCACAAAGGTGGTCTCCCGGGCCATTGTGTCCCTCTAAAGGGAGGAAAAAAAAGGTGTGTGCCAAAAACCGGAGCAATTAGAGGTAATTAAGCGGTCCCGAACCGAGGTGCACGGCCGACGGCTCCAAAAATCGGAAACTGGCCTCCAAACGGGAAAAATGGCCTACGACCGCGAAACGTAGCCTACGGCCACTGAGGGATGGTCTACGGGACCTCTCCCTCCCTTCGGGAAGAGAAAACAGAGAAAACAGGACTTGGTTCGCAAACCGAGGCAAAACACAAAAGAGTTCTAAAGTTCAGAGGCAAGGCTCACAGCCGAGACTCTGAAACCTCAGAACGAGCACAATATGCATCATCACCGAGGGCTCAATCGGTGACATCTAAGTCTTAAGGTCGGTCAAAAATGGGGTGTCTACAGTTGCCCCTCTTTGACAGAACTCGGAAGTCATAAGTGACGGGAATGAATGTCAAAGCCCAGAGACGACCCATTTTTGACAAGGCCGAAGACTTAGACAAACAGGCAAGATAACAAAGATGTGCCCGCAGGCATGCCCGGAGGCAAGGGGCAAAATGCAAAACGATATGCACAAAGCCGAATATAACTCATGATCATGCAAAGAAAGCTATAACGAAGCATAACATGCAACAGTTTTAAGCAAGCATACACAAATCTAACTACATTACATGCAGAAAGGGTGTAAGAGAATTACTGCAATTCTCACTGCGAATACAGTGTGCATGTGTGATAGATACACAAAGCGAACGTGTGATAGATACACAAAGTGAGTAAGCATGTGTGATAGATACACAAAGGGTGAACACAAGGTGTGATAGATGCACTTAGTGAACAGAGTGTGATGGATACACAAAAGGTGAACACGAAGTGTGATAGTTGCACTTAGTGAACAAGTATGATAGATACACTAAAGGTGAGCACAAAGTGTGATAGATGCACTTAGTGAACAAGTGTGATGGATACACAAAAGGTGAACACGAAGTGTGATAGATGCACTTAGTGAACAAGTGTGATGGATACACAAAAAGTGAACACAAAGTATGATAGATGCACTTAGTGAACAAGTGTGGTGGATACACTGAATGTGAACACGAAGTGTGATAGATGCACCAAGTGAACAGGTGTGATGGATATACTAAAAGTGAACACAAAGTGTGATAGATGCACTATGTGAACAAGTATGATATATACACTAAAGGTGAGCACAAAGTGTGATAGATGCACTTAGTGAACAAGTGTGATGGATACACAAAAGGTGAACACGAAGTGTGATAGATGCACTTAGTGAACAAGTGTGATGGATACACAAAAAGTGAACACAAAGTGTGATAGATGCACTTAGTGAACAAGTGTGATGGATACACTGAATGTGAACACGAAGTGTGATAGATGCACCAAGTGAACAGGTGTGATGGATACACTAAAAGTGAACACAAAGTGTGATAGATGCACTATGTGAACAGCGTATGATAGATACACTGAATGTGAACACGAAGTGTGATAGATGAACCAAGTGAACAGGTGTGATGGATACACTAAAAGTGAACACAAAGTGTGATAGATGCACTATGTGAATAGAGTATGATAGATACTCTGAATGTGAACACGAAGTGTGATAGATGCACCAAGTGAGCAGGGTATGATAGATACACTAGATGTGAACACGAAGTGTGATAGATGCACTTAGTGAACAGAGTATGATTGATATACTAAATATGAACACGAAGTGTGATAGATGCACTTAGTGAACATAGTATGATTGATATACTAAATGTGAACACGAAGTGTGATAGATGCACTTAGTGAACAGAGTATGATTGATATACTAAATGTGAACACGAAGTGTGATAGATGCACTTAATGAACAAGTATGATTGATATACTAAATGTGAACACAAAGTGTGACAGATGCACTTAGTGAACAAGTATGATTGATATACTAAAGATAATGAAGTGTGATGGATACACTAAAGTAAATGACGTGTGTGATGGATACACTAAAGTAAATGAAGTGTGTGATGGATACACTAAAGTAAATAAAATGTGTGATGGATACACAAAATGAGAATGTGTGTGATAGATACAGAAAAATAAATATGTTCGTGATAGATACACAAAATGAGAATGTGTGTGATAGATACACAAAAGTGAGAATGTGTGTGATAGATACACAAAATGAATGAAACGTAATTGATATACTAAGCGAATGAAGCGTGATTGATACGCTAAATGAATGAGAGTGTAATTGATACACTAAGCGAATGAAGTGTGATTGATACACTAAATGAATGAGAGTGTAATTGATACACTGAGCGAATGAAGTGTGATTGATACACTAAATAAATGAGAGTGTAATTGATACACTAAGTGAATGAAGTGTGATTGATACACTAAATGAATGAGAGTGTAATTGATACATTATGCGAATGAAGTGTGATTGATACACTAAATAAACGAGAGTGTAATTGATACACTGAATGAAGTGTGATTGATACACTAAATAAATGATCTTAAACGGAACTTCTTTGAATGAACTGTACATACAATATCGTGCATGAATGAGAAAGAAACTTGATAGGTACAATGCAATACAATGCATGATGTTTAAGGAACGCAATAAACAAGCGTAGCGGCGCTTTAAAAGCACCTCATGGGGTGAGTGGCGATGAACCGCTCTACTCTGACGGAGATCTCCCTTCGTGCTCTTTGAACACTTACCTTCAACTCACAGTACAAAGGCTCTGAAATACTGACAAGGGTTCTTCGCGTAGAACACTTTGGATGCTGCCTTTCTCCCTGATCATATTCACAACTTTTCCTATTCTCCAACGGGGTGACAGACTAGGTTGGTTCGGTATCCAGAATTGAGGTGCATACACGCTATCTCAACCTATGGGGCTTCCATACAGATTTCAAGCCGAGGACCCGCCTCTGGGTATTTAAATCAGACTTTAGTCTCGGAAATCCCGAACCTTTATGTTCTAGGCATCAGCCATTCGAACTCTAGTTTCCACCGTCGCAGTTGGTCTCCTAGGAACTCATTGCAAACATGGCCATGATGCCTCTGGCAGGGAATGGTACTCAAGGAGAGCACTTCTGATTGCCATTCTGGCTTGAAGTAGACTTGATCTTGAGCTTGAGGTAGAGGCACACTCATACTTCGGAGCATTGGCAAGACCTGAAGAGGTACACACGGAATGCAATCTCGGAACTTACTGAAGTTAAAACAAACTCAGATGCTCAACATTTCCTCTTTTCTTTTGCTTTGCAGTCTGGAACCCATATAGCTTTAGATAGGCCCTGACTCTACTGTTCTGACATGACCTAGGTTGAACCCTGCGACTTTATGAAAGAACCAATCCTGTTTTGTACAGATGTGGAGAACGGCACGGCACTCTGAGCGTAAAACGATTTTATTTTTGAAATTGAGAGATGAGTTTTTGACCGGGGTATTGAGCCTACGACTGAACATAGCGCACTACGACTCAACAACGGAAAACAAAAGGTAAATAACCTAAACACATCGAGTAACACTCGAAACGACTAAAAACAAGAATCAAGATAAAACAAAAAGACACGACGCTCAGACGTGCACAGGGAGCCTGTTTTTCTGGGTATTGTTTTCCACCATTTCGCATTTGTGATTCTTACATCACTCGGCCTTCAAGCTCGGTTTTTCTCTCAAAACCCTTTCCTCGCTTTTCCTCTCAGCGCACATCTCTCTATTATTTAATCTTTCATTTTTCTTCCCTCCCCAGGGTGGTTGATGGATAAACAAAAAGTTGTGGGCTCTTGCCCCTAGCACTCAGCTAGATTCTTCTTTTTCTGCGCGCAACTAGTGAATTCCTCCCACAGAGGGGTTGCGCTGCAACTAAGCGTGTAGCGAATCTGCAGCTAACATCAGCTGTCGATGCTCTGTCGGGGAGTTTGGACGTGGTTAGATCTATCCGGATGAGGGAGTGGAATACCTTGATCGATTCCAGTTCATGCTTCGCACTTGGCTTGATACCTCGTTGCTTGGAGGATGAGAGAGCTTTCAGCTCCTTTGTTGACAGTTTCAGCTGTGCCCTTTTCTGGCAAGGAGAGTGCCCTTCTTGGCAAGTATGGTGCCCTTTCTGGCAAATGCATTGGCAACGGGGAAAAGACAGGAAGCCTGACTCAACTGTGCCCTTAGTTCATCATTTTGACTAATTTTTTTGTTTTGATTTTCGACTAAAACAATTTTGACCGACATGAGAGTTAGATTAACATGCTTGTTCAATTTTTTGATTTGAAATCATGCAAGTTAGGTTATGAGTACTGAAAATTTTCCTTTTTGGGTCCAAGAAACGGTCCAGTTTTGGAAAATGGAATACTTTTCCAGAAAAATAGTCAACCTTAGTAAAAAAAATTTTCAAAAATTGTTTTTGCCAACGGCCACTGCTCAACGAGCACGGAACCTACCCTCGAGATACACAACCTCAGATTCGAAGGAAAATTGCCCCTTGCTTGACGGACACTGCATGACAATGGAAAGTTGCCCCTTGTTTGAATAGCACCGCGGCACACTGTATGTCAACGAAAAGTTGCCCCTTGTTTGAATAGCATCGCGGCATGCTGTAGTCAGTCCTCAGAGTGACGAACACAACCGAATTCTCGGATACAGAGAAGACAAAGATGACCAGAACCATCACATGGACATAGTCGGATTTGAAGTGTTTTACGACTGGACTTCAGAATGAAGTTGCCTACGTATCCCAATCACAGGAATCAAGCCTTGCGTAGTTCGGGGTTAAGGTACACTCGTGTATTTAACCTCTCCTTTTGCGCTCTAACTTTTGCCAAGGCCGCCCTTTCGGGTTTTCAACCTTACGAGGTTTGTTCTTCTTTTCTTTTCAATTCTTTTCTTTCTTTTTTCTTTTTTTTTTAATTTTCTTCATTTTTCTTCTCTTTTTTTTTTTTTTTTTTTTTTTTTTTCTGTGCTCTAACTTTTGCCTGGGTCGCCCTTCCGGGTTTTCGGCCCAGCGAGCCTCTCAAGGGTAAAAGTGTAGCTTTGTCCATGTCAAATGATTTTGAGATCCTGAAGACATTTGAATCCAGGAGAATGGCTGCTGTTCGCTGACGATGTAGGAGTCCATCCGATGGGGGTTGAATTTGCTCCTAGTGTTGTGGATAGGAACTCGGTTATCCTTCAGCAATACTTTCTTCTTTCCTCCCTTCTGGGATTTGGCATTCTTGCCGATCTTCATTAGCTTGAGAAACATCCCAATTTTTTTGACTCTTCGAGCACATCTGACATTTTTGCCCCAAGTTTGAGGGCTTTTGATCTAGCTTCCCAAGCTTCCTTTGACTTTCTTGCCCCTGGTTCGTGGGCCGCTTCAAATCTGGCCACACAGGCCTCGCATTGTGGTTGACCGTTGAACATTCTGAATCCAAGTTCAAGGTTTGAAAGCAAGGGGTCGAGTCTCGAGACTGAGAGCGATCCTAGGCTGCATAATCTCAAGAGCGATTCCACACAGGTCTTTGCAGAACCGCGCAAAACATTTTTTGAAATCTTTTAAGAAAGTGACTAGTCGCTCGCGCTGAAGACAATGTAGAACCAATCTGGATCAAGCTAGGATCCTTCTCAGTAGTCACATTAACAAGCATGATCTCATTCATTAAGGGCTTAGCATGCCTCTCTTTCTCTTAGTTGATCAAATTTTTGCAAATCCCGAGGAATTCCTTCCTCTTTGTTTTCATCACAATGTTAAAAAAGTTTTGAAAAACTTAGGTCAATGCAACAATTTTAAGGCACAGAAGAGCAGGTGAAAAGTACTGCTGCTTCATTCAAATTTTTTGGCACAATTAGCGCAAGGCAGAAACAAACACAAGGGTGTGAAAATCACTGCTGTTTCATTCAGATCTGTTGGCACAACTGGCTCCCTGGTAGAAACAGACTCAAAAGAAAACAAAAGGACAAACACAAAACAAAATAGTGATATCCGAAGTAACACCCCCGGAATCACCCGACTTCTATATAACAGGATTGATTAGATACAACAAGACAGACCTTTAATCAAAAAGACTGACTCAAAACAAAGATACAGACTCAAAACAAAACCACAGAACTGACTCAACACCCAAGTTAGAAGCTACAAAAACCAGCATTCGCAAATGCTCAAAATAGTGCGTGCCACACGCCACATCTGGAGTAAACTGAGTGCCGCCCGCAGGTGGTTCATCCCTTGATCACATATTCGCACTATCCCCCAAGTTCACTGATCCAATGGCGATAGACTTTGCTGAGCTGGTGCGGCGATGACCTTGTTGTCAAACAGATCCTGTACATCATGGCGCAGACGAAAACAATTGTCAGTATCATGACCGATTTGTTGATGGTAGGCGCAGTACTTAGTCTAGTCATGCTTTGGAGGGATAGGATCGGGTAGAGGCCGTTGTTTCAATGGTTTCTGATATCCCTTTCGGAGTAAGGCCTCTAGGGCCTTTAACAAAGGCATATAAAGTGGGGTAGAAACCCTCTTGACTCGAGGTGGATATTTGGTTTTTTGTGAGCTACTTCCGGACGCACCGGTGAACGGGGTAGCTGTTTTTGATGTGGTGGTGGTAATCATGCCCACTTCAAAAGATCTTGCAGCTGCATCACCACTGGTGGTCGCATTTGAACTGCGGGAAAACGCCTTCCTAGGCTGCTCTTTCACCTGGTCAAGAAGGCCCTGCTTCATAGCGTCCTCAATCTATACTCCCATCTCATGTAAGTCTAAAAAGGTGGGAAAGGGGAGAACGATCATTTTCTGCATAAGCTTGGGCTGGAGATTGCGCACAATCATCCGAATTTGATCATTGTCAGTGGGCCTAAGGGTCATCATTGAGGCCTTGGCCCTCCAGCGGGCTACGAAATCAGAAAAACTCTCTTTAGGCTTTTGCTTTGTTGTCTCAAGATCACGAGTTGTAATCTCGATTTGTGTTATAAGAGTACTGCGCAACGAAGGCCTCGGCCATCTCATCGCAGTTCCGTTTGACATCATCTTCTAATTTTGCGTACCAGATGGCCGCCACCCCTGACAAGGTCCGGCCAAATAATGAAAGTTTCTATAGTCTGGTGAGGCCCATCGGCCTTAATATGTCTGAAAATAGCCGTAAGTGCACCATGGGATCCCCGGACCCGTCAAAGCGGTCGATATGTGGCATTTTAAAGCGGTCTGGCAGCGTCACGGCTACATCGGTATACCCATCCTCAATGTCCGGGATGGACTTGACGCCCTGAGATTTCTTGAACAACTTTTCAAGCTTGCTCACCTTCAATGCTGTGGGGTCCACTTCGGATTCAAAGGGAGAATCCGACAGGTTGGTGGGTGTTTTGGATAATTGGGGTAGGATTGGGGACGGAGCCGGTCCTGTCGGAATGTCAGTATCTCCCTGGACATTTGGTGCCTCCTCGGGTGTTGGAACTCCTAGTGAGGGAGGGGCTTGGTGCGAAGCAGACGCTCCGGTTTGCTGCTGTAGCCGGGTAATTAACTCTGCCTGTTGAGCCATGATCGCAGCTTGCTGTTTGGTAAATTCCGTCTGGCGGGCAGCGTCTTGCTGCATGAGTTTCATACTTTCTTGGAGTTGACGCATCATTTTCTCCATCCCTGCCATGTTCTGCTGTTTCGGCTGACTGACTGGTATATCTATCTCTGTGATAAAAATTGAGGCCTCAGCCTGACTGTTCACTGGTGGGGTGAATAAGGGCCACTAATCTGGTAACTGCTGAATCGGTGATCTGTGCCTAACTGGCCCCTTTTACCCTGCCTCTGGCAAAGGAACACTGATTTGCCCTTGAACTGAATCTCCGACCTGACAAAGTCTATCAACACGGATCCAATATACCCGGAGGATATTGGAGCCCTCTGAAGCTATAGTTCCACGACTACCTAGCAAAGAGAAAACATGCAGCATCTCAGCCTGATTTTACCAAAACAGATATGAGCAGCCGAATAACTATGCTCTCTACTGAATTCTGCCCCCAAAATTCTGCCTCAAATCTGATACCCTTGGGTAAAACTGATTCTTCGCATACTGATGCCCGCAGGCCTGATACGTAGACTTGTAAACTGTTACTTGCATTCCTGTAGGGACACACCCTAAAAGAACATAGCAAGCAAGTGAGAGCCAAAACACCCCTATGTTGGGGTAGGGTTTCCCTGTCCTATTTTGTCCGGAGCTAGGGTTTCACTATGCACGCAGCGGTTTCAAACAACCTACAATCGGGTAAGCAACCTGTCCTAGTTTGGAATGGTCACTATGGATTCCAAATATGCACTAGGTTGAATGGTCAAAAAGGGTGCCCCGGTAAAACCGGGGTTTGTGTTCCCGTCGTGGTAGAGCCCGCAACCGGTCAGCCTTATGGCACGCTTCGCAAAGCGAGCCTCTGGCAAACCGTTCAGGAATAACATACGGAAAATACAGTGTCCTAGGCGCACCAATGCAAATGCAATGCAAAGAAACACATAAGTGTAATCAAAACCAGATATCATGAGTTCGAGTCAAGTTCTCTAACTCCCCAGCAGAGTCGCCCGAAACTGTAGACGTCCCCGAAAGTCCCGGGAGGGGATCCCCCCCTGTTTTGTTCATATGGGCTCACTACAGTTTAGGACTCAATGTCACGGTCCTGTATCTAATCTCGCAGAGTGCAATGCAAGACCGATAAAATCATCAAAGAGTCCAAATCCGGCAAATCGTTTTTGAAAACAGATTTTTTGAAAGAAGTGCCAAATATGGACTGCTTTGCCAGATACAGAGTTGCCACCTAAATATTTATTTTGCGGGAGTTTAGGAAACCCTGACTCGTTGCCTAAGGCCACGTGTCCGTCATCACCAAAGGTGCCTCGGCTCGGGAACTTGTGTACGATTGGGGAAGGTCACTTCGTGAGCACCCCCACTCGCCCGATCAAAGATCGGCCTCTACTAACCATGATATCTACTTTTGAAAATATTATGCGTTCTTATTCCGGTTATTAGTCTAGATTTACTATGTGATGCGCACAACATATAAATATAGACTGGATCGCCTGAATTGGAACAACACATCTCATGTTTGTTTATTTTGAAAATGGTTTGATGGTGCTACTCGCAAGTAGGCTAAGACGTGGATTTGCCACCCTTGGGTGGGCTTAGAAAACATGATTTTTCCACTATCTAGTGGGCTTAAAACTCACAGTCAATGCATTATTCCAATTCAGATAATCCAACCTTCACCCACAGGCATTCAGGCAGATATATCACATAAGCAATTAGCCTTATGGTAAGCATGCTATCATGGCAGTCACTCACACACATGCAAGGATGCTAAAGCATAAACACTTACCGAGTACTCTAAGCCAAAACAAAAGCTATGTTAGAAATCCGTGCATGATCCTAACTATATAGAAATGCCTAATGCAACACATGCAAAAATGCAAGTACAATAGGCTCGGTTATTCTAAACATGGCATATGAAATGCAACGGATAATATGTATTCAACTCGGAATTGAAATACAAATGCAGTTAGTATGATGCGCCGAGCCCGGTGCATGCAATACAGATGAATGATGCAAACATGCAAACATAAGTATGCTAATTGAAACATGCCCTAATCTAACCATCATAAGCTGGTAAATAAAAGGGAAAAAGACGTGGGGTTGGAAGACATACATCACACACACGCACACTTATTACAATTGTGCCCTCGTTCGGAGGGTCTGAGTAAATAATACAGTCCAAATAATAATTACAGTCCGAATGAATAATTACACATTACAAAAGCCTAATTACATAACAATTTAACTAGGAAAGAAAGTAAATAGCGTGCAAGCTACAAAATGGACTGCCTCAGCTCTTGTTCCGAATGATGAATGATGCATGCTTGAGTTGCCTGGCGCGGAAATCCATTGCGATGCCCCGATTCACCTCTGTTTGCAATTAATCCCGGAATGCTATGCAAGGCTTTAGAAAGCTGCTGATTTCTGATTTGCTGCAATAGAGAGCAAGAAGGAGGTACAACAAAGTATTTTCACATATGTATGCATGACTACTCTTCAGGGAGTGTAGTCCTCGATCCTCGTGCCACCAATCACGCATCTTGATGCATGATGGCCGAGGAGTCGAATTGCACAACTCGATGTTAAATGAATGCGCATATAAACACAACAAGACCTAAACTCTATCATGGGTAATCCGGAGTGTCGGTGACCGGGAATTGAGACACGTTCCGTCACTCGGAGTACGAAACGTCCCTCGTTTCCCGTGCTTGGACTAACTCCTATCCCAAACACAATGCAAATGGGATGGCATACACAATGCGACTAACATACAACCTAGCATACGCAATGCTATGAACCGAAATGGCATACACAATGCAGGATGTAACATGGCATACACAATGGTCTAACATGCAACCTAGCACACGCAATGCTATGGACCGAAACGGCATACACAATGCACGATGGACTTACACCAACATGAATGGACCTCAGCCACACTCACATCAGTGGCCATGAGATGGAAAAGAGACAACCGAAATGCGTGCACACGTGCATGCATACCGAGGACCGAACTTAAGGCATAAAATGCCACTCTACCAAAGCATGGCAAGGGATGAAAGATGGCAGACAAACATGTAATTTCCAGCACTGAAACATGATGCTAAATGGTCCCGAAACATGGAAATATGGCACCCGATGCAAGCTAGGGGGCCCGGGTACCGAAACTAGTGAAGTGCGTTACTCTAGAGGTACCCAAAGCAATGCACCAAAGGCAAAACCAACCCCAAATAGACCCTAGGCAGGTCTGAAGCAATGAGGAAATGGCCTAAAATGATGGCTCGGAATGCAACAAGATGGAGCTTATTCAATGGTCGGTAAATGGGGCATAAAAGCCCGACCCTCAAACGCATTTAAAGAGACGAAAACATGGCAACATGGCATTCAAACAGGCTCTGAAATGTGATGAATAATAGCCTCAAAACATGAACACACCTCAGTATATGCATGCAATGAAACTCAAAACTCGAAGCTAGGCAAATGCATTGAACTACAAGTATGCAAAATAGACATCATTCGACCACGAGGCCTAAAAACAGAGCTAGGGTAGTCCGAAATAAGCACAATGTTAGTTCAAAGCAGGACCAAAAGGTGCTAACATGAAGGGCCAAAACAACACGCAACCTAGGCTAGTAAACATGGTTTTCATGGCATGTACATGAAGCATAAGAAAGGTCACCAAACCAGCCAAAAAAAGGGATATGACATGTCAAATAAACCCCAAATAACCACTGAAATGCATCCAATGCATGCAAAAATAATGAGCTCCTTTGGAGGGCCATGCAAGGGGTTACTCAACACATACAACAAGAACACTTAACATGGCAAAACCAACTCTAGAAATCAATTATGACAGCCCTAAAACTCACCAAATTGGCCCTGAAATGGGTCAATGAAGCATACAATGAAAGGCCCCTTTGAAAGGCCTTGAATGGAATTGTTCTACATATGCATCATAGACATAAAATATGGCAAAAAGGGCTCCGGACAGAGCTAATGCAGACCATAAAACTCACAAAATAAGTCCTGGAATGTGACTTCACAACATGAAAAATGGAGCTCCTTTGGAAGGCCAACAAAGCTAGTAAAGAGAATGAGGGGTGAGAGGGTCACCCCTCTATGATTTTGAAGCTCAAAGGCACATCTAAGCCACTGATAATCCGCTGGATTTCAGTGGCTAAAAGGCCAAATCAAGGCCAATGCAAGTGCTCACATGCATAGCTCAAAACATGAGGAAATAAGGCATAAAAGGGGGTAGATGACCCCAAACAGAGAAAGTATCTTAAACAAATATGTTTATAAGCTCAAAAGGAAACTTTTTCAAGTTTATGAAAAATCTCAAAAATGCTCACAAGTAGGGCTAAGATATGATGGAAAATAAGCCTACAAAGAGGGACAAAGCATACAAGAGTGTAGGAGACCTCAAATAGAAAAGTATCCTTAATCAATATTCAAGAGGAGGTCAAAATATGACACTTTTTAGTTTATGAAAAAGTCCAGAAATACTTGAAAGTAAGGCTAATCAATGGAGCAAAAAAAAAACAAGTTTAAGGGAAATAGGTGCTTACCCTTGAAGAGCAGCAAAGCTGGAGCTTTTGGACCAAGTTGGCAAACCTTCAACCCTTGAAAATCAGTCCCAAAGTACTGGAATTGATGGAGGAGTTTTGGTGCTAAGGGTTGTAGTGCAAATGGTCAAAGAAAACTAAGGTTTGGAGGCTCAAGTGAGAGAGAGTTGTAAGCTTTCAAAGTTGTTCAACTCTTGCCAAAGAAGATCAACCTCCCTTTTATAGAGGAGAGGCTCTAAAATATCCCAAAAGGGCTTCACATGTATGGAGGATGGTCCAATTGCCTCACAGCTGGCATAGCTGTGATGCATTCAGAGAGGGCAAAAAGCAAGAAGCAGGCCGGCCAGTTCAAGTGGTCGGCTGGCCACTCCCCCTGGTCGGCCGACCAGGGGTCAAAAGGTTCAAGAAGAATTTCTGGCCGGCCACCCCAAAAAGGTGGCCTTCCAGATGAGTGCAACACAGCTGTATAGTGAAAAACCAGAAAATGTGACCTAGGAGAGAAAAAAATCAGCTTTTTAGCAAGGTTCAAAAGGGTCAAGATGAATTGCTGGTCGGCCTACCCATATTGGTGGCCTCTCAGATGAGCACAACACAATGGTGGTATGAAAAGCCAGAAATTGTGGATCAAAAGTGAGAAAAACCAGCTTTCTGTCAGAAAAATCGGCTTTTGGAGAGAGAAAAAGAGAAAACTGGTTTTTCAAGGGAAAAGGTGGCCTCCCACCATCCTACCACCTCCCTAGCAATGAAAATAGGGTTCCTACCAAAAATGGACCAAGATGGATACAAAACGAGGGTTCGGGGCCAAAACGCGCAGTCCGGGGCCCCGAAAATAGGCTATTAGGCACCGAAAGTGGCGTACGACCACGAAGGTGCTCTCCCGGGCCACAGCGTCCCTCTAAAGGGAGGAAAAAAAGGTGTGTGCCAAAAACCGAAGCAATCAGAGGTAATTAAGCAGTTCCGAACCGAGGCGCACGGCCGACGGCTTCAAAAATCAGAAACTGACCTCCAAACGGGAAAAATGGCCTATGACTGCAAAACGTAGCCTACGGCCACTGAGAGATGGTCTACGGGACCTCTCCCTCCCTTCGGGAAGAGAAAACAGAGAAAACAGGACTTGGTTCGCAAATCGAGACAAAACACAAAAGAGCCCCGAAGTTCGGAGGCAAGGCTCGCAGCCGAGACTCTAAAACTTCAGAACGAGCACAATATGCATCATCACCGAGCGCTCAATCGGTGACATTTGAGTCTTAAGGTCGGTCAAAAATGGGGTGTCTACATAACACAACTTTGATTCCTAAATACATAGAGCTTTTGTCTATTTGTCTATTTTGCTGACTTAGGCATTGGAGAGGTATCCGGTACACACCCGCCAGCTAGCTCACGTTTGTGTTTTCAGGGAATAAAGCGACGTCGTATGGAGAAGCGCAGACTTGATCAATAGGATTATACAAGAAGGTTTATTCCTTTCCTGTACAAAATATTTTATCTTTTAATCCAGTCTAGATAGATAATCCTATTGCATATAGATAATCCTGTTGCATATGCATTTCCAATTAAATTATGATTGCATCTTAATTAATTTTGTATTGATTAAGATAAACGTGTCAATCATCAGACAACTTCCTCAACCGCTTTATTTTTATAAATATAGTTAATTCAATCTCTATCACTCCCTTACCCAATTAAGTTTTTTTAAATGTTCAATAAAATCAAAAAATTAAGACCTAAATTTAGTGCAGACAACCCTCTTATGCATGTCCAATTAAAACATGATCCCTTCTCAATTAGGTGACTCTTTTACTTAGGTGGGAGAATCGTGTTATATCATGTTATTTTCATGTCGTGTTATTATAAATTTGTATCCAAAATATTTTGACACTAATATGACCTATTTAATTAAATATATCTATTATCTTGACTCTGACATGATCTATTTATAATCGTGTCAACTGAAACACGACTCACTTAACATAACATAATAATTTGTTTTAAATTATAAGCAGATAAGTACAATGTTTTAACCTACATACATAATGATAGTATGTTTAAATATTAACACCTACAAGAATAATATATAGGAAAAATTATATTTAAGTGGATTTAACTCAAAGTAATTGTATTTGAATAAAGATGCAAGTTACACCGAGTTATATCTCATGCCACATATTTTACTTGCACAAGACACATATTTACTTTTAACTTCATTAAAATGTAATTATTTTGAGTTACTCATATTTAAATATTTTTTTTTCTTAACAGATATGCTAATATTTATGAAAATAATTTAAAATATTCATTACTAATCATCCACACATCCAATTCGAATTATTGTCGAATTATTGTCTCCCATTAATATCCAAACATCTAACAAAATTTTAAAAACAAAATAAGTTTTCTTCAAATACCATAATATATAATTTAATGCCTAAGCATAAAGCATTTAATATATTATATTTTATAACTACTAGATTTAAGTTGTATTTGAATTAATTGTGAGTTAATAATGAGTTTGTGTCTACATGTCCACACAAATTATTATAAAGATCAAACGAGTCATGTTCAAGTTATACATATTTAACCTTAACACATCCTATTTAATATTCAAATTATTATATCACGTTATATTCATGCTTGTGTCGAAATAATTTTCAATAATCACATATACGATTCGAGTCGTTGTAATAGGTTGATGCCGAATTGCCAGCTCTGTTTTTTCACTCCAGCATTTCCAATCAAATCATGATCTCATCTCAATTAATTTTGCATTGATTGGGACAGCCGTTTTAGACTGCAGACCTTTTCAACAACTTTTATTTAAACAGTTACAAATAAAAAAGTTCAGTCTCTACCGTTCTCTCAAGGTATTGAAATTTTTTTGAAAATATTAATAACGACAAAAATTCCTACTTTTATAAATATTTCGGTAATGATTAGTGGTCACAAATTCCGTAGTTTAATTGATCCGAAAATATCAAAACGATGTTATTTTGAGTACAAAACAATTCCGAAAATGTCAAAACGACGTCATTTTGATATTTTCGGACCCTTTGAGCCATATAATTTGTGGCCACCAAACATTTTCCTAAATATTTTTGGGATACAATTTTACTTCTTTTGTCTTTATTAAATTAAAATACAATATATATTTTCCAATTTTTAAGATTGTTTAATCTAGACAGACTTTAAAAATAAAAACAAAAATAAGATAAATTTTTAAGAAGTTCACTGAAATGAAAATAAACACACAAAAAACCCCGTTATAAATTGATGCAAAAAAAAAAAAAAATCTAAAACAAATTATAATCATAAATAAAATTAATATTTTTGAAAATTTTAACTAGAGTGTTTTTGAAAAGTATTTTCAAGCCATAATAGAATAGTATATGTCTATAACATCTCAATGCTTATTTCAAAATTAAAAAGCAATTTATAAATAAAATTTTTATATAACAATTTCTACTAGAGATGTGTCAATGAAAATTTTAGAAATAGTAAGTGATTTTCATTTTTGATTTAAAATTAATGAATATTAATTTAACATATGTTAATTTTATGTAATAATTTTTTTATTTACATATCATAATTTTTTAAAATTAGTGAGTAAATATTCTTTGCAATAAACAAGATAATTTCAATATTGCCATGTAACAAAAACCGGAAAAGGGGTCACTGTTGTATTTTTGAGCACAACAGTGACTGTGGTGCCTTTGTTTGAGCTGTATTATAACCTTATTTTTATGATCCAAACCGTCGATTTTGTAAGATTTGTTGAGTACTTCATGCTTACCAAAAATCATATTAATCGGATATCAACAACCATATGATCGCTAACTAAAAAAAATAAATAATAAGTTTTTCTTTTGAGAAATAGTATAAATAATATGCTATTCGATCATATAGTTATTGATATCAGATTAATATGATTTTTGATGGGCATGAAGTACTCAACAAATTTTACAATATAAAACGATTTAGATCATAAAAATAAGATCATAATACACCTCAATCGAAAGTACCACAGTCACTGCTGTGCTTTGAGCATTGCAGGACCCTGTTCCAAACAAACCTTGATACAATGACAAAATGCATGGTCCCACACTAGATTAAAGGAAATTACATGAATGGTATAGACAAAAGGTTTGGTTCGTTGGGGAGCACAGATCCACCGTTGGATGCGTTAAATGTTTCCCAGATTAAAGATTGAAAGCATTTTGAACTTTATCCCATTGTAACTATTATTTTTATGTGTCAGCGACAGAAAAACATAGCCCATTTTAGCAATGGACAAGTCATTTGGGGTACGTGGCGAACATGCAGAAGAACGAGACGTAAACAAACAGAAAAGCAGCGCTGACCAATAGGATTGGTTCGGTGGTAGCCTTTCAATCTCTCTTTTAAGGTTCAGCAGTGATTTATTCCCTAAAATTAAGATTTTCATTGAGTTTTAATGATATAGAAAATCAAAAAAATAAATAATAATAAGGCTAAAACATCATAATAGATGAGGCTCACACACAAATGTGAGCTATCAGAGCTCTTTTCTAGAGCACTCAAACATTGCTCTTTAAAGTTTGGGTTTGAGTTTTTGTACTTTTTTATTAGAGTTAAATATACTCTTTAATATTTGGAGTACATGGGTCTAAGTTTCGGCTCCGATATAGGTATAGTGAGATTTGTTACCTATATACTATAGGTGTTAAGAGATAATATTTCTTAATGGATATGTTGAAGCAACCTATCTACATATCTAACATTAAATAAAAGAAAAGCAGCGCTGATCCTCTACACTCGGCAAATGGGACCATAAACACCCCTGGTTGACCGTGCTATTACTGATATTAAGGGAAATGTTGTATTCACCCATGTTTTGTTATTCATTGTTAAAAATAAAAAATAAAAAATAAAAAATAAAACTATTTATGATTAGTATTTTTTAAAGTAAAAATTTAATAAAAATAAATAATAATCTGCTTTTTACTCCAAAAGTATAATACGGTGAATATATATATATATATATATATAACCTTTAATATTAAAGAGAATTGTATAAATAAGGAAATTAAAAAATAAGACCAACCTCAATAGGAAATTTATAGACACGCCATTGTTTACGTGATACTTTTATAATAAATTACAACACAAACTAGGGATGTGTGTGAACTATGGAATTTAGTAGATATTTGAAAAGTAAAAGAAAAATGTAAGAAAAGTATGAATTAAAAATAATTACATTTTACACATGTTTTCATTTTTATTTTTCAAAATTTTATTTAAAATTCATGCACCAAACACAACTTAAGTGAATGTCACTTATTTTTCAACTATCTGACAAAAGTGAGTCATCGATATATTGTATCACTAAAAATTTCCATTACATGATTTGGTTATCATATAATCAATGCTACATCATACTCTGAAACTTTTGAATAACGTGTTAATAACAATTATAGAGACACTAGTTAAAGGTGTGTAAACATATTTTGATTTTAATAAATATCTAATTTTAAATTGATGTATTATTGTCCTATTTTGATGATTTGATTTGTAAATTTTCTAAACTTCTGAAGTGTACATTCATTATTAAAAAATAAAGAAAATCAAATAGATTCGATAATTATAACTACATAATTTTATTGTACTTATTTTTAGAAAATAACGACACATAAGAATTAGTTGCATAAATGAAACAAAAACATTTGGTATTGGGGTATGGTGTGCATAGTGCTCACAATAAATGAGAAATAACAAAAAATACACGGCGAGTCATTTAGTCTCTCAATTACTTAATAAAAGAGAGTTAATTTTATTTCACTCATAAAAAATTTTAATATCACTAATTGGGAGGATCATGGGAACAATATCAAATAATACCCCCATATTACTAAGTAATAATCACTCCAAAAACATGGGTGGGTTACACATATGCATGATATGATATAGTTATATAATAATTTGCACAAGAAGAAGAAGGCAAGGCAGGGTAGGGTATGGTAGGGTGTGGGTGTGTCTATTCATTTTTCATGTTCATGCTGCGCTCGACAGTTTCTGCATTTTGTTTAACGGATTGCTTTGTTTCTTGAGCAGCAGCCTTGCCATTGCCAACAACGGTCTCCTTGATCTTTTGAGTGGTGTCCTTGACTGCATCCCATGCGTCTCCTGCTCTTTGCTTGGCTTTCTCTGCTAAATCCTGCGCTGTCTCCGCCACCGTCCCTGCTGTCTCTTTTGTTTTTTCGGTCATCTTCAAAACCAGATTAACATTAAAAAAAGTTGCAAAATATATTTATAGTTTTACCTTTACCTATATAGTTGCATTATAATTATATTTCAAGAAAGAGCGACATTGTAACTTAATCAGAAGTGTAAGAGATTAATTATTATTATTATTTTTAAAGTGCAATTGATAAATCAAGAATTATGTAACATTTAGCCTAAAACATAAATGTGTAAAATGTAGTTAACTCAAAAGAATATATAAAGGAAAAGACCAAAAAAAAAAAAAAAACTCTGGTAATTACTAGTAAATGTGTTTACTTACATCTTCGGCAGTAGAGGCAACTTTATTTTTGACATCTTGGCCGGCATTCATTGCCTCATTGGCACCTTGTTTCGCTGCATCAGCAGCCTTGTCATATGCCTGTGTACTAACTCTAGCCTCTTGGCGAAAACTTGCCTGTAATTATTGATTTCCAATATAGTTATTAAAGCACCCTTCAATTGATATAGCCAGCCCTATAGTTTCAATTAGAATCACAGCTGATATTATCTAACACTTCCTAAACATTTTCTTCATAATAAGAATGATGGAATTTATTCAGAAAGTGAGTATGTGGTATAGATTAAAACTTATCATCATATTTTGAATTTGGTCCATACAATTTAAATTTTGGATGATTTTCTGGGATAGTCAGGGCCGGCCCTGGGCATAGGCCCATCAGGCCATGGCTTAGTGTTCCTCAAAATACATCCAAAAAAAGACCCCATGTTATTATAACTTAGTGTAATATATTAGGTATGTTTTAAATAAAAAAAATAAAAAATTAAAGAATCCAAACTAATTTAAAATAAATTGACCCATTGAAAAATTAAAAGACTTATTCAAAATTAAAAGGACCTCTCTCTCCCTATCAAATTCCTACCCTAACTCTTTTGATACAAATCTTTTGTCCTTTACCTTCAAAAATTTTTTTTGATTGAATAAAAAAAAATGTGAAAAACTCTAAATTATCTAGTGATATTTATTAGTTCATTACATTATTGACTTTAGGCTTCGAAAATCTCATGACCAGGCCTGGGGATAGTAATACTAGGTAAACAATTAGGACATTTTATGTTCAAGTTTTTCGTCCGAAATGTGAGGATAGTGGTAACACATATTTGATATTTAAAGAAGATTTCTCATTATATAAAATTTAAGAAGAAGAAGAAGAAGAAGAAAAAGATTTCTCATTATATAAAATTTAAGAAGAAGAAGAAGAAGAAGAAGAAGAAGAACCTGGAGAGGACGTGGTGCAACGGAAACAAAAATCCTAGAGCTCCATGGATTTCGTAATGCCATTGCACCGGCATGGTTGGATTTAGTAAGGATGGATGTGAAGCCCATGCTTGTCATTTTTAATTTAAAATTTTTGTTTCAATCTCTTTCTTGTTTGTGAAGGGATTCTCTTCTAATCTGATTGTTCTCTTCATTCGCTCAGCTGAAGGACAGGCAAATAATATATATATATATGCAGACCACAGTGTGGCCTCCATCTAAGGAGTTGTGTCGAGCTTTGCGATTTTCTCTCATTTGTGTGGTTAGAATGTTGAAATTCTTGGGAAGACGCAATGGGTGACCCAGTATTTCAGATTGGTTTGTTGTTTGTTTCCCGGTATTCTCTGACATCTAACGGCAAATGAATAAGCTTTTCTGAAAGTCCACATGGTAGACTCATTACCATAAGTATATGATTCGGTAAAAAAAAAAATTAAATTAAATTGAATAAATAATTATAATCACATGATTTTAATACTGGTAATTTTTCATAATAATATAAAAAAAAAATATAAATAAATTAAATAGAAATGACAAAATAATTTTTTATTAAAATGATGAAATAGAGAATAAATGACACAAGTAAAAATACATAAATGAATTAGATTACATTACTAATAGAACAAATTATTAACATCAATAACTAAAGATTAGAACTTATCTTTGTAAACTAGATATTGAAAAAATTAAGAATAAATGATAAGAAAAGAAGCAAATCAAAACCTACACTCGACAGTTTCTTTAAAACAGATTCACTGTTTCCCGATGGATGCTGGAGGTACGCCGGCATTTGTCTCCTAAGATACGACGGTTAAAATCAGTTAATACAGAAGCACCTTCTGAATACCTTCGGCGAATTGGACAATGATTGCACTCTCTCTAGCAAGAACCAAAGAAGAGGTTAGCAAAAGAAGATAGGAAAAATTTTCTTTGGTGAGAAAAAAACATCTGTAATTTTTTTTTATCTCATAACATTATCTTCATTTTCCATCAAAAGCCTCTCCAAAAATCCTTCTTCCAAGTTGGAGGGAAAATGCCTCTATTTATACAAGTAGAGGAATTCCTAGCCATGAAGGCTATACATCAATAGGGCTATCAAATACTATCAACTCTAGTCATTAGGGCTAGAGTTATAAATGTTCAAAACTCCAAAACCATTATATAAATCATAACATGTATATAATGCATAAATTTTGAAAATTAAACTAAATGGGTTGCGAAATGGATACAGGTGTTGGGTTACAACCCGATCCAAGCACAATATCAAACACATGCACAAACTAAGCTCAGCACAGCTCAGCCCAAAGCTCAAGACTAGGTCTAAGTCCAAGTCTAAAACCAAACCCAGAACATGCACAAGTACAAGTCTAGGTCCAGTTCAGACCTAGACTAAGTCCAAATCTAAACACAATTTTACTGATGTCCACTTTATGAGATAATTCTCATTCACAATTTAATGGTTTCGGCTCATTATTTTTGTATTACAACCTTTTCATTTAAAAGAATACAAAACTATTCAAACCAACTTGAACCAGCGGTTGGTCCTACTTTAATTTCAAATTAAAGTTGTCAAAAAATTATTATTTTTCAAAATTTAATATATATTTTTTAATAAATAAATAAATAAATGGTCTAGTTTCAAAATGAGTGCAACCCAATATGATCCATTAAGGGCTCATATTGGTCTTGTCTCAACGATCAAAGCCGTTCATCTTGTGGGGTTTGCTGAGTATATTATTAATATCAAAAATTAAATTGATTGAATATCGATAATCACTTGATCGAATCATATTTATCTAAAATAAATAAATTGACTATCTTTAAAATCATACAATGCATCTATATTTTTTCAAAAAAATGTGATCTGATGGATTTAATTTTTAATATGAATAACACATTTGATAAGTCTTATCAAATGAACGATTTCAATCGTTCAAATTGGCCAAATATAGACCCATAATGAGCTGGACTTGACCTCTATATCCTGATGAAGTACTCAAGGGGCTTTGTGGCCTTTCAAAATCATACTTATCATTCTTTTTTTTTGTTTTAAAGAAAAAAGGATAAATAGGATCAATCTGATTTCATTCAAATGTGCTAATAATTATGGATGTATACAATCAAATAAGAAATATAATATATATATACTAGCATGGTAGTCGTACTATGTAGGGTCTTTAATAAATACATAAAAATTAATTTAAAATTAAATAATAAAAATAATAAATATATATTATAATGGTTTTAAATCAAGTAATTTTACTATTTTTGTCAAGTCTACATTTTTTTTATTGTTTTTTTCTTTTTTGTCAACTCCGTTTCTAGTTATTCTCACCTATCCACAAGTCAATTTCTCTTATCCGATCAAATTTTAACTCAACTATTTTCACCTTTGTTATTTTAACTTAGTCGATGCCTCTTTATAAAAACCATTATATTTGATTATAAATCTTTTGCTATATTTAACCTCTTTTCTAGTTATTCTCACCTGTGTGCTCGTCAACTTCTCCTACCCGATCAAGGTTTAACTCAATTTAGCTATCTTCACCTTTGTTATCCTAATTTAGTCGATACCCTTTCATAAAAACCATTATATTTTATTATAAATCTTGTCCTTACTACTAAAATTAGTATATTTAGGCCTTATTTGGGAATGATATATTTAAGTAAAAAGTCAAAGAGTTACTATAAAAAGTCACTAAAGAATTTAATTTCCAAACCAACTCTTATTTTCATATTTATCTCTTTTCATATTTTTTCATTTGCTATATATTCCTTTAAAATAAATAAAATAAAAAAATTTGAGACGAAACTAAAATATATAAGGAAAAGATATTAAAAACAAAGAATACCTATGTGATTTTGACTTTGTTGGATATTACGATCGAAGTTATACTTAAGGTGTGTTTGATTGGATAAACTTGATAAGGGGGGATTAAAATTCATCGGACTTGAATCCTGAGACTGTAAATCCCTCGGACTATTTACTTGGATTGGATGTATATCCTGTGTTTGTTTTCTCATGGAATTAGATGTTTGGAAATGACTATTTTTAGTGAATCCATTGCTTGGTTGGACGGACTGAATATGATAAATGAACAAAAGACTATTTTACCATTTTTCAATTGTTTACTAAGTAATAGCAATATTAAACATATCTTTAATATTTCAACTATTTTTAGTTAGTTTAAATAAAAAATTTATTTATTTTATTTTTTACACAATTAAATAAATTTATTTTTTAAAAATTAAATAAATAAAATATCAATAAAAATATATGTTATTTTTTAATCAAAATTTTAAATAAATTTATTTTAAAAAATAATAATAATGAAATAATGAAATAAAAGAAAACATCTATTAAAATTTAAATAATGAAATTAAATAAAATATAAACAAAATTTTAAAATAAAACATCAATAAAACTATCTATAAAAAATTATTTTAAAAAATTAAATAAATAAAACATCAATAAAAAGTTAAATAAAATTATTTTATTTTTAAATTGAGACATTTAAATTTTATTGAATTTTATTAAATATAATACATAATTAAATAGTAGAGTGTCAAAATAGTCATTTCACCACCTAATCCCAATAGTAAATAGTCCCATGGAAATAATCTCACCCCTCCCTCAGGATACAATAGTCCCTCATATGAGGGATAGGGGTGAGCAGCGGATATACCGATTCGCCAAAACCGATCGAACCAAACCGATCCGCCACATTTTGGACGGATGCGTGATGACGAGCGGACGGTTGCGGATTGATTTTCTCAAATCCGCCAATTTGGCGGACGGATGGCGGATTTGAGATTTTTTGGCCGCAACCGAACCGCCAAACCGCTAAATCACGAGCACCCCTAGTAATTTATAAGACTTTGTATTTTTAATTTGTTTAAATATTATATTTGTGTTTTCAATTGAAAAAGAGTTTAAATATTCTGTTGAAAAAAAGTTTTCAACTTGAATATATTTTTTGAATTGAAAAAAATAAACGTATTATTCATATATATTTTTTAGTTTTTAAATGTAACTCTAAAAATAATAAATAGAAAATATGATATATGCTGGTTGGTTTTTGTTTTCAAAAACATATGTAGATGTAACAATACAGAGACATTCAATCTCTACTACTGCTCTGTTCATGGTTTTGGTGATTTGAATTGTTATTATATTTTAAGAATCACAGATTGTAATACTTTATGGGGATGAATCATACTGTGATTGTAATATGTGGATGAGGCATGCAGTGATCATGATATTCTAAAGTTTCAAACTTTTTTTCTTTGGATAAGGCATACAGTGATTGTAATATTTTTTTAAGTCATTGACTGTAATACTTTCTTTTTCTTTTTTTTCTTTTTTCGTTTGAGGAAGTACACAAGTTGAATTATGTTGAAAATTTATAAAATTTTAAACCGCCAAACCGATTCGCATCCATCCGCCAAACCGCCAATCCGCTCAATCCACATCCGCCGGATTGGCGGACGGATGCGGATTGATTTTCTTCAATCCGCCAATCTGGCGGACGGATGGTGGATTGGAGGTTCCGTGGCCGCAACCGACCCGCGCCCACCCCTAAGGGATATGGAGTCTGGCCGAACTCAATGTCTGGCAGACTAAAAAAAAAAAAAACAAACGCCGAATTGGATACTTTCAATGGATTACAATTCGCACGGTAAATAGTTCCCCTTATCCCTCCAATCAAACACTCTTATGATTCAATCGTAATATTTTTATTTAAATATGCTATAATTTAAAAACAAAAAATGAAACCACAAAATAAATAAATAAATATGTACATTTGAATTGGGCATATCATTAAACCCACGGTTAGAATTAACGGATGAAATGTATTTATTTTTAATAAGTTATGCATAATTTTATAAATTAAATTTTAAATAATTTTTAATATGACTATAGTTTAACATTATATTTAGGTATTATATGATGTAACGTTCATATCACACTAATTACGTAGTTGATGGGCTTCATATGGTATATGTGGTTAGTGTAATGCGTCACAGTAGTCACCATAGTATTATTAAAATTTCATTTGAGACTAATTTTCTTATGAAATATTTTAAATATGTATAATTAAAATTTCTTTTTAAACTTTTTATTTAAAAATTTTGAAATTCAAATGTAATTTGATTTAAATATGACTAAGATTTTATTTTGAACTTTTTAAGTCAAAGGTTTTAATATTTTAAATTAGATAGGGTTGGATATACCATAGTTTTGTAAAATGTGTATTTCTTAATTTTTAAAAGTAAAAATTTTGAGAAATTTGAAGTTTTAATTTCAATCTCTCAGAGTCTTTTAGATAATATATATATATATATATATATATTGTGGGATAAATTTAATTATAATAATTTAGATTTTTTTAATGGAAGTGTAAACACCTCATTTTTGACCGCCGTTAAGACTTGGGCGTCTCAGGTTGATCAGTTGATGATGAAAATTGTGTTGTACAAACGTTCGATTTCTTCAGCAAAAAGAGCTTCAAAATACCAACCTTACACCCCATTTTGACCAAAACTATTTTAGACCAAAACTATTTTAGTCCTTAAAGCCATTTTTTTCAAAATATTTTTTTAAATGTTTCTACGATGTTCCAAGACTTGCATTTTGTTTAAAATATTACACTTTTCGGTAAATCGAGTAAGGACAAAGTGTAAATAAATGAAAGGGAGGTGACCTCTTTGAAAAATCTTTAAAACATCTTATTTATAAGTTTGGAGTTGAAGAAAATAGGAGGAGATTGAAGAAAACTAGTTGGAGAAATGGTTGAGCATGAAACCGTTAAGAGAGAACTGAGTAGCTTTTACTAAATTAGGCCTATCTCTTTGTACACTTAGACTTTAGTTGTGAGGCCACCACCATTAGAAAGTGAACTTCCAGGGCTTCAATTTAGACTTAATAATCTCCTAAAGCCAAGTTCGGATGAAGGAGATATGACCGTTGGAAGTTGGGCATCAATCCATTGAGAGAGAAATGAGCAACCTTTCCTAAAATAGACATATCTATTTTCACACTTAGAATTTAGATGTGAGGCCACCTTTATTGGAAATTAGACTTCCGGGATTTCAATTTAGACTTAAGAATGACCTAAAACTGAGTCCGGATGAAAGAGATATGCCAGTTTGAAGTCGGGCCTAAAAACAGATTTTTGTGGCTGGCCACCCATTGTTAGTGGCCTACCGGCCACTTGTGTAAAATGCACGTATTTTTTGCCAGCTGCCCCCCAAAAGCTCCAGCTGTTCTTATACAGATATTTCCAACCTGAGAGGATGTTCTTCTATATATTCAAGGCCAACCCTCATGTTTTTAGGTTACAAAAAATTTCAAAAGTGCCAAAAATTAAAATTTTCTCTCTATCTTTATCTTGCAACACGCACACCTTACCCAAACACTTCCTTAACCAATATTGGAGCTCTCATTGCTGAGATTATTGAATCCAAATTTTAGCCATTGAGAGTGAGAACTTGTGGGTTTGTTAACAAAAGAGTTGTCTTGCTTCAAAAGGTATAATTTTGAGCATCTTTGCACTACTTCTTTTCTATCTTTTCTTACTGTTTTTGAACTATTTTTGGACTATTTTTATGGGATGAAGTTTGTGGTTTAAGGCTATTAAAGGTCGAGGGGTTAATCACTCTTCTTTGAACCATGTTTCTTAGGCCTTTGCCCTTGTGTTTCTCATATTTTCATAAACTTTTTTTTGAGCTTTTTACCACAGATTTTCAGAGGTTTTCAGAGGTTAAAAAAGTGGTTTTAAAGTCCCAAAAATGGAGGGGTTAGCCACCCCTCCTTTGGCTTGTTTACTAGCTTAAATTCTCCATTATTTTAGCTTACTCTTTTAGTTTCTTTTACCTCAATTCTAGTACTGTTTTTATGTGTTAGTTTCACTTGTGCTTTGTATAGTATGCTTGGAGTGAAATTGTCCTCATAGGTATAGTGGTTTAGGCCTTATCCACCAACCTATTTGAGTTGATAATATTTATTTATTTCTTTCCATAATTGTGTTCACCTCTAAGCATCTTTGCAACCTCCCTCATTTTTTGATTTTTCATTCGCTTTGAGAGTTGTTTCAACCGATGGATTGTTTAAGCTTGAGATTGAGGTTATTGTGCTTAATGGTTTAATCTCTTCGGAGGTTCATTACCAATGACATGACATCTCTCTCATGCCTAAAACAACCATTTGTTTGACACTTCTTTCCATTAGAGGACTTAATCTTCATTTTTGGACTAAATGAATTAAGGAATGGAAAGGTAATTAAGAGAGATAATTAAAATTGGGGATAAAATGGACCAAGACAATAAAATAATTTGGTGTTCAATCGGACGTTAATTGAATACATGGAGACTTGAGTCATTTCATACTTGTTAGTGATAAAATGGTTCAAGTTTCCAAGGTCAACCACTTCTCTTGATCAAATCATGATAATGAAGAGATTTACGAGTCTTTAATTGTGTATTTATTGAAATTGTATCCCTTGGTTCATAAGTCATCACGCAATGAAATTGTGTCGATTGATGGCTTGCGAATCAAGCCTGCTTCTGCTTTGAGTTGTTTGATGATAAGGAGAGGCAAGTTGGATAAACATCCCCTAAGAATACTCTGGTTTGTGCTCTATTTGTTCTCTGTTGCTGTAGGAAAGAACCAACATTAGTGGCCGGCCGGCCACTACATCTGGGTTATTGGCCCCTTTTTTTCAACTAGGCGGTATCCCTTTTCCAGTAGAGCAGAGCAGAGCAGAGGCTGAGGTGAAAAAACAGTGCAATTTTCTAACTGTGCAACAGAGGCATTTTGGTAGCAAAACGGAGAGCATTATCGGGTGGAAATCCATATCCATGCATGAGCGATCCCTCAATTCTCGGGATCCGTCCAACTAATGTTGTAATATTAGTATGTTGTGCTTGGAATAGCGTATTTGTAACTAATTAGTTAGAATAGCTAGTTAGTTTTGTGTTGTAATTATTTAATTAGCTAGAATAGTTAGTTAAATTTGTTGTTATAATAATTAGTTAATTAGCTAGTGTAGTTAATTTATTTCATTTGGTTTGTAATAGTTAGTTAATTCGTGGCAATTAGCTAAGACATTCATTTGAATCCTCATGCGCTAGTGCAAACTTGTAATAATGTGTATGTCTTCCAACCCAACGTCTTTTTTCCTTTTATTTATTTGCTTGTGATGGGTAGTTTAGAACATCATGTTTCTTTTAGCATTTCCCATGTTTGCATCCACTTGTCTTGCATGCATCAAGGCTCGGTCCATCATTCTAACAAAGCATTGCCATTTATTATTTCGTTAAATACGTGTTTAAACCGCATGCTATCAAATTGATTCACATGTTATAATTAGTAGCCGAGCCTATTAGTTACATATCGCACGTGTTGCATTAGTTAGGAGCACGCATGTTTTCTAACTCTTTGTTTCTTTTGGCGTGCCTTGGAGTACGAGGTGAGCATTTTTGTGCTTTAGCATATCACATGTGTGTGATTGTTGACATGTCTAGCATGCTTGCCATGAGGCTAAGTGCTGAATTGATATAATTTCTTGAATGCTTGTGGATGAAGGCTAATTGCTTGAATTGGGATAATTTGATGAATGTACATATGAGCTCACTTTTTCAAGTGGTACATATTCGAAACAATTTTCAAAACAAACATGAAATCAAAGTGTTCCAATTTTTACAAATTAGTCTATACTTGTATGCAACACATAGTAATGTTAGTCTACTAATCAGAATAAGAGCATATAATGTAAATAAAAATCACATCATGATTAGTAGAGGCCGATCTTTGATCAGGTGAGTGGGGTGCTTAATTCATGACCTTTTTCTTTCGTACCTAATTTCCCGACTAAGACACTTTGGTGATGACGGATAAGTGGCCTTTGGCATGAGTCCTGGGTTTCCTAAATTTTTCAAAAATATTTAGGTGGCGACTCTGTATTTGGCAAAACAATCCATTTTTGGCATTTTGATTCAAAATTGATTTTCCAAAAGAATTGTCAGGTTTGGACTCATTTGTGTTTATCTATTTCACATTGCACTTGTGAAATCAGATTCAGGACCATGGGAGTCCGAATTGTAGGGTTATCGTATCCAAAAGGAGCACGAAAAGTCAAGCTATAGTTTCTGGCGACTCTACTGGGGAATATGTTCTTTGCATTGCATTTGCATTTGCATTGGTGTGCATAAGTCATTGTGTTTTCCATCTGCTATTCCTGAACGGTTTGCCGGAGGCTTGCCCAAAAGCTTGCCAAAATGCTGACCGGTCGTGGGCTCTGCCATGATGGGAACATAACCCTTGGATCTGGACTACTGCTGTACCATTTGATCCTCCTTTCACTTCTCAATATTAGGTGTGAGAAGTATATTAGGTAGTTTTGCTGAGGTACCCCCTTTGACCATAGAGACTATTTTAAACTAGAACATGATACTCACTCGAATACAGGATTACGTGAAACCGCCTGATTGAAATAGTGAACCTAGTTCATGAGGAAAACTAGGACAGGGTAACACTACCCCCTCATAGGGGTGTTTTGGCTCTCTCTTAAATTGGTATGTGCTTTACAGTAAAAATGTACGGGAATGTGCATATTAGTTGCAAGGTTGGTATCTATTTTGGGGCAGAAGTTAGCGTGGAGTACAATCACTCAACTGTGATCATATCTGGTATAGTGAAATTGGGCTGAGGTGTTGTCTATTTTCTTTTTTGCTAGGTAGTCTTGGAACCATAGCTTCAGAAGGCTTCGATATCCTCCAGGTACACTAGACTTGTGTCGATAGACTCTGTAAGGTCGGGGACCTAGTTCAGGGGCAACCAGTGTTTGCTTCACTATCACCGGTTACAAGGCAAAAGAGGATTAGACAGAATTCACCAGTCTAGTTCCTACAGTAATCACCCCTCGGCTCATCTATGTCCAGTCCGGTTCAGGAACAGTCATCTATTTCCAGTCCAGCACAAGACCAGTCACTGTGGACTCGCCTTTTTCCACGCCCCCGCCTTTCGGAAAGGGTTTGAAAATGAAAGCCTCACAGTTGGGACTCCCGCGGTTCTAAATCTAGTCTCACAAGTACAATGTGAAACCGATAAACACCAAAGAGTCCAATCCGGCAAACCTTTTGAAAAATCAATTTTAAATCAAATAATGTCAAAATTGGACTGCTTTGTCAGATTACAGAGTCGCCACCTAAATATTTTGTTTTGGGGAAATTTAGGCAATCCTAACTCGTGCTAAAGGCCACGTGTCCGTCATTATCAAAGTTGCCTTGGCTCGGGAACTTAGGTACAAAGGGGGAAGGTTAAGAATTGAGCACCCCCCACTCACCTAATCAAAGATCGGCCTCTACTAATCATGATATGTTCTTTTAAAAACATTATGTGTTCTTATTTCAGTTATTAGCCAACATTACTATGTGACGCACACAAGCAAGTATAGACTAGGTCGCAAGAATTGGAACAACTCAACTTATGTTTGTTTTTGAAAATGGTTTGAATTTGCCACCCTCAAGTGGGCTTAAAGATGCAGATTTTCTACCAAACATAATGGGCTTAAAACATGATTTTGCCACAACAAAGTGGGCTTAAAACGCACATTTATTGAATCCTTCCAATTCAAGCAACAAGCTTTCATCCACAACCATTCATACAGTTTAGCATTTAAGCACATAGCCTCATGGCAAGCATGTGAAACATGGCAATATGGCAATCACACTCATGCGAGTATACTAAAGCGCAAAAACTTACCGAGTACTCCAAGCCAAAACAAAAACTAGTTTGAAATATGCATGATCCTAACTATACAATATGTCTAATGCAACACACGTAATGATGTAACCAAATAGGTTCAGCTACTTAATTATGGTATTTGCAACACTTTGATAACATGCTTTGAAACACGTCTTCAAAGAAGTATTGAAATTGACAATGCAGTTTGAATGATGCGCCGAGCCTCGATGCATGCAATGGATGCAAACATGCAAGCATAAGGTATGCTAATTAAAAATGTCCCTAATCTAACCATCTAAAGTGATTAAATAAAAGGGAGAAAGACATGGGGTTAGAAGACATACACACACGCACGCACGCACACTTATTACAACATTATGCCCTTGCGAAGGAGGGCCCGAATGAATAAAAGCTAACTAGCTATGCTAATTAAGCTAAGCTAAGCTATTACAAACCGAAACTAATTAACTATTCTAGTTAACTAATTATTACAAACCAAAGTTGAATAACTAGCTATGCTAAGCTAATTAAAGTAATTAAACTAATTAACTATCTAAGCTAATTGAATAATTACAACACTTGACACTTGTATAAATAAAGAGAATAGATGGCCTCAGGGCGAGGGGTGCATGCATGATTGGATTCTCCTCCCGAAAATGCCACCGCCTTGCCATTGCAGCCTCTGTTTGCACATGCTTGAACACCAACAGTGCTGCCACATTCCAGAATGCCTCTACTCCGACTCAGGAGTACACTTGTGCAATTTTTCATTTATGGCCGGTCGGCTACAAATGGTGGCCGTCGACTACCATTAGTGGCCGGTCGGTTACTGCTGGTGGCCGTCGGCCACTACTAGTGGCCGGTATTCTCACAGAGGCAAAACAAGACTCAACAAAGTCATAACCCTATCATGTATGATCAAGGGTGGTGATCGAGAAAAATGACACATTTCATCACTTTGAGTATGAAACGTCCAATTTTTCTCGTGTTCGAATTAACGTCCGATTCGAACACATGCAATGTATGACAACCCTCACCACTGTTTACTAATAATACTACTGATTACTGCTAAACTGTGACTGAACATGATTAAGTAACTGATTTGACTGACATTCTGAACTGATTAATTGAGTGTATTAGTTTAAACGCATTTCTATCTGTTTGACTGTTAACTGATCTGTTCATGTTTTCAGTGTCGAACTGTGAATTGAAGGCCTTATCGGCGGCTGAATCTGAAATTGATTAGTGTTTCATGATTATTAGAATTTATGTGATTTTATGGTAGATTTAATTGAAATTTGATTTGGTATGATTAAATTAGATTAAATAATGTTAAATTGCATTAGTGGGTTTATTTACCAAATTGCCACTTAGTGGACAATTCAAGGACCATTTAGTTGACTCTTATATGCTAGCATTAGCACCTCTTCAGCCATTATTCAAGAAGACCCAAAATCGTAGGAAAGAGTGAGAGAGGAGAAAACTTGGCTTCAATTGAGATTTGACTTGGAGGCTTAGAAGTTTTGGAGGATAATTGCAAAAATTGAGCTTCCCTTCTTGAACTTGAAGACTTAAGGTAGAGCTTTTGCCTTCTTGTTTATGAATTGAGTTGGTTCTTGTATGGTTTAGAAGAATGTTGAAGTCTAGAGCCAAGTTATAGCTTAAAATGTGGAATAGTAAGCGTGAATCATGCATGCATGTTTACATTCTTGAATTTTGAGGTTGTATTCACAGAATCCTCACATGCATGTCCATATTTGGGTTATAGTTCATGAATTCATCATGTTTTGGAAGGATTGGCTCATTTGATCAAGTATTTGAAGCTTTGATTTCAACTGAACACTTGCATGCTGCATGTACATTATGTTCTTGAAGTTTTGTTTGGAAATGGGTTCAATTGAACTACCTTTGGGCTTTGATTTTTCAAATTGATCTTTGAAACATGTCATAATATGAGTTTTAAAGTGTTTTCCAGAAAATTAGCCCAAAAGGATCGAATTTGATGCTTTAAATGTTAAGTTTCATGCTTGGAGACAAATCTGGAAATTCCAGATTTTGAATCCACGCTCGAGCGAGGAACTTCACGCTCGAGCGTACACTCTGAGTTCATGCAGTCTGCTCGAGCGAGTAAAGTAACGTTCGAGCGTGAAATGCGTGTATCCAGTACTTTATATGTGTTTATAGTTTGCTCGAGCGAGGGAATACACGCTCGAGTGAGGACTTGTGTCTCACGCTCGAGCGGGGGTCGAGCGCCCGTCGAGCGTGAATTTCATGCATCCAGTACTTTTGCAGTCCGCTCGAGCGAGGAAAGTCACGCTCGAGCGGAGATCCTTTGTCTGCATGTCCGCTCAAGCGTAGAAAGCCACGCTCAAGCGAGACCCCTGTTTTCTGAAAATTTTAAAAAGTGTTTTAAAGTGCATCTTTGCATCCTCATTTCATCCTAGGCATTCCTAGACCTTGTTTAAGGCATCTTAATGAGGATATTGATGTAGAACCACACCAAGTCAAGATAGGGACTAAGTCATTGATTCCCAAGTGTATAACTTAGTGTGTGTTCGTTCTGTAAGTGTGTAGGGTTGGCATTCGAGGACGCTCACTAGCCTATCTGTAACCCAGAACTCTGTGAGTAACAATGTTGTAAAGATATATTCAGTCATGAATATTTTCTGAATGATCAACTGTACTGCTTTCTGAAATGATATTTCTTACTGAATGAATGCTTGTCCTATTTGCGAACTGTATTCGTGGCATCCATAGCAATTTACTGTTACTGTACTGTACTACTAATGTCACAGAGATCTTTGTCGGTTCCTATGTTTGGAATTGCTACTGTTTACTGATATGATGGCCATCAACTGACTGTTCGGTCTGTTAAGACCTACTGTACTGTTTTGCGATGGGATGTACCATATATGATTGCTATGACTGAATGGCTGATATACTGTTATAACTGACTGTTTTAAATACTGAAAGGACATTCATTCTTAACCTCTTTACGCATATGTTATTCACTGGGCTTTAGCTTACTGTTTATATATATATGTAGGTGTCCAGGCACCGGATCGGAGCTAGGAGCGTTGGGTTTAACTCCCTTTTTGTCCAGCCAACCATTGTGCCTCACTGAGAGGTTCCAAGTCCTTCAAGCTAGGGCTTTTTGGGGTGTTTTAGATTTATCCTTTCTGTCTCTGTTTTTGTATAGATTGACTGTACATGTACTATATTGTTCTAATAGGGATTAGGTCCCTGTCCTAGATGATTGTATATGTATGTATATATGTTTTGCTTATGAATGTGAATATGTTCGGAAAAGTCTTTTTGCATACAGACTGTCACAGCTCATTGGACATATTTTACTACTGTTTTGGCTTCTGCCAGCCCCTGTACTCTGTATTACTGTCTTTACTGTTAAACAGGTGTTCGGTAATCACGGATTACTGGCCGGTTACGGTGCTAAACCCATAGGGGTGGGTTTGGGTCGTGACACAATGCAACACAAAAGATGCTTTATCTTGTCTCTTTTACTTTGTTCATTTTGTTTAATCATTTTAGATTACCAATCCATTCTTTAATTGATTAGTCCAAAAGGTAAGTGTTCTCTAATTGAAAGTAGGCTTAAACCACAAGTGCCTTGAGCATGAAAGAGACCTCATGCCGTTGATGATGAACTCCTGAAGGAATTAAACCATTAAGCACGAGTGTCTTAATTTCACACTTAAGCCAACAAAGGGTTCAAAGTCACTTTCAAAATGAATGAAAGAGTGAAACAAAGGAGCATGTGACAGAGCTTATGATGCTGAAATGGAATGCAAAATAACACCACAATATGCTTTCGATTCAAAAGAATGATGATCAAAGCATTGAAACGACAAACTAGTGAAGGAAATTACACTACAACCACACAATACAAGCCTCGAAGGACCAAACCAGCTCAAAACAAAGCTAAAATCAGTCAAAACAGTAGCAAAAACATGCTGAGATTATGATACAAAATGCTAGAAAAACATGCTCACATGTTAAGCTATCTAGGCATGCAAACAAGACACAAGGAGGGGAGGCTACCCCTCAAATTTTGGACTTCAAAATAAGGTTTTTGCCATTGAAATAACTCTAAATTTTAGTGATTAAGAGACCTAAAAAATTTGATTTGAATATGCCCAAAGATGGTGCAAAAGTCTACACATTTAAGCAACAAGAAGGGCGGAACACCCCTTAACACAAAATAGCCTCAAACCATCATGTTAAGCCTAAAAAATCAGAGTTTTTGGTAGTTGAAAACCAGCTCAAAAATAATACAAAAGGATGGCAAAACAAGTGTGCATAATAAGCTTAAATGAGGTAAGTTCTCTACCTTTGAGTACAACATAAAACAGCCATAATTTCAGGCTCAAACCTCCTTCCAAAGCTCAAATTAGGCTCTAAGGGACCTCAACTCCAAGGTGGTCAAGTTTGGTTAGGGGTTAGTGTGCAAAAGTGTAGAGAAAACTAACTACAAAGCACAAAACAAGAAGAGAGAGAGAATTCTAAAGAGAGAGAGAGAAAGAAAATTTTGTTCTAAAATGTCTAACCTCTCTAAATGGGGGAGAGCACCCCCTATATATAGAAAACCAAGTTTGAGGCTTGAAATCAACCTACCATACACGTGTATGGAGATGCACTTCAATGAACAACAGCTGGCACAACTGGCAAACAAATATCTAAAAAAGGAGACAAATGGCCGTCGGCCACCACAAGTGGCCGACAAGCACAACTAGTAGCCGACAAGGCCTAGGACTGGCCGACAAGTTCCCTCCCCCTTCTAGGCAAGAGGCAACAAGGTTTTGGCCAAAAAAAAAAAGCACAAAACAAATAGGTTTAGAGGCTCAAAGACAAGGCGTTTTGTCGAGGACTTCAGGCGCTCAAGATGAACACAAACAAGCACAATCATCGAGTGCACAAACGATGACGTCCAAGTCTTAAGGACAGTAAAAAATGAAGTGTCTACAGTTGCCCTTCTTTGAGAGAACTCGGAAGTCATGAAATGACATAAGTGAATGTCAGAGCCCAGAGACGACCCATTTTTTACGAGGCCGAAGATTCAGACAAACAAACAAACAAATCAAAGAACGGTTGTGTAGACCCTACTTTCTTCGCGCGCCCTCCTTTCAGAGAGGCGCGAATTGGTCTCCTACAATTCGGACTCCTGTCACGGTTCTGAATCTAATCTCATAAAGTGCAATGTGAGACTGATAAACACCAAAGAGTCCAATCCGGCAAATCATTTTGGAAAATCGATTTTGCATCAAATAATGCCAAAATTGGACTGCTTTTCCAGATTACAGAGTCACCACCTAAGTATTTTGTTTTTGGAAAATTTAGGAAATCCTGACTCGTGCCAAAGGCCACGTGTCCGTTATCACCAAAGTCGCCTCAGCTCGGGAACTTGGATACGAGAGGGGAAGGTCCTGAAATGAGCACCCCCGCTCGCCCGATCAAAGGATTGGCCTCTACTAAGCATGATATGTTGTTTCATAAACCTCATGTGTTCTTATCCGATTATTAATCTAACTTTACTATGTGGCGCATACATACAAGTATAGACTAAGTCGCAAGACTTGGAACAAATCAATCCACGTTTGTTTTCGAAAATGGTTTGAAAGTGCCACTCGCAAGTGGGCTAAAGCGCGGATTTGCCACCCTTAAATGGGCTTAAAACATGATGATTTGCCACTTCGTAAAGTAGGCTTAAAACTCACGATCATCGAATTGTTCCAATTCAGGCAACAAAGCCTTCACCCACAGGCATTCATGCAGTTAAAAACTTAAGCAAATAGCCTCATGACAAACATGCTATCATGGAAACACTCACTCTCATGCAAGGATGCTAAAGCGTAACACTTACAGTGTACTCCAAGTAAAAACAAAAGCTAGTTAGAAAACAATGCATGATCCTAACTATACAAAATGCCTAATGCAACACATACATTATGCAATTAAATAGATTCGGCTATCTAAGATGGCATATGAATGCAACGATTCAATAACATGCTTTGAAATACGTATTCAAAGAAGTATGGTATTGAAATACGATGCAGTTTGAATGATGCACTGAGCCTCGATGCATGCAAGCCAAATGAATGATGCACGCGTGCGAGCATAAGGTATGCTAATCAAAACGTGCCCTAAACTAACCATCGAAAGCGGTTAAGTAAAAGGGAGAAAGACGTGGGGTTGGAAGACATGCACACACACACACGTACGCTTATTACAACATTGTGCCCTCACGAAGGAGGGTCCGAATAAATAAGCTAAGCTACACTAAGCTAAACTAATCAAACTAATCTAATTAAACTGATTAGACTAATTATTACATAACAAACGATTAACTAGCAAACTACTAATTATTACAACACTTTACTAATTAGCAAACTAATTAATCAAATTACAAATTCATGCTAACTAAACATGTAAAGCATTAACTACGTTGCCTCAGCTTTGCTTGAAAATTAGAAGATGCATGCACTCGATTTTTGCCTCGAAAAGCCTTCGGTTTGCTCTTGAGAGGCTCTGTTTGCAGGGTTACTCCAAGAACTCTCTGCTCCACCTAACCAATTCAATGTTGAAGAATGCACCAGTGGCCTGACGGCCATGATTGGTTGCTGCCGACCATCTGACAGCCAAAGAGAGGCACTGCCGGCCAAAGATGAAGCACTGCCAGCCATCAGTAAGCCATTGCCAGCCACTGGTGTGTTGAATTGCCACACTGTAACAGAGCACAAAAAGAGGAAAAGGGAAGGTTTTCCAAGGGTATGTTTGTACCATGCCCCTTCTTATCATCTCAAAACATCAAAGGAGTGACACTCTTGGATCCAAAATCACCAATCAAGCATTTTCAATGCATGATGGCCAAAGATCCAAGTTTCACACTTTCAATGAATGCATAAAACAAGACTCTAGACCACCACCCTATCATGCATGATCAAGGGTGATGGAGACAAAGGAGATTGGCTTATTTCATCACTTTGAGTATGAAATGGACCAATCTACCTCGTGTTCAATATAACGTCCGATTGAACACAATGTAATGCAAACACAACATGCTTATCTTAGTCATGTTTTACTTTGCTCATTTTATTTACACATTTTACATTACCAAGCCATTCTTTAGTTAATTTGTCCAATGTGAGTGTCCTCTAATGAGAGAAGGGTCAACCAAAGGATGGTTTAAGACATGAGAGAGATCATGCCTTTGGCTAGGAAAAACCCTCAAAAGAGGGTTAAAGCCATTGAGCACAAGCTCTATCTCAAGCTTAAACACAGTCATAAGGTTAACCAACCCTCAAAACAAATGGAAAAAATGAAGAAATGAGGGAGGTTGCAGACTTTTCAGTGCTGAAATGGCATGAAAAATAATACTACAACATGCAAACAACTCATGTACAGCATGTTAAGAGCGAAAAACACCAAACTAGTGAAGAACACTACACTAGAGGCATGCAATATCAAGCTCAAATGACCAAACCAGCTCTGGACAGAGCTTAAACATGCCAAAACAGTGGCTAAAACATACTGAGATTAAAGCATAAAAAGCAAGAAAAACAAGCGCACATGTTGGCTCACAAGCAAGGCTCAAAACTCAACTCTCAAAAGCAATGAAAGAGTGAAATACATGCGCACTTGACAAGGGTTATGATACTGAAATTACATGCAAAATGATGCTACAATATGCAAACTACTCAAACACTTCCTGCTCAAAGCGTCAAAACAATGAACTAGTGAAAGCCGTTACACTATAGCCATGCAAAACAAGCCTCGAAGGACTTAAACGACCCAAAACAGAGTTAAAGTAGGTCAAAATAGTAGCTAAAACAAGCTGGAATTAAGCTAAAACAAGCTAGAAAAATAAGCTAACTCATTAGGCATGCTAGACTAGTAAGCACAACTGCACTACAAGTACAAAAAACAAGCAACAGGTGCATCAACCAACCAAAAACAGAGTTGAAACATGCCAAAACAGAGCCTAAATCGTGCTTGAAATAAGTTAACACAAGCCACAAAAACATACTACTATGTAATGCTAACTATGCATGGAAGAGAGACACAAGGAGGGGAGGCCAACCCCTCCATTTTTTGGACCTCAAAACAAAGTTTTTACCACTGAAAAACCTCTAAGTTTCAGTGGTTAAAAGGCCAAAAGAGTTAGTTTGAAAGGTGAGGAAAGATGACACCAAAAGCTTCACAAGCCAAAGAGCCAAAAGGGGGGACAACCCCCTAACTCACAAAGGCTCAAACCACCATTTTTAGGACTGAAAAAAAGAGCTTTTTACAGTTGAAAACTAGGCCAAAAATCAGTATGCAAAGATGGTAAAACAAGTGTTTAAAAACAAGCTTAAAGGGAGATAGTTATACCTCTTGAAGCCAAGCACACTTTGAGGCACAAAACCAAGTCAAAACCACCTTAAGGAGTTCCAAGAGAGCCTCAAGCAACCTCAGCAAAAAGATCAACAACTTTGATTAAGGGTTGATAGGTTAAAGTTTGATGTATGTAAGCTTCTAAGCACAAAAGCTTTAGAGAGAGAGAAATCTAGAGAGAGGATTGTAGAGAGAGAGGCTCCCAAACTTCTTCCTAAATTGTTCTAACCTTTAAAACCATAGAGAAGGCTCTCTATATATAGAATAATGAGCCTCTAGGTCGAAAATATCCCCAAAGGAACAGCTGTAATAGTTGGAGAACAAATATTTGCAAAAAACTAACTTTTTCCATCGATGGTCGGCAAACCATCATTGTTGTCCGGCACATGTCCATTGTTGTCCGGCATGGGTCACTATTGGACGTAAGGGGGTCAGCAATGGCCATTCTTGGCTGGCACATGCCCAGAAAATCCCATTTATGGCCAGCATCCTCCATCTCTGGTTGGCCAGAAAAATCTGCTTTTTGGGCCCAACTTCAAATAGACATAACTCCTTTATCTGGACTTCTTTGCAGGTCATTCTTGAGCCTAAATTGAAGTCCTGGAAGTCTTCTTTCCAATGGTAGCATATGTACATCAAAATTCCAAGTGTGAAAGGAGATATTCCTCTTTTAGTGAAGACTGCTCAGTTTCGATCCTACCCGGATTCATGCCGAACTTCTCCTCAACTAGTTTTCTTCTCTCCTCTCCCATTTTCTTCAACTCCAAACCCCTAAATAAGATGTTTTGAAAGATTTTCAAAGAGTTCACCTCCCTTTCATTCATTTTCACTTTGTCTGTAATGACCCGACCCTCGTACGTGTTTTCTGGAATGCTTTTAGTCCCTTAATCTGTGCATTTATGAGCTTGTTGTGAAATTTCATGTGAAATTAAGTTAAAATGAGTTAATCTTATGATTATAGATTCATATCTATCTAATAAGAGAAATATCTGTTATAATTGTGATGCTCGGATCAAGAATTGAAAGCCGTAGAAGCTTAATAATCTGAAATTGATTATATATTTGAGATCAACATGATTTTTAGGTCATAATATGACTTACTGTGAAATTTTGATTTGGAATGATTAAACTGATTAAATTTTGTCTTATGCAACACATAGATATATATATATATATCCTTTTAACCCTTGATTTAGAAAAGGCTAAGGCATAAAATATCTCCTGAGAGAGGGTTAGAGAGGAAAAGAGAGTTAGAGAGGAGGAGGAGAAATTAGCAAGGAAGAAGATTGGAAACTTGAAGGGAATTTGAGAGATTTAAGCTCAAAGTAAGTTTATTCATCTTCTACAATTCTTCTCTTGAATTTGAGCACATTTATGTAACCTAGGGTTTGCAATTGTGATCATCTGTTTGATAAGTGTTTAATTGAAAGTTATTCTTTCCATTTGGTTGTGTTGGGAACTCATTTGAGTTATGTGAAGAAATTGCATCCTACTCCCTTGTTATGTCATGTTGAAAGTCATCCATATGTTTAGATAGCTATATATATATAAGTATGTATATGTGGTTGGAACCGAGAAGTATGGTTAGGAATTCAAGTGATTAACTTGTGTTGTGAATTTAAAGCTTTTAAGGATTAAGTTGAGTTGTGAAATATGTTATGGTGATAATATATCCTAAGACTTACATTATTGCACCTATTTTCTCACTCTTTCATATGTTGGCTTGATTGAAATAGTGCCTTGGTTTGGACTGCAAAATAGGGCAGAATCGCCGCACGTGCGGGGGTTATGGCCGCACGTGCGGGGCTCACAGCCGCACGTGCGAAAAACAGGGGATTTAGGGTCGGAAGCTACTGGAAAAAAGGCACGTGCGGGAACCACTGCCGCACGTGCGGGGTTCACAGCCGCGCGTGCGACCCATGTTGAAAAATTCTGCCTGCTCTATTTTACCTGTTTAACCCTCTGGTGTTATTAAAATCTGTATTTGATGCCTCTTCAATGGTTGTAAATTCGTTTGAAGCAAAGCGAATCAGATATTGTTTAAAAAGAAAACGAACTAATTCTTGAACTGTATGCGTATGTAGGGCACATACCGGGAGAGCCTACCGCTCCACCACAGCACTGTAAGTAATAGTATTGTAGTTGTACATTTGCTTATCGTTAATAGTTATTATTATTAACACTCTGTTATTCGCAAGTTAATTATGCTAACACTTATAAATGATTGTGAAATCGGTGTACATCTGCACAACTCTAGAATTATTCTACTTTGTTGATATCTGAGCCAGAGGCTGATCTGTAAAGTCTGTTGGGCCAGAGGCTGATCTGTAAACTCTGCAAGGCCAGAGGCCGATCCATAAAATCTGTTGGGCCTAAGGCCAATCTGTAAAATCTGTTAGGCCTAAGGCCATTCTGTATGATACTGGGCTTGAAGCCGTTTTGTATAAAGATTGGGCCCAAGGCCGTTCTGAAAATATTTACAGAATACACTTAATCATGTGACCTCTGCACTGACATACATAATAATTCAAGTTTATCCATTAAATTGTTTGTGTACTATTATTCACTGAGCCCTGCTCACCTTGTGTTATGTCTGTCTCTGTAGGCAATCAACTTGGAGGTCGGTCTTAGTTCAGCTTTGGTCACTCCTTTTTGGTCAAGCAACGTGAAGAAGCTTATGCATTTTGTGGGGTTCCCTTAATGACCCCTAGCTTGGTCCTTAATCTTTTGTCTAATGTGATTAAGCATGTATAACTCTCCCTACCAATATCTTTGCTACACCCCCACGTGTGGGGCTGGATCTGTATACATATTTATATATGTATATGTGAATATCTATTCCTTGTGTGTCTGTTTATCATATGTTAGAACTATTTGGCAGTACATTTGCGATCCTGGCATATAGGAGTTAGCTCAATGGATATTATTTTATGTTGTTAATTGCTTCCGTTCAGGCCCCATATGTTATACATATCGAATTTTATGTCTGCTTCTGAATTGGTCATGCCTAAACTTTTAGGGGCGAGTTTGGGGCGTGACATTGTTCTTGCTCGATTTTCTGAAAAGCGCATCATTTAACGAAATGCGAGCCTCGAAATATCGTAAAATCATTCTCAAAAACATTTTGAAAGAGAGCGTTTTCAGGTCTAAAAAAACATTTTAGTCAAAAGGCTTTGGTCCAAAAAGGGGTGTGAAGTTTGGATTTGAAGCTCCTCTTGCCGAAGAAATCGAATCTTTGCACTGCACAACTTTCATCACCAAGTAAATAATTAGTGGGGCCCAAGGCTTAAGGGCAGTCAAAAATGGGGTGTCTACAGGTTGCACCCGTAGGCTGCCTACGTATCCCTTTACACGGAATCAAACCAGCGTAGTTCTGGTACAAGATGTAAATGATATGCACGATGCAACAACATAACTTATGATCATGCAATGAGGCTGTAATGAAACATTTAGATGCAAGTGTTATGCAAAGAAATGCTACATGCAATCTAGGACATGAAAAGAAATAAGAAAACACGCCACACGTGAGAAGCACGAACCAAACTACATTTCATGCAGTAAGGATGTAAGAAAATTATGCAATCTTAACTGTGCATCACGCAGGAAAGGCAAAGAATAACACAAGCGTTGGGCGCACCCGAGGCGTCAAACAAGACTCCAATGCGTTGCCCATGTGAGAAGAAAGATGATGCAAACACAGGGACATACCCAAATGTTTTAAATTGAAGCATCCTAACGTGTCACACACGAGAGGAGAAAAGGCAATGAGAACAACGGGACGCACCCAAATGTCTCTAACTGAAAGCATCCTAACGCGCGTCGCACGCGAGAGGAGAAAGAGAGTGGTGTAAACACTAGGCGTACCCAAATGTTTCTAACCAAAGCATCTTAAAGCGTCGCACGCAAGAGGAGAAAGAGAGTGGTGTAAACACCGGGTGTACCCAAATGTTTCTAACTAAAGCGTCCTAACGCGTCGCGCATAAGAGGAGAAAGAGAGTGGTGTAAACACCGGGCGTACTTGAATGTTTCTAACCAAAGCGTCCTAACGCGTCGCGCGCGAGAGGAGAAAGAGAAAGAGAGTGGTGTAAACACCGGGCGTACCCGAATGTTTCTAACTAAAGCATCCTAACGCGTTGCGCGCGAGAGGGGAGAAAGAGAGTAGTGTAAACACCAGGCGTACCCGAATGTTTCTAACCAAAGTGTCCTAATGCATCACATGCGAGAGGAGAAAGAGAGTGGTGTAAACACCGGGCGTACCCGAATGTTTCTAACCAAAGCAGGTAATTCGAAGGACAGGAATGCCTTCAACTAGAACTCCTTTGAATGAATCGTACATACAATATCGTGCCTTCATAAGAAATAAACTTAACAAGCGTAACACAATAAGAGAGCATGTTCTACACAATATCAGCAAAGCATGTTCTATACAGTAATAACAAAAGCATGTTCTATGCAAAGAATAGAGAAATGCATATCCTATGCAATAGGATAGGATGCATCCAATGGCCAATTGTAGAAAATGCATGTTCAATGGGAGATTAACAACATGTTTGACAGAGTTGACAGGTTGGCGGTACTCCGGAGAGGCTTATCAGATTCTAATTGAGCCTCCGTTGGCTGGTGAAAGATATGTCAGGACACCTGATTCACCTCTGGTACGTACTACAGTCTTCATTTTTTCCATTCTTGCTCAGATACTCAAACATTCATTCCTTTCGGACACTGATCATTCGAAATTGCATTTGCAGGCCCCTGCAGGGTACGTCAAGGGATTTCTCGAGATGTTGGCCTCATTTGAGGGCATGATCTTGAGGAGGGAGGCACTGTTCGGCTTCCACGGCATGCAGGTAATTTTTTAGTTTTCTTGCATTTTGGCCATCATATTTCTGTTGACATACTGAATGACACTTCAACTAAACATTTCCTTGCATTACACTGATACACTACATGTATAGATCATATCTGTCACATTGCATTCACTCACCGTATCTGACTTCTGCATGTATTCATTTCGCACACTATACTTGCATCTGATACACATACTATGGCTGACATATTCAAACTACCTTTTCAGGTTCCACCTCTACCGACAGCACCGGCAACAGCAGGAGCAGGACCATCGACACCTCCTCTAGCAGCAGGGAGAGAGAGATAGGTTGCGGCACGCGACCGAGAGAGACATCGTGAGCCTATCATGCATGATGACGATGACACTAGTGAGACCGAGGAGGCTGTAGACTAGCATGCCGAGTCATCCGAGAGTGAAGATGATGATGCTGGCTCAGATTCCGCTAGTGGAGATGAGGTTGAGTTAGGTTCTGATGCAGAGGGTGACGGCGACTCCAGTTCCGGTTCTAATTTAGCATCAGGTTTAGATAGCGGTGTGGATGGAGGCAGCTCTACAGAGACCACTCCACCAAGGAAGAGGATGAAGAGGGCCTCTAGAGCTTGAGCTAGCTGGCGCTGATTTTTTTGTATTTTGCTTAGTTTATTTGGCTAGTAGTGTAGCACATTGTACAGCTTAGACAAATTTTTTTTCTTTAAAAAAACTTGTACTCTTTTGTAAAAAGAAACCATGATCGGAATGAAAACAAATTTTGATGAAAAAGTGTTGTATTTCTTTTGCATTCTGAGCATCGCATTGCACCACATAGCATAAAAAAAAAATTGAGGGACATTGAACACTGTACATTTTAACGACATTTGCTTAATTAGGTAATGAACCGACCAACATATAACAAACCGAGTAAAACAACTCAATGAACAACGCAATAACTCACTAAACAAAACAAATACAACTCCATAAGCAATACAACAGCTTGATAAGCAAAGTGAAACAACTCGATAAACAAATTGAAGCAATTTACAAGCAAATCAACAAAACTACTAAAACAAAATAGCAGAATGCATCAAGAGCAGAACAAAACACAACTTCTCAGCCCTCTCAACACACATGAAGACCAATGGAATTTTGCTGGCCATAAACAGGGGCTGTTGGCCACCAATAATGGCTGGTCAACTACAAAAGGTGGTCGGTCGGCCACTAGAACTGGCTGGTTGGCCATTAATGCAGGGGGCCTCCAGATTGCTGCCACCTGTCTTCCACTCAGTGCCTTGTCTTCTACAAAAGTTTGGGACTTCGTAGTTTCTTCATTCTAACTCTGTTTTTGCCAAATTGAGCTATTCTTTGCCAAAAAACTCTCAACTTGGATTGCAACTTTAGATGGCTCGGAAAAAGTGAATTTCTGGGGTTTCAGGATAATTGCACTATTCCCGCTAAGTTGTACCCCATTGTGTTTTCTGTTCCTTCACGCCACGGCTAGATGTTGGAACTCGGTTACACGTGTTTAGCTTCGGGGGGGCAAGAGATATGCCTTACAATTGAAGAATTTCAAGTTCTGATGGATCCCGGCGTGACAAGGAAATCTTGCCCCAGTCCCTGTTTTGGTCACGTCCAGGCCTTAGGAAGGATGTATGGACTCACTCTACATAAATGCCCGATCTTTAGTTCACAACGGAGAGCTAGACATTCCCAGTTTGATTCATCAGTTTTCTGATGCCGGCAACCGTGGCGACCGTCTTTGGTAGAGTTTTCGGCAGCATGCCCTTTGATTATGTAAGTTGGCACATTTTCTGCTTACCCCCGATTTTGGTGGGTCTAGCATTCGCTTGATCGAAGTGGCACAAGGTTTGAAAGAGGGCAAGAACTGCATTGGCTTGACATTGGCCGAAACTTTGAAGGGCTTGGACGCCTTCCATCGACGGGAGACAACCAAATTGGCAGGGAGTCCACTACTCTTATAGGTAATGTTTCCTACCCTATCTTACATGTGTTTCTCACATCACTCGACACTCATGCTCTGTTTTTCTTTCAAAACCCTTTCTCACTTTTCCTTCTCAACGCACATCTCTCTATTATTTAATCTCTCTTATTTTTCGTCCCTCCCCAAAAATGGCTCATGGCAAGTTGAAGGTTGTGAACTCTTGCCCTATATACTCAGCATAAGGCTATTTCTTTCTCTAATAGCTAGTTGATTTTCCGAACGAGGGATGGTGGTGCTATTGGATATGTAACAGGTCTGCTATTGACATTGCTTGGCGTTGCCCCTGGTTTGATCTGATCGAGATGAGTTACAATATGTCCCGGTAACCTGGCATTCAGTTGATTTGGCTGACTCACTGCGCCTTCTATTTTCCATTCCGATTTAGCTGTCAGTTTGGACATGACCAAACTTGCCCAGAAGAAGGGGTAGAGTACCCAACTTCCTTTCTGATTCGAGGTTCACAACTAGCTCGATATCCCATTGCATGGAGGACAAGAGAACTTCTGGCTCCCGCTCCCAATTTTAGTTGCACCCTTTCTGGCGAATGCATAGCTTGGCTTGAAGAAGAGGCGCAAACCATGCCTACTTTAGCATCTGGAACTTCCACAAGCTCTGGGAGGGGACACAGGAATACCTAACTCATCTGTGCCTCAAGTTTATCGCTTTGATCTAACTTTCAAGTTTTCCTTTGAATGTAATAAAAAACAACTTTGATATGTATCAAGAGTTAGAGAACTTTGTATTGAAATCAATGAAATTGAAGTTGTGGGCACTAAAAATTTTCCTTTTGGTCCAAAAATGGTCTAAGTTGTAAACACAACCGGACTCTTGGATGCAGAAAAGACAAAGATGCCTTAAACAATCTCATGGACAGAACAGTTGAGTTTGAAGTGTTTATGGCTGGACTTCATAATGAAGTTGCCTACGTATCCCGAAGATAGGAATCAAGCCTTATGTAGTTTGATTTGGGTTCACTCGGGTATTAACACTCTCCTTTTACGCTCTAACTTTTGTCAAGGCTGCCCTTTCTGGGTTTTTAAACTTGTGAGCTCAGTTTTTCTTATTTCAAATTTTTTGTGCTCTAACTTTTGCCTAGGTCTCCTTTCCAGGTTTTCGGCCTAGCGAGCCGCTCAAGGATAGTATTTCTTCAACTTGTCCATGCTGATTGGTTGGGAGAATTCCAGGCCATCAAGGTTCATAAGAATGATAGCTCCACCCGACCAGATAGATTTGATGATGTAAGGACCAGTCCAATTAGGTCTGAACTTGCCCCTAGGGTCATAGATGGGAGCTCGGTTGTCTTTGAGCACCAGATCCCCTTTATTCAGAATCTTGGACTTAACTTTCTTGTTGAAAGCCCTGGCAAATCTGCGTTGATAACCTTGGATATGGTACAGTGCTTTCAGCTTTCTTTCGTCAAACAACATGAGTTCCTCGAACCTGCTCTTCTGCCAATCCGCTTTTGCTATTTGGCACTCAGCCATAACCTATAGCGACGGAACCTCAACTTCAATTAGTAGAACAGTTTCCATCCCATAAACTAGAGAATACGGAGTTGCCCAAGTAGATGTTCGAATTGATGTTCTGTAGCCCCAGAGAGCAAATGGCAATTTGTCTAGCCAATCCCTGTAGGTTTCCACCATCTTCTGTAGAATGTGATTGATGTTCTTGTTGGTGGCTTCAACAGCTCTGTTGGTTTGTGGCCGATATGTGGATGACTTATGAAAAGCCACGTTGTATTCCTTCAACAAGTCGATGACTTCTTGCTTAAAGTGGGAACCATTTTCTGAAATGATCTCATTCAGGACCCCATAACGACAAATAATGTTATTCCTGATGAACTTGGCTACGTGCGACGCTTTCAGCACTGCATAGGATTGGGCTTCCACTCATTTTGTAAAATAGTCTATTGCCACCAAGATACACTCATGCCCATTCGAGCCTTTCGGTGTAACTGCCCCAATAACATCAATTCCCCAGACTGAAAACGGCTACGGTAAAGTCATATTGTACAGCTTCAACGGCGGGATATTCATGCGATTTGCATGAATTTGGCATTTGTGGCATTGCACAATTTACCTCCACAGATGATAAACTGAGCAGCTGTAGACACCCCATTTTTGACCGCCCTCAAGACTTGGACGTCACCGTTTGAACACCTGGTGATCATCCATGTTTGTGTTCGTTTGGAGTTCCCGGAGGTCTCGGCTACGCGCCTTGCCTTAGGATCTCCGAACTCGACTGTTTAGTGTCTGGTTTTGCACCAAACACTTGTGTCTTGCCTTGGAGGGGTAGGGAATGCCTTGTGAAGCATCCCAACACATCGCCGGCCATGGCCAGAGGCCACCGGCTGGTGTTTTGTTGCCATCGGCAATATATATTGCCGGTCGGCATTCTTTGTTGCTGGTCGGCAGCCCATTTTTTCAAAATGGAAAATTTGAGCAGCCGACTACTGTTCATCTACTTTTGGTAGATATTTTGTGCCAGTTGTGATAGCTGGCACCCACTCTGTTCCCGTCCATACACGTGTATGGAGGGATTTCCCTCTAAGCAAGCTTGTTTAGTAAGCTTTGCAAGGGGGACTTCTATAAGAGTAGGGCTCTCCTCCTTGTTCTAGGTTAGACATTTTAGAGAGAAAAGTTGTGTGAGAGCTCTAGTTTTAGGTCTAGGGTTTGATATATATTCTATCTCTATACCTCTCTCTCATTTGGACTTTGTGTGTGTTTAAGTGTGTTTGTGTCTTACTATTGCATACAAACACATAGTGTTACACCTTCCCTTGGCTACTGAGGTTCTAAGAGGGTGTTCTTGAGGTTCTTGAGCTGTTTTGAGCTCAAAGAAGCTGCTGGAGCTTCATCTTTGAAGAAAGTCAACAAGGGTAAGAAACTAGTCCCATTTTACCCATTTTTGCATTCTATTTTTACCTATCTTGCAACTGTTTTTGAGCTTGGTGTATAATACAAAAAAGTTCTGTTTTTAGGCCCTCTAAATAGTTTGTTTAGGGTGTTGTTTGAGGTTGTTTGACCCCTCCTAAGCCTTGTAAGGCTCCATTTTGTGCTATTTTGTGTAAGCTCCGAGATCTTGGTGTTTGGGCCTCCTCACCACTGAAATCTTGAGGGATTTCAGTGGTAAGGATGGTGCCTTGAAGTCCTAAGAAGGAGAGGGCCACCCCCTCTCCTTGTTGTCCTTGAAATGGACCATTTTTGGCCTCTTGAGGGAGCACCTAGCTAGGCTTCTTGTTGACCATGCCTTGGCTATTTTTTGTGCTTATTATGTCATAATATGCCTCTGTTTTTTGTTGGTTTTGGTACATCATGCATGCTTAGCATACCTACCTTGGAATGCCACTTTGTTGCTTTAACATGTCTTAAGTTGTAAACCCTTGTTCTAGCATGTTTTAGGCTTAGCCTTGTGAATCTTTCATGCTTATTTTGCCATGTTTAAGGTCTGTCCATAGTTGTTTGGGTCGGCTTTGGCATGCTTAGTATAGCCCCTTTGCATTCCGGCTTGTTGGCCTTAAGTATTTGAGGGTATAGCATGCATTACTTGCTTTGATTTAATGGTTTGGCATCATTTGTAGCACCATTTCAGTCCCCTTTGCATGCTTGTATGCTTGCCTTGGTTGTCTCTTTGATGCCTTATGAGCTTGTGTTATATGCTCCATGTTTTGGCCATTGTACATACCTTTGAATTTGAGCCACTTAGATGCCATCTAGGGGGCCCCCTTTGCATGGTCTAGGTCTGCCTTGGACCTGTTTCGAGCCCTCTAGGCCTTGTGAGGCTTGGTTGGCTTAGCCATGGTTCAAGTCCCTTTGACTTGCTTCAAGTACTTGGGCCATTTATTGCATGCTTAGCCTATCTTGTTTGCTTGGTTTAGCACCATATTCTTGCATAATTTTCAGAGCTTAATGCAGGTCATTTATCCATGTTTGCATCCTCTTAAATGTGCTTGAGAATTGCTTTTAAATGCTTGAAGTATTGGACATCCTTTGCATGCATGTGTGTGTGTATTTTAGTCCTTCATTTTGGGCACTTATGGCCACTGTTTTGGGCCTAATTAGAGCTGCCCAAATCATGTTTAAGTCCAATCTTTACATATTGTTACATGTCTCACACTTTGCATGCTTTGATTGCATCATGTCTTGCATGTCCACTAGCTTGCATGCTTGTTCATTGCTTTCCTGTTTGCATTGCCATGTTGCATCCCTAGCTAACATGCTTAGGTTGCATTGAACATGCATATCTTGTCCCTTGATTTAGTGATAGGGATTGGACCCTTTTGGTTTGTTGGTTTGCATTGCATTTGACATTAAAATGTGCACACTTGGTCCCTTGGGCCATCACGAATGCGCGATTGGTGGTCCGAGAACCAAGGAGCATGTCCCTTTGACTCACTCACATGATAAGGAACATGATTGGTGCATATATGGCTTGAATTGTATTGCCATGCAAAGTCCTGTCCTCTGCTGCTGTCAAACAGGTTCTGCAGGCATTCTCTGCCGATCGACTTCATAGAGTGCCGACCGAGAATAAACTGGTAGCCGATGGATTCATTATGTGCCGATGACCACCAGATCACTGCCGGTGACCATTCTACTCAACCGGTGGTGCTTCCCAATGTTCAGAGAAGCAACTCTGAGACTTTGACAGTCTTCAGAGGAGCAGGGCAGGGAAAACAGAGGCAGATTACGCATGGCAGTGAATTCCCGAGCAAGACCGAGCATGCATTGCATCGAGCTCTCCTCCCGAGGCGGTTTACTGTTTTTCCTAGCTTAGTTAATTTGTTAACTAATTAGGTAATTTGTAATAATTAATTAGCTAGGATAGTTAATTCATTATTCAAACTGTATTATTCTTTCAGTCCCTCCGAGCTAGGGTAAACTTGTAATAAGTGTGGGTGAGTGCGTGCATGTCTTCCAACCCCCACTTCTTTCTCCCTTTTACTTACCTGCTTTGATGGTTAGTAATAGGTCATGTTTAAATTAGCATACCTTATGTTGCGCATGCGTGCATCCATGCATTTGTCTCGCACGCACCGGACTCGGTACATCATGCTAACTGCATTTGTATTTCAATTCCAAATTGTATACGTGCATCAATTGATTGCATTTCACATGCCATGTTTAGGTTAGCCGAGCCTACTCTGATTGCATCCTGTATGTGTTGCATTAGTCAATTAAACATGGACTTGGATCATGCATTGTTTACTAACGAGTTTATTGTTTTGGCATGGAGTACGATGTAAGTATTTTCATGTTTTAGCATCCTCGCATGTGTGTGAATGCTATCATGACAACATGTTTACCATGTGGCTAGATGCTTATGTGATAAACTGTTTGAATGCCTGTGGGTGAAGGTTGGATTGTCTGAGTTGGAAACACTCGTTGAAATCCGTGTTTTAGCCTACTTGCGAGTAGCAAATTCCAAAACGTTTTTCCAAGACAAACGGATATGCAATACTTATTTCTAAATTAGGCAATCTAGTCTATACTTGTTTGCTGTGAGCATAACATAGTAATTCTAGGCTAACAATTGGTTTAAGAACACATAACGTTTTCAAAAACGGATATCACAGTTAGTAGAGGCCGATCTTCGGATCGGGCGAGAGGGGGTGCTCATAGCTGACCTTCCCCAATCGTACCCAAGCTCCCGAGCCAAGGCAACTTTGGTGATGACGGACACGTGGCCTTTGGCACCGAGTCAGGGTTTCCTAAATTTCCCATTTTAAAATATTTAGGTGGCGACTCTGTATCTGGCAAAGCAGTCCATGTTTGGCACTTCTTTTTTCTAAAAATCTGTTTCTCAAAACGATTTGCCGGATTTGGACTCTTTGATTCAGACTTAGAACCGTGACACAAATTGAGTCCGAACTGTAGTAGCGGGGCCCCTCACGCGGGCGCGTCTACAGCAGCCATTCGCCGTATTGCCCTTTTATCTTTGGCATTTGCCCCTAGTGGATAAGCTTCATTTTCCAAGAAGTTCTAGATGTCATGATACCAGGGGTTTTGATCTTGTACTTCATCTATTGCGGCGATCAATTCGTAGGCCGGCACATACCTCTATTCAATAATGATCGGATGCATCCGAACTCCCAAAGGGATGTCCATCATAGAAGATAGAGTTGATAAAGCGTCAGCAAACCTGTTGTTCTATCTTAACAGATGCGTGAAGGTTAACTTCTTAAACCTAGGAATCAGAACGTCCAGGGTTTGGTGATAGATTTTCATCTTTTCTTCCTTAACCTTCCAGTCTCCTTTTGTTTGGGACACAACTAGGCTCGAGTCCCCAATGACATCCAACCTTTTTACCCCTAGCTTCAGGGCGGTTTCCAGTTCAGCGATACATGCCTTGTATTCTGCTTCGTTGTTAGATTCTTTAAACCAGAGTTTGAAGGCTAAAGGTATATGGGAATTGTCGGGTGCTATCAACAACACCCCTATCCCATAACCGTACTAGTTAGACGCTCCGTCAAAGTACATGGTCCAAATCTCTTCCTCGACTTGCAAAATAACTTCATCCAGGAAGAAATACTCTATTGCTTCATCCCCCTCCACTGGGTGATCTGCCAAGAACTTAGCTACCGCTCTCCCCTTGACAGACTTGTGAGTCACATACTTCAAATCCAATTTGGAGAGAAGAAGCAACCAACGGGCTAGCCTACCCGTCAGCGCTGGTTTCTCGAAGAGATATTTGATGGGATCTAATCTCGAAACCAGAATTACGGAGTGAGCTAACAGGTAGTGCCTCAACTTCCTGGTAGCCCATACCAAAGCTAAGCAAGCCTTCTCCAACGGGGTGTAACGAGTCTCATATTCCAACATCTTCTTACTCAGGTAATAGATGGCTTTCTCCACTCTATCCTCAGTTTCCTGCGCAAGCATGCAATCCATTGTCGTGTTGGTTACTGACAGATACAAAATCAACGGCTTCCTCGGCTCTGGTGGTGACAACACGGGTGGGTTCTGAAGGTACTGCTTGATCTGCTCAAAAGCAAACTGGCATCGGTCATTCCACTGGAATTTCTTTCCTTTTTTCAAGAGACCAAAGAGTGGTTCACAAGTCAAGGTTAATTTTACAATAAACCGTCTTATGAATTGCACTTTACCCAGAAAGCCTCGCACCTCCTTTTCAGTCCTTGGTGGTGGCATTTCTAGGATGGCCTTGATTTTCGAAGGATCAACCTCAATGCCCTTCTGTGTGATCAAGAACCCCAACATTTTCTCTACTGTGACACCAAAAGTGCATTTTTGTGGATTCAGTCGCAACCAATATTCCTTGATCTGTTGGAAAAATTTCTTCAAGGCGGTGTAGTGGCCCTCTCTTTCCTTGGACTTGACAATCATGTCGTCCACGTACACCTGAACCTCTTTGTGGATCATATCATGCAAAATCGTGGCTGCAGCCCGTTGATAAGTAGCCCTAGCATTTTTCAGACCGAACGGCATCACCCTGTAGCAGTAGGTTCCCTACGGCATGGTGAAGGCAGTTTTCTCTCTATCCTTGGGTGCCATTAAGATCTGGTTATACATAGAAAATCGATCCATAAAGGAGAGCAACGCATGGTCTGCGGTGAAGTCCACTAATTCGTTGATGTGTGGCAGAGGAAAGTCATCCTTTGGACTAGCTTTGTTCAGATCTCTGAAATCCACACACACCCGAATTTTGCCATCTTTTGTTGGCACTGAAACAATGTTAGCCAACCAAGCAGGATACTCAGATACTAGCAAAAACCCTGCATCTATTTGCTTGGTAACCTTTTCCTTGATTTTCAAAGCCCAATCCGAGTGTATTCTCCGAAGCTTCTGCTTGACGGGTCGGGCCTTAGGATCAAGAGGGATTCGGTGTTATACAATTTCAGGATCAATTCCAGGCATGTCTTCGTAGGACCACGCGAAAACATCTTTGAAATCTTTTAATAAAGCGACTAAGCGCTCGCATTCCTCCAAAGACAACGTGGACTCGATCTGGACCAGACGCGAATCCTTCTCACTACCCACATTAATTGCAATGATTTCATCAACAAGAGGTTTTACAAACCTCTCATCCCCTCGATCAATCAAATGTTTCAAAACCAGAGGAATTCCTTCCTCATCGTTTTTATCAAAATTTTGAAAGTCATGATCAATGCAATACACAAGTGGCACAGAGAAGTACTCAGAAACAACAGTGGTATCATTCTCATTTAAAGCTTCCAACTTGTTCAATTCCTCGGTTACAACCGACTCAAAAGAAAAGGGAAAAAGGCGACCTGGACAAAACAACGGCATCTGGGTTATCAGTCCCAGGAATACCGGACTCCGACTCAGAAGAACTGGAATTGGATTCCAACTCCACAGACTCTATGAAATCAGATTCCGGCTCATTACCTGATTCAGAATTGTTGGACAAAAAGCCCTCCTCTAGCTGCCAAACGAGAGAGGGTGCGATAGATGCATCCCGAATACCACCGGAAAGGTCCACACCTGATTGATCTTCGATCATGAAAACGGTGAAGTCATCCCCCAAGCTTTCCGGTTTGATCTGAGGATCTGAAAGGAGACACACTAGCAATGCTCCTAACTCAAGTTCATCGCTGTTGGACTCATCGTCTACACTTTGTTCTGCCTCAGCAGGCAAGCCAGTCTATTCCCCAGTGGCTTCATCCTCTTGTAGCCGTAGGTCAAAGAAAATTTCAAAGCCGGGCAAACGCCGCTTCTCAGAGTTCAACCATGGCTCAGGAAAGCCGCAAAATGGGAAGTCTTCCTTCTCCCGTACAAAGCGGCCGTTCAGAGTTCCCTACATTGGCCTGTGCACAAGCTCATAGTGCTTCCCACTTTGCTTAGCTTTGGCTCTTCCTGCCATTTCCTTTCTTTTCTGAACCCAGTCCTCTCTGGTGGATGTGTAGCCTAGGTCAAAGGCATGAGGGTTATGTGGCACTTCGGCCAGTGCGGCAACGCCCTTCTGGCCACTGTTTCCTAATCCCATCCCGGGTACATGTTGTAGTGATGGGTCATTACACACACCAAAATTAAACACAACTACACCAAATTCTTTTAGAATAATGGCAAGTCTAGGTATCGATCCACAGGGACAATTGTGAATTTAAACTAATTTAATTGTTAAATTCCTAAATTAGTTTTGATGAAAAGATTGATTGTTCATAACCTAATTTAATAACAAATAAATTAAGCTAAGTAATTAAATTATCAATTATAAATAAAATTGGATTTACTGACTTGGGAAAAAACCTAGGGCAAAGAGTCCACCACTAGTCACGTAAATAGGGTTTCCAATTGAAATCAATTATATTATGGTTTGAACGAGATAATGCTTTGCAACTACAAGTTCAAAGCATTTAACAAAAAAATCATCACGTTCAATGTACGAGCACGAACCATCTCAAGTAGTACAAATCGTTCACTTTAAACTAAGATAGTGACACGACTCGTCTCTCGTAGTATGGTTTGTGTCATACCTTGAATGTGAAAGAATAGAAAACTCTTGTATGGAAAACATTCAACAATCACAGAAAGCCGAATATTTGAAGAAATAATGAAAAATATATATATGAAACTTCTAAAACACCATACAAGTGTTCAAACCTGTACATAATTGAAAATCAAAAAGAAAAACCTAATTACATGGCTAGGGTTTCATCAAAACCCTAGAAACAAACACTAGCCACTCATGGAGGAGTGGGAAGAGGAAGAAGACAAGGAAGAAGACCCCATGGAAGTGTCCTTCAAGCTTCTTGGAGAAAATCACTTCTTGGAACCCTAGCCTCTCTTTCTTTGGTAAAATAATTTCCGAACCCTAATCCAACCTTTTTCTTTCCTATCTATCCTTCTGTTGCCTTTCAAACAGGTATAAAACATTGGGCCCGTTTTCTAAGAAAAGTCAACGCACGTGCAGACAAAGTCAATGCACGTACGGGAATCTGTTTTCTCTCCAAAATTTGTCTTTTTGCCCATTTTATGCTCGACTATGTACAACCTGATTGACATTAAACACATAAAATATACAGTTTGACAAGCAAGTAAAGTTAAGAGATCCTAATTAATGGCCTCAATGTTGTACAATTCGGCCTTAATCACATCCCCCAACTTACAACTTGCTAGTCCTCAAGCAAGTAATAAAAATAAAATAAAATTAAAGAAAATCTAACTATTTCCTCTTTCGTGGGAAAACAATTGCTTTTAGCATATGCAACAAGCCTTTAAACCACAAAGTTACCACAAGTAGACGTGTAAAGTCTCGTGAGGGTTTCCAGAAATGATACACACAAACATTAACATATTCATATATGCCCACAACAATTAACCACACTACTCCACCTAACAATCAACTTATATGCCACTACAGTGTGATATTGAGACATAATGAGTCATTAAAGGCATAGTGGACAAGCATGAAGGAACCTATTTAGTCAAAATCACAATTCAGTTAATACAAAAGTAAAGTCCCCTGTACTTGTGCATGCTAGTAGACAAATCATCAGTACTCCGGTGTAAAGTGCAATCTCCATATTAGTTAACTGTCCACTATAATAGCCCAGCGTAACTCATAATAACACCCAACATATATAGAAAAATTAAACTGTTGCAGCCAAGATTCTCAAAAGTTTTTTTTATAATTATTTTTTTATTATTATTTTTAGATGACTGTGCAATGTCCTAATCCATTAAGCTTTCTAATCAACCCATATAACAAGCATTGGGCAAATGACTCCCAAACCAGACAGTTTTAGGGCACTACGTGTGAAGACACCCATACGGGCTTAATAACTCGAGTTGAAAAGGCTATGAATCTGAACAAGTCATTCTCCTTATTTTTCCTTAACTTTGTAATGTCTAAGTCCCTTAAGCTTTATAATTAACCCATGTAGCAAGTATTCGGCCAATGATTCCCAAACCAGATGGTTTTAGGGCACTAGGTATAGAAACACACCTACGGGCTTAATAACTCGAGTTAAAAAGGCTACGAACCCAAACAAATCAAGTATTTTTTTTTTTAAAGAATCTTGGCTCCTCATTTATTCTTTTCTGCAATCCTAGCCACTATCAATGATGTACACCAAGGATTATAATAAAAAGGTCACCGTTATGATAGTGTGTTCATATGAATTAAGGCATACTCATGACAAGTGTACTAATACCACAAACACAGAAAACTTTCTTAGTGCAAACAGCACATGCAAGTATCTACCCAATAAACCCTTTTCATACAAGTCTACTATGCTCCCCAATTAACATATACAAATATCATCACCCTACTAGCAACAAGTCACATAAAGCGAAGTAATGCAATCAAGTGAAACAGGTATAAGCATGAATTATGATCCAAATGGAAATGCACAAAAGAAAATATAACTCTCATCCCCCAACTTGAATATGACATTGTCCACAATGGAAAAGTAAAGAGATATGAGAGAATATTACCAGAAATTATAGGGGCACATCCAGGTAGGCATAGAGTAATAGACACACACTTCACACACTTTTTTTTGTTGTTTGTTTTTTTTTTTTTTAAAAGAAGAAATAACTAAAAAGAAAAAAAAAACAAAGATAGGCCGGTACTAGAAAGAATTCGGTGGCAGTGGTGGCGGGAAATGCTGGGCAAACAAGACGTTCATCAAAAATCACTTCTCAAAGGTTTCATCCTGAACCCGTTGGCCGAGCTGATCAAAACGCTGTTGGCTCGACTCTCGATATGTATAAAAGTTAGTTTGCAGTGATGCAAATGACTGTTGAATGTCGAGCTGGCGAGCGTGTAGCTGGTCGAAGGCCGCCTGAGAATAGTCTTGATGCGCTTGAAAATCCGTGCGCAACCCCATGAGACTCTGGTGGTGATCACGAAGAGTACTGTGGACCTAATCCACAGAGTGCTGAAGTTGTAAGTACTCCTCGCGAGTCATGTAGAATGGGTCCTGTAGACACCCCATTTTTGACCGACCTTAAGACTCAGATGTCGCCAGTTGAGCACTTGGTGATATTGCATGTTATGCTTGTTCAGAAGTCTCAGAGTCACGGCCGTGAGCCCTGCCTCCGGACTTCCGAACCCTCTTTTGTGCTTTGCCTCGGTTTGCGAACCAGGCTCGGTTTTCGCTGTTTCTTTTCTTGAGGGGAGGGAGAGGTCCCGCAGACCATCTCTCAGTGGCCGTAGGCTACATTTTGTGGCCGCAGGCCATTTTGCCCATTTCGGAGTCCGGTTTCCGGTTTTTCGGAATCGTTAGCCGTGTGCCTCGGTTCGGGACTGCCTAACCATCTCCGTTTGCCCCAGTTTTTGGCATACCTCCTATTTACTCCCTTTTGAGGGACACTGGGGTCTGAGAAACCCACTTCGTGGCCGAATGTCACTTTCGGTGCTTAACAGCCCATTTTCGGGATCCCGAACTGCGTGTTTTGGTCCTCGAACATTCGTTTTGCATCGGGTTTTGTTCATTTTTGGCAGGTACCTCTGTTTTATCACCGGGAAGGTCACTGAAGGGTGGGAGGCCAGTAATTGTTGCAGCAACCAGTTATATATCCTCCGACGCCCTCCGACGCCCGTTTTTCACACTTCCGGGCTAATGTTGAACACCCTTGGGCCACTTTCTTAAACTTTGAACCACATATCTGTGATGTACACACTTGGGAGGATCCTAAAAGTTGGTGGCCGGCCAGTAATGTTTCCTGACCCTTTTGAACCCCTCCTTCCGGGCTAATGTTGAACAACCTGAGCCCACTTTCTTGAACTTTGAACCACATATCTGTGATGTACACACATGGGAGGACCTTAAAAAGTGGTGGCCGGCCACTATTTCAACTTGACCGTTTTGACCCCTAGCCGGCCGGCTAGGTGGGGTGGCCGGCCGGCCACCTGGAGCTCCAAAAAGGGGCCGGCCATGTTCCTTGCAACATCAACTTTACAGCTGTATAGCTGTTTCCCCCAGAAAATATCCCAATCCGGGGGATATTTTGTGGGGGAAAACTTGCCTAATTTCCCCCCACCTTTGCCCCTCCTTTACTCCCCCTTTTTTGTCCATATAATCAGCTGGCAACATTGCATACAGGGGTTAGAAAATTTGCTCCTCAAGCTTGAATAGAAAGCTCCCTCTCCATCTCCCTCATTTCCTTGAAAACCTTCAAGTTCTACACTACCATTTCTTCTACACCACCAAGCTCTACCACCACCACTCCAATCCAGCAGCAAGGGGAGGAATTCCAGCAGCTAAGAGGCAACAAATTTGGTCCAAGAAGCAACAAAAGAATTGGTCTTCAAGGGTGAGTTGCAATTTCCCCCTTTTGGCCCATTTCTTGTACCTTTTGCAAGCCATACATACTTATTGTTTTGAGCTCCGACCAAAAACTGAAAAGGTCAGTTTTTTGAGCTCATTTTCATGTCTCTTTAAGGGCTCAACCCCGTTTGAGCCCTCCATCTTGCACTTGCTTCAATACCCTCTTTGTATGTCAATATTTTGCATGCTTTTTCTAACCTACGTGTGATCTATTTTGGAGTTTCTCATGAACTGAAAGTAGGATTATTTTGAGACCCTCTTCAACATTGAAGAAGGGCTCATCTTTGTTTGGGACCTCCATGTACCACTTGTCTTTATATCCATCTTTGGTCCCCTATTCTTGTATGACTTGGAAGCCTATCTTGGTTCCATTTTTGGTCATTTTACAGAGCTATAAAAGTTCTTATTTTGGCCCATTCTTCATGTTTCATTAAGGGCCTTTCATGGTTTGAGGCATATTTTATACACTTCATGTCATATCTCTCTTTTAATCCCCATTTTTGCATGATTTGTTAGCCTATCTTGCTTTTGTTTTTGGCCATTTTACAGAGCTAGAAGAAGTCTTATTTTGACCTTCTTAACATGTTTTATTAAGGGCCTTTGCTCATTTGGCGAATTTTTTGTATACCTCATGTTATAGTCACTTTTGAGCCTTATTTTGCATTGCATTCCTAGCATGTTTGTATACTGTTTTGGAGTTTTTACAGTTCTGTAAATAGTCATATTTTTGGTCCCTCTTCAATGTTGTAGAAGGGAATTTTTCAGTTTGGGCTTTGCATATACCACTTGCCTCTTTGGCCACCTTTTGGCCCTTTTTCTTGCATGGGAGTGCAGCCATACCTGTGTTTGTTTTTGGGGTTTTTACAGTTCTGGAAAACATCATATTTTGGGCCCCTCTTCAACTTTGTTGAAGGGCCCTAACCTGTTTGATGACAGCAGCTGTGAGTTGCTTCTTAATCCCATGTTTAGGGCCATTTCTTGCATGCTAGTTTTGCACTGTTTTTGCTTGCTATTTGGCCATGTTTTGAACTGGAAAAATGCTTATCTTGGGATTTCCTTGCTTCTGTATTTTCATTGCATGTCCATATTGTGCATGTTTGGTATAGCTATAGGCCATTTCGGGTGCCAAAATTCATATTTCGGGACTATTCCATGCATCGGGTGTACTTTCTCCTCGTTTCGGGGCTGCTTTCCCCCACATTTCAGTGCTTAAATTCCATTAGCATGTTTGCATATCATTTTCATGCCATTGCATTGCGTATGTCATCGCCTCGGTTTGCGTGCCCGTGTGCACGCATTTGGAGGCACTTCATTTTCATCCATAGGCCTCTTATGTGAGTGTGGCTGAGACTCTCTCATGTGATTATAAGTCCATGTTGCATTCTATATGCCATTTCCATGCCATTGCATTGCGTATGTCATCGCCTCGGTTTGCGTGCCAGTGTGCACGCATTTCGAGGCACTTCATTTTCATCCATAGGCCTCTTATGTGAGTGTGGTTGAGGCTCTCTCATGTGAGTATAAGTCCATGTTGCATTCTATATGCCATTTCCATGCCATTGCATTGCGTATGTCATCGCCTCGGTTTGCGTGCCCGTGTGCACGCATTTCGAGGCACTTCATTTTCATCCATAGGCCTCTTATGTGAGTGTGGCTGAGTCTCTCTCATGTGAGTATAAGTCCATGTTGCATTCTATACGCCATTTCCATGCCATTGCATTGCATATGTCATCGCCTCGGTTTGCGTGCCCGTGTGCACGCATTTCGAGGCACTTCATTTTCATCCATAGGCCTCTTATGTGAGTGTGGCTGAGGCTCTCTCATGTGAGTATAAGTCCATGTTGCATTCTATATGCCAGTTCCATGCCATTGCATCGCGTATGTCATTTTCTCGGTTTGCGTGCCCGTGTGCACGCATTTCGTGGTATCTCATTTTCACAGCATAGTGCATACTAGGTTGTATCTCAGATCGCGTTCATGCATTTCCTCATTTTGCGTGCCCGCGTGCACGTATTTCGAGGCATCTCATTTCATAACATTGTGTATGTTAGAATTATATCTTAGTTGCATTTCATGCATGTCATGCATATTGCATTGTGTTCGGAATAGGAATTAGCCCGGGCACGGGAAACGAGGTGCGTTTCGTACTCCGAGTGACGGAACGTGTCTCAATTCCCAGTCACCGACACTCCGGATTATCCATGATGGAGTTAGGTCTTGTTGTGTTTTCATGTGCATTCATTCTATATTGAGTTGTGCAATTCGACTCCTCGGCCATCATGCCTCGGTATGCGTGATTGGTGGCACGAGGATCGAAGCATGCATATATCTATGAAAATACATTGCTATGCCCCTTTCCTGCTCTCTGTTGCAGCAAATGAAGAATCAGCAAACTTCCGGAGTTTGGCGTGCCTCCCAAGAAAAATCACAAAACAGAGGCTAATTGGGGCATCCCAGTGGATTTCCGCGCAAGGCAGCCCAAACATATAGCATTCATCAGAAGCAAGGCAGTCCCTGGCTTGCATGCCAGTTTTTATTTATTTTCTTAGTTAATTTGTTAATTAATTAGGAAATTGTATAATATTTGGACTGTAATATTTGGACTGTAATATTCTTTTATTTGGGACTGTATATTTATTTGGACCCTCTGCGCGAGGGCATAATTGTAATAAGTGTGCGTGAGTGTGATGTATGTCCTCCAACCCCACGTCTTTTCTTCCCTTTTATTTACCAGCTTACGATGGTTAGATTAGGGCATATTTCAATTAGCATACAGTATGACAGCATGTTTGCATCATTCATCTGTTTTGCATGCACCGGGCTCGGCGCATCATACTAACTGTATTGTACTTTCAATTCCAAATTGAATACATGATAGTTGTAGCATTCCATACGCCATGTTTAGAATAGCCGAGCCTGCTATAGTTGCATCTTTGCATGTGTTGCATTAGGCATTTCTATATACCTAGGATCATGCATGATTTCTAATACAGTTTTTGTTTTGGCTTGGAGTACTCGGTAAGTTTTATGCTTTAGCATCCTTGCATGCGTGTGAGTGACTGCCATGAATAGCATGCTTACCATGAGGCAATATGCTTATGTGATATAACTGCCTGAATGCCTGTGGGTGAAGGTTGGGTTAATTGGATTGGAATAAATCATCAAATGTTTTAAGCCCACTAGATAGTGGCAAAACCATCTTTTCTAAGCCCACCTGCGGGTGGCAAAATCTGCATTTTAAGCCTACTTGTGAGTAACAAACCATCTTTCAAAAATAAACAAGCATGAGATGTTTTGTTCCAACCCAGGCGACCTGGTCTATACTTGTATGCTGTGCACATCACATAGTAACCTAGGCTAATAAACCGGAATAAGAACACACAATGTTTTCAAAAATAGATATCATGGTTAGTAGAGGCCGATCTTTGATCGGGCGAGCGGGGGTGCTCACGAAGTGACCTTCCCCAATCGTACCCAAGTTTCCGAGCCGAGGCAACTTTGGTGATGACGGACACGTGGCCTTTGGCACCGAGTCAGGGTTTCCTAAATTTCCCATTAAAAAACATTTAGGTGGCGACTCTGTATCTGGCAAAGCAGTCCATGTTTGGCACTTCTTTCAAAAAAATCTGTTTTTCTCAAAACGATTTGCCGAATTTGGACTCTTTGGTTCAGACTTAGAACCGTGACTACAAATCGAGTCCGAGCTGTAGCGAGGTCCCCCGCGGGCTGGTTACAGGTCCCCTTGGGAAGGCACCGGGAGGGGCAGGATGAGGTGGGTGGTCATGGACTGGGTCCAGGGCCTCATCATTCGGGGCACTAACCTGCTGCAGAAAGCGAGATATGCTATGCTGACATTCTCGCTGCCCAAAAGTTGGATAAGCTCGATTAATCTCCTCAGTTGAAGCAATGAGAAGGCCGTTCAGCTCGAAGACAAGTGTGAGCATGTTGGCAAATGGTAGGGGCCAAGTCAAGTTTTGCATAGGTTGAGGCCGAACTGCCTCTCATAGAAATTTGTGCACATGCATCCAGATGATGTGTGCAAGTGGGACCTGATAGCCATGCTGATACTCATGTAAGACCCGAACAAACTCCAAACGGCGCTCAGCCTTATGCCCCAGTGGAAGGGCATTCTTATGTACCATGGAATTAATGAATAGCAAGTGACCAAGCAGCTTGCTCCGGCGTAAGCATGTATAACTCGCGTCACTGTGGGCTCCCAGGAAGTACTCTCAAATAAGGCTGTGTATTGGTTGTTAGTCCTTAACTTCCGGGAAGGGCTGGTGTTCCATCTTGGAAAAAAAACCTAACAGAGTGGCAATCATGGATTCGGTGATGCAAACGAGATGACCATCAATAATAGACAGCAGTCTGTCCTCGGTGAGTGACTCATACAGGTTCTGGTAGAATAGTCGTACCAGACGAAGATAAGTAGGCGCTGTAACCGTGTGTAGACACCCCATTTTTGACCGACCTTAAGATTCAGATGTCATCGTTGGTGCACGCAATGATTGCGCATGTTTGTGCTTGTTTTGAGCGCCCGAAGGTCTCGGCTGAGTGTCTTGTCTTTGAGCCTCTTAACGCTTTTTGTTTTGGCCTTGTTTTTTGTGCCAACCCTTGTTGTCTCTTGCCTTGGGGAGAGGAGGGCCTTGCCGGCCACTTGTGGCACTTGCTGGCCACTTTTCTCCCTTGTAGGTCACTTCAGGCTGGCCAGCCACCTTAACTGTCCGGCAGCCACTTTTTCTTCTTTTTAGATATTTTCAGATCTTTTGGGCCAGTTGTGGCTCACTGAGTCACCCTCTATACACGTGTATGGAGGGATGGAGGCAAGTTTCAAGCTTGTCAAGCAAGCTTTTGCTTGCATTGCTTATATAAGGGAAGCTCTCTCTCCCTTCTTGGAGGTTCAAATTTTTTCGAGTTAAAATCTCCCTCTCTCTCTAGAATTATCACCCTCTCTCTCTCTCTCTATATTGTGCTATATTGAGCCTTAAAGTGTTGTTTCTTCACACTTTTGCACATAAACACCTACTCAAACACCTTCATTTTGGAGCTGAGGTCCCTTGGAGCTTGTTTTGAGGTCTTAGACTTGGTTTTGGCTCAGAATTGTTGCTGAAGTTGCCGTCTTGTTGTTGTTCTTTAAGGGTGAGACACTTGTCCCTTTTAAGCTTTATTTTGATCAAGTGTTTGGCCACCTTTTCATGCTATTTTAGGCCTAGATTTCAACTACAAAAACCTTTGTTTTTAAGTGTTAAAAATGGTTGTTTGAGGCCTTGTTTGAGTTAGGGGTGGTCTACCCCCTTTTGTGGCTTATTTTGCTTTGCTTTGAGCCATGTTTTAAAGCCTTTGAGATCACATTTTCTTGGCCTTTTGACCACTGAATTCCAGAGGAATTTCAGTGGTAGAAAGTGGATTTTGGGATCCAAAATAGGAGAGGGTGGTCCCCTCTCCTTGTATTCTTGTTTACTAGTATTGGTGGCCTAATACATGAGCATGTGTTTCTCCCTTTTGAAGCTTAGACCAAGCATGTTTTTTGTGACTTTTTGGACCTACCATAACTTTGTTTTTGGTTGGTTTGGTCATTGGTTTCTTGCATCCTACACTTGTAGTGCAATCCTACTTATTGGCCTAACATGCTTCATGCTTCATGCCTCATGCCACTCATTCTAGCATGTGTATGCTCCACTCCAGCATGTTTTTGGCATTTTTTTGACATGCTTTAGGACTATTTTGAATAGTTTTGGCCATGTGGTTCATGCTTTGTATAGCTATAGTATAGTTGGCCGTGTTAGTCTTGTGTTTTGAAGCCCCTAACATGCCTTATTTGTGATGTTTGCATGATATGGCATCATTTGGTATGAAAATTCAGAGTATATATCATTGTCTCACTCTCACATATACCACTCTTTCATTGTGTTTAAGAGTTGTGCCTTTATGCCTTGTTTGTGAGCTAATACATGAGCATATCTTTCTTGCCATCTATGTTACAAGTCTAGCAAGTTTTTACCATTGCTTTGATCTACCTTAGGTTTGTTTTGTGTGGCCAAGGTGATTTGAGCATTGTTTAACATGGTTGTAGTGTAAAGGGGCTTGACTAGCTTTGAGTTTTGGGGCCTTTAACATGTTGTGCATGTGATGTTTGCATGGTATAGCACCATTTGGCATGTAATTTCAGTGCATTTAGTGTAGACACACTCTCATATACTTCACTTCTTCATAGCTCTTGAGAGTTATACCTTATGTTTTGTTTGTGAGCTAACGCATGTGCATGCATTTCTTGCCTTTCATGCTATCATTTCAGCTCACTTTGGCCATTGTTTTGGCATGCATGAGGTCTGTTTAGAGCTGGTTTAGTCCTTTGAGCATTGTGTTGCATGGTTCTAGTGTTATGCTCTTTGCTAGCTTTAATGCTTTAAGCCCTCTAGCATGCTATACTTGTGATGTTCGCATGATATGTCATCATTTGACATGCAATTTCAGTGCTTATAGTCTTGTCATGCTCTCATGTATATCACTCTTTAATTGTGTTTAAGAGTTGTGCTTCATGCCTTGTTGATGAGCCAATGCATGCACATCATTGTCTTGCCTTCCATGTTATCATTTTAGAGCATTTTGGCCACTGTTTTGGCATGCATAAGGTCTATCCATAGCTGGTTTAACCATTTGAGATTAATAGTGCATGCCTCATGTGTAATTCACTTTACTAGCTTTAGTGCTCTTGCCCCTTGACATGTCTTGCATGCATTGTTTGCATGAGAGAGTCGTGTGCATGCCACTTTAGCATTGAAAGATGAGCATATGCGTGTTGCATTGCATGTGTTTGGATCGGATGTTAATCCAAACACAAAGGAATGTGGCACGTTTTTATACTCAAAGTGATGAAACATATTGTGTTTTTTGGTCGCCAACCCTCTTGATCATGCATGATAGAGGTGGAGGCTCTTATATGTTGTTTGTGCATTTACTAACATTGTGCAAGCTTGGCTCTTTGGCCATCGTGCATTGAGATGCGTGATTGGTGGCTTGAGAGTCGAGTACTACGCTCCTTTGAGCTTAAGAAATGATAAGGAGAGTAGTTGCACACACATTTCCTAAATGCATTGTTGTGCCTTTGTTGATCTTTGTTGCAGCAAAGTTGGGATTCTAGAAAGAAAGGTGGCCGGCCGGCCACTTGCACTAGCCTACCGAACACTTGAAGTGGCTGGCCGGCCAGTTGAGGTAGCCTGCCGATCAGTTTAAGTGGCCTGCCGGCCACTTGTAGCAAAATTTGCCAAAATGCTCTTGTTTTGGGGCAGATGCATCCTGAAAGTGTGTTCGATGCTCTGAGGTCACCGCGAGTGCAAACAGAGACAACTTATAGCAAGGCAATGTGTAGCACGTCCGCGAGGGACCCTATTACAGTTCGGACTCGATTTGTGTCACGGTTCTTAATCTGAACCAAAGAGTCCAAATCCGGCAAATCGTTTTGAGAAACAGATTTTTGAAAAGAAGTGCCAGACATGGACTGCTTTGCCAGATACAGAGTCGCCACCTAAATATTTTATTTTGGAGAATTTAGGAAACCCTGACTCGGTGCCAAAGGCCACGTGTCCGTCATCACCAAAGTTGCCTCGGCTCGGGAACTTGGGTACGATTGGGGAAGGTCAGCTATGAGCACCCGCTTTCGCCCGATCCGAAGATCGGCCTCTACTAACCATGATATCCGTTTTTGAAAACGTTATGCGTTCTTATTCCGGTTATTAGCCTAGAATTACTATGTTATGCGCACAGCAAACAAGTATAGACTAGATTGCCTAATTTGGGAATAAGCGTTGCATATCCGATTTGTTTTGGAAAAATGTTTTGGAATTTGCTACTCGCAATTAGGCTAAAACACGGATTTCAATGAGCTATTCCAACTCAGACAATCCAACCTTCACCCACAGGCATTCAAGCAGTTATATCACATAAGCAGCTAGCCTCATGGTAATCATGCTATCATGGCAACACTCACACGCATGCAAGGATGCTAAAGCATAAATGCTTACATCGTACTCCGTGCCAAAACAAAAACTAGTTAGTAATCATATGCATGATCCTAGTTCATGTTAAGTGCCTAATACAATGCATACGGAATGTCACTAGAGTAGGCTCGGCTAGTCTATGAATGACATGTGAAAATACACAAGTAGCATATATAAGGTATGCTAAATTAAACATGACCTATTACTAACCATCAAAGCAGGTAAGTAAAAAGGAGAAAGAAATGGGGTTGGAAGACATGCACACACTCACCCACACTTATTACAAATTTACCCTCGCTCGGAGGGACCAAAAGAATAGTACAAATTAACTAACTCGCAAGCTAATTAATTATTACAAATTACCTAATTAATTAACAAATTAACTAAGCTTAGAAAAGCAAGGGAAGAGGGCTCAATGCATGCGTGCTCGGGTCTTGCTTGGAAGTCCATTGCCATGTGCAAGCTGCCTCTGTTTTCCCTGCTCTGCTTCTCTGAAGACTGCCAAATTCTCAGAATTGCTTCCCTGGACATTGGGAGACACCACCGGCTGGAGGGAATCATCATCGGCTGTGATTTGGTGTCGATCGGCCAAAAATGAATCCATCGACCACAGATGGATTGCCGGTCGGCACTCTGTGCAGTCGATCAGCAAAAAGTTCCTGCAGAATCTGTTTGACAGCAGCAGAGGACAGGGCTTTGCATGGCAATGTAATTCAAGCAATGTATGCATCAATCCTATCCCTTATCATGTGTATGACTTAAAGGGACATGGTCCTTGGTTCTCGGACCATCAATCACGCATTTCAATGCGTGATGGCCCAAGAGACCAAGTTGTGCATTTTCATGTCAAATGAAATACAAACCAAATAAGCACATAAAGGCCCAACCTCTATTACTTGACTTCAAGAGGCAAGGCATGCATGTTCGATGCGATGCAACCTAAGCATGTTAGCTAATATGCAACATGGCATAAAGAGAGCATACAAACATGCAATGCACATTAGGTACACAAACTAAGCAACAAAGCAAACAAGCATGCCACAATTATGCAAACCATTAGAGCATGCAAGATGTAATCCAATCACGCAACATGCTAGCAACTTGACCAATGGAATGTAAGGCGAATGCAAGTGATTTCAAGCATGTAACATGTGCAACCAAAGCATGCAAACATGGGATGATGTAACAACACTTGAATGGCATGCAAGGGATAGACTTACACTAATTGGACAGCTCTAAGTTAGGTCCAAAACAGTGGCCAAAAGCTTAAGAAAATGGGACCAAACACACATACACACATGCACATGTTAAGGCCTAACGCTTAAGCATCAAAGGACAACTTTTAAGCACACTTAAAAGGGAATAATCATGGACATATGGCATGCATTATAAGCCTTGAAAATCATGCTATAAGAGGTGCCAAACCAACTTAAACAAGACAAACATTAGCATGCAAATGGTCCAAGCATTTAAACCAAGTCAAAGGGGACTTAAACCATGGCTAAGCCAACCAAGCCTCACAAGGCCAAGAAGGCTTAAAACAGGTCCAAGGCAGACCTAGACCATGCAAAGGGACCCCCTAGATGGCATCTAAGTGGCTCAAATTCGAAAGCATGCACAAAGGCCAAAACATGGAGCACATAACAGAAGCTTTCAAAGCATTAAAGAGGTGTCCAAGGCAAGCATACGAGCATATCAAAGGGACTGAAATAACATGGAAAATGATCCCAACCCACTAAATTGAAGCAAGTGATGCATGCAACACACTCATACACTTAAGGCCAACAAACCAAAAATGCCAAGGGGCTATATAATGCATGCCATGGTCGACCAAAATGGCTAAGGACAGACCTTAAACATGGCGAAATAAGCATGAAAGCTTCACAAAGCTAAGCCTAAAGCATGCTAGAACAATGGTTTACAACCTAAGGCATGTTAAGGCAACAAAATGGCATTACAAGGCATGTATGCTAAGCAAGCATGGTGTACCAAAGCCAACTAAAAATAGAGGCATATTATGACATAATAAGCACAAAAATTAGCTAAGGCATGGTCAACATGAACCTAAACATGGTGCTCCCTCAAGAGGCCAAAAATGGTCCTTTTCAAGGACAGCAAGGAGAGGGGGTGGCCCTCTCCTTCTTGAGACCTCAAGGCACCATCCTTACCTCTGAAATCCCTCAAGATTTCAGTGGTGAGGAGGCCCAAACACCAAGGTCTCGGAGCTCACTCAAAATGGCACAAAATGGAGCCTTACAAGGCTTAAGAGGGGTCAAACAACCTCAAATCACAAAACACTCTAAACAAACTATTTAGAGGGCCTAAAAACAGAACTTTTTTATGTTATATACTAAACACAAAAACAGTTGTGAGGTAAGCAAAAAGGCTATGCAAGAAAGGGGTAAAAAGGGGCAAAGTTGTTACCCTTGAAGACTTTCTTCACAAATGAAGCTCCAGCAGCTTCTTTAGCTCCAAACCAGCTCCAAGAACTCTAAGAACACTCCTTTGGCCCTCAATAACCAAGAAAAGGTGTAGTAGTGTGTGTTTGTGTACAATACTATGAACAAACACACCTAGAACACTCAAGAAAGAGAGGTATAGAGATAGAATATATATAAATTCCTAACCCTAATATCAGAGCTCTCTAACTATGTTTTTCTAACCCTAAATCCAAGAGAGGAGACTCTCTCTTATAGAACTCTCTCTTGTAAAGCTTGTCAAATAAGCTTGTCAAGAGAGAAATCCCTCCATACACGTGTATGGAGGAGAACAGAGTGGGTGCCAGCTATCACAGCTGGCACAAAATATCTACCAAAAGTAGATGAACAGTGATTGGCCATTCAGAATTGCCATTTTGGCAAAATAAATGGCCGATCGGCAACAAAGAGTGCCGACCGGCAATATACATTGCCGATGGCACAAAATCACTGGCCGGTGATGTGTGGGGATGCCTCACAAGGCATTCCCTGCCCCTCCAAGGCAAAACACAAGTGTTTGGTGCAAAACCAGACACAACACGGTCGAGTCGAGAAATCCTGAGGCAAGGCGTGCAACCGAGACCTCCGGGAACTCAAGACGAACACAAACAAAGGTAATCACCAAGTGTTCCAATGGTGACGTCCAAGTCTTGAGGATGGTCAAAAATGGGGTGTCTACACAATTCATTTCCGGGCGAAGCAAACCAAGCATGCATGTCTCCCTCCCCTCGAGGCCATTTTAACTGCTTTATTTAGTTAGTTAAATTGCTGACTTTTGTAATTAATTAGTTAATGTGCTTGGTTAATTTAATTCATCTTTGTAATATTCTAATTAGCTTAGCATAGCTAGTTTCAATTGGATTGTAATAATTAATTAGCTAAAGTTAGTTAATTAGTTTATCTGTAATAGTTAGCTTAATTAGCGTAGCTAGTTAGCTTATTCATTTGGACCCTCCGTCGAGAGGGAAACGTTGTAATAAGGGTGCGTGTGTGTATGCATGTCTTCCAACCCCCATTTCTTTCTCCCTTTTACTTATCAGCTTTCGATGGTTAGTTTAGGGCATATCTCAATTAGCATACCTTATGCTATGCATGCGTGCATCATTCATTTGTCTTGCATGCACCGGGCTTGGCGCATCATTCAAACCGCATAGAATTTCAATACTTACTTGAACATGTGTTACAAAACATGTTATCGAGTGTTGCATTCATATGCCATCCTAGAATAGCCGAGCCTATTTAGTTGCATTTTTGCATGTGTTGCATTAGGCATCTTAACATAGATAGGATCATACATTGATTTCTAACTAGTTTTCTATTTTGGCTTGGAGGACACTGTAAGTGTTTTTGCTTTAGCATCCTTACATGTGTGTAAGTGACTGCCATGATAGCATGCTTGCCATGAGGCTATGTGCTTAATTGCTATAACTGCATGAATGCCTGTGGATGAAGGCTTCATTGCTTGAATTGGAACAATTCATCAAAATGTGAGTTTTAAGCCCACTTGAAGTGGCAAATCATCATGTTTTAAGCCCACTTAAGGGTGGCAAATCCGCGTTTTAGCCTACTTGAGGGTAGCAACGTCAAACTATTTTTGAAAAACAAACATGAGATGTTTTGTTCCAAATTGAGTGATTTAGTCTATACTTGTATGCTGTGCGCATCACATAGTAAGTTAGCTAATACTCTGAATAAGAACACATGTATTTTCAAAATAGCATACCATGATCAGGAGAGGCCGATCCTTTGATCGGGCGAGCGGGGGTGCTCATTTCATGAACTTCCCCCCCTTGTACCCAAGTTCCCGAGCCGAGGCAACTTTCGTGATGACGGACACGTGGCCTTAGGCACGAGTCAGGGTTTCCTAAATTTTCCAAAACAAAATATTTAGGTGGCGACTCTGAAATCTGACAAAGCAGTCCATGTTTGGCGCTTTTGATCAAAATCGATTTTCCAAAACGATTTGTCGAATTTGGACTCTTTGGTGATTTATCAGTCTTACATTGCATTTTGTGAGATTAGATTCAGAACCGTGATAGGAGTCCGAACTGTAGTAGCTAGAATCCAATTCGCGCCCTCTCAGAAACGGAGGCATGCGGAGGAAGTTCGGGAGGTCTACACCATGCAAAGGCCTAACTGCTGTCGGAGTTGGAGCTACTCAACAGCCTAAGAAGTGGTCGGGTCATGCTGAAAATATGAAATGTTGAACTGCGTGAGCTTGTGAAGCGGCCGTGAAGCCCACTCCAGCTGTGGTAAGTCAGCTGATGGTGGTGGTGAGGATGGTGGTGACGGTGGCGGCGATGGCGCTGAGGAGGTGGAATCTCTGGCCTTTTTGGAGGTTCGGGTGGATAGCCGTCTACTCATATCCTGCACATACCAAAAGCAAATAGACACAGACCCGTGGAACCAATCATGAGAATAAAGCAAAATATGAAAGCACAAGTTTGCCCACCAATATACCACATGCAATTCTCAGTTGTTGTTGTTTTTTTTTTTTTTGAATTAAACTAAAATAATAGAATATATCTAAACAACTAAATAGATGGAAAATATAATGAATTAGAAAAACTAGGTATTAGATTTTTTATATATTTTTTATTATATATATTTATATAAACTAAAAGATATAAATACATGAATAAAAATGACATTAAATGAAATTAACTACTGAACACCAGTACAATTTAATTGAAGTAACTAATGACTAAATAATTAAACTAACAGAACTAAACTATTTAAATAACCTAAACTATCAAGTAAAGAATGAAGTAAGAAAATAAAATAACAGAAAAATAAGATAAACTAAACTATAAAACAAAATAAACTAAACTATGAAATAAAATAAACTAAATTAAACTATAAAATAACTAAACTATAAAATAAAATCAACTAAACTAAACTATATGATAAAATAAACCAAACTAAACTTTTTTTTTTTGAATGCAAAGGTACCGCACGTGTGCTAGATTGGGTTGCACATGCGACTGTCATCTTCTTACTACCCAGAATTTTTTTTTATTATTTTTATTATTTTTTATTTTTTTTGTGAAGTATGAACCATAGATCAACAAAAACAAGAACAAAAACCCAATAAATTTACTCTTACACCCACAAATCTACACAAAAAGGAAAAGTTAACTTAAAAGAGTGGAAAAAGAGGGAAAAAGAGGGAAAAAGAAGGATGATTCGCCGGAAAAAATGGTGGTCGCCGGAGATTCGACGGTCGGAGAGGAAATAGCGATGCCGGCGGTGAGGAAGAAGGAAGGAGGGTTGAGAAGGAAGAAGAAGATGGTGATGGTGGATAAGTTTGTGGGTTGTGGGGTCGAGAGAGAGCGAGAGAGAGAGAGAGAGAGAGAGAGAGAGAGAGAGAGATAGATAGATAATGAGAGGTAGGGAGAGATACAAAATTTGTGCGAGTAATGGGGAGAAAAGTGGGTCTAGGTAAGATTATTTTATTTTATTTTATTTTTTCAAAAACGAAAATAGGAAAAAAATAAAAAAATAAATAAAAATTGTGATTTTTTTAATTTTTTATTTTTATATATATACTTTTATATTTTCAATTTTTTAAAATTATTTTTTTTAATGAAAATAAAAATAAATAAAGAAATAAAATGGTATATTCATTTATTCTTATTTAAATAAAAAAATATTTATTTATTTACTTTTTTTTGAAATAAGTAAATGAATAAAAAAAAATAATAATAAATAAACATAACAAAAGTTGTAGGTTTCAATATATATATATATATATTTTAAGAAAATCGCTACACGTGCTGGAGTGTACGTTGCACGTGCGGCAGCACACCCCGCATACACCCCCGCACCCACTTTTAAAGCAGTAGGCAAAATGGTGGAAGCACAGAATTGCCGCACGTGCGGTGGGTATTCCCGCACGTGCGAGAATTTTTTTTTTTAGACCAAATACAACATTTTTTTTTTGGTGGAAATGACGCTCCGCACGTGCGGGGATCAAGCCGCACGTGCGGCTTGATTGATGCACCTCCGCGTGCACCTGCAATTAATGCAGTATGCAATTGAGGAATAAGATTTTAGTGCTGCACGTGCGTGGATAGTGCCGCAAGTGCGGGACATTTTTTTTTTTAAAGAAATTTGAATAAAATTAGAAATAACTACAACCCCGGTAAGAATTCAAATAATTTCTACCTTAGTTTCTCATCCGAAATAAATAAAGCATTACAGAAATAACTAAATGCTCACTAAAGGTATAATCTTCACGCGAAAACCACGGGTACTACTTTTCTCCCCAACTGTGTTTATAACTTTCCCTATTCTCCAACAGAGTGACAGACTAGATTGATTCGGTATCCAGAATCGAGGCGCATAAAGCTACCTCAACCTATGGGGTTGCCATGTAGAGTTCAAGCCGGGGTAGTTTTGACGCAATCTCCACACCCCTGGGTATTTAAACCAGACTCTAGTCTCTAAAATTCCAAACCTTTGTGTTCTAGGCTTTGCCATTCGAACTCTAGTTTCCACCGTCTCAGTTGGTCTCTTAGGAACTCAGTACAAACACGGTTAGGTGGCTATACCAGACCGTCAGATGCCGTTCAGGCATGGCTAACACCAAAGGAATTTCACCTTTAGAGGATTTAAAGTCTCCTAGACGCAAATAAAGCACAATGAGAACAAAGAAAAACAGAATAGAATAGAAGGGAAAGAAAAGAGAACAAGAAATCAATCTATCAATCATAGTGATCCATCAAAGCAATGGACTCAATCATATCCCCATTCCCAATCCCCTCTATATATGGCTTCAGTCTTTGGCCATTCATTTTGAAAGTGTGGCCATTCGTTGGATCTTGCACCTCAATGGCGCCATGAATAAATGCCTCAACAACCACAAAGGGACCATCCCGTCTTGATCTAAGCTTACTCGAAAAGAGTTTCAATTTTGATTTAAAAAGCCACACTTTTTGGCTGGGTTCAAAGGATTTTCTATTAATGTGCTTGTCATGGAATTCTTTAGTCCTAGCTTTAAAAATTCTTGAATTCTCATAAGCATCATTCCGAATTTCCTTCAACTTATTGAGTTGCAATTTCCGGTTGAGCCTAGCCGCGGCCATATCGAAGTTAAACTTCTTTATGGCCTACAATGCTCGGTGCTCAAGTTCAACTAGGAGATGGCAAGCTTTGCCAAACACCGCCCTATATGGTGACATCCCAATGGGTGTCTTATAAGCAGTGCGGTAGGCCCATAATGCATCAATCAACCGTTATGACCAATCTTTCCTATCTGGCCTCACCGTTTTCTCTATTATGTGCTTTACCTCCCTATTTGAGACTTCTACTTGGCCACTAGTTTGAGGGTGGTATGGAGTGCCAACTTTATGAGTGATAGCGTATTTCTTAACTACTGACTCAAAGAACCGGTTACAAAAATGCGTACCCCGATCACTTATTTTGGTTTTAGGAAACCCCAAACGACTAAAGATGTTTTCATGCAAAAATTTGATTACAACTCTATGATCGTTTGTTTGGGTAGCTATCGCCTCCACCCACCTAGACACATAATCTATTTCTAAGAGAATATACTCAAACCCGAATGACGACAGGAAAGGTCCCATAAAATCAATCCCCCAAACATCAAATATCTCTACTACAAGAATAGGGGACATTGGCATCATTTCACGCTGAGATATCGAACCCATTTGCTGACAGCGCAAACAAGTTCTACAAAATTGATGGGCATCTTTAAAAATTGTGGGCCAATAAAATCCGCTTTGTAAAATCTTGGTGGCCATTTTATGCCCACTAAAATGACCGCCACATGCAGAAGAATGACAAAATGTAAGAATGCTATGCACCTCACTCTCCGGCACACACCGTCAGATCACTTGGTCAGAACAATATTTAAATAACTCCGGATCCTCCCAAAAATAATACCTGACCTGCGAAAAGAATCGGTCTGTCTTGCTTAGACCAATTTTGCAGAATTTTCCCAATGGCCAAGTAATTCACAATATGTGCAAACCACGAGGGGCTCGCTCGTGACAGCTCAAGGAGTTGTTCGTCCGGAAACGAATCATGCAAAATAAGAGGGTCACTAGTATACTCGACAAGGATTCGGGACAGGTGATCCGCCACCTTGTGGGTTTGGTCTCTGTCTTTGATAGTAAATACTGCAAAGCGGCATGATCAGTGAAAACTATGACCTTGGAACCTAGGAGATAGGACCAGAATTTATCTAAGGAAAAAACAACAGCTAGCAACTCTTTCTCGGTGGTAGTATAGTTCAATTGTGCATCCGAGAGAGTGCAACTAGCATAGTATATAGAAAATGGTGCCTTATTGACCCTTTGGCCCAACACAGCCCCGATAGCATAATCGGAGGCATCACACATGATTTCAAAGGGAAGCGACCAATCTGGTGATTTCATGATTGGGGTGGTGGTCAGGGCCATTCTTAGTGTTTCAAACGCCTTTAAAGCATGCCTTATCAAAAATAAAAGGCGTGCCCTTAACAAGTAAACTATGTGTAGACACCCCATTTTTGACTGTCCTTAAGACTTGGGCGTTACTGATTGTTTACTTGGTGATGAGGTGTGCAGTGCAAAGGTTCAATTTATGCGGCAATGAGAGAGTCAAATCCCAACCTTACACCCCATTTTTTGGACTAAAAACTATTTTGAACAAAGCTATTTTGAATGGTTTTTAGACCTTAAAACCCACTCTTTCAAAATATTTTTGAAATAAAGTTCCTACGATGTTCCGACGCTCGCATTTCGTTAAAGGTTGCGCTTTTCGGTAAACCGAGCTAGGACAAAGTGGAAATGAATGAAAGAGAGATGAAATCTTTGAAAAATCTTTCAAAACACCTTTTTTAGGGGTTTTGAGTTGGAAAAAAGCGGAGAAGAGGGAAGAAACCAAGTTGGGGGAGAAGTTGGGCATGAACCGTTAAGAGAAAGACGAGCAGTCCTTGCCAAATTAGACCTATCGACTTGTATACTTGGATTTAAGCTATGAGGCCACCACTGTTGGAAAGAAGACTTATGGGGCTTCATTTTTCACTCAAGAATCTCCTAAAGACGAGTCCGGATGGGGGAGATATGGTTGTTGGAAGTTGGGCATCATTCCGGTTAGACCGAAACTGAGCAGCCTTCACTAAAAGAGGGATATGTCTTAGTATACATGAAATTTTGATGTGAGGCTACAATAAGTGGAAATAAGACTTCCGAGGCTACAGTTTAGGCTCAAGAATGATCTGAAAAGGAGTCCAGATGAAGGAATTAGGCTTGCTTCAAGTTAGGGACCAGGGCTGATTTTTTCCATCAGCCTCTATGGGAGTACATCGGCCACAATTGGAGCTCATCGGCCATAGGTCAGCCAAAAGTGAATCTTATCGGCCACAAATGTTCGCTAGTCAACCAGAAATGTCCAAAAAGCCTAGAATTGGCCGATATTTCTCCTCTAGCTATTTCCAGCTTGTGCCACCTGTCCTAAATCAGATATTTCGACCAAACTTGATATTTTGCTATATATGAGAGCCTTATATCTCATATTCAAGAGGTTAGAACATATTGAAGGGTTAGGAAATTTTGAGAGCTTCTCACACTAAAAACCCTCTCTCTCTCTCTACAATTTTTAGAGCTTAACCTCTGCCTCTCTCTTTAGTTTCCTCTCTCTCTTGCCATTTTGTGCATAGAAGTAGAGAAACATGCCTAGTTTGCCTATGCATACTTGATCAAAGTGGCCTATCTTTGGGAGGAGGTTTTTTGAAGCTTACTTGGGAGTTGTTTTGGGCTGCTAAAACTTGGTTTTAACTCAGAAATCTTGCTGTTTTGCTATTTGGCTTCAAGGGTAAGCACTTGTCCCTCTAAAGCTTTGTTTTGCATGCTTGTTTTACCACATTTGCAAACTATTTTTGGCTTGGTTTTGAACTGAAGAAAACTCTATTTTTCAGTCCTAAAAATGTTGGTTTAGGCCTATTTTGTGTTAGGGGGTTGTCTCTTCCTTTACTTTTTGGCTTGTAAAGCCATTAGAGCCAACTTCCTAAGCTTTTGAAACCATCTTTGTTTGGCCTTTTAACCACTGAAATCCAGTGGATTTTCAGTGGTAAAAATGTGATTTTGAGGTTCAAAATGGGAGGGGGTGGTCCCCTCTCCTCTTGTCTTTGTTGTATGGCTTGTTGGCCTAATTATTGAGCATGTTTTTCTAGCATGTGTTGGCTTGTTCTTAGCTTATTTTTGGGCTTATTTCAGCATGCCATAACTGTATTTTTGGTTGGTGGAGTCACCTCTTGCTTGGTTTGTGCACTTGTAGTGCAATCTTGCCCATTAGCCTAGTGTACTTGGTGTTTTGGCCCTTCATGCTAGCTTACCTTGGCTATACTCCATACATGTTTTAGCATTATTTTGACATGCTTTAGGGCTTTTTTGGGTTGCCTTGGCCATATGACTCATGTTTTGTATAGCTATAGTGCAAATGGCTTCACTAGTCTTGAGTTTTGAGACCACTAGCATGTTATATTTGTGATGTTTGCATGCCTTGGCATCATTTGGCATGGTATTTCAGAGCTTATATCTTTGCCATACTCTCATGTTTTTCACTCTTTCATTGTGCTCTTGTGAGTTGCACCTTTATGCCTTGTTTATGAGCTATTGCATGAGCATCAATTTCTTGGCTTTCATGCCATCATCTCAGTACATTTTGGCCACTGTTTTGGCATGAATGAGGTCTGTTTAGGGATGGTTTAGTCCATTGAGCATTGTATTGCATGGTCCAAGTGTTGTGTTCTTCACTAGTTTCAATGTTTAGGCCTACTAGCATGTTGAACATGAAGTGTTTGCATGTTAGAGTCTTGTTTATCATGCCACTTTAGCACTAAAAAATCTGCCATCTCCCTCATTTCTTCATTTTTGATTTATTTTGAGGATTGGTTAGTCTTGAGGTTGTGCTTAATGCTTTGGATTGAGGCCTATGTTTAAATGGCTTCAACCCTCTTTTGAGGGTTACTCCTAGTCAAAGGCGTTGGTGTCTCCCATGCCTTAAACCATTCTCTTTGATAGACCTCTCTCTCATTAGAGAACTCTCATATTTGGACAAGTTTATTAATGAATGGATTGGTAATGTTAAAATGTGTAAACAAAATCAATCAAGTAAAATGTGCCAAGATAAGCATGTTGCATGTGTGTATTGTATTGTGTTCAACCGGACGTTATGTTGAACACAAAGTGAATTGGTCTATTTCATACCTGAAGTGATGAAAATGGGCCAATCCCCTTTGTCTCTATTGCCTTTGATTATCCATGATAAGGTGATGGTCCAAGTGTCTTGTTTGTCATGCATTTATTGAGTTTGTGCAAGCTTTGACTCTTTGGCCATCATGCATTGAGATGCGTGATTGGTGGCTCGAGAGCCGAGCACTACACTCCCATGAGCTTAAGAAATGATAGGGAGGGCGGTTTCACACACATTTCCTTGTAAATACATTGCCATGCCTCTGTTTGTGCTCTACTGTAGCAAAAGAAGAAATTGCAGGAAGTAGTGGCCGACCAGCCATCAAAGTTGCCGATCGACTATCAACTTTGGCCGATGGCCATCCCTCTTGGCCGACCACCCCTCAGCATGTCCATAAGGTGGATCAGAAGTATCTTGGAGGTTGGCACAATTTTCAGAAGTCCAAAAGAGTGCAAACAGTGGCATCACGAGGCACGGTAGTGGATTTCCGAGTGAAGCCAACCGAGCATGCATTTATTCCTTACCAGCGAGGCCATTGCATTACTTATGATCAGTTTGTATAAACTAGTCATTTGATTTGTTTTGTAATAATTAATTAGCTTAGCATAGTTAATTAGTTGGTTTGTAATATTTAATTAGCTTAGCGTAGCTAGTTAGTTGATTTATTCGGACCCTCCGTCGAGAGGGCGTATTGTTGTAATAAGCGTGCGTGTGTGTGATGCATGTCTTCCAATCCCATTTCTTTCTCCCTTTTACTTATCAGCTTTTGATAGTTAGTTTTAGGGCATGTTTCAATTAGCATCCTTATGCTTGCATGCGTGCATCCATTCATCTGTCTTGCATGCACCGGGCTCGGCGCACCATACAAACTACATTGTATTTCAATACCAATTTGAATACATGTTATCAAGTTGCATTCATATGCCATTCTAGATAGCCAAGCCTATCTTAGTTTCATTTTGCATGTGTTGCATTAGGCATTCTTGAGATAGCTAGGGTCATGCATTGATTTCTAACATAGTTTCTGTTTTGGCACGGGGTACACTGTGAGTGTTTATGCTTTAGCATCCTTGCATGTGTGTAAGTGACTACCATGACAACATGCTTGTCATGAGGCTAACTACTTAAGTGTTTAACTGCATGAATGCTTGTGGATGAAGGCTTCATTGCTTGAATTGGGACAATTCATCAAAATGCGAGTTTTAAGCCCACTTGAGGGTGGCAAAATCCGCGTCTTAGCCTACTTGCGAGTAGCAACTCCAAACCATTTTCAAAAACAAACATGACACATTTTGCTCCAAATTGAATGATTTGGTCTATACTTGTATGCTGTGCGCATCACGTAGTAATTATAGATTAATAACCGGAATAAGAACACATGTGTTTTTAAAAACAACATATTATGTTAGTAGAGGCCGATCTTTGATCGGGCGAGCGGGGGTGCTCATTTCAGGACCTCCCCTTTCGTACCCAAGTTCCCGAGCCGTGACAACTTTGGTGATGACGGACACGTGGCCTTAGGCACGGGTTAGGGTTTCCTAAATTTGCCAAAACAAAATATTTAGGTGGCGACTCTGAAATCTGGAAAAGCAGTCCATGTTTGGCACCTCTTGATTAAAATCGATTTTCCAAAATGATTGTCGGATTTGGACTCTTTGGTGATTTATCAATCTCACATCGCACTTTGTGTGATTAGATTCAGAACCATGACAGGAGTCCGAACTGTAGTAGCTAGAACTACAATTCACGCCCTCGCGCGCGGAGTAGAGTCCGGGGTGGTCTACAGTTTTTGGCGACTCTGCTGGGGATTTAGAGAACTTGACTCGAACTCATGATATGCTATTTTTGTTCACACTTATGTGTTTCTTTGCATTGCATCTACATTGGTGCGCTTAAGTCACAGTGTTTGCCATCTGCTATTCCTGAACGGTTTGCCAAAGGCTTGCTTGGGAAAGCGTGCATAAGGCTGACTGGTTGCAGGCTCTGCCACGATGGAAACACAAACCTCAGTTGTTACAGAGGCACCCTTTTTGACCATTCGACCTAGTGCATATTGGAAATCGTAGTGACCATTCCAAACTAGGACAGGTTGCTTACCCGAATGTAGGTTGTTTGAAACTGTTGTGTGCGTAGTGAAACCCTAGCTCCTGACAAAATAGGACAGGGAAACCCTACCCCATCATAGGGGTGTTTTGGTTCTCATTAATTGATATGTGCTTCACAGTGAAACTGTACAGGAATGTGTGTATCAGTTGTGAGTTTGGTATTTGATTTTGGGGCAGAATTCAATAAATAGTGCAGTCATTTAGCTGTGCTCGTATCTGTTATAGTGAAACCAGGCTGAGATGCTGTCTATTTTCTTCTTTTGCAGGGTAGTCCTAGAACCATAGATTCAGAAGGCTCCGATATCCCTCGGGTGCATTGGACTTGTGTTGATAGACTTTGTCAGGTCAGAGATTCAGTTCAAGGGCAGCCAGTGTTTCCTTTGCTGAGGCAAGGCAAAGAAGGGCCAGCCAAGGCTCACCGATTCAACTGATTCGTCAGTCACCAGTCACATTACCTTTGTTCAAACCCAGCAGACCGTGATGACACAGGGTTCGGAAGAAGTTGTGGCTGTGATAGCAACATTAAATCAGGGAACTGTCGTGCAGGATGAGACCAATACTAAAACGCAACGCCCATCTGGGGAATCTGCCACACATCCGGTCTTGGGATCCCAGTCGAACTTTGACCCACTATCGCCAGCTGAAGATTTGCAGGGTCCAAATCCCCGAGAAAGGTTGACTCAAGCTCAGGTGTTCAGACCCCTGGTGCAGCCTAATGAGAGGCTTTATCCCTGTGATATTAATGAGCTCGATCTGACCTCAGTAAAGATTACTAATCTTGAGAAGCAATTCAAAAAGGTGCAGGGCCTTAACTCCATTCCCGACATTGAGGATGGATACACCGAGGCTGCCGTATGACTCCCAGACAGATTCAAAATGCCGCATATTAACCGTTTCGACGGGTCTGGAGATCTTATGGTACATATCCGGCTTTTCTTGGATGTCCTAAAGCCGATGGGTCTGACTAAGCCACATAAACTTTCTCTGTATGGAAGAACCCTGTCGGGTGTAGTAGCCGCTTGGTATGCCAAGTTGGAGAATATAGTGAAGCAGAACTGGGAAGAATTGGCTGAGGCCTTTGTTGATCAGTATCTTACAATACCCAAGTTGAAATGACCACCCAAGAGCTTGAAGCAACCCACCAGAATCCTACAGAGCCGTTTGTGGAATTTGTTGCAAGGTGGAGAGCAAAGGCAGCACAGATGACAGATCGCCCATCTTAGAGGGATCAAGTGCTGATAGTGGTGTGAAACCTCGAGCATGATATGTTGCAAAAGTTGATAGTCGCTCCACTATTCACTTTCAAAAGTTTGCATGAATTGGGGGTTTAGATTGAGAATGCGTTCAACACAGGGATTATTCCCAGAACAAGTGAACTGATAAGGAGGGTTTTTGCAGGGAGTACCAATGTTGGTAATAGCACTATTCCCAAATCCACTGAAATCAATACAGTCACCATAGCCGACCCTTTTGCCAAACCAAGCCTACAAACAGCTGGCCCAACCCGAGCCCAGGGTAGAGCTTTCACCCCGCTCTATATGAGCCTAACCAGTGCACTAAAAGTCTTGATGAAAAGAGGGTATCTCAAACCCCTTGATCCTCAACCTCTTCCTGACCCACTCCATGCCAAACATAACCCCTCCAAATACTACGCGTATCATCAGTAGCGCGGTCATGGCACTGATCCTTGCTACCGCCTTCGTCATGAGGTCCAGAATCTCATCGACAACCGGACGATAGCTCCACCTCCAAACCCCAATGACCAAATATCTCTTATCTACCTCAATCTAATCCATACATTGCCATCTTCTTACAACCCCAGCATATACATCACCCCGGCCCATCTACCCAAGTCTGAGGTGTTCATTCCAGTCAGCATGGACTTATGCATGATGAATGCACTCGAACCGCAATCATCTCAAACCTGTGAACCCACTACTCCTGAGCTGATGAGAATGATCAAAGATCTTCAGAGAATTGTGGTAGATCTAGCCTTTGGGATATTGGCTCCGTCATCGACCACATCACATGCCAGAAATTTCACGCCAAGAGGCTCTCTAATCTTGGGGCAAGCTGCAATTGAAAATGGTCAACCTGAAGCCATCTCAGATCTGGGTGGTGGCATGTCGACAACAACAAGGCTCCACTCTGATATAGTGACCCAATCCCTTGGCAAAGTGGAGGCAAGTGGTAAGAACAAGATAGGGTCAGGCATTGATCCCTATGAACACCTTCTGTGGGCTGTTGAGGCTTTAAAAGCTGAAGGACTGAACAAACAGCAAGTGCTCGCAGTTGTTGCAAAAACTGTGGATGACACGTTTGCTACTCAGAATGAGGGCAGTTTGAATCAAGGGGCAAGCCGGGAGAAGGGCCGTTGTACCAGAAACGTTCCTTTCAGCTCTAATCCTGCACTTGGAAGAGATCAGCAAACCCAGTCAGTGCCTACCAATCCCTTTGTTGGTGCATCCAGTAAAAATCCACCAACCTCGAAGTACCCACCCCGAGGCTAGAGGGTCTTCCATACCCTCTATATGCCTTTGTCCAAAGCTTTCCAAATCGTTGTTGGACAAGGCCATCTCAAAACCCTGGAGCCGCGGCCATTACCGAATAAACTTCCTCTCTCCCATAACCTGGCTAAGTACTGTGCCTTCCATCAACAAGCCGGTCACGACACTAACATGTGTTTTCGTCTTCGCCATGAAATACAAGATCTGATTGATAAAGAGGTCATTGTCGTACCAAGCCCTGCAAAGTCTATCGGCACTGGATCAGTGCACTTGGGGGATAATGTGATAATGTGATCGGGGGGATGAACCACTTGCGGATGGCACCCAGTTTACTCCAGATGTGATGGATGGCATGCACTGTTTTGAGCATTTTGCAAATGCTGGTTATTTTACTTTCTGACTTGGGTATTGAGTCAGTTCTGTTATGTTGTTTTAAGTCTGTCTCGCTGTTTTGAGTCAGTCTTTTTGTTTGGGATCTATCTTGTTGTATCGAGTCAGTCCTATTGCGTTGTAGTCAGGTGATTTCGGGGGTGTTATCTCAGACATCACTATCTTGTTTTGTGTTTGTCTTTTACACTCTTTTGAGTCTGTTTCTGCCGTGGGGGCCAGTTGGACCAGAAGATTTGAATGAAACAGCAGTGATTTTCACCCTTTTGCGTCTGTTTTTGCCTTTGCCCCAGTTGTGCCAGAAGTTCTGAATAAGATGGCAGTATTTGACTAAAAACTGTGTCTTTTCTGTGCCTTGAAGTCATTGCACTGACCTAAGTTTTTCAAAACTTTTTGAACATTGTGATGAAAACAAAGGGGGAGGAATTCCTCTGGATTTGCAAAAAATTGATCAATTGAGAGAAAGAGAGGCGTGCTAAGCCCTTAATGAATGAGATCATGTTTGTTAATGTGAGTACTGAGAAGGATTCTGGCTTGATCCAGATTGGTTTTACATTGTCTTCACGAGCAACTACTCGCTTTCTTAAAAGATTTCAAAAAATGTTTTGCGTGGTTCTGTGAAGACCTGTGCGGAATCACTCTTGAGATTGTGCAGCATAGGATCACTCTCAGCCTCAAGACTCGACCCCTTTGCTTTCAAACCCTGAACTTGGATTTAGAATGTTCAGCAGTCAACCACAATGTGAGGCCTGTATGGCCAGATTTGAAGCAACCTATGAACTAGGGGCAAGAAGACCAGATATGATCAAAGGGAGCTTGCAAAGCTGGATAAGAAGCAGTCCTTGAACTAGGGGCACAAAAAAATGTTAGATGTGCTCGAAGAGTAAAAAATTGGGACATTTCTCAAGCTAACGAAGATCGACAAGAATGCCAAATCCCAAAGGGAGGAAAGAAGAAAGTATTGCTGAAGGACAACTGAGTTCCTATCCACAACACTAGGGGAAAACTTAGCCCCAATTGGATGGGCTTCTACATCATCAGCGAACAGCAGCCTATAGATTGCCCAAAACTCCGCTCTGCGCGCGAGGGCGCAAATCGTAGTTCTAGCTACTACTGTTCGAACTCCTGTCACGGTTCTGAATCTAATCTCACAAAGTGCAATGTAAGACTGATAAATCACCAAAGAGTCCAAATTTGGAAAATTGTTTTGGAAAAATTGATTTTAATCAAAAAGTGCCAAACATGGACTGCTTTGCCAGATTTTAGAGTCGCCACCTAAATATTTTGTTTTTGAGAAATTTAGGAAACCCTGACTCGTGCCTAAGGCCACGTGTCTGTCATCACCAAAGTTGCCTCGGCTCGGGAACTTGGGTACGAGAGGGGAAGGTCCTGAAATGAGCACCCCACTCGCTCGATCAAAGATCGGCCTCTACTAACATGATATGTTATTTTTGAAAACACATGCGTTCTTATTCCGGTTTATTAGCTAGCTTACTATGTGATGCGCTCAACATGCAAGTATAGACTAAATCACTCGAGTTGGAACAAAACATCTCATGTGTTTTTTGTAAAAATGGTTTGAAGTTGCTACCCTCAAGTAGGCTAAGATGCGAATTTTGTCACCCTTAAGTGGGCTTAGAAAACATGATTTTGCCATTCCGTAAAGTGGGCTTAAAACTCGCATTTTGATGAATTGTTCCGATTCAAGAAATTAAGCCTTTATCCACAGGCATTCATGCAGTTATATCTGTTAAGCAAATAGCCTCATGGCAAGCATGCTATACATGGCAACATACACATCTCGTGTAGTATGCTAAAGCGTAAAAGCTTACCTAATACTCCGAGCTAAAACAAAAGCTAATTAGTAATCAATACATGATCCTAGCTATGTTAACAATACCTAATGCAACACATGCAAAAATGCAACTAAAATAGGCTCGACTATTCTAAGATGTCATGTGAATGCAACTTGATAACATGTATTCAAATTGGTATTGAAATACAATGCAGTTAGTATGATGCGCCGAGCTTGGTGCATGCAAGACAGATAAGTGAATGCAAACATGCAAAGCATAAGTATGCTAATTGAAACATGCCCTAAAACTAACCACTGAAAGTAGATAAGTAAAAGGGAGAAAGAAATGGGGGCTAGAAGACATGCATCGCACACACGCACCCTTATTACAACAGTTGTGCCCTCTCGACCGAGGGTCCGAAGACTAAACTAACTAGCTAATCTAAGCTAATTAAACTAATTATTACAAAACAAAACTAATTAACTAATCCTAGTTAACTAGTTTTTACAATACAAGCTAATTAACTAACAAGTTAACTAACTAGTTATTACAACACAAATTGAATAGCTAAGGGCATTAACTATTTAAGTACAGAATCAAATAGGTAACTAAGCTAAGGAACTAAGCAAAGATGTAAGAAGAAGTCCTCAGGGCGAGAAGTGCATGCATGCTCGGTCACCTCGTTTGGAAATCCATCACGATGCCCCAATTTGCCTCTGTTTGCATTTCTTCTCAGAACTTTGCACAAAGCTCCAGATAGCTTCTACTCCAAAATGGGGACCCCCAGGAAGGCTGCCGACTAGTTTATGGTGGTGTAGACCACCTGCCGACCACTTATATTTGCTGCAGACCAGAAAAAGTGGTCGGCCAGCCACTTTTATTGGTCTGTTGACCAGAAAATTCTGCACTTCTCCAGTTTGCTGCAACAGAGAACAAGAAGGGGCACGACAGTGTATTTGCAAGATATGTGTGCACATCCACTCTCCCTATCATTTCATGAGCTCAAAGGAGTGTGGTTCTCGACACTCGGGCCACCAATCGAGCATCGTAATGCATGATGGCCGAGAAGCCAAGATTGCACAATTCAATGTAAATGAATGCACAAATAACACATAAGGGGCCTTAACCTCTATCATGCATGATCAAGAGGGTCGGCGACCAAGAATTGAGGCGCGTTTCATCACTTCAAGTATGAAACACCCCTCGTTTCTCGTGTTTGGATTAACACCCAATCCAAACACATGCAATGTAACTCAAGCATGTAAACAATGCTAATGCAACATGAGCATACAAACACAATGCAATGCAACATGATCAACTTATCTATGCTAATGGCATGCAAACAATGCTAATGCAACATAACCAACCTAGCAATGCTAATGGCATGCGAACAATGCTTATGCGACATAACCAACCTAGCAATGCTAATGGCATACAAACACAATGCAATGTAACATAAGCATGCAAACAACAATGCAATGTAACAACATGCAAACAACATGCGAACACAATGCAATGCAACAACATGAAAACAATATGCTATATGGACTTAAACCGAATATGGACAGACCTCAATCATGCCCAAAACAGTGGCCAAAATGCTATGAAAGGATGGCATGAAAGGCAAAATGGTGATGTTCATGCAATGGCCTATCAATTAAGCACAAGGGCACAACTCTCAAAAGTGCTCAAGGAGTGACAAATGTAAGCGTGTAGCCACACTATAAGCATTGAAATTAGGTATGAAATTATGCCAAATCACTCAAACAAAGCAAGCATAGCATGCTAGGGTCCTTAAGCATTAAAGCTAGTGAAGGGGACTACACAAGAGGCATGCAATACATGTCACAAATGGATGAACCAGCCATGGTCAGAGCTCAAATAGGTCAAAACAAGGACCAAAACATGCTGAGATGGGGGCTCAAAGGTCTAGGCATGCATGCATACAAGTTAAGCCACAAACAAGGCAACAATGCATGACCCTTAGAGGCACTCAAAGAGTGAAAGAAGTGAGAACATGACAATGCTATATGCTCTAAAATAACATGGTAGATGATGCCAAATCATGCACATGTTACAAATGAAGCATGCTAGGAGGCTCAAAGCTTGAAACTAGCATAGGCACTTGCACTATAGCTATGCAATACATGAAGCATATGGCCAAGGCAACCCAAAACAGTCCTAGATCATGCCAAAATGATGCTAAAACATACATGGAGCAAAGCCAAAACAAGCTAGCATGAAGGGCATGAAGCATGAAGTATGCAAGGCCAATAAGGAGGATTACACTACATTTACCAAAACCAAGCATGAGATGACTTCACCAACAAAAATCAGAGTTATGGCATGTCAAAATAACACAAAAAATCGACTAATACCAAGTCAACACATGCTAGAATAATAAGCTCACTCATTAGGCATGCAAGGCTAGCAAAGAGGACTTACACTACAAGTGTAAGAAGCAAATGAGGGATGCTCTAAACAACCAAAAAAAGAATTGTATCATGGAAAAATAGGACCAAATTCATACTGAAATGGTGGCCCAAAAGCCTAGGCAAAATGGCATACACAATGGCTTATTTTTAAAGCATAAAGCACCAACCCTCCAAAGCATTGAAAGAGTGAAAGATGTGAGTGTATGGCCACACTACATGTACTAAAATCACATATCAAATTATGCCAAATCATACAAATAGCCCAAGTAATGCATACTAGTGGACTCAAAACTCAAGACTAGGGAGCTAGAATGCACTATGGCTACACAAAGTAAGGCATGCATGAACAAAACAACATAAATTATACCTAGATCATGGCAAAACATGAGTAAAATTTTCCTGGAGTTGAGCCAAAATCACACTAGAATGATGGTCTAAACATGATGCATGTTAGGCTAGTGTGCAAGTTTACACTACAAGTGTATAAAGCATGCAAGGGGTGACCAAAATAGCCTAAAAAAGAGTTATGGCAGTTCCTAAAAGTCACAAAAAGTGCTTTAACTAAGCTTAAAAGAAGGAGAAATACATGCTCTTTGGATGGGCCATCAACACAAGTAAACAAGAGAAGAGGAGGGGGACAATCCACTCCTATTTGGGGCCTCAAAACCACCTTTTCACCACTAAAATGCCTCTGGAATTAAGTGGTTTAAAGGCCAAAAAAATTTGGTTTGAAAGGTGGTGAAAGATGGCTCAAGAGGCTTTACAAGCCAAGGAGCAAAAGGGAGGAAAATGCCCTAGCCAAACAAGGCACAAACTAACACTATTAGGACTGAAAAACAGAGAAAAAATAGAGGTTTTTTTAGTTCAACACCACCCCAAAAATAGTTTACAAAAGTGGTAAAACAAGCATGCAAAGCAAAGGTTTAAAGGGACAAGTGCTTACCCTTGAAGCACCTTGAAGGGCAACAGAAAAACTTGCCAAAATCTGAGCCAAAATCAGTCTTTTGGAGCTCCAAATGATCCTCAAAGAACCTCAACCCAATGGTGGTTAAGTTTGGTTAATGGTGCTTGGGTAAAGGAGACGTATATCTTCAAGTATATCTCTTGCATGCCCACAAGGTCAAGAGGGAGGGCCAACTAGAGAGAAAAACTGAGATTTAGCTCTGAAATTTCTAGAGAGAGAGAAATTTTTTAGAGAGAGAGGCTCCCAAAATGCCTTCAATGTTCTCCTTTTGCAAAAATGGGAGATATGGCTCATATATAGCAAAAAGCAAGAGTTGGTTTGAAATATCTGTTTTTGGAATAGCTGGAGGTTGTGGAAGACAGTTGGAGAGAAAATATCTTCAAAAAATCTGAGTTTGGGACCTGCCAGCCACTTTTCTGGTCGGCCGACCATTTTTCTGGTCGGCCAGCTAGTTTTTCTGGTCGGCAGGCAAAATTCTACTTTCCAGGTCCAATTTCAAATGGCCATAACTCCTTCATCTGGACTCCTTTTCAGGTCATTCTTGTGTCCAAATTGAAGCCCCGGAAGTAAGCTTTCCGATGATGGAAGCCTTGCATCAAAATCCCAACTGTGAAAACAGTTAGGCCTATTTTGGTGAAGCCACTCAGTTTCGATCCTTCCTGGATTCATGCCGAACTTCTCCCAAACTAGTTTTCTTCTCTCCTTTCCTCTTTTCTTCAACTCTGAACCCCTAAACAAGGTGTTTTGAAAGATTTTTCAATGATTTCATCTCTCTTTCATTCATTTCCACTTTGTCTTTGCTCGGTTTACCGAAAAGCATGACATTTAACAAAATGTGAACGTCGGAACATTGTAGGAACTTTATTTCAAAAATATTTTGAAAAAGAGGGTTTTAAGGTCTAAAAACCATTCAAAATAGCTTTGGTCCAAAATGAGGTATAAGGTTGGGATTTGACACTCCTCTTGCCGAAGGAATCGAACCTTTGCACTGCACAACTTTCACCACCAAGTAAACCATCAGTAGCGGCGCCCAAGTCTTAAGGGCGGTCAAAAATGGGGTGTCTACACAACCATTCTCCTGGATTCAGATAGTTTCGAGATCCTAAAACCATTTGACATGGACAGGTTATACTTTTTTACCCTTGAGAGGCTCGTTGGGCCAAAAACCCGGAAGGGCGACCCAGGCAAAAATTAGAGCAAAGAAAAGATCAAAAAAAAAAGGACAAAAATGAAGAAAATGAAAGATGAAAGAAAAGAAAATGAAAAAATGCAAGGAAAAGAACAAAAGAAGATGAAAAGAAAGAAAAAAAGAAAGAAAAAAAAAGAAAAGAAATGAAAAGAAAAGAAAAACAAAGCTCACAAGGTTGAAAATCCGGAAGGGTGGCCTTGGCAAAAGTTAGAGCGTAGAAAGAGAGATTAATACCCGAGTGTACCTTAACCCCGAACTACGTAAGACTTGATTCCCATCTATGGGATACGTAGGCAACTTCATTCTGAAGTCCAGCTATAAACACTTCCAAATCGATTGTGTCCATGTAATGGTTCTGATCATCTTTGTCTTCTCTGTATCCGAGAGTTCGGTTGTGATCGTCACTTTGAGGGCTGATTACAGTGCGTTGTGGTGCCATTCAGACAAGGGTCAACTTTTCGTTGTCATGCAGTGCCATTTAGACAAGGGGCAATTTTCCATTGTTTTGGATCTGAGGTTGTGCATCTCAAGAGTAAATTTTGTGTTGGTCGAGCAGTGGCCATTTGTAAAAACAGTTTTTGAGAATTTTTAATGAGGTTGACTAATTTTTTCTCGAAAAGTATTCCATTTTTCCAAAACTAGACCATTTCTTGGACCCAAAAAAGAAAACTTTTCAGTGCTCATAGCCTGACTTGCATGATTTCAAATCAAAAGTTGAACAAGTATGTTAATCTAACTCTCATATTGGTCAAAATTGTTTTAGTAGAAAGCCAAAACAAAAAATTGTCAAAATGATGAACTAGGGGCACAGTTGAGTCAGGTGTTCTGTCTTTTCCTCATTGTCAACATACTGGCCAGAAAGGGCACTCTACTTGCCAGAAAGGGCACTCTACCTGCCAGAAAAGGGCACAACTGAAGCAAACAGCAAAGGGCCAAAAACTCTCTCATCCTCCGAACAGCGAGGAATCAAGTCAAGTGCAAAACACAAATTGGAAAAGGAGCAGGATATTCCACTCCCTTGTTTGAAAAGGTCTGGCCACATCCGAACTGGCCAAGGGCGTCATCAATCAATGTCAACTGCAAATTTGCTACACACCCAGTTGTAGCGTAACCCCTCGGTGGGAAAGTTCACTGTTGTGAGTAGAAGAAGAAGAATCTAGTGGAATGCTAGGGGCAAGAGCCCGCAACTTTCTATTTATCCATCAACCACCTAGGGGAGAGATAAAAAAATAAGAGAGATTGAAGAATATAGAGATGTGCGCTGAGAGAAAAGTGAGGAAATGGCTTTTCAGAGAACAAGGGATTGAGTGACAGAGTGATGTGAGAATCACAAATGAGAAAAAGGTGGGAAACAATACCTAAAGAAACTAGCTCCTCGCAAACTGAGAGGTCTCTTGCCATTGGAATACATCTGAGTGTCGTGTGTGTTGTTTTGATTGTCTCAATTCTTGTTTTGAGTCGTTTTGAGTGTCAATGGATGTGCTTAGGTTGTTTTACCTTATTTTTCCTTTGTTGAGTTGTTTAGGTTGTTTTACCTCCATTTCCTCTTTTTTGAGTCGTTTTGATTTTGGTTAGTCGTAGGCTCAATACCTAGTCGAGAACTCATTTCTCAATTTCAATTTAAAAAAAAAAAAAAATCGTTTTGGTTCAGAATGTTGTGCCATTCTCTACATTTGTGCAAAACAAAATTTGTTCTTTCATAAAACTGCAGGGTTCAACCCAGGTCATGTGAGAACAATCGAGCAAGGACCTATCTGAAGCTATATAGGTTCCGGACTGCAAAGCAAATGAAAAGAGGAAAAATCTGGAGCATCTTAGTGTGTTTCAACTCCAGCAAATTCCGAGACTACATTCTAGGTGCATCTTGTCAGGCCTCGCCTTTCTTTGGAGTATGAGTGTATCTCGACCCCAAGCTTAAGCCTACTTCAAGTCAGAATGGCAGTCCAAGCAGCACATGTGGTTTTCACATGTAGATGTTATCTCTTGCCAACATAAACAGAGTGTACCCTTTTCGAGCTGAGTGTGTTGCAAAGCCCTCCGAGAGATAAATCGGAGGCACCAGAGTATATGTTTGATGCCCCTCTATTGCATAGAATGTGCACTTTCATATACGCTTCTGTTGCATGCTTGCCGCGCATCGTTATGATTCATGCATAGAATATGCTTTCAATATTGCATAGAATATGCTTTCCATGTTGCATGGAAAATGCACCCATCCTTGCATAGAAAATGCATTTTATCGCACTTTTTTGTGCACCTTACTTGCATAGAAAATGCATTTTATTGCACTTTCCTGTGCACCTTACTTGCATAGAAAATGCATTTTATCGCACTTTCCTGTGCATTTTATCTCGCTCGCATTGTCTTGTGCACTTACACTTTGTGTCTCACTCGCGCTGTTTAGCGTATCGCACTATTTAGTGCATTTCAAAATCACTCGCGCTGTTTAGCGTATCGCACTGTTTAGTGCATTTTCAAATCACTCACGCTCTCTTGCGCATCGCATTGTTTTGTGCAGTTTACACTCACACTCTCTTGCGTATCGCACTGTTTTGTGCAGTTTACACTCGCGCTCTCTTGTGCATCGCACTGTTTTGTGCAGTTTACACTCGCGCTCTCTTGTGCATCACACTGTTTTGTGCAGTTTACACTCGCGCTTTCTTGTGCATCGCACTGTTTTGTGCAGTTTATACTCGCGCTTTCTTGCGTATCGCACTATCCTGTGCATTTCATTACATGCTCTCATCTTCCATAGAAAATGCTTGTATCTTTTACATTGAACTTGCATCACGCTGTCTTGCGCACCTTACTTGCACTTGTTAGTGCATTGCATTGTTCGCGCTTTCTTGCGCACCTTATCTGCACTTGTTAGTGCATTGCATTGCATCGCGCTATCTTGCGCACCTCACCTGCACTTGTTAGTGTATTGCTCGTGCTTTCTTGCGCACCTCACTTGCACTTTTTAGTGCATTGCATCGCACTTTCTTGTGCATTCTCTGGTATAGGAAACCCTAAATCCTCTAAAGGTGCAATTCCTTTGGTGTTTGTCGTGCCCGAACGACTTCCAGTGGTCTGGTATAGCCACCTACCTATGTTTGTTGTGAGTTCCTAAGAGATCGACTGAGATGGTGGAAACTAGAGTTCGAATGACTCATGCCTAGAACGCAAAGGTTCGGGATTTCTGAGACTAAAGTCTGGTTTAAATACCTAAGGGTGTATCCTCGGCTTGAAATCTGTATGGCAGCCCCATAGGTTGAGGTAACGGGTATGCGCCTCGATTCTGGATACTGAACCAACCTAGTCTGTCACCCTGTTGGAGATTTAGGAAAGCTGCGACCATAGCTAGGGAGAAAAGTAGTACTTGGAGTTTGGAAGCGCAAGATGTGAAACTGGGAGATCTGCCACAGCATGAGGTAGGTCATTGCCAATTGCCCCTGTAAGGTACCTTCACTTCCTAACTACTACATCATCTAGTATGTCTATTACATTGCATGTAGAATCTATCGCATGCATTTACTGCATTGTCCGTTGCGTCATGCATCCTTTCCATGTTAAGCTTAGTTTGGCATGTGCCCATACTTTTTGCGTGGAAGCATGGTTCTGTGATTATGTGTACGCGCCTATTCCACTAAGAGAATTGTGGTCTGAGGGTGTCGGCACCATTTCTGTGTTAGACGTGGTCTGTTTTGTGTTCATGCCTTTTCTAGGCAAGATATGGTTTGGCCGCGTGCCTTATCCATTGCATCCATTGCATTGTAGTTTGTTTTGTTGCATTCAGCATGTAGGATCACGATCTTTCCTTAGCAGATCATTCCTTACTTATATCATGCCACCAAATTACTTATATTCTTTCTGCGAAACACATAGTTCTGTCCGTGCATGCACCTATTCCACTAAGAGAATTGTGGTTAGAGCGCTCCGGCACCTTTTCTATGTTACACGTAGTTTGATTTTGCATCTCCATCCCTTTATGATATTTGTGTGGTTTTGCACTGCTTGTGGTTTGATGATTCAAATACATTGTATATTATTACATTGTTTTGTTTCATTGTGTATCATGTTGCATCCTGCCCCTGAACTACGCTGGTTTGATTCCTTACAAAGGGATACGTAGGCAGCCTGCGGGCGCAACCATTTATTTATCTGTATTTTGTTTGTTTGTCTAAGTCTTCGGCCTTGTCAAAAATGAGTCGTATCTGGGCTTTGACATTCACTCACGTCATTTCATGACTTCGAGCTCTGTCAAAGAGGGGTAACAATAGACACCCCATTTTTTACCGCCCTTAAGACTTGGGCGTTATTGATTGTTTACTTGGTGATGAGGTGTGCAACACAAAGGTTCAATTTTTGCGGCAAGGAGAGAGTCAAATCCCAACCTTACACCCCATTTTTTGGACTAAAAACTATTTTGACCAAAGCTATTTTGAATGGTTTTTAGACCTTAAAACCCTCTCTTTCAAAATATTTTTGAAATAAAGTTCCTATTATGTTCCGACACTCGCATTTCGTTAAATATGGCGCTTTTTGGTAAATCGTGCAAGGACAAAGTGGAAATGAATGAAAGAGAGATGAAATCTTTCAAAAATATTTCAAAACACCTTGTTTAGGGGTTTGGAGTTGAAGAAAAGAGGAGAAGAGGGAAGAAACCAAGTTGGGGGAGAAGTTCGGCATGAATCGTTAAGAGAAAGACGAGTAGTTCTCACTAAATTAGGCCTATCGACTTGTATACTTGGATTTAAGCTATGAAGCCACAACCGTTGGAAAGAAGACTTCCGGGGCTTTATTTTTCTCTCAAGAATCTCCTAAAGACGAGTCCGGATGGGGGAGATATGGTTATTGGAAGTTGGGCATCATTCTGATTGGACCGAAACTGAGCAGCCTTCACTAAAAGAGGAATATCTCTTAGCATACATGGAATTTTGATGTGAGGATACAATAATTAGAAATAAGACTTCTGGGGCTACAATTTAGGCTCAAGAATGACTTGAAAAGGAGTCTAGATGAAGGAATTAGGCTTACTTCAAGTCAGGGACCAGGACTGGTTTTTTCCATCAGCCTTTATGGGAGTGCATCGGCCACAATTGGAGCTCATTGGCCATAGGTCAGCCAAAAGTGAACCTTATCAGGCACAAATGTTGGCCGATCGGCCAGAAATGTCCAGAAAGCCCAGAATTGGTCGATATTTCTCCTCTAGCTATTTCCAGCTTGTGTCACCTGTCTTAAATCAGATATATCGACCAAACTTGATATTTTGCTACATATGAGAGCCTTATATCTCATATTCAAGAGGTTAGAACATATTGAAGGGTTAGGAAATTTTGAGAGCTTCTCACACTAAAATTCCTCTCTCTCTCCACAATTTTCAGAGCTTAACCTCTATCTTTCTCTCTAGATTCCTCTCTCTCTTGCCCTTTTGTGCATAGAAATAGAGAAACGTGCCTAGTTTGCCTATGCATCCTTGATCAAAGTGGCCTATCTTTGGGAGGAGGTTTTTTGAAGCTTACTTGGGAGTTGTTTTGGGTTGCTAAAGCTTGGTTTTAACTCAGAAATCTTGCTGTTTTGCTGTTTGGCTTCAAGGGTAAGCACTTGTCCCTCTAAAGCTTTGTTTTGCATGCTTATTTTACCACCTTTGCAAACTGTTTTTGGCTTGGTTTTGAACTGAAGAAAACTCTATTTTTTAGTCCTAAAAATGTTGGTTTAGGCCTATTTTATGTTAGGGGGTTGTCTCTCCCTTTACCTTTTGGCTTGTAAAGCCTTTAGAGCCAACTTCCTAAGCTTTTGAAACCATCTTTGTTTTGCCTTTTAACCACTAAAATCCTGTGGATTTTTAGTGGTAAAAATGTGATTTTGAGGTTCAAAATGGGAAGGGGTGGTCCCCTTTTCTCTTGTCTTGGTTGTATGCCTTGTTGGCCTAATTATTGAGCAAGTTTTTCTAGCATGTGTTGGCATGTTCTTAGCTTATTTTTGGGCTTATTTCAGCATGCCATAACTCTGTTTTTGGTTTGTGGAGTCACCTCTTGCTTGGTTTGTGCACTTGTAGTGCAATCTTGCCCATTAGCCTAGTGTACTTGGTGTTTTGGCCGATATACTCCATACATGTTTTAGCATTATTTTGACATGCTTTAGGGCTTTTTTGGGTTGCCTTGGCCATATGACTCATGTTCAGTATAGCTATAGTGCAAATGGCTTCACTAGTCTTGAGTTTTGAGACCACTAGCATGCTATATTTGTGATGTTTGCATGCCTTGGCATCATTTGGCATGGTATTTCAGAGCTTATATATTTGCCATACTCTCATGTTTTTCACTCTTTCATTATGCTCTTGTGAGTTGCACCTTTATGCCTTGTTTGCGAGCTATTGCATGAGCGTCATTTTCTTGCCTTTCAAGCCATCATCTCAGCACATTTTGGCCACTGTTTTGGCATGAATGAGGTCTGTTTAGGGCTGGTTTAGTCCATTGAGCATTGTATTGGATGGTCCTAGTGTTGTGTTTTTCACTAGTTTCAATGTTTAGGCCTACTAGCTTGTTGAACTTGAAGTGTTTGCATGTTAGAGTCTTGTTTATCATGCCACTTTAGCACTGAAAAATCTGTCATCTCCCTCATTTCTTCATTTTTGATTTATTTTGAGGATTGGTTAGTCTTGATGTTGTGCTTAATGCTTGGGATTGAGGCCTATGTTTAAATGGCTTCAACTCTCTTTTGAGGGTTACTCCTAGTCAAAGGCATTAGTCTCTCCCATGCCTTAAACAATTCTTTTTGATAGACCTCTCTCTCATTAGAGGACTCTCATATTTGGACAAGTTGATTAATGAATGGATTGGTAATGTTAAAATGTGTAAACAAAATCAATCAAGTAAAATATGCCAAGATAAGCATGTTGCATGCGTGCATTGCATTGTGTTCAACCGGACGCTATGTTGAACACATAGTGAATCTGTCCATTTCATACTTGAAGTGATGAAAATGAGCCAATCCCCTTTGTCTCTATTGCCTTTGATTATCCATGATAAGGTGATGGTCCAAGTGTCTTGTTTGTCATGCATTTATTGAGTTTGTACAAGCTTGATTCTTTGGCCATCATGCATTGAGATGCATGATTGGTGGCTCAAGAGCCGAGCACTACACTCCTTTGAGCTTAAGAAATGATAGGGAGGGCGGTTGCACACACATTTCCTTGTAAATACACTGCCATGCCTCTGTTTGTGCTCTATTGCAGCAAAAGGAGAAATTGCAGGAAGTAGTGGCCGACCGGCCATCAAAGCTGCCGATCGGCTATCAACTTTGGCCGATGGCCATCCCTCGTGGCCAACCACCCCTCAGCATGTCCATAACATGGATCAGAAGTATCTTGGAGGTTGGCACAATTTTTAGAAGTCCAAAAGAGTACAAACAGAGGCATCACGAGGCACGGTAGTGGATTTCCGAGCGAAGCCGACCGAGCATGCATTTCTTCCTTGCCCGCGAGGCCATTTCATTACTTATGATCTATTTGTGTAAAATAGTCATTTGATTTGTTTTGTAATAATTAATTAGCTTAGCATAGTTAATTAGTTGGTTTGTAATATTTAATTAGCTTAGCGTAGCTAATTAGTTGATTTATTCGGACCCTCCGTCGAGAGGGCGTATTGTTGTAATAAGCATGCGTGTGTGTGATGCATGTCTTCCAACCCCATTTCTTTCTCCCTTTTACTTATCAGCTTTTGATGGTTAGTTTTAGGGCATGTTTCAATTAGCATCCTTATGCTTGTATCGTGCTTCCATTTATCTGTCTTGCATGTACCAGGCTCGGCGCACCATACAAACTGCATTGTATTTCAATACCAATTTGAATACATGTTATCAAGTTGCATTCATATGCCATACTAGATAGCCAATCCTATCTTAGTTGCATTTTGCATGTGTTGCATTAGGCATTGTAGACACCCCATTTTTGACCGTCCTCAAGACTTGGACGTCACCGTTTGAACACTCGGTGATCATCCATGTTTGTGTTCGTTTGGAGTTCCCGGAGGTCTCGGCTCGCGCGCCTTGCCTCGGGATCTCCGAACTCGACTATTTAGTGTCTGGTTTTACACCAAACACTTGTGTTTTTCCTTAGAGGGGCAGGGAATGCCTTGTGAGGCATCCCCACACACCACCGGCAGTGGCTAGAGGTCACCGGCTGGTTTTTTACTGCCATCGACACTATTTGTTGCCGGTCGGCACATTTTGTTGCAGGTCGGCACTATTTGTTGCCGGTCGGCACTCGTTTTTGCCAAAATGGCATTTTTGGCCGGCCGACTACTGTGCATCTGCTTTTGCAGATATTTTAAAACAGCTGTCTTGCTTTTTGCTCCCCTCCATACACGTGTATGGAGGGATCTCCCTCTTATGAAGCTTGTCTTGTAAGCTTTACAAGACAAGAAGTTCCATAAAGGGAGGGGCTCTCTCTTGTTGCAAGGGTTGGACACTTGAGATATTTTAGAGAGCTTAGACAGCCATTTTTAGGGTTTGAGTTCTAGGGTTAGGGTTTGATACACATTATCTCTCTCTTTTTCCCTCTTGTGTGTGTTAAAGTGTGTTTGTGTCTTACTATTGCACACAAACACATAGTGTTTCACCTTCCTATAGCTACTGAGGTTCTAAAGGACTGGTTTTAGTGTTTTGGTATTGGATTCAAGCCAAAGAGGGCCATTGGAGCACCATTGTTGAAGAGGTCTTCAAGGGTGAGAATCTTACCCCTTTTTACCCCAATCTTGCATTGTATTTTTACCTATCTTAAATTTGTTTTTGAGCTTGGTGTATAATACAAAAAAGTTCTGTTTTTAGACCCTCTTGATTGTTTATTAAGGGTGTTTTGTGGTTTGAGGGTGTTTGACCCCTCTTAGGCCTTGAAAGGCCTCATTTTGTGCTATTTTGTGCAAGTTTCGAGACTTTGGTGTTTGGGCCTCTTCACCACTGAAATCTTGAGGGATTTCAGTGGTGGAGATGGTTCCTTGAAGTCTCCAAAAGGAGAGGGCCACCCCCTCTCCTTGTTGTCCTTGAAAATGACCATTTTTGGCCTCTTGAGAGAGCATCATGTTAAAGTGTGTATTGACCATGTCTTGGCTGCTTTCCATGCTTAATATGTTGTATTATACCTCTGTTTTTTGTTGGTTTTGGTACACCATGCATGCTTAGCATACCTACCATGTAATGCCATGTTATTGCCTCAATGTGCCTTAGGTTGTTAGCCCTTGTTAGAGCATGTTTTAGGCTTAGTCTTGTGAAGCTTTTGTGCATATTTTGCCATGTTTTAGGTCTGTCCATGGTTGTTTGGGTCAGATTTGGCACGCATCATATAGCCCCTTTGCATTTTGGCTTGTTGGCCTTAAGTGTGTGAATGTATAGCATGACATTTTTGCATTGATTTGGTGATTTGGAACCATCCACCATGTCATTTCAGTCCCATTTGCATGCCTATATGTTTACCTTGGATGCATCTTTAATGCTTTGGAAGCTTGTGTAGTATGCTCCATGTTTTGGTGATTATGCATGCCTTTGTTTTTGAGCCACTTAGATGCCATCTAAGTGATCCTTAGGCCTTGTCTTAATGTGCTAAAACTCTATTTTTGGTCAATAATTTCATGCCATGTTTTGTCTTGCTAAGTGTAGTTCAATACTCCATTGGTTTGCTTTGAGCACTTAGGCCATTTGTTGCATGCTTGGCTTGATTTATTGCTTGGTTTGGCACCATGTTTTAACATGATTTTTAATGCTTATGTTGCATGCTAATTGTCCATGATATCCTTCTTTCAAATGTGTTTGAGAGTTGTCCAATTTGTGCCTAAGTGTTGGCCTTAACATGTGCATGCGTGTATATGCGTTTGGTCCCTTATTTTGGTCACTTTGGCCGCTGTTTTGGGCCCATTTAGAGCTGCCCAAATCATGTTTAAGACCACATTTTCATTGGTTGGCATTGCCTCATGTTTGCTTGTATGCTTGCATAAATGTCTTGCCATGCCATGTTGCATCCTTAGCTTGCATGCCTAGGTTGCATTTCATCTTGCATGCATGCCTTGTTCCTTGACTTGATGATAGGAATTGGGCCTTGATTTGTTTGTATGGTTTGCATTTCATTTGACATGAAAGTTGCATACTTGGTTCTTTGGGCCATCATGCATGGGAATGCGTGATTGGTGGTCCGAGAATCGAGACACATGCCCCTTTGAGTCATTACCATGATAAGGGACATGATTGGTGCATATATGCCTTGAATTGTGCTGCCATGCTTTGCCTTGCCCTCTGTTGCTGTCAATTGCAGGTTCTGCAGGCATTCCTTGCCGACCGGCAGTATATATTGCCGACCGGCAGTAAACGAGCAGCCGATGGATTCATCTTGTGTCGGTGACTACACCACACTGCCGGTGGCAATTCTATTCAGTCGGTGGCACTCCTCAATGTCCAGAGAAGCAGTCTTGAGGTTTTGACAACCTCCAGAGGAGTGAAGGAAGGAAAACAGAGGCAGCTCATGCATGGCGGCGCATTTCCCAAGGAGATTTACTGTTTTCTTAGCTTAAGTTAATTTGCTTAGTTGATTAGGCAATTTGTAACAGTTAATTAGCTTGCGTAGTTAATTAATTTGTATTATTTATTTGGTCCCTCCGAGCGAGGGCGAATCTGTAATAAGTGTGTGTGAGTGGTGTGTATGTCTTCCAATCCCACTTCTTTCTTCCCTTTTACTTGCCTGCTTTGATGGTTAGTATTAGGGCACGTTTAATTTAGCATACCTTATGCTATGCATGCGTGCATTCATGCATTTGTATTGCATGCATTGGGCTCGGTACATCATGCTAACTGCATTTGTATTTCAATTCCAAATTGAATACGTGCATCAAATTGATCGCATTTTATATGCTATGCTTAGGTTAGCCGAGCCTACTTCGATTGCATCCTGTATGTGTTGCATTAGTCATTTTTAACATGAACTAGGATCACGCATGTTTGCTAACTAGTTTATCGTTTTGGCACGGAGTACGATGTAAGTATTTATGCTTTAGCATCTCGCATGTGTGTGAATGTTAAAGTATGTTTACCATGCGGCTAAATGCTTATGTGTTAAACTGTTTTAATGCCTGTGGGTGAAGGTTGGGTTGCTTGAGTTAGAAAAACTCGTTGAAATCCGTGCTTTAGCCTACTTGCGAGTAGCAAAATCCGAAACATTTTTCCAAACAAACGGATATGCAATGCTTATTTCCAAATTAGGCAATCTAGTCTATACTTGTTTGTTGTGCACATAACATAGTAATTCTAGGCTAACAATTGGTTTAAGAACACATAAAGTTTTCAAAATCAGATATCACGGTTAGTGGAGGCCGGTCTTCGGACCGGGCGAAAGGGGGTGCTCATAGCTGACCTTCCCCAATCGTACCCAAGCTCCCGAGCCGAGACAACTCCGGTGATGACGGACATGTGGCCTTCGGCACTGAGTCAGGGTTTCCTAAATTCTCCCATTTTAAAATATTTAGGTGGCGACTCTGTATCTGGCAAAGCAGTCCATGTTTGGCACTACTTTTTCAAAAATCTGTTCTCTCAAAACGATTTGCCAGATTTGGACTCTTTGGTTCAGACTCAGAACCGCAAACAAAAATCGAGAGTCCGAACTGTAGTAGCATAAGGCCCCCCCCCGCGGGCGCGTCTACAGGCATTCTTGACATAGCTAGGGTCATGCATTGATTTTTAACATAGCTTCTATTTTGGCACGGGGTATACTGTGAGTGTTTATGCTTTAGCATCCTTGCATATGTGTAAGTGACTGTCATGACAGCATGCTTGTCATGAGGCTAACTGCTTAAGTGTTTAACTACATGAATGCCTGTGGATGAAGGCTTCATTGCTTGAATTGGGATAATTCATCAAAATGCAAGTTTTAAGCCCACTTGAAGTGGCAAAATCATCATGTTTTAAGCCCACTTGAGGGTGGCAAAATCCGCATCTTAGCCTACTTGCGAGTAGAAACTCCAAACCATTTTCAAAACAAACATGACACGTTTTGCTCCAAATTGAGCGATTTGGTCTATACTTGTATACTGTACGCATCACATAGTAATTCTAGATTAATAACCAGAATAAGAACACATGTGTTTTCAAAAACAAGATATCATGTTAGTAGAGGCCGATCTTTGATCGGGCGAGCGGGGGTGCTCATTTTAGGACTTTTCCCTCTCGTACCCAAGTTCCCGAGCCGAGGCAACTTTGGTGATGACGGACACGTGGCCTTAGGCACGAGTCAGGGTTTCCTAAATTTCCCGAAACAAAATATTTAGGTGGCGACTCTGAAATCTTGCAAAGTAGTCCATGTTTGGCACTTCTTGATTAAAATCGATTTTCCAAAACGATTGTTGGATTTGGACTTTTTGGTGATTTATCAATCTCACATCGCACTTTGTGAGATTAGATTTAGAACTGTGATAGGAGTCCGAACTATAGTAGCCAGAACTACAATTCGCGCCCTCGCTCGCGGAGCGAAGCTCGGGGCGGTCTACACTCTGCAAAGGACATGATATCTTACTAAAGTCTTTGATGAACCTACTATAAAAACCTGCATGCCCTAAGAAAGACCTAATTTGACGCACAGAATTGGGTGGAGGAAGGCCTGCAATGAGGTCAACCTTAGCCTTGTCAACCTCTATACCTCGAGGGGACATAATGTGTCCCAACACTATATCCTTACGAACCATAAAATGGCTCTTTTCCCAACTCAAGCCTCAGTACATCGTTCCAACACTCTAGTCAGGTTCCTAAGGCATTCCTCAAAAGACGGTCCAAACATCGAAAAATCATCCATAAAAACCTCTAAGAATTTCTCCACCATATCAGAGAAAATGGCTATCATACACCGTTGAAAAGTTGCCGGTGCATTACATAGCCCAAAGAACATGCGCTTGTAAGCAAAAGTGCCAAAAGGGCATGTGAATGTGGTCTTTTCCTGGTCAGAGGGGTACACTAGGACTTGATTATACCCCGAATAGCCATCAAGAAAACAGTAGAAACCCTGCCCAGCTAATCGCTCTAGGATTTGATCAATAAAAGGTAAGGGAAAATGATCCTTCCTAGTCGTGGAATTCAGTCTACTATAATCAATGCACACTCGACACCCAGTAGTGGTTCGTGTGGGGATTAACTCTCCTCTCTCATTCTCAACAACAGTGATGCCCGATTTCTTGGGCACCACTTGTGTGAGACTCACCCACTTGCTATCCGAGATGGGGTATATAATACCCGCATCTAACAGTTGCAATACCTCATTTTTCACCAGCTCTTTCATATTAGGATTAAGTCTCCATTATATTTCACGAGAAGGTTTGGTGTCCTCCTCTAAGTTTATATAATGCATGCACACGGAGGGATCTATCCTTTCAAATCAGCCATCGGCCACCCTATAGCACTTCGATGTGCCACGAGAACATTCATTAACTAACTCTCCTGCTCTGCAGTCAAGTCAGATGCAATGATGATTGGTAAAGTATCCTGGGGCCCTAAAAATGCATACTTGAGTATGGCCGAGAATGGCTTCAACTCAAGTGTAGGTGGTGTGACCAAAGATGGTATGGTGGGCTCTCTTAACAGAGGAGGAAGTGACTCAAACCAGGCTTTCCATGGAGGAAAATCCGGTGTAGAAGAAGCATTAAGCAAGGCATTCACCTCCTCAACTGACTTGTCAATATCAGAATTTTCGAACCCAAAATGAGCTAGACAAGCCTCTGGAGGGTCCTCTATAAGAATAGAGAACAAAGCCTCCTCCACAATCCCATCCACAACATCCACAAATAAACACTCCTCTCTCTCATGTGGTTGTTGGGATGCTTGGAAAACATTAAGTTTTACTTGCATGTTACCAAATGAAACTTCCATAACCCCGGTACGACAATTAATGCATCCATTAGCCGTAGCCAAGAAAGGTCGATCTAAAATCACCGGGATTTGTTTCCTAGAACTGGCGACCGGTTCCATATTTAACACCAAAAAATCAACAAGAAAGTAAAACCTATCAACCTTTACTAGCACATCCTCAATCATGCCACGTGGCACTTTAAGGGACTAGTTAGCCAACTAGAGAGTAACAGTAGTGGGCTTTAACTCGCCAAGCCCAAATTCTTCGTACACAAAGTATGGCAACAAATTGACACTAGCCCCTAAATCTAATAAGGCCCTATCAATGAAATGGTCCCCTATAATGCATGCAATGGTTGGGACACCCAGGTCTTTAAGCTTTGGGGGTGTGTCATTCAACAAGATGAACCTTACTTGCTCCATGAGTATGACCTTTTGGGACACATGTGTCCTAGATTTACGCTTTTTCATACAAAGGTCCTTCAAAAATTTCGCATAGGAGGGTACTTACTTAATCGCCTCCGACAAGGAGGAGGTTGATTTTTACTTGTTTAAAAACCTCCATCATTGCTTCCATGGATGCCGCCTTCTTATTAAAAGGGGATGGTATATCAAGGCATTGGGGAAAGGGTGCCTTAGGCACATATGGTGCCTTAGGCACATATGGTGCCTTGGGCTCATGTGAAGTGCTAGGGACTAAGTCATCCCTCTTAAGTGTTTCCCCCTCACCCTTACTCTCATTGGGTGTACCACTGTGGTCACCCTTCTTAGCTCTAGTTGCATCAGACATAACTAATTGAGGCTCTAACTCCCTCCCACTTCTTAAAGTAATCATCGCTTGCATCTGCTCATGGTGCTTTCCATTCCCACCCGAACTCTCTGCCCCGTATTGTCCTTTAGGGTAGGCCACAGTTTGACTTGGTAATTTTCCCTCTTCTCTCATATTCATGTTGTTAGCCATTTGACCCAATTGGTTCTCTAACTTGGCAATGGAGTGAGTATGGGAGTGAACTACTGGTGCTAACCCCTTAAGTTCTAAGAGAACTTCTAATACCTGAGTCTCAAAGGCTAAGTTGCCTTGAGAAACAGGCGAGGGTTGTGGTTGTCGGTACGGTTGTGGGGATCGATAAGGCTGCGGTGGTCGGTAGGATGATTGGTTGGCAAAATTATTAAAATTCTGCCTTGGTGGTGGAGGATTGTAAGAAGTGCCTTGTGAATGAGGTCTCTATGAAAAATTGGGGTGATTTCTCCATCCGAGGTTATAGGTATTGGAATATGGGTCATTACCCGGGTTAGAGAATCCTTGAGCCACATTCACATGCTCTTGGACTAACTCTGGAAATTGTGATGCCGAAGGGCACTCACTCAAGTCATGAGCAGGGCTCACACATATAGCACATGCCTTGTGATATTGAGGCTGATCTTGCTATGTAGGGGCATGTCCCACAACTAATAATTGGTCCATTTTGCGGGACAATGCCTCTACTTGTTGGGCTAACTCTAGGTTTCGCCCGACCTCATAAATGCCCCCTCTCTTTGGGGCTCCAACTACTGGTTGCTGGACTTGCCGGGCTGCGGAGGCATGGTGAAGGGAATTATCACTTAGGTTCTCAAACAATTGCCATGTCTTGGCATCATTTTTGGACATGAATGTCCCACCACATGATGAATCCACTATTTGGTGCTGAGGTTCAGTTAAGCTCTAATAAAATGTTTGAACAAGTTGCCAATCAGGCACTTAGTGGTAGGGACACTGTTGAAGAAGGTCACGAAGTCTTTCCCACGTCTCATGAAATTGCTCGCCATCAATTTGAGCAAAACTGGTGATGGCTCGCCTAAGTTGGTTGGTTTTACCTATGGGAAAGTACTTCTCCAAGAACCGGTGCTGTAATTGGTCCCAAGTTGTGATTGAATTAGTAGGTAAGGAATTCAGCCAGTGTTTGGCTTTATCCTTTAATGAGAATGGAAACAATTGCAACATTAAGGCCTCATTTGTGAAATTCTGGATCCTCACTGTCGAGCAAATTTCCAGAAATTCATTTAAATGTTTGTAAGGATCATCATGAGCTAGTCCATGGAATGATAGGAGCATTTGTATGGTGCTGGACTTAATCTCATAACGAGCAGTAGTGGTGTTGGGTAATGGGATGCATGATGGTGATGTATATGCAGTGGGTGTGAAATAATCCTTAAGGGTCTGGTTGGGAACATTCGGGACATTTGGATTTTCCATCTCTAATGGCTTAATGTATGAGTATGAATATGAATATTCAAGCCTAGGAACAAGGGCAGAGGCTCTAAGTCTCCTAAGAGTCCTTTCTAGTTCAAGGTCCAAACTCCACAATTCAGGGTGACAAGAATGGCGCTCATGCATACATTACTCACACACACACAAAAAGCTCCTACTCTGTGCACTAAGTTATGAAAGCAAAATAACAAAGGGAGAAATACTCACAGCGGTTTAACGAAAACGCTTTACTTGTCTTGCGGGTGCTTGACGTGTAGATGTTGTCTCCAATCTCTAATTGAGCTTTGTCTTTCTTTTTAGCACTTTGGTGCTTTGCTTGTGAGTGTTTGCTTCTTTTTAAAGCACTTTAGTGTTGCGGTTTGTTTTTTTCTTTTTTTAAAAGCTCGGTTGGCTCCGCTTGCACTTTGGTGATAGTTTCCACTTTCAAACGCTTTGCACACTTAGCAACACAAAAGTATAAAATCCTAAACTAAAAATTAAAATAAGAATATAACTTTAAATTAATTAATTTCGCTAGAAGTCCCCGGCAATGACGCTAAAATTTGATGGGTCGTAACACACACCAAAATTAAACACAAAACTACACCAAATTCTTTTAGAATAATGGAAAGTCCAGGTATCGATCCACAGGGACAATTGTGAAATTAAACTAATTTAATTGTTAAATTCCTAAATTAATTTTGATGAAAAGATTGATTGTCCATAACCTAATTTAATAACAAATAAATTAAACAAAGTAATTAAATTATCAATTATAAATATAATTGGATTTATTGATTTGGGGAAAAAACCTAGGGCAAAGAGTCCACCACTAGTCACGTAAATAGGGTTTCCAATTGAAATCAATTATGTTATGGTTCGAACAGGATAATGCTTTGCAACTACAAGTTCAAAGCATTTAACAAGAAAATCATCACGTTCAATGTACGAGCACGAACCATCTCAAGTAGTACAAATCGTTCACTCTAAACTAAGGTAGTGACATGGCTCGTCTCTCGTAGTATGGTTCGTCTCATACCTTGAATGTGAAAGAATAGAAAACTCTTGTATGGAAAAAATTCAACAATCACAGAAAGCCGAATATTTGAAGAAATAATGGAAAATATATATATGAAACTTCTAAAACACCATACAAGTGTTCAAACCTTTACATAATTGAAAATCAAAAAACAAAACCTAATTACTTGGCTAGGGTTTCATCAAAATCCTAGAAAAAAAGACTAGCCACTCATGAAGGAGTGGGAAGAGAAAGAAGATAAGGAAGAAGACCCCATGGAAGTTTCCTTTAAGCTTCTTGGAGAAAATCACCTCTTGGAACCCTAGCCTCAATTTCCTTGGTAAAATAATTTTCGAACCCTAATCCAGCCTTTTTCTTTCCTATCTATCCTTCTGCTGCCTTTCAAACAAGTTTAAAACATCAGGCCCGTTTTCCAAGAAAAGTCAATGCACGTGCAGGAAAGTCAACACACGTGCGGACATAGTCAACGCACGTGCGGAAATCTGTTTTCTCTCCAAAATTTGTCTGTTTGCCCATTTTATGCTCCGACTATGTACAACCTAATTGGCATTGAACACATATAAAATATATAGTTTGACAAGCAAGTAAAGTTAAGAGATCCTAATTAACGACCTCAATGTTGTACAATTTGGCCTTAATTACACAGCTTATTCATGAGGTAGACTGACTGAGCACAAACATACAATCCCTCATCAATTGCTAAGATATTTTGCACCACCCGGGCCTCAACCAAGGTAAAACCAGACAAGAATACATCCTCGTCACCGTGTACAATTTCCAGTACTGGTGTAGTGACTTTCGACAGAGGATGTATAGAAGAGTTCCCAAAAAGAATGGCTACCCCTTTCCCATGAGGGTATTTCAGCATCTGATGCAGAGTGGAAGAGATAGCTTTCACTTGGTGCAGCCATGACCATCCAAGGAGTAAATTAAAAGTGGCCGGAACATCCAGGATGTGAAACTCAATATCCTATTGCGCCGGGCCAATCTGTGTTCTGATCTGAACAGTCCCCATCACCTCTCGACTAGTGTTATCATAAGCTCGAATCACCTGGGCCATTGGTACAAAGTCTGCTGGCTTCAAGCCAATAGCATAGGCCGTGCACGACGGACACACATTAATTGCCGACCTAGTATCAACCAGTACAACGGATACCCATTTCTTTTCTGCATTCAATTGAGATGTATAGTGGTTTGTTATGCTTAAAGCCCTTAGGAGGTAATTCCTTATCCATGAAGGTCAAAGTCGGTGAAGCGCCTCCCGAGAAAACCAGTCCCACTAATTGTTCTGGAGTTATGTCGATAGCTAGCTTGGCCTTGTCCATTGCTGATAGGACAGCATGTCGATGTACGCGCGAAGCCATGAGCAGTCCCCAGATAGATATGTCTGTTTGGATCTTCTTTAGCTGCTTTAGTATAGCTTCTTCCTCCAACTGTTTATCCTTCTATTTTTCAGCCTCTCCATCCTTTCCAGACGCCTCTGGTCGGTCTAAGTGTGAGGGCTTGAAGTGTCGCTCGCTTCTAGTCATGTGATCCTCCTTCTCAGAGTACCAAGTGTCATTTGGCAGGTCTCGACCCCAATCTTCATCAATGTGGGCAAGATACAGATCGTCATCTTCCCACCATACTCCCCTGGTAACTAACAAGCAATCGTCCGGTTCTGTAGTAATCACTCTCACATCACAGTCATCCCCCACAGGGTCTTTGGCTTTTTAAGCTTTCTGACTATTCTCAGTTTTTTCCTGTTCAAACTGCTTTTGTACGGCTTCTTACTCGGTATTAGCTATACTAACACTACTCAATTCCTGAGCAAAATTCTTAGTACCGGTGCTCTCCGGCAATTTTCCCTTGTCATCGACCGTTCCGGCCGTTGTAGCAGTTCCTGCTTCCAGCTGTTCCAGCTTTGGTTGAGACCCCTCATCCACATCCGGTTCATCACTGAGCCACCCTGAATTATCCGCTGATCTGTTCATATCAAACCAGTCAATTTGTACACTCCCCAAATCTTGTTCATCGAAGAATTGCAGATTGCTAATGTCTTCCTCGAGGTTGGCTAAGTCATCCAAACCCTAGCTTGGTCCATCCTCCCGGGCCACACTAACCTCCATTCCTGTTGGCAATTCCAGCTCTGGTTTGGCTTGATCGGTTGGCATAATATAGTGGCACGGGCTGTATTCCTCCTCAAATAAATCCATATAGCCCTCAGGCATTGAACTGACACTCTCATTCTCCATCAAGGCCACCCTACCTTTTTCTACCACAGTCACCACAATAGGTTTGGGTTGAGATGTGGACGCGTTCATTATGCACAAATTTGTGTTTTTTGGGATGAATAGCACCGGCTTGGGTAGGTGGGAGGGGGTGATGTATATACTGGGTCATACAGGATGACCAGTGTTTGGATAAGGTTTATTTGCCGGGGTAGAGGGGCTTGGTTATGTGGTGGGAGGGGATTTGTAGTGACATTGGGCTTTTCAAGAGGTGCTATCACTTTATTGTCAATGAGATCCTGAATCTCATGATGAAGTCTAAAGCACTAGTCGATATCATGACCATGCTATTGGTGAAAGGTGCAATACTTGGCCGGGTTGTGTGTAGGAGGGAGAGAATTGGGCAATGGGCGTTGTTCTAATGGCTTCAAATGCCCTTTTTTGATCAAGACCCTCAAGGCCGCAAATAGAGACACGTAGAGTGGGGTAAAAACCCTCTGGCCTCGGGCCTGATGGCTGGAAGTTTGAGGAGGTGTATTGGTTGTACCAACAAAGGGATTAGCAATTTTCGGTGTGGTGGTGACCATACCAACATCAGAAGGCCTTGCAGCTGTACTACTGCTGGTAGTCGCATTCGAACTGCGTGTGAAAGCCCTCTTGGGCTACTCTTTCTCGTGGTCTATCAAACCCTGTTTCATTGCATCCTCTATTTGCACCCCTATTTCATGGAGATCAGCAAATATAGGCAGAGGTAAAGCTATTATCCCCTATAGCAGCCTCGGTTGTAGGTTACGGACCACCATTCAAATTTGGTACTTTTCAGCCGGTCGGGTGGTCATCATGGAGGCCTTGGCCCTCCACCGGGTGACAAAATCGGAGAAGCCCTCCTTTGCCTCTTGGCAAGTTACTTCGAGATCACGAGTTGTGACCTCGATCTATGTGTTGTAGGAGTATTGAGCTATAAAAGCCTCAGCCATCTCTTTCTAGTTCCTTTTTACAGAGTCTTCAAGTTTAGTGTACCAAATGGCCGCGATACCCGATAGGGTCTGGCCAAAGAGGGATAACTTCTGCAGTCTAGACAGACCTATCGGCCGCAGAATGTCTGAAAATAGTCGTAAGTGGACCATGGGATCACCTGAGCCATCAAAACAGTCTATATGCGGCATTTTAAACCTATCTGCCAATGTCACCGCCGCATCAGTATAGTTGTCTTCTATATCTGGGATCGAATTCACACCTTGAGCTCATTTAAAAAGCTTCTCCAACTTGCTCACTTTCAGCGCAGTAGGGTCGACCTCGAACTCAAAAGGCGCCTCTGTTGGGTAAACCAGTGCTTTGGAAGTCTAGGGTGGAACTGGCTCTACCGAAATGTCCGCATATTCCTGGACATTAGTTATAATCCCAGGTATTGGAACCCTGACTGGGGATTGATGTGAAGCAGAAGCTACTGCTTGTTGTGGTTGTTATTGTTGCTAGAGCCTATTGATCAACTCAGCCTACTGGGCTGCAATTTTCGCTTGGTGGGGCGGTGACTTCCGCTTGGCGGGCAGCATCCAACTGCATATTCTCAATAGTCTGTTGGAGTTGACAGAGCATTTCTTCTATGTCGACTAAGAAGTGCTGATCTATCCGAACTGGTGTGTACTCTCTTTCCGAAGTGGAAGTAGAAAACGGGACTTCGCTAAATAAAGGTAACTATCAAACCAGTGAGTTATGCCTGACTCTTCTCCGTCTTGTAACCGGGGGTAGCGAAGCAAACACTAGTTGTCCTCTTACAAGATCCCCAGATTGGTGAAGTCGCCTTACTCGAGTCCAAAGTGCTTGGGGGGTAACTGCCTCGTCTGAAGAAATTGTGAAAAACTACCTTGCAAAAAGAAAATAAAGCAAAAAAAACAAAAATTAAAAAATGCGTAACACCTCAGCTCAAACAGAAACAACACACAGTTGCAATCTTAAGCTAGATAACTGTACTCAAACACTGGTTTCTGCTCCAAATTTCTGCCTCAAAACTGGTATTCTCAAACTGATACCCAGACTTGCAACTGATATATACATTCCTGCAAAGTTTCACTCTAAAAGCACATATCAAGCAAGTGAGAGCCAAAACACCCCTATGATGGGGTAGGGTTACCCTATCCTAATTTCATTAGGAGCTAGGAGTTCACTACGCAAACAAGCGGTTTCATACAATCTTGCATTCGGGTGAGCAACCTGTCAAAATTTGAAAAAGTCTCTATGGCTTCCGATATGCAACTAGGTCAATTGGTCAAAAGAGGGTACCTCAGCAAGACTACCTAATATACCTCTCACACCTAACATCGAGAAGTGAAAGGAGGATCAAACAATACGGTGGTAGTCCAGATCCAAGGGTTGTGTTCCCATCGTGGCAGAGCCCGCAACTGGTTAGCCTTTTGGCAAGATTTTCCAAGCAAGCCTTCGGTAAACCACTCAGGAATAGTAGATGGCAAACACTGTGACTTAGGAACACCGATGCAAATACAAATGCAAAGAAACACATAAGTGTAGATAAAATAACATATCATGAGTTCGAGTTAAGTTTTCCAAATCCCTAGCGGAGTCGCCAGAAACTGTGGACTCACCTTTTTCTGCGCCCCCGCCTTTCGGAAAGGGTTTGAAAATGAAGGCCTCACAGTTGGGACTCCCGTCGTTCTGAATCTAGTCTCACAAGTGCAATATGAAACTGATAAACACCAAAGAGTCCAATTCGACAAACCTTTTTGAAAAATCGATTTTAAATCAAATAATGCCAAAATTGGACTGCTTTGCTAAATTACAGAGTCGCCACCTAAATATTTTGTTTTAAAGAAATTTAGGAAACCTTGACTCGTGCCAAAGGCCACGTGTCCGTCATCACCAAAGTTGCCTCGGCTCGGGAACTTAGGTACAAAGGGGGAAGGTCATGAATTGAGCACCCCCGGTCGCCTGATTAAAGATCGGCCTCTACTAATCATGATATGTTATTCCAGTTATTAGCCAACATTACTATGTGACGCACACAAGCAAGTGTAAAGTAGGTCGCAAGAATTGGAACAACTCAACTCATGTTTGTTTTCGAAAATGGTTTGAATTTACCACCCTCAAGTGGGCTTAAAGATGCGGATTTGCCACCAAACATACTGGGCTTAAAACATGATTTTGCCACAACAAAGTGGCCTTAAAATGCACATTTATTGAATCGTTCCAATTCAAGCAATAAGCCTTCATCCACAGCCATTCATAGAGTTTAGTATTTAAGCACATAGCCTCATGGCAAGCACGCGAAACATGGCAATATGGCAATCACACTCATGCGAGTATGCTAAAGCGCAAAAACTTACTGAGTACTCTAAGCCAAAACAAAAACCAGTTAGAAAGATGCACGGTCCTAACTATACAAGATGTCTAATGCAACACATGCAATGATGTAACTAAATAGGCTCGGCTACTTAATCATGGTATTTGCCACACTTTGATAGCATGCTTTGCAACACGTATTCAAGGAAGTATTGAAATTGACAATGCAGTTTGAATGATGAGCCGAGCCTCGGTGCATGCAAGACAAATGAATGGATGCAAACATGCAAGCATAAGGTATGCTAATTATAAATGTCATAATCTAACCATCAAAAGCGATTAAATAAAATAGAAAAAGATGTGGGGTTGGAGGACATACACACACACACGCATGCACACTTATTACAACATCACGCCCTCGCGAAGATGGGTCCGAATAAATAAAAGCTAGCTAGCTATGCTAATTAAGCTAAGCTAAGCTATTACAAACCGAAACTAATTAACTATTCTAGTTAACTAATTATTACAAACCAAAGTTGAATAACTAGATATGCTAAGCTAATTAAAGTAATTAAACTAATTAACTATCTAAGCTAATTGAATAATTACAACACTTTCTTGTATGAATAAAGCGAATAGATGGCCTTGGGGTGAGGGATGCATGCATGCTCGGATTCTCCTCCCGAAAATGTCACCGCCTTGCCATTGCAGCCTCTGTTTGTGCATGCTTGGACACCAATAGTGCTGCCACCTTCCAGAATGCCTCTGCTCCAATTCAGGAGCACACTCGTGCAATTTTTCATTTATGGCCGGTCGGCTACAAATGGTGGCCGTCGGTTACCGTTAGTGGCCAGTCGGCTACTACTGGTGGCCGTCGGCCACTCACTACTAGTGGCCGGTCGGCCACCCCTTCCCTGGACTTCTTCTTTTGTTGCAACAGAGAGCAAACAGAGGCAAAGCAGTGTATTCTCATAGAGTGTGTGTACTGTTACTCTCCTTATCATCACATAAGCTCAAAGGAGAGTAACTCTTGGCCTTCAAACCATCAACCAAGCATTTTCAATGCATGATGGCTAGAGAACCAAGCTTGTACAAGCTTAATGAGTGCAAAACAAGACTCAACAAAGCCATAACCCTATCATGTATGAGCAAGGGTGGTGGTGACCGAGAAAAATGACACGTTTCATCACTTTGAGTATGAAACGTCCCATTTTCCTTGTGTTCGAATTAACGTCCAATTCGAACACATGCAATGCAACACAAAAGATGCTTTATCTTGCCTCTTTTACTTTGTTCATTGTGTTTCCTCATTTTAGATTACCAATCCATTATTTAATTGATTAGTCCAAAAGGTGAGTGTCCTCTAATTGAAAGTAGGCTTAAACCACAAGTGCCTTGAGCATGAAAGAGACCTCATGCCATTGATAGTGAACTCCCAAAGGAATTAAACCATTACGCACAAGTGCCTCAATTTCACACTTAAGCCAACAGGGGTTCAAAGTCACTTTCAAAATGAATGAAAGAGTGAAACAAAGGAATATGTGACAGAGCTTATGATGCTGAAATGGAATGCAAAATAACACCACAACATGCTTTCGACTCAAAAGAATGATGATCAAAGCATTGAAACAACAAACTAGTGAAGGAAATTACACTGCAACCACACAATACAAGCCTCAAAGGACCAAACCAGCTCAAAACAAAGCTGAAACCAGTCAAAACAGTAGCAAAAATATGTTGAGATTAAGGTATAAAATGCTAGAAAAACATACTCGCATGTTAAGCTATCTAGGCATACAAATAAGACACAAGGAGAGGAGGCTACCCCCTCCAATTTTGGAATTCAAAACAAGATTTTTGCCACTGAAATAACTCTGAATTTTAGTGGTTAAGAGGCCCAAAAATTTTGATTTGAATATGCCAAAAGATGGTGCAAAAGTCTACACAATTAAGCAACAGTTTGCTCAAGTTACCTCGGGAAGAGGGTCCAATGCATGCGTGCTCCAGTTTGCTCGAAAATCCGTCACCATGCACAAGTTGCCTCTGTTTACCCTGCTCTGCTCTTCTAAAAATTGCAAAAGTCCCAAGAAACACTCTCTGAACACTGTGGAGCATCACCGACCATGGTAGAAGGGTCATTGACCAAATATTCAGCTCTCGGCCATCCATCATTGGTCGATCGGCACTTTATGCAGTCGACCGGCCATATTTATCTTCAGAATCCGGTTTTGACAGCAGCAGAGGGCAAACTTGGCATGGCAATACATTTCAAGCAAATGTTTGCACAAACACCCTCCTTATCATGTTCATAACTCAAAGGAGAATGGTCCTCGACCCTCGGGCCACCAATCGCGCATTTCAATGCGTGATGGCCAAAGAGGCCAAGTTATGTATTTTGATGTCAAATGAAATGCAAACCAAATAAACACATAAGGCCCAACCTCTATCACTTGATCAAGAGACAAGGCATGCATGTTCAATGCAATGCAACCTAGACATGTGAGCTAAGTATGCAATCATGAACATGAAAGCAAGTAATGTGCACTAAGCACACAACCTAAACAAACAAACATGCAAGGCATGTAATAACATGTGCAAGCTAACAAGCATGCAATATGCAATGCGAACATGCAAACATGCAAGACACGTAACATGTTAAGAAACCAAGACAAAAGGAAGAAAACATGCTAAATGCAATGTGATTCAAGCATGCAACACATGTGATAGGCCAAGTATGCAACAACACACAAGGCGAGCATGCAACAACATGCAAATGAGGGACTTACACCAAGATGGACAGCTCTCTACTAGGTCCAAAACAGTGGCCAAATGCTAAGGAAATGAAGGCCAACACATACAAACATGCATGCACACATGGCCCAACTCTTAAGCATAAAGAAGCAACTTTTTAGCAAACTTAAAAGAGGATAAACATGGACCAATGGCAAGCATAGCAAGCTCTGAAAATACATGAGGAATGATGCCAAATCAACCTATCAATGCAAGCAAGGCATGCAACTATGTCCAAAACTCAAGGTAAGCCAAGGGGCTTAAACCATAGCTATATGAAGCAAGTCCCAAAGGGCCATGGGGACTCAAAACCACCCCAAGGTAGATCAAAACAAGGTAAAAGGCACACCTAGATGGCATCTAAATGGCCTAAGTCTAAAGGCATGCAAAAGGGTTCAAACATGAAGCATAAGATACCAACCCCTTGAAGCATTAAAGGAGCATCAAATGCAAGCATACAAGCATACCACAAGGACTGAAATGATGTTATAAGTGGTGCCAAACCACTGAAACAAGCCAAGTAATGCATGCTCAACACTCACACACCCAAGGCTAATAAGCCAAAATGAAAGGTGGCTATGCAAAGCATGTCATGGATGGCCAAAACAACTCCAAACAGACCTTAAGCATACTAAGACATGCATAAAAGCTTCACAAAGCTAGGTAAAAAACATGCTAAAAACAAGGCTCAAAGCACAAAGCATGTTAAGGCAATTCATGGCATTACAAGACAAGTATGCTAAGCATGCATGGTGTGTCTAAACCAACTTAAAACAGTGCTATATCATGGAAAAATAAGCATAAATACTACTTAAGACATGGCCGACATGAACTTAAACAAGATGCTCACACATGAGGCTAAAATGGCCAATATTGAAGGCAACAAGGGGAGGGGATGGCCATCTCTTTCTTAGGACCTTAAAGCACCATCCCCACCACTGGATTTCAATGGTGAGGAGGCCAAGACAAGGTGGTCCCGAAGCTCACCAAAAATGCACAAAAATGAGGCCAAACAGGGCCTAAGAGGGGTCAAAAAATCCCAAACACCAAAACAACCTTAAACAACTATTTTAAGCACTTAAAATTAGAACTTTTATATGTTATAAGTTAAGCTTAAAAATAGATGCAAGGATGGCTAAAACCTGTGCAAAAATGGAGAATAAAGGGGGAAAATTCTTACCCTTGAAGACCTTCTTCACAAGGACCACTCCAGCCCCTTCTCCAAGCTTAGATCAACTCAAGAACTCTGAAAATCACTCCTTAGTACCTCAGTAGCTAAAGGAAAGTGTAACTGTAGGTGTTTGTGTGCAAAACTATGAACAAAACACCTTAATACACACACCAAGAGCAAAAGAGGGGGAGATATAGAGATAGATAGCTACACAAGACCTAACCCTAATTCAGACCTCTGGAGCTCTTTTTTGTAACCCATAAAGAGGGAGGAGAAGGCCTCCCTTTATAGAGGATCACTCTTGCAAAGCTTACAAAACAAGCTAAGTAAGAGTGAAATCCCTCCATACACGGAGGGGGTGCAAAGTGGGTGCCAGCTAGCACAGCTGGCACAAAATATCTGCCAAAAGCAGATGCACAGTTGTCGGCCAGCCAAAAATGCCAAATTGACCAAATAAATGGTCGACCGACCAAACAGAGTGCCGACCGACCAAATGTTTGGCCAATGGCAACAAAACAATGGCCGGTGGCCTCAAGCCATAGCCGGTGAGATGTGAGGATGGCCAACAAGCCATTCCCTGCTCCTCAAAAGCAAAACACAAGTGTTTGGTGCAAAACCAAACACAAAACAGGCAAGTCAAGAGGTCTTGAGGCAAGGCGCGTGGCCAAGACCTCCGAGAACTCAAGACAAACACGAACATGGATGATCACCGAATGTTCAAACGGTGACATCCAAGTCTTGAGGACGGTCAAAAATGGGGTGTCTACAGTTGCCCCTCTTTGACAGAACTCAAAAGTCATAACAATGACGGGAGTGAGTGTCAAAGCCTAGAGATGACCCATTTTTGACAAGGCCGAAGACTTAGACAAACATGCAAGACAATAAAGATATGCGCCCGAAGGCGGGGGCAAAATGCAACTGACAAAGCAAGAAGCCGAACATAACTCATGATCATGCAAAGAAAGCTGTAACGAAGCATAACATGCAACAGTTTTAAGCAAGAACCAAGCTACATTACAATGCAGAAAGGATGTAAGAGAATTATTCAATTCTCGGTACGTCTCACACGGAGAATACAATACCTGTGCGGCTCGTCTAGTTGCACCAGCTTCAAATGAACCGTACATACAATATCGTGCCTGAAAGAGAAAGAAAACTTAACAGGTACAATATCGTTAGCAACATGCATAACAATGCAATCTAAGCTGCGTAACCACGCAAGTGAATTAGTGCATGACAATGCAACCTATGTGTGACAACGCAGAACAATGCGGAATAGATGCAAAATGATATGCAATATATACAAAACTATATATAAACAATGCAAATGATATGCAATGCAATTGAAACATGATCAAACCATAAGCAGTTCAAAACAACACAAATATCATAAAGATGATGGACATGCAAAGTCCGTCTACCATAGAAAAGGTGCCGACACCCTCAAACCACAATACTAGCAATGGAATAGGAGCGTACACATGCAGAACTATGAGTGTGTAGACGGAACACAAGATACAAGTAATTGGGTGGGATGATATAAGTGGGGAATGACCCGCTGAGGAAAGACTATGATCCTAAATGCTGGGTGCAAAACACTACACTACAATACAATGAATGAAATGGATATGGCGCGCAACTAAAACATATCTTGCCTAGGAAAGGCATGGACACAAACAAACCACGTTTAACACAGAAACGGTGTTGTCACCCTCAACACTAGGTGCGTACACATAATATCATAACTGTGCTTCAACGCGAAAAGTATGAACACATACCAGACCAAGCTCAACATGGAAAGGCGGAAGCTGTGGATGGAGGTGATGCAGTGAATGCATGTAACTACAATGCAATACAATGAATGCATGACAATGCACTATTTACAATGAAACCTACATACTAAATGATACAGTAGGGAAATGCATGACAATGCAAAGTAAGGAATGCACTACAATGCATGTTAGGAAAGATGCACGACAATGCAAGCTATGTACAATGCAATATTTACTAGCTAAAATACAATGGATGCAGTGGATAAGGCCTGTGGCCAAACCGTATCTTGCCTAGGAAAGGCATGGATACATACAGACCACGTTTAACATGGAAACGGTGTCGTCACGCATAACACTAGGTGCGTACACATAATATCATAACCGTGCTTCAATGCGAAGAGTATGGGCACATACCAGACCAAGCTCAACATGGAAAGGCGCAAGCCGTAAATGGAGGTGATGCAATAAATGCATGTAAGCTATAATGCATTATATACAATATGCAATGGAATGTAATATTTACAATGGATAAGGCACGCGGCCAAACCGTATCTTGCCTAGGAAAGGCATGGACACATACAGACCACGTTTAACACGAAAACGGTGCCGTCACCCACAACAGTAGGTGCGTACACATAATATCATAACCATGCGTCAACGTGAAGAGTACGGGCACATACCAGACCAAGCTCAACATGGAAAGGCGCAAGCCGAAGATGGAGGTGATGCAGTGAATGCATGCAACTACAATGCAATACAATGAATGCATGACAATGCACTATTTACAATGAAACCTACATACTAAATGGTGCAGTAGGGAAATGCATGACAATGCAATATTTACAATGAATGCATGACATATGCACTATTTACAATGAGTGCATGACAATGCATGTTTGTTTTTTTTTTGTTTTTGTTTGTTTGTTTTTTTTTTTTTTTTTTGAAATGCAAATGAAACGTGCATGATAATGCATGTTTTTTTTTTTTGTTTTTTTTTTTGAAATGCATGATAATGCAAATGAACTGCGCATGACAATGCAAGGTAAGAAAGATGCACGACAATGCATGTAAGGTGTGCATGACGATGCGGCCTGAAGAAGATGCATAACAATGCAAGTATGGCGTGCACTACAATGCACAAGGTGTGTGCATAACAATGCGAGTGCGGCGTGCATGACAATGCAACCGAAGATAAAACCCGCCAAGAGTCGTTTGGGTATGACAAACACCAAAGGACTTGTACCTTCAGAGGATTTAAATACGAGTGAAATGCATAACAATGCGAGTGAAATGACGTATAACTCAACGCGCGTTCGCGACAAAACGTTGTAACGTAACATATGTAAAGCAATTTCTGAGTCTCTCAAGAGACAAAAGGATACAAAAAGGATACACTTTGCGCGTATTCGAGTGCTACGCATAGAAGACACGGCACAAAGACCGGTTAAGCTTTGGAAATGCATTTTCTTGCACTGTGTTAAGCAATGGATGCTCCAAACCATATCAAAGACCCAAAAAAAAAGGTGTAGGAGACTCACCGGCCATCGGGGGAGGTCACCAGCCATCCATCGGCCACAAAACAATGCCATCGGCCAAATATTTGGCCGATCGGTCAACAATGCGGCCGACTGACCAAATATGCCTGAATCGGGGCAGTTTGGTCAAATCGGCACGGGTCTTTAAATATAGGGCTTATAGTCCTCATTTCTCACTTCCCACAAACTCAAAAACCCTTTCCCTCTTCCTCTAGGTTATTTTCCAACCTTCTATCCTCCGTTTTCCTTGGTTTTAGGGCCCATTTCATCGTTCGATTCGCGAACTCCTTCGCGTTTCGAACATTTTGAACCGAACAAATCTTTGTTTCGGCGTCTCTTTCTCGATTTCCACCATTTGGGGTTTGTTTCCCTCGAGTTTTCCTTGATCTCTGTGCCTTTTCTGCACCCCGACCTTTTCGGCCATTTTTACCCTCCTGGGGTTGACTTTTCTGTTGACTTTTCGTATTTTTGCTCGGTTTTCACTCTTCCGGCCATTTTCACACCATTCTCGGCATGGCGAATGGTATTCCACGAGGCGGGACTCCTCCGGAGTAGAAGATGGACCCCGAGGCCGAGCTCTTGCCTCTCAGTGTCCGACCGTTCGACCCGACGACCTACAGGCCGGCGATTCATGTGCTACCTCCTGATGGTCTTCGCCAGTTCAGGACTTTTGATAGGGGTGTGCCATGAGAGCTTCTTCTGCGCGAGCCAGAGTCATATCTATCTTACGGCGCTTCTGAGGTACAATCTTCCCTTTGTTTTATTTTCTGCAATGTAGAACATAACTGCAATAGTTGATTCTGTTCTTTAACTGCTTAGCCCGGATACACCGATATATTACACACTGTGATTCATCTGTGAGCACACTGATACCCGATATCTGTTTGAACCTGAAAACGTGCATGCACGCTGCATTTTCACTGAACCACTTGAACACACTAATACATCATATGCTGTAGTTCACTTCGAGCACACCAGCACTCGATATCTGTTTGAATTTGAAAACGTGCACACACGCTGTATTTGCATTAATTTTGACTGTTCTTCAAAATTGTACATTTAATATTGGTTCGCAACTGTTTGTTTTTGAATACAGGGGGATTCTCATGCCTTTTGAGGGTATGGGAATGTTGCCGCCAAAGGATGGTATATAGAGCTACCAGACGTGGTTCGCCATATTGTTGATCAGGCCGGCTTCGGCACTTTCTACAGGGAATTGTCGCGCCTTACAGCGAGCAGGCCTCTTCTTGCCGCTCTGGTGGAGAGGTGGTGGGACACTACTGATTCCTTCCACTTTTCCACCACAGGAGACATGACGATGACTCCCTTCGACTTCTCGATGCTCACCGGCATCGGGGTAGGGGGTGATCCGATCCCCTTCGATGCAGGCATGGACGAGTGGGAGGCCGCTCAGATGTACTTGTTTGGCGACCTACCGCCTCTTGCCCGTCTAGGATTTGTCAGACATTCGTGGTTCGAGGACCACTTTAAGATTCAGCCAGCCTTAGCTGAGGAGGCGCCGATGGCTCAGGAGGAGGCGGAGCAGTATGCACGCAGCTTCCTTATGTTCTTGCTGGGGATGACCCTCTTTGCCGATCGGGCAAACACTGTGCCCCTCTGTCTACTGAGTGCTTTAGTGGACGTCACGCGGATCCGCCGCTATGCCTGGGGTGGCGCAGGCTTGGCCACACTGTATGGCTACATGAGTTCATCCTCTTGCCTCAGCGGACAATTGCTCGGAGGCTACTGGCGGGCTTGGGAGGTACATCCTCTTTCTCTATTTTACATTTTTGCTTTACATTTTCTGTACTCTGTACACTGCACACACTGCGGTCTGCCTCACGCTGACTGTATACTGCACAATACTTCACATACTGCACAATCTGATGCCAACTGACTATACACCACACATACTGCAAACATGGAATCTGCTTTACGCTGACTGTATACTGCACACACTGTACACTCTACACAATACACTGCACAATACACAGTTCTACAATTTCTACTTTATTCTGCATTCTGCTTTATCTGATAAGCATACTGATATTTGCTCTGCAGTTGTGGGTCTATGCCTACTTCCTGAGGCTTTCCCCAGTGCCAGACGAGGAGACCCCCCTTGGCGTTCCATTCTCTCGACGCTTCGATGTGAGATGCGTGCGGAGACCATGGGAGTCATTCATATTCTTTCGTCGTTACTTCGATACCATTACCGCCGCAGAGGTATTTTAGAATTTGCAGTTCATTTAAGCTTTACTTTACATTATTCTTTCGATAACAGTAGATAACTAACTGTGTATCGTTTACAGATCACCTGGCAGCCTTAGGCTCCATTGCCAGCCGCAGTTCGGGAGCGGTATGCTGGTGCTGAGGAGACTGCTCGATTCAGGATTCTGCTAGAGGGCCCGGTTTGTCGGGCTTGGTACCTGGGTGAGCACTTCCTGCACCGGACCTTACGTTCACTAGAGCAGATAGCCTTGGGTCCACCTCCTATCGACATGAGGCAGACAGAGAGATACCCCCCACATGATATGGCCGATTACACGATCAAATGGGAGGCGGAGGGCTTTAGAGGCGAGGGCGACTATGCAGAGTACGTCCGGACCTACATCATGCGACCTCTGAGTAGTGGCCGTCGAGCTGAGAGAGAGAGGCCTGCGGCCCCAGCGACTGGAGCAGGAGCGGGAGTAAGGGCAGGAGTACCTAGGATGGCTCGGGCCCGTGGCAGGAGTGGGCCTCGGAGAGGGCGGGGAGTTGGATGGCCGATGTTGCCCACGATGATGACATACAGAAGGTAGAGTGGGGAGATTTATCAGATCCCCATCGCTTCCCCTCCGGCTGATCACGAGCTGGTCGGTTTCTACGACTTGCCTCTAGTATGTACTACTGCATTTTGTACAATCCTTTCATTTCATTTCTCTTGATATTCCGCAGAATACTGATACTTCTAACACTTTTGCAGGCTTCCTCCGAGTACACTCGCCAGTCCCTGAAGTTGAATGCCTCCATGATGGGGATGCTCCAGCAGAGCTTAGACCTGCTGGCCCTTTACAGTATCCCGGTAAGTCTTTCTGTCCACCGACTCAAACTTTACACAATCTGATGTATCGCACTTATCAACACAACACTTGATACATGGCCCTCACGACATTCATACACTGCACTTAGTCACTGCATTCTGTATTCATACACTGTACTCATACACTGTACTCATACACTGCATTCTGTACTGATACACTGTTCACAGCATTCATACTCTGCTTTTGCGTAGCATACTGATGCGTTTGCCATTTGTGCTTTTCAGCCTCCATTTCAAATTTCTACTGCAAGAGGTGCTCCAGCTGGGCCTTCTGTTCCTACTCAAGGAGGAGGGCGAGGTGGTACAGTATTCCCCCGCACCAAAGTGGGGCGCACTCATGTTGGGAGTAGCTCTCGAGCGCCGATCCCCGATGATGACGAGTCTGAGGCAGAGACGGAGGCAGAGGCATCTGAGGAGGAGACCGGAGATGACTCGGACTCGGGCTCAGACTATGGAGGTGGCGATGACGCTCCTGGACCTTCGTCCAGGAAGAGGACGAGGACAGACTCTCAGGCCTGAGATGATCGATGCTGATCCAGATTTTTGCTACTTTTCTTCTTTTTGTTTTTATTTTTCTTTTTTACTGGTAACTTGAGTACCTTGTACTGCCGCAGGCAGGTTTTATTTTCTTCGAAACTTTGTACTTGAAAAGATGATGAAATGAAACAAACTTTTTGTCTGAAAAAGTCTTACATTTGTGTATTTCATACATCGCATCGCATCACATTGCATCACATTACACCTCAACGTAAATGAGATTGATCTTTTGTCTAAAAATCAAACACTTGTATTGTAATAACCAGGTAGTGAACCAGCTAATGAAAAAACAACTTGTACAACCCACTGCTCATTCTGAACACACAGCTCATAACACAGTGCTTGGTTTACTCTGCATACAGCCTATACACACAGTTTGTACAACGCACTGCTTATTCTGAACACACAGCCCATTCTGAACACTGCTCATTTTGAACTCATAACCCACAGCAGCATATTACCCATTCTGGATACACGGTTCATTCTGAACTCTGTAGAAGTTGAAACACACTCAGATGCTCCAAAATTTCTCGCTTCGCAATTCGAAACCCAAAAGCTTCAGATAAGTCCAGGTTTTTCTGTTCACACTTATCGGGGGTGGACCCTGCAGTTTTATGAAAGAACCAAATTATGCTTTGCACAAATGTAGGGAATGGCACAGCACTCTGAGCAAAAAACGATTTGAGGAAAGGGTTTTCAACTAGGTATTGAGCCTACGATTGAACATAGCGAAAAGGACTCAGCAGAGAAAACAAAAAGGCACTCAACCTAAATAAATCGAGTAACACTCGAGACGACTCAAGACAAGAATCGAGACAGTCAAAACAAAAGACATGACACACAGATGTGTTATAAAAGACAAGAGACCTCTTAGTTTGCGAGGAGCCAGTTTCTCCGGGTATTGTTTCCCACCCTCTTCTCATTTGTGATTCTCACATCACTTGGCCCTCAGGCTTGGTTTTTCTCTCAAAACCCCTTTTTGCTCACTTTTCTCTCGACTTACACCTCTCTATTCTTCACTCTCTCATTTTTCATCCCTCCTCAGATATTGTCGGTGAATAAATAAGAGGTTGTGGGTTCATGCCCAACACTGTTAGCTCGTAGCTACTTCTTCCGGTGACGTCTAGTCGATGCTCCGGATGAGGGAATGAAGTATCTTAATCCATATCGACTCGTGCTTCGCACTTGGCTTGATACCTCGTTGCTTGGAGGGTGAGAGAGCTTTCAGCCCTTTACAGACAGCTCCAGTTTTGCTCTTTCTAGCAAGTATGCTAGCGATAGGGAAAAGACAGGAAGCCTGACTCAACCGTGCCCCTAGTTCATCATTTTGGCCATTTTTTGTTTTGGTTTTCTACTAAAACAATTTTAACCAAAATGAGAGTTAGATTAACATACTTGTTCGATTTTCTGATTTAAAATCATTCAAGTCAGGCTATGAGCACTGAAAATTTTCCTTTTTTGGGTCTAAGAAAATGGTCCAGTTTTGGAAAAGATAGAATAATTTTCGAGAAAATAGTCAACCTCGGTAAAAAATTCTCAAAAACTATTTTTACAAACGGTCACTGCTCAACGAGCACGGAACTAACTCTCGAGATGCACAACCTCGGATCGGAGGCAATGAAAAATTGCCCCTTGTTCCAAAGGGCGCAGCACGGCAACAGAAAGTTGCCCCTGGTTTGGATGGTGACTCATGGCAACGGAAAGTTGTCCCTTGTTTGGATAACGCCGCAGCATACTGTAGTCAGTCCTCATTAGTGATGATCGCAACCGAACTCTCGGATACAGAGAAGACGAAGATGGTCAAAACCAATATATGGACACAGTCACTTTGAAAGTGCGTGGGGCTGGACTTCCGGATGAAGTTGCCTACGTATCCCAAACATGGGAATCAAGCCTTACGTAGTTCCGATTATGTCACAACCGAACCATCGGATTCAGAAAAGGCAAGGATGATCAAAACCATTACATGGACACACTTGATTTGGAAGTGTTTGTGGCTAGACTTCAGGATAAAGTTGCCTACGTATCCCAAACATGGGAATCAGGCCTTGCGTAGTTCCGGTTAAGGTACACTCATGTATTAACCCTCACTTTTTAGGCTCTAACTTTTGCCAAGGCCGCCCTTTACAGGTTTTCAACCTTGCGAGCTTTATTTTTCTTTTCTTTTCAATTCCCTTTTTTTTTATTATTCATTTTTTTTGTCTTTTCTTTTTTAAATCTTTTCATTCTCTTTTTTTTTTTGCATTTTTTTATTCTTTTCTTTTCTTTTTCTTGCTCTAACTTTTACCTGGGTCGCCCTTCTGGGTTTTCGGCCCAACGAGCCTCTCAAAGGGTAAAAGTGTAACAAGTCCATGCCAAATGGTTTTAGGATCGCGAAGCCATCCGTATCCGGGAGGGTGGCTGTTGTATTGACTTACAGAAGGATCCATCTTCGGCTCTTCGAGCATATCGGACATTTTTGCCCCTATTTTGAGGGGTGCTTCTGTTCTAGCTTCGCAAGCTTCTTCTGATGAGGTCTGATCTTCATGATCTGACTTTCTTGGCCTCTTGTTCGAGGGCTGCTTCAAATTTGGCCACGCAGGCCTCATGTTGTAGTTGACCATTGAACATTCTGAACTAAGGTCCAAGGTTTGAAAGCAAGGGCTCAAGTCTTGAGGCTAAGAGCAATCCTAAGCTGCACAATCTCAAGAGCGATTCCACACAGGTCTTCGCAAGACTGCGCAAAACATTTTGTTTTTGAAATTTTTTTAAGAAAACGACAAATCGCTCACGTTGAAGATACTGCGGAACCAATCTGGATCAAGAGGGTCCTTCTAAGTACTCACGTTAACAAACATGATTTTAATCATTAAGGGCTTAGCATGCCTCTCTTTCTCCCAATTTGATCAAAGTTTTACAAATCCCGAGGAATTCCTTCCTCTTCGTTTTCATCACCACAATGTTAAAAAAGTTTCAAAAAACTTAGGTCAATGTAATGAATTCGAGGTGTAGAAGAGTAAGTGAGATGCTCCGCCGTTTCATTCAAATTTTCTGGCACAACTAGCTCGAAGTAGCAATAGGCACGGAAAACATGATAGCCGCAACTGGCTCCACAGCAGAGACAGACTCAAAAGAAAACGAAAGGGTAATTACAAAACAAAACGGTGTTCGAGGCAATAACCCTGGAATCACCTGACATTCTATACAATGGGACTGACTCGACACAACAAGACAGACCCTTAAGCTAAAAGACTGACTCAGGACAAAGATACAGACTCAAAACAAAAACAAAGAACTGACTCGACACCCAAGCCTGAAGTTACAAAACTGCATTCGCAAATGCTCCGAACAGTGCGTGCCAAACGCCACATCTGAAATACACCGAGCGCCACCCGCAGGTTGTCCAACCCCTGATCACATACTTGCAGTATCCTCGAAATCCAACAATTCAGCTGTCACAGACTTTGCTGAGGTAGGTGGGAGGATGACCTCATTGTCGATCAAATCTTGCACTTCGTGGCGAAGGCAGAAACAACCGTCGGTGCTGTGACCGGTTTGCTGGTGGTACGCGCAGTACAAGGCAGCATCATGTGTGAGAGGAAGATTCTTCAGGAGAGGTCGAGGCTCGAGGGGTTTAAGATGCCCCTTTTTAGCCAAAATTTGAAATGCCCTAGACAAAGGCATGTAGAGGGCATGAAAGACTCTGCGACCTCGAGGCAGATACTTCGAAGTCTGAGGGTTCTTACTAGACGCACAAGCGAAAGGGTCGGCAGGCACTGCCTTGGCTTTCTGATCTTTTCCCGGTGCAGGGTTGGGAGCGGAAGGAACTGTTCTGGCATGACGGGGCCTATCCCGACTTTCCGCCTGGCTTGAACTGCCTTCGGTTGGAGTGGGGAAAGCATCATCCACAGTCTTAGCCATGACTGCGAGTACTTGTTGCTTATTCATCCCCCCGGCTTTCAAAGCCTTGACTGCCCACAGCAGTTGTTCAACGGGATCAGCATCTATTCCCACTTTGTTCTTACCTCTAGCATCAGCCTGATCGAGGGTTTGGGTTGCTATATCAAAGCGAAACCCGGTTGTTGTTAACATGTCACGGTCATAGCCTGGGATAGCCTCAGGTTGGCTGAGCTCGATCACAAGTCGCCCCAATAGCGGGGGCTCCTACGGTACAAAATTCCCGGCATATGGTGCGGAGCCGACATTCCGTAAGCAAGATCAGCCATTGACCTCTGAAGGTCACAAATCATTCCCATCAATTCAAACGTGGTGGGCTCACGAGCTTGAAACAACTGGGGCTCCCAGATCGGGCGCGCGACAGGCGACCTGGGCGGATGTGGTACTTCAACATTGGCCTCATCTCGCAATATGGTTCCTTGGTCTAATGCGGCTGCCATAACCACGATTTCCTTTGAACTTTGGGTCATCATAAGTCCGTTGAACTTGAACGGAGATTATGCAACCGGTGATTAATGGATCAGACGTCTGCCTTGCCTCAGCGAAGGAGAACACCAAATCTCTGAACCCAAATCTCTGAACTGAAAGGGAAAACAAGCAGCATTTCAGCCCAAACGGAACAGACACAGGCATAACTGAATAACTGTACTCTACTACTGATCATTGTTCCTCAAAATCACTGCCCCAAAAAATTGAATCTGATACCTGCAGATATAACTGATTCCCCAAACACTGATACTGATGCCCTCAGGCCGGTACTAAACTTGCAAACTGATATGTGTGTTCTTGTAGAGATACACTCTAAACGCACATAGCAAGTACATGAGAATCAAAACACCCCTATGTTGGGGTAGGGTTTCCCTGTCCTATTTTGTCAGGAACTAGGGTTTCACTACGCACGCAGCGGTTTCAAACAACCTATAATCGGGTAGCAACCTGTCTTAGCTTGGAATGTTCACTATGGATTCCGAATATGAACTAGGTCGAATGGTCAAAAGGGTGCCCCGGTAAAATCGGGGTTTTTGTTCCCACACTGGCAGAGCTCGTAACTGGTCAACCTTATGGCATGTAGCCTCAGGCTAACCGCTCAGGAATAGCAAATGGCAAACACAGTGTCCTAGGCGCACCAATGCACATGTAATGCAAAGAAACACAAGTGTAGTTAAAACAAGATATCATGAGTTTGAGTTAAGCTCTCTAAAGTCCCTAGCAGAGTCGCCAGAAACTGTAGACGTCCCTGAACGTCCCAGGAGGAATGAATCCCCATTCGTTCTATTCGTTTGTGGATTTACTACAGTTCGGACTCAAATTGTCACGGTTCTTAATCTAATCTCACAATGTGCAATGCGAGATTAATAAATCACCAACCAAACCAAATCTGGCAAATCGTTTTGAGAAAACAGATTTTTAGAAAGAAATACCAAACATGGACTGCTTTGCCAGATACAGAGTCACCACCAAAATATTTTTATAGGGGAATTTAGGAAACCCTGACTCGTTTTCCTAAGGCCACGTGTCCATTATCACCAAAGTTGTCTCGGCTCGGGTACTTGGGTACGATTGGGGAAGGTCAGCTATGAGCACCCCCTCTCGCCCGATCAAAGATCGGCCTCTACTAACCATGATATCTAGTTTTCCAAACATTATGCGTTCTTATTTCGATTAATTAGCTAATCTTACTATGTGATGCGCACAACATAAAAGTATAGACTAGATCGCCTAATTTGGAACAAAGCATTACGTATCCGTTTGTTAGGAAAATGGTTTGAAATTTGCTACTCACAAGTAGGTTAAAATACGGATTTCAACGAGTTATTCCAACTCAAGCAATCCAACCTTCACCCACAGGCATTCAGGCAGTAATATCACATAAGCACATAGCCACATGGTAAGCATGCTGTCATGTTAACATTCACACTCATGCGAGATGCTAAAGCATAAATACTTACAGCGTACTCCGAGCCAAAACAAAGAACATGTTAGCAATCAAACGTATGATCCAAGTCCATGTTAAATGGCTAATGCATCACAGGCAAAATGCAATCTATATTAGGCTCGGCTAATCCTAGGATGGCATGTGAAATGCAACAAGTAACATGTATTCAAGTTAGATTTGAAATACTATGCGGTTAGCATGATGCGCCGAGCCCGGTGCATGCAATACTGATGAATGGATGCATGCATGCATAGCATAAGGTATGCTAAATTAAATATGCCCTAGTACTAACCATCAAAAGCAGGTAAGTAAAAGGGAGAAAGGAATGGGGGTTGGAAGACATGCACACACACACCCACACTTATTATACATTCGCCCTCGCTCGGAGGGACCAAAAGAATAATACAAATTAATTAACCTACAAGATAATTAATTATTACAGACCACTTAACTAGTTAAGCAAATTAACTAAGCTAAGAAAGCAATAAAACAGCCTCGGGAAGAAGGTCCAATGCATGCGTGCTCGGGTTTGCTCAGAAATCCGTCACCATGCACAAGCTGCCTCTGTTTACCCTGCTTTACTCTTCTGAAAATTGCACAAGTCCCAAGGAACACTCTCTAAACACTGTGGAGCATCACCGACCAAGGGGAAACATCATTGGCCATGGTAGAAGGGTCATTGACCAAATATTCAGCTCTCGGCCATCCATCATTGGTCGATCGGCACTTTATGCAGTCGACCGGCCATATTCATCTTCAGAATCCGGTTTTGACAGCAGCAGAGGGCAAACATGGCATGGCAATGCATTTCAAGCAAATGTTTACACAAACACCCTCTTTATCATGTTCATGACTCAAAGGAGGATGGTCCTTGACCCTCGGGCCACCAATCGCGCATTTCAATGCGTGATGGCCAAAGAGGCCAAGTTATGCATTTTGATGTCAAATGAAATGCAATAAACACATAAGGCCCAACCTCTATCACTTGATCAAGAGACAAGGCATGCATGCTCAATGCAATGCAACCTAGACATGTGAGCTAAGTATGAAATCATGAGCATGAAAGCAAGTAATGTGTACTAACCACACAACCTAAACAAACAAACATGCAAGGCATGTAATAACATGTGCAAGCTAACAAGCATGCAATATGCAATGCGAACATGCAAACATGCAAGACACGCAACATGTTAAGCAACCAAGACAAAAGGAAGAAAACATGCTAAATGTAATGTGATTCAAGCATGCAACACATGTGATAGGCCAAGTATGCAACAACACACAAGGCGAGCATGCAACAACATGCAAATGAGGGACTTACACCAAGATGGACAACTACTAGGTCCAAAACAGTGGCCAAATGCTAAGGAAATGAAGTCCAACACATAGAAACATGCATGCACACATGGCCCAACTCTTAAGCATAAAGAAGCAACTTTTTAGCACACTTAAAAGAGGATAAACATGGACCAATGGCAAGCATAGCAAGCTCTGAAAACACATGAGGAATGATGCCACATCAACCTATCATTGCAAGCAAGGCATGCAACTATGTCCAAAACTCAAGGTAAGCCAAGGGGCTTAAACCATAGCTATATGAAGCAAGTCCTAAAGGGCCATGGGGACTCAAAACCACCCCAAGGTAGATCAAAACAAGGTCAAAGGCACACCTAGATGGCATCTAAATGGCCTAAGTCTAAAGGCATGCAAAAGGGTTCAAACATGGAGCATAAGATACCAACCTCTTGAAGCATTAAAGGAGCATCAAATGCAAGCATACAAGCATACCACAAGGACTGAAATGATGTTATAAGTGGTGCTAAACCACTGAAACAAGCCAAGTAATGCATGCTCAACACTCACACACCCAAGGCTAACAAGCCAAAATGCAAGGTAGCTATGCAAAGCATGTCATGGATGGCCAAAACAACTTCAAACAGACCTTAAGCATACTAAGACATGCATAAAAGCTTCACAAAGCTAGGCCAAAAACATGCTAGAAATAAGGCTCAATGCACAAAGCACAAAGCATGTTAAGGCAATTCATGGCATTACAAGACAACTATGCTAAGCATGCATGGTGTGTCTAAACCAACATAAAACAACGCTATATCATGGCAAAATAAGGACAAATACTACTTAAGACATGGCCGACATGAACTTAAATAAGATGCTCACACATGAGGCTAAAATGGCCAATATTGAAGGCAACAAGGAGAGGGGATGGCCCTCTCCTTCTTAGGACCTTAAAGCACCATCCCCACCACTGAAATCCAGAGTGGTGAGGAGGCCAAGACAAGGTGGTCCTAGAGCTCACCAAAAATGAGGCCAAACAAGGCCTAAAAGGGGTCAAACAACCCCAAACACCAAAACAACCTTAAACAACTATTTTAAGCACTTAAAATCAGAACTTTTATATGTTATAAGTTAAGCTTTGGCTGAGCTAATTTGTCGTGTAGCGTCGACTGAAAGCATGTGGCTGATCACTTTCTGCCAAATAATGTAGGTTGCTCCACGTGTCCTGGATAAAGTCGGAGTCGATCAGGAGACAGCTGCATTTGATAGTGGGGTCCACTATGCTTCCATCCTGTTGATGAGATTGTGATATTCTTCATCAGTCTCTGATGGAGAGGAATCCGGATCTTGGCTGTATTGCTCATTCCGGAAATGTTCTACATCATCCGCGGTCATGGCTAGTTCCAACGGAAGATCCAAATTATTTCTCTTTTTGAGATTTATTAACATGTCAAGAGCCTCATTAATTTGCGTTGGAGACCTTTGATATGTTATGGGAAAATGGGTTACAAATAATATTCTTCCATCTGTAACAATGAATGGCAATTTTGTTGAGCCATGGATGTTGGACGCTGCTTGTGAAACAGATATTAGACTGCCTATCCAATATTCTGTTAAAGAAAGTTTTTGGATATTTTCCAATCGCTCTCTCCGGTGATCTTCATCTAAATAATCATCTTCAAATTCAAAATCTTCAGTTTCTTTAAGATACCAAATTTGGTATGGTTGGAAAAAATGTTCTCGTTCTCGCCAACCATCAGTACTGGAAATCCAAAAAGTAAAATATTTGCTCCATCGAAAGCATTTTACTATCCATGAGATCATTGTTTTGATGATCATTGGATAATCTATCCATTGAATTAGATCTAAAATTTGGAAAATAACTTGATTAGTTATTCCCCAATCTATATCCTCAAAAACCACATGTCATGGTTTGCCATGATGGTTATTTTGGGAATTCCATCTTTTAAATTTAATTTATCATAAGATCGTTCTAAGATTTGTCTAATCTTATCATGATGATCTTCAACCCAATTTTTGATTAACATAAAAATTTCTTTTGGAAGCAAAGTTTTTACTTTTTCAAAAAGACAAATTCTTTTTATTTGTTCAAAAACTGGATCAGAAAACTCATCTGATATGAGGTCTGATAGTTAAAGAAAATTGTTTATTTTTTCAAAATTAAAATCTTCATTCCAATTCATTTGTTTAAGAATATTGAAACAAAGATTTTGCAAATCTTTTAATTTAGCTATTTGCTTAGCTACTTTGTTGGCCAAAACTCCCATGTGTTTTCGAAATTTCACTTTGTTGTCTACAATGTGAGTTTTCCAAACTCCATTGAGTTCTGTATAAATTTGTCTGGATATACCAGGATTGAAAAAATCTTTTATTTCAGATTCATCTGGTCTAGATGTCTGAATATTAGTTGGAACTGGGTTAGTTCTCATTTGACAAAAATTCTTTTGATAAACAGGCATAGCTGGTGCACTGTAAAAGGCTTTTTTAGCTTTGGTCATGCTATCATATGCTTTATAGCTCGCTCCTGAATATCCACAAACTTGTGTTTTGCAATCATTCCATTCTGTGTAAATTTCAGGTTGTTTTCCTGCCAACACAACATGAACTTTTTCTTCTTTGGGGTTTACTTTTTTAGCAATTGTCACCCAATCTCCTTGAGCGGGTTGTTTACCCTTATCCATTGTTTCCTCTTGGTCTAGAGGTCTTCTACAAAAATTAAATTTACTTGTTTAGCAATTTAATTTTCTAAAACAATTTCTGCCAAGAAAATCTGCAAGAAAATTGTTAGTACCTTTAAGATGCTCTACTTCAAAAGTATATTCAGAAATTTTATTATACCAGGCCAATCTTCTACCTTGTTCAATAGGTTTTTTTATTGATCAAGAAATCTCTTACTGCCTTATTATCAGTGCGTACAATAAAATTTTCTGGGGCTAAATAAATATGAAAACTCTTTATTGCCAATTTTATTGCAAGTAATTTTTTTTCAAAAATAATATATTTTTGTTCATTTGGTTTAAATGTTCCAGAATTATATCCACAAATTAACTCTTCTTTTTGTAATTTTATGGGTATTGGATTTTTTCTTGGTCTAATCTCATTTTCTGATAAAGGTATCTCTTTATCATACCATAAATTACTTGGTATTGCTTTAAGAACGCATCCCCAGCATGCTTCTGAGGCATCTGTTTCTAAAATTAATTTATCACCTGTTTTAGGAAGATAAACATCTGGTAAAGTTTTAGCATTTTCTTTAATTTGTTTAATTAAAGCAACATCTTCTGTTGTCCATTCAAAAATAACATTTTTCCTTAATTTGGTTAACCAAGGAATTTCTATTTTTGAAAGATTTTTAATAAAATTTCGTCCATAATTTAAAATGCCTAATAGACTCTGTAATTGTGTTATATTTTTAAGAGTATTAGGAAAATCTCGTACTTTGGACAAAATATGTTCTTGTAATTTTAAACCTTTTTGGTCTAAAATTATTCCCCAAAATTCAATTGATTCTTTTTCTAATTCAATCTTTTTTGGAGACAAAACAATTCCATGTTTTTGGAATCTTTCACAAAGTAATTTTAAATGTTTCTTATGCTCCTCCTTGGTTTTAGAGAAGATAAGTATATCATCAATATAAACTACACAACAATCTTTAAGATCCTTAAAAATTGTATCCATCTACCGTTGAAATACCTGTGGTGCAATATTTAACCCAAAAGGCAAACATTCCAGTGGTAATGTCCTCTAGGTGTACTAAAAGCTGTCAATTTTTTTGACTCTTCAGTCAATTGAATTTGCCAAAATCCACTTTTACAATCAAATTTGCTAAAGATTTTTGATCCTTTGGTTAAGTTAATCAAAACATCTTTTCGTGGAATAAAATATCCATCAAATTCTAAATTTTCATTTAGCCGTTTATAGTTGACTACCATTCAGGCTTTTCCTCTTTTAATTTCAGCATGGTTTTTTACCATAAAAGCTGGACTAGAGTGAGGGTTTTTAGTTTCTTCAATTAACTTTTTGTCTAAAAGTTTCTGGAGTTGAATATGAAATTCATCTATATCTTGTCTAGTATAGATCATCGGTCTTACTCTAATGATAACATTAGGGTCTTTCAATTTAAACTACAATTATGTGGACTACGTTGCCATAGTTTTAATGGATGTTCACTAAAATTTTCTTCTAAAATTTTATAAATCCAATGTGATTAATCAATAGTTTTGATGATGGGAGTTAAATCACCACGCGACACAGGCGCAAACTCTTTATCACAAATGTATTTATATTGTTCTAACAAGGAAATATGAATTAAGACATTGTTTATACTTAATGAAATAGCATTTTCCTGTATTTGCATTGGAAGGTATTTATATATAAAATTATTGCCAAGAAGGAAATCTCCATGCATATATGGGAAACATAAAATTTTTGGTATAATGAAATTGCTATCATTTAACCAAATAGCTATACTTTTAGCCTTGAATTGTATGGAAGTATGGTTGCCATCTATTCCAGTAACTAAAATTGGATATTTCATTAATGTCCACTTTTCTTTTGGTATGGCATTCCATTTACATGAGCTGACTATAGCTCCTGTATCTATGAGAACACTGAGGCTATAGGGTTTATATCCTGCAAAATTAAATGTTTCCAATACATATGTATATCTTCTTTTTCCTTGGCTAGGAGAAAAAATAATATCATCATTTTTTGTTTGAAAATGATACATATATGCGGACTTAATATGTTCAAGTTTCCTTGTTCCTGGAAAAATAGGAATCTGAACGTTGTTTGAAGTAATAGATTCTTGATTAGAATTATTACTTGATTCTCCAATGCTTAACTTTGAAAATGATTTGTTAGGAAAATCTTTTTCAAATACAGAAGTTGATGTTTTAATTTTTGGAACTGTATTTTCAATATATAAATTTTTTCCTGATGCTTGCATTTGTAATTGTGCAGGTTTTTTTTGTTTTAGAAGATTCTCCTTGTCCCACTAGGTCTTGGATTAACCATTGTCGAGGGACTTCTAAATCGCTCCAATTCATTAGACGAGGTTGTATTACCATGTCAAATGGTCTTGGTTCAAGGATTTCAACAATTTTATTATCGTTTGATCTTGTTTTTGTTTCAGGAAATTTGGTTAATTCGTGAATTGTTTTCCAACGAATAGCCAAATCATGAGAATTTGATTTCATTCCTAATCCTTGTGTTTTAATTCTTATTCTGACTGTATCTTCAAGATTAGGATCATTTATGAAAATCAAGAAATTTGGTCTAGCATTAAACCAAACTACTCCATTAGCCAAATTAGACTGAATTCCTCCAATGATTGCTTTCATTGGGTCGAAAAATCTTTTGTCAAAAATTACTGCCAAAATAGGAGTATCTATCCCTTCGCGAAATAAGGCTATTATGGTTACTTGAATTAATTCAATATGAATATATTGAATTTCAGGATATTTCTTTTTCCATCTTGTAACCTTTTTCTTATCAAAAAAAGGAAGATCAATATTTCCTTCTTCTGACCATTTTGCTTGAGTGTTACCACTGTATTGTTCAAACACTCTTGCTGAAAAGAAGTTAAATTTTGAAAGTTTGTAAATTTCTGGACAGCGACTTCTTGCATTTTTTCAAATTTTGCTAATTCTTCGTCGGTAAAAGTTTTTTCTTCTCCGATTACATCTCCAAGTCGAATTGCCTGTAATTCTTCTTGAGATATACTATTTGCTTCTTGAGATATTTCTTGACTATTATTAGTCATCATGAAGATTAGTTCTTCATCTGAACTTTCTTCATCACTAGAAATTTCATATAAGATTTCTTCTTCATCAGAAATTTCTTCTCCATATATTATTTCAAAATCTTGTTCTTCAAGGATTTTGATCATTTTCTTTGCATTTTTTCCCCGTTTTGGGCATTCGGGTGCATAGTGACCTTCTTCATTACAAATGTAACATTTACAAGTTTTCTTTTTTGAAACACTTGTTGGTTTCTTTTTTCGAATATACTTTTTCTTTTTTGAAAAAGTTTTGTTCTTTTTCCAAGGTTTCCATTTATATTTTCTACGCTTTTTGAAAAATCCTTTTCTTTTAGGAAATGTATTACAACCAATTTTCCAATTTTCTTTTAAAATTTTGTCACAACATTTTTGACCATATGGTGAGTTAGAAATTTGATTTTTTATTTGTTTTTTCGCCTTTGCTTCTAGACACCGATCTGCTATCAGCCTTAGAACAAAATTAATGCGAAAACCAAGATTATCATATTCTTCCTTTCCCATTTTTTTGAGAAAATCAGGATGTGTTTTAATACATAACTCATCCTATGGATTATGGAGTTTATGAAAAATTTGATCTAACCAGGGTTGATTTGCTGGTGGATCAATAAGATAATAATATTTTTTAAAAGTTTGAACATAATCTTCAAAAAGACAAATATTACATAATTCTAATTTATTCAAAATATAATTTGTATCTGCTTGCAAATTAGTATCTCCTGCAAAATCGCATAAATTTTCTTTTATGATTTTTGCAAATTCAGCTAAAATTGTGTCAAGTGTGAGAAAATTTGTTAACAAAGCCGTTTTTTGACTTTTCCCAATTTCAGATTTTTCCCACTGTCTTAACCATTGCAAAGCTTAAAAACAGATGCAAGGATGGCTAAAAGCCTATGCAAAAATGGGGAATAAAGGGGGAAAATTCTTACCCTTGAAGACCTTCTTCACAAGGACCACTCTAGCCCCTTCTCCAAGCTTAGATCAACTCAAGAACTCTGAAAATCACTCCTTAGTACCTCAGTAGCTAAAACAAAGTGTAACTCTAGGTGTTTGTGTGCAAAACTATGAACAAAACACCTTAATACACACACAAAGAACAAAAGAAAGGGAGATATAGAGATAGATAGCTACACAAGACCTAACCCTAATTCAGACCTCTGGAACTCTTTTTTGTGACCCTTAAAGAGGGAGGAGAAGGCCTCCCTTTATAGAGGATCACTCTTGCAAAGCTTACAAAACAAGCTAAGCAAGAGTGAAATCCCTCCATACACGGAGGGGGTGCAAAGTGGGTGCCAGCTAGCACAGCTGGCACAAAATATCTGCCAAAAGCAGATGCATAGTGGTCGGCCAGCCAAAAATGCCAAATTGACCAAATAAATGGTCGACCGACCAAACAGAGTGCTGACCGACCAAACGTTTGGCCGATGGCAAAAAAACAATGGCCGGTGGCCTCAAGCCATGGCCGGTGAGATGTAGGGATGGCCAACAAGCCATTCCCTGCTCCTCAAAAGCAAAACACAAGTGTTTGGTGCAAAACCAAACACAAAACAGGCAAGTCGAGAGGTCTTGAGGCAAGGCGCGTGGCTGAGACCTCCGAGAACTCAAGACGAACACGAACATGGATGATCACCGAGTGTTCAAATGGTGACGTCCAAGTCTTGAGGACGATAAAAAATAAGGTGTCTACAGTCACAACTCGTGATCTTAAGGCAACCCGTCAAGAGCCGAAGGAGGGTTTCTCTGAGTTTGTGACAAGATGGAGGGCCAAAGCCTTGATGATGACCATGAGACCTTCCGAGAAGGATCAGATAAGAATGGTTGTTTGGAATCTGCATGGGAAGTTGCTGCAGAAGATGATTGTTCTACCTTTATTTACCTTTACAGAGCTTCATGAAATGGGGGTTCAAATCGAGGATGCCATAAGACAAGGGATTATTGTGGAAGATAATGAGCCTTTGAAGAAGAATGTTGTTCGCAGTTCCAATACTACTACCAATGGTAGCACAGCTGTGAAATACTGAAAAGTAAACACTGTCACCATTCCCATCAATAGCCAAAAACTGACCACTTCAACTTGGCCCTAAGCCTGAAATTTCCATCCTTTTTACATGAGTCTCTCTCAAGCCTTGAAAACGCTGCTAGAAAAAAGGTACCTAGAGCTCCTAGAACCCCGACCCCTCCCAAGTCCTCTTCCACCAAGACATGACCCCACTAAATACTATGCCTATCATCAACAATAACACGGTCATGATACAAACTGTTGCATCCTCCTCCGTAATAAGATTCAGGATCTTATTGACGAAAAGATCATAGTTCCACCAAAAGGACCTCAGGCCACCACTAACCCATTATCTTCATGCCTCAACCTATTCTATACACTACCATCCATCTATAACCCCAGCATATTTATCACCTCGACCCATTTACCCAAGCCTGAGGTGTTCATTCCAAAAAGCATGAACTTGTGTATGATGGATGCATTTGAACCGCAATTGTCTCAAACCCCAGCAAATACACTGCAAACCCATGAACCCACTACTTTTAAGCTAATGAGCATGATTGAAAATCTTCAGAGAACTATGGTAGTTTTAGCCTTCAGGATCTTGGCTCCATCATTGACCACATCACCTGCTAGAAATTTTATGCCAAAAAGTTCTCCAATCTTGGGGCGAGCTGCAGTTAGAAAAGGCCAACCTGAAGCTATCTCAAGTCTAGGTGACGACAGGTCAATAACAAATGAGTCTCATTCCGATATGGCCACCCAATCCTTTAGCAAAGCTAAAGCAAGTAGCAAGAATAAGGTCGGCGCAGGCATTGATCCCTGTGCACATCTTTGATGGGCTATAGAGGCTTTCATGGCCAAGGGCTGAACAAACAGCAAGTGCTTGCAGTTGTTGCAAAGATTGTGGATGACACTTTTGCCACTCAAGTTCGGGGCATTTTGAATTCGGCGATTATCCATGAAAAGAAATATTGTACCAGAAACACCCATTTCAGCTCCAATCCTACACCTGCAGGAGGTCTTCTCCAAACCCACTCAATACCTGCCAACCCCTCTGTCAATCCTCACAGGATTAGTAAATGCACCTTCAATCCCCTTTTCATAACCTTATCCAAATCTCTCCAACTCCTCATAGGAGAAGGCCATCTTAAACCCCTTGACCCTCGGCCTCTTCCTGATCCCCTTCCAGTCAAGCATAATGCTGCCAAGTACTATGCCTTCCATCAATAAACTGGCCATGACACTGACGGTTGTTTTCCTCTTCACCATGAAGTTCAAGATCTGATTGACAATAACGACATCACTTCACTAGGTCCTATAAAGTCTATTGGCACTGGATCGATGGACTTGGGGGATAATGTGACTACGTGATCAAGGATGAACCACTTGCTGATGGCGCTCATTTTACTCCAGACGTGGTGGATGGCATGCACTGTTTTAGCACATTGAAAATGTTGTTTATTGTACTTTCAGACTTGGGTATTGAGTCAATCTTGTTGTGTTGTATTGAGTCAGTCTTATTATGTCAGAGTCAGGTGATTTGGGGCATGTTACCTCAGACATCACTTCCTTGTTTGTTTTTGTTTGTCTTTTCACTCTTTCTTTTGCATCTGTTTCTATCATTTAGCCAGTTGAGCCAGAAGATCTGAATGAAATGACATTAATTTTCACCTATTTTTCTGTGCCTTTAAATCATTGCATTAACCAAAGTTTTTCAAAACTATTTCCCAAACTATGATGAAAACAAAGATGAAGGAATTCCTCAGGATTTGCAAAAATTTGATAAACTGAAAGAAAGAAAGGCGTGCTAAGCCCATAATGGATGAGATCATGTCTGTTAATGTGAGTACTGAGAAGGATCCTAGCTTGATCCAGATTGGTTCTACATTGTCTTTAAAGGGGCACGAGTGACTAGTCGCTTTATTAAAAGATTTCAAAAAATATTTTTGCGTGGTCCCCTGAAGACATGCCTGGAATTGATCTTGAGATTGTACAACATAGGATCACTCTCAGCCTCAAGACTCAACCCTTTTGCTTTCAAACCTTGAACTTTGATTCAGAATGATCAACGATCAACCAAAATATAAGGCTTGCATGGCCGGATTTGAAGCAACACTTGAACTAAGGACAATAAGGTCAGATGTGATCAAAGGAAACTTGCATGGTTGGATGAGAAGTAACCCTTGAACTAGGGGAAAAAATGTCAGATGTGATTGAAGATTCAAAATTGGGTCATCTCTCAAACCAATGAAGACTGGCAAGAAAGCCAAATCCCATAATCGGAGAGAAGAAAATTTATTGCTAAAGGACAATCGAGTTCCTATCCGCAACACTAAGGGCAAATTTAGACCCAATTACATGGGCTCTTACATCATAAGCGAACAACAACCATTCTCTTGGATTCAAATGGCCTAGAGATCTCAAAATCGATCAACACGGACAAGTTAAAATTCTCCATCTTTGAGAGGCTCGTTGGGCCAAAATCCCGGAAGGGTGACCCAGGCAAAAGTTAGAGCAAGAAAGAAAAAGAAAAAAATGAAAATGAAAAAACGAAAACAAAGAAAAAAGAAAAGAAAAGAAAGAGAAAAGAAGAAAGGAAAAATGAAACGAAAAAAAAAAATAGAGCTCGCAAGGTTGAAAACCTAAAAGGGCGACCTTGGCAAAAGTTAGAGCGCAAAAGGAGAGTGTCAACACCCGAGTGAACCTCAGCCGGGAACTACGTATGGCCTGATTCCCATCTTTGGGATACGTAGGCAACTTCATCCTGAAGTTCGGCCCCAACCATTTTTAACCTGCTTATCTCATCCATGTTGATTGACTTATCCTTGTTCAACTCAGTTGTCCTATCCATGTCCAATTGGCTCATCTTCATTCAAAATCAGGTGTCATATTCCATTAAAAGATTTAGTTGCAAGACAAATCAAGTTCAAATCTGAGGTTGTGCATCTTAGGAGTTAAATCTATGTCGATTGAGCAGTGGCCATTTGCAAAAATAGTTTTTGAGGATTTTTAGTAAAGCTGACTTACATGATTTCGAAGCAGAAATTCAAACAAACATATTAATCTAACTCTCATGTTAGTCAAAATTGTTTTAGCAGAAAGTCAAAAATGCAACAAAAAAAAATATGGTCAAAATGATGAACTAGGGGCATGGTTGAGTCAGGGTTTCTGTCTTTTTCCCATTGTCAACGTACTCGCCAGAAAGGGCACAACTGAAGCTCACTACATGCCAAAAGTTCTCTCATCCTCCAAGCAGCGAGGTATCAAGCCAAATGCGAAGCACAAACTAGAAATGGAGTATGATATTCCCCCCCCCCCCCCTCGTAAGGTCCACAACTTCCAGCTTATCCATCAATCACACCTAGGAAGGGATAAAAAATAAGAGAGATTAAAGAATAGAGAGATTTGCGCTGAGAGAAAAAGTAAGAAAAGAGCTTTTTAGAGAAAATAGAGATTGAGTGCCAAAGTGATGTGAGAATCACAAATAAGAAAGGGTGGAAAACATTATCTGGAGAAGCAGTGGGCTCCCCATTAACTGAGAGGTCTCCTACCAATGGAAAACATTCCAGTGTTGTGTTTGTTGTTTTTGTTTGTCTCGATTCTTGTTTTGAGTCGTTTTGATTTCGGTAGGTGCAAGTAGATGTGCTTAGGTGGTTTTTTACTTTGTTTTTCCTTTGTTGAGTTGTGGTGTACTATGGTCAGTCGTAGGCTTAATACCCGGCTAAGAATTCATTCTTGGTCCCAATTTCAAAAATAAATCATTATGTGCTCAGAGTGCCGTACCATTCCTTTCCTAACATGATGTACAAATAGAATTCCTTCTTTCATAAACTGCTGGGTTCAACCCCGATCAAAAGAGAGAACAATAGAACAATGAACTATCTGAAGCTACATAGTGTAGACACCCCATTTTTGACCGTCCTCAAGACTTGGACGTCATCACTTGTGCATTTGATGATTATGGTTGCATGTGTTCATTTTTAGTGCTCGAAGTCCTCGGCGGAACACCCATGTCTTTGAGCCTTTAGACCTTGTCCTTTCTGTGCCTTGTTTTGGATCAAAACTTGGTGCTTGGAACTTGTGGTGACCTGTCGGACACCACCAGAGGCTGTCAGCCATGGCCCTTGGTTGTCGGCTATTGATGTGGTTGGTCGTCCAACAGTGGTGGTCGGTCAGCTACCAGTGGTGGCCAGTATCTTTTTCTAGATATTTGTTGACAGCTGTGCCGGCTATTAGCACATTGAGCTGCATCTCCCTACACGTGTATGGTAGGATGTTTCTAAGCTCAAGACTTTTTTTTTCTATAAATAAGGGGGTTCCTTCCCCATTTTAAAAGGTTAGAAAATTTAGAGCAAAAATCTCTCTCTCTAGATTTCTCTCTCCCTCTTACAATTTTGTGCCTAATTGCTTGTTTTTTCTACACTTTTGCATACACACCCTAAATTAAATCCTCTTACCTTTGAGCTGAGGTTACTTGGGGTCTTCTTGGAGCTCTTGAAGGTGGTTTTAACTAGGTTTTGTGCCTAGAATTGCCCTTTGCTTCAAGAGGTAGTTTACTTACCTTGTTTACTTTGTTTTGCAAGCTTGTTTTACCATCTTTTCTTACTATCTTGGGGTTGGCTTTGAACTGAGAAAAACTCTATTTTTGTGGCCTAAAAGTGCTTGTTTGAGCTTTTTTTTTTAAGTTGGGGAGTGGTTCACCCTTCATACTTATTAGTTTGTAAAGCTTTTGTGCCCTTATTCATCACTTTCAAATCAACTTTTTTAGGCCTTTTAACCATTGAATCTCAGATTTTTTTCAGTAGGAAACAACTTATTTTGAGGTCCAAATTTGAAAGGGTTAGCCTCCCGTTCTTGTGTCTTGTTTGCATGCCTAGTTAGCTTCTCATGTTAGCATGTTCTTCTAGCTTAACTTAGCTTAAATCCAGCATGTTTTAGCCTCTGAAATAACCTGTTTTAGCTCTATTTTGGGCTGGTTAGTTCGTTTGAGTCTTGTTTTGCATAGTTGTAGTGTAACCCCTTTCACTAGCTTAGTGTTTTAAGGCTTCAATCATCATTGGTGTGAGTTGATTGCGTGCTTTAGTACTTTTTCTACTTCATTTCAGCACTTATAATCTCTGCAATCTCCCTCATTTCTTCACTTTTTGGTTTTGCTTTGACGGTGGTTTCAAACCACTTGTTTGCCTAAGTGTGAAATAGAGGTGCTACACCTATTGGTTTAATCCCTTACAGGGTTCATTACCAATAGTGTAATGCCTCTTTCATGCCCAAAGCAATTTATGGTTTGAGCCCTCCTTTCATTAGAGGACACTCACCAATGGACTTAATGGATTAATGATTGGTTTGGTAACTAAAATATGCAAACAAAATTGGCAAGTAAAAGAGGCAAGATAAGCATCTCTTTGTGTTGCATTGCATGTGATCAAATCGGACGTTAATTTGAACACAAGGAAAATAGGGCATCAGAAAACCCTGAGCGTACTTGTCATGACTTGAACCCGCCCCTATGGGTTAAGGACATAACCGACCAATAACCCTAAAATTACCTACGACCTCAAACCAAAACAGACATAACTCATCAAAGTAAAGGGGCCAAACGGAAGCAAAATTTAAAACTTTGTCCATAGAGCCGTGCTTATATGCACATCAAAACAAACCATACTCATATACGTTAATAACCCACATCAAAAGTACAGTGCCATAAAATTCTGTACAAATAGGATCATCCAAACTAAGTCAACCCATAACAAACTATATACAAATATACACAAAGCCCTTGCCAACGTGACAAAATACAATACATAACAAAATGGCAAGGTTGGGTCTCATGCGTGAGACACAAGGGCTGACTCTCCAAAACCTTTGTTGTTCCTAACGGACTTCACTGGGGCTGGGTTTGGACCTTCCTTGGCTCACCTACAAACACATGAATGAGTGTGAGCGATAGCTCAATGAATAACATCAAATACAGAAGTTGCATAAACAATACGTAGAACAACATGCTCCAAATGGCCTTGGGCCCAATTCATATTTCTACTTAACATATATACACTTATACACAATTTTGATCAAGCGACTGTAGTTCCCAACGTACTGGCCTTTGGCCCATTCAGAATTCCATTCATGTCAAATCGGCCTTCGGCTCATTCAGATTTCCATTTATGTCAAAACGGCCTTCGGCCCATTCATTTCTGTCAAAACGGCCTTCGGCCCATACATTTCTATCAAAACAGCCTTCGGTCCACTCATCTGTGTCAAAATGGCCTTTGGCCCACACATTCGTGTCAAAACGGCCTTTGGCCCACTCATTCGTGTCAAAACGACCTTCGTTCCATTTATTTGTATCATGTCAGACTTGCGTCCACAATCCTAATTAGCAACTCATAAAGCTTATAAGGGAATAAACAATTGGACATTGACAAGCTTTCAAATATCGATATTACTCACAGTGATCGGCTTGTAGATTTGCCCTGGAGCTTGACCCTACACATTTCATCAACACAAAAGGGTCACTAACAGTTCAATCCGTTCTTTAATTGACATATTCCCCTTTAGGCTTTACTCTTATCTCTTTAACTCATTTGTAATGCTTAACATATGCCTAAGAGTGCTTACAAGTGAAAGAGAATGGAAAACGAAACACAGAACAAACATATAAAATTTCAAAAAATAGGGTCCCTGCTTGATCGTGGGATTCCCCGCTCAAGCGGACCCAAGAGGCTTGCAAAAGTATTGGTTACCTCAAAATTATGCTCGAGCGTAAGGCCTGTCTAAAAAAGCTCCCCGCTTGAGCGTGAAATATCCCGCTCAAGCGAACATCCAACTCTGCAAAAAGTGCTGGGAGCAGGAAATTTACGCTCAAGCAGCAGTTTTCCCGCTCGAGCGGACACCAAAATTCTGGAAATTCCAGATTGTGTTCTTGAGCTCCCTTCAAACATTTCAACCACATTTCTTGCATAACATGGCTCCAACTTCACCTATATTTGTACTAACATGATATAAATACCAAAACACATCATCATAGAGCTCAATTTCATGAATTAACCACATGCATGTCCCAAATTAGCACTAAACTCACCTCCAACACAACAATTTCATACATTCAAGCTCATATCTTCATAAATTGTACATGCATGTGATGAATTAGCCACATTCTCAACTTAGACAACACAAATGGTGATCAAAACATGAGTTTCAACCAAAACTCTACATGAATCATGCATTTCAAGCTTATACATGCTATTTCAAAATAATTTCGTACATGCATGCATATATCAAGCTTTAATTCCAACAAAACCAACTTAACTCATGCTCTTGGTCACAAACAACCCTTGAACACACAAGATCACACATTAATTTCATGAATTCAAGGATTAATACTTACCTATAAGCCCAATCTATGGCTAATTCCTGAACTAGACTCCAAATCTCCAAGCTTGAGTCACAAATTACACAATTCACTCCCTCTCTCTCTCTTTAACAGCCGGCTTTCTCTCCCTTTCTCAAAGTTTGATCAGCCAAAATGAATACATAAGAGAGAATGGGAAGTGTAGTGCCCTTACCCAACAATTCCCACTAACTCATAATAATAATAACAAATAATTGGGCACCAATTTACCAATTTAATCAACTTAATCTGGTCCGAATCAAATTTTCAATTAAATTTCACCGTAGGCTCTAAAAATTATGCCAATCACAATGGTGTAATCGATTCCAGGTTCTGTGGCCGATAAGGCCCTCAATTTAATTTCCAAAGTAGATTATTCAAACAGATATTCCTACGGTGAACAGATAAAACTTCAAAATCACATATATTCGCATAATGGCACACAAAATCATATCAAAACATATAATCACATTCGTATTTGGGACCAATTAGCATAATACAGAATAGGGGTGTCACAGTACTACTCTATCTACTCTATTGTCTCTGGCTCAGTCCCTCGGAACTGCTCCTCGAACCAACTGTATCTGACTATAGCTGTCCTGAACAAAGGTGGGCGCACCCCTAGTAGCTCAATCTAGGCAGCCTCCCATTTCCCCATATCAGGATCGAGAGGAATCGGATCACTCCCTATGCCTAGGCCTGTGATCATGTCAAAGTCATAAGGAGTCATGGTCATCTCTCCAGCAGTGGAAATGTGCAGAGAGTTGGTGGTGTCCCACCATCTCTCCACTAGCATTCCAAGAAGTGGACGGCTCACTGTAACTCGTGTCAATCCAGAGCAGAATAGGCAGAAGCTGGCCTCGTCAACAATGTCTCGTACTCCTGTGGGGAGCTCGTCATACCAATCTCTAGCTGTCATGGCCCCATAGCCCCTGTATGCGCGAGAGTCACCCTATGGCAGAGGGCAGGTGAACTAGTTTAAATACAGTTAGATAAAAAGGAAATGCAAAACAAATGCAGTGGCAGTGATGACAGTACAGTCAGATAAGAGACAACGTACAAAATGAGAGTAAAGAACATCAGATGTGCAAGTGAATAGAGTTTGTACCTCAACGGCAACGGCTGAAAGAAGGGAATCTGGCTCCCTTAGTAGGAGATCCACTAGCGTGTCAGTAGCAAAATCAATGAAGCGCCTAATGCCTCCAGTAGGCAGAATATGCGTCCGACGGTGATACATCGCCAGATCAAAAGGCCTCACTTCCAGTGGTAATGGCTCCGGCTCCGGCTTCGCCTCAGAATCAAACTCCGCCTTGAACTTTGCCTCTAGCGAAGCTCCATCATGTGGTATGTCGTCTGCCATCTAGATAATGGGTGAAGAGTTGATGAACAATGAAGAAAATGGAGAAAATAGGATAAATTTTGAAAAGTCAAACCCTAGGAGAGAGAAACTTGAAGAAAAAGTCAAAGCCTAGAATAAGGCACCAAACCTAAGAGAAACTCGAGGGGAACAAGCCTTAAGTGGTGAAACTCCAAGAAAAAGCACCGAAATCAAATTTCAATCAGTTCAAAATGGAGTAAACTAAGAGGGTTTAGCGAAGAAAATATGGGTGGGGCGTTGGAAAACGCGTATAAAGCTCAGATTTAGAGAGAAGGAAGGTCTAGAGAGAGTGCATGGGGATTTTCGAATTTGGAGGAGTGAAGAAATGAAGTATGGGTGAGTATATTTAAAGACCCGAGGTGAAAAGACCATCATGGCCCTGATTTGCCATCGGTGGCCGATAGGCCCCATTGGTGGCCGACAATCTTAAAGGGTGGCCGACAGGTGGCCATCACCCTCATCTGGTGGCCGTCCAGTGCCCAGTGCTCCTATTTTATGTCTTGATGCTGTGGTTGTCCTTGTTTCCCGAGAGGTGCAAGGGAAGGTCACTGTTGAGTTCAAATTCTCTCTGTGGAAGCTCGCAATTGTGCTTTCGATGATCGTTGTTCGTCCTTTGTTGAACGAGGTGAATCCTTTTTGCATGTCCCAACTCTTCCGAGAGGTGAATCAGAAAGTTGCTATTGAACTTGTTTTATTAGAATACACTTTCATTCTTATGTAGACTATGCATTCCCTTATTATGTATGCAGAACGTTCATTTTACATATGTTGTTTCATAGAATACGTGTTTCAATTTTGCATAGAACATGCATTTTGTTGTTTAGCATAGCATGGAACATGCTGTTAATCGCGCATAGAGCATGCATTTTGTACTTTGCATAGAAGATGCTTTCAATTTTGCATAGAACATGCATTTTGTTATTTAGCATGGAACATGCTGTTAATTGCGCATGGAGCACGCATTTTACACTTTGCATAGTGCATGCCTTACCATTATTGTAATTGTGCATAGAACATACCCTTAATATGTTGTACTTGTTGAGTTTTTCTTACGCAGGCACGATATTATATGTACGGTTCATTCAGCAGAGCCAGCGCAGTCAAACGATATTGTATGTATGGTCCATTTAGAGGGGTTCCGGGTGAAGTTATTCGTGTCCTTTGAATCACATCCTTTTACTCCTTCTTCTCGCACATGAGACGCGTTAGGATTACTCTATTTGGTTAAAAGTATTTGGGTGTGTATCGATGTTTACACCAGTCCTTTTGGTTAAAAACATTCAGGTGCGTCCCGGTGTTTACACCACTTCTTTTGGTTAAAAACATTCAGGTGCGTCCCGGTGTTTACACCACTTCTTTTGGTTAAAAACATTCGAGTGCGTCCCAGTGTTTACACCAGTCCTTTTGGTTAAAAGCATTCGGGTGCGCCCCGGTGTTTACACCACTCATTTTGGTTAAAAGCATTCGGGTATGTCCCGATGTTTACACCACTCCTTTGGTTAAAAGCATTCAGGTATGTCCCGGTGTTTACACCACTCCTTTTGGTTAAAAGCATTTGGGTGCATCCCAGTGTTTACACTGCTCCTTTTGGTTAAAAACATTTGGTTGCGTCCCGGTGTTTACACCAATCCTTTTGGTTAAAAACATTTAGGTGCGTCTCAGTTTTTACACCACTCCTTTTGGTTAAAAGCATTCAGTTGCGTCCCAGTGTTTAAACCACTCCTTTTGGTTAAAAACATTCGGGTGCGTCGTGGTGTTTACACCACTCCTTTTGGTTAAAAGCATTCGGGTGTGTCCCGGTGTTTACACCACTCCTTTTGGTTAAAAGCATTTGGGTGCATCCCAGTTTTTACACCACTCCTTTTGGTTAAAAGCATTCAGGTGCGTCTCAGTGTTTACACCACTCCTTTTGGTTAAAAGTAGTCGGTTGAGACCTTGGGTGCCCTTGACAGTCGCTCTTCGCCTTTCTTGTGTGTTACATGTTTAAGTTTGCCTAATTTTCTTACATCTTTTCTGCATGAAATGTGGTTTGGTTCGTAATTCTCACGTGTGGCGTGTTTACTTACTTTTGTGTTTAAGATTGCTATACCTTGTTTCAGTTTGTTTGAATGTGGCATTTTCATTGCATAGCATTTGCATTTAGATGTTTCATTACAACCTCATTGCATGATCATAAGTTATGTTCTTGCAGGCGCAACCATTTTTGTCTTGCTTGTTTGTTTGTCAAAGTCTTCGGCCTTAACAAAATGGGTCGTCTCTGGGCTTTGACATTCACTCTCGTCATTTCATGACTTCCAAGTTCTGTCAAAGAGGACCAATTGTAGACACCCTATTTTTGACCATCCTCAAGACTTGGACGTCATCACTTGTGCATTTGATGATTATGGTTGCATGTGTTTGTTTTCAATGCCTGAAGTCCTCGGCGGAACGCCTTGTCTTTGAGCCTTTAGACCTTGTCCTTTTTGTGCTTTGTTTTGGATCAAAACTTGGTGCCTGAAAGTTGTGGTGACCTGTCGGCCATGGCCCTTGGTTGTCGGCCATTGGTGTGGTTGGTCGGCCACCACTCTCTTTTTCTAGATATTTGTTGACAACTATGCCAGCTGTTAGCACATTGAGCTGCATCTCCTTACACGTGTATGGTAGGATGTTTCTAAGCTCAAGACTTGTTTTTCTATAAATAGGGGGGTTCCTCCCCCATTTTAAAAGGATAGAAAATTTAGAGCAAAAATCTATCTCTCTCTTTCTCTAGATTTCTCTCTTCTTTACAATTTTGTGCCTAATTGCTTATTTTCTCTACACTTTTGCATACACATCCTAAATCAAATCCTCTTACCTTTGAGCTGAGGTTACTTGGGGTCTTCTTGGAGCTCTTGAAGGTGGTTTCAACTTGATTTTGTGCCTAGAATTGCCCTTTGCTTCAAGAGGTAGTTTACTTACCTTGTTTACTTTGTTTTGCAAGCTTGTTTTACCATCTTTTCTTACTATCTTGGGGCTGGCTTTGAACTGAGAAAAACTCTATTTTTGTGGCCTAAAAGTGCTTGTTTGAGCTTTTTTTTTAAGCTGGGGAGTGGTTCACCCTTCATACTTATTAGTTTGTAAAGCTTTTGTGCCCTTATTCATCACTTTCAAATCAACTTTTTTAGGCCTTTTAACCACTGAATTTCAGATTTTTTTCAGTGGGAAACAACTTATTTTGAGGTCCAAATTTGAAAGGGTTAGCCTCCCGTTCTTGTGTCTTGTTTGCATGCCTAGTTAGCTTCACATGTTAGCATGTTTTTCTAGCTTACCTTAGCTTAAATCCAGCATGTTTTAGCCTCTGAAATAACCTGTTTTAGCTCTATTTTGGGCTGGTTAGTTCGTTTGAGTCTTGTTTTGCATAGTTGTAGTGTAACCCCTTTCACTAGCTTAGTGTTTTAAGGCTTCAATCATCATTGGTGTGAGTTGATTGCATGTTTTAGTACTTTTTCTACTTCATTTCAGCACTTGTAATCTCTGCAATCTCTCTCATTTCTTTGCTTTTTGGTTCTGCTTTGAAAGTGGTTTCAAACCACTTATTTGCCTAAGTGTGAAATGGAGGTGCTACACCTAATGGTTTAATCCCTTAGGGGGTTCATTACCAATAGTGTAATGCCTCTTTCATGCCCAAAGCAACTTGTGGTTTGAGCCCTCCTTCCATTAGAGGACATTCACCAATGGACTTAATTGATTAATAAATGGTTTGGTAACTAAAATGTGTAAACAAAATTGGCAAGTAAAAGAGGCAAGATAAGCATCTCTTTGTGTTGCATAGCATGTGTTCAAATCAGACGTTAATTTGAACACAAGGAAAATGGGACATTTCATACTCAAAAGTAATGAAATGTGCCATTTTCCTAGGTCTCCATTGCCCTTGATCATGCATGATAGGGTGATGGTCATTTTGGTCTTATTTTGCATTTATTGAACTTAGGCAATTGGTTTCACAAGCCATCATGCAATGAATTTGCTTGATTGATGGTTTGTGAACCAAAGCTTGTCCCTCCTTTGATTTTCCCATGAAAAGGAGAGGCAAAGTGTGCAAACAACCCTTGAGAAATACACTGTTTTTGTCATGACCCGAACCCACCCCTATGGGTTAAGATCATAACCGGCCAGTAATCAAGGGATTACTTGCGGCCTCAAACCAGACAAAAGGTATTCCATCAGAGTTAAGGGGCTAAACGGAAGCAAACTTACAAATTGTCCATAGAGCCTTGCTTACAAGGCACATCAAATAACACATATCTGTATTTAATTAATAACTCACACCAAAAAGGAAATCAACTTAAAGTGTCATATACACACATGATCATTCAAGTCTTAGTCAGCCTAGCCAAAACTTATATACAAAGGTAATCCAACATTTCCACCTACATAATAAGACTATAACAAAAGATCAAAAGAGGCGAAAGTAAGTCTCATGCGTGAGACGTTTGGGCTGACTCTCCAAAACTTGACCTTTCTCACCGACTTCACTGACGCTGGGTTTGGACATCTCTTTGCTTACCTACATACATATGAATGAGTGTGAGCGAAAGCCTAGTGAATAATACCAAATAAAGAAGGCACGCAAATGAGATTCACATATATCAAACAGCTTTGGGCCCAGGTAAAATTCTATTTAGTGCATTATTTTGGTACGTTAGGCATTTCAAGCTCAAATATATCAAACGGCCTGTGGCCCACTTCCTTCCTTAACAAACGGCCTCGAGCCCAATTCATTCATGTATATCAAACGGCCTTTGGCCCAATCATTCATGTATGTCAAATGACCTTTGGACCAATCAATTGTATCCAACGGCCTTTGGCCCATTCATTCATTCATTCATGTCAAACAGCCTTCGGCCCATTTATTCATGTCAAACGGCCTTCGGCCCAATCATTCATGTATGTCAAACGGCCATTGGCCCAATCAATTGTACCCAACGGCCTTTGGCCCATTCATTCATTCATTCATGTCAAACGGTCTTCGGTCCAATTATTCATGTCAAACGGCCTCCAACCCAATCATTCATGTCAAACAGCCTTCAGTCCATTTATTCATGTCAAACGGCCTTCGGCCCAATCATTCATGTCAAACGGCCTTTGGCCTAGTCAATTGTATCCAACGGCCTTTGGCCCAACCATATGGCATAACAAATACTTGTCCCGAATTCAATTTAACAAACTTATAAGACTTATATGGAAGAAAGGAATTGGACAAATAACATACTTCAAATATCTTTATTAAGATATTACTCACAGTGATCTGCCGATGGATTTGCCCTCGAGCTCGACCCTACACATTACATAACACATATGGGTCACAATTGATTCAATCCGCTCTTAATCTATACATCCCTCTTAAGCTTCTTTCATATTCTTTTAACTCATTCACAATGCCTAATGCATGCCTAGGAGTGCCTAGAAATGGAAGAGAACAGAAAATGAAACATATAGCTACTTTCCAAAGTTTCAGAAATAGGACTCCCTACTCGAGCGTGGCTTTGGCTGCTCGAGCGGACCGCTTTTGTCTGCAAAAATACTGCTTGCCTTATTTTTACGCTCAAGCGTGAATTCAAGCGCTCGAGTTGAGAGTCACACTACATGGCTCCTTGCTCGAGCATGAATCTCCCTGCTCGAGCGGACATCCATGTCTGAAAAGTTCTGGAAACTAGCATTTCACGCTCGAGCGGCGCTTTCCCCGCTCGAGCGGACATGCCAATTTCTGGGTTTTCCAGAATTGTTCTTCAAGTGCAACCTTGATATTCAAAGGTCCAACATTCATGTTTTTGGTCCAAAAACATGGAAACACAATATATAGTATAAGGATGTAAGCAATATGAGGCCAATTATTCAAAATCCATAATCATACTCTCAAATTAATCAACATTTCTCTTGTATGGTTGAAACCCATGCATTCAAACTTCATATAATATTCATATCTCCATTAATCAAACATGCATGTCAATTTTGACTTCAATTCTAGTACAAATGACACTTATAATCATGAAACTCATGGAGATTATGCATGCATGAGAGATTTGGTGCCCAATTCTCCTTGTTTAACATGATTCATGCTCAAATATGTAAATTCATAGCAATTCTTTGCATGCATGTACATAAAAGCTTTAAATTCTTCAATTTCATCTCAATTTATGATCTTGATCACCCAACTAGCTTGAATACACAAATTTACAAACTTAGACTCATGAATTCATACTCAAGTGCGTACCTAGAAGCTCTAATCACCCAAATTATGGTTAATTCATGAATTGATCTCCAAGATCTTCAAGCTTCTTGATTAATTCTTCAACTTGAGCTCCCTCTCTCTCTCTCTAACCGGCACACACTCTCTCTCTAGAGTGATTTTCAGCCAAAATGAATTCAAGAGAAGGAATTGAGTGTAATAAGGCCCTTTATATAAGCTTTCCTAATCAAATTTGATTAGGCCAAATAATGGGACTTCAATTAATTGTTCTGAATCTAATTATTTTGATCCGAATCAATTTTCAATTAAATTTCACCATAGGCTCTAAAAATTACGCTAATCACAATGGCGTAATCAATTTCGGGTTCTGTGGCTGATAGGGCCTTCAATTTAAATTCTAGAGCAGCGAATCAAATAGGTTTTCCTACGGTGAACAGATAGAAATTCAAAACCACATATATTCATATAAATGGCACTCAAAATCATATCGAACACATAATCACATTCATAATAGGCAGTTTGGTCCTCCAAACTTATTTTACCTTCGTCGAGAAACAAATGTGGATAGCATAGTCGCATTTTATCCTCTTTTTCCCATGTGGCATCCGTCCCCTAGTGTTCTTTCCATTCCACTTTCACCATTGGGATGGACTTGCTTCTCAATTATTTCACTTGCCGGTCAATGATTCGTTCCGGCCATTCGGCGTACTCCATATTTTCATTAAGAGCTATCCGGTGATAATCAATCACATGAAACGGATCTCGAAGATAACCCCTCAACATTGATACATGAAACACATTATGGATTTGTTCGAATCCCGGTGGCAAAGCGACTCGATAAGCAACTGGACCAAGCCTTTCCAGAATTTGAAACGGCCCAATGTAACGGGGCGACAACTTACGCTTCTTTCCGAACCTGACTTGGCCTTTCATCGGAGTCACACGGATATACACATGGTCACTAACCTCATACTCGAGAGGTCCTCTTCGAACATCTGCATAATTCTTTTGTCAGTCCTGAGCTGTTTTGAGCCTTTGCTTGATAGTTTTGATCTTCTCAGAAGTGTCTTGCACAATTTCAGGCCCAAGCAAGGCCCTATCCCCAACTTCTTCCCAACAAATTGGTGATCTACACCTTCTACCATACAAAACCTCATATGGTGCCATACCGATACTGGAGTGGAAGCTTTTATTGTATGCAAACTCTGCTAGTGGCAAATAATCTTCCCAACTCTCTTGAAAATCTAAAGCACACATTCTCAGCATATCTTCTAACGTCTGTATGGTCCGTTCTGATTGCCTATCTGTCTATGGGTGGAATGCAGTACTAAACCTCAGTTCTATCCTCATAGCTTTCTGCAAACTCTTCCACAATCTAGATACAAATTTCGGATCTCTATCCGACACAATGGATACCGAAACTCCGTGTAAACGGACAATCTCATCAACATATATAGTAACCAGTCTATAAGCATCGAATATAGTTCTAACAAGTAGAAAATGTGCAGATTTAGTCAGTCTATCAACTACAACCCAAATAGAATCCATACCACGAGGGGTTCGAGGTAGACCAATGACAAAATCCATAGTTACATGCTCCCACTTCCATTCAGGAATAAGGAGGGGTTGAAGTAGGCCACCTGGTTTCTGATGTCCAGCTTTGACTTGCTGACATTGAAGGCACTTGGATACATACTCCGCAATTTCTTTCTTCATTTTGGGCCACCAATAACTCTGTTTCAAATCCCGATACATTTTGTTATTACCTGGATGCATAGCAAACACTAATTTATGGGCTTTATCTAGAATTCTTTTCTTTAACTCAGGAATGTTTGGAACACACAATCTGTTTTGAAATTTTATCACCTCCTTTACCACACTATATTCCGGTCTCGGATTCATTTCAATCTCATCAACTATCTTTTTAAGGAATTTATCCTCCTTCTGTTTTTGCTTAATCTCATCAGTGATTGCTAGTTCGGCTGAAATAACGGCTACCAATCCGCCCTGTTCACACATTGTCACTTCAATCTTGGACTTCTCAAAATCTTGCAAGATGTCTTTCTGTTCAGTAAGCAAACAAGCCAAATTCCCCGTTGATTTTCTGCTCAAGGAATCAGCAACTGTATTAGTTTTCCCAGGGTGGTACTGAATCTCAAGATCGTAGTCTTTTATCAGTTCAAGCCATCTCCTGTATCGCATGTTCAACTCCCTCTGCGTAAAGAAGTATTTCAGACTTTTGTGATCTGTGTAGACTTCACACTTTGCCCCATACAAATAATGTCGCCAGATTTTCAAAGCGAATACAACTGCGGCCAATTCTAAATCATGTGCTGGGTAGTTTTTTTCATGTGGTCTCAACTGTCGGGAGGCATAAGCAATTACTCGCCCATTCTACATTAACACACAACACAAACCTTTATAAGATGCATCACTAAAAATCACAAAGTTTTCCGTACCTGATGGTAGTGTCAAAACTAGGACAATGGTCAGTCTCGTTTTCAATTCATGAAAGGCAGATTCTCTTTCGTTGTTCCATTCAAATGGTTGCCCTTTGCGTGTCAGTTGGGTAAGAGGCACAACTATTTTCAAAAAGTCTTTCACAAACCTCCTGTAGTACCCCGCTAAGCCCATGAAACTGTGGACTTCTGTTACATTTGTCGACGTAGGCCAATTCACAATTGTCTCTATCTTTTGTGGATCTACTAAAATTCCTTCTTTGTTGATCACATGCCCTAAGAAAAAAACTTCATCCAACCAAAACTCACATTTCTTTAGTTTAGCAAATAATTTCTTTTCTCTAAGTGTTTGCAGGACAGTTCTCATGTGATGTCATGTTCAAGTCTATTATTTGAATATATCAAGATATCATCAATGAATACCACAACAAAATCATCAAGGTAGGTCTTAAAAATTCGGTTAATTAGGTCCATAAAAGTTGCAGGAACATTAGTCACCCCAAATGGCATAACAAGAAATTCATAGTGGCTATACCTTGTTCGAAATGCAGTTTTCTCAACATCTTCTGCTTTCACTTTCAACTGGTGATACCAGGATCTCAAATCAATTTTGGAAAACATTTGTGATCCCTGCAACTGGTCAAACAAGTCATCAATACGAGGTAAGGGATATTTATTCTTTATTGTCACCTTGTTTAGTTCTCGGTAATCAATACACAAGCGTAAGGTTCTGTCCTTCTTTTTCACAAACAACACTGGTGCACCCCACGGTGAAGTATTAGGTCGAATAAACCCTTTGTCAAGCAAGTCTTACAACTGTTCTTTCAATTCCTTCATTTCGGCAGTAGCCATTTTACAGGGAGTTTTAGAAATAGGCTGAGTGCCTGGTACAATTTCGATAGTGAACTCTATCTCCCTATCCACCAATTCCCCTAGTAATTCACTTGGAAACACATTTAGGAATTCACTAACAATAGGGATGCTACTTAATTCATCAGTCACAATTTGTTCAGATAACACACAGCACAAGTAACCTTGGCACCCCTTCCTAATCAATTTACATGCTTTCATTGCAGATATTAAGTAAGGTGGAGGCACTACCCTGTTACCCACAAATACAATTTCTTCTTATTCCAGTGGTTTAAATACAACCCGTTTCGTTACACAATCAATGGTGGCACAGTATTTAGTTAACCAATCCATGCCCAGAATTACATCAAAGTGTCTAAAATTCAAGGGTAACAAGTCTGCATACAGAATAGCATTTCCAATATGCATGTCACAAAATCGATATGCTGATGAACACAACACAGATTCTCCTGATGGAGCACATACATATAGAAAATATGGCAATGGTTCTAGAGGTCTACTCAGTCTAGATGCAAATGCACAAGTTACGAAAGAGTGTGTTGATTCAGAGTCAATTAACACAAAAGCATCCTGATTGCATATAGAAATAGTACCTAAGACAACGGCTTCAGCATTTCGCGTGTCACCCGGAACAAGTGCAAAAACTCTCCCTTGCCTCACGGTATCTCCGGTGGTAGTAGATCTCATAGTATTTCCTGGTTTTGGGACAGATGCCACTGAGCTAGCAGCTAATTTTCCACTATTTTGATTACAATCTATGGCCATATGCCCCATTTTACCACATTTAAAACAAGCCCCTGACACATGGTAACAAACTCCACGATGCCTTTTACTGCAAATATTGCACATTGGAGATGTGTCTCGAGAAGAATTCGAAGTACTCAAGGAGCCCGTGTTCTGTTTCTTTGAAAACTTCTTCTTCGAAAAAAAGCCCTGTCTTTTACTACCTTTCTAGTCAGTTGTTGATTTGGCCTGTCTAGCTAGGTTAGCCTCTGATATTATGGCTCGGTCCAGCACTCCAATATGGGTTTCCAGCTTTAGGACAATCACCCTTTCTAAAATATCACTTCGAAGCCCACCTTCAAAATGTCTCGCTTTCTTGTAATCGGTATCAATCACATGTGGTGCAAACCTGGCTAACTGAGTAAATTTGGCCTCATACTCAGCTACTGTCATGCTGTCTTGTTTAAGTTCCATAAACTCTGATACTTTCCTGTCATGGACACACTGAGGGAAGTACATATCGTAGAAAACTTCTAGGAATTTCGCCCAGCCAATGTCTTTATGATTCTAACACATTAACATCCACCATCTTCTTGCTTCATCTTTTAGCATAAAGGTGGCTAGAAGCACTTTCTGTGTCTCTGAACAAGGAAACACCTCAAACAGCTTTTCAATGCCGAGAACCCATGCTTCGGCTTTTAACGGGTCCAGTCCTCCATGAAAATGTGGCGGTTTCATTTTCTTAAACTCTTTCGTGAGAGCTATTATTCGGTCATCATTCTGATTATCTTCAACAGGTGGTACTAGAGGAGGAGGTGGAGGATGTGGTTGTTGCCACTGCTATTATTGCCTCAATGTTTCTACCATTTCCTATATCCATCTTTCCATTCTATCCATTCTGGCAGTAGAAGACTCCTCTATCTCATCACCTCTTGTTCTCACCATCTGATTACACTTGTATTATTCCTTATACAAAAGATTCACAAGTATGCATTTACTAAAGAGCACACATATTCAAATAATTCACAATGCAAGTAAATCACAAACTTATAACACATAATCGTTCATTTTAAAACATTTAAGCATACTCTTAATGCTTTCAGATTCATACTTATCACATGAATGCATCCTAGGTCTTTTCTAGACTCTTATTATTTATTTGGACAAGTGTGTGAGTTATTAACTCGTGCTCTGATACCACTCTGTCATGACCCGAACCCGCCCCTATGGATTAAGGTCATAACTAGCCAGTAATCAAGGGATTACCTGCAGCCTCAAACCAGACAAAAGGTATTCCATCAGAGTTAAGGGGCCAAATGGAAGCAAACTTACAAATTGTCTATAGAGTCATGCTTACAAGGCACATCAAATTACACATATTTGTATTAATTAATAACTCACACCAAAAAGGAAATCAACTTAAAGTGTTATACACACATAGGATCATTCAAGTCTTAGTCAACCTAGCCAAAACTAATGTACAAAGGTAATCCAACATTTCTGCCTACATAATAAGACTATAACAAAAGATCAAAAGAGACGAAAGTAAGTCTCATGCGTGAGAAGTTTGGGCTGACTCTCCAAAACTTGACCTTTCTCATAGACTTCACCGGGGCTGGGTTTGGACATCTCTTTACTAACCTACATACACATGAATGAGTGTGAGCGAAAGCCCAGTGAATAATATCAAATAAAGAAGGTATGCAAATGAGATTCACATATATCAAATGGCCTTGGGCCTAGGTAGAATTCTATTTAGTGCATTATTTTGGTACATTAGGCGATTCAAGCTCGAATATATCAAACGGCCTCTGGCCCACTCCGTTCCTTAAGAAACGGCCTCAAGCCCAATTCATTCATGTATATCAAACGGCCTTTGGCCCAATCAATTGCATCCAACGGCCTTTGGCCGAACCAATCGTATCTAATGGCCTTTGGCCCAATCATTCATGTATGTCAAACGGCCTTTGGCCCAATCAATTGCATCCAACGGCCTTTGGCCCATTTATTTATGTAAAATGGCCTTCGGCCCAATCATTCATGTCAAACGGCCTGCGGCCCAATCATTCATGTATGTCGAACAGAATTTGGCCCAATCAATTGTACCCAACGACCTTTGGCCCATTCATTCATTCATTTATGTCAAACGGCCTTCGGCCCATTTATTCATGTCAAACGGCCTCCGACCCAATCATTCATGTCAAATGGCCTTCAGTCCATTTATTCATGTCAAACGGCCTTCGGCCCAATCATTCATGCAAACGACCTTTGGCCTAGTCAATTGTATCCAATGGCCTTTGGCCCAACCATATGGCATAACAAATACTTGTCCCGAATTCAATTTAACAAACTTATAAGACTTATATGGAAGTAGGGAATTAGACAAATAACATACTTCAAATATCTTTATTAAGATATTACTCACAGTGATCTGCCGATAGATTTTCCCTCGAGCTTGACCCTACACACTACATAGCACATATGGGTCACAATTGATTCAATCCACTCTTAATCTATACATCCCTCTTAAGCTTCTTTCATATTCTTTTAACTCATTCACAATGCTTAATGTATGCCTAAGAGTGCCTAGAAATGAAAGGGAATAGAAAATGAAACATATAGCTACTTTCCAAAATTTCAGAAATAGGACTCCCCGCTCGAGCGTGGCTTTGGCTGCTCGAGCGGACCCCTTTTGTCTGCAAAAATACTGGTTGCCTTATTTTTACACTCAAGCGTGAATTCAGGCGCTCGAGCTGAGAGTCACACTACATGGCTCCTCGCTCGAGCGTGAATCTCCCCGCTCGAGCGGACATCCATGTCTGCAAAAGTTCTGGGAACTAGCATTTCATGCTCGAGCGGCGCTTTCCCCACTCGAGTGGACATGCCAATTTCTGGGTTTTCCAGAATTGTTCTTCAAGTGCAACCTTGATATTCAAAGGTCCAACATTCATGTTTTTGGTCCAAAAACATGGAAACACAATATATAGTATAAGGATGTAAGCAATATGAGGCCAATTATTCAAAATCCATAATCATACTCTCAAATCAATCAACATTTCTCTTGTATGGTTGAAACCCATGCATTCAAACTTCATATAATATTCATATCTTCATTAATCAAACATGCATGTCAATTTTGACTTCAATTGTAGTACAAATGACTCTTATAATCATGAAACTCATGGAGATTATGCATGCATGAGAGATTTGGTGCCCAATTCTCCGTGTTTAACATGATTTATGCTCAAATATGCAAATTCATAGCAATTCTTTGCATGCATGTACATAAAAGCTTTAAATTCTTCAATTTCATCTCAATTTATGATCTTGATCACCTAACTAGCTTGAATACACAAATTTACAAACTTAGACTCATGAATTCATACTCAAGTGCTTACCTAGAAGCTCTAAGCACCCAAATTATGGTTAATTCTTGAATTAGTCTCCAAGATCTTCAAGCTTCTTGATTAATTCTTCAACTTGAGCTCCCTCTCTCTCTCTAATCGGCACACACTCTCTCTCTAGAGTGATTTTCAGCCAAAATGAATTCAAGAGAAGGAATTGAGTGTAATAAGGCCCTTTATATAAGCTTTCCTAATCAAATTTGATTAGGCCAAATAATGGGACTTAAATTAATTGTTCTGAATCTAATTATTTTGATCCAAATTAATTTTCAATTAAATTTCACCATAGGCTCTAAAAATTATGCTAATCACAATGGCGTAATCAATTTTAGGTTCTATGGTCGATAAGACCTTCAATTTAAATTCTAGAGTAGCAAATCAAATAGATTTTCCTGCGGTGAACAGATAGAAATTTAAAACCACATATATTCATGTAAATGGCACTTAAAATCATATCAAACATATAATCACATTCATAAGAGAGATCAATTAACATAATATGGAACAAGGTTATCACAGTTTTGCTCTCTGTTGCAGCAAGGAAGTTCAAACCAGCAGTGGTCGACAGCCATCACCAGTGGCCGACCGGCCACCATTGGTAGCCGACCGGCCCCTTGTCGGCCACCAATGAAATTTGCATAGTGTATTGGTAAGGTGGAGCAGAGGTGTTTTGGAAGTGGACAACTTTGTTGGTGTTCAAATGTGCAAAAAGAGGCTTACAGCTGCAAAACGGTGGCTTTTCGGGTGGAAACCGAGCATGCATGGGCCTCCCTCGCTTCCCAAGATCTGCTATTTAGTTTAATTAGCAATAGATCAAATATGTGTTGTAATTAATTAGTTGTAGCTAATTAAGTGTTGTAAATAATTAGTTAGTTTAACTAGTTATTCGATTTCGGTTTGTAATAATTAGTTAACTAGAATAGTTAATTAATTTCAAGTTTTGTAATAATTAGTTAGCTTAATTAGCGTAGCTAGTTAGCTCTTTTTCATTCGGACCCTCTTTCACGAGGGCGTAATGTTGTAATAAGTGTGCATGTGTGTGTGTATGTTTTCCAACCCCACGTCTTTCTCCCTTTTATTTAATCACTTTTGATGGTTAGATTAGGAGCATCATAATTCATATAGCATACCTTATGCTTGCATCCATTTGTTTGTATTGCATGCAACAAGGCTCGATGCATCATGCAAACTGCATTATCATTTCAATACTCATTTGAATATCTGTTTAACCACATGTTATCAAATCGATACATATGTCATAGTAGTATCTGAGCCTATTAATTGCATATTACATGTGTTGCATGAGATACTTAACATAGTTAGGAATAACGCATATTTCACTAACTCATGTTTTCTTAGCTCGGAGTACTAGGTGAGTTTTTACGCTTTAGCATACTTGCATGAATGTGAATGTTGCCATGATTAGCATGCTTGCCATGAGGCTATGTGCTTAAATGCTAAACTGCATGAATGCCTGTGGATGAAGGCTTGTTGTTTGAATTGAAATGATTCAACAAATGTGCGTTTTAATCCCACTATGTTTGGTGGCAAATCTGCAAACTTAAGCCCACTTGAGGTGGCAAATTCAAACCATTTTCTCAAACAAACATGGGTTAAATTGTTCCAAATTGAACAAACTAGTCTATACTTGCTTGTGCGCATCACATAGTAAAGCTAGTTTAATAACCAGAATAAGAACACATAATGTTTATAAAAATCATATCATGATTAGTAAAGGCCGATCTTTGATCGGGCAAGTGGAGGTGCTCAACTCATAACCTTCCTCTCTCGTACCTAAGTTCCCGAGCCGAGACAACTTTGGTGATGACGAACACGTGGCCTTCGGCACGAGTCAGGGTTTCCTAAATTTCCCCAAAACAAAAAATGTTTAGGTGGCGACTCTGTATCTGGCAAAACAGTCCAATTTTGGCATTTTTTATTCAAAATCAATTTTCCAAAACGATTTTCCGGATTTGGATTGTTTGGTGTTTATCAGTTTCACATTGCACTTGTGAGATTAGATTCAGAACCACGGGAGTCCGAACTGTAGGGCTTTCTTTCAAACCTTCTGAAAGGGGGCGCGAAAAAGGGCGAGCCATAGTTTCTGGCGACTCTGCTGGGGACTTAGAGAACTTGACTCGAACTCATGATATGACATTTTATCTACACTTATGTATTTCTTTGCATTTGTATTTGCATTGGTGCGCCTAAGTCACAGTGTTTGCCATCTGCTATTCCTTAATGGTTTACAGGAGGCTCGCTTGGAAAAACTTGCCAAAAGGCTGACCGGTTGTGGGCTCTTCCACGTTGGGAACATAACCCTTGGATCTGGACTACAGTTGTACTGTTTGATCCTCCTTTCATTTCTCAGGTGTTAGGTGTGAGAGGTATATTAGGTAGTCTTGCTGAGGTACCCTTTTTGACCAATTAACCTAGTTGCATATCGGAAGCCATAGAGACTGTTCCAAACTAGGACAAGTGGCTTTTCTGAATGCAAGAATTGTGTGAAGCCGTTTGTTTTACGTAGTGAACTCGTAAATCCTGACGAAACTAAGACAGGGTAACACTACCCTATCATTGGGGTGTTTTGGCTCTCACTTGACTGATATGTGCTTTTAGAGTGAAACTTTGCAGGACCGTATATATCAGTTGCAAGTCTAGGTATCAGTTTTTGGGAGGCAGAATTCAGTTTTGAGCATGGTTCTACAACTTGATTACACCAGTGTACTGATTAGAATCTGAGTAGAGGTGCCGTGCGATTTCTGATTTTTGTTTTCTTTTGGCTTTATTTCCTTTTTTGCAAGCTAGTTTTTCATTATTGCTTCAGACGATTCTGTTACCCCCTAAGCACTCTGGACCCGAGTAAGAAGGATTTGTAGATCCGAGGATCATGTTAGGGGACAGCCAGTGTTTGTTTCACTCCCACCGGTTACCAGATGGAGGAGAATCAAGTAGAATTCACCAATCCAGCAATCACTTTTTACTTCAGCTGCACCCAGTCAGGCCCAGTCTTCTACTCTAGAAAGAGAGTATTCACCAGTTTTGACAGCTCAATATCCCCCAATCAACATGGAAGATGTGCTTTGTCAGCTCCAGCAGACTATTGAGACTATATAGCTACATGCTACTCATCAAGCTGAGGTCGTTGCCCGCCAAGCAGAACTGATAGAAAGGCTTCAGTAACAGCAGCCACAACTGGCAGTAGCCTCTCGATCCCATGCACTCCCAGCAGGAATTCCGACACCTGGGGTCACAGTCAATGTCCAAGAGAATATGGGCATTCCGGCAGATCCAATCCCACCTCAGACCTCCAAGGCACCAGTTTACCGAATGGAGGCGCCATTTGAATTCAAGGTTGACCCTACTGCATTGAAGGTCAACAAGCTAGAAAAGCTCTTCAAACGGGCACAGGGTGTGAATTCAATCCCTGATATTGAGGATGGATACACAGATTCCGCAGTAACTCTTCCAGACAGATTCAAGATGCCGCATATAGACCAGTTTTATGGCTCCGGGGATCCTATGGTCCATCTACGGCTATTCTCTGATATCCTACGACCAATGGGTCTTACTAGATTGCAGAAGTTGTGGCTTTTTGGCCGGACTTTGTCGGGTATAGCGGCTATTTGATATGCCAAGCTTAAAGATTCTGTGAACAGAAATTGGTAGGAAATGGCTGAGGACTTCATAGCACAGTACTCCTACAATGCTCAGATCAAGGTCACTACTCGTGATCTCGAAGAAACTCGCTAGGAGCCGAAGGAGGGCTTCTCAGATTTTGTGACCCGATGGAGGACTAAGGCCTCTATGATGACTATTCGGCCTTCTAAAAAAGACCAAATTAGAATGGTGGTCCGTAACTTGCAAGGGAGGTTATTTTAGAAAATGATAGTCTTGCCTTTGTTTACATTTACTGAGCTCCATGAAATAGGAGTTCAAATTAAGGATGTGATGAAGCAGGGGCTGATAGACCATGAGAAGGAACAGCCCAAAAGGCCCTTTACACACAACTCCAATACAACCACGACTAGTGGCACCTCTGCACGGCCTTCGAATGTGAGCATGGTCACCACCACACCCAAAACTGCCACCGCTTTTGCCGGTACATCCAATACAACCTCACAAGCCTCGTGCCATCAAGGCCGGAACCAAAGGGTCTTCACCCTGCTCTACATGACTTTGTCCAAAGCCTTAGGGGTCCTAATCAAAAAGGGGCATCTTATGCCGTTAGAACAATGCCCACTACCTGATCCTCTCCATTCGAAACACAACCTGGCCAAATACTGTGCTTTTCACCAACAACATGGTCATGATACTGATCAGTGCTTGAGACTGTGTCATGAGATTCAAGATCTCATTGACAATAAAGTGATGGCACCTCTTGAAAAACCCAACGTCACTATAAATCCTCTCTCGCCACATAATCAAGTCCCTTCACCCCGGCATATAAACCTCATCCATACACTGGTCATCCCTTATGACCCCAGTATATACATTACCCTTTCCCACCTACCTAGGCCAGCGTTGTTCATCCCTGAGAGCACAGACTTGTGCATGATGAGCGCGTCTACATTCCAACCTGAACCAGTGGTGGTGACAATGGAAGATGAAGGGAGGTTAGCCTTTGTGGAGAATATTATTTCGCTGCTCGAGGGCTTTGAGGACTTATCTGAAGGGACATACGACCCGAGCTGCTATGTTATGCCAATCAATCAAGTAAGCCGGAAGTGGTGTTGCCGACTGGGATGGGGATCAGTGTAGTTCGAGAAGATGGACCAAGTCAGGGATTAGATGACCTAGCCGACCTGGAGAAGGATATAGACAATTTGCAGTTCTTTAATGAGTAAGATCAAGGGGACCTACACATTGATTGGTTTGATTTGAATGGGTCAGCAGACAATTCTAGGTGGCTAAGTGATGAACCCGATATAGATGAGGGAACTGAATTGAAGCTGGAAGAACAGAAAGCGAGAACCGCTGCAATACGGAATGGCCGATGGGAAGGGTAAACTGCCAGAAAACACTGGTGAAGAACAATTAGCTCAGGAACTAGGCATTGTTAGTACTGTATATACAGAGCAAGAAGCCACGCTGGAGCGGTTTGGGTAAGAAATGAGTGAAAATTATTAGAAAGCTAGGCTAGCTTAATGCCCGGCGAGGAATGTTTCTGCTAAGAGAACACTTAGATTGGAACCGGACAACTGTTTGTTGGTTGCCGAAGGTATGTGGTGGGAAGATGATGATCTGCATCTTGTCCACACTGATAAGGATTGGGGTAAAGGCCTTCTTAACAATACCTGGTATGTAGAGGAAGTCGACAACATTACAAGCAGTGGCTGATATTTCAAACCACCACATTTGGACCAACCCGAAGCCTCCAAACAGGACAAAAAGGTAGAGAAACAGAAGGAAAAGCAGTTAGAAGAAGAGGCTGTGCTCAAACAGTTGAAGAAGATTCAAGCTGACATATCTAACTAGGGGTTGCTTATGGCTTCACGAGTGCACAGACAGGCTGTACTGACAGCGATGGATAAAGCGAAGTTGTCCATTGGCACCACCCTAGAAGAACTGGTGGGATTAGTCTTACTGGGAGGCACTGCGCCAACTTTGACCTTTTCAGACAAGGAACTGTCGCCAAAAGGCTTTGCACACAACAAGCCTCTATACATATCTATAGAGTGCCAAGAAAAGTGGGTACCAATGGTATTGGTCGACACTGGGTCAGCAATCAACATCTGTCCTTGTCGTACAGCTTATGCTATTGGTCTGAAACCAGCCAATTCTGTGCCTACAGCCCAGGTGATCTGGGCGTATGACAATACAAGTATAGAGATGATGGGAACAGTGCAGATTAGAGTACAAATCGACCTAGCTCAACAGGACATTGAGTTCCATGTCTTGGATGTTCTGGCCACTTTCAACTTACTACTTCGGTGACCCTGGCTACACCAAGTGAAAACTGTCTCTTTTACCCTCTACCAAATGGTGAAGTACCCCTATGGGAAAGGGGTAGCTATAGTCTTCGGGAATTAGTCTATACATCCTCCGCTAGAGGTCACTACGCCTATACTGGAGATTGTGCATGGCGAAGAGGATGTCTTCCATTCAGGGTTTACCTTGGCTGAGGCCCGGGGCAGTGCAGAATATCCTGGCTATCGATGAGGGCTTGTATGCCAGTGCCCAATCTGTGTACATCATGAACAAACTCCAACACATACCAGGAATGGGATTAGAAAGAAGCAACCGGAAAGGCGTCGCTGCATTGGCCGGCATACCACGTAACCCTCACGCCTTTGGTCTTGGCTATATACTTACCAAAGAGGACTGGGTGAGGAAAGGGAAAGAAATGGCTGGAAAAGCTAGAGCTAAGCAGATTGGGAAGCGCTACGAGCTTGTGCACCAACCAATTTGGGGAACCCTGAATGGCTATTTTGTTTGGGAGGGTGAAGACTTCCTATTCTGTGAATTTCTCGAACCCTGGTTCAACTCTAAAAAGCAGCGGGTTCCTGACTTTGCGATTTTCTTTGACTTGCAGCTGCAAGAGAGTGAAACGGAGGAACAGACTGAACTGACCGCTGAGGTTACAAAGAGCATAGAAAGTGATTCCGACAACAACAAGCTTCAAATGTGAGCAGCATTGGCATGTCTCCTTTTGTATCCTCAGATTAACTCAGAGAGCTTGGGGGATAACCTGACCATTTCCATGATCGGAGACCAACCGGGTGTGAACCCTTCTAGTGGTATCTTGGATACATCTGACGTACTATCTCTCACTGAGCAGTTGGAAGAGGGCTACCTTTCTAGCAGTTCTGAGTCAGGTAGTGAACCAGAATTTGATTCCATAGAGTCTGTGGAGTCGAAATTAGATTCCAATTCATCCGAGTCGGGGTCCGGTATTCTTCGGGTTAATAACCCGGATGCCAAGGTTTTGTCCAGGTCATCTTTTTCCTTTTCTTTTGAGTCGGTTGTAACTGAGGAACTGGATAAGCTAGACCTTTTCAATGAGAATACCACTGCAGATTCTGAGTACTTCTCTGTACCTCTTGTTTATTGCATTGATCATGATTTTCAAAATTTTGATGAAAACGATGAGGAAGGAATTCCTCTGGTTTTGAAGCATTTGACTAATCGAGAGCTGAGAGGTTTGTAAAACCGCTTGTTGATGAAATCATTCCAATTAATGTGAGTATGGAGAAGGATCTGCGTCTAGTCCAGATCGGGTCCACGTTGTCTTCAGAGGAGCGTGAGCACTTAGTCGCTTTATTAAAAGATTTCAAAGATGTTTTCGCATGGTCCTACGAAGACATGCCGGGAATCAATCCTGAGATTGTATAACATCGGATCCCTTTTGACCCCGAGGCCCAACCCATCAAGCCGAAGCTTCAGAGAATACGCCCGGATTGGGCTTTGAAGATTAAGGAAGAGGTCACCAAGCAGATAGATGCAGGGTTCTTGCTAGTATCTGAGTATTCGACTTGGTTGGCCAACATTGTTCCAGTACCAAAAAAGGATGGCAGAATTTGGGTGTGTGTGGATTTCAGAGATCTGAATAAGGCCAGTCTGAAGGACGACTTTCCTTTACCACACATCGATGAACTGGTGGACTTCACCTCTGGCCATGCTTTGCTCTCCTTCATGGATGGATTTTCAGGGTATAACCAGATTCTGATGGCATTCGAGAATACAGAGAAGACTACTTTCATTACGTCATAGGGAACCTACTGCTATAGGGTGATGCCGTTTGGGTTGAAGAATTCTGGGGCCACTTATCAATGGGCTGCAACTGCAATTTTGCATGATATGATCCACAAAGAGGTCGAGGTGTACGTGGGCGACATGATTGTCAAGTCCAAGGAAAGAGAGGGCCACTACACCGCCTTGAAGAAATTCTTTCAACGGATCAGAGAATACAGACTGAGGTTGAATCCACAGAAGTGTACTTTCGACGTAATGGCAGAGAAAATACTGGGTTTCTTGATTACACAGAGGGGCATCAAGGTAGATCCTTCCAAAATCAAGGCCATCCTAGAAATGCCACCACCAAGGACTGAAAATGAGGTGCGAGGCTTTCTTGGTAAAGTGCAATTCATAAGACGGTTTATTTCAAAATTAGCCTTGACTTGTGAACCACTATTTGGTCTCTTGAAGAAAGGAAAGAAATTCCGATGGGACGACCGATGTTAGTTTGCTTTTGAGTAGATCAAGCAATACCTTCAGAATTCACCTGTGTTGTCATCGCCAGAGCCAAGGAAGCCCTTGATTCTATATCTGTCAATAACGGACACAACAATGGGATGCATGCTTGCTCGAGAATTTGAGGATAGGGTGGAGAAAGTCATCTATTATCTAAGCAAGAAAATGATGGATTATGAAACCCGCTACACTCCGTTGGAGAAAGCTTGCCTAGTCTTGGTATGGGCTACCAGGAAGTTGAGGCACTACCTGTTAGCTCACTCTGTAATTCTGGTTTCGAGATTAGATCCCATCAAATATCTTTTCGAGAAACCAGCACTTACGGGTAGGCTAGCTCGTTGGTTGCTTCTCCGCTCCGAATTTGATTTAAAGTATGTTACTCGCAAGTTTGTCAAGGGGAGAGCAATAACAGAGTTCCTAGCAGATCAACCAGTGGAAGGGGATGAAGTGGTAGAACCTGTTCCCAGATGAAGCTATTCCGCAAGTCGAGGAAGAGATTTGGACAATGTACTTTGACGGAGCGTCTAATCAGTACGGTTATGAGATAAGGGTGTTGCTAATAACACCCGACAATTCCCATATACCCTTAGCCTTCAAACTTCAGTTCAAGGTATCTAACAACGAAGTAGAATACAAGACGTGTATCGCTAGTTTGGAAGCTGGCCTGGAACTAGGGGCAAAAAGGTTGGACGTCATTGGAGACTCGAACCTAGTTGTGTCTCAAGCAAAAGGAGACTGGAAGGTTAAAGAAGAAAAGGTGAAGATCTATCACCAGACCTTGGACATTCTGATTCCTAGGTTTGAGAAGCCAACCTTCACGCATTTACTAAGAGAGAACAATAGGATCGCTAACGCCTTATCAACTCTATCTTTCATGATAGACATCCCGTTTGGAGTCCAGATGCATCTGATCATTGTTGAGTAGAGATATACGCTGGCCTGCGAGTGTAGACCGCCCGAACTCCGATCTGTGCGCAAGGGCGCGAATTGTAGTTCTAGCTACTACAGTTCGGACTCCTGCCACGGTTTTGAATCTAATCTCACAAAGTGCAATGTAAGACTGATAAATCACCAAAGAGTCCAAATCCGGCAAATCGTTTTGGAAAATCGATTTTAATCAAGAAGTGCCAAACATGGACTGCTTTGCCAGGTTTCAGCGTCACCACCTAAATATTTTGTTTTTGGAAAATTTAGGAAACCCTGACTTGTGCCTAAGGCCACGTGTCCGTCATCACCAAAGTTGCTTCGGCTCGAGAACTTGGGTACGAGAGGGGAAGGTCCTGAAATGAGCACCCCCGCTCGCCCGATCAAAGATCGGCATCTACTAAGCATGATATGTTGTTTTGAAAACACATGCGTTCTTATTCCGGTTTATTGACTAACTTACTATGTGATGCGCACAACATACAAGTATAGACTAAATTGCTCAAGTTGGAACAAAACATCTCGTGTTTGTTTTTCGAAAATAGTTTGAAGTTGCTACCCTCAAGTAGGCTAAGACGCAGATTTGCCACCCTCAAGTGGGCTTAGAAAACATGATTTGCCACTCTCAAGTGGGCTTAAAACGCACATTTTGATGAATTGTTCCAATTCAAGCAATGAAGCCTTCATCCACAGGCATTCATGTAGTTAAACACTTAAGCAATTAGCCTCATAGCAAGCATGCTGTCATGGCAGCCACTTACACACATGCAAAGATGCTTAAGCATAAACACTCACAGTGTACTCCGAGCCAATAAAGAAGCTAGTTAGTAATCCATGCATGATCCTAGCTATGTTAACAATGCCTAATGCAACACATGCAAAAATACAACTAAGATAGGCTCGGCTATTCTAATATGTCATGTGAATGCAACTAGATAACAAGACACCCTATTTTTGACCGTCCTCATGACTTGGATGTCACCGCTTGAACACCCGGTGATCATCCTTGTTTGTGTTTGTCTTGAGTTCCTGGAGGTCTCGGCTACGCGCCTTGTCTTAGGATCTCTCGACTCGACTATTTTGTGTCTGGTTTTGCACCAAACACTTGTCTTTTGCCTTGGAGGGGCAGGGAATGGCTTGTGGGCCATCCCCACACATCACCGGCCATGGCTTGAGGCCACCGGCTGTGTTTTGTTGCCACCGGCCAAATGTTTGGCCGGTCGGCACTATAGATGGTCGACCGGCCATCTTTTTTGGCCAAATTGCATTTTTGGTTGGCCGACCACTGTTCATCTGCTTTTGCAGATATTTTCATGCCAGCTGTGATAGCTGGCATACACTCTGCTCCCCTCCATACACGTGTATGGAGGGATTTCCCTCTTATCTAGCTTGTCTTGTAAGCTTTCAAGATTGAACCTTCTATAAGAGGAGACCTCTCCTCCCTCCTCTAGGTTAGACAAAAAATCTCCAGAGAGACCTCTGATATTAGGGTTAGGTTTTGTATCCATTCTATCTCTATATCTCTCTCTTTCTTTGCCTTGTGTGTGTTTTAGTCTTACTATTGCACACAAACACCTAGTCTTACACCTTTTCTTGGTTGATGAGGGGCCAGAGGTCTGTTCTTGGTGTTCTTGGATGGTTTTGAGCTCAAAGAAGCAGCTGGTCCACCATTTGTGAAGAGGGTCTTCAAGGGTAACATTCTTGCTTTTTTTACCCCATTTTTGCATAGCTTTTTTGACTACCTTGCAACTATTTTTAGACTCAGTGTATAACATATAAAAGTCTTTTTTTTGTCTACTCTAAATAGTTGGTTAAGGGTGTTTTGAGCCTTGAGGTTGTTTGACCCCTCTTAGGGCTTATTTGACCTTTTTTTTTTGTGCCATTTTGGTGAGCTCTGGGACCATTGTGTTTGGGCCTCCTCACCGTTGAAATCTTGAGGGATTTCAGTGGTGAGGATGGTGCCTTGAGGTCCTAAGAAGGAGAGGCCACCCCCTCTCCTTCTTGTCCTTGAAAAGGGCCATTTTTGCCTCTTGAGGCAGCACCTAGTTTAGGTTCATGTTGATCATGCCTTAACTAATTTTTGTTCTTATATTGCCATGATATAGCATTGTGTTAAGTTGGTTTAGACATACCTTGTATGCTTTGCATACATGTCTTATAATGCCATGTTTTCGCCTTAACATGCTTTAGGTTTTGATGCTTGTTCTAGCATGATTTTGGCCAGGCTTTGTGAAGCTTTTGTGTTTGTTTTAGCAAGCTTAAGTTCTGTTCTTGGTTGTTCTGGTCGACCATAGCATGCTTAGTATAGCCACCTTGCATTTTGGCTTGTTAGCCTTAGGTGTGTGAGTGTGTAGCATGCATTACTTGCATTATTTTAGTGGTTTGGAACCACTTACCATGTTATTTCAGTCCTTATAACATGCTTGCATACTTGCATTTGATACTCCTTTGTTGCTTTAAAAGGTTGTTGCCTCATGCTCCATGCATGTGCTTCTTTGTATGCTTGCATGTTTAAGCCACTTAGATGCCATCTAGGTGTTCCCTTAGCATTGTCTAAGTCTGCCTTGAACCTGTTTTAAGTCCTCTTGGCCTTGTGAGGCTTGGTTGACTTAGCCGTGGTTTAAGTCTCCTTGACTTACCTCAAATACTTGGACCAATTACATGCCATGTTTGTCTTGTTTAAATTGGTTTGGCACCATTATTAATATGACTTCCAGAGTTTACATTGCATGCTAATTGTCCATGTTTAGGCTCTTTTAAGTGTGCTTAAAGATTGCTTGTTTGATGCTTAAGTGTTGGCCCATCAACATGTACATGTGTGTGTGTGTGTGTGTAGGCCCTTATTTCCATAGCATTGGCCACTGTTTTAGGCTTGTTTGGGGGCTGCCTAAATTAGTTTAAGTCCACCCCTCTGCATGTTGTTGCATGCTCACCTTGTGTGTTGTTGCATACTAGTGTGTTGTTACATGATTGAATGAAGTCACATGCATGCTTGCATGCTTGAACATCCATATTGTGTCTTGCATACTTGTAGGTTGCATTGTTTCATGCCTTACATGCTTCTTTACTTAGGTTGTGTGCTTAACCTACATTACACATTGCATTGCCATGTCGCATACTAGCCTCCACACCTAGGATGCATTGTATTGGCATGCATGCTTCACCTATTGAGTTGAGTACGATAGAGGTTGAGCCCCCTTTGCTTGATTATGTGCATTGCATTCCATATCAAAATGCATACTTGGTTCCTTAGGCCATCATGCATGGAAATGCACGATTGGTGGTCCGAGAATCGAGAATCATATCCCTTTGAGTCATGAATATGATAAGGGGTGTGATTGGTGCATACATTGCTTGAAATGCATTGCCATGTTATGTTTTGCCCTCTGCTGCTGTCAAAAACAGATTCTGCAGGAAGATTTGGCCGGCCGGCCATCTGTAGTGCCGACCGGCCATCCATAAGTGGCTGATGGATTAATTTGTGGCCGGTGGCCATTTTCCATGGCCGGTGACCAATTACCTCAGCCGATGGTGTTCCACAGCATTCAGGGAAGCAACCCTGGGATTTTTGCAGTCTTCAGAGAAGGATAACAGTCAAAGCAGAGGCAACTTGTGCATGGCAGTGGCTTTCCGAGCGGAGCCGAGGGCGCATTGCATTGGGCCCTCTTCCCGAGGCTGTTTACTGCTTTTATTAGATTAGTTAATTTGTTAATTAATTAATTGGTCTGAAATATTTAATTAGCTTGTAAGTTAATTAATTTGTATTATTCTTCCGGTCCCTCCGAGCGAGGGCAAATTTGTAATAAGTGTGGGTGCGTGTGTGTATGTCTTCCAACCCCCACTTCTTTCTCCCTTTTACTTACCTGCTTTTGATGGTTAGTATTAGGACATGTTTACTTTAGCATACCTTATGATATGCATGCGTGCATCATTCATTAGTCTTGCATGCACCAGGCTCGGCGCATCATGCTAACTGCATAAAATATTTCAAATCTAACTTGAATACATGCTATATGTGCATTTTCACATGTCATCCTTAGATTAGCCGAGCCTATTCTAGATTGCATTTTGTATGCGTTGCATTAGCCACTTAACATGGACTTGGATCATGCATTGATTGCTAACATGTTCTTGTCTTGGCTCGGATTACATTGTAAGTATTTTTATGCTTTAACATCTCGCATGAGTGTGAATGTCAACATGACAGCATGCTTTCCATGTGGCTAGATGCTTATGTGATATAAATTGCTTGAATGCCTACGGGTGAAGGTTGGATCGTTTGAGTTGGAACAACTCGTTGAAATCCGTGCTTTAGCCTACTTGCGAGTAACAAATTTCAAACTGTTTTTCAAACAAACGGATATGCAATGCTTCGTTCCAAATTAGGCGATCTAGTCTATATTTTTGTGTTGTGCGCATCACATAGTAATTCTAGCTAATTAACTAGAATAAGAACACATAACGTTTTCAAAATCGGATATCATGGTTAGTAGAGGCCGATTTTCGGATCGGGCGAGAGGGGGTGCTCATAGCTGACCTTCCCCAATCGTACCCAAGTTCCCGAGCCGAGGCAACTTTGGTGATGACGGACACGTGGCCTTTGGCACCAAGTCAGGGTTTCCTAAATTTCCCCATAAAAAATAATTAGGTGGTGACTCTGTATCTGGCAAAGCAGTCCATGTTTGGCACTTCTTTTCAAAAATCTGTTTCTCAAAACGATTTGTCGGATTTGGACTCTTTGGTTCAGATTAAGAACCGTGACAAAATGAGTCCGAACTGTGGTAGCATAAGTCCCTCGGGGCGCGTCCACACATATGTTCAAATTGGTATTGAAATACGATGCAGTTTGAATGATGCGCTGAGCTCGGTGCATAGAAGACAGGTGAATGATGCACGCATGCATAGCATAAGGATGCTAATTGAAAATGACCCTAAACTAACCATCAAAAGCGGTTAAGTAAAAAGGAAAAAGAAATACGGGTTGGAAGACATGCATCACACATGCGCACACTTATTACAACAGTTGTGCCCTCTCGACAGAGGGTCCGAATAATAAGCTAACTAGCTAATCTAAGCTAATTAAACTAATTATTACAAAACGAACTAGTTATTACAACGCAAATGAATAGCTAAGTGCATTAACTACTTAAGTACAGAACCAAATAGCTAACTAGCTAAGCTAAATAGTTAAAAGGAGTCTCGGGGCGAGAAGTGCATGCATGCTCGATCGCCTCGCTTGAAAATCCATCGCCATGCCCCAACTTGCCTCTGTTTGCATTTGATTTCAGAACACTGCACAAACTTCCAGGTAGCTTCTACTCCAACATGGAGACCTCCAGAAAGGTTGCCGACCACTTAATGGTGTTGTAGACCACCTGTAGACCACCTGTAGACCACCTAAACATGCTGCAGACTAGAAAAAGTGGTCGGCCAGCCACTTTTACTGGTCTGTCGACCAGAAAATCCTGCCAAGCTCCACTTTACTGCAACAGAGAACAAGAAGGGGCATAGCAGTGTATTTGCAAGGTATGTGTGCACAACTACCCTCCCTATCATTTCATAAGCTCAAGGGAGTGCGGTTCTCAATTCTCGGGCCACCAACCGAGCATTGCAATGCACGATGGCTGAGAAGCCAAGATTGCACGAATCAATATCAATGAATGCACAAATAATACATAAGGGGCTTAACCTCTATCATGCTTGATCAAGAGGGTCGGCGATCGAGAAATGAGGCACGTTTCATCACTTCAAGTATGAAATGTTCCTCGTTTCTCGTCTTTGGATTAACACTCTATCCAAAGACAATGCAATGCAACATGATCAACCTATCAATGCTAATGGCATGCAAACACAATGCAATGCAACAACATGCAAACAACATGTAATGCAACAAAATGCAAACACAATGCAATGTAACAACATGCAAACAACATGCTCTTCTATGAATGCTAGAATGGCATGCACGAGTTTCCAACATATAAACAATGCATGCATGGCAAGTTTAGAAGCCTAAGGCATCAAAGCTAGGAAAGAACATCTCACAAGAGGCATGCAATACAATGCTCAATGGACTTAAACCGAATATGGACAAACCTAAATTATGCCAAAACAGTGGCCAAAATACTCTGAAATGATGGCATGAAAAGCAAGATAATGCATGCTCATGCAATGGCCCATCAACTAAGCATAAGATCATAACTTTCAAACATGATTAAGAAGTGACAAATGTGGAAGTGTGACAACACTATATGCTCTGAAATCAGGTGTGAAATGATGCCAAATCATCCAAACAACACAAGTATAGCATGCAAGAGGGCCTAAGGCACAAGGCTACTAAAGGAACTACACAAGAGGCATGCAATACATGGCACAAATGATTGAACCAGCCATAGACAGAGCTCAAATAGATCAAAACAAAGACCAAAACATGGCAAAAAGGCATAACCCTTAAAAGCACTCAAAGAGTGAGAGAAGTGAGAACATGGCAACGCTATATGCTCTAAAATATCATGTTAAATGATGTCAAATCATGGGCATGTCACAAATGAAACATGCTAGGAGGCTCAAAGCTTAAGATTAGCCTAGGCACTTGCACTATAGCTATGCAATACATGAACCATATGGTCAAGACAACCCAAAACAATCCTAGAGCATGTCAAAACAATGCTAAAACATGTATGGAGTATAGCCAAAACAAGTTAGCATGAAGGCATGAAGCATGGAGCATGCTGGGCCAACAAAGAGGATTACACTACATCTACCAACACCAAGCATGAGATGACTTTACCAACAAAAATCAGAGTTGTATCATGGAAAAATAAGACCAAAAACCCACTGAGATGGTAGCCCAAAAGCTTAAGCAAGATGACATACACATAATGGCTCATGTTTAAGGCATAAAGCGCCAACCCTCCAAACCATTGAACGAGTGACATATGTGAGTGTGTGGCCACACTATATGCACTGAAATCACATATGAAATGATGCTAAATCATACAAATAGCCCAAGCAATGCATGCTAGTGACTTGGAAACTCAAAGCTAGTGAGCTAGAATGCACTATGACTATACAAAGCAAGGCATGCATGACCGAAACAACTTAAAACAAAGCTTAAGCACGGAAAAACATGGGTAAAAGCTTCCTGGAGTGGAGCCAAAAACATGCTAGAATGATGGTCCAAAGCATGATGCATGTTAGGCTAACGAGTGGAATTGCACTACAATTGCAAGGAGCATGCAAGAGGTAATCAAACCAACCCAAAATAGAGTTAAGGCATGCTAAAATAACACCAAAAAACTTGCTGAGATAGGACTAAAACATGCTAGAAAGATGAGCTATCAACACAAGCATGTAAGGCTAGTATGCAAAATTTGCACTACAAGTGTAACATGCAAGCAACCAATGATCAATCCAGCCCAAAACAGAGCTATGCCATGCTGAAATAATGCCTAAGACATGCTAAGGTAGAGCGAAAACATGCTCAAACATGAGGCCAACAAGGCAAGCAACCAAGACACAAGGAGAGGGGATGACCCCCTTCCTATTTGGGACCTCAAAACACACTTTCCATCACTGAAATTCCTCTGAGTTTCAGTGGTAAGAAGGCCAAAAAGAGGTGGTCCCAATAGCTTAAAAGGATAGCTCAAAATAAGGCAAAAGGAGGCACAAAAGGGGATAGAACACCCCCAACACCAAAGAGGCCTTAAACAACCTTTCTTAACACTTAAAATCAAAACTTTTTGCAGTATAAAGTTAAGCCTAAAACATCATGCAAATAGGGCCAGAGACTTAAACAAAACAAAGCTTTAGAGAGGATAGAGTCTCACCCTTGAAGAAACACAGCAAATCAGCAACTTCTAAGGCAAAACCAAGCCTTTGAGCTTTAAACAAACCTTCAAGAACCTCAGCTCAAGAATGAAGGTGTTTCACTATGTGTTTGTGTGCAAAAGTGTGAAGAAATGGCACTTTTAAGCAGAAATATGTAGAGAAAGGATGAAGTATAAAGATAGATGATATGTATAGCCCTCAGCCAATTTTCTGAACCTAAAGCAAAAAGGAGGAGGCTCCCTTTTATAGAAATCCATGCGCCAAGCTTGTTAGACAAGCTAGAGGCTCCAAGCCATCCCTCTATACACATGTATGGAGGATGCTTTCTGTGCCCAACAGCTGGCAAGAAAATATCTGCAGAAAAATGCAGAAAAGGTGCCGACCAGTTGAGGTGGTCGGCCGACCACTCCCACTGGTCGACCGACCAGAAAAAGTGGTCTTCAAGGTCAGCAAGTGGTCGGCAAGGGAGGGGGGAAAGCTGGTCTGCACAAAGAAAGGAAGGTGGTGGCATGGCTGCTGACCACTTTAGGTGGTCCAAAGACCACCAAGACCGACTGGCCGACCAGAAAACTGGCTGGCACGGAAGAAAAGTGGTCTACAAGGAGAGAAACTTGTCTACACTTCTTTCTCCCTTTTATTTACCCGCTTATGATGGTAGACTAGGACATATTTAAATTAGCATACCTTATGCTATGCATGCGTGCATCCACACATTTGTCTTACATGCATCGGGCTCGGCGCATCACTCTAACTGCATTTGTATTTTAATTTCAAATTGAATACGTGTTAGTTGCAGCATTTCACATGTCATTGTAGATTAGCCGAGCCTATCTTAGTTGCATTTTGCATGTGTTGCATTAGCCATCTTAACATGAACTAGGATCATACATATGATTACTAACTAGTTTCTGTTTTGGCTTGGAGTACTCTGTAAGTTCTTTTGCTTTAGCATCCTTGCATGCGTGTGAGTGTTGCCATGATAGCATGATTACCATGAGGCTAGCTGCTTATGTGATATAACTGCTTGAATGCCTGTGGATGGAGGTGGAATCACCTAAATTGGGATAACGCATTAAAACTGTGAGTTTTAAGCCCACTAGATAGTGGCAAAACCATCTTTTCTAAAAGCCCACTCGAGGGTGGCAAAACCTGCATTTTAGCCTACTTGCGAGTAGCAAACCATTTTCAAAACAAGCATGAAATGTTTTGTTCCAATTTAGGCAATTTGGTCTATACTTGTTTGCTGTGCGCATAACATAGTAATTCTAGGCTAATAACCGGAATAAGAACACATAACGTTTTCAAAAACGGATATCACGGTTAGTAGAGGCCGATCTTCGGATCGGGTGAGAAGGGGTGCTCATAGCTGACCTTCCCCAATCGTACCCAAGCTCCCGAGCCGAGGCAACTTTGGTGATGACGGACACGTGGCCTTTGGCACCGAGTCAGGGTTTCCTAAATTTCCCCATAAAAATATTTAGGTGGCGACTCTGTATCTGGCAAAGCAGTCCATGTTTGGCACTTCTTTTCAAAAATATGTTTTCTCAAAACGATTTGCCAGATTTGGACTCTTTGGTTCAGATTAAGAACCGTGACACAAATCCAGTCCGAACTGTAACGGGGTCCCTCGCGGACGTGTTACACAAATATGTAAAGAAATGATGAAGTATAGAGATAGATGATATGTATAGCCCTCAGCAAATTTTCTGACCCTAAAGCAAGAGGGAGGAGGCTCCCTTTTATAGAAATCCATGCCCCAAGCTTGTTAGACAAGCTAGAGGCCCCAAGCCATCCCTCTATACACGTGTATGGAGGATGCTTTCTGTGCCCAATAGCTGGCACAGCTGGCAAGAAAATATCTGCAGAAAAATATAGAAAAGGTGCCAACCAGTTAAGGTGGTTGGTCGACCACTCCCATGGTCGACTGACCAGAAAAAGTGGTCTTCAAGGTCAACAAGTGGTTGGAAAGGGGGAAAGCTGGTCTACACAAAGAAAGGAAGGTGATGGCATGGCTGCCAACCCCTTCAGGTGGTCCAAAGACCACCAAAACCAGCTGGCCGACCAGAAAACTGGATGGCAGGGAAGAAAAGTGGTCTACAAGGGGAGAAACTAGTCTACACCCCTTATTCCACCCTCCAAGAAAGGAAAACAAGGTTTGGTTTAAAACCAAACTAAAAAGGAAGCAAGACAAAAGTCCGCAGGACAAGGCATGCAACTGGGAGCCCCGAAAACTAGTCTACGGATACAAAAAGTGGTCTAAGAAAGGGAAAGGTGGTCTACGACCACAAAAAGTGGTCTACAGACCTTTGTTTCCCTCTAGGCAAAGGCAACAAGGCATGGTCCGAAAACCAGGCCAAGAGGAGAACGTTAAGTGGTCCAAGACAAGGCGCTCAGCCGAAGGCTCCAAAAATCGAAAACTAGCCTACAGGAGAGAGAAGTAGTCTACGACTACCAAAAGTGGTCTACGGACCTCTCTCTCCCTCCAGGCAAGGGCAACAAGGCATGGTTCACAAGCCAAGCCAAAACACAAAGAGTTCAGAGGCCCAAAGGCAAGGCACTCAGCCAAAAACTCTGAAAACTCAAAACGAGCACAAACATGCGCAATCATCGAGTGCTCAATCGATGACGTCGGAGTCTTAAGGTCAGTCAAAAATGGCATGTCTACAACAAGTCTATCGCCGTAATAGATGAAGTTCAAGATCAAAACCCTTTGTACTATGATATCTGGAACTTATTAGAAAATAAGGTTTATCCACCAGAGGCAAATGCCAAAGATAAGAGGGCAATATGGCGAATGGCTGTTCAATTTATCATCTGTGGAGGTAAACTGTACAAATGGGGCTATCTGGGAATGCACAAGTTGTGTGTTGACGCAGAAGAGTCAAGGCGCCTAATGGAGGCCATCCGTAGGAAAGAGTGTCGAGCGCACATGAACGGAGTACTGTTAGCCTGGAAGTTTCTCAGGCAAGATTACTATTGGTCTACCATGGAGGAGGATTGTATCGACTTTGTTCAGCGATGCCACAAATGACAAATTCATGCGAATCGCATGAATATCCCGCCGTCAAAGCTGTACAACATAACTTCACGATGGCCCTTCTCAGTCTGGGAAATCGACATCATCGGCACAGTCACACCAAAAGGGTCAAATGGTCATGAATACATTTTGGTAGCAATTGATTATTTCATGAAGTGGGTGGAAGCTCAGTCCTACACGGTGTTGAAAACAACGCATGTGGCTAAATTCATCCGAAACAACATCATTTGTCGTTATGGAGTCCCCGAATGAGATCATTTTAGATAATGGCTTCCATTTCAAAAAAGAAGTGATCGACTTGTTGGAGAAATACAACGTGGCTTTTCATAAGTCATCCACATACTGGCCACAAACCAAAGAAGCTGTTGAGGCTGCCAACAAGAACATGAAGCACATTTTGCAAAAAATGGTTGAGACTTATAGAGATTGGCCAGACAAATTGCCATTTACACTCTGGGGCTATAGGACTTCAATTCGAACCTCTACTAGAGCAACTCCATACTCTCTAGTTTATGGGATGGAAACTGTTTTGCCGATTGAAATAGAAGTTCCGTCGCTGCGAGTTATGGCCGAGTGTCAGATAGCAGAGGCGGATTGGCAACAGAGCAGGTTTGAAGAACTGATACTGTTCGACGAGAGAAGGCTGAAAGCATTACACCATGTTCAAGGTTATCAACGTAGGATTACGAGGGCTTTTAACAAGAAGGTTAAGTACCGAAATCTCAAAGAAGGGGATTTGGTACTGAAAGACAACCGAGCTCTCATCTATGATCCTAGGGGCAAGTTCAAACCCAATTGGACTGGTCCTTACATCATCAAAACTATCTAGTTAGGTGGAGCTGTTATTCTTACGGACCTAGATAGCCTAGAATTTTCCCAACCAATCAACATGAACAAGTTGAAGAAATATTACCCCCGAGAGGCTCGCTAGGCCGAAAACCCGGAAGGGTGACCTAGGCAAAAGTTAGAGCACAAAAAAATTAGAAATAAAGAAAAACTGAGCTCGCAAGGTTGAAAACCCTAAAGGGCGACCTTGGAAAAAGTTAGAGCGCAAAAGCAGAGCGTTAATACTCGAGTGAACCTAAACCGAACTACGTAAGGCCTGATTCCCATCTTCGGGATACGTAGGCAACTTCATCTTGAAGTTCGGCTATAAACACCTCCAACTCAACTGTCCTGTCCAGGTGTTGATCAAGTCAGCTTTGTCTATTCTTTATATGAATGTTTGGTTGTGATCGCCCTTTGAGAACTGGTTACAGTGCTGAGCAATGCTATTCAGGCAAGGGGCAATTTATTGTCTTTCGATCCAGGGTTGTACATCTCGAGGACAAATTCTGTGCGTGTCAAGTTGTCATCCTTATCAAAAATGATTTTTGGAAAGTTTTGATAGAGGTTGATTTTTGTTCAAATTAATCTTTTTACAACTTTGACCATTTTTGGATCAAAAGAAAACTTTTAGTGCCCATAACTTCAATTTCATTGATTTCAATACAAAGTTCTCCAACTCTCGATACAAATCAAATTTGCTTTTATTACATTCAAAAAGAATACTTGAAAAGTAAGATCAAAGCAAATAAACTAGGGGCATAGATAAATCAGGTGTTCCTGCGTCCCCTCCCTGTGCTTGTGGAAGCTTCTAATGCTAAAGTGGGCCCGAATTCCACCTCATCTTCAAGCCAGGTCAGGCACTCATTAGAAAGTGCGCAGTTGAAACTAGGGGTAGGAGACAAAAGTTCTCTCATCCTCCACGTAGTGGGATATCTAGCCAATTCTGAACCTCGGATTGGGAATGAAGCTGGGTACTCTACCCCCTCTTCTGGGCAAGTCTGGTCATGTCCAAACTGACGCCTAAACCAGAACTGAAAGTAGAATACATAGTGTGTAAAGCCAATCAGTTGAATGCCAAGTTGCCGAGCCATGCTGTAGCTCATCTCAGGCAGATCAAACCATGGGCAACGCCAAGCAATGTCAACAGCAGACTTGTTACATATCCAATGGCACCACCACCCTGCATTCAAGAAATCAACTAGCTGTTGGCGAAAAAAGTATCCTCAAGCTGAGTATGCAGGGCAAGAGTCCATTACCTTCAGCTTGTCCATAAGTCATATCTGGGGAGGGATGAAAGAAAAGAGAGATTAAAGAATAGAGAGGTGAATGTTGAGAGAAAAGAGTGAGAAAAGGGCTTTGACAGAAAAACAGAGCATGAATGCTGAGAGATGTGTGAAACATACATCAAAAAGGGTGGAAAACATTACCTGCAGAAGTAGTAGACTCCCCGCAAATTTGTTTGCCTCTCGCCAATGGAAGGCGTCCAAACCTATCAAAGTCTCAGCCAATGTCAAGCCAATACAACTCTTGCCCTCTTTCAGGCCTTGGGCCACTTCAACTAGCTGAATGCTAGACCCTCCGAAATTGGGGGCAAGAAGGAAGTGAGCTAACATGCACAAACAAAAGGCGTGTTGTCGAAAACCCCGCCAAAGAAGGTCACCTCGGTTGCTGGCTTCAGAAAATCAATGAATGAGACTAGGGATGTCTAGCTCTCCGTTGTGAACAAAGGATCGGGCCTCGTGCAGAGTAAGCCCGCACATCCTTCCCAAAGCTTGGATGTGACCAAAACGAGGCTGAGACAAGATTTCCTCATCATGCTAGGACTCTATTAGCACTTGAAATTCTTCGATCGTCGGGCATATCTCTTGTCCCCCGAAGTCAAAGACGTGCGTAATCGGGTTCCAACATCTAGCTACGGCATGTAGGAATGAAAAACAAAGTGGAGAATGACTCAACGGGAATAGTGCATTTATGCCGAAACCCCATAAATTCATCCTTTTCGAGCCATCTAAAGTTGTAATCCAATTCAAGAGTTTTTCAGCAAAGAATGGCTCCATTTGTGAAGAATTTGCAGCTGAAATAAAGAAAATACGAGGTCCAAACCTTTTGTAGAAGATAAGGCAGTGAGTGGAAGCTAGGTGTCAACATTCTGGAGGTTCCTCACATTGATGGCCGACTGGCCATTGGTGATGGCCGACAGGCCACTTTGGTAGCTGACCAGCCACCACTGGTAGCCGACATCCTCTATTCATGGCCGACCCATGGCCGACGGCTTTTTTTCCTATCCTCTTGTTCACCTGTGTGCTGAGAATGCTGAAGACATGTGTTTTGTTTTGTTCTTTATGTCTTGTAAGGTCTTGTTTTGAGCCCTTTAACTTTAGCAAGTTTGTCGAGTTACATTTGAGTTGTTTTGTTTTGTTTATCGAGTTATTTTGTTCATCCAGTTATTTATCGAGTCATTTTGTTGTATATCGAATTGTTTTGTTGTTTATCGAGTTGTTATTTTGATTATCGAGTTGTATTACTTTGATTATTTCAGTTGTTGGTCTGTTCGTTACCTGATTCAAACTGTTGTGACAATACAAGTGTTCGGTTTCCAATATGAAATTCAATCTCCTTTTCATGCAATACGGTGCTCATGATGCAAAATACAACACTTTTTTCAAAAATACATTGGTTTTCATTCCAATCATAGTTGTTTTTACAAAAGTGCAGTACAAGTTTTTTTTTAAAAGAAAATAAAACTCATCTGAAGCTGTACAATGTGCTAACGCTACTAACAAAAAGAAGCTAAGCAAAAACTACAGAAAATCAGCACTGGTCGTCTCAGGCTCAAGAAGCCCTCTTCGTCCTCTTCCTCAGAGGAGAGGACTCTGCAGTACTGTCTCTATCGGCGCCATTGTCTGAACCAGAATCAGAGTATGAACCGGAGCCATCTCCGCTCTCCACCTCGGAGCCCTCCTCAGAATCAGCACTCCTACTCTCAGAACTCGAGCCAGCGTCATCGTCTCCACTCTCGGATGACTCAGCATGCTGACTCGTTGCCTCCTCGGCCTCACTAGTCTCAGCCTTATCATTGCTCAAGATAGGCTCTGAAGGGCCACTCTTATCTCGGGTGCCCCTGGCTCTACCTTGGCTGTGTGCCGGAGCCTGTCTCTCTCTCCTCCCTGCCGCCGAAGGAGGCACCGCTAGTGCTGGTGTTGGTGCTGCAGCTGCCGCCGGTGCTATCGGTATGGGTGGAACTTGAAAAGGCGATTGTCGTATGTCAGCCACAATATGCGTATTAGATGCAAGTATGATGTGTAGAATGAGCGTATGCAGGAGACAGATACAGTGTATAAATACTATATGGAGGTGCAATGTATCAGTGCAGTGTGGGGAAGTTTTCAGTTAAAATGTCAGTTTCAGTGTATTAGCAGAAATTTGATGACTGGAATGTAAGAAAGCTGAAGAAATGACCTGAATACTGTGGAAGCAGAGCAATGCCTCCTTCCTCAATATCGTGCCTTCGAATGAGGCTAATAGCTCCAGCAGATCCTCGGTGTATCTTGGGGGTGCCTGAAAATGCATTGGGAATGATCAATGTCCAGAAGGAACAAATATCAGAAAGAGATGAGAAAACTAAAAATGTGGTACATACCGGGGGTGCGTCATGACCTCTGACATATCTATGCCCCGCTGCGGTAGGCTCAATCGGAATCTGATATGCCTCCCTAATATACCGCGAACAGGTGAGAGCAGTAGGCAGCTTCGGCCAGCCGGTCCTCTGCCTTGCATGAGAAGCCCCTCTCCTACGGGCCCTAGCTGCCCTTGTCACTCTAGGCCCTGCCCTCGCAGCAAGAGCTCTCACCCCCTCACCTCTACGAACACCAGTCAGAGGTGGCATAAGGTGTGTCTGAATAAAGACCATATAATCGCCCTCGACTCGGAAGTACTCTGCCTCCAAGCTCACCATGAACTGGATAACCTTGTCAACAGATAGGCTGTTTGTTGACCTCATGAACTTTGGCAGCGTTATCAGTATGAACGGAGGGGGCAAACCCAGAGATTGACACATGACTCTTTCGCCTAGGTACCAAGCTCGACAAACTGGACCCTCATGTAGAATACGGTAGCACGAGATGCCCAAGGCCACAGTGTACCGGCCTGGAACCCCCATCGGTATCATGGCCCCATGGCTATCACGTGATATGCAAATAGAAGGTGAATAGATTATTAGCCGTCGTTAGTTGCTAATATGTGAATCAGAACAGATGTAGAGCAAAAATGATGACCGTGTTTTAGGTTACCTCATGGGCAGCTACGGTGTCAAAGTAATGTCTGAAGAAGTGAAAGGTTCGCGAGTCCTGCGGCGAAGCTGACCATCGTACACCCGCGACTAGGGGACCGTCAACGGAACCTCCATTGCAGGCTTTGGGGCAAGAGTCAGGAAGTATAGCTGTGGAGAAAGCGCAGTGATATGTGATCAATATAGTTTGAACAGATATAGAAAATGCAAAGAAGAAAGCATACAGTGCATGAACAGATATAGAAAATACAAAGCAGAAAGTACATGTGTTGAACAGATGTAAAGCAAGAAATGTTGAACAGAAAATGCAAAGTATAAAGAGGGAACTGAGATATGTACCTCCTAGGCTCGCCAGTAGCCTCCGATCAAGTATCCACCCCCGCGAGAGGTCGAGTTCATATAGCCATATAGAGTGGCAAGGCCGGCCCCGTTCCAATCTTAGAAACTCACTCGGGGAAAGACCACCAGTGCACTCAGTAAGTATAACCCTACGATGATTGCCCTGTTCATAAACAGGGTAGTACTGAGGAGAAACATCAGAAAATCCCGAGCGTACTGCTCCATCTCCTCTACTGTCTCTAGCTTAGTCCCTCGGAACTGCTCCTTAAACCAACTATATCTGACCATAGCTGTCCGAAACAACGGTGGGCACGCCCCCAACAGCTCAATCCAGGCAGCCTCCCACTCCCTCATATTAGGATCGAGAGGAATCGGATCACCCTCTATGCCTAGGCCTGTGATCATGGCCAAGTCGTAAGGAGTCATTGTCATCTTTTCGGCAGTGGAAAGGTGGAGAGAGTTGGTGGTGTCCCACCATCCCTCCACTAGCGCTCCAAGAAGTGGATGGCTCACTATAACTCGCGTCAATCCAGAGCAGAATACGCTGAAGCTGGCCTCGTCAACAATGTCTCGTACTCTTATGGAGAGCTCGTCATACCAATCTCTAGCCGTCATGGCCCCATAGCCCCTGTATGCGCGAGAGTCACCCTATGGTAGAGGACAGGTGAACCAGTGTAAATATAGTTAGATGAAAAGGAAGTGCAAAACAAATACGGTGGCAGTGATGAAAGTATAGTCAAATAAGAGACAGCGCAAGAAATGCAAGTAAAGAACATCAGATGTGCAAGTAAATAGAGTTTGTACCTTAATGGCAACGGCTGAAAGATGGGAATCTGGCTCCCTTAGTAGGAGATCCGCTGGCGCGTCAGTAGCAAAATCGGTGAAGTGCCTAATGCCTCCAGCAGGCGGAATATGCGTCCGAGGGTGATACCTCGCTGGATCAAAAGGCCTTATTCCCAGTGGTAATGGCTTCGGCTCCACCTCAGAATCAAAGTCTGCCTCGAACTCCACCTCTAGTGAAGCTCCATCATGTGGTATGTCATCTGCCATCTGGAATATGGGTGAAGAGTTGATGAACAGTGAAGAAAATTGAGAAAATAGGGTAAACTTTGAAAAAGTCAAACCCTAGGAGAGAGAAAAAGGAAGAAAAAGTCAAAGCCTAGAATAAGGCACCAAACTCGAGTGAAACTCAAGGGGAACAAGCCTCAAGTGGTGAAACTCCAAGAAAAAGCACCGAAATCAAATTTCAATCTGTTCCAAAAGGAGTAAACTAAGAGGGTTTAGCGAAGAAAATATGCGTGGGGCGTTGGAAAACGCGTATAAAGCTCGGATCTAGAGAGAAGGAAGGTCTAGAGAGAGTGAGTGGGGATTTTCAAATTTGAAGGAGTGAAGAAATGAAGTATGGTTGAGTATATTTAAAGACCTGAGGTGAAAAGACCATCTTGGCCCCGATCTGCCATCGGTGGCCGATAATCTTCAAGGGTGACCGACAGGTGGCCGTCACCCTCATCTAGTGGTCGTCCAGTGCCCAGTGCTCCTATTTTGTGTCTTGATGCTATAGTTGTCCCTGTTTCTCTAGAGGTGCAAGGGAAGGTCACTGTTGAGTTCAAATTCTCTCTATGGAAGCTCGCAATTGTGCTTTCGATGATCGTTGTTCGTCCTTTGTTGAACGAGGTGAATCCTTTTTGCATGCCACAACTCTTCCGAGAGGTGAATCAGAAAGTTGCTATTGAACTTGTTTTATTAGAATACACTTTCATTCTTATGTAGACTATGCATTCCCTTATTTTGTATGTAGAACGTTCATTTTACATATGTTGTTGCACAGAATACATGTTTCAATTTTGCATAGAACATGCATTTGTTATTTAGCATAGCATGGAACATGTTCTTAATGCATTTTGTACTTTGCATAGAAGATGCTTTCAATTTTGCATAGAACATGCATTTTGTTATTTAGCATGGAACATGCTGTTAATCGCGCATGGAGCATGCATTTTATACTTTGCATAGAACATGCCTTACTATTATTGTAATTGTGCATAGAACATACCCTTAATATGTTGTACTTGTCGAGTTTTCTTTACGCAGGCATGATATTGTATGTACGGTTCATTCAGTGGAGCTAGCCCAGTCAAACGATATTGTATGTACGGTCCGTTCAAAGGGGTTCTAGGTGAAGTTATTCATGTCCTTTGAATCACATCTTTTTACTCCTTCTCCTCGCGCGTGAGACGCGTTAGGATTACTCCCTTTGGTTAAAAGCATTCGGGTGCTGTAGACGTCCCCGAACGTCCCGGGAGAAATCCCGTTTTGTTCATTGGGCTCACTACAGTTCGAACTCAATGTCGCGGTTCTTAATCTGATCTTTTAAAGTGCAATACGAGATTGATAAATCACCAAAGAGTCCAAATCCGACAAATCGTTTTGAAAAACTGATTTTTAGAAAGAAGTGCCAAACATGGACTGCTTTGCCAGATACAGAGTCGCCACCTAAATATTTTATTTTGGGGGAATCTAGGAAACCCTGACCCGTGCCTAAGGCCACGTGTCCATCATCACCAAAGTTGTCTAGGCTCGGGAACTTGGGTACGATTGAGGAAGGTCGTGCAATGAGCACCTCCGCTCGCTCGATCAAAGATCAGCCACTGCTAAACATGATATCGAGTTTTTGAAAACACATGCGTTCTTATTCTGGTTTATTAGCCTAGGATTACTATGTGATGCACACAGCATACAAGTATAGACTAGATCGTTTAAGTTGGAACAAAACATCTCATGTTTGTTTTTTAAAGCGGTTTGCTACTCGAAAGTAGGCTAAAATGCGAATTTTGCCACCCTCAAGTGGGCTTAGAAAACATGGTGATTTGCCACTCTCAAGTGGGCTTAAAACTCGCAATCGATGAATTGTTCCAATTTAAATAATTCAACCTTCACCCACAGGCATTCAGGCAGTTATATCACAAAAGCACATAGCCTCATGGTAAGCATGCTATCATGGCAGTCACTCACATGCATGCAAGGCAAGCATCATTCGACCATGGAACCTCAAAACAGAGCTAAGGCAGCCCAAATCATGAATAAAATCAGTTTAGAACATGGCTAAAATATGCTAGAATCAAGGGGCCAAAACAACATGCAATGTGAGCTAGTGAACATGGATTACACTACAAGCATATGAAGCATTCAAGAGGCCACTAAACCAGCAAAAGTCAGAGATATGACATGCCAAATAAAGTCCAAAAACCCACTGAAACATGATCAATGCATGCAACAATGACATGCTCTTTTGATAAGCTATAAGAGGGGTTATTCTACACATGCAAGAGACACACCCAAGGTGACAAAACCAACTCTGGATAGAGCCTAGGCAGGCCCTAAAAGTCACTGAAAAGGGCCTGAAACAAGGCTTGGAGGTGTGCAAATGGAGGCTCCTTTGTAAGGCTAAAAATGCTAGTGAACAAGACAAGGAGGGAGAGGGTCACCCCTCTCTGATTTTGGCTCTCAAAAACACATGTTAACCACTGAAAATCCATTGGATTTCAGTGGTTAAAAGGCCAAGCAATGGTCAACACAAAGGCCTTAGGGCATGGCTCAAAACAAGGAAAAATGAAGCATTCAAGGGGGTAGATGACCCCCAACAACAAAATGACCTTAAACAAACATCAAAAGGACCTCAAAACAAAAAAAATTTCAGTTGACAACAAAGCTCAAATATGCATGCAAATAAAGCTAAGAGATGGATCAAAATAAAGCTTAAAAGAGGAAAAAAGTGTGTTACCCTTGAAGCTCAGCAAGACAGCAACTTCTGAAGCCCAAAACCAACTCTTTGAGACCTCTCAAGACCCTCCAAGAACCTTAGAACAATGGTGGAGGTGTGTGGCTATGAGGTGTGGTGTAATAGATCTAGAACAAGACCCTTTTGAACCCAAAATATAGAGATAAAGAGAGAGGTATATTCTATGCCTTCCAAGAAGTTCTGAACCTGTGCCAAGGAAGAGGAGGGCCTCTCTTATAGAGATACAAGGCTAAAGCTTCCTCAAGAAGCTAAAAACCAAGGCTCAAGATGTATGGAGGATATAAACTGCGCCTTCCAGCTGGCACTGCTGGCACACACTCACAGAGACAAGATTGGGAGAGGCAGGTCAACCAGTTCAGGTGGTCGGCCGACCACTTCTCCTGGTCAGCTGACCAGTTTAAAAGGTTCAACTCAAAAAAAGGTGGTCAACCAGCCCATTTGATGGTCTCCCAACTGAATGCAAGCTAGTGGTATGGTGGGAGACCAGTAAATGTGGCTCAAAGACCAAGGAGACCAGCTTCCTGACAAGAAAACCGGCTGGCGGGAGAAAAGTGGTCTCCCACCCTTGTACCACCTCCCAAACAATGAAAACAAGGTTCATGCCAAAAATGAACCAAGACGGATGCAAAACGAGGGTTCGAGGGTCAAAACGCGCAGCCAGGTATCCCGAAAATAGGCTGTTAAGCATCGAAAGTGGCGTGCGACTACAAAGGTGGTCTCCCGGGCCACAGTGTCCCTCCAGAGAGGAAGCAAGGTGTGTGCCAAAAATCGTGCCAAACGGAGAATGTTAAGCGCACGGCCAATGGCTCCAAAAATCGAAAACTGGTCTCCAAACGGGAACAGTGGCCTACGACCATGAAAAGTAGCCTACGGCTACTGAGAGATGGTCTATGAGACCCTTCCCTCCCTTCGGGAAGAGAAAACAAGACCTGGTTCGTAAACCAAGACAAAGCACAAAAGGGTCCCGAGGTCTGGGGGTAAGGCTCTCAGCCGAAATTCTGAAACCTTAGAACGAGCATAACAAGTACCATCACCGAGCGCTCAATCGATGACGTATGAGTCTTAAGGTCGGTCAAAAATGGGGTGTCTACAGGTGCATCCCGGTATTTACACCAGTCCTTTTGGTTAAAAACATTCGGGGTGCGTCCCAGTGTTTACACCACTCTTTTTGGTTAAAAACATACGGGTGCGTCCTAGTGTTTACACCACTCCCTCTGGTTAAAAGTATTCGGGTGCGTCCCGGTGTTTACACCACTTATTTTGGTTAAAAACATTCGGGTGCGTCCCAGTGTTTACACCACTCCCTCTGGTTAAAAGTATTCGGGTGCGTCCCGGTGTTTACACCACTTATTTTGGTTAAAAACATTCGGGTGCGTCCCAGTGTTTACACCACTCTTTTTGGTTAAAAGCATTCGGGTATGTCCTGGTGTTTACACCACTACTTTTGGTTAAAAGCATTTGGGTGCGTCTCAGTGTTTACACCACTCCTTTTGGTTAAAAACATTCGGGTGCGTCCCAATGTTTACACCACTCCTTTTGGTTAAAAGCATTAGATGCATCCCAGTTTTTACACCACTCATTTTGGTTAAAAACATTCGGGTGCGTCCCAATGTTTACACCACTCTTTTTGGTTAAAAGCATTCGAGTGCGTCCCGGTGCTGACACCACTCCTTATGGTTAAAAGCATTCAGGTGCATCCTGGTGTTTACACCACTCCTTTTGGTTAAAAGCATTCGAGTGCGTCCTGGTTTTTACACCACTCATTTTGGTTAAAAGCATTCGGGTGCATCCCGATGTTTACACTACTCCTTTTGGTTAAACACATTCGAGTGCGTCCGATGTTCATACCACCATTTTCCTTCTGTATGTAACACATTAGGATCTCGGTCGAGACCTTGGGTGCGCCCAACGGTTGCTCTTTGCCTTTCTTGTGCGTTGCGTGTTTGAGTTTGCATAATTTCCTTACATCCTTTCTGCATGAAATGTGGTTTGGTTCGTAATTCCCACTTGTGCCATGTTTACTTACTTTTGTGTTTGAGGTTGCTATACCTTGTTTAGGTTTGTTTGAATGTGGCATTTTCATCGCATAGCGTTTGCATTTAAATGTTTCATTACAACCTCATTTCATTACAACCTCATTGCATTTAAATGATCATAAGTTATGTTCCTGTGGGCGCAATCGTTTTTGTCTTGCTTGTTTGTTTGTCCAAGTCTTCGGCCTTGTCAAAATGGGTTATCTCTGGGCTTTGACATTCACTCCTATCATTTCACGACTTAAGAGTTCTATCAAAGAGGGGCAACTGTAGATACCTCATTTTTGACCGTCCTCAAGACTTGGATGTGATCACTTGTGAATTTGATGATTATGATTGCATGTGTTCGTTTTGAGTGCCCAAAGTCCTCGGCGAAACGCCTTGACTTTGAGCCTTTAGACCTTGTTCTTTTTGTGCCTTATTTTGGATCAAAACTTGGTGCCTAGAACTTGTGGTGACCTATCAGCCACCACCAGAGGCTGTCGGCCATGGCCTTTGGTTGTCGGCCATTGGTGTGGCTGGTCGGCCACCACTCTCTTTTTCCAGATATTTGTTGACAGCTGTGCCAATTGTTAGCACATTAAGTTGCATCTCCCTACACGTGTATGGTAGAATGTTTCTAAGCTCAAGACTTGTTTTTCTATAAATAGGGGGGTTCCTTCCCCATTTTAAAAGGCTAGAAAAGTTAGAGCAAAAATCTCCCTCTCTCTAGATTTCTCTCTCTCTCTCTCTCTCTTACAATTTTGTGCCTAATTGCTTGTTTTCTCTTCACTTTTGCATACACATTCTAAATCAAATCATCTTACCTTTGAGCCGAGGTTACTTGGGGTCTTCTTGGAGCTCTTGAAGGTGGTTTTAGCTTGGTTTTGTGCCTAAAGTTGCCCATTGCTTCAAGAGGTAGTTTACTTGCCTTGTTTACTTTGTTTTGCAAGCTTGTTTTACCATCTTTTCTTACTGTTTTGGTGCTGGTTTTGAACTGAGAAAAACTTTGTTTTTGTGGCCTAAAAGTGCTGGTTTGAGCCTTTTTTTTAGTTATGGAGTGGTTCACCCTTCTTGCTTATTAGTTTGTAAAGCTTTTGTGCCCTTATTCATCACTTTCAAATCAAATTTTTTGGGCCTTTTAACCACTGAATTTCAAAGGTTTTTCAATGGCAAAAAACTTATTTTGAGGTCCAAATTTGGAGGGATTAGCCTCTCCTCCTTGTGTCTTGTTTGCATGCCTAGTTAGCTTCACATGTTAGCATGTTTTTCTAGCTTAACTTAGCTCAAGTCCAGCATGTTTTAGCCTCTAAAATAACCTGTTTTAGCTCTGTTTTAGCTCTATTTTGGGCTGGTTAGTTCGTTTGAGTCTTGTTTTGCATAGTTGTAGTGTAACCCCTTTCACTAGCTTAGTGTTTTAAGGCTTTAATCATCATTGGTGTGAGTTAATTGCATGTTTTAGTGCTTTTTCTACTTCATTTCAGCACTTATAATCTCTGCAATCTCCCTCATTCCTTCACTTTTTGGTTTTGCTTTGAAAGTGGTTTCAAACCACTTGTTTGCCTAAGTGTGAAATGGAGGTGCTACACCTAATGGTTTAATCCCTTAGGGGGTTCATTACCAACAGTATAATGCCTCTTTCATGCCCAAAGAAACTTGTGGTTTGAGCCCTCCTTCCATTAGAGGACACTCACCGATGGACTTAATGGATTAATGAATGGTTTGGTAACTAAAACGTGTAAACAAAATTGGCAAATAAAAGAGGCAAGATAAGCATCTCTTTGTGTTACATTGCATGTGTTCAAATCGGACGTTAATTTGTACACAAGGAAAATGGGACATTTCATACTCAAAAGTAATGAAATGTGCCATTTTCCTAGGTCTCAATTGCCCCTGATCATACATGATAGGGTGATGGTCATTTTGGTCTCATTTTGCATTTATAGAACTTGCGCAATTGGTTTCACAAGCCATCATGCAATGAATTTGCTTGATTGATGGTTTGTGAACCAAAGCTTGTCCCTCCTTTGATTTCCCCATGAAAACGAGAGGCAAAGGATGCAAACAACCCTTGAGAAATACACTGCGTTGCTCTTTGTTGCAGCAAGGAAGTTCAAACCAGCAGTGGCCGATAGCCATCACCAGTGGCCGACCGGCCACCATTGGTAGCCGACCGGCCCCCTGTCGGCCTCCATTGGTAGCCGACCAGCCCCCTGTCGGCCACCAATGAAATTTGCACAGTGTATTGGTAAGGTGGAGCAGAGGTGTTCTGAAAGTGGACAACTTTGTTGGTGTTCAAATGTGCAAAAAGAGGCTTGCAGCAGCAAAACGGTGGCTTTTCGGGTGGAAACCGAGCATGCATGGGCCTCCCTCGCTTCCCAGGATCAGTTAATTAGTTTAATTAGCAATAGATCAAATGTGTTGTAATTAATTAGTTATAACTAATTAAGTGTTGTAAATAATTAGTTAGTTTAACTAGTTATTTGATTTCGGTTTGTAATAATTAGTTAACTAGAATAGTTAATTAATTTCGAGTTTTGTAATAATTAGTTAGCTTAATTAGCATAGCTAGTTAGCTCTTATTTATTCGGGCCCTCCTTTGCGAGAACGTAATGTTGTAATAAGTATGCGTGTGTGTATATGTTTTCCAACCCTATGTATTTCTCCCTTTTATTTAATCACTTTTGATGGTTAGATTAGGAGCATCATATTTCAAATTAGCATACCTTATGCTTGCATCCATTCGTTTGTATTGCATGCACCGAGGCTCGAGCATCATGCAAACTGCATTGTCATTTCAATACTTATTTGAATACGTATTTAACTGCATGTTATGAAATCGATACATATAACATATTAGTAGCCGAGCGTATTAATTGCATAGTGCATGTGTTGAATTAGACACTTAACATAGTTAGGAATCATGCATATTTCACTAACTCATGTTTTCTTAGCTCGGAGTACTATGTGAGCTTTTATGCTTTAGCATACTTGTATGAATGTGAATGTTGCTATGATTAGCATGCTTGCCATGAGACTATGTGCTTAAATACTAAACTGCATGAATGCCTGTGGATGAAGGCTTGTTGTTTGAATTGGAACGATTCAACAAATGTGTGTTTTAAGCCTACTATGTTTGGTGGTAAATCCGCAAACTTTATGCCCACTTGAGGTGGCAAATTCAAACTATTTTCGCAAACAAACATGAGTTGAATTGTTTCAAATTGAGCAAACTAGTCTATAATTGCTTGTGCGCATCATTTAGTAAAGCTAGTTTAATAACTGGAATAAAAACACATAATGTTTAGAAAAATCATATCATGATTAGTAAGGCCGATCTTTGATCGGGCGAGTGGGGGTGCTCAGTTGATGACCTTCCCCTCTCATACCTAAGTTCCCGAGCCGTGGCAACTTTTGTGATGACGGACACGTGGCCTTCGGCACGAGTCAGGGTTTCCTAAATTTCTCCAAAACAAAAAATATTTAGGTGGCGACTCTGTATCTGGCAAAATAGTCCAATTTTGGCATTTTTGATTCAAAATCAATTTTTCAAAACGATTTGCCGGATTTGGACTCTTTGGTGTTTATTAGTTTCACATTGCACTTGCGAGATTAGATTCAGAACCACGGGAGTCCGAACTATAGGGCTTTGTTTCAAACCTTCCGAAATGCGGGGAAAAAAAGGGCGAGCCACACATAGGTTCTGGACTGCAAAACAAAAGACAAGAGAGAAAATTGGAACATCTGAGTTTGTTTCCACTTCAGCAATTTTCGAGATTGTATTCCGGAGGCACCTTTTCAGGCCTTGTCATTTCTCTAGAGTGTAAGTGTACCTCAAGCTCAAGCTCGAAGCCTGCTTCAAGTCAGAATAACGATCAAAGTACTCTCCTTGAGCACCATTTCTTGCTAGAGGCTTCTTAGCTATGTTTGCAATGAGTTCCTAGGAGACCAACTGCGATGGTGGAAACTAGAGTTCGAATGGCTAAGGCCTAGAACGCAAAGGTTCGGGATTTCCGAGACTAGAGTCTGGTTTAAATACCCAGGGGTGTATCCTCGGCCTGAAATCTATATGGCAACCCCATAGGTTGAGGTAGCGTATATGCGCCTCAATTTTGGATATTGCACCAACCTAGTCTGTTACCCCGTTAGAGATTAGGGAAAGTTGTGAATATGATCAGGAAGAAAAGCAACATCAGTGGCTTCTACATGCAGAGGTTACCCTTTGTCAGCATTTGAGGGCCTTTGATTTGTGAGTCGAAGGTAAAAGTCTGAAGAACACAAGAGAGTGATTCCTATCAGAGTAGAGCAATTCATCGTTACTCACCCCATAAGGTACTTTCTAAAGTGCCGCTTTGTTTGTTTACTACATTTCCTCTGTGCATCTATCGCACAAATCTCATCATACTCTTTGCATCCATCGCATCATCTCATGACCTCTTCTCACGATTTCAACGTGGTTTGAGTGTTCCTTTCCTCACACGATTTCAGTGTGTTTGGAATTTATCTTAGGACGCGTAGAATGCGACCTTAAGCGGTTTTCTTAGGACCTCTTCTCACAATTTCAGTGTGGTTTGAGTGTTCCTTTCCTCACACAATTTCAACGTGTTTGGAGTTTACCTCAGGACGCGTGGGACATGACCTTGAACGGTTTTCTTAGGATTTCTTCTCAAGATTTTAATGTGTTTAGAGTGTTCTTTTCCTCACACGATTTCAGCGTGTTTGGGATTTATTCTTCCTTTTCTCACGATTTCTGCGTGGTTAGAGTGTTCCTTTCCTCACACAATTTCAACGTGTTTGGCATTTATTCTTCCTCTTTTCACGATTCCAAATTGGTTAGAGTGTTCCTTTCCTCACACGATTTTAACGTGTTTGGGATTTATTCTTCCTCTTCTCACGATTTCAGCATGGTTAGAGTGTTCCTTTCCTCACACAATTTCAACATGTTTGGGATTTATTCTTCATCTTTTTATGATTTCAACGTGGTTAGAGTGTTCCTTTCCTCACACGATTTCAGCGTATTTGGGATTTGTTCTTCCTTTTCTCACGATTTCAGCATGGTTAGAGTGTTCCTTTTCTCACACGATTTCAACGTGTTTGGGATTTGTTCTTCCTCCTCTCACAATTCTAGCATGGTTAGAGTATGTCACCCTATTCATCTCTACTACATTATCCATCGCATCCATTACATCATACCATTTTATCACTACATCCATTGCAATCATCGCCTCATACTTTATCTTATTGTATTCAGCATTGAGGATCATTATCTTTCTCCGGCAAATCATTCCTCACTTATATCATACCACCCAATTACTTGTACTCTTTCTCTTTCTACGAAAAACATAGTTTTGCATGTGCTTGTCCCCCTTTCATGTTGAAACATGGTTCTGTTATGTGTTAGCATCCATACTGCGCTGAGGCCAGTATTGAGGATGTAGGCACTTAGCCTGTGTTAGGCGTCGTTTGGCTGTGCACACTTCTTTCTATATAAAACATAGTTTGATTTGCATCTTCATTCCTTTATGGTATTTGTGTGGTAAGTTCTGCTTATGGTTTCATTATCTTATTGCATTGCACTGTGTATTATTTGCATTCTGTTCCTGAATTACGCTGGTTTGATTCCTTGTAATGGGATATGTAGGCAACCCTTGGGTTCAACCAACTGCATTAGCATTTTGTTTGTTTGCCTAAGTCTTACGACCTTGTGAAAATGGGTCGTCTTCAAGCTTTGACATTCACTTACGTCATTTCATGACTTCGAGCTCTGTCAAAGAGGGGCAACTGTAGACACCGCATTTTTTGACCGCCCTTAAGACTTGAGAGCCTCAGGCTGATCACTCGATGATGAAAGTTATGTTGTAGAAACGTTCGATTTCTTTAGCATAAAGAGCTTCAAAATCCCAACCTTACACCCCATTTTGACCAAAGCTATTTTAGACCAAAACTATTTTAGACCTTAAAACTCTCTTTTTCAAAATATTTTTCTAAATGTTTCTACAATGTTCCAAGACTCATATTTCATTTAAAATATTACACTTTTCGGTAAACCGAGTAAGGACAAAGTGGAAATAAATGAAAAGGAGGTGAACTCTTTCAAAAATCTTTAAAACATCTTATTTATAGGTTTGAAGTTGAAGAAAATAGGAAGAGATGGAAGAAAACTAGTTGGGGAAATGGTTGAGCATGAAACCATTAAGAGAGAACTGAGCAGCCTTCACTAAATCAGGTCTATCTCTTTGTACACTTAGACTTTAGTTGTGAGGCCACCACCATTGGAAATTAGACTTCCGGGACTTCAATTTAGACTCAAGAATTTCCTAAAGCCAAGTCCGGATAAGGTAGATATGGCTAATGGAAGCTGGACAGCAATCTGTTAAGAGAGAAATGAGCAGCCTTCACTAAAATAGGTATATCTCTTTGCAAACTTAGAATTTAGATGTGAGGCCATCTTTATTGGTAAGTAGACTTCTGGCGATTCAATTTAGACTCAAGAATGACCTAAAACCAAGTCTGATTGTAAGAGTTATACTAGTTTGAAGTCAAGCCTGAAAATAGATTTTTGTGGCTGACCACCCACTATTAGTGGCTTGCCGACCACTTGTCTAAAACACAAATATTTTTTTCAAGCTGTCCCCCAAAAGCTCCAGTTGTTCCTATACAGATATTTCTGACCTGAGAGGTTGTTTTTCTATATATGCAAGGCCAACTCTCATGTTTTTAGGTTACAAAAAATTCTAAAAGTCCCAAAACTTGAAATTCTCTCTCTATCTCTATCTTGCAACACACACACCTTACCCAAACACTTCCTAAACCAATATTGGAGCTCTCCTTGCTGAGATTATTTAGTCCAAATTTCAGCCCTTGAGAGTGAGAACTTGTTAGTTTGTTAACATAAGAGTTGGCTTGCTTCAAGAGGTATAATTTTGAGCATCTTTGCACTACTTCTTTTCTATCTTTTCTTACTATTTTTGAACTATTTTTGGACTATTTTTACGGGCTGAAGCTTGTGGCTTAAAGCTATGAAAGGTAGAGGGGTTAATCACCCTTCTTTGAACCTTGCTTCTTAGGCCTTTACCCTTGTGTTTCCCATCTTTTTATCTACTTTTTTTGAGCTTTTTACCACTGATTTTTTGAGGTTTTTAGAGGCTAAAAATATAGTTTTGAAGTCCCAAAAATAAATTTGGCTTGTTTACTAGCTTAAATTCTCCATTATTTTAGCTTACTCTTTTAGCTTCTTTTACCTCAATTCCAGCACTGTTTTAGCTTCATTTAGGACTGTTTTTGTGTGGTAGTTTCATTTGTACTTTGTATAGTATGCTTAGAGTGTAATTGTCCTCGTAGGCTTAGTGGTTTAGGCCTTAGCCACCAACCTATTTCAGTTGATAACATTTATTTATTGGTTTTCACACTTGTGTTCACCTCTAAGCATCTTTGCAATCTTTCTCATTTCTTGATTTTTCATTCGCTTTGAGAGTTGTTTCAACCGATGGATTGTTTGAGCTTGAGATTAAGGTCGTTGTGCTTAATGGTTTAATCTCTTTGGAGGTTCATTACCAATGGCATGACATCTCTCTCTCATGCCTAAAACAACTATTTGTTTGACATTTATTTTCATTAGAGGACTTAATCTTCATTTTTGGACTAAATGAATTAAGGAATCGAAAGGTAATTAAGAGAGGTAATTAAAATTGGAGATAAAATGGACCAAGATAATAAAATAATTTGGTGTTCAATCGAACGTTAATTGAACACATGGAGACTAGAGTTATTTCAAACTTGTTAGTGATGAAATGGTTCAAGTTTTCAACGTCAACCACTTCCCTTGATCAAATCATGATAGGGAGGAGGTTTACGAGTCTTTAATTGTGCATTTATTGAAATTGTATCCCTTGGTTCATAAGTCATCACACAATGAAATTGCATCGATTGATGGCTTGCGAATCGAGCCTATCTCTCCTTTGAGTTGTTTGATGATAAGGAGAGGCAGGGTGGATGAACATCCCCTAAGAATACTCTAGTTTGTGCTCTGTTTGTTCTCTGTTACTGCAAGAAAGAACCAACATTAGTGGCCGGCAGGCCACTTTTACTGGACGACACGCCACCATTAGTGGCCGGCCGGCCACTACTTCTAGGTTGCCGACCACATTTTTTCAGCTAGGTGGTATCCCTTTTCCAGCAGAGCAACGCAGCGGCTGAGGTGGAAAAATAGGGCAATTTTCTAAGTGTGCAACAGTGGCATTCCGGTAACAAAACGGAGAGCACTATCGGATAGAAATTTACATCCATACATGAGCCATCCCTCGATTCTCGGGATCCGTCAAACAAATGTTGTAATATTAGTATGTTGTGCTTGGAATAGCGTATTTGTAACTAATTAGTTAGAATAGCTAGTTAGTTTTGTGTTGTAATTATTTAATTAGCCAGAATAGTTAGTTAAATTTGTTGATGTAATAATTAGTTAATTAGCTAGTGTAGTTAATTTATTTTATTTGGTTTGTAATAGTTAGTTAATTCGTGGTAATTAGCTAAGACATTCATTCAGACCCTCCTGCGTGAGGGCAAACTTGTAATAATGTATATGTCTTTCAATCCCACGTCCTTCTCTATTTTATTTATCGTTTATGATGGGTAGTTTAGAACATGTTTCTTTTAGCATTTGCATCCACTTATTTTGCATGCATCAAGGCTCGGTTCATCATTCTAACAAAGCATTGTCGTTTATTACTTTTTTGAATACGTGTTTAAATCGCATGCTATAAAATTAATTAGCATGTCATAATTAGTAGCCAAGCCTATTAGTTACATATTGCATGTGTTGCATTAGTCATGTTGTAATAGTTAGGAGCACGAATGTTTTCTAACTCTTTGTTTCTTTTAGCTTGCCTTGGAGTACGAGGTGAGCGTTTTTGTACTTTAGCATATCGCATACGTGTGATTGTTGCCATGTCTAGCATGTTTTCCATGAGGCTAAGTGCTTAATTGATATACTTGCTTGAATGCCTGTGGATGAAGGTTAATTGTTTGAATTGGGATGATTTGATGAATGTACATATGAGCTCACTTTTTCAAGTGGTACATATTCGAAACAATTTTCAAAACAAATATAAAATCAAATTGTTCCAATTTTTACAAATTAGTTTATACTTGTGTGCAACACATAGTAATGTTATTCTAATAATCAAAACAAGAGCATATAATGTAAATAAAAATCACAACATAATTAGTAAAGGCCGATCTTTGATCGGGCGAGTGGGGTGCTCAATTCATGACCGTCCCCTCTCGTACCTAAATTCCCGAACCGAGACACTTTGGAGATAACAGATAAGTGGCTATAGACACCCCATTTTTGACCGACCTTAAGACTCAGACGTCATCGATTGAGCGCTCAGTGATGACGCATGTTGCGCTCATTCTAAGGTTACAGAGTCTCGGCTGAGAGCCTTGCTTCTGGACTTCGGGACTCTTTTGTGCTTTGCCTCGGTTTGCAAACCAGGTTCTGTTTTCTCTTCCCAAAGGGAGCGAGAGGTCTCATAGACCATCTCTCAGTGGCCGTAGGCTACTTTTCGTGGTCGTAGACCACTGTTCCTATTTGGAGACTAGTTTTCAGAGCCGTCGGCCGTGCGCCTCGGTTCGGGACTGCTTAACTTTCTCCGTTTGCTCTGGTTTTTGGCACACACCTTGTTTCCTCTCTCTAGAGGGACACTGTGGCCTGGGAGACCACCTTCGTGGTTGCACGCCACTTCCGATGCTTAACAGTCAGTTTTCAGGGCCTCCGGCCGCGCGTTTTGGCCCCGAACCCTCGTTTTGCATCCATCTTGGTTCATTTTTTGCATGGACCCTATTTTCATTGTTTGGAAGGTGGTAAAAGGGTGGGAGACCACCTTTTCTTCTTGGAGATCAGTTTTCCCCGCCGGCCAATTTTTCTTGTCAAGTAGCTGGTCTCCCTGACTTTTGAGCCACAATTATTGGTCTCCCACCATACCACTAGCTTGCTTTTACCTTGGAGACCACCCTAGGAGGCCACCGACCAGCTGACCCTTTTGAACCTGGTCGGCTGACCACCTGAACTGGTCGGCCAGCTCTCTGCAGCTTTGTCTCACTAAGTTGCTTCCAGCAGTGCCAGCTGGGAGGCATTTGCTGCATCCTCCATACACGTGTATGGAGGATGTTTATTCTTGGTTTTTAGCTTCCAAGAGAAGCTTTGGCCTCTCTTCTCTATAAAAGAAGGGCCTCCCTTCCTTTGCAAGGGTTCAGAAGTTGCTGGAGCATACATACACATATCTCCTTCTATATCTCTCTCTTTTAGGGTCAATAGAGCCTTGTTCTTGGCCCTTCACACACCATCTCACAACCACACACTTCCACCATTGCTTGGTGGTCCTTGGAGCTTGTTTGCAAAGCTTGAGGAGCTAGTTTCTTGGTCCATAGCTTGCTGTCTTGCTGTGCTACAAGGGTAACACACACTAGTTCCCTCTTTTGGTCCTTATTTTGTTTCATATCTTAGCTCTATTTGCAAGCATATTTGGGCTTTTTCATAAACTGAAAAAAGTCTTTTTTGAGGTCTTCTTGAAGTTTGTTTAAGGTCATTTTTCTGTTGGGGGTCATCTACCCCCTTACATGCTTGTTTTCACCTTGTTTTGAGCCATGCATCTAGGCCTTTGAAGTGAGCTTTGTTTGGCCCTCTAGCCACTAGCATACTGTTTTGAGCCCCAAAATCAGAGAGGGGTGACCCTCTCACCCCTTGTCTTGTTTGCTAGCATTGTTGGCCTAACAAAGGGGCCTATATTTACACACTTCTTGAGCATGTTTTAGGCCATTTTTGGTGGGTTTTAGGACCTGCATGACCTCTATCCAGAGGTGGTTTTGCCATATTAGGTGTCCCTCTTGCATGCGTAGAGTAACCCTCTTCATGGCCTTTCAAAGGAGCCTATCATTCTTGCATGCACAGACGATGTTTCAGTGGGTTTTTGGGGTTTATTTGGCATGTCATACCTCTGAATTTTTCTGGTTTGATAGCCTCTTTATTGCCTCACATACTTGTAGTGCAAATCCCCTTTACTAGCTTGTGTTGCATGCTATTTTGATCCTTGATTCTAGCACTTTTTGGACATGCCTTAAACTGATTTTTTGCATGTTTTGGACTGCCTTAGCTCTGTTTTTATTCCTCATGGTCAAATAATGCTTGCTATGCATGGTTGTAGTTCAATACCCTTGCCTAGCTTTGAGTTTTGGGGCCTATTGCATGCTTGTGCTGAGGTGTTTCCATGTTTTGGGGCCATTGTATATCGTATTTTAGAGCTTATATGCATGTCATATTCCCATGTTTTTCACTCTTTAAATGCGTTTGAGAGTTGTGCATAAATGCCTCGTTTTCGGACCATTGTATGAGCTTCATTTCTATGCATGTTGAGCCATCATTTTAGGCCATTTTCCCACTGTCTTAGACCTACCTAGGGTCTGTTTGGGGTCAGTTTTGTCATTTGTGCATTGCTTTGTGTACCTCTAGTGTAATCCGCTTCACTAGTTTCGGTATTCGGGCCATCTAGCATGTATTGTGTGACATATTTGCATAATTCGGGACCATGGTGCATCATGTTTCAGAGCTGGAAAATGTGTGTTTGTATGCCATGTTTCATTCTTTGCCATGCTTTGATAAAGTTGCATTTGGTGCCTTAGGATCGGTCCCTTGCATTGGGCATATTTGCATGAGTGTTCTTGCCTTTAATTTCACCATCATTGGCCACTGATTTAAGTGTGGCTGAGGCCCATTCATTTTAGTTTAAGTCCATCTTGCATTATGTATGTCATATCCATGTTGTCGCATGCTTGATCGTTGCATTGTGTATGCCTTGATTATGCCTTCGTATATGCCCAGCGTCATGTGCATTGTATATGCCATATAGTTTTCATGTGCATTGAGTATGCCATCGATTATTTCATAGCATTGTGTATGCTAGTAGCATGTTTGCATATCATCATTTGCATGTTTGCATCATTTAGTGGCATTATGTTTAAGTTGCATGTTAGAGTTGCATTCATGCATGCCATGTATGTTGCATTGTGTTTGGAGTAGGGTTTAGTCCAAACGCGGGAAGCGAGGGACGTTTCGTACTCCAAGTGACGAAACGTGCCTCGATTCTCGATCGCCGACACTCCAGATTACCCATGATGGAGTTTAGGCCTTGTTGTGTTTATATGTGCATTCATTTTACATTGAGTCGTGCAATCCGACTCCTCGACCATCATGCACCGAGATGCATGGTTGATGGCACAAGGATCGAGGACTACACTCCCTAGAGCTTGTGTAATGACGGGGAGAGTGGTCAGGCACACATATGTTGAAAATACCTTGCCTTCTCTCTCTCTTGCCTTTGTTGCAGAAAAAGCAGAAACCAGGAGGATGAACTGGTCGGCCGACCAGGTTTTCTGGCAGGCCGACCACCTTTTCTGGTCTTCACCACCAAGGGTGGTCGGAAGGTGGTCTCCCTTGTCCATAGCTTGGTCGGCAGCCTTCCCACAGCTTTTTTTGGTGGAGTTTCATCTCTCTGGAGCCTCATGCAACTTTCTAAAATCAATTGCAAACAAGGGCGAGTCGAGGCATCGGGATGGATTTCCCGACAAGGCGACTCGAGCATGCATGCATCTTTTATCATTCAATGCAAAGCTGAGGCAATCCATTTCATGTTGCTTGCATGCTAGTTTATTTGCTTTTCTAGTTTAATTTGTTAATTAATTAAGGTTGTGTAATCATTAGCTATAATTCGTTATTCATTCGGTTGTGTATTATTTATTCAGACCCTCCGAGGAGGGTAATGTTGTAATAAGTGTGCGTGTGTATGATGTAGGTCTTCCAACCCCACGTCTTTCTCCCTTTTATTTACCAGCTTATGATGGTTAGGTTTAAGGCACGTTTAAATTAGCATCCTTATGCTCGTATGTTTGCATCCATTCATCTGTTTTGCATGCACCGGGCTCGGCGCATCATGCTAACTGCATTGTATTTCAATTCCAAGTTGAATACATGTATCGATTGTTGCATCTCATATGCCATCTTAGAATAGCCGAGCCTATCGTAGTTGCATTTTTGCATGTGTTGCATTAGGCATTCTTAGCATAGTTAGGATTCATGCATGATTTCTAATTAGCTTCTTTCTTTGGCTCGGAGTACTCGGTAAGTGTTTATGCTTTAGCATCCTTGCATGTGTGTGAGTGACTGCCATGATACCATGCTTACCATAAGGCTATGTGCTTATGTGATATAACTGTCTGAATGCCTATGGGTGAAGGTTGGGTTGCTTGAGTTGGAATAATTCGTCGAAACCCATGTTTTAGCCTACTAGAGAGTAGCAAATTTCAATCCATTTTTCAAAACAAATGGATATGCGATGCTTTATTCCAAATTAGGCAATCCAGTCTATGCTTGTATGCTGTGTGCATCACATAGTAATTCTAGGCTAATAACCGAAATAAGAGCGCATAATGTTTTCAAAACGCGATATCATGGTTAGTAGAGGCCGATCTTTGATCGGGCGAGCGGAGGTGCTCACGAAATGACCTTCCCCAATCGTACCCAAGTTCCCGATTGTAGACACCCCATTTTTGACCGTCCTCAAAACTTGGACGTCACCACTTGAACACTCGGTGATCATCCATGTTTGTGTTCGTTGGGAGTTCCCGGAGGTCTCGGCTACGTGCCCTGCCTCAGGATCTCCGAACTTGACCGTTTTGTGTCTGGTTTTGCACCAAACACTTGTGTTTTGCCTTGGAGGGGCAGGGAATGCCTTGTGAGGCATCCCCACATACCACCGGCAGTGGCTAGAGGCTACCGGCTGGTTTTTACTTCCATCGGCAATCTTTTCTGCCGGTCGGCACATTTTGTTGTCGGTCGGCACTCTTTTTTGTCAAAATGACATTTTTGGGCAGCCAACCACTATTCATCTACTTTATGTAGATATTTTGTGCCAGCTGTGATAGCTGGCACCAACTCTGCTTCCCTCCATACACATGTATGGAGGGATTGCCCTCTAACCAAGCTTGTTGTATAAGCTTTGCAAGAGGGAGTTCTGTAAGAAGAGAAGCCTTCTCTTTGCTCTAGGTTAGAAACTTTGAAGGCAAAAACCAGAGCTTCCACCTATAGATACACCCTATCTCTATATCTCCCCCTCTCTCCTCCTTTGTGTGTGTTTCTTGGCCTAAAAGTGTGATTTTACCTTACTTTTGCACCAATACACACACTATTACACCTTTCTCCGAGATTGAGGACTTTGAGGGTTGATTCTTGAGTTTTTGGGCTGTTTTTGATCAAAAGAAGGAGGCTACCTTGGTTGTTCTTGAAGTGTGCTTCAAGGGTGAGCATTTTACTTTAGTTTCCCCAAACTTGCACTAGCTTTTTACCTATCATACTTGCTGATTTAGTTTTTGTGCATAACATAAAAAAGGCTTGTATTTTCATGCTTAAGAACTTTCATTAAGAGTCTTTCATGGTTTGAGTTCAAACTCACCCTCTTAGGCCTTATTTGGCCTTTTTGTTGCCTCTTTGGTAAGGCTTTGTTTGCTTAAGTGTTTTGATCTTCTCACCACTAAAAACCAATGGATTTTCGGTGGTGAGGAAGGTGGTTTGAAGTCTTGCATAGGGGAGGGTCACCCCTCTCCCTTCATTGTCTTGTTTCCTTGTATTTTGGCTTAAAAGGGTAACATGCATGCTTGATCATTTTTGGCCTCATTTCAGAAGTTTTTTGGATGTTTTAGGTCATATGTGATCTCTGTTTTTGGCCGGATTTGTACCCATTTGCATGCTTAATATACTTGCTTTACATTCCTCCATTTGGCCTAGGATTGTATCTTGTGTTTAGGCCATGATTCTTGCATGTGTTGGCTTGATTCCATGAAGATGTTGGCATTATTTCACCATGTTTAAGGTCTGTTGGCCCTTCATTTCAGTCATACTTGCCTTGTTTGGTGTCACCTCTTTATGTTTTGGCTTGTAAGCTTTCAGCATATTGACCTCTAGCATGCATAACCATGATCATCCTCATGATTTGGCATCATTTAGGACCACATTTCAGTCCATAAATCATGTTTATATGTGTGCATGTGTGACCTCTTTTATGCCTTGAGGGTGTGCCCTTTTATGCCTAGATATGAGCCTTGATGCACATACCTCTTTGGAGTCACTTTATTTGCCATATTAATGGTTTTTGGAGTCCATTCTTGCATGTTAAAATTCTGTTTTGGCTTGTCCAAGTCATGCCATGAGTGGTCATGTTGGTGGGAGTGAAGTGCTTCCTTTTTATGCCTTAACCTTAGGACCATTGGTTTGCTTGTTAGCATGAGTATTGGTCCACCTTTCTAGGCACTTTTGGCCACTGTTTTGAGTTGGGTTAAGGTCTGCCCCTTTACCATTTTAAGCCACCATTGCATGTTTGTTTCACGTTTGTTGTATGGTTGCTTCATTAGGTGTTGTATCATGATGCCCCTTTGGCTTAAAGTGTCCATATTTACACTGCATTTGCATCTTGTATGCCTAATATTGCATGCTTGCCATACTAGTTGCATGACACTTGGCATACCTTGCATCTTGATATCATGTTGCATTTTGAGCCATGTTAGCATAACATGCATTGCATTCCTTGGTTTGGGGTATCAAACCAAGTGTGAGGGTTAAGGGGCGTTCATACCATAAGTGATGCAACGTGCCTTAACTCTCGGTCACCGGGGCCTTTGACTTCAACATGATAAGGCCTCGGTCCTCATTTGTGTGTTGCTTGCATCTTTACATCAAGTGGCAAACTTGATCCCTTGGGCTATCATGCACCATTAATGGCTCGAGGATCGAGGGCCATGCTTCCCTGAGTTCAAAGCATGATGGGAAGCATGACCATGCTCACATGTGCCTGAAAACCCATGCCGTATACTGTCTGTTCTCTGTTGCTGTCAAATCTGTCTTCTGCAGGAAGCTTCTGCCGACCGGCATAATTCAGTGCCGACCGGCCACTGAAGAATGGCTGATAAGCCCAAAAACAGCCGATGGAAATTCTGCACTGCCGGTGGGAATTTCCCCTAGCCGGTGGTACTCTGCAGCATGCAAGGAACCTGTCCTAGGGCTTTGGCAATTTTCAGAGAGACAGGGCAGTATAAACAGAGGTGGCAGGGGTATGGTACGGGTTTTCCAGGCGAGCCGGGTTTCGAGCATGCATCATACGCGCATCCTGAAGCAGGGGGCTGTGGCCACCTTTCTTCCTTTTGCATTCATCCTATTAAGTAAATTAGAAGTTCTGTAATAATTTATTTGTTTATTATTCGGACTGTAATATTCATTTGGCCCCTCCGAGTAAGGGCAATTATGTAATAAGTGTGCGTGAGTGTGTGTATGTCTTCCAACTTCACGTCTTTCTTCCCTTTTATTTACCTGCTTATAATGGTAGACTAGGGCATATTTAAAATTAGCATACCTTATGCGATGCATGCGTGCATTCATACATTTGTCCTGCATGCACCGGGCTCGGTACATCATGCTAACTGCATTTGTATTTCAAATTCCAAATTGAATACATGTATCAATTGGTTGAATTTCACATGCCATATTTAGGTTAGCCGAGCCTACTCTAATTGCATCCTGCATGTGTTGCATTAGTCAACTTGACATGAACTAGGACTTGCATGTTTGCTAACTAGTTTGTTGTTTTGGCACGGAGTACGATGTAAGTATTTTCGCTTTAGCATATTGCATGCGTGTGAATGCTATCATGACAGCATACTTACCATGTGGCTAGATGCTTACGTGATAAACTGTTTGAATGCCTGTGGATGAAGGTCGAATTGCTTAAATTGGGATAATTCATTAAAACTATGAGTTTTAAGCCCACTAGACAGTGGCAAAACCATCTTTTCTAAAAAGTCCACTCGAGGGTGGCAAAACCTACATTTTAGCCTACTTGCGAGTAGCAAACCATTTTCAAAACAAGCATGAAATGTTTTGTTCCAATTTAGGCGATTTGGTCTATACTTGTTTGTTGTGCGCACAACATAGTAATTCTAGGCTAATAACCCGAATAAGAACACATAACGTTTTCAAAAACGGATATCACGGTTAGTAGAGGCCGATCTTCGGATCGGGCGAGAGGGGGTGCTCATAGCTGACCTTCCCCGATCGTACCCAAGTTCCCGAGCCGAGGCAACTTTGGTGATGACGGACACATGGCCTTTGGCACCGAGTCAGGGTTTCCTAAATTCCCCCCCATAAAAAATATTTAGGTGGCGACTCTGTATCTGCCAAAGCAGTCCATGTTTGGCACTTCTTTTCAAAATATCTGTTTCTCAAAACGATTTGCCAGATTTGGACTCTTTGGTTCGAGATTAAGAACCGTGACACAAATCGAGTCCGAACTGTAGCGAGGGTCCCTCGCGGGCGCGTGCTACAGTTTTTGGCGACTCTGCTAGGGAGTTAGAGAGCTTGACTCGAACTCGTGATATCCTGCTTTGATTTTGTTTATGTGTCTCTTTGCATTGCATGTGCATTGGTGCGCCTAGGAACACAGTGTTTGCCATCTGCCATTCCTGAACGGTTTGCCGGAGGCTTGTCTTGTCAGGGCATGACCATAAGGCTGACCGGTTATGGACTCTGACAGTATGGGAACACAAACCCCGGTTTTACTGGGGTACCTTTTTCGACCATTCGACCTAGTGCATATTCGGATCCATAGTGACCATTCCAAGTTAGGACAGGTTGCTTACCCGATGTTAGGTTGTTTGAAAATTGCTGCGTGCATAGTGGAACCCTAGCTCCTGACAAAATAGGACAGGGAAACCCTACCCCAACATAGGGGTGTTTTGGCTCTCTTTACCTGCTATGTGCTTTTAGAATGTTGCTCTACAGGAAAGTACATGTCAGTTTGCAAGTTTGAGTATCAGACCTGAGGACACCAGTATCAGTGTCAGTTATGAGAATCAGTTATCTGCGGGTATCAGGTTCAGTTTTGGAACAGAGATTTTGGGGAACAGTGATCAGTATCGAGGAACAGTGTGTTCGGCTTACCAACTGTGTATTGTGGATACCCAACTGTGTATTATATGTTTATTTTATGCCGTTGTGCTGTTCGGTTGTTAGTTTATTTACTGCTTTATTTATCTTTTTGCTAGGTAGTTTAGCATCATTGCTTCCAACCCGGTAGATATTCCCCAAGCACTCTGGATTAGAGGTCGTTGGCTCCATCGATCTGAGGATCTGATAGACGGACAACCAGTGTACCACTCTCTACCCCCGGTTACTAAACGGAGAACAACTAGGCAGAGGGCATCAGCTCAACAGTCAGTACAGAGAGCTTTGTCTATCCCACCTGTGTACAGTAGGGATCAGGATCCTGTTTCACCCGCAGAAAGGGAACATATACCGACAATTCAGTCAGAACAGAGCAGCATGGCTAGTTTAGAAGAGATGGTGCGCTAACTCCAAGAAAGCATAAAAGTGATGCAGCAAGATGCTGTCCGACAGGCAGAATTTGCCAAACAACAAGCCACAGTTATGAATGAGCAAGCGGAGTTAATTGTGAGATTGCAACAGCAAACTGGGGCGTCAGCTTCACAGCAAGTCCCTCCCCCACTAAGGGTTCCGATACCCGAAGAGACGCCAAATGCCCGGAATGTCCAAGAAGATACAGACATCCCAACGGGGCCGGCTCCACCCCCGATTCTGCCTCAACAATCCAAGGCACCCACTCCTATCAATCAATCAGATTCTCTCTTCGAGTCCGAGGTAGATCCCGTGACCTTAAAAATGCGCAAGCTTGAAAGGTTGTTCAAGAAATCTCAAGGTGTGAAGTCCATTCTGGACATTGGAGACGGATACACTGGCACAGCCGTGACGCTGCCAGACTGGTTTAAAATGTCACAAATTGATCGTTTTGACGGATCTGAGGATCCCATGGTACACCTATGACTATTTTCAGACGTCCTAAGGCCAATGGGCCTCACTAGACTGCAGAAGCTGTCTTTATTTGGCCGGACCCTGTCGGGTGTAGCGGCCGCATGGTATGCAAAATTGGAGGATGACGTCAAGAGAAGTTGGGACGAGATGGCTGAGGCCTTCATCCTGCAGTACTCGTATAACACACAAATCGAGATCACGACCCGGGATCTCGATACAACGAGGCAAGAAATCAAGGAGAGCTTCTCAGAATTCGTAACCAGATGGCGGGCTAAGGCTTCGATGATGACCTTAAGACCCACGGACAAAGACCAGATTCGGATGATTGTGTGCAATCTTCAGCCGAAGCTAATGCAAAAGATGATTGTAATCCCTTTCCCTACCTTTGCTAATCTGCATGAAATGGAGGTGCAGATCGAGGATGCCTTAAAACAAGGCCTGATTGATAACGACCGGGAGCAACCCCGCAAAACTTTCAATCGTAATACAAATGCAGGCCCGAGTGGCCCTACAACTACCAGGACCTCCGAAGTGAGTATGGTCACCACCAACCCTTTCCCCGAGAACTATGGCAGCCACACCATTCTCCGATGCGTCCGGAAGCAACCCACAAACAGCCAAATACCCTCCCAGAAATACCAGAACCTTCACTCCGCTTTATATGCCCCTGTCCAAAGCTTTGAGGGTTTTGATCAGAAAAGGGCATCTGAAGCCCCTAGAGCTGCGGCCCTTACCGGAAAGACTCCCCGCTGCCCACAATCCAGCCAAGTATTGTGCGTTCCACCAACAGCACGGTCACGACACCGACCTGTGCTTTCGATTGCGTCATGAGATTCAAGATCTCATTGATAATGGGGTGATTTTACCTCCTGAGAAGCCCAATGTTACTACAAATCCTCTCCCCACACATAACCAAGCTCCACCACCCAAAAGAATCAATTTCATCCACACTGGGGTCGTGTCCTACGATCCCAGTATCTATATCACACCCTCCTACCTGCCTAAGCCGGAGGTTTTCCTTCCTGATTGCACCAATTTGTGCATGATGGACGTCTCCATAACCCAACCCAAGCCTATGGTGGTGACCATCGAGAGCAGGAGAGAGAAGACTCCAAAGGAGAAGGGGGTTGTCGAGCCAGAGTCCGTGGAATCTGGGAGTGATATTGGGAATGATTATAGTCCGAGTGACTACATTTCACCGATGGGCCAGAATAGACCAGATGTGGAATTTCCAGCAGAAGGAGAGCTGTGTGCAATCCAAGGGGACAGTTCAGGATAGGGAACGGATGATTTGACAGCTGTGGAAAGGGATCTTGCCAAGTTCCAGTTTTACGATAACCAAGATCCAGAAGACTCAGCCACCAACTGGTTCGATTATGAGGAATCGGCGGAGGCCACGGGATGGTTGGACGATCAGCCAGATGTGGTAGGAGAGTTTCAGTCAGAACAAGGCCCGGCAGGGGCTGGAATGTTAATAACAGTCGGGAGGGTCGGAGAGCAGAATACATCACCGGAGAGCACCGGTGTCGAGAGTTTCGCTCGAGAATGGAGCATTTTGAGTACAGGGATCATTGAACAATCTACTGCATTGACACAGTCAGAACAGGAAAGATTCGAAGATTCTGAGAGGATCAGGAAGGCAAAAGCCCATGTGGGGGTTGAGACTGCCACAAGTACAGAAATGGAGAATGCTGCGAGCATAGGAGTAAAAGGTACTGCAAGTATCGAAATAGTCATGCCAGAACCGGATAGGTGCCTGTCAGCTGCAGATGGCATGTGGTGGGAAGACGACGATCTGTGTCTTGCCCACATGGACGAGGATTGGGAGGGTAACCAACCAGATGATACTTGGTATATCGGCGAAGTCGATCACATGACTAGGAGTGGACGGTACTTCAAACCTCCACGCCTAGATCAACCGGAGGCGTCTGGAAAAGATAAAGAGGCAGAGAAGCAAAAGGAAAAGCAACTCGAAGATGAGGCCGTATTGAGACAATTGAAAAAGATACAAGCAGACATCTCCATCTGGGGGCTGCTTATGGCTTCTCGAGTACATAGACAAGCTGTCCTTACAGCCATGGACAAAGCCAAACTTTCAATAGAGACCACGCCCGAACAGCTGGTGGGCCTAGTTTTTTCGGGAGGAAGTTCCCCGGCATTGACCTTCTCTGACAAAGAACTGCCACCTGAGGGTGCGAACCATAACAAGCCGCTCTACATCTCTGTGGAATGTAGAGATAAGTGGATACCCGTGGTGCTTGTTGACATGGGATCTGCCATCAACATCTGCCCAGCAAGGACGGCCTATGCGATCGGTTTGAAATTTGCGGATTTTGTGCCGATGGCCCAGGTGATTCTGGCGTATGACAACACAAGCCGGGAAGTAATGGGAACAGTTAAGATTCAAACAAAGGTTGGGCCGGGACAGCATGAGATAGATTTCCATGTCTTGGAGGTTCCTGCAACTTTCAACCTGCTTTTAGGGCGGCCGCGGCTGCATCAGGCAAAGGCAGTCTCCTCCACCCTACATCAAGTGGTGAAATACCCCTATGGGAAGGGAGTAGCCATCGTTTTCGGAAATTCGTCGATTCATCCGCCGCCGGAAGTATCTACGCCTGTTCTAGAAATTGAGCACAGTATGGAAGATGTGTTCATATCAGGTTTTACCTTGGCTGAGGCTCAGGTTGTACAGAACATTATGGCTGCTAGTGAAGGGGTATATGTCAGTGCTCAGGCAGTCTATCTCATGAACAAGCTCCAACACATCCCTGGGATGGGATTGGGCAAGAGCGGCCGGAAAGGTGTCGCAGCATTGGCCGAAGTGCCACACAACCCTCATACCTTTAGATTGGGTTATCTACCTACCAAAGAAGACTGGATAAGGAAAGGGAAGGAAATGGCCGGAAGAGCCAGAGCAAAGAAGGCTGGGAAGCCTTTCGAGTTGATGCATAGACCCATTCAGGGCACCCTAAACGGACGCTTCGTCCGGGAGGGGGAGGACTTTCCGTTTTGCGGTTTCCCAGAACCATGGCTGAACGCAGAGAAGAAGCGCGTGCCGGGTTTTGAGATTTTCTTTGACCTGCAGCTACCTGAGAATGACATCGCCGAAGGGCGGGCAGATCTGTCGGCCGAGACTGAACAGAGTAAGGAAGAGCAGTCTGAGGACGCTGAGAATGAAATAGGGGTAGCACTGGCATGTCTACTTTCAGATCTTCCGATCGAACAGAAATGCTTGGGGGATAGCTCCTCGGTATGTGTGATCGGGAATGAGACGGCTGTGGGCCTACCATCAACTATTGTGGATACATCCATCGCACCCTCTCTCGTTTGGCAATATGAAGAAGGATTTTTGTCCAGCAGCACCGGGTCAGGTAGTGAGCCGGAATCTGATTCCACCGAGTCCTGTGAGTCGGAATCAGGTTCCAGCTCGACTGAGTCTGAGTCCGGTATTCCTGGGGGTGATAACCCGGATGCCACAATCCTGTCTAGGTCGTCATTTTCTTTCTCTTTTGAGTCTGTTATAACAGAAGAATCAGACGGCTTGGAAGTATTTAATGAGAACGACGTGGATGTGGTTTCTGAGTATTTTTCTGTGCCTTTGATTTATTGCTTAAATCAGGATTTTCAAATTTTTGATGAAAACGACGAGGAAGAAATTCCTCCGGTTTTGCAACGGTTAATTGATCAAGAGCAGGAAAGATTTGTTAAACCCATAATGGATGAAATCACTACCGTGAATGTTGGTACTGAGAAGGACCCGCGGCTGGTCCAGATCGGGTCCACGTTGTCTTCGGAGGAACGCGAGCGCTTAGTCGCTTTATTAAATGATTTCAAAGATGTTTTCGCGTGGTCCTACGAAGACATGCCTGGAATCGATCCTGAGATTGTACAGCACCGGATCCCTCTTGATCCCGAGGCCCGACCTGTCAAGCAGAAACTCAGAAGGATCCGCCCTGATTGGGCCATTAAGATCAAGGAAGAGGTCACCAAGCAAATCGATGCAGGCTTCCTGCTGGTATCCGAATACCCGACTTGGTTGGCCAACATTGTTCCGGTGCCGAAGAAGAATGGCAGAATTCAGGTATGTGTAGACTTCAGAGATTTGAACAGGGCCAGTCCGAAAGACGACTTTCCCTTGCCGCTCATTGATGAATTGGTGGATTTCACGGCAGGACACGCGTTGCTTTCGTTCATGGATGGCTTCTCAGGCTATAATCAGATAGTAATGGCACCTGAAGACCGGGAGAAGACTGCATTCACTACCCCGTGGGGTACATATTGCTACAGAGTGATGCCATTTGGGTTGAAGAACGCTGGAGCTACTTATCAACGGGCAGCAACCACAATACTACATGATATGATCCATAAAGAGGTCGAGGTGTACGTGGACGACATGATTGTCAAATCCAAAGAAAGAGAGGGCCACTACACCGCCTTACAAAAGTTTTTTCAAAGGATCAGAGAGTTTCGGCTACGGTTGAATCCCCAGAACTGTACTTTTGGTGTTACAGCGGGAAAAATGCTTGGGTTTCTGATTACACAAAGGGGCATCGAGGTCGACCCTTCGAAGATCAAGGCCATCTTGGAAATGCCACCACCAATGACTGAAAAGGAGGTGCGAGGCTTTCTAGGTAAAGTGCAATTCATAAGACGGTTTATCTCAAAATTAACCTTGACTTGTGAACCACTTTTTGGTCTCCTGAAGAAAGGAAAGAAGTTCCAATGAGACGGCCGATGTCAAGCAGCTTTTGAACAAATCAAAGAATATCTACAGAACCCGCCCGTGTTGTCACCACCAGAGCCGGGGAGACCGTTGATATTGTATCATTCAGTAACTGAGACTACCATGGGCTGCATGCTCGCACAAGAGTCAGACGACAAAGTGGAAAGGGCCATCTACTATCTGAGCAAGAAGATGCTGGATTACGAGACCCGCTATACTCCACTGGAGAAGGCTTGTTTGGCCTTGGTGTGGGCTACCAGGAAGCTGCGGCACTACCTGTTAGCTCACTCTATAATGTTGGTTTCACGTTTGGATCCCATCAAATATCTTTTCGAGAAACCGGCACTTACGGGTTGGCTAGCTCGTTGGCTGCTATTGCTTTCTGAATTTGATTTGAAGTATGTAACACGCAAGTCAGTGAAAGGAAGAGCAGTAGCGGAGTTCCTTGCTGACCACCCGGTTGAAGGGGATGAAGCGGTTGAGTACCTGTTCCCAGATGAAGCCATTCTGCACATCGAAGATGAAACTTGGACGATGTATTTTGACGGAGCGTCGAACCAATATGGGTATGGGATAGGAGTGTTGCTAATAGCGCCAAACGATTCCCGTATCCCTTTAGCATTCAAGCTCCGGTTCAAAGTCTCGAACAATGAAGCAGAATATGAGGCATGTATTGCCGACCTAGAAGCAGCCCTAGAACTAGGGGCAAGACGGTTGGACGTCATTGGGGACTCGAACCTTGTTGTATCCCAAGCAAAAGGAGACTAGAAAGTTAAAGAGGAAAGGATGATAATTTACCACCAAACCTTGGATTTGTTAATTCCTCGGTTTGAGAAGCTAAATTTCACCCACCTAGTAAGAGAGAACAACAGGTTCGTAGATTCACTAGCAACTCTATCTTCCATGATAGACATCCCGTCCGGAGTCCGGATGCGTCCAGTCATTATTGATCAGAAGTTTGCGCCAGCATACGAGTCAATTTCCGCCATAGATGAGGCTCAGGACGACAACCCCTGGTATTACGACATTTGGAACTTCTTGGAAAAGGAGGCGTATCCACCAGGGGCAAATGCCAAGGATAAAAGGGCAATCAGAAGAATGGCTGTTCAGTTCATCATCTGGGGGGTAAACTGTATAAGAGAGGTCATCTGGGAATGCATAAGCTCTGTGTAGAAGATGAAGAGTCAAAACGCCTGATGGAGGCCATCCATGGAGGGGAGTGCGGTGCACACATGAATGGAGTAATGCTGGCCAGAAAGATCCTCAGACAGGGCTACTACTGGTCTACCATGGAAGAGGATTGTATCGGTTTTGTTCGGCGATGCCACAAATGCCAGATCCATGCGAACCGTATGAACATCCCGCCGTCAAAGCTGTATAACATGACGTCCCCATGGCCATTTTTCGTTTGGGGAATTAATGTGATCGGGGCTGTTACCCCGAAGGGATTGAATGGGCATGAGTTTATCCTGGTAGCGATAGATTATTTCACAAAGTGGGTCGAGGCCCAATCATATGCGGTGTTAAAGGCGTCGCACGTAGCAAAGTTCATCAGAAACAACATCATCTGTCGCTACGGGGTGCCAAACGAGATTATTTCGGATAATGGTTCCCACTTCAAGAAGGAAGTGATTGACTTGTTGGAGAAATATAACGTGGCTTTTCATAAGTCATCCACATACCGGCCGCAAACCAACGGAGCAGTTGAGGCTGCCAACAAGAACATCAAGCATATACTGCGGAAGATGGTGGAAACCTACCGGGATTGGCCAGATAAGTTGCCGTTTGCTCTATGGGGCTACAGGACTTCAATTAGAACTTCCACCGGAGCGACTCCGTATTCATTAGTTTATGGAATGGAGGCCGTTCTCCCTATCAAAATTGAGGTTCCGTCCTTACGGGTATTGGCTGAGTGTCAGATAGCTGAGGAAGATTGGCAGCAGAGCAGGTTTGAGGAACTCATGCTTTTTGACGAAAGAAGACTCAAAGGACTGTACCACGTTCAAAGTTATCAACGGAGAATTGCCCGGGCTTTCAACAAGAAGGTTAAGTCCAGAAATCTAAGGGAAGGGGATTTGGTGCTCAAGGACAACCGAGCTCCCATCCACGACCCAAGGGGCAAGTTCAGACCCAACTGGACCGATCCTTACATCATCAAAGCTATCTGGTCAGGTGGAGCTGTGGTTCTAATGGACCTAGATGGCCTGGAGTTCTCCCAACCGATCAACATGGACAAGTTGAAGAAATATTACCCTTGAGAGGCTCGCTAGGCCGAAAACCCGAAAGGGCGACCTAGGCAAAAGTTAGAGCACAAAAAATTAGAAAATATAAAAACTGAGCTCGCAAGGCTGAAAACCCGCAAAGGGCGGCTTTGGCAAAAGTTAGAGCCCAAAAGGAGAGTGAAAATACCCGAGTGAACCTAAGCCTGAACTACGTAAGGCTTGATTCCCATCTTTGGGATACGTAGGCAGCTTCATCCTGAAGTTCAGCCATAACACTTCGTTGATCAACTTTGTCCATTTGATCCTCTCAGTCATCTTTGTCTATCAGTATCCATTGGAATCTCCAGTGCAGTGCCACTTAGACTAGGGGCAACTTTCCATTGCTGTGCAGTACTGCAGTGCTCTTCAGACTAGGGGCGACTTTCCAGTTGCAAGGATTTGGGGTTGTGCATCTCGGTGACAGATCTCAGGCGTGTCCAGTTCTAATCCACATCGAAAATGATTTTTGAGAGGTTTTAATAAAAGCCGACTTTGTTCAAATAATCTTTTTACAACTTTGACCATTTTTGGACCAAAGCGGAAAATTTTCAGTACCACAATCTTCAATTTCATTGATTTCAAAAAACAGAGTTCTCCTGCTCTTGTCAGATTGCTTTTTATTACATTCATAAAGAAAACTTGAAAGTACTAATAAAGCAATAAATCTAGGGCATAGTCAAGTCAGATGCTCCTGCGCCCCCTCCCAGAGCTGGTCGAAGCCTCTGATGCCAAGCTGGGCCCAATCTGTGCTTCTTCGTTGAGCCAATCCACACACTCGTCAGACAAAATGCAACTGAAAGTAGGAGCGGGGGCCAGGAGTTCTCTCATCCTCCACGCGGTGGCCTGCCAAGCAAGCTGTGCGCCTCGGGCTGGGAATGCAGCAGGATACTCTATCCCCTCTGGCGGGCAGGTCTGATCATGGCCAAATTGGCGCCGAATCCGAAATGGGAAGTAGAATACACAGTGAGTAAGACCAACCAATTGAATCCCAGTCTGTCGGGGCATATTGTAACTCATTGCCGGAAGGCTCAACCAAGGGCACCGCCAAGCGATACGGTCTGCGAACAAACGGCACATCCAAGCGAACCACCATCCCTCATCCAAGGCATTGACTAGACAGTGCCGGAAGAAGTAGCCGCGAGCTGAATATGCTGGGCAAGAGTCCACAACCTGTAGTTTGTCCATCAACCATACCTGGGGAGGGATGAAAAATGAGAGAGTAAAGAATAGAGAGATGTACGAAGAGAGAAAAGTGAGAATAGGGTTTTGTGAGAAAAGACTGAGCTTAAGGGCCGAGTGATGTGAGCAAATACATATGCGAGATTGGGTGGGAAACATTACCTGTAGTAGTAGTGGACTTCCTGCTAATCTGGTCGTCTCATGACGATAAAAGGCGTCTAAGCCCACTAACGTCTCAGCCAGAGTCATGGCAATGCAGCTCTTGCCCTCCTTCAAGCCTTGGGCAATCTCAATCAGCCGGGCACTAGACCCTCCAGAGCCTAAAACAAATAGAAAATGGGATAGCATGCACAAACAGAGGGCGTGTCGCCAGAAACCTTGCCAGTGATGGTTGTTGCGATCACCAGCATCAGAAAACCGATCGGTCAAACTCGGAATGTCCAGTATCCCGTCACAAATCAGAGACCGAGCGTCACGCATACTGAGTCCACACATTCGCCCCAAGGATTGGGCATGGCCAAAATTAAGTTGGGGCAAGAGCTCCTCGTCGCGCTCGGACTCCATTAAGGCTCGGAAATCTTCAAAGGTAGGACATATCTCTTGCCTGGCGAAGCTAAAGACATGTGTCACCGGATTCCAAAACTTTGCCGCAGCTTGAAGAAACGGGAGGTGCAACGGGGTAAGACCCAAAGTGAATAGTGCATTTATGCTGAAACCCCGAAAATTCAACTTTTCCGAGCCATCCAAGCTAGCAATCCAAGCTGTGAGATTTTGAGCGAGAAACTCTTCCATCAGAGCAAATCAGTGTGGAATTGAGAAAAACTACGAAGTTGGGGTCTTTTGGAGGACAGGTGTCAGCATTCTAGTGATTCTCTCATTCATAGCCGGCCGGCCAAAAATTATGCCGACCGGCCATCATATTTTGCCGACCGAATAAATTTTTGGCCGATGGCCATTCCTTGCGGCCGATGGCCTCTCCCCTTAGCCGATGGGCTTCCTCCTGGTTCCCCGAGCTGTTTATGCTAGGGATTGGGGAACTCCACCACCTCTGATCCCTCCCCCGGTGATCGATTCTTGCGAAGTCACGCCTGTCTACTTGTCGAGTTTTTGAACATTTGCTTATCGAGTTGTATTTCACTCTCTTTGAGTTTTTATTTATCGAGTTGTACTCACGCTTGTTTGGTCCTATCGTGCCTTTGTACATTTGCTTATCGAGTTGTAAGTCGAATCACTGCCTGATTATTACGATGTGAATACTCGGTGTTCAAGATAAGTTCAATTTCGTTCACATTGTGGTGTGATACCTTGCGATGCGATGCATAGAAGGTTTACAAACGCAAACATCTTTTGAATAAAATGGTTGTTTCATTCCCATCACGTGCTTGGCGAAATGTGTAACTTTGAAAAAAGAATAAAACCTGCCCGAGGCAGTGCAATGTGCTTAAACTACTAGTAAAAAGGAAAGTAAAACATAAAATGACAGGGTAGCCAAGCGTCGGAATGGATACCAGCAAAACTCCCCCTGCGGTCAATGCACCTTCCATGCCTTTGTTCGGGTCAACGACATGGTTTCGCACCTTCGTTACTTGAGACCATACGGGGACGCGCACTTTTGAAACGTGGACCTTCGAGTTGACCTCAGGCCATAACTTCTACGAATGATGCTCGATACGTACGAAGAACGTTCCTTCCCGTATCCTTTTCATGTCTTGAGGGTTCCTACAAATCGCTTCAATTACGCTGTGTTACATCCCTGCATTATGAACGATATGTCCTCACTCACATATGTTCAAGCATGTTAATTACATTACCTGCGTAGACCGCATGTTTGTAATCACTTTCTTTACTTGCGTAGACCGCATGTTAATTACATTACCTGCGTAGACTGCATGTTTGTAATCACTTTCTTTACTTGCGTAGACCGCATGATAATTACATTACCTGCGTAGACCGCATATTTGTAATCACTTTCTTTACTTGCGTAGAAAGCATGTTAATTACATCACCTGCGTAGACCGCATGTTTGTAATCACTTTCTTTACTTGCGTAGACCGCATGTTAATTACATTACCTGCGTAGACCGCATGTTTGTAATCACTTTCTTTACTTGCGTAGACCGCATGTTAATTACATTACCTGCGTAGACCGCATGTTTGTAATCACTTTCTTTACTTGCGTAGACCGCATGTTAATTACATTACCTGCGTAGACCGCAAGTTTGTAATCACTTTCTTTACTTGCGTAGACCGCATGTTAATTACATTACCTGCGTAGACCGCATGTTTGTAATCACTTTCTTTACTTGCGTAGACCGCATGTTAATTACATCACCTGCGTAGACCGCATGTTTGTAATCACTTTCTTTACTTGCGTAGACCGCATGTTAATTACATTACCTGCGTAGACCGCATGTTTGTAATCACTTTCTTTACTTGCGTAGACCGCATGTTAATTACATTACCTGCGTAGACCGCATGTTTGTAATCACTTTCTTTACTTGCGTAGACCGCATGTTAATTACATCACCTGCGTAGACCGCATGTTTGTAATCACTTTCTTTACTTGCGTAGACCGCATGTTAATTACATTACCTGCGTAGACCGCATGTTTGTAATCACTTTCTTTACTTGCATAGACCGCATGTTAATTACATTACCTGCGTAGACCGCATGTTTGTAATCACTTTCTTTACTTGCGTAGACCGCATGTTAATTACATTACCTGCATAGACCGCATGTTTGTAATCACTTTCTTTACTTGCGTAGACCGCATGTTTGTAATCACTTTCTTTACTTGCGTAGACCGCATGTTAATTACATTACCTGCATAGACCGCATGTTTGTAATCACTTTCTTTACTTGCGTAGACCGCATGTTAATTACATTACCTGCGTAGACCGCATGTTTGTAATCACTTTCTTTACTTGCATAGACCGCATGTTAATTACATCACCTGCGTAGACCGCGTGTTTGTAATCACTTTCTTTACTTGCGTAGACCGCATGTTAATTACATTACCTGCGTAGACCGCATGTTTGTAATCACTTCCTTTACTTGCGTAGACCGCATGTTAATTACATTCCCTGCATAGACCGCATGTTTGTAATCACTCCCATTACCTGCGTAGACCGCATGTTTTGCTTGCGTAGACCGCATGATTAATCAATTCCATTACCTGCGTAGACCGCATGTTTTGCTTGCGTAGACCGCATGATTAATCAATTTCATTACTTGCGTAGACCGCATGTATTGCTTGCGTAGACCGCATAATTGTTCAATTTCATCGCCTGCGTAGACCGCATGTTTTGCCTGCGTAGACCGCACGTTGATTACATTACTCGCGTAGACCGCATGATTGTTCAAATTCGTTACTCGCGTAGACCGCATAATTGTTCAATTTCATTACTTGCGTAGACCGCATGTTTCGACTTGCGTAGACTGCATGCTTATGTTCAATTTCACTGCCTGCGTAGACCGCATGCTCATGATCAATTTCATTGCCTGCGTAGACCGCATGTTCCACTTACACATCTGTACCTTCACGGCATTGTTATGCTCCCCACTTGCTTTGCGTTGTCACGCATTCCGAGTATGCTATTATGTATGTTCCTAACAATATTGTACCTGTTAAGTTTGTTTTCTTTGCAGGCACAATATTGTATGTACGGTTCATTTGAGACTAGTGCAACCAGACGAGCCGCACAGGTATTATATCCTCCGAGTGAGATGTATTGAGAATTACATAATTCTCTTACATCCCTTCTGCATTGTAGTGTAGTTCGGTGTATGCTAGCTTAAATCGTCGCATGTGTGCTTCGTTACAGTTTTCTTTGCATGATCTTAAGTTATGCTCGGCTTCGTGCATTGTCTTGCATTTTGCCCCCGCCTTCGGGCGCATATCTTGTTTGTCTTGCATGTTTGTCTGAGTCTTCGGCCTTGTCAAAAATGGGTCGTCTCTGGGCTTTGACATTCACTCCCGTCATTGTTATGACTTTCGAGTTCTATCAAAGAGGGGCAACTGTAGACACCCCATTTTTGACCGTCCTCAAAACTTGGACGTCACCGCTTGAACACTCGGTGATCATCCATGTTTGTGTTCGTTGGGAGTTCCCGGAGGTCTCGGCTACGCGCCCTGCCTCAGGATCTCCGAACTTGACCGTTTTGTGTCTGGTTTTGCACCAAACACTTGTGTTTTGCCTTGGAGGGGCAGGGAATGCCTTGTGAGGCATCCCCACATACCACCGGCAGTGGCTAGAGGCTACCGGCTGGTTTTTACTTCCATCGGCAATCTTTTCCACCTATAGATACACCCTATCTCTATATCTCCCCCTCTCTCCTCCTTTGTGTGTGTTTCTTGGCCTAAAAGTGTGATTTTACCTTACTTTTGCACCAATACACACACTATTACACCTTGCTCCGAGATTGAGGACTTTGAGGGTTGATTCTTGAGTTTTTGGGCTATTTTTGATCAAAAGAAGGAGGCTACCTTGGCTGTTCTTGAAGTGTGCTTCAAGAGTGAGCATTTTACTTTAGTTTCCCCAAACTTGCACTAGCTTTTTACCTATCATACTTGCTGATTTAGTTTTTGTGCATAACATAAAAAAGGCTTGTATTTTTATGCTTAAGAACTTTCATTAAGAGTCTTTCATGGTTTGAGTTCAAACTCACCCTCTTAGGCCTTATTTGGCCTTTTTGTTGCCTCTTTGGTAAGGCTTTGTTTGCTTGAGTGTTTTGGTCTTCTCACCACTAAAAACCAGTGGATTTTCGGTGGTGAGGAAGGTGGTTTGAAGTCTTGCATAGGGGAGGGACACCCCTCTCCCTTCATTGTCTTGTTTCCTTGTATTTTGGCTTAAAAGGGTAACATGCATGCTTGATCATTTTTGGCCTCATTTCAGAAGTTTTTTGGATGTTTTAGGTCATATGTGATCTCTGTTTTTGGCCGGATTTGTACCCATTTGCATGCTTAATATACTTGCTTTACATTCCTCCATTTGGCCTAGGATTGTATCTTGTGTTTAGGCCATGATTCTTGCATGTGTTTGCTTGATTCCATGAAGATGTTGGCATTATTTCACCATGTTTAAGGTCTGTTGGCCCTTCATTTCAATCATACTTGCCTTGTTTGGTGTCACCTCTTTATGTTTTGGCTTGTAAGCTTTGAGCATATTGACCTCTAGCATGCATAACCATGATCATCCTCATGATTTGGCATCATTTAGGACCACATTTCAGTCCATAAATCATGTTTATATGTGTGCATGTGTGACCTCTTTTATGCCTTGAGGGTGTGCCCTTTTATGCCTAGATATGAGCCTTGATGCACATACCTCTTTGGAGTCACTTTAGTTGCCATATTAATGGTTTTTGGAGTCCATTCTTGCATGTTAAAATTCTGTTTTGGCTTGTCCAAGTCATGCCATGGGTGGTCATGTTGGTGGGAGTGAAGTGCTTCCTTTTTATGCCTTAACCTTAGGACCATTGGTTTGCTTGTTAGCATGAGTATTGGTCCACCTTTCTAGGAACTTTTGGCCACTGTTTTGAGTTGGGTTAAGGTCTGCCCCTTTACCATTTTAAGCCACCATTGCATGTTTGCTTCACGTTTGTTGTATGTTTGCTTCATTAGGTGTTGTATCATGATGCCCCTTTGGCTTAAAGTGTCCATATTTACACTGCATTTGCATCTTGTATGCCTAATATTGCATGCTTGCCATACTAGTTGCATGACACTTGGCATACCTTGCATCTTGATATCATGTTGCATTTTGAGCCATGTTAGCATAACATGCATTGCATTCCTTGCTTTGGGGTGTCAAACCAAGTGTGAGGGTTAAGGGGCGTTCATACCATAAGTGATGCAACGTGCCTTAACTCTCGGTCACCGGGGCCTTTGACTTCAACATGATAAGGCCTCGGTCCTCATTTGTGTGTTGCTTGTATCTTTACATCAAGTGGCAAACTTGATCCCTTGGGCTATCATGCACCATTGATGGCTCGAGGATCAAGGGCCATGCTTCCCTGAGTTCAAAGCATGATGGGAAGCATGACCATGCTCACATGTGCCTGAAATCCCATGCCATATACTATCTGTTCTCTGTTGCTGTCAAATCTGTCTTCTGCAGGAAGCTTCTGCCGACCGGCATAATTCAGTGCCGACCGGCCACTGATGAATGGCCGATAAGCCCAAAAACAGCCGATGGAAATTCTGCACTGCCAGTGGGAATTTCCCCTAGCCGGTGGTACTCTGCAGCATGCAAGGAACCTGTCCTAGGGCTTTGGCAATTTTCAGAGAGACAGGGCAGTATAAACAGAGGTGGCAGGGGTATGGTACGGGTTTTCCAGGCGAGCCGGGTTTCGAGCATGCATCATACGCGCATCCTGAAGCAGGGGGCTGTGGCCACCTTTCTTCCTTTTGCATTCATCCTATTAAGTAAATTAGAAGTTCTGTAATAATTTATTTGTTTATTATTCGGACTGTAATATTCATTTGGCCCCTCCGAGTAAGGGCAATTATGTAATAAGTGTGCGTGAGTGTGTGTATGTCTTCCAACCTCACGTCTTTCTTCCCTTTTATTTACCTGCTTATAATGGTAGACTAGGGCATATTTAAAATTAGCATACCTTATGCGATGCATGCGTGCATTCATACATTTGTCCTGCATGCACCGGGCTCGGTACATCATGCTAACTGCATTTGTATTTCAAATTCCAAATTGAATACGTGTATCAATTGGTTGCATTTCACATGCCATATTTAGGTTAGCCGAGCCTACTCTAATTGCATCCTGCATGTGTTGCATTAGTCAACTTGACATGAACTAGGACATGCATGTTTGCTAACTAGTTTGTTGTTTTGGCACGGAGTACGATGTAAGTATTTTCGCTTTAGCACATTGCATGCGTGTGAATGCTATCATGACAGCATACTTACCATGTGGCTAGATGCTTACGTGATAAACTGTTTGAATGCCTGTGGATGAAGGTCGAATTGCTTAAATTGGGATAATTCATTAAAACTGTGAGTTTTAAGCCCACTAGACAGTGGCAAAACCATCTTTTCTAAAAAGTCCACTCGAGGGTGGCAAAACCTACATTTTAGCCTACTTGCGAGTTGCAAACCATTTTCAAAACAAGCATGAAATGTTTTGTTCCAATTTAGGCGATTTGGTCTATACTTGTTTGTTGTGCGCACAACATAGTAATTCTAGGCTAATAACCCGAATAAGAACACATAACGTTTTCAAAAACGGATATCACGGTTAGTAGAGGCCGATCTTCGGATCGGGCGAGAGGGGGTGCTCATAGCTGACCTTCCCCGATCGTACCCAAGTTCCCGAGCCGAGGCAACTTTGGTGATGACGGACACGTGGCCTTTGGCACCGAGTCAGGGTTTCCTAAATTCCCCCCCATAAAAAATATTTAGGTGGCGACTCTGTATCTGGCAAAGCAGTCCATGTTTGGCACTTCTTTTCAAAACATCTGTTTCTCAAAACGATTTGCCAGATTTGGACTCTTTGGTTCGGGATTAAGAACCGTGACACAAATCGAGTCCGAACTGTAGCGAGGGTCCCTCGCGGGCGCGTGCTACACCGATCCGAGGCAACTTTGGTGATGATGAACACGTGGCCTTAGGCACGAGTCAGGGTTTCCTAAATTCTCCCAAAACAAAATATTTAGGTGGCGACTCTGTATCTGGCAAAGCAGTCTATGTTTGGCACTTCTTTCTAAAAATCTATTTTTCAAAACGATTTGCCGGATTTGGACTCTTTGGTGATTTATCAATCTCGCATTGCACTTTGCAAGATCAGATTAAGAACCGTGACATTTGAGTCCGAACTGTAGTGAGCCCAAATAAACAAAACGGGATTCACTCCTGGGACGTTCGGGGACGTCTACAATTTCTGGTGACTCTGCTGGGGATTTAGAGAACTTGATTCGAACTCATGATATCGTATTTTGACTACACTTATGTGTTTCTTTACATTGCATTTGCATTTGTGCGCCTAGGACACTGTGTTTGCCATCTGCTATTCCTGAATGGTTTGCCGAAGGGTCGCTTTGAGAAGCGTGCCATAAGGCTGACCGGTTACGGGCTCTGCCACTATGGGAACACGAACCCCGGTTGTTACCAGGGCACCCCTTTTGACCATTTGACCTAGTGCATAATCAGAATCCTCAGTGACCATCCCAAACTAGGACAGGTTACTTACCCAATTATAGGTTGTTTGAAACCGCTGCGTACGTAGTGAAACCCTAGCTCCTAACAAAATAGGACAGGGAAACCCTACCCCTCCATAGGGGTATTTTGGCTCTCGCTCGCTATGTGCTTTTAGAGTGCATCTCTATAGGAATGCATGTATCAGTTTGCAAGTCTAGGTATCAGGCCTGTGGGCATTAGCATCAGTATTTTGGGGGATCAGTTTTACCCGAGGGTATCAGATTTGAGGCAGAATTTTGGGACAGAAATTAGTAACGAGTGCAGTCATTCAGCTATGCTCATATCTGTTCTAGTGAAATCAGGCTGAGATGCTCTCTGTTTTCTCTTTTGCTAGGTAGTCTTGGAACAATAGCTTCAGAAGGCTCCGATAGCCCCCAGATTCATTGGACTTGTGTTGGTAGACTTTGCCAAGTTAGAGATTCAGTTCAAGGGTGACCGGTTTTCCTTCACTAGTGGTAAGGCAAAGAAGGGCCAGATAAGGCTCATTGTTTCATCTGATCCGACAGTCACCAGTCACATCATCAGCAGACCCATGATGGCACAGGGTTCGGAAGAATTTGTGGCCGTGATAGCAGCGTTAAATCAGGGAACTACCATGCGAGATAAGACCAGTGCTGAAATGCAACGCCCATCTAGGGCATCTGCCTCACATCCAGCTTCGGGATCCCAGCCGAACTTTGATCCACTTCCACCAGCTGAAGATTTGCAGGGTCTAGATCCTCGAGAAGGGTTGGCTCAAGCACAAGTTTTCCGACCCCTGGTGCAGCCTAATGAGAGGCTTTATCCCCTTGATGCTAATGATCTCGATCCGACCGCGGTAAAAATTGCGAACCTTGAGAAGCAATTCAAAAAAGCACAGGGCCTTAACTCCATTCCTGAGATTGAGGATGGGTACACTGAGGCTGCCATACGGCTCCCAGACAGATTCAAAATGCCACATATTGACCGTTTCAACGGGTCTGGAGATCCTATGGTACATATCCGGTTTTTCTTGGATGTCCTGAAGCCAATGGGTCTGACTAAGCTATAGAAACTCTCTCTGTATGGAAGAACCTTGTCGGGTGTAGCGGCCGCTTGGTATGCCAAGTTGGAGAATACAGTGAAGCAGAACTGGGAAGAGTTGGCTGAGGCCTTTGTCGATCAGTATTCTTACAATACCCAAGTTGAAATGACCATGCAAGAGCTTGAAATAACCCGCCAGAACCTAACAGAGCCTTTTGTGGAATTTGTTGCAAGGTGGAGAGCAAAGGTAGCACAGATGACAGATTGCCCTTCTGAGAGGGATCAAGTGCGGATAGTGGTGCGAAACCTCGAGCATGATATGTTGCAAAAGTTAATAGTCACTCCACTATTCGCTTTTAAAAGTTTGCTTGAGTTGGGGGTTCAGGTCGAGAATGCGTTCAATAGTGGGATCATCCCCAGAACAAGTGAACCGACGAGGGCGATTTCCGGGAGTACCAATGCTGGTGGTAGCGTTATTCCCAAACCCACCGAAATCAATACGGTTGCCACAGCCGGCCCTTTTGCCAATCCAAGCCTACAACCCGCTGGCCCAGCCCGAGCTCAAGGTAGAACCTTCACCCCCCTCTATATGAGCCTGACTAGCGCACTAAAAGTCTTGATGGAAAGAGGGTATCTCAAACCCCTCGATCCTCAACCTCTTCCCGACCCACTCCCAACCAGACATAATCCCTCCAAGTACTGTGTGTACCATCAGCAGAACGGTCATGGCACCGACCATTGCTGCCGCCTTCGTCATGAGGTCCAAAATCTCATCGACAACCAGACGATAGCTCCACCTTCAGACCCCAATGACCAAACATCCCCTGCCCACCTCAATCTTATCCATATACTGCCATCCACCTATGACCCCAGCATATACATCACCCCAGCCCATCTACCCAAGCCTGAGGTGTTTATCCCAGAAAGCATGGATTTATGCATGACGGGTGCACCTGAACCCCAATCATCTCAAACCCGTGATCCCATTACTTCCGAATTGATGAGAATGATTGAAGATCTTCAAAGAACTATGACAGATTTAGCCTTTGGGATATTGGCTCCGTCATCAACCATACCACATACTGGGAATTTCATGTCAAAAGGCTCCCCAATCTTGGGACGGGCTGCATTTGAAGAAGGCCAAACCCTTAGCAAAGTGGAGGTGAGTGGAAAGAACAAGGTAGGGTCGGGCATGGATCCCCATGAACATCTTCTGTTGGCTGTTAAGGCTTTGAAAGCCGAGGGACTGAACAAAGAGCAAGTCCTCGCAGTTGTTGCAAAAACTGTGGATGACACTTTCGCCACTCAAGTTAGGGGCAGTTTGAATCAAGGGTCAAGCCGGGAGAAGGACCGTTGTACCAGGAATGTTCCTTTCAGCTCTAATCCCGTGCTCGGAAGAGATCAGCAAACTCAGTCAGCACCTGCCAATCCCTTTGCTGGTGCACCCAACAAAAATCCACAAACCTTGAAGTACCAACCCTGAGGTCAGAGGGTCTTTCATGCCCTCTATATGCCTTTGTCCAAAGCTCTCCAAATCCTTGTTGGACAAGGCCATCTCAAACCCCTTGAGCCTCAACCTCTCCCGAATCCTCTTCCGACTACGCATGATGCTGCCCAATACTATGCCTTCCATCAACAAGTCGGCCATGGCACTGACATGTGTTTTCATCTTAGCCATGAAATACAAGATCTGATTGACGACGGGGTCATTGCCGCGCCAAGCTCTGCAAAGTCTATCGGCACTGGATCGGTGAACTTGAGGGATAATGTGACCATGTGATCGGGGGATGAACCACTTGTGGATGGCGCTCAGTTTTACTCCAGATATGGTGGATGGCATGCACTGTTTTGAGCGCATTCGCGAATATTGTTAATTTGTAGTTTCTGACTTGGGTATTGGGTCAGTTTTGTTGTTTTGTATAGAGTCAGTCTTTTTGTGCTGAGTCAATCAAGTTTGTCTTGTTGTATCGAGTCAGTCCTGTTTTGTTAGAGTCGGGTGATTTCGAGGGTGTTACCTCAGACATCACTTGCTTGTTTTGTGTTTGTCTTTTCATTTTCTTTTGAGTCTATTTCTGCCTTGGAGCTAGTAATGCCAACAGATCTGAATGAAACAACAGTGATTTCCACTCTTTTGAGTCTGTTTCTACCTTGGAGCCAGTTGTGCCAGAATTTTGAATGAAACAAGCAGTGCTTTTCACCTGCTTTTCTGTGCCTTGAAATCATTGCATTGACCTAAGTTTTTCAAAACTTTTTGATCATTGTGATGAAAATAAAGAGGAAGGAATTCCTCGGGATTTGTGAAAATTTGATCAATTAAGAGAAAGAGAGGCATGCTAAGCCCTTAATGAATGAGATCATGCTTGTTAATGTGAGTACTGAGAAGGATCCTTGTTTGATCTAGATTGGTTTCACATTGTCTTCCGCGTGAGCGATTAGTCACTTTCTTAAAAGATTTCAAAAAATATTTTGCGCAGTCTTGCGAAGACCTGGGTGGAATCGATCTTGAGATTGTGCAGCTTAGGATCGCTCTCAGCCTCGAGACTCGACCCCTTGCTTTCAAGCCTCGAACTCGGACTCAGAAAGTTCAAAGGTCCACCATAATGTGAAGCCTAAGTGGCCAGATTTGAAGCAGCCCACGAACTAGGGGCAAGAAAAGATCAAGAAGATCAAATCTCATCAAAAGAAGCTTGCAAAGCTAGATCAGAAGCACCCCTGGAACTAGGGGCAAAAATGTCTGATACGCTCGAAGAGCCAAAGATGGATCATTCTGCAAACCAATGAAGATCGGCAAGAATGAAAAATCCCAGAATGGGAGAAAGAAGAAAGTATTGTTGTAGGACAACCAAGTTCCTATCCACAACATTAGGGGCAAATTCACCCTCCATTGGATGGACTTCTACATCATCAGTAAACAACAACCATTCTCTTGGATTCAGATGGCTCCGAGATCTCAAACCATTCAAAATGGACAAAGCTAAACTTTTACCCTTGAAAGGCTCGCTGGGGCGAAAACCCGGAAGGGTGACCTAGGCAAAAGTTAGAGCAAGAAAAAGAACAAAAAGAACAAAAAAAAAAAAAAAATGCAAAGAATAAAAAAAAAGAAAAGATTAAAAAGAAAAAAGAAGAAATGAAATGAAAAGAATTGAAAAGAAAAGAAGAACATAGCTCGCAAGGTTGAAAACCCGGAAGGGCTGCCTTGGCAAAAGTTAGAGCGTAAAATGTGAGGGTTAATACACGAGTGTACCTACCCCGAACTACGTAAGGCTTGATTCCCATCTTTGGGATACGTAGGCAACTTCATTCTGAAGTCCAGCCATAAAACACTTCAAATTTGACTGTGTCCATGTGATGGTTCTGGTCATCTTTGTCTTCTCTGTATCCGAGAGTTCGGTTGTGATTGTCACTCTAAGGACTGATTACAATGCGCTGCAGTGCTATCCAAACAAGGGGCAACTTTTCGTTGCCATATAGTGTGCTGCAGTGCTATTCAGACTAGAGACAACGTTCAGTTTCCATGTAGTGCCGTTCAGACAAGGGGCAATTCTCCTTCGGATCTGAGGTTGTGCATCTCGAGAGTAGGTTCTGTGCTCGTTGAGCAGTGGTCATTTGCAAAAACAGTTTTGAGAATTTTTTTACTGAGGTTGACTAATTCTCTCAAAAATTATTCCACTTTTCTAAAACTGGACCATTTCTTGGACCCAAAAAAGGAAAATTTTCAGTGCTCACAGCCTGACTTGCATGATTTTAAATTAGAAAATTGAACAAGCATGTTAATCTAACTCTCATATTGGTCAAAATTGTTTTAGTAGAAAAACAAAAAAAAATATGGTCAAAATAATGAAACTAGGGGCACAGTTGAGTTAGGTGTTCTGTCTTTTCCCCGTTGTCAATGTACTTGCCAGAAAAGAGCACCACTAAAGTTGACCGCAAAAGGGCAGAAAGCTCTCACATCTCCAAGCAACGAGGTATCAAGCCAAGTGCGAAGTACGAACTGGAATGGGGCAAGATATTCCACCCCCTCATCTGGGCAGATCTGATCACGTCCAAACTCCCCAGCAGAGCATCGGCAACTAATGTCCAATGAAGATTTGCTACACACCCAGTTGTGGCGGAACCCCTCTGTGGGAGGAACTCACTGGTTGTGTGCAGAAAGAAAGATAATCTAGCAGCATGCTAGGGGCAAGAGCCTGCAATTTCTTGTTTATCCATCAACCACCTAGGGGAGGGATAAAAAATAAGAGATTGAAGAATAGATGTGCGCTGAGAGAAAAAGTGAGGAAAAGGGCTTTTTAAGAAAAACAGAGCCTGAGGGCCGAGTAATGTGAGAATTACAAATGAGAAAGGGTGGGAAACAATACCCGGAGAAACAGGCTCCCTGTGCACATTTGAGTCTTGTGTTTTGTTGTGTTTTGTTTGTCTCGATTCTTGTTTTGAGTCGTTTCGAGTGTCAATAGGTGTGTTTAGGTTGTTTGCCTTTGTTTTTCTTTGTTAAGCCGTGATGCGCTGTGTCCAGTCGTAGGCTCAACACCCGGTTGAGAATCCTTTTCTCATTTCAATCTCAAAAATAAATCGTTTTGTGCTCAAAGTGCTGTGTCGTTCTCCATATTTGTGCAAAACAGGATTTGTTCTTTCATAAAACCGCAGGGTTCAACCCAGGTCATGTGAAAACAGTAAAACCAGGACCTATTTGAAGCTATATAGGTTCCAAACTACAAAGCAAAAGAAAATGGGAAAATTTTGAGCATCTAAGTGTGTTTCACCTTCAGAAAATTCCGAGATTGCATTCCATATGCACCTCTTCAGACCTTGTTAATGCTACCGAAGTATGAGTGCGCCTCTACCTCAAGTGTAAACCTGCTTCAAGTCAAAATGGCGGTCTAAGCAGCACATGTGGCTTTCACATACAGACGTTATCTCTTGCCAACATAAACGGTGTGTACCCTTTTTGAGCTGAGTGTGTTGCAAAGCCCTCTGAGAGATAAATCTGAGGCACCAGAGTACATATTTGATGCCCCTCTATTGCATAGAATGTGCACTTTCATATACACTTCTTTTTCATGCGTGCCACGCATTGTTATGATCCATGCATAGAATATGCTTGCTTTCGATTCCGCATAGAATATGCTTTGCTTTCAATGTTGCATAGAATATGTCTGTCTCATGCATAAAACATGCGTTCAATATTGCATAGAATATGTTTTCCTTGTTGCATAGAAAATGCCCCCATACTTGCATAGAACATGCACTTTATCGCACTTCTTTTGTGCACCTTCCTTGCACTTTCTTGTGCATTACATCTCTCTCGCACTATCTTATGCACTTACACTTTGTATCTCACTCACACTATCTTGTGAATTTCAAATCACTCGTGCTATTTAGCGCATCGCACTGTTTTGTGCATTACATTTCAATCGCGCTATTTTGCGCATTGCATTGTCTTGTGCATTGCATTCATTCACGCTATTTTGCGCACCTCAATCGCACTGTCTTGTGCTTTGCATATCGCATCGCACTGTTTTGTGCAGTTTATCATTCGCGCTATTTTGCGCATCGCACTATTTCGTGCAGTTTATCATTCGCACTATTTTGCGCAGTTTATCATTCGCACTATTTTGCGCATCGCACTGTTTTGTGCAGTTTACTTTCGCGCTATTTTGTGCATCGCACTGTTTTGTGCATTTTATCACTTGCGCTGTTTTGCGCATCACACTGTTTTGTGCAGTTTATCACTCGCGCTATTTTGCGCATCGCACTGTTTTGTGCAGTTTATCATTCACGCTATTTTGTGCATCGCACTGTTTTGTGCAGTTTATCACTCACGCTATTTTGCGCATCTCACTATTTTGTGCAGTTTACTTTCGCACTATTTTGCACATCACACTGTTTTGTGCAGTTTACATTCGTGCTATTTTGCGCATCGCACTGTTTTGTGCAGTTTACACTCGCGCTATTTTGCACATCGCACTATTTTGTGCACCTTACTTGCATTGTGTATGCATTTTATCGCGCTATCTTGTGCACCTTACCTGCACTTGTTAGTGCATTGCATCGTTTGCACTATCTTGTGCACCTTACCTGCACTTGTTAGTGCATTACATCGCGCTATCTTGCACACCTTACCTGCACTTGTTAGTGCATTGCATTATTATGTATATTTCATAGCATTGTTATGCTTATTTTTCCCTCATTGTTATGTGTCACACTTAGGCTGCATGGTCATGCACCTCTTCACTTGCGTTGTCACGCACTTTCTACTCGCATTGCTAAGCATGTTGCTAACGATATTGTACCAGTTAAGTTTCTTTCTTTTACAGGCACGATATTATATGTACGATTCATTTGAGGCTGGCGCGACCAGACGAATCGGACAGGTATTGTATTCTCCAAGTGAAACGTAGCGAGAATTGAATAATTCTCTTACATCCTTTCTGTATGAAATGTAGTTAGATTTGTATATGCTTGCTTAAAACTGTTGCATGACTTGCTTCATTACAGCTTTCTTTCCATAATCATAAGTTATGTTCGGCTTTGTGCATGTCTTTTGCATTTTTGCCCCTGCCTGCGGGCACATCTCTTTGTTTATCTCGCCTGTTTGTCTAAGTCTTTAGCCTTGTCAAAAATAGGTTGTCTCTGGGCTTTGACATTCACTCCCGTCACTTATGACTTCCGACTTCTGTCAAAAAGGGGCAACTGTAGACATCCCATTTTTGACCAACCTTAAGACTCAGACATCATCAATTGAGCGCTCGGTGATGACACATGTTGTGCTCGTTCTGAGGTTACAGAGTCTCAGCTGAGAGCCTTGCCTCCGGACTTCAAGACTCTTTTGTGCTTTGCCTCGGTTTGCAAACCAGGTTCTGTTTTCTCTTCCCAAAGGAAGCAAGAGGTCTCATAGACCATCTCTCAGTAGCCGTAGGCTACTTTTCGTGGTTGTAGACCACTGTTCCCGTTTGGAGACCAGTTTTCGATTTTCGGAGCCGTCAGTCGTGCGCCTCGGTTCGGGACTGCTTAACTTTCTCCGTTTGCTCCGATTTTTGGCACACACCTTGTTTCCTCTCTCTAGAGGGACACTATGGCCTAGGAGACCACCTTTGTGGTCGCACGCCACTTTCGATGCTTAACAATCAGTTTTCAAGGGCCTCCGGCCGCGCGTTTTGGCCCCTGAACCCTCGTTTTGCATCTGTCTTGGTTCATTTTTGGCATGGACCCTATTTTCATTGTTTAGAAGGTGGTACAAGGATGGGAGACCACCTTTTCTTCTTGGAGACCACTTTTCCCCGCCGTCCGGTTTTTCTTGTCAGGTAACTGGTCTCCCTGACTTTTGAGCCACAATTACTGGTCTCCCACCATACCACTAGCTTGCTTTCACCTTGGAGACCACCCTAGGAGGCCACCGACCAGCTGACCGTTTTGAACCTGGTCGGCCGACCAGGGCAAGTGGTCGGCCGAACACCTGAACTGGTCGGCCAGCTCTCTACAGCTTTGTCTCATTAAGTTGCTTCTAGCTGTGCTAGCTGGGAGGCATTTGCTGTATCCTCCATACGGAGGATGTTTATTCTTGGTTTTTAGCTTCCAAGAGAAGCTTTGGCCTCTCTTCTCTATAAAAGAAGGGCCTCCCTTCCTTTGCAAGGGTTCAGAAGTTGCTGGAGCATACATATACATATCTCCTTCTATATCTCTCTCTTTTAGGGTTAATAGAGCCTTGTTCTTGGCCCTTCACACACCATCTCACAACCACACACTTCCACCATTGCTTGGAGGTCCTTGGAGCTTGTTTGCAGAGCTTGAGGACCTGGTTTCTTGGTCCAAAGCTTGCTGTCTTGCTGTGCTACAAGGGTAACACACACTAGTTCCCTCTTTTGGTCCTTATTTTGTTTCATATCTTAGCTCTATTTGCAAGCATATTTGGACTTTTTCATAAACTGAAAAAAGTTTTATTTTGACCTCCTCTTGAAGTTTGTTTAAGGTCATTTTTCTGGTGGGGGTCATTTACCCCCTTACATGCTTGTTTTCACCTTGTTTTGAGCCATGCATCTAGGCCTTTGAAGTGAGCTTTGTTTGGCCCTCTAGCCACTGAAATCCAGTGGATTTTCAATGGCTAGCATACTGTTTTGAGTCCCAAAATCAGAGAGGGGTGACCCTCTCACCCCTTGTCTTGTTTACTAGCATTGTTGGCCTAACAAAGAGGCCTATATTTACACACTTCTTGAGCATGTTTTAGGCCATTTTTTGTGAGTTTTAGGACCTGCATGACCTCTGTCCAAAGGTGGTTTTTCCATATTAAGTGTCCCTCGTGCATGTGTAAAGTAACCCTCTTCATGGCCTTTCAAAGGAGCCTATCATTCTTGCATGCACAGACCGTGTTTTAGTGGGTTTTTGGGGTTTATTTGGCATGTCATACCTCTGAATTTTTCTGGTTTGATAGCCTCTTTATTGCCTCACATACTTGTAGTGCAAATCCCCTTTACTAGCTTGTGTTGCATGCTATTTTGGTCCTTGATTCTAGCACTTTTTGGCCATACCTTAAATTGATTTTTTGCATGTGTTGGACTGCCTTAACTCTGTTTTTATTCCTCATGGTTGAATAATGCTTGCTATGCATGGTTGTAGTTCAATACCCTTGCCTAGCTTTGAGTTTTGGGGCCTATTGCATGCTTGTGCTGAGGTGTTTCCATGTTTTGGGGCCATTGTATATCATATTTCAGAGCTTATATGCATGCCATATTCCCATGTTTTTCACTCTTTAAATGCGTTTGAGAGTTGTGCATAAATGCCTCGTTTTTTGACCATTGCATAAGCTTCATTTCTATGCATGTTGAGCCATCATTTTAGGCCATTTTCCCACTGTCTTGGACCTAGCTAGGGTCTGTTTAGGGTCAGTTTTGTCATTTGTGCATTGCTTTTTGTACCTCTAGTGTAATCCGCTTCACTAGTTTCGGTATTCGGGCCATCTAGCATGCATTGTGTGACATATTTGCATGATTCGAGACCATGGTGCATCATGTTTCAGAGCTAGAAAATGTGTGTTTGTATGTCATGTTTCATCCTTTGCCATGCTTTGATAAAGTTGCATTTGGTGCCTTAGGATTGGTCCCTTGCATTGGACATGTTTGCATGAGTGTTCTTGCCTTTAATTTCACCATCATTGGCCACTGATTTAAGTGTGGCTGAGGCCCATTCATTTTAGTTTAAGTCCATCTTGCATTATGTATGCCATATCCATGTTGTCGCATGCTTGATCGCTGCATTGTGTATGCCTTGATTATGCCTTTGTGCATGCCCAGCGTCATGTGCATTGTATATGCCATATAGTTTTCATGTGCATTGTGTATGCCATCGATTATTTCATAGCATTGTGTATGCTAGTAGCATGTTTGCATATCATCATTTGCATGATTGCATCATTTAGTGGCATTATGTTTAAGTTGCATGTTAGAGTTGCATTCCTGCATGCCATGTATGTTGCATTGTGTTTGGAGTAAGGTTTAGCCCAAACGCGGGAAGAGAGGGATGTTTTGTACTCCAAGTGACGAAATGTGCCTCGATTCTCGGTCGCCGACACTCCGGATTACCCATGATGGAGTTTAAGCCTCATTGTGTTTATATGTGCATTCATTTTACATTGAGTCGTGCAATCCGACTCCTCAGCCATCATGTATCGAGATGCGTGGTTGATGGCACGAGGATTGAGGACTACACTTCCTAGAGCTTATGCAATGATGGCGAGAGTGGTCGGGCACACATATGTTGAAAATACCTTGCCTTCTCTCTCTCTTGCCTTTGTTGCAAAAAAAGTAGAAACCAGGAGGATGAACTGGTCGGCCGACCAGGTTTTCTGGCAGGCCGACCACCTTTTCTGGTCTTCACCACCAAGGGTGGTCGACAGGTGGTTTCCCTTGTTCATAGCTTGGTCGGCAGCCTTCCCACAGCTTCCCTGGATGGAGTTTCATCTCTCTGGAGCCTCGTGCAACTTTCTGAAATCAATTGCAAACAAGGGCGAGTCGAGGCATCGCGATGGATTTCCCAACAAGGTGACTCGAGCATGCATGCATCTTTTATCATTCAAGGCAGAGCTGAGGCAATCCATTTCATGTAGCTTGCATGCTAGTTTATTTGCTTCCTTAGTTTAATTTGTTAATTAATTAGGGTTGTGTAATAATTAGCTTTAATTCATTATTCATTCGGTTGTGTATTATTTATTCAGACCCTCCGAGGAGGGCAATGTTGTAATAAGTGTGCGTGTGTATGATGTAGGTCTTCCAACCCCACGTCTTTCTCCCTTTTATTTACCAGCTTATGATGGTTAGGTTTAGGGCACGTTTAAATTAGCATCCTTATGCTCGTATGTTTGCATCCATTCATCTGTTTTGCATGCACCGGGCTCGGCGCATCATGCTAACTGCATTGTATTTCAATTCCAAGTTGAATACATGTATCGATTGTTGCATCTCATATGCCATCTAAGAATAGCCGAGCCTATTGTAGTTACATTTTCGCATGTGTTGCATTAGGCATTCTTAGCATAGTTAGGATTCATGCATGATTTCTAATTAGCTTCTTTCTTTGGCTCGGAGTACTCGGTAAGTGTTTATGCTTTAGTATCCTTGCATGTGTGTAAGTGACTGCCATGATAGCATGCTTACCATGAGGCTATGTGCTTATGTGATATAACTGCCTGAATGCCTGTGGGTGAAGGTTGGGTTGCTTGAGTTGGAATAATTCGTCGAAACCCGTATTTTAGCTTACTTGCGAGTAGCAAATTTCAATCCATTTTTCAAAACAAACGGATATGCGATGCTTTATTCCAAATTAGGCAATCCAGTCTATACTTGTATGCTGTGTGCATCACATAGTAATTCTAGGCTAATAACCGGAATAAGAGCGCATAATGTTTTCAAAACTCGATATCATGGTTAGTAGAGGCCGATCTTTGATCGGACGAGCGAGGGTGCTCACGAAGTGACCTTCCCCAATCGTACCCAGGTTCCCGATGCGAGACAACTTTGGTGATGACGGACACGTGGCCTTAGGCACGAGTCAGGGTTTACTCAATTCCCCCAAAACAAAATATTTAGGTGGCGACTCTGTATCTGGCAAAGCAGTCCATGTTTGGCACTTCTTTCTAAAAATCTGTTTTTCAAAATGATTTGCCGGATTTGGACTCTTTGATGATTTACCAATCTCGCATTGCACTTTGTGAGATCAGATTAAGAACCGTGACATTTGAGTCCGAACTGTAGTGAGCCCAAATGAACAAAACGGGATTCCCTCCCGGGACGTTCGGGGACGTCTACAGTGGCCTTTGGTACGAGTTCCGGGTTTCCTAAATTTCTCAAAAATATTTAGGTGGCGATTCTATATTTGGCAAAACTATCCATTTTTGACATTTTGATTCAAAATTGATTTTTCAAAAGAATTGCCAGATTTAGACTCATTTGTATTTATCTATTTTACATTGCACTTGTGAAATCAGATTTAGAATCACGTGAGTCCGAACTGTAGGGCTATCGTATCCAAAAAGAGCACGAAAAGTCGAGCTACAGGAAAATATCTTGGTGTTTAGATGACAATTTTCACATGACATAATAAATTTTGTGTTAAGATGTGTGTAGATTTTTGGTAGTATGCTAACTATTTTTTTTTTTTTAATCCATATCTTAATCAAACTACCTTCACCGGCTAAATTTAATATAGATAGGTACAAATTTTAAAATTTAAATTATTTTTTAAAAGATCATCAATTAAGAAAATTTTAAAATATTATTATACTGATGAATGACTCAAATTTTTTTTTTTTTTAATTTTGAAAAGTTAAAATATTTGACTTAACTATTATATATATAGACTGTTTTAAAAGAGTTAAGATAAAATATCAATTATAATACTACCATATTGATTAAATTAACAATGTTAAGATTAAATGTCCAATATATTATCATATTGATTAAATGTCCAATAATTTCATGACATGTGTATTTTTGTATTTTTAAAATTGAAAAAAAAATATAGAGATACAACGTTTTTGCTCGTATAATAGTATAGATTTTAAATTAAATATGATAGATAAATCAGTACTTGAAAATTTGTAATTAGCATTTTGGATATCTCTTAATTTTTCCTTTTGAATTTTAAGAGAGAGAATAGATTTGGGTAAATCAGGAAAGAGATTATTTTGTCTTTCCTTCTAAAAAACATAAATTTGGAATCATTATTATTTTTTAATTATTGGTTTAATGAGTTAGTCAATATGTGTTTTTAAATTATTTTTTTAATTAAAAAAATTCACAAATTTTGTAATATCCTTGTTCTATAGTATGCTAATTGGTCCTTAACATGAATATGATTATGTGTTTAATATAATTTTGTGTGCCATTATGTGAAAATATATGATTTTGAATTTCTATCTGTTCACCGTAGAAATATCTATTTGATTGTCTGCTTTGGAAATTAAATTGAACGCCCTATCAGCCACAGAAACTGAAATTGATTACGCCATTGTGGTTGGCATGATTTTTAGAGCCTACGGTGAAATTTAATTGAAAATTGATTCGGATAAAATTAAATGGATTAAATTAATGGGGTAGCGCTCAATTATTTAAATATTAGGAATTTTGATTAGAGGAGCTTATTTAGTGGGCCACTTTCACCCAAATTCTCTCTTTAGCTTCATTTGACTGATTTTGAACTCAAGAGAAGAGAGAGAGAGCCGACCTTGAGAGAGAAAAGAGGCATCTTGGTGTATTTTTGCTTATGAATTGTGAATTGGGAAGGCTAGGTGCAAGGGTTGGTCATAAATTGTAAAGATTAAAGCTCCTTGGTGAGTAATTCATGAGTTCTAGTTGTAATTTTGTGGATTCAAGTTTGATTAATGGTCAAGAACATGAATTAGTTTGATTATAAGGGAATTGAGTTGTATTTGTTGAATTTAAAGTCAATAGATGCATGCATGTAGGACATTACTATGAATTTCCATGTTTGGGCATAAAGTATGTAATCCATGTTGAGTTTTGATTAATGACCATGTATTTGATAATCTCTTCACCAATTAAGTTGAGGATATTGTGTATATTTCACATGCAAGTGCAAATCATGGGAGTTTGAGTCTTGCATGTTTGAATCTAGTGTGTTGGTGATGAGTTTGAGTTAATTTGAGACATGCATGTGATTAAATTGTGAAATTAAGTTTCATTGTGTTGTAATTTGGTGTTTATACCATGTTAGAATATGTATATGTGAAGTTTGAGCCAAAATCATGCATTTGGAACCTTTGAACATCAAATTGAAGCTCAAGAACATGTTCTGGATTTTCCAGAATTTTGATGTCCGCTCGAGCGGGGAAACCGCCGCTCGAGCGTGAAATTCGTGTTCCCAGTATTTTCTACAGACATGGTGTCCGCTCGACCGGGGAAGTTCACGCTCGAGCGGGGAGCCATATAGAGAGGCCTTCTGCTTGAGCGCCAGAGTTCGTGATCGAGCGTAAATTTGACATATCCAGTACTTTTGCAGACCTCGTAGGTCTGCTCAAGCGGGGACCCTGTTTTCTAAAATTTCGAAAAGACAATTTGTGTTTCATTTTCTGTTCTCTTTCACTTCCAAGCACTCTTAGGCATGCATTGAGCATTGTAAATGAGTAAAAGAGATAAGAATGAAGTCTAAAGAGAAAAATGTGAATTTAGAACGGATCGAATTGTTTGTGACCCTTTTGTGTTCATAGAATGTGTAGGGTCGAGCTCCAGGGCAAACCAACCAACCGATCACTGTGAGTAAAATCTTAACAGAGATATCTGAAATATGTTGTTGTCCAATTGCTTACTTCTGTGTAAGTTTTATAAGTTCATTGATTCGATTGGAGGACAATGTTTGCTATACCGAAGGAGTGGGCCAGAGGCCAGTCTGATTCGAATAATAGAATGAATGGGCCAGAGGCCATTTTGACACGAATGGATGGGCCAGAGGCCGTTTTGACACGAATGAATGGGCCAGAGGCCGTTTTGACATGAATAAATGGGCCGGAGGCCGTTTTAACATGAATGAATGGGCCGGAGGCCGTTTCGACATGAACAAATGAATGGGCCAAAGGCGATTTTGTTATCTGAATAGGCCAAAGGCCGTTTTGACACAAATGAAAGTTTGAATGGGCCAAAGGCCAATTTGTTTGGAACCGCAGTCACTTGACCTAAATTGTGTATATATGTTAAATAGAAATATGAATTGGGCCTAAGGCCGTTTGAAGCATGTTGTTCTATATATCGTCTGTATAGCTTTTTTAATTGATATTATTCACTAGGCTCTCGCTCACGCTCATTCATGTGTTTGTAGGTGAGCCAAGAGAAGTCCAAACCCAGCCCAGTGAAGTCTATGTGGAACAACAAAGGTTTGGGGAGAGTCAGCCCTTGTGTCTCACACACGAGACCCCTATTTGCCCTTTTGTTATGTATTTATATTCTGTCATGTTGGCAAAGGCTTTGCATCTGTTGTATATAGTCGTGATGGGTTGACTTAGACTTATATGATCTTGTATGTACAGAACTTTATGTAGTACATATTTTGTTGTGAGCTATTAATATGCATATGTATGGTTTGTTATGATGTGCCATGTAAGTACAGCTCTATGGACAAAGTTTTAAACTGCTTTTGTTTGGCCCCCATTAACTCTATTAACATACATTTGGTTTGGTTTGAGGCCGTAGGAAATCTCATGATCACTGGCCGGTTATGTCCTCAACCCACGGGGGCGAGTTCGAGTCATGACAAATTTAATTAGAAGTGTTGTAGTTTTCATAATGTACGGAAAGTTTCTTTTGTTTAATATATAGAACAAATATATAAATAGATAGATACATAGAGATATAGTTTTGGAAGAAAATTTAAAAATTTTACTATACTTGATAGGTAAAGATTAATGTATGAAATGTGGAATATTTATTAATTTTGTAATAAATACATTTTAGATTTTACGACAATTGTATACTTAGGGAATAAAAAACAAAAAAAAAAAAAAAAAAAAAAAAAAAAAAAAAAAAATTGCTCGACTTGATGTGCAAAGATTAGTATTTTTTTTAATAGTAAGGTTAGTGTAAGACATATGAAATATTTATTAATTTTGCAATATGTAAATTTTTTATTTCCCAGCATAAATTTATTATCTATTTTTCATTTATAACTCTAGATTATGTTTGAAAATTTTAAAATATTTTCATATAAGTGACATGACGTATATGTACTAATACTAATTTTAAAAACCTTAAAAATCTAATTTATCAAATCTAAAAAAATAAATCTCATTTACTTTCCTTTCATAAATTTAAGCTAATTAAAATATCAACAATGTTAGGTATTCCGAAAAAAAATAACTCAAATGACTCAAAACACTCAAAACGACGTCGTTTTGAGTGTAAAATAACGTCGTTTTGACACATTCGAGCTATTTGAGTCACAAAAATTCAAGCCACCAAACATTTTCCTTAAAATATATTGTCTTGAAAATCCAACAACTAATAACATTGCAACATGTGCATTTTTATAAATAAAAAATTCAATATTATGAAAAATAAGAATTGAAACTTTGAAGCTCAAACATCCCCATAATGTTTTTTTGCTTATATCATAATATATATCTTTCTGCAAATCTATTAACATTATTGGTTGTTAATTGGTCTGCGTGGGTTTTTATGAGTATATTTGTCAGTTAAGACCGTAAACGCAATACCAACAACCAAATTATAAGAGGGAAAAAATAAATAATTAAACAAAGCTACACTGCTAAAGATTAAATAATCTTTCTTTTTCTTTTTTTTTTTCTTTTTTTGTGGTATTAATAATAGAGCTTTCACGAGTATTAATGGGTAATTGTATCTTCGGAACCATTTAACTATTATATAAAAGGGACTGAAAACCAAAGTTACTTTAAACAAAGTTACTTTTTAATTTTTAATCTATTTTGAGTTATATTATCTTTCATATTTTTTTCTTAAAAAAAAGAATAAAATTAAAAAGACAATTTTTAACCATTTTATCAAAACACTCCTATGCCATATTGGGCTTCTACCACATTAAAGAGCATCTCGGAGTATGAACAAATTAGACTGTTCATGGCCCAAATGTATTTGGTGAACAAAATCTTGGGCTTGCCGTGCTAGATCATGGACATAATAGACAATTTATGCAACCTTTCATGCCATAGGGGATTTTATTAACTTCATGTCAAATAAAAAGGTTACAATATTTAAATAGGAAAAAAAAACAAACTCCTTTTTTAAACGTTCACAATCCAAGGGGGAATGGAAGAGAATGAGAATGAAAGCAATTTTAGGCAAGGCCTTGATAATTAAAAATTAAAAATATTTTGTCAAGGTATAATACAGTAACAAGTAAGAGGACTCCCAGGAACTGGTGGAATGCATTTACCACCCTTTGGAAAGCCTGTGCTAATGCAATGTTTGTTGCAATCTGGAAAATTTGAGCATGGTCCCTGGTATAACAGCGTATCTGCTTCACCTATCACAACAAAAAAAATAAAAAATAATAAGAGAGAGAGAGAGAGAGAAATATATATTTATTATTGTATTTTTTTATAAACTTTATGATTGGATACATAGAAGAGAAAAGAGAACACCTTATCATATTTTGTTTGGTTAAACTACATAAAAGAAAACAAAAACAAAAAAATATATATATTTCGTGTTGTTTTACCCAAATAAATTTTAATTGGTATCAATTTTTATTTCTTCTAGTTTTGTTATTACGAAAAATTAGTAATTTGTTGATTTCTGTTCTCTCTTGTTTTCTCTACTTTTGAGATATTCAAAATGAAGATAATAAGAGAAATTTTATTTCTTTTCCATTTCACACAATTTTTTCCTTTTTACTAATCCAAACAAATGATATGAATAAAAGAAATATATTTCTTTTATTTTCTTTTGAAATCACCCATTTTAAACAAGTTGTTAACATGTGTGTCCTTCAGGCAAACATAAAAAAACAAATATTATTTTTATATATACACATACATATACGGACAGAAACACACTTATCAAGAATTAAAAGAGAAATGATATACCAGAAGTTGAAAGGAGAGCAATGCAAAGAAACCCAACAAAGAGGACGCTATTGGTGATGGAGGAGACCTTGCCCATGTTTTTCTTTTTTGGTGATGTTTCTTGTTTGTGGTCTTTCGCTATATGTGAATGAGTAATCTTATGGCCAATTTATAGTAGTTGGATTCTTTGTGTTGGCCCTAAAAAATTACATATATCTCTGGGGATAAATAGATATTAAAGAACCGGATTTTCAATTGATATATATATATATATATATATATTAATTTTTTTACCAAATATGCATATGAGTATGAAATCCACACTTGTATTTGGTATAAGTTTTGATTAAATATTTTAGGTCTCTAAGCATTTTTGGACGTTAAAAGACTACCATAGTGTACACTACATACCATACATAGGTCATGGGACCTACACCAATTTGGTAAAAAAAAAATAATAAAATTGTGTATCCCATTACTATTGTGATAGAGACCCCACACATACATGACTCCCACAACCCTCACTCTCATCCCAATCACTCATAATATGGAGTCCACATATACATGGGTGGACTCCACACACACATCAAGGGTTAAGATCAAATTGGAGTCATAAAACTCCTAAAAAAGGAGTCCCAATCCCACTCTCATCACAACTACTCATAATATGAGGTCCACACATACATGAGTTGACTCCACACACACATCAAAGGCCAAGATCTAATTAGGGGTCATGAAACCCCTAAAAAAGGGGTTCCAAACATTTCTGTACTACTTCTGTTGTGATAGAAATCCTCACACATACATGACCCTACAACCCCTACTCTCATTCTAACCACTCATAATGTGGGGTCCACTCATACATGAGTGAATCCCACACACATATTAAGGGCCAAAATCAAATTGGCGGTCATGAAACTCCCAAAAAAGGGTTCCCAAACATTTTTGTACTACTTCTATTGTGATAGAGACCCCTACACATGAATGACTCCCACAACCCCTACTATCATCCCAACTACTCATAGATGACATGCAGTGTAGATTATGGTAATTTTTTAATGTTCAAAAATGCCGAGACTTAAATGTTAGAGATTTTGGTCTCTAGCATTTTTAGATATTAAGGTTACGTTTGGCCGATAAGATTGGATGAGATTATTAGTGAGAGAATGGTTATTAAAGAGATTATTAATATAGGAATTATTTGTGAGGAGATTAAGTAAAAGTGTATTTATTTTGATAATAGTACGGGCGATGGTTAATGATGTGATTATTAAATTATTTTTATATAAAATAAATAAAAAATTATTTATATATTAAAAAAAACTAAAACAAATATTAAAAAAAATTGACGCACTTGGTAAAAAAAATAAAATTAAAAAAATAAAAAATTTATATAAAGTAGACTTAATCCACTCACTATGTGCCTAATTCTACCAAAAATTCAGCCAAGCTAATCCCTACTAAGGAGGATTACTGAGCCCCTTAAATTATTAATTCCTCCTCCTAAATCATCACCAAACATGCTATAGGTAAAATATATAAAATTTTACTATTTTTTTACCAAATCGGTAAGTTCCCACAACACGGTTGTGAGGCCCACCACACCCAAATGAGCGTCTTAGTAAATATTTTAATAAAATATTTAAAATTTCTAATATTTTTGGATATTAAGATTATCATAATTTACAACACATACCATGGAGGTAGTTAATACAAATAATTAATTTGTATACAGGTGGGATAATTGTATTGGGATTTAAGATCAAATGTCAATTAACTGATATTAATTATAAAAATATCTTTTTGAGGGCATTGTTATGCAAGTCTAAAAATCATATCTAATTTTCAAGTTTAATGATGTATTAATCAATTAAGGCTTTATTTGGGAAGCCTTGGTTGGGGCATTTTTGACTATTTTAGGCACAAAAAATAAAATAGTCTTTTTAACTCAATAAGACAAAACATCGCATATAATTCATAATCATTATTTCTTTCACAAAAAAGTCAAAAAAGCCAAAAGCTCTTCCCAAATTAGACTTTTTAGCCCCAAGCTAAAATAGCCAAAAAAACTAAAAAACCAAAAAGCCAACCCACTTTCGAAACAAATCCTAAGATAGGTAACACGCTCACTCATAGGGGTGTTCGTGGTTCGGTTACAGCCAGAGAACCTTCAATTCGCTATCCGTCCGCCAGATTGACGGTTGGATGTGAATTGGTTTGACAGTTTAAATTTTTACAAATTTTGAGTATAATATAACAACTTGTCAATATTTTTTTTGAATAACACTTCAACTTAACATAACTAAAATATTATCAAATAAATTGTCAAATACTAATAATAAATACATATAAGAAAATTATGTATTATCAAAACTATTTCATTACTTTTTTTATTCAAAAACTATTTACTTTGATTTTTTTTTTTAAATGACAAATTTAAACCTTGTATTTTTCACACAAAAATACAAAATATCAACACTTACCATTTGATAAAATGATTTCCAAATTAAAAACAAATTAAAAACACAACAGAATATCTAAACTTTTTTTCATTTGAAAACACAAATAGAATATTTAAACAAATTGAAAACACAAAATCTTACAAATTCCTAAGGGTAGTCGCAGTTTGCGGTTCGGTTGCAGCCAAAGAAATCTCAAATCCGTCATCCATCAAAAAATAGGCGGATTGAAAAAAATTAATCCGCAACCGTCTACTCGTCATCACACATCCGTCCAAAATGCAACGAATCAACTCAATTCGGTTTGGTCGATTTTGGCAAATCGGAATATCCGCTGGTCACCCTACCCACTCATATCTTTTCAATCATCAACCAATCATATCACTTATACATCATTGGATCTAGAAAATGAGTTTAGAAAGTGGACTTGTATATCATTTTCCTTTAGAGTGAATTACACTAACAGTCTCTGTAGTTTGAGATTTGTGTCACTTTAGTCTCTGACCTTTCAATTGTGACATATTTAATCCTAAATTCCAAATCTCATTTCAAATAAGAACAATTGAAGATACAGTGTCACGACTCGCTTCACATACCCAAGGGTTAAATATCGTGATGGCCAATAATTGAAGTTACCCCTGGCCAATTCTTAAACAAATTACTAAACGCGAGCGGGAAAAAAAATATTTAAGTGATGGTACCAAAATAATCATTGAAGCTTCTATTTAATTAAATTGTTAGAGTTGAACTATGTTTACAAAGTGCTTTGTGCTTACCTCATGCACTGGCCCTGACCCTGACATGTCATCTGAAAGTGGTAAACAATTATAAGCACATGGCAGAGTGAGAAATATTATACCAAGAGCATAAGGGCATAAAATTCACCCTGGATAATTATTAGCTAAATAAAGCTTGATATTAAAATATAGAGTATATAATACATAGATCATTTGACATATTATACAGAAATCATATAAACAAAATAATCATAACCACGGTACAGAACGGAACAAAACTGATGTATAGACTCAAGAGGTGGCTCATACAAACTCTAAAGGGTGGCTCCTATCATAGTGTAGCACTTAGTTCCGTACAGTACTTTGCACCACATCAGAAATCATAACCACGGTACAGAACAGAACAGATATATGGACTCTAGAGATGGCTCGTACGAACTCTAGACGTGGCTTCCACAATAATGTAGCACTTATTTTCACACAGAACTTTGCTCCATACCAGAAATTAGAGTGTTAGTGGATTCATGACAGACAGAGAGTCACAACGTAACTAATCAGAGAACCAATGGTTATTTAAGTTTCCCAAGGCATGAGACCTCTGTGGTGGTACTTATAAAATAATTACTCAAAACACAGTTTAATAAACCGTTATATCTATGGGTTTTCCTTATTATAGAAAATAAGATTCATAAATTAAAAATGTTAATATAATTTATAAAACATAAATTGTGTAAAATAAATTATGGTAACTCAAAATATACATAAAATATATGATGGTGACTTAAAATATAATATAATTTACCTTAAGATTAATTTCAACTTTACCTTTTGTTCACTGCAATACACTAGATGCTCCAAATTAAACTCAAAGTTTTATATATAAAACTTGGAAGAGAGAGAGAGAGAGAGTTTGGTGATGATGATGATATTGATAGATAGGTATTTATATAGTATTGGAGGCGTGGGCGGCAAACAGTCTTGGGGGCATGTATCGTTTGTTGTATAAAAAAGATTGTATTTTAGTGCATTTTGATTTAGGAAAAATATAAAGAAAATATAATAAAAATATCATAATATTTAGAAAATATTTTTGAATGATAATATAATGTTAAAATTTTTGTTTTTGAAATCATTTATAATTAATTAATATTAACATAAAATTTAAAGAACAACTTAAATTTTTGGATTGTTACGTACAGTTTCTCCATTATAAGGGCAAAGAAGTTAATTTGAGAAAATATAAACTAGTTTGATAAAAATAAATGTCAAAAAAATATTTTGAATTTTTACAATTATTTTTACCCATTAAAGATAAAATTATATAAAAATGATAAATCTTTTAAATTTATATGTTTTATCAAATTAATTTTTAATATGTGTTTAGATGATGATCATGTAATGAGTGGTTATTTTTATTGATATTTTTGATTAGTTATCATGTAATAGATGGTTGTATTTGCTGTTAACAAATATTTTTAAATGATTATTATATAATAGATGCTTAATAGACTTTTAATGTGCAATCGATATGTTTAATATATAAAATGTTTTTAGTTTTGAATTTTTTGATTTCATGAATTGGTTTAATAATGACATCAAAGTTGTCTCTATGTTTGACTTTTGAAAAAATAAATACTAATTTAACGAAAATAAATATCAAAAAAAATTATTTTAAAAAATTATTTATATTCTCCCAAAAGATAAAATTATATAAAAATGATATATGTTTAATTTTTTTCACTAATTTAATTTTTAGTTTCCTAGAATTTTTTTTTAAAAATAGATTATAAAAACTAAACCAAATATAACTTTGCAAACAAGAAAGTTTCAATATTATTCATTAAAAAAAGACCATTATATTTTAAACTACATTTAAGTTAATTAACACAAAATAAGTTATATGACGACTTTATCCTTAAAATAGACCATTTGCACAAAAAAAATATTTGATTATCATTATTTGAAACAAAATTTAAAATTCAAAATCAAATATATCACAATTAAAAAATTAATAATTAAAATGATACATATTTCAAATTATAAGATTTGTGAGATAATTCCGCCGTTCCTTGACATAAATTTTGTAAAATTGTCCTTTACAAGACAAAAGTTAGGTCGACATTCAGGCCAGAGGGCATATGGATTCAGTTTCGAAACTTGAAAGAGTCATGTTATTAAAATAGTGGGCCTTTGAAATTGGTATAATTATTCGGTCCATCATTTATTTTCCTTCGTGTTGTCATTCTATTGGGCCCATTTTTGTTTCATATATAAAGAATCAAAAGTGATAAAGGCCTCAAAAATTCTACCAAAAGTTTTACCAAATATCTCACATGGGTGTGAGACCTACATGGGACCCATGTGAGACCTACATGGGACCCACATTGTGTGGGTCCCACACTCATATGAGATATTTGATAAAACTTTTGACAGAATATTTAGAATCTCTAGTATTACTCATAAATGTAGTAATAATTATGGATGCAAAAAATCAAATAATAAATAATATATATACCTGCAATTATATTAGCATTATTGGTTGTTAATTGGTATGCGTGGACTTTTATGAGTATATTTGTCAGTTAGACTGTAAGCCCAATACCGACAACCAAATTATAAAAAAAAATTAAATAATTTAACAAACCTTTGGGCTTCTACGAGATTAAAGAGCATCTCGGAGCATGAACAAATACACTATTAATGGGCTGAAAACTTCACTTTTCAAGGATTTCTGGCCCAAATGTGTTAGGTGAACAAAAATCTTGGCCCTGCCGTGCTAGATCGTGGTGATGAGATAAGGCATAATAGACAACTTATGCAACTTTACATGCCATAGAGATTTTTATTAATTGCATGTCAAATAAAAAGGTTACAATATTTAAAAAGGGAGAAAAAAAAATACTCTTTTAATAAAGGGTCACAATTGAAAGGGGATGGGAGAGAATGAGAATGAAAGTAAATTTAGGCAAGGCCTTGGTAATTAAAAAGTGGAGGGTGGGTGAGGTCCATTACAGCAACAAGTAAAAAGACTCCCAGGACTTTGTGTACCGCATTGGCCACCTTTTGGAAAGCCTAAGATCATGCACCATCTGTTGCAGTCTGGATAATTATCACATTTTTCCTTTAGGCATACCAGTGCATTTTCTTCACCTGAGACACCTGTCACAACAAAAACAGAAATAAATAATTGCCTTAGTTAGGAAAGAGATAGAGAGAGAGGGGGAAAAAATGTATTTATTATGGTGTTTTCTTTACTTTTTGATTGGATAAATAAGAGAAAATATAACATTTTCTCTTATCTTGAATGGTTAAACTACGTTCCTTTGGAGATATTCTTATAAAATTGCAACCATACAGAGAAGATTGATTAAACAAAAAAATATATATATAAAATGAAGATTGTAAGAGAAATTTTATTTCTTTTTCATTTCACACATTTTTTTTCTTTTTACTAATCCAAACAAATGATATGAATAAAAGAAATATATTTCTTTTACTTTCTTTTGAAATCACCCATTTTAAACAAGTTGTTAACATGTGTGTCCTTGAGGCAAACATAAAAAAAAAAAATATTTTTATATATACACATACATATACGGACAGAAACACACTGATCAAGAATTAAAAGAGAAATGATATACCAGAAGTTGAAAGGAGAGCAATGCAAAGAAACCCAACAAAGAGGATGCTACTGGTGATGGAGGAGACCTTGCCCATGTTTTTCTTTTTTGGTGATGTTTCTTGTTTGTGGTCTTTGGCTATATGTGAATGAGTAATCTTATGGTTTTTATCCAATTTATAGTAGTTGAATCCTTTGTTTTGGCCCTAAAAAATTACATATATCTTTGGGGAGTAAATAGATATTAAAGAACCGGATTTTCAAAATATATATATATATATATATATTAATTTTTTTACCAAATATGTATATGGGTATGGAATCCACACTTATCTGAGTATTTGGTATAAGTTTTGATTAAATATTTTAGGTCTCTAGCATTTTTGGACATTAAAAGATTATCATAGTGTACACTACATACTGTTAGGATCAAACACACCCAGAAAAATTATCTCACACACACAGAGAACATAATATTTACGTGGTTCGGCCAAATGCCTACATCCACTGACAGAAATGAGAATTTTTCACTAAAATGGAGCAAAATACAAATACAGAGGAGGAGATGAAACCCACTCAACTCATAGCTCTCACTCTCCAATTTCTGATACAATACATCCTCTCCCTCCTGTCTCTATTTATACACAAAGAGTGGAAGAGAGAGATACACCAACCCACCAAAAAATTTCAACCCTCTTTAATAGTGAATGGTAAAAATCAACAGAGGCAACAGCGGGAAGGGAAGGGAGAGCAGATGCCCAGCTCAGACTTTCACTTCTCTTGAGGTGGAAGTCTTACTACGCCATCTTCTTTGATGCATGGTGTTTGCATGCATGTGGGTTGGAACAACAATTCTCCCCCTCCATACCCACATGCATGACTGACTTCTCACTTGAAGTCCATCCCGGCAATGTCTCTGCAAATTTCGAGTTTGTCTCTTGAGACCACCTTTGTAAGCATGTCAGCTGGATTCTTATCTGTGTGGATCTTGATTAGTTCCAATAACTGCTTGTCCATCACTTCACGTATCCAATGATACCGAACATCAATGTGCTTTGTGCGAGAATGGTACATTGAATTCTTGCTCAAGTCTATGGCACTCTGGCTATCACAATGTACCGTAAACTTTTCTTGCTTTAATCCCAACTCTAGGAGAAACCGTTTCAACCACAACATTTCTTTCCCGGCTTCCGCTGCGGCAATATACTCTGCCTCGGTTGTGGATAAAGCAACACACTTCTACAGCTTGGACTGCCAAGACACAGCTCCCCCTGCGAAAGTGAACAGAAATCCTAATGTAGATTTCCTACCATCAAGATCGCCTACCATATCTGAATCAGTATAGCCTTCCAAGACTGGTTTAGCATCTCTAAAGCACAAACACATTTTTGCTGTACCCTTGAGGTACCTCAGAATCCACTTGACTGCTTCCCAATGCTCTTTTCCTGGATTGGAAAGGAATCTGCTTACAACTCCAACAGCATGAGCAATATCTGGTCGGGTGGACACCATTGCATACATCAAACTCCCTACAACGGACGAGTAGGGAATCGCCTCCATCTCTTGTTTTTCCTTCATAGAGGAGGGACAAGAATTCTTGCTCAGCTTGAAATGATTAGCCAGCGGAGTACTAACTGGCTTGGCATCTTTCATGTTGAACTTCTCAATCACTCGTTCAACGTACTTCTCCTGTGACAGCCACAACTTCTTGGCTTTCCTATCACACACAATTTTCATGCCCAAAATTTGCTGTGCAGGGCCTAGGTCCTTCATATCAAAGGACTATGATAACTCCTTCTTCAGTGATCTGATTGTTGTGGCATCTTGTCCAACGATCAACATGTCATCAACATAGAGCAGAAGTATGATAAAGTTTCCACCGGGAAATTTCCTGACATAAACACACTGGTCTGTAGCAGTTCTCTTGTACTCATGACCTACCATGAATGAGTCAAACTTCTTGTACCACTGTCTCGGCGCTTGTTTGAGGCCGTAGAGACTCTTCTTCAATCTGCAGACTAAGTTTTCTTTCCCTTTGACTTCAAAACCTTCTGGCTGCTCCATGTAAATTTCTTCCTTCAGATCACCATGGAGAAATGCTGTCTTCACATCCATTTGTTCAAGTTCCAAATTCAAACTAGCTGCTAGTCCCAAAACTACTCGAATGGATGTCATTTTCACAACTGGCGAGAAGATTTCATCAAAATCAATACCTTTCTTCTGCCCAAAACCTTTGACAACCAATCGAGCCTTATACTTGACTAGCTTTCCGCTGCCATCTTTCTTCAACTTGAACACCCATTTGTTCTACAATGCTTTTCGACCCTGGGGAAGTTTCACCAAATCATAAGTCTGATTCTTCTGCAAGGATTGCATCTCTTCTTGCATAGCTTGCTGCCAGCTACTCTTCTCCTTATGATTTTGAGCTTATTGAAAACTTTCTGGCTCCCCCTCATCGGTAAGCAAAATATACTCAGAAGTAGGGTATTTGGTTGACGGCTTAAACTTTCTTGTTGATCTTCGTAACTGTGGACCAACAGTCTCTGGTAGAGGGGGTTGTGGCTCCCCCTGCTCAACACCCTGTGCTTCTGGATCTTCTTCTTCTAGAAATCCATCATGCAACTCTATATCATTGACTGCATGCTGCGGTAACTCTTCTTCATCAGTGGCATGCTGTGATGGTGCAGGGTTTGGAATAATATCTGAAATATCATCAACTTTGGGTTTGGCTGGTTGCCCAAAGTCTTCTAAGGTCTGGCCTTCTTGAAACACCACATCTCGGCTTCGAATGACCTTCTTGTTTTTTGGATCCCACAATCTGTATCCAAATTCTTCATCTCCATAGCCAATAAAGATGCATGGAGTGGCTTTGTCATCCAGCTTTTGTCTATGCTCCTTGGATACATGTGCAAATGCTTTGCACCCAAACACTCTCAAGTGAGAGTAAGAGATCTCCCTTCCAGACCATACTTCTTCTGGAATCTGAAAATTCAGTGGAACTGATGGCGATCTGTTGATCAAATAGCAAGCAACACGAACAGCTTCTCCCCAAAATGGCTTTGGTAGCTTTGCCATTTTGAGCATACATCTGACCTTCTCCACAATGGTTCGGTTCATTCTCTCGGCTACACCATTGTGTTGTGGGGTTCCAGGAACAGTCTTCTCATGCCGGATGCCGTGAGTAGCACAGTAGGCTTCAAATTCCTTTGACGTGTATTCGCCTCCATTGTCTGTTCGGAGACACTTCAGCTTCTTTCCGGTCTCCCTTTCCACCATAACATGGAATGTCTGAAAATGCTAGAACACCTCAGCTTTGGTCTTTAAGACATAAACCCATACCTTCCGTGATGCATCATCAATGAACGTCAGAAAGTATTTTCTACCACCCAAAGATTCCACTTCTATGGGACCGCAAACATCAAAGTATACTCTGCTCAATAACTCTGATTGTCTTCTGGATGATGAATGGAAAGCGACTCTATGATGCTTCCCAAACAAGCAGTTGTCACAAGGATTTAATTTTGCATCTTTGGCAAAGGGAATAAGTGACTTCTTTGCCAAAATCTGCAACCCTTTCTCACTCATGTAACCCAGCCTTTTGTGCCACAAATTTGGTGATGCCTCATCTTCTGCTGCATTGAGGCTATCTGAATTCACCTCCACATGAGTCTTGTATAGTGTGCCAATTGCCTGTCCTTTGGCTACCACGAGAGATCCCTTTTTCAACTTCCATATGCCTTTGTCGTAGTAGTTCTCATAGCCTTGTCGATCTAAGGCTATCCCTGAGATAAGATTCAGGCGTAAATCGGGAACATGCCTGACATTTTTCAACACCATCGTGCACCCAACTTTGGTTTGGATGCGAACATCACCAATTCCCACAATCTTCGAAAAACTGGAGTTACCCATCTTCACTGTACCAAAATCTCTAGCTTGGTACGTACTGAAGAACTCCTTCTAGGATGTAGCGTGGTAGGAAGCTACTGTATCTACCACCCACTCGGTGTCGTTGTCTGACATATGGAGGCATTCTTCTTCTTCAACAGAGAATAATGCAATATCCTCTGAGACAGTAACTACAGTGTTCCCATCTTCGGTCTTTGGCTGTCTATTGCCTTGTTTTTGTTCTCCCTTCAAGGCATAGCAATACTTCTTTATGTGACCCTCCTGGCCACAATGGTAACATTTGAACCTTGGCCGGCTCGTACCTTCTTTGGATTTCCCTCTGTCTTGAGATCTTCCTCTGCTGCGTCCTCTACTTTTGCTTCTTCCCATGTCCCTGCCTCTGCCTCTACCTCTGCTTTTATTTTCTGTGACGAGGGCATGGGATTGATCTCCACCCATTTCTTTCTTTCTTGCCTCTTTACTAAATAAAGCATCTGTAACCATGCTCATGGTCAGTTTCCCTTCTGGGGCAGAGTTGCTGAGGGACACCACCAATGTCTCCCAACTGTCTGGCAAAGAACTGAGCAGCAATAGGGCCTGCATCTCATCATCTAACTCCATTTTGACAGTTGCTAGTTGGTTCACCAGATTTTGAAACTCATTGGTGTGTTCAGCAACAGAGATACCACCTTTCAACTTCAAATTCACAAGTCTTCTCATCAGGAGGGCTTTGTTCCAAGCAGTCTTCGACTGGTACATGCCTTCTAACTTTGTCCAGAGAGCATAGGCATCAGTCTCCTGGGCGACATGGTGAAAGACACTGTGATCAATCCATTGTCTGATCTGGCCAATGGTCTTTCAGTTCTTCCGCTTCCAGCCTTCGTCTTTTTCCGTTGGTGGTTTAACTCTATTAAGCTCAATGGGGTCAAACAAATCTCGGCAGTACAAGACATCTTCCATTCTGGGCTTCCAAATGGCATAATTGGAAGCATTTAACTTTATCATGGAACCTAAAATCGACGTTGATTCCTCCATTAGACTTCGCCGTTGAGTCCGGACTGATCAAATTACGCGGAAAAGCACTTCGGATTCCCAAAAGAAAGACTGTAAATTTTTGAAAGCTAATTTAAAAAATCTGACCGTACGGATGTGTTCGGAATATTCTAAATAGTTGGAAAGCACTATTGGATCACCCAAATCGGACCTCAAATGGCTTAGATCAAGCCAAAACAGATTGAATGGTTCAGATCGGCAGAATCTGGTGCGGCTGAGAAGCACCAGATTATTTCTCCGATTCGGCTGGCGTCGAGCTGACGTCAGCGGTTCAGTCAATGGCTCGGTCAGCGGCTTTGGCTTCGTCTCGACTCGGCTTCGATCGGCTTGGTCAGCGGCTGGAAGGCTTGGTCAACGGCTCAGATTCGGCTCGGCTTGGCTCGGCTGAAGGCTCGGCTTGGCTGATGACGTCGGCTGGCGCGTGCGCGTGCGGCGCGTGTATGCGCGTGAAATCACACTTCTTCTTCCTCTAGAAGCGCGTGAGGCGCGTGTGAGAGTGGGGGCGCGTGGGAACGGCGTCACAAAGCGCGTGTGGCGCGTGTGTGGCCGTCCGATCTTCGTTTTCGACGAGGTTTCACCTCTGTGCTCGTCTCTTCAAGGGCTTTAACTTCGTCTGATCAAAAGTGGATTTCAACCACTTTGGTTTCTGGGCATTTCGGAAAAATGCACTTTGTTTTTCCAAAAAACACTCAACCTACTCTGATACCACTTTGTTTGGATCAAACACATCCAGAAAAATTATCTCACACACAGAGAACACAATATTTACGTGGTTCAGCCCAATGCCTACATCCACGGACAGAAATGAGAATTTTTCACTAAAATGGAGCAAAATACAAATACAGAAAAGGAGATGAAACTCACTCAACTCACAGCTCTCACTCTCCAATTTCTGATACAATACATCCTCTCCCTCCTGTCTCTATTTATACACAAAGAGTGGAAGAGAGAGATACACCAACCCATCAAAAAATTTCAACCCTCTTTAATGGTGAATGGTAAAAATCAACAGAGGCAACAACGGGAAGGAAAGGGAGAGCAGATGCCCAGCTCAGACTTTCACTTCTCTTGAGGTGGAAGTCTTACTACGCCATCTTCTTTGATGCATGGTTTTGCATGCATGTGGGTTAGAACAACACATACCATATATGGGTCCCACATCCATGGGACCTATACCAATTTGGTAAAAAAAAAAAAAAAAATTTGTGTATCCCATTACGATTATGATAGAGACTCCACACATACATGACCCCCACAACCCTACTTTCATTCCAATCACTCATAATGTGGAATCCACAAATACATGGGTAGACCCCACACACATATCAAGGGTTAAGATCAAATCGGGGTCATGAAACCCCTAAAAAAGGGAGTCTCAACCCCACTCTCATCCCAATTGCTCATAATATGGGGTCCACACATACATAAGAAGACCCCATACACACATCAAAGGCCAAGATTTAATTGGGGGTCATGAAACCCCTAAAAAAGAGGTCCCAAACATTTCTGTACTGCTTCTATTGTGATAGAAACCCTCACACATAGATGACCCCACAATCCCCACTCTCATCCTAACCACTCATAATGTGGGGTCAACTCATACATGAGTGAACCCCACACACATATTAAGGGCCAAGATTAAATTGGGGTTCATGAAACCCCCAAAAAAGGAGTCCCAAATATTTCTCTATCATCCCAACCACTCATATAAGACATGTAGTGTAGATTATGGTAATTTTTTAATGTTAAAAAATGCTGAGACTTAAATGTTAGAGATTTTGGTCTCTAGCCTTTTTAAATATTTAAGGTTACGTTTGTTTGGTCGATAAAGTTGGATGAGATTATTGGCGAGAGAATGGTTATTGAAGAGATTATTAATAAGTGAATTGTTTGTGAGGCGATTAAGTAAAAGCATATTTATTTTGATAATAGTACGGGCGATGGTTAGTAGCGTGATTATTAAATTATTTTTTATACAAAATAAATAAAAAATTATTTATATATTAAAAAAACTAAAACAAATATTAAAACAAACCAGTATACTTGGTAAAAAAAAAAATTAAAAAAATTAAAAAATATATACATAATAGGCTTAATCCGCCCACTATGTGCCTAATTCTACCAAAAATTCAGTCATGCTAATCCCTACTAAGGAGGATTACTGAGCCCCTTGTATTATTAATTCTCCTTCTTAAATCATCACCAAACATGCTATAAGTGAGATCTACAATCATAACAATCCAATCCGACCATCCACACCAGTAAACAAACATGATCAACAAGATTACCATGATCTATATTATATACCATATATATTATGGAGTAAATAAGCATTAAAGAGCAATGGAAATACATAAAATTTTACTATTTTTTTTAACAAATTGGTAAGTTCCCACAACACGGATGTGAGGCCCACCACACCCAAATGAGAGTTTTGGTAAATATTTTAATAAAATATTTAAAATTTCTAATATTTTTGGATATTAAGATTATCATAATTTACAACACATATCATCCATGGAGGTAGTTAATACAAATAATTAATTTGTATACAGGTGGGATAATTGTATTGGGATTTATCATTTTAAGATCAAATGTCAATTAACTGATATTAATTATAAAAATATGTTTATGAGGGCATTGTTACGCAAGTCTAAAAATCATATCTAATTTTCAAGTTTAATGATGTATTAATCAAGGCTTCGTTTGGGAAGTCTTGGTCGGGGCTTTTTTGACTATTTTAGTCACAAAAAACAAAATAAGCTTTTTAGCCCAATAAGAAAAAAATATCACATCCAACCTATAATCATTACATTCTTTCTCTCACAAAGAAGTCAAAAGCCCTTCCCAAACTAGGCTTTTTAGCCCTAGGCTAAAATAGTCAAAAAAGTCAAAAGGTCAAAAAGTCAACCCACTTCCCAAACGAATCCTAAGATAGGTAACACTCTCACTCATAGGGGTGTTTGTGGTTCGGCTACGGTCAAAGAACCTCCAATTCGTCATCCGTTCGCTGGATTTACGGATGGATGTGAATTGGTGAGTATATTTAAAAAATCAGCTTCCAAGGGTTGAGATTTAAACTCACCAAAACGACGTCGTTTTGGTGAGTATATTTAAAAAAAATAATAATAAAAATAAAAATTCCAAGGTTGATGTTAGATCCCTGTGAAACAACAATGGCAGCAACATCTCTATCTTTGGCGAGTGGAGAAAAGAAGCATTATTGGTGGCTTAGCAACAGAAAGGTATTTCAAACACCTTGATGATGATGATGATGATCAGGTGAGTAAATTGAAAATAAATAAATAAATAAAAATTGAAAGGTTGATGTTAGATACCTGTGCAACAACAATGGCAACAGAAAGGTATTTCAAACACCTTGATGATGATCAGGTGAGTGAATTGAAAAAAATAAAAAATTCAAAGGTTGAAGTTAGATCCTGTGCAACAACAATGGCAACAATTCAAACACCTTGATGATGATGATGATAATCAGGTGAGTAAATTGAAAAAAATAAAATAAAATAAACATTCAAAGGATGATGATGATGATGAGATCGTTACACTCGTGATTTGCATTCAATCCCTAACATTTATGTATTTTTGCACAGAACGTTATTGAATCGCTGGAGATGAAGAAGCGAAAGAGCTTTGAGTTGGAGAGCAAGCTCGAAGCGAGGGATTTGCTACAGGACTACATTCCGAGCATCAAAATCGCCTTCGATGACTCGTCGTCTTCTATCTCCTCCGATAACTCTTCTCAGCAGCTTTTCGAAAGAGCAACTTCTCTCGCCGGGGAGTGATTGTCCCTCTTTCAAGTGCTTCTCTGTCATGGCCGGCCTTTGTAAAAAAGCAACCAAGAAGGGCAATGGAGGTACGGACTGACTGTGAAGGAAATTTGATTTTTTTTTTTTTTTGAAATATACTCACCAAAACGACGTCGTTTTGGTGAGTTTAAATCTCAACCCTTAGGGGCTGAGTGAGGACACGTGTCGGGCTCTTCTCCTCTACTTTAGGAGATCACTCAAGAGGGATCACTCTAGAGGATCCTAACGCTTCTATTGGGCCCTGAATCAAGTGGCCCATGTTTAATAATTTGGAAAAATTAAGTTCTAACAGTTTGATTTAATTTCCATCAAATCCTATTAAAAATAAATTTTAATAAAATCCTAACTAAAAATAATTTATTGTGACGATTATTTTGTGTATCGCTAAAAATTGATAATTAATGTTTTTTTGTTACAGTTTTTATAAATTATCGCTAAAAATCACAATTAGTAACTTTTTTTGTGACAAAATTTTTAAACTGTCACTGAAAGTTAGTGATGTTTTTTTTTTTTTTTTTTTGTGACAATTATTTTAAACTGTCACTAAAATTTATAATTAGTGACATTTCTTGTGATAGAATTTTCAAACTATCACTGAAAATGAATAATTAGTGACATTTTTAATAGTGCAGGATGAAAAATACCATTAATTCTTACAGGACCTATTGAGTAACAAATTTACCTATTATGAGTTACACGTATATCCTCATAAATATTTGCTCTCTCAAGCATTTCATTTTAAAATTTCCAAATAAATTCACCGGAATCAGAATACCAAGTTGAAGTTTCCAAAAAAATTCACTAGATATTTACAAAAAAAGATAGACAATTATTAGAATGAATATTTTGTCTTCTTACCATGTATAAAGATTATAATATATCATTAAAATTCACAATCAATGGTCTAAAGTTGTTATGTCAATTAATTTTCAAGTCATCTCTAATTGTTATTGAATTTGAAAATAAAAATAAAAATTGATTCGACTTTCAAACCATTTAATTCTGAAAATGATGCTATGTTAGATATAGATTCTTACATTCCATTTAAGATTAGGAATAGATATAAGCAGACTTCTCTTTTTACAAATCACTCTTTATTTGGGATATTATTCACTCTTTGGATTTCTACTTAATTGAGAAATAAGTTTAAGTTTGATTATCAATCTTCTTGATATATAAGACATATTTTAAATATTTCAAATCAAAACAATTAAACGTTCAATTTGATCATTTATGACATAATTGATTAATAGTAATACTCTCCGTTCCATTCATATAAGGGAGATTTACCAATAAATCCCAAAATTTGAACTTATGAACCAATTGGCCCCATTTTTATTCTATTAAACCATTTAGTCCCAAAACACACACACACTGATACACGCACACTACCACGTCCGGCAGTACCATCCTCGCCAAACCCTTGTGGTTGTTCTCCGCCGAACTCCGCAACACCACCGCCGCTTCCAGCGCCGCCGTCTCCTCTTCCGGCAACTCATTCCTTTCCTCTTCCTCCACCTTCACCTCCACCTCAGCTTTTTCGGGTAACACCACCAGAGTAGAGTCATGTTCTGGAAAAATCACCACAAAACTATCTTCACTCTACAGAAAATCAGCCTCTCTCTCCGCCGCCATAGTTTCCCAAACATCGACCGGTGTTTCGGTTCCTCGGCGACCCATTTTCTCTCTTTTCTTAGCTCTGGTATTCTTCTTCGACTATTCTTCCTCACCAAGTGTTCTTCAAAGGCTTCAATGGCTTGGTGAATGAGTTCACGGTTAGGCGAAGAGTCCCACCTGAACCACAAACTCGTGTAACAGTCGAAACACTCTCTCACATGGAGACCCAGCCACACACAGTGATACACACACACAGCACACAGTGATACACACACACACACAGAACACAGCACACACAGAGCACAGCACACACCAAACCCAAATTCCTCTTCTCTCTCTAAGACACACTCAGCGCATAACACACACACACTGATACACACACACACACACAGAGTGATACACACACACACACAGTGATACACACACACACAGAGCACAGCACACACAGAGCACAGCACACACCAAACCCAGATTCATCTTCTCTCTCTAAGACACACCCAGCGCATAACACACACACACTGATACACACACACACACACACAGTGATACACACACACACACACAGTGATACACACACACAGTGATACAACGAACACCACCGCTGCCATTACCCATCACCACCACCTTCCTTTCGAATCTCTGAGGGTGTGCCACACAGCCGTCGGCAAGGAAGACACATTTTCTCTCTTCTTACCTCTGGTGTTCTTCTTCGACTATTCTTCCTCGCCAAGTTTTCTTCAAAGGCTTCAATGGCTTGGTGAATGAGTTCACGGTTAGGCGAAGAGTCCCACCTGAACCAGAAACTCGTGTAACAATCAAAACACTCTCTCACATGGAGACCAAGGGCACTCTAGTCCGCACAGTGAAACAAAAATGGAAAAAAAAACTAAAAAGGATCAAATCAACTCACCAGCAGGACTATTTGGTATAATAGAATAAAAGTGGGACTATTTGGTATAACAGTTTGTGAAGTAGGATTTATTGGTAAATATGCCTTCATATAATGGATATGATACATCTAAACAATAACTACGTAAGTAAACGACCACAATGACGAGAAAAAATTACTAGTACAAAAATAGTTAAAGATTATATTTTGACAAAAAAAATATCATTTTTATTGAAAGTGTAATAAAAAAAATTAGATTGATATTTTAATCACACTTAATTTGCCCGGGTATGATAATATTTATTTATTTTATCACTTTTCAATAAAGTGTGATTATATATATATATATATATATATTTTAATCACACATTTTAATTAAAGTGTGATTATATATACACTATTATTTTTTAATCACACTTTTTAAATAAGTGTGATTATATATATTTTTTAATCACACATTCTAATTAAAGTGTGATTATACATACACTACTACTTTTTAATTACACTTTCTAAATAAGTCTGATTATATATATATTTTTTAATCACACATTCTAATTGAAATATGATTATTTATATATTTTTTAATTACACCTTCTAATTAAAGTGTAATTATATATACATTATTACTTTTAATCACACTTTTTAAATAAATGTAATTATATATATATATTTGATCACGCTCCCAAATAAGTGTGATGGTGTAAAATATTCCAATTTAATTTTTATATAAAATATACAATTTTCAAATTCGCGCCTCTATTCTACCCATGAATGACAGAGGACGACTCTTTCTATTCTTAACAAGATTGAATTTCACAACCACACAGGTCTCTTCTCCTTGCTTTACGTTTCTGAAACGAAGCCCTATTTCATTTTCTTCAACCCTTTGATTGTCAAAAGGAACGTAGAAAGGGTTAGGCACAGAGAAGAGAAGGGTTCGAAGGCGCAAAATCGCAGGAGAAGGGAAGGGTCGGAATTGTCTCATCGCAGAGAGATGGAGAGTTGAAGGAAGGAGCAAAGCGAAGAAGGTACTACTTTCTCTCTCTATCTCAACCCCTTCTCTCTCTCTCTCTCTCTCTCTCTCACACACACACACACACACACAAAAATATATGTATATATATCTACCTTCTTGCAATCGTAATTAGTTTATGATTTTGAACTTTGTTTTTGTTGTACATTACGATCAGATTTGGAATTGTGTAGTGTGTGAGTGATTTTCCGATCACACTGCCCAACTCAGTATTCAGCTGGAGAACACTGGCAGAATAGATGACACCTAGCTAACCTGTAACAAAAAGAGAAGATTCCGGCGGTGGTTCGTCCACCTAGGGGCACTCCGACGATCAAGTCAGTATATCTCTCAAAGATAATCAATAGTGCTTAACTCACTAGACAGAATATAAATTGCGTACCTTAGACCCACGGGGGTGCCTCTCTTTTATAGCTAACTCAATCCTAGTCCCAATAGAAGCCTGACCTCTATGGACTCCTGTTCAGTATATACTTTGGACTCCTCAAGAGATATGGATAGATTCCCTAAGAACATTATCCTTATCCATCTTGAAGTCTTCCCTCATTCTAGGACTCTTGTCCTTTATCCGCTTTTCTCGGACTTTGATATCTTTGGATATAACCTCGGCTTAACCGAGATTATCTCGGCGTCATGACCTGAACACGTGGCACCTCGGCTGACACGTCGGCGTCACCTTGCCACGTGTCGGTACTCAAAAATATATCCTCACAATTGCCCCCTAGGTTCTATTACCTCGGCATTCTGAGGTGATGGAACCTACATCAGTACCTCATGCTAATTAGTCGGTTTAAGCCGAGATCATTATCTTAGGCCGACATATCTTTTTAAAGATCAAGAATTCCAAGAGCTCCTTCACGCGTATGAGCTGTCATTCATAATAACTCAACTGTTTAAGCCACGTGTTTTCTCTTTACTAGATCATACTCCGGACGCGCCTATAAGTCGTTTCGTGCCTACATGAGCCGTCTGATGCATTCGCTGTCCCAAGTGCATTAATTGTCCTCTTTTGCCGCCGTTTCAAGTTTTTGACAAAACTTGTTTTTTCCTTCTTTCGTGTTCTTCACTTTTACATCAATTCCTTTGCTTTTTCTCTCTCTAGCTCTTGAATACGCCATTGTTCTGGATCTCAAGCTCTACAACTGCCTTCATTCTTCCTTCTGGTGAAGCTTCCGCCGTTTCTATCACTTCTGTAACCATTGTCTGACTTCGGCGATCCTTACACCGGCTTCTTTTCTTTGGTAAGTTTATTGTTCCTTTCATTTTCCATTATTTGATGCTTTCTATTAGTCACTGCTATTACTGCATTTGTTCAAACCTTTAACTTGTGAATCATCCATCTGAATGTGTTTTTTCATGATTTTGCCTTTGCCCTTGCCCATATCTTGAGCACACGCACTATTTCACCACTTCCCTGTATTTTTGCCACTGTTCTTGCCCTATACTTCTTATATTCTTTATGCTCTTGATAGACCATCTTTGTTCTTGATTCTGAAACTCGTTCTTGTTTCTATTTTTTGTGTCTTTTCCAGATTCGTGCCTTCAGTCTTCGATTCCATAGACTTAGGTTTTGGGATTTGTCTGTAGAACCCATAATTTAGGAAAAAACTGAAACGAATTTCCTCTAGATCCATACAAACCTTTATCAAAATGTACTTTTAGGTTTTTAGCCGAGGTCCTTTAAACCTTCCAAAAATAATTCTTCCTGAAATTCGATATCTCCATTTAAGCCAACATCATGGGCATGTGGAAACATAGAGTAAACACCCCATCCAAACTAGAATTCTTTAGACAGGAGTTTGAAATCCCAGCCAACGTCTATCTGAGGTTGGCTGGGGATGATGACTCCATCATGCTTACTGATCACTCCATGCCCTTCCCTGTGGTAGCCTTCATTGAGTGTGGACTTCGGCTTCCACTCAACATCCTTTTTCGTGAAATACTTCATTATTACAAGTTGAACCCAATGCAACTTTCCACCAACTCCTATCGAACCATCAATGGTTTCATAGCCTTAGCAAAACAAGAGAACGCTAGGATCACATTAACCGATATCCAATATTGCTACACTATGTGTGGCCTCAAAAAAGACACCGGCTACGTTTACTACCTCAAGCCAAGGTCCACCGAATACAAAATTGTCGCCGACCTCCCTGACTCCAACAAGGGAGCTAAGGATGATTATTTCATTACTTCGGGGAACTGGGAGATCGCCCCAGATGAAGACCTCCATCTCTTCCCTCTCCTTCGATCAGTCTTTGTAGAGGGCAATGGTAAGAGCCCTGCATTCATACCTACTTATTTTTTAAAGTCTTTCATACTTTATCTATTTCTTAGTGTTTGTTTTTCTTGTAGCTGTTCCTAAGCCACCAAGAACTTTCGCCAATCCTTCGTTCCCAGCAAGGATTTGAGGAGACTCTTGAACCTGCCAGTTCATAAACGAACGGCGCCTCTGCTTCTCAATTTTATTCCAACGTACAAGTCAGCTTTGCCCGACGTCCCTAGGAGGAAGAAGAAAAGCCTTTCTCCACCCTCTGCCACAACGCCATAGACCGCATCCATATCTCGGACAGACCAAGGGTCAACCTCTGATCCAGCCGAGCAACCGTCAACTTCGGCTTCATACTTGATTCCAATATCCCAACGCCGCCGTCGACGCCAATCAGTTTCTACTGCCGAGATGGGTCGCCCTAAACCAGTTACAAAAGATCTCTTGGCCAGCATCCCTTTAGATGTTGATGCACAACCAACACAAACCCTGCCTCCACCGAAGCCGAAAAGAATAAAAAAGGCTCAGCCAAAGGCTAAAGTTACTCAAATTGAGTCTGAGGATGCTCTGCCAATCTCCAAGTTGGCTGAGAGTGACAAATCTCAACCCTCTACTGGGAAGAGGCGCTCTGAAGCCCAACCATCCGAATCGCCAAAATCAAAAAAGCCGAGGTCATCTTCTGCAACGACCTTGGGGTCGAAGAAACCTGCTGCCCCCTGGGCCCCCTAAATTACCTTGGAAGATAAGCCAGTCATGGCCAACGATAGCGCCAATGATATCAATGTCGGCGTTGCGCTCAGTACTGCTCTGCTTCTTCCAGGCGATCTGGAGCTGTCACGCCCCAACCCCGCCCCTATGGGTTTAGCACCATAACCGGCCAGTAATCCGAGATTACCGAAGGCCTGCTTAACAATAATACAGTAATACAGAGTACAGGGGCTGGCGGAAGCCAATATAGTAAATAAACAGTGTCCAACGAGCTGTGACAGTCTGTATGCAAAAAGACTTTTCATTCAAATATATACAGTCAGACAAAACAATATGTACATACATACAATCATTCAGTTCAGGGACCTAATCCCTATTAAATAGTACAGTACAGTAAACAAAACAGTTACAGAGACCGAAGGGGGAAATCAAAACACCCCTAAGCCAAAACTTGACAGGCTCGGAACCTCGTATTGAGGCACATAGGTTGGCTCGACAAAACTGGAGTTTACCCTGACGCTTCTAGCTGCGGTCTGGTGCCTGTACACCTACATATATATATGAGCAGTGAGCTAAAGCCCAGTGAATAACACAAAGCGTAAAAGGGTTGAGAATGAATGTCCTTACAGTAATGAAAACAGTTCATTAATTCAGTATATCAGTCATTCAGTCATATGTGGTACATCCATTAGCATAGCAGTACAGTAAACAGTAGGTCTTAAAAGACCGAACAGTAAATGATGGCCATCAATCAGTAACAGTAGTGGTTTCAACAAGGGAACCGACAGAGATCTCTGTAGCAGTAACAGTAAACAGTAGTTGCTAAGGATGCCACAATACAGTTCAGAATATAGGACATACATTCATTCAATTAACAGTAACGGTTCAGAAAGCAGTACAGTTCAATTGTTCAGAAGATAATCATTTTGAACATATCTTTACACAGTTGTTACTCACAGAGTTCTGGGCTACGGTAAAGTTAGAGCGCGTCCCCAATCGCCAACCCTACACAGTTTACAGATTGAACAAACACTAAGTTACACAGTTGGGAAAGATAATAACTTAATCCCTAATTTGCCTCGATGTTTTAAACTAGGCCTAAGAATGCCTAGGATGGGTCGCCCCATAAAGATAGTGACGCCAGATTTTTAGTGCAAATACTACTGCAGCAAGTTCCAGATCATGGGTCGGGTAGTTCTTTTCGTGCGGTCTCAGTTGTCAGGAAGCATAAGCAATAACTCTCCCATTCTGCATTAAAACACACCCCAAACCCTTATGAGAAGCATCAATAAATACAGTATAACCATCCGTACCTGAAGGTAGGGTAAGAATCGGTGCAGTTACAAGTTGAGTTTTCAATTCTTGGAAAGCAGATTTCCTTTGGTCAGTCTAGTCAAACGATATCCCCTTCTGTGTCAGTTGAGTCAACGGTAAGGTGATTTTGGAGAAATCTTTGACAAATCTTCTGTAATATCCGGCTAGTCCCAAAAAGCTTCGAACTTCTGTCACATTTGTTGGTCTAGGCCAGTTTACTACAGCTTCGATTTTTTGCGGATCAACAGAAATTTCATCTTTGCTAACAACATGCCCCAAAAACATAACATGATCAAGCCAAAATTCACATTTAGACAGTTTAGCATAAAGTTTCTGTTCTCTTAGAGTCTGTAGGGCAAGTCTCAGATGATGTTCATGTTCTTCTATACTTTTGGAGTAAATCAGTATGTCCTCAATGAACACAACAATAAAGTCATCAAGGTATGGTTTAAAGATTCTGTTCATGAGGTCCATAAATGCAGCAGGTACATTGGTAACTCCAAAAGGCATAACTAAAAATTTGTAATGTCCATACCTCGTTCGAAAAGCAGTTTTGTCAATGTCCTCTAGTTTAACTTTCAACTGATGGTATCCTGATCTGAGATCAATCTTAGAGAACACTTGAGCACCCTGTAACTGATCAAACAAGTCATCAATACGTGGCAATGGGTATTTATTTTTTACAGTTATCTTGTTCAGTTCACGGTAGTCAGTACACAGTCTCAGTGAGCCGTCTTTCTTCTTCACAAATAAAATAGGAGCGCCCCATGGCGAAGTGCTAGGCCTGATGAACTTCTTATCCAGCAGTTCTTGCAGTTGCACTTTCAATTCTTTCAGTTCAGTTGGAGCCATTCGGTAAGGAGCTTTTGATACTGGCTGCGTTCCCGGAATCACATCAACGGTAAATTCAATCTCTCTGTCAGTCAAATCCCCTGGCAGATTATCTGGGAAAACATCTGGGAATTCTCTGACTACAGGAATACTGTTCACATTAGCATTATCATCAGTAGATACAGTCAATACAGAACACAGATATCCCTTACATCCCTTTCTAATCAATTTAACAGCTTTCACAAATGAAATCAAATACGGAGGAGGTACTAGTCCAACCCCATTAAACACAAATTTGGGTAAACCCGGTGGACGAAAAAATACTTGTTTCGTTACACAGTCTGTGGTGGCATAGTATTTCGTTAACTAGTCCATTCCCAGTATTACATCAAAATGATCAATGTTTAGAGGCAGTAAGTCAATAAACAAATGTACATTCCCAACAATAATTTCACAAGCAGGGTACATGGGTTCTAATGGTCTATTCAGTTTTCGCGAAAAAAGCATGCGACACATATGAATGCGTAGACCCCGAATCAATCAGTACATAAGCATTTTGAGTACAGATAGAGAGAATACCTGAAACAATGGTCTCGGTATTCTGCACGTCTCCCGGTACTAGGGCGAACACTCGGCCCTGCCTCATAGGCTCTTTCCCGATAGTTTTGGGGTTCGGTTTTGGTGCAACAGTTGATGCTGCCACGCTTGGTGTAGCTTTACTATTGGCTTGTGGAGTAGAGGGGCAGTCTTTAACCATGTAGCCCACCTTGTCACACATGTAACAGGCTCCAGATATTTCATAACAGACCCCTTTGTGCTTCTTGCCACACTCAGAACAGGGTGGTATGAAACCACTTCCTTGGCTGGGGCTAGTTGTTGATCCCGTATTCTGCTTCTTGTTCAATGGGTTATGCTTGCCTTTCTTGAATTTAAAACCCTGCCTTTTACCACATCATTCAGACGCTGGTGTTTCAGTTTTCAGTGCTTCGATGTTTGATTCAGCCATCAAGGCTCGGTCAAGAACATTTACATAGTTCGGTAGCTTCAAAACATTAATTCTGTCGAGTATTGCAACATTAAGGCCGCCTTCAAACTTTCTGGCCTTCCTGTAGTTCAGTAAATTTTGTCTCATATTCAGCGACGGACATTGTGCCCTGTCTCAGCTGTTCAAATTCAGTCACTTTTCTGTCCCTAACACACTGAGGGAAATACTTTTCAAAGAAGGCTCCTTTGAATTGAGCCCAAGTCATAACAATATTTTCATTACGGATAAGCATCCACCACCTTCTAGCTTCTTCCTGCAGAGTAAAGGTGGCCAACAATACCTTGTGTGCTTCAGAGCAAGGGAACACCTCAAATAATTTTTTTGTCTCGAGAACCCATGCTTCAGCCTTTAACGGTTTAAGGCCTCCCTAGAAGGATGGTGGTTTCATTTTGTTGAACTTATGGGTGAGAGCAATTATGTCCCCATCATTAACATTCACATTCTGCGCCAGCTGTACCGGAGGAGGAGGTGGGGGCTGTTGATTCTGTTGTTGATCTAATCTCTCAGTTATTAATTCCATCATTCTTTCCAGTCTTGCCATCCTTGCCTCAGAGGATGAGGATTCAGATTCATTTGCAGTTCTCGCATTATCCATTTCACTATAGGCAGTTATAACAGTTATTAACATAGGCAGTCATTCATTTAAACAGATTAACACATTAGCATATTGTCACGACCCACTCCCCGTACCCAAGGGTTAAGTATTGTAATGACCAGTAACTGAAGTTACCTACGGCCAATTCTTAAACAAATAAATAAACGCAAGTGGAAGAAATATTTCAGTAAGGGTACCAAAATAATCATTTGAGCTTCTATTTTTATTACAAAAAGTATTGACCAAAAAGGCCGATATTTACATATAAAAAAGTGCTATGTATGTCTATTCCGCAGCCTCGCATCTAAGACTTTCCAGAAGCTATTTCAGAATTGCATGTTTCCTGAAAATTGGTAAACAACTATAAGCACATGGCAGAGTGAGAAATATTATACCAAGAGTATAAGGGACACGAAATAACCATGGATAGTTAATTAGGCCAAAACATTTATAAAATAAATCCTTTGAGTAGCAGAGATCATTTGAATAGCAGAACTGAAATACATAGATTATGTAAGTAAATAGCCATAACCACGGTACAGAACAGAACAGAACAAAGGTCACAGAAGTGACAGTTAGAACAGAGGTACGGATTCAAGAGGTGACTCGTACGGATTCTAGAGGTGGCTCCCACAATAGTGTAGCACTTAGTTCCGCACAACACTTTGGTTCGCACAGAACAGAGATACGGATTCAAGAGGTGGCTCCCACAATAGTGTAGCACTTAGTTCCGCACAGCACTTTGGTCCGCACAAAACAGAGGTCAGTGGATCCATGACAAACAGAGGACCACAAAGTGGTCAAACAGAAACCAATGGTTATTTAAGTCCCCCAAGGCGTGGGGCTCCCGTGGTAGTACTTACAAAACATAATTGTTTATAAGGTTATAGTCAAATATTCTTTAAAATATAAACAGACATATCCATGGGTTTCCTTTTATGCAAATAGGGTTCAGAAGATAAAGCGCGTAACTGAAACCTTTATAAAACATAACTTTTATTAAAAACATAACTTGTATAAAACAGATTTTTGTAAGTCAAAACATACGTAAAATATATTTTAGTGACTCAAGATATAATACAACTTACCTTAACTTTAATACCTTACTCTTTATTTTCACTATCAAAAACCCTTTAACCTTCCACTATTTTTCTCTTCTTTTCCTCTCTTTCTTTTCTTTCTTACTCTTTCTTTCTCTTTTCTTCTTTCTTTTCTTTCTGTTTCTCCTTTTCTTTTTTCTTCTTTCAGCCGAATCACCCCCTATATATAGGAAGGTGAACCCACTCTTCAGTCAACACGCGTCCCTCCCCAATTCAATCCGCAGATTCGCCTATAAACTATATAGGTTCGTTCCTATCCTTAATAGATATTTAAGATAATTACCTTTTGATTCAATATTCTAATATAATTATAAAAATTAATTAATTCTTAATTAAATTATACATTATCACATACTAACAGAAAATTAATTATTTATTTTATTATTATGTCTATTATTATTATTATTATTATTATTATTATTATTTATATTTTGACCCCTAAACTTTTAATAATTATATCATTTTACAAAAATTACACATAATAATATATAATAAATTATATATTTTTTGAACTGAGATTAAATAATATTAGTATAAATGCTACAGAATAATTAAAAATCTGGGTTGTTACAATCTTCCCCCCTTTTAAAAATTTCGTCCTCGAAATTTGCCATAGGTGTAAGTTATCCGCTGCGCACTCTGATAAATATATATTAGATGATTAATCTGATAGAAAATAATACCTCAAAAATTTTTTTACCAAAAATAACTCACGGTCTAGTTGTCAAAAATTGGTTTGGGCCAAAATGAGAAATAAGGAGCGACTTTAAAAACTTTTCACTCGTTTTGTTTATGATAAAAATAAATAAAAAATAAAATAAAATGAGAATACAATGACAGAATCATATACAGGAGATGAACTTTTCATTGATGGAAAATAATTTCAAAATTAGTATCTTTATAATTTGAACCCACTTTTAAAAAGTTGAAATAAAATTTTTTTTTTTGAATACTGAACTGAAAATTATATGTATTTAATTATATTTTAATTTTGGTGAGTGCTTGAGCCCGACATCCTTCTTTTCTTGTTCTTCTTTTATTAGAACAAATATAAATTATATCTAATATCCTTCACAAATTAGGCATACTAAAAAAAAAATTTCTTATCTATAATCATATAAAATTATAATATAATTAAATTGACAAACAAAATATAATAATTCGGTACTAATTACCCGTTATCACACTTCTTAAATGTGCATGTGTCCTATGCTCTAATGATGATTTTTTTTTTTTTTTTTTATAAACCATTGCTCTGATACCATTTGTCACGACCCGCTCCCCGTACCCAAGGGTTAAGTATCGTGATGGCCAATAACTGAAGTTACCTACGGCCAATTCTTAAACAAATAAATAAACGCAAGCGGAAGAAATATTTTAGTAAGGGTACCAAAATAATCATTGGAGCTTCTATTTTTATTACAAAAAGTATTGACCAAAAAGGCCGATATTTACATATAAAAAAGTGCTATGTATATCTATTCCGCAGCCTCGCATCTAAAACTTTCCAGAAGCTATTTCAGAATTGCATGTTTCCTGAAAATTGGTAAACAACTATAAGCACATGGCAGAGTGAGAAATATTATATCAAGAGTATAAGGGACACGAAATAACCATGGATAGTTAATTAGGCCAAAACATTTATATAAATAAATCCTTTGAGTAGCAGAGATCATTTGAATAGCAGAACTGAAATACATAGATTATGTAAGTAAATAGCCATAACCACGGTACAGAACAGAACAGAACAGAGGTCACAGAAGTGACAGTTAGAACAGAGATACGAATTCAAGAGGTAGCTCGTACGGATTCTAGAGGTGGCTCCCATAATAGTGTAGCACTTAGTTCCGCACAGCACTTTGGTCCGCACAGAACAGAGGTACGGATTCAAGAGGTGGCTCGTACGGATTCTAGAGGTGGCTCCCACAATAGTGTAGCACTTAGTTCCGCACAGCACTTTGGTCCTCACAAAACAGAGGTTAGTGGATCCATGACAAACAGAGGACCACAAAGTGGTCAAACAGAAACTAATGGTTATTTAAGTCCCCCAAGACGTGGGACTCCCGTGGTGGTACTTACAAAACATAATTGTTTATAAGGTTATAGTTAAATATTCTTTAAAATATAAATAGACATATCCATGGGTTTCCTTTTATGCAAATAGGGTTCAAAAGATAAACCACGTAACTGAAACCTTTATAAAACATAACTTTTATTAAAAACATAACTTGTATAAAACAGGTTTTGGTAAGTCAAAACATACGTAAAATATATTTTGGTGACTCAAGGTATAATATAACTCACCTTAACTTTAATACCTTATTCTTTCTTTTCACTATCAAAGACCCTTTCACCTTCCACTATTTCTCATTCCTTTTCCTCTCTTTCTTTTCTTTCTTTCTTTTCTTTCTGTTTCTCCTTTTCTTTTTTCTTCTTTCAGCCGAATCACCCCCTATATATAGGGGTGTACACGGTCTGGATTGGTTCGGTTCTGAAAAAATCCAAGAACCGAACCGATCCTAACGGTTCTGTGATTTTGAGAACCAGACCAGACCGTTACACTTGTAAAACCAGACCAGAACCAAACCGAAAAAACGGTTCGGTTTCGGTTTGGTTTACGGTTCCAAAAATTTCTATTTACAAGAATAAATTGTTAATATTAGCAAAATAATTACTCAAACTAATTACATTTAACTCATGATAAAAACTAATAATATTAAGACATTACTTAATATTACATATCTATGCCATCCTAATATCATTAAAATTATAAAAAATCAATTAATAAATATAAAACTTGATATTATATATTATATATATATATCTTTTAAAATTCGGTTCAGTTCGGTTCAAACCACGATTTTTTCATAAAATCCATTAACCGAACCGTTTTTACGGTTCTCATACTTCTTAATCCAAAACCGAACCAATTCTTAATGGAACCGAACCAAACCGTATGATTCGGTCTGGTTCGGTCCGGATTACCGGTTTGAATAGATTTTTGAACAGCCCTACCTATATATAGGGAGGTGAACCCACTCTTCAGTCAACACGCGTCCCTCCCCAATTCAATCTGCAGATTCGCCTATAATTTTATAGATACGTTCCTATCCTTCATAGATATTTAAGATAATTACCTTTTAACCCAATATTTTAATATAATTATATAAATTAATTAACTCTTAATTAAATTACACATTATCACATACTAATAGAAAATTAATTAATTATTTTATTATTATGTCCATTATTATTATTATTATTTATATTTTGACCCCTAAACTTTTAATAATTATATCATTTTACAAAAATTACACATAATAATATATAATAAATTATATATTTTCCGAACTGAGATTAAATAATATTAGTATAAATTCTACAGAATAATTAAAAATTTGGGTTGTTACACATATATTCAGTCATGTCATAACCACACACTTATCATGCTCATGTGATGCCCTATTTACTTTTCTAGGACACCCTATAGCTCATTTGGACACGTGTGTGCGGTATAACTCGTGGTAAGTATCGCTCTGATACCACTCTGTCACGACCCAAACCCGCCCCTATGGGTTTAACACCGTAACCGGCCAGTAATCTGAGATTACCGAAGGCCTGCTTAACAGTAATACAGTAATACAGAGTACAGGGGCTGGCGGAAGCCAATACAGTAAATAAACAGTGTCCAATGAGCTGTGACAGTCTGTATGCAAAAAGACTTTTTATTCAAATATATACAGTTAGACAAAACAGTATATACATATATACAATCATTCAGTTCAGGGACCTAAACCCTATTAAACAGTACAGTACAGTAAACAAAACAGTTACAGAGACCGAAGGGGAAATCAAAACACCCCTAAGCCAAAACTTGACAGGCTCGGAACCTCGCATTGAGGCACATAGGTTGGCTCGACAAAACTGGAGTTTACCCCGACGCTTCTAGCTGCGGTCTGGTGCCTGTACACCTACATATATATATGAACAGTGAGCTAAAGCCTAGTAAATAACACAAAGCGTAAAGGGGTTGAGAATGAATGTCCTTACAGTAATGAAAACAGTTCATTAATTCAGTATATCAGTCATTCAGTCATATGTGGTACATCCATTAGCATAGCAGTACAGTAAACAGTAGGTCTTAAAAGACCGAACAGTAAATGATGGCCATCAATCAGTAACAGTAGTGGTTTCAACAAGGGAACCGACAGAGATCTCTGTAACAGTAACAGTAAACAGTAGTTGCTAAGGATGCCACAATACAGTTCAGAATATAGGACATACATTCATTCAATTAACAGTAACAGTTCAGAAAGCAGTACAGTTCAATTGTTCAGAAGATAATCATTTTGAACATATCTTTACACAGTTGTTACTCATAGAGTTCTGGGCTACGGTAAAGTTAGAGCGCGTCCCCAGTCGCCAACCCTACACAGTTTACAGATTGAACACACACTAAGCTACACAGTTGGGAAAGATAATAACTTAATCCCTAATTTGCCTCGGTGTGGTTCTACATCTATATCCTCATTAAGATGTTTTAAACTAGGCCTAAGAATGCCTAGGATGAAATGAGGATGCAAAGATTCACTTTAAAAACATTTTCAGACTTTTCAGAAAACAGGGGTCACGCTCGAGCGTAGGTTACTCCGCTCGAGCGGACATGCAGACAAAGGTTTCCGCTCGAGCGTAGACTTACCCGCTCGAGCGTTCTGCAAAACAGTCAAAAGTGCTGGATAAGTGAAAATCACGCTCGATTGGGCGCTCGACACCCGCTTGAGCATGAGACACAATGTCCCGCACGAGCGTCAATTATTCAGCTCGAGCGGACTTCAAAACAGAACAAAATGCTGAGAGCACGATTTCCACGCTTGAGCGCCAGTCACCCCGCTCGAGCGTGAGTTCAAATTCTGGAAATTTCAGATTTGAACCTCAAGCTCAAAACCAAGTTTTTAAACCATAAATTCGATCCTCTTGGGCCAATTTTTCAGGAAACACATCAAAACTTATACTTTAACATGATTCAAAGCTCAATTTGTAAAATGAAAGCCCAAGGGTGTTTCAAACAACTCAATTCAAACCAATTTTCATAAATATGGAGAACTTGCAAACATGCATGAATTTAAATCATTTCAAAGCTTTAAATACAAGCTCAAATGAGCTAACTCTTACAAAAACAAGATGAAAACATAGACTTAACATAACCATGAGCATGCAAGTGGCAATTCTCCATGGAATCAACTCAAAATTCAATAGTATAGGCATGCATGCATGAATTAAGTTATAATTCAACAATTAAGAGCCATAGCTTGGCTTTAGAGTTTAACTTGCTCAAAACCATGCAAAAAATCAATTCCAAACATACACAAGAGGCAATGAATCTACCTTAGGTCTTGTAGTTCAAGATGTACAAGCTCAATTTTGCAAAGAACTCTTCAATTACTTCAATTATCAAGCAAAACTCAAGCAAAAGTGAGATGAAATCAACTCTTCTAGTCTTTCTCTCTCTCTATGGTCGGCAATAACAAGGAGAATGGCTGAGGAAAAGTGTTGGTCAAGTGTTGTACAAGGTTCCATATGTGTTAGGTAGTGGGCAGTAATAGGGCAAGGTTGTAATTAAGTCTAAGTTGTGCAATTTAACTTCATTTTAATCTAATTTAATCATACCTAATCAGTTTTCAGGTAATTACACCACAAAATCACATAAACCACGATGATCATAAAACACTAATTGGTTTTCGGTTCGGCCGCCGATAAGGCCCTCAATTAGCAGTTTAAACACAAAGACACGAACAGATAATCAGATAACCAAACAGATAGAATTACAATTAAACAGGTATATTCAGTCAATTCAGTTTCAATTTCAGTCAGTCAGTTCAGTAATTTATTCAGTTCACTTATCAGTCATAATTAGTTTCAGTTTAACGGTAATCAGTAGTTATTCGGTAAACAGTGACGAGGGTTGTTACAGGAGCGAAACGCCGAGTTCAGCGAGTGTGAGAACTATGCCTTGATGCTTCAGCATTCCGTTCAAGTAAGTGTCTTTCATCTAGCACTTTTTTCCTTCTTTTTCATACTTAGAAATTTTCTAATAACTTTCGTTTTGTTCAATTTCAGGCCATTCAGCATGCTCATTCCTTCTCAATTCAGTCTTTTGAGAACCGAGAGAAGTTGGCCGAGATGAAAAGGGAGTTCTCTTCTCTTCAAAAGACCAATAAAGGCTTACAATAAAAAATAAAGAAGTTAGAGGACCAGGCCGAGGCTGCCATTAAGGCCCAAACCGATGCCGAAGAAAAAACCGAATCTGCTGAGGTCATTAGGAAGGTCTCTGAGGCCCAAAAAAGAGAGGCCGAGGAAAAGATGGAGTAGGCCCAAAAAGAGCTTCAAGAGGCCTTGGCCATGAAAGAAACCAAAATCAAGGATGCCGACGAGAACGCATATGCTCAAGGTATGGCCGACGTCACGGAGGCTTATGAAATTCAAGTGAAGCAGGTATGCAACAAGGGTTTCACCCTTGGTTGGATGTCTCTTCTAAAGAAGCTTAATGTCCCCGAGGACTCGCTCTTCAGAAATACCGACCTCATTCCTCTCCCATTCCCTCCAGCCCCAACTCCAACTCTTGCTCAATCTGGCAGTGATTCTGAATCTGAGGAGGAGATTTTGGTAAGGAAGCCAAAAGATACTGCTGGGGTCAAGTCCCCTCCTCAGAATGAGCGAGTCCTAGACTTGACTCAAGATGAGGAAGGTAATGAGATTCCTGAAGACGCTGCTCCTGAGAAGGCATTAGCCGACGTCACCATTGCTGATAAGAGCCTAGAAGAAACCTTGCAAGAGATTGATGCTGAGCTTGCAGCGGAGAAGGCGGCCGAGGTGACTCCTCAACAATCTTCCGAGGTCCCAACCCAGCTCACTGTCGATGCTGAGGAATCTTAGTTTTCGTGTCTTTTCTTTTGTTCTTTGTTTTTCTTTGTTTTTGAAACAATGTAAGCTCTCCATATGGCCGATGTGCCTCCTTTTTGTTGAATGCTAATACAACTTTCCTTTACTGAGTGCTTGTACTTTTGTGTTCTCTTTGACTACTTTTGCGTGATTCTATACTTAGAATATTCTGCATGTCTTTAACATATTCTTCATTCTTTGTGTAATCTTCTCGGGGTGTCTCACCTCGGATAGACAAACTTCTCGTCTTTAACTTGTAAATTGTTACAAATTTTAACAAGTGTTTGAACAATAATCTGGGTTTAACTTCAGCTTGTAAATTGTCCACAAATTTCAACAAGTGTTAAACAACGATTTCGGTTTAACTTAACTTGTAAATTGTCCACAAATTTTAACATGTGTTAAACAAGGATTTCAGTTTAACTTAACTTGTAAATTGTCCACAAATTTCAACAAGTGTCAAACAAGGATTTCGGTTTAACTTAACTTGTAAATTGTCCACAAATTTCAACAAGTGTTAAACAAGGATTTCGGTTTAACTTAACTTGTAAATTGTTCGCAAATTTCAACAAGTGTTAAACAATGATTTCGGTTTGACTTAACTTGTAAATTGTCCACAAATTTCAACAAGTGTTAAACAATGATTTCAGTTTGACTTCAACTTGTAAATTGTCCACAAATTTCAACAAGTGTTAAACATCTTTGTCTTCTCTCTGTCCCCTAATGTGAACCTGAGTTCCACTTGGGTTCTCGTTATTTATGCATTCCAGAAACAACATTATGTATCTTTATCAGTCACAAGTATTGAAGAATCTTGCTAAAATTTTATTTATGACGTCGGCAAAAAATAAGTCAAATCTCAATGATAGAAAAATTTCAGGTTACAAGTGTTCCAAGGTCTTGGCAACTCTTTGCGCTCATTATCTTCAAGCCGATATGCCCCATTGCCCAGCACCGAGATGATTCTGTAGGGTCCTTCCCAATATGGGCCAAGTTTGCCCTCTCTGGGATCCTTTTTGTTGCCGACGACTTTTCTTAAGACGAGGTCACCAATTTGAAATTCCCTTGGGTTAACCTTCTTGTTATAAGCTTTTGCAAGTTGCTGCTGGTATGCTGCGAGCTGGACTGCAGCTTTCTCTCTTCTTTCTTCTAAAAGATCCAGATCTTGGGCTAAGAGTACATCATTAGTTCCGTTCTCTACTCCCTGGGTTCTGATTCCTGGGATGCTGATTTCCAGCAGAATGATTGCTTCTGTGCCATAAGCCATGGCGAAGGGGGATTCTCCTGTTGATCTTCTCGGCGTAGTTCAATATGCCTAGAGTACATTGGGCAATTCGTTTACCCACTTTCCTTTTGCTGCCTGCAGCCTATTTTTTATCCCATCCAGAATTACTTTGTTGGATGCTTCTGCTTGTTCATTGCTTTGTGGAAAGCTTGGGGTTGAAAAGTAGTTCTTGATCTTGAACTTTGCACAGAAGTTCTTGATTAGCTTGCTGTCAAACTGAGTTCCATTGTCTGCAACAATTGCTCTCGGAATCCCAAACCTGGTGATAATGTTTTTCCAAATGAAGTTCTTCACATCAACATCTCAGATTTTGGCAAGAGGTTCAGCTTCTATCCATTTAGTGAAGTAGTCCGTTGCTACCAGCAAGTACTTCCTTTGTCCAGTTGCTTGGGGTAATTGCACAACGAGATCCATGCCCCATTGGGCAAATGGCCAAGGACTGGATATAGGGTTCAGGTCAGTAGCTGGCTGGTGTATCAATGGTGCAAACCTTTGGCATTGTTCACACTTTTTCACGTAGGCTTCTGCATCTTTTTGCATGTAAGGCCACCAATACCCTGGGTAATGGCCCTGTGAGCTAGTGATCTGCCCCCAGTGTGGCTTCCACAAATTCCTTCATGGATTTCATATAAAAAATCTTCAACCTGCAAAGGGTGTACGCACCTTAAAAGGGGTCCAGTGAAGGACCTTTTGTAGAGATGTCCTTCTGTTGTCAGACTGAATCTTGCCGACTTCAATCTGATCTTGTGTACCTCCTTGCGGTCATCTGGCAGCTTTCCTTCTTTTAGGAACGCAACAATTGCGTCCATCCAGCTTGGTCTCATGTCTACGCACATTGCTTCATGCTCTGTGGTTACTGGTTCAACGCTCGGGCCCGACAAGTAGTCAATCATTATTGTCCTTGCTTTTCTAGGTTGTACTGCACTAGCTAGGTTGGCCAATGCATCGGCGTAGCTGTTATCATCTCGGCTTACCTAAAGTAGTCGGCAGTTCTGAAACAAGGCTGACAATCTGATAACTTCCTTTGCGTAGGCCGACATTCGTTCATCTCGGGCTGCAAACTCGCCTGTTGTCTGGTTAACTATTAGTTGTGAATTACAAAAAACTATTACCTCATCTGCTTGCACTGCTGCTGCCAACTTCAGTCCTGCAATGAGTGCATCATACTCTGCTTCATTGTTTGAGGCCTTGAACCCCAAATGAATTGACTGTTCCAGTACCTGCCCATCTGGGGATATCAATACTACTCCTGCCCCTGCTCCCTGTAGGTTTGAACTCCCATCAATGAACAGTCGAAAGGAGTCGCCGATGTAAATGCTGCAGGGTCTGAGTTTTTCTTCTTTCTTTTGTTATTTCGCCTTTGCCTGGGTTTCTCCTTACTTGTCTGGACATCGTTCATCCTGGCTCAACGGAGCCCGATGTTCGATGGATTCTGGTGTAAACTCAGCCATGAAGTCGGCCAGAACCTGGCTTTTAATTGCTGTCCTTGGCCTGTACTCCAGGTCGTATTGGCCTAGGGTGACTGCCCACTTGGCTATTCTTCCTGTCAGGTCTCCTTGTCGCAGTAAGGATTTCAAGGGGTGCTCTGTTAGCACCACAATTTTATGGGCCTGGAAGTAATGGTTCAACTTCTTTAAAGCCATTACTAAAGCTAGCGCCAATTTCTCTAAGGGTAGATACCTCGTTTCTGCGTCGGCTAGGGTTTTGCTTACATAGTAAACAGCCCTTTGCTCCATTTTTTCTTCTCAGACTAGTACTGCACTTATCGCATGTTCTGAAATGGCTAAGTACAGGAACAGCTCCTCCCCAGGTTCTGGATTTGAAAGAACTGGAGCTGTAGTCAAGTACTTATTCAGGTCGGCCAAAGCGGCTTCGCACTCTTCTGTCCACAGGAAATCTGTGGCTTTCTTCACCAAGTTGAAGAAAGGTCTGCACTTATCTGAGCTTCTGTTGATGAATCTGTTCAGGGCTGCGGCCCTTCCAGTTAGCATATGCACCTGTTTTGCCGACGTCGGACTCTTCAACTCTAGGATGGCCTTGATTTGATCTGGAGTGGCCTCGATGCCCCTTCTAGTCACCAGGTATCCTAAAAATTTACTAGATCTGACTCCAAATGCACACTTCGATGCATTGAGTTGGAGCCGATATGTTTTAAGGATTTCAAAGACTGCTTTTAGATCGGCGAGATGACCCTCAGGCTCCTTGGTCTTAACGACCATGTCGTCGATGTAGACTTCTATTGTTCGGCTAATCAGGTGTTTGAACATTTTGGTTACCAGCCTTTGGTAAGTTGCACCTGCATTTTTCAACCTGAAAGACATTACTCTGTAATAGTACAGGCCTTTTGGGGTGATGAACGTGGTCTTCTCTTCGTCTGGGGGGTACATGGCTATCTGGTGGTACCCCCTGTAGGCATCTAGGAAGCTCATTCTTCCATGCCCTGAAGTGGCATCTACTAGCTGGTCAATCTTGGGTAGAGGAAAGCTGTCTTTGGGACAGGCTTTGTTGAGGCTGGTGAAGTCTACACAGACCCTCCATTTTCCGTTCTTCTTCTTCACCACCACTGTATTGGATAGCCATGTCGCGTAGTGAACTTCTCTAATGGCTCTGGCCTCCAGAAGTCTGTCTACTTATTCCTCTACTGCTTCAACGTGTATCAACGTCGGTCTTCTGGCTCGTTGAATTACAAGTTTGGCCGACCTGTCAACATTCAGTTTGTGGCAAGTGACCTCGGGGTCAATGCCAAGCATTTCGTAAGGTGTTCAAGCAAACACCTCAATATTTGCTTTCAAAAAAGCTTACAATTCTTTTTCCTCTTCTTCGGCTAGGCTCGAGGCGAGAAGAAAGAAGCGATCTTCATCCCTATCCTGGACGAGGATTTTCTTCAGTGTCTCTTCGCTTTTTTCGGCCGGTTCCTTGCCGACATCTTCTAGGACTTCCACGTCCTCATTTTCAATTTCTGCCTTTTTTGGCTCTCGTATGCTGCAGGTAGATTTCATTGCTGCCATGGAGCAATTCTTTGCCTGCAGCTGATCACCTCTGACTTCCTCTATCCCATGCTCTGTTGGAAATCGCAATAGTTGATGCAATGTTAAGGGAACTGCCCCCATTACATGCAACCATGTCCTTCCCAAGATGATGTTGTAAGGGGAGGGTGTGTCGATGATGGTGAATTTTGTCTTGATCTTCCTGGTGCCAGCTTGCACCTCTAAGCTTACTGTTCCTAGTGGCCATGTCGGCGTTCCATTGAACCCAACCATTGGGCCATTGGATTGTTACATATCATCAGGGTGAAGGCCGAGCTCCTTGTAACATCGGACGTACATGATGTCACAAGAGCTGCCTTGGTCAATCAAGATGCGTTTCACTTGGCACTCCCCAACCTGGAGGGATACTACTAAGGCATCATTGTGCGGATGCTGGACCATCTCTAGGTCAGCTTCGGTAAAGGTTATCATTGGTCCCTGGCACTCTTCTGCCCGATGTCTTTTGTCCCCAACTTAGTAGACATGTTGTAGGTGTTTTACCTTCTGGGTCTCTCCTCGGATTTCGTTTTCATTGACCTTTGAGTGGATTACGTTGATTATCCGAGGTCCTCCTGCCTGTGGCTGTTGTGCTGGAGGAGGTGGGGCTGTTGGTGCCTGAGGCAATCTTGCCCGTTCTTCCCTTGTCCTGGTCTCATGGACAAGGTCTCTCAGATGTCTTTGTCTCACCAGGTCTTCCAAATATGCTTTCAGGGATCTACAACCCTGAGTCGTATGCCCATCTTCATTGTGGTAGGCACAATGCCTGCTAATGTTTCTTCCCATGAACTCTCCTGGAATCCTCTCTAGTGTTTTGAAATAGGGTTGGTTCCGAATTTGATCCAGGACTTTGTAAATCGGGATTCGGAACAGAGTTGTTATTGCCTGTGTGGCCCTCAGTTCTGCTTCTTGTTTGTTCGATCCATTGTTACCTGGGCCTCGCTTTGGCGAGCCGTTTCCTTTCTCTTGTTTTATCTCCTTAGCCCCCGACGTGTCTTCTTCGGCTCTGGCATACTTTTCGATTCTTTCCAGGAGCTCTTCCATACTTTTTGGCAATGTCTTTACCAAAGACTTTCGTAGTGGACAGTTGTCTTTCAGGCCGTTCTTGAAAGAAACGACCGCCACCTCTTGATTACATTCGGGTATTCGATTGAACACCTCATAGTATCGTTTTACATAGGCCCTAAGGCCTTCATCCTTGCTGATCTTCAGAGCCATCAATGCGTCCACCCTTAATGGCTGCAGCTTGTTTGTCACGAACCTGGCCACAAACATCTCGGCCAGGCCTTCCCAAGTCTTCATGCTTCCCTTCGGTAGTTTGTGGAACCAATCTGATGCAATCTCCCCGAAGGATGAGGGGAACACTTTGCAGAGCAATGGCTCGTTCCCACTATACAATGCCATTGAGTTCAAATACAGTCCAATGTAGAAGTTGGGGTCTGACTTACCATCGTATATTTGAAATCTCGGCATACTGAATCGCTTCGGTGCCTCAAATCTGTCTAATTCCACCGAGAATGGTGTTCTCGGCTTATCTGGGGAGGTTACCTTGGCTTCGGCATTCTGTTGCTTCCTTTTGAGGTAATCTCTTAAGTCTTCTTTGCTCTGCCCAGGAGCTCGGCTATCTTTCGACTTCAGTCTTTTCGGTATACTACTCTTGGCCTCGTGGTGAGCCCTTTTTGACCCTTCTCCATGAGTTGTGTCGAAGCACAGTGCCTGCCCCTGAACATGCCGATGTCCTTTGGCGTCTGCCTCTTTTGTGCGATGCGTCCTCCGTGATTCTTCTCTTCTTGATTCTCTTCGTTTGACTTCCCTAGAAGGTTGGTGAGAGTATCTTTCGCTCCCGTTGTGCTGAGGGGTTACGGGGATTGTTTTCTGCCCTCCCTTCTGGGCATTGGCCACTGGAATCGACGTGTCCTGCAGCGGGTATGGTGGCTGCATGACGTTATTTTGCATCATGAAATTGACGACCGACTGCAGGTCTGTCAATTTGTTTGCCATCTCTTTTACCTCTTCATCCCTCCGTAGGCACATATCCTTCCAAACCTGGAGATTGTCCTCGTTGTAGTACCTGCTTTGATTAGGTTTCTTTGGTGCGTTGCCAGTCTGGCCGACATCTTTCGCTCTGTGATTCTAGTCACGAGTTTCTGCATTGCATTCGTCTCTTGTGATATCAAGGTCAATAGGTCTCCTATTCCCAGCGGGAGTGTCGTCCCCAACCTTTTCTTTCTGTCTGTTACTGGCCATCTATTCTCCTTTCTTCCCCACAGACGGCGTCAAATTGTGTGAGTGATTTTCTGATCACACTGCCCAACTCAGTATTCAGCTGGAGAACACTGGCAGAATAGATGACACCTGGCTAACCTGTAACAGAAAGAGAAGATTCCGGCGGTGGTTCGTCCACTCGGGGGCACTCCGACAATCAAGTCAGTATATCTCTCAAAGATAATCAACAGTGCTTAACTCACTAGACATAATATAAATTGCGTACCTTAGACCCACGGGGGTGCCTCTCTTTTATAGCTAATTCAATATGGATAGATTCCCTAAGAACATTATCCTTATCCATCTTGAAGTCTTCCCTCATTTTAGAACTCTTATCCTTTATCCGCTTTTCTCGAATTTTGATATCTTCAGATATAACCTCGGCTTAATCGAGATTACCTCGACGTCATGACCTGGACACGTGACGCCTTGACTAACACGTCGGCGTCACCTTGCCACGGATAGATACTCAAAAATATATTCCCACATGTAGATTTCACAGAAATTTTGCTACCTTTGAGCAAATTCTCTCTCTCTCTCTCTCTTGTTCTTCTTCTTCTTCAGCTTTTTCTTATTTTTTCTGTTGACAAATTCGCAAGCATGGGTGCTTCTCTCTCTTTGCCCTATAAATTGCAAGTTTTGTGCCCTAATTGATTTTTTTTCTTGCCAAATGCCTTATTTTTTTTCTTGTTAGAAGAAGATTCCCAATTTTGTGCTCTATTTTGTGAAACGTATGTCTATTTCTTGAGAGACATATATGAAAATTGGAATGAGAGACTAATTAGTTGCATGTCTTAATTTCATTGATTTGGGTTTTGAATTTTTTGCACTGTTAACTGTGTTTTTATAGTGTGGATTCTTTATGTTTGATGTTTTGCATGTGTGAGAATATTTGTTGATGGAATTTATCTTGATATGTACTCGGGTTTTTTAATTAGTGTTTTGAATATGGATCACCCTTGTAAATCTTGATTTGGGCATAATTCTAATTTAATTTGGAGTTGGTAATCAAATTTTGGTTTGGCATGCAATTGCCCTTGTATATGTTTTTGGATTTTTGTTTATAGATCAGCAACGTTGATCATGAAATTTATGTTCATGTGGATCAGAGTTTTGGTTATGATTTTAATTATTGTTCAATCTATAGTTAATATCTCCAGATGTGGCTACGTTTCAGATGTAGAAGCCCTTTTTTTTTTTCTTTCTTTTCTTTCTTTTTCCCTTTTTTCCCTAGATTTTTTTTTTTTTTTTAATGATACCCAAACACATTAATTTTTATAATCGTGATAATCCCTTGTTTATTCCAAATCAATGTTGTCAATATTCCTAAAATGTTTGTCAAACCCATAGTTTAATGACAGATCTAGTAATTTTATGAGCACACTTTTTTTTTTTACTACTTTGTAATGAGTTCAGTCTCCAATCCAAGTCTACAATCGATGTTGCGTTCGTTAGTAGAAGATTGAATGTTGATGGCAAAGTCATCAAAGCTCGGATTTCGGACACTGCTGCTAGCCAAGAAAGGTAATTTTTAGTTTTAGTTCTTGATGTGGGTTGGTTTGATTAGGGTTTAATTGGTATGAAGAGATTTGTAGTGTAAGGAATATAAACAAGTCGCACTTTTCATTGGGGTTTTTCTCGGAAAATGCCTTTCAAAGTATTTTCTCGGGAAAATCAGTAGCTCTCTGCTGCTATCCATCTATTTGCTAACAAGAAGATTAATCTTTTTTAGTATTTTCCTGGTGTTTGTTCTCTCTCGTCCTTACAAGAACAACTTGAGTTTTGAGGGAAAGATAGAGCGAGAAAATGATGCCATCGTCATCTTCATCGTCTTCTTATTCTTCAGCAACTGTTCGAGTCGAAAAGGCGACGAGCGACCTTTTAATCGGTCCCAATTAGACTATGAACATGAATATTTGTGTTTCCATCAATTCCAACCATTGGTACTTTACTAAAAAACTCTCTTAATCTTAACCTTTTTTAGTTGACTTTTTGTTTTCTGGTTTTTGTTATGCTTTTTATGCTTTGGAGTTCCATTCTAGATGGTTGGTTTTGAATTTGTTGGAGATGAAGAAATGAAAGGTTTTGAATTTTTTTAGTTAGAGTTCCTCTCCTTCATGTCCTTTGTTTGGTGGTCGAGAAAACCAAGGAAAACAAAAGAAAATTTTAAATCTGGATTCTAGTGTGTTGTTGCTGTTTCATGAAATGAAATAGCTTTTTTTGCCCCTCTATTTTAGGAGAATACATGCTTTGAAAAAATTTTAAAAATCGTAATTAGGGACTCTGTAATATTTTGGGGTGGGTTTTCTATCTTGATTATGAAACAATTGGGTCTTAAATCTTGAAATATATTTTTCTTGTTCAAGTGGTTGAATCCTAGGAATTGTTTTTTTTTTTTTTTTTTTTTTTAATGGTTGATCATGTCAAATACAAAGGAGCAGGGGTTAAATTCTACTATGGATTGTGATGTTATTACTGAATTTCAGTTAGTTTCATCCATTTGTGGAAGTAGATTTGACAAAATTTGTGTTGGTTTGTTAAATTGATCAAGGAAGCAAACGATGTTGTCAAAGCTCTGAAGAAAAGGTTGCAGCATAAGAACCCTAAAGTTCACCTACTTGCCTTGATGGTACTTTTTTTATCGGTTTAATTTTTTTTCATTCTACTTGGTACATTCCATTTTTTTTTTTTTTTTTTTCAAGTCCGGATTAGGATCTATGAAGCACAGACACTTCTTAAAGGGAGTCTTATCTGCATTGTACCCATATGTATTCAATATTTCATGTCAATTTTGAAAAGTAAATACTTTTTGGACATTCTAGATCATGTATCCAAATTATTATGAATTGAAATTGTAATAATTTTTTACGTATTATTAGAGTACAACAATGGTTAGAATAAATACAAGAATAGTTTTTTAATATTTTTTTTATTTACTCATATGTAATATGCAGGTTTTCTTTATATTGTGGGGTGAGATGGTGTTTCTCAGTCTAGCATACATTTTGGTTAATTTTTTTGCGTGCTACTTGGCATATTTTGATCCAAATTATTGCTATGTTGTGTAGTTCTTATTTGATTGGCAACAAAATAAATTTTATTAGGAAACTGCTATGATTTTAATGTTTTTTACTTAGTGAATATGGTCTTTTTAACTGGCCAATTCAAGTTATTCTTTCTTATCTATTTTTTTTAAATTTATTTTTGCTAAGCTATTTAAGTAACCTCAATTGCAGATTGACTAGGAGATTCTTCTAGAAGTTGTTGAGATGGGATTTGACAGGAATGCCCTTGTTGATTCTCTACGCAACCGAATACAAAATGAGGTATCCATTTGTGATTTTTAAATCTGTATTTCCCTACTTTTTAGAGGCAGTGGACATTGCTTGGTGCGACCATAAAACTATAGGTTGAGAAAACATGGGTTTTGAGTTTGTAGACAGCTGCTTCATGCAAATGAAGCTGGAAGCTCGGTCTGTCCACACCCATTCTCCTAGAACCCATAATTGACAAGACAAACATTGGGTTATGGCCTCTCTCTTTATAATTTTAAAAATAAACACATCATTTTTTTACCATGTTTCAGGGTATTGTTGCATACTATTTGCTATTAGACAACTTATTCCTTCTGAAAATGATATTAGTTGATACAATGAATAATTTGCTGAAAGAAAATTGCGTTTCAATTTACTTCTATTGGCTTGAGTTGTAGGATAGTTGTTGATATCATATGATTATCAAAGTATCTTGTGTTGCAACAAACTAATTCTTCTATTGATCAGGTTGGTGGCGTTGATTTTGTTTCTGGCTGTTTTGTCAAAATTATCCCATACTTGTGTACCGTGGTTACTTAAACTTATGATAAGCCTATCATCACAAGTATGCATATTCTGTAGTCAACAGATCTCTCTCTCTCTCTCTCTCTCTCTCTCTCTCTCTCTCTCAGTCAGTGTGTGTGCACGTGCAAGATCACTAATTGATTTACTTCGATTAATGAACTCTATCAATTGGTAGTAGTTGCATTCTACCTACTTGTAGCTTGGGTTTGTTTTTCTCCTAATCTCTCAAGATCTTTACATCCATATTGTTATACTTACATATCATACCAACTTATTTGCATACTATCACGATGGAACTCTTTTTTTGGTTTAATAATTTTCTTATGATTTTTATTTTTTTACATCTGTATGTAAAAAGTTTGCATGTATGAATTCCTTCTGAATGCATATCAAGCATCTCTGTTTTAATTGTTTGTGTAATTTTAGTGTAGTAATAAGCTTTAGGGGTGTTCGCGGATCGGTTTTGTACGGTTTGCGGTTCGGTTTTGACCCGCCCGCATGTATGCGGTTTGGGGAAAAGTCAAACCGCAACCGCCCGCAGTACAGTTTGCAGTTTGTGCGGATAGGGTTTGCGGATGTGCGGGCGGTTGCGGGCGGTTTGCGATTTGGATTGTTTCCTTTAAAATTTAATTTTTGAGTTTTTTTTTCCCATTTTATAAATATTTATTTGGGTCATTTTCTTCCAATTTTCTAAAATGCTATGAAGCACGGACACCTCTCCGAGGGCTTCATACCAGTGTCAGACACGTGTCAGACACGGACACGCGTCGGACACGCAGTGGACATGTGTCCGACACGCACTAGAGAGTGTCCAATTTTTTTTTATTTTTTTTGAAGCCGGACACGTCCAGGACACGTTATGGATACTTTCGGGACACGCACGGGGTCAATTTCAGAATTTACAAAACATTTTTAGGGTCAATTTCAAAATTTACAAAACATTTTTAGGGTCAATTTCAGAATTTACAAAATATTTTTGGGGTCAATCTGTAAAAAAACAAAAATAACTTATATTTGCCCTAAATCGATCAAAGATAGCAGAGAACAAAAAGAGAGAGAGAAGGCAAAGATAACAGAGGAGAAAGAGAACCTGGTCGCTTGTCCGTCGCTCGTCATCGCTCGTCGCTCATTGTTCGTCGTCGCTCCTCGGCCGTCGCTCGTCACTCGTAAGGTACACCTTCTTCTTCCTTCCTCAGCTTCGGTCTTCTTCCTTCTTCTTCTGGTCTTCGTTCGTTCTTCAGTCGATGTTTCTCTCTCTTTCTCTCTCGACGTCTTCTCTCTCTCTCTCTAAGTATACTTTTATTTATTTTGTTTTTTCGCGTCCCTTTTTTTTTTCCATTTTATATTTTTTCCCCTCTGTATGCCTTATTTCAGAATATATATATATATATATATATTTATTTATTAATTAGTTTTGTTAATGTCTTATATTTTCAGAATATATATATATATATATATTTATTAATTAGTTTTGCTAATATGTTTTATTTGAAAATACATATATATTTTATTAGTTTTGTTAATTTTAATAATAATGTGTGTTTATTAATTTTATTATAGGAACAAATTTGTAATTCTGAAACAATGGCTACGGGTGGTAGTTCTAATGATATACCTGATGATGATTTTTTAATAATTTTATGACATATAATAAATAAAATTAATTATATATATTGAACGTGTCCTCAGCGTTTCGTGTCCCCCATTTTTTGAAAATTTGCGTGTTGGCGTGTCCGTGTCCGTGTCGTGTCGCGTGTCCGTGTCCGTGCTTCATAACTAAAATGCTCCAAAATTAATAATTAATGAATTAAAACTTATAAAATTAAAAACACAACAAAATCAATTCTTAACACAAACAAATTATTCAAAATCATTCAACATACTCCAACATTAATTGTGCACTTGGCCCTCTGGGATTCATTTTAGTAAAGAAAAATGAATATCATTTAAAAAAATAAAAAATAAATTTGAACTTCCTTCAAACAATATTCTCACTGATTTATTTAGTGAAAAAATATTTTCTATAACCACCATTGTATATCAATGCATTAAAGGTTGTACTCAATTAGAATTGTCAGTTCAGTGATTAATAATCAAGCTAGAAGTTCCATCGACCACTAGAAGAAAAATTTTATTAGGAAAAAGTGGATGAGTCACCAATGAAAATCATATAAGAAACCAAGTTTAGGACTTGATAATTCTACGACATTAAGAAAGTTGAGAAATACTTAAAAATAAGGATCGCAGTGTCATAGAGAACATAATGGTGCTCCTGTTAAAGTTACAAAGTTGGTATATAAAAAAAAAATAATAATAATAATTAAAGTGCGGGCGATTTTTACACCCGCAACTCGCAAATTTGTCATATTTCAAACCGCATCTGCCTGTATTATGTTTGTGAAACCGCCCATTTATATGCAGGTTGGGCGGTTTGAGCGGTTCGGATAAACTGTTGCCCACCCCTAATAAGCTTGGTTTAAGCTTAGAGCTGGGTTCCTTTGCTGCTGGAGTGATGATATCAACAACTGATCTTGTTCAGCATACACTTGAACAAGTAAGGCACTTTCTTTGCTTATTTGTCATCAACTATGTACATATGTGTGACTTTTTTAGTGATATATTATACTTTCTGGTTTGAAATAAATATCTGACTATTTTTTTTTTTCAAAACATTTACATATAGTACGTAAAAAATGCTCATAGCCTATATTAGTTTGCATTCAAGGGTGGTGGGAAGAATGGACTAGCTATGTATCAAACCTAAGCTTTGGCATTGTTTGCATGAAGTGGCTGCCCTTAGATTATAATCTGTAGTCCAAGCATTTACCATTCCACAAAGCAATTTTCCATATATGTGGTATCTACGTATGTGTATACAAACAGTGTAAAAGCATACATACCTGTATACAAGCAGTGTAAAAGTATATATGAATGAAATGGTAGGTCTATCCCAGAACTTTTGGAATTCATGTCAAATTGAATAGAGATTGAGCTGTGATCACTGTACCACATATACAAATAATGAGCATGAGATACATATATTACTCAACGATGTGGTACGGTAGGGGTTGGCATAGAATGCTCAGTTAGAAGATAGAATGTGATAGATTTAATTGATAATTATAGGTCATCATTCTCTTTACGAAATGGAACATACTTTCACTCTTTGCAGCATGTCTGGTTGAATTGATATGATTTGTTAATTGAGATTGGGAGATTCCTGGTGTTAGTGTTTCATACTAGGAAGCTTTTCGGGTAGTTCAAGAGGTGAGAATTAGCTATTTCTTGAGGACAACAAGTAGAGCTGATGTTACTTTGCTTTTCTAGGTTGAACTATTGGCAGTTTTATGTGTTTGGGTTGTTCAGTTTTCTGTTAAAATTATTAGAGCAACTGATGACTGTAGTGCACTTTCCTTGAGTTGGTGCTATCTCTCTCTCTCTCTCTCTCTCTAAATGTTATTTCTCATTTCTTATGTAGATCTATGTCAATATGTATATGCATTGGAAGAATATGTTCATCTGTATCCCCTGAATGGAATTTTTGTTGTTTACACAGGTTGAACCCACTCGTAATTTCTTTGCTGCTCTTTTTCTTGCTAGCATTGGGATGCTGATACGTGTTCACTTCCTCCGGAACCACGTGGATACCTTACTAGCATCAGTTTTATTAGTGATCATTGTGAAAACAATTGTTATTAGCATAGTTGTCAAGGGGTTCGGCTACAACTACAAGACTTCACTTCTTGTAAAATATTATTTAGCAACTATGTTTCTTTATTTTATTTTTTTGGAATTTAATTCCCATGTATTTTCATTTCTGATGTACCTTGGTTTCTTTGACTTGTGTAGGTTGGAATGTCTTTGGCACAGATTGGGGAATTTGCTTTTGTTCTTCTCAGCCGTGCTTCTAATCTTCATCTAGTTGAGGTGAGTGCTATAATTGCAGTTTCTCTTGATAATGTTTTCTATCCTGCTTATGCATAACCAAAAAAAGGATATGGAATTCCCATATTTTCCCTCATGGTCTGAGATCATGTTTGAGAAGTTGTATGGCTTCCCACCCAGCAAAGAAAAGGTGGTAAATATATCTTCGATACTGTTACTAAGTTTATGGAAGCCTCAAGTCTAGGAGCTTTTATTGATCTGGAACTCTACTTTTTCCAGGGGAAACTTTACTTGTTTCTTCTTAGGACAACAACTCTTAGTCTGGAATGGAAATTCATTTTGGTTATTCTTTAACTGGTGCACGTATAATTCCTTTGTTTTCATGTTATGCTTATTTTGACAGCCATTACTTGAGAAGAATCCATCCATTGCTCAAGCCACAGATGGTATGGCATGTAATTTTTTGTAGGTCATTCTGAAACTTGAGTGTTAGGCATTACTTTCTTTGAAATTCTTTGTATCAAGTAATATAATGATGAAATTCTTTGTATCAAGTAATATAATGATGTTTGTGTCCTCTCCTTCTGCTTTGAGCAAAAAAGTTATGAAAGTATATTCTTTAAAATTTTCTTGAAGACTCTATTTATCATGAAGAAACTGTTAGGCAGCACTCTCTATGATATATAAGATTGTCAATATGGGAATTTTGAACCCCCCAATTTATACTTTGGGATTATATTTCTATGTGACTTTGTATATGATGGTATCTAGAACATGTTTTACAAATGTGCAATTAACATTAGGTGTATGCCTAAGGAGTTGAGTTGAGTAGTTTTTTTTCTTTCTAAGATAACTTTGGCCAACCTCCCAAGGGTTCAGAAGTTTCTAGGAGCTCAAATGGAGAAGACGATGACGAATGGTCGCAGATATCTAAAATGCACTCAAAGTATTTGCACAATCAACATTCAATTGCATTTCTTTTGTAGAACATTAAATATTTGAGATGGATAGAGCCTCTTAAATTAAGTTGTTGGTTATAGTAAAATTTCCGTTGAACTTGCAATTTCTATGGGTAAAGTGACATTTTGTTTTTACATGCTTCATGTCATGGTAGAGGTATTTAATGTTAAGACATTTGAAGGAGTGTGATTAGTCGGACTTCATCTTTTGTAAGACTAGAATCATCTTTACAAATAGTTAGTTTATTCATATGTTTCTAGTGGTTTCTGAATTAATTTGTGTTTTTATTTTTCAGGTTAGAAATTTCTTGGAGAGATGCAAAATATGGTCAAAGAATTCAAGGATTTAGTTTTTTAAGTTTTTTCATTTTTAATATATGTAAGCATAGTTTAAAACTTTTTATTTAATTTCTTTGCATATACTTTTGAACATATATAACTTTCTTTTATGAAATATATGACGTTATTCCATTGAATATGTGGTTATGATTCAAAGTATAGTATATAGTGTGTACTACATTCTTGAAATGCGCGTACAAAAATAATATTGATTATTCTTCAAATATGTCGAATCCTTTTAGTAATTAATCACACTTAAAAGATGTGATTTAAATGTTATTAATCACACTTAAAATATGTGATCTAAAGTTTATTATCACAAGTTTTATTAGTTTTTAATCACACTTAAAAGATGTAATCTAAATATTTTTAATCACACTTAAACGATGTGATCTAAATGTTATTAATCGCATTTAAAAGATGTGATCTAAATATTTTTAGTCACACTTAAAAGATGTGATCTAAATGTTATTAGTCACACTTAAAACGTGTGATTAAAAATAACTTTTTTTAACCACACTTCAAAATATCACACTTTGACAAAACTTAAAAAATGTGATTAAATAACATAGATCACACAAAAAAAAGTGTGTTCTTTATCTATTTTTGTAGTAGTGAATAACCTATATATATATATATATATATATCAAAGAAAATAAAAGGAAGCAAAAAGAAATGGCAAAAGATAAATAAACAACAAGCCTTATTAAAAATTATATAAAGCCATGAGACCTGGAAAAGGAAACAGAGTACATATAGAAATGAAAGTTTAAGAAGTAATTTTTGTATATGGATAGTGAGAGGACAATTTGTGTAAAAAAATTAGGCCGAGCAAAGGAAATGGTCTTGGAGAGTTGCGCTGAATAGTGGGCTGAGGTAACGGCTCTACGTCGGCCAGTGAGGTGTTGAAGGGGCTTGGACTTGGCTATAAAGGTACAGATCTTGGCGGACTGAGTTGGCTTCAATAAAGAAAGCCGAGCTGGGTTTAGCTTAGCACCTCATCTGTTGGTGGTTTGTATTTGTTAAAAATTGGCCGCCCATGTGGCATGACCCTTTGAACCTTTTAAATTTTATCCAAATAAGTTTGAATTTGAATTCAAAACCTATTTGGATAACCACTCAGGATATCTATATCTATCATATCAACTGATATGGATAGATGATATAGATATCTTATATATCTGATATGATATGGGATATGGTTAATCAGAAAAACAACGTATATATTTTTTTTCCCATGTAGTGACTCTCTCCCAAAAACAACGATCAAGCCATTTTGCATTGTGATTTGTGTGGGTGATATTCATTTTGTAATATCACTCCACTGCTGGGTTGGTTGTTTACTTTCTGGAAGCACGTGATTTACCCACGAGATCCTTCACTTCAGACTCTGCTTAAAGGTATGGCTTTGAAATTAATCATCTGCTGCGTCTTATACTATGATTTATATTGGTATCAGAGCATGAATGGGTATTTTCGTGTTTTCTTTAATCATGTGTATATTTATATATATATATATATGTACACATTTTATACATGAATGTTTATAAAAGAGGAAGATGTCTACTCTCATTAGATTAAGAGCATAAAATACCTCTTTTTTTATATTCATTAATGTCATTTTTAATACCATAAATGTATTTATTTTGGAAAATAGAGTCCGTCAATACCGATATTGGACCAAAAAACACCCTGAAAGGCGGCGCGTAGGCTGTACGCGCCGCCTGAGGCCGTGAGCGGCTTCCACACGCTACCACACGCTGCCACGCTCCAGACGCGCTTCCGACGCGCCTCCACGCGCCATCGCGCGCGTGTCAGCCGCGCTGTCCACGTGCGCGCCGTCCGCGCTGCGCACTCGCGCGCCGTACGCTGAGCCGTTCGCTGAGTCGCGTTCTGAGCCGCTCGCTGAGCTGTGCGCTGAGCCGCGTGATGAGCCGCACCGTTTTTCCTCTGCGACTTGGCTGGCTTGGCTGCTGGTACTAAGGCTCTGTTTGTTTTGTTTTAAATTCTAAATCGCGTTAAATGGTCATAATTAATTCGATATAGATTTGTTTTATGCGTGGTTGATACTGTTAGACTCAGAATTAAATCTTCCATATTCTGTAAAATTTTGAAAACTTTATGAAAATAAAAAGTATTTTTTTTGTGATAATAATTCATTATTTATGCTTTAAAATGCTTCTGGTATTGCATAAATAATTTTCTAGGGTTGAAATTTTTATTGTAGACTTCTGAAATGTTTTACTATTTACTGGTATAATTTTTCAGTTTATCAGATTCTGAAATTTTTTATTTCTAATTTTATGTGTGTTTATTAGTTATTTAGAATTCTAAAAAATTTCAAAAAAATTCCAGAATGCTATACATTTTATTATGGCATAATCTGAATATTGAATACAACATATTTTTTTAGGGTTTGTAATATGTTGCAATTAAAGAAGCATGATTACTTTATTTATTTATTTGAATTCCATTATTAAATGAATATAGCATGCGTTATTTGTAAATTTACATTAAGATACTATTGTATGGAATTTATCATGCTTTGTATATGCCATAAGTAGTGGGAGATTGATTTTTTTTTTTTTTTTTTTTTTTTTTGCGAATGGAATTAAATTAAATTAAATTTTGATAATTATCACTAGAGGCACAAGAGATGATTACGAGCATAGCAAATTTTCGATCTTGAGACATGTGTAATATTATCATTATTTAATTTAGTTTTTTTGCTGCAAAATAATTTTTTGTGTTGCTATCATTAATATCCCCTGCGCATTTGTTTACTCTGTATGTAGAAATGGCTGCTAAGACAGTGGTGGCAGACTTAACTAAGGGAGAGAAATTGGATGGCGACAATTATGATATATGGCGCCGTAAAATCCAATACCTCCTCAATGAGCAAGAAGTGTTGACCACACTTGAACAAGTGATGGTTGAGCCAGAGCAGGGCAATACAGCTCAACATCATCGTGATCTTGAAGTCTTTCAGACTTGGCGTAACAAAGATCGGTGTGCGTGCTTTACTATGTTGAGCAGCATGCACAACGACTTGATTAGTGAGTTTGAGCATTGCCCGACTGCATTTGAGATGTGGGAAGCTCTCAAGCAAAAGTTCGGTATTACCTCTTTAGCAAAGCTACGTGGGCTGACTATGAAGTTTGACTCATATCAGAAAAAGGCGCATCACTCGATGAAACAGCATTTGAGAGTCATGTCAGCCATGATACGTGAGGTTACGGCTGCTGGGCACAATTTGACTCAAGAGCATCAAGTACAAGCTGTGATTCGCTCTCTGCCAAATTCTTGGGAGCAGATGAAGCAGAACATGGATGCATAATGAGAGTGTGAAAACATTCGAAGACATATCGCGTCGTTTGAAGCTAGAGGCCGAGCGCCTTGAGGTGGCTAAGTCTGATGGTTCTGCTATGGTGGTTGAGTCGAGCTCATGTAGGACTTCTCAGTTCAAACGTTGAAAAGCAAAAGGTGCCCCTAAGAAGCAAGCAGCAGCTGCGTTAAAGCCCAATGGCGCTAGAAATTTTAAGCGTAGGGGCAAGAGAGGTGGCAAGAAGGTAAAGGCTAAATTGACATGCTGTAACAAAGAAGGACACTTCACTCGGGATTGCCTTGAGCAGAAGAAGGTACTCCCTTACTTAATTTCTCGCATTCAATGCTTTGTGTCTAGTCAAGCATTAATTGCTCATTCTCCTCATTTTTGGGTTGTAGACTCTGGAGGAACAGACCACATCGCGAGGGACAGAGTAGGGTTCACTGAGTATCGCCGAGTACCTGCTGGGAGCAGAAAAGTTTACATGGGGAACGAGACCAGTGTGGAGGTGCTTGGCATTAGCACATACAAGCTGGAAATGCGACGAAGATGCACCTTGTATCTTCATGATGTTCTTTATGCTCCGGATATTCGGCGAAACTTAGTTTCAGTTATTAGCATGATGAGCCTTGGTTTTAGCTTTTGTTTTGAGAATAATGGTGTTAGCATTTATTTGGGAACAATTTTTTATGGTTTTGGTTACCTTTCAGATGGTTTTTTAGTTTTGGATGTGGATGATTCTAGTTATAATAAAAATGCCAATGGCTCTGTTTCAAATATTGCATCTTTTTGTGATAATGATTCTATGAGATGGCATGCTAGATTAGGCCACATAGGGCAAGACAGGATGACTAGATTGGCTAGCGAAGGTCTTTTAGGCCCATTCGCTAGAGTCACTTTGCCTACTTGTGAGCATTGTCTTGCTGGTAAGGCAACAAGGAAACCGTTTGGGAAAGCCATAAGGGCATCTATCCCATTACAACTTATTCATTCTGATATATGTGGACCAATGAATGTGAGGGCAAGGCATGGAGCCCCTTATTTCATCACATTTATAGATGATTGCACGCGTTTTGGTCATGTCTATTTGATTTCTCACAAGTCAGAAGCATTGGATTGCTTTAGACGGTATGTTAATGAGGTTGAGAATCAATTAGAAAAGAGCATTAAGGCTCTAAGGACTGATCGAGGACGTGAGTATCTATCTGAGCAATTTAAAGTGCTCTGTGAGGAAAAAGGAGGCATCAGGCAATTGACAATTCCTAGGACTCCGCAGCAAAATGGTGTAGCGGAGAAAAGGAATCGCACATTGCTTGACATGGTTAGATCAATGATGGCGCAAGCTAATCTTCCCATTTCTTATTGGGAGATGCTTTGTTGACTGCTGCCTACGTCCTTAACCATGTGCCCTTCAAATCAGTTCCTTCCACCCCATATGAGATGTGGATTGGCAAAAAGCTTGATTTGGGCAATTTGCGGCCTTGGGGTTCGGCAGCATACATACACAACGCTTCTCATAAGTTTGGGAAGTTGGGCCATAGAGGAAAGAAGTGTATCTTCATTCGCTATAGTGAGCATTCTAAGGGCTATGTGTTTGTTGGGGAGCATCCGGATGGAAGTGTGACTGAAATTGAGTCACGAGATGTGGATTTCCTAGAGGAGGATTTCCCTAGCAGAGGTGAGGTAACTAGAGAAGTAGAACTCTATGAGATGGAGGATCTACTTGAAGGCGCACCTAGAAGCCTAGTAGAGAATGAGGAGATAATTCCTCAAGCTCCTAGGGACAGTAGGAGCGATCTACCTGCCCATGGATTAGATCCAATGGATGAGGATTCTCAGGATTCTCAACTACGTAGAAGCAAACGTGGAGCTATACCCCGTCGTCATTTTGAGATTGAAGGGGAAACATTAATGATTGCTCCGAGTGATGAGATGGAGCCTAAGAATCTCAAAGAGGCTCTCTCATCTCCTGCTAGTAAAGAATGGAGTACTGCAATGGATGAAGAAATAGAGTCTATGAAGAAAAATCAGGTCTGGGACTTGGTTGATTTGCTACCAGGGCGCAAGACTATTGGGAACAAATGGGTTCTCAAAATCAAGCGCAAAACGGATGGTTCCATAGAAAGGTATAAGGCTCGCCTAGTGGCGAAAGGTTACACCCAACGAGAGGGTGTGGACTATGAGGAAACTTTTTCACCAGTTGTAAGGTTTGCCTCTATTCGCCTAATCCTGGCCATAGTAGCTCAGTTGGACTTAGAGCTATATCAGATGGACGTTAAGACTACATTTCTCAATGGAGAATTGGATGAAGAGATCTATATGGATCAACTAGAAGGCTTTGTGGCAGTAGGTCAGGAGCGCAAAGTTTGCAAGGTTCAACGATCTATTTATGGCTTAAAGCAATCATCCAGACAGTGGAATCTAAGATTTCATCGAGCCATTGTTTCTAATGGGTTTACGATGATTGATGAAGATCACTGTGTGTACATTAAGCGGTCTAAGGACATTTTTCTGATATTGTAATTATATGTAGATGACATATTATTGGCTGGAAATGACAAGGAGATGATTGTCGCCACTAAAATGTGGTTGTTCTCTACATTTGAGATGAAGGACATGGGTGAGGCGCGCTATGTGCTCGGTGTTAAGATCCTTAGGGATCGCTCTAGGAGACTTCTTGGTTTGTCTCAAGAGACTTACATTAAGACTATCCTAGAGCGACTCCAGATGCAGAGTTGCAAACCCATTGACACTCCTGTTGCGAAAGGCGAGAGCCTAATCCTTGATATGGGTCCTAAGACTCAAGAAGAGAATAAAAAGATGGTCTGTGTTCCCTATGCAAATGCTGTTGGAAGCTTGATGTATGCTATAATGTGTACGCATCTTGACATTTGTTATGCAGTCGGATTGGTGAGTCATTACCAATCTAACCCAGGACCAGCTCATTGGAAAGCAGTTAAGAGGATATTACGATATCTTAGAGGGACTGCAGATTACACACTTTGCTACCAAAGTTCAGATCTATATCTAGTTAGCTATTGTGATGCTGACTGGGGAGGAGACTTAGATGAGCGTAAGTCTACTCAGGATATGCTTTCATGCTTAGCGATGGTCCTATTTCTTGGAGCAGTAAGAAGCAATCTTGTATCGCCTTATCGACTATGGAGGCTGAGTTTGTGGCTTGTTCATCTGCTGTTCAGGAAGCCGTTTGGTTGAGGAGATTCTTTCAGCATCTGGATGTTGTCACACACACTTCAGACCCTGTGACTATCCATTGTGACAGCATGGCTGCACTCACTTACGCTAAGGATCCTAAATACCACAGCAGAACCAAACACATTGATGTGAGGTTCAACTTTATCAGAGACATTGTGGCACAGAAAGAAGTGATTCTGGAGCACATCCCTATGAGTCGCATGGTTGCGGACCCTTTGACTAAGCCCATTGCTAGAGATGTTTATCTTACTCATGTTAGGGCTTTAGGACTGCGTATGTGGTGATATATCTATGTGTATTCAGTTGAACTCTTTTTTTTTTGGGGATATTTATGCCATTAGTATTCATATTTGTTTCTATTACACATTTATGTTTACTACTTTTTGCAATGGTTTGTGAATTAGCATACACAAAATAATTAAATTGATGTTAGTAAGCAAGATTGGCTCACTCACATGAGCAATCGCCCTTAGCGCTAGGTAGCGAGTAAGGATGAGACTAGCGGCTTATTGTATTTGGAGCAAATAGAGAAGCCAAAATTATCCACTAGCTATGTCGCCTTGGTTGGAGCCAAGATGAGGCCTTGTTAGAGACCGACCATGGATATGAGAGTACCCACTTTTCCATGATGTGCCTGTTATGGATAGCCAGATGCGAGATCTCATTTGATGCCTGAGAGGCGAGCAAATAGAGAATTCGAGTTAGACGCTAGGAAGTGACTTGTGCGCTTAAGAGCGACTAGATTAAGATCTGTATGGTGTGTGAGTTTAACATCACTCTTTGGAAGAGTTACTCCACTATAACATGCATTCATACTGTATGTGCTTATCGACCCGTTAGTGAGGTAAAATAATGGATCCCTGCTTCTTCACCGTGTGAATCCTAAAAGTCATTTTTTTCCCTAAATGACTTCACTTTGTGCCTTTTGTGACCTTTGACTATGTCATAAGATGAGGAGTTGATGTTCAACTACTTTGGTATGTTGCCTGCGGTCATGTATGATTCGGCTTTAAGAGGCATTACTGGGAAAGCGGTCAATTTCAAATTGAATGATATGAGGGTGAAGGGAAGATCATCTAGTTCTACATCTCTGCTCTATATTCACTGTCGACAACTCACATCGCTCTTTATAGGATGCTGATTGGGTGTGAATATAATGCGGGACCTAAGAGAGTCAAAAATGCTCTTTGAGGGATTAGAGATGTTTTTGGACTGATGTAGCTAGATGGGTCTGGGTACATGAGACACTATTTCTGTTCATTTTGGGTTGATGTCTCTATGTTGACTCATATTGAGTTTCTAGTATAGAGCTCCCACATGCAGGTGTTCTCAGCGGTCGTACGGTGCATTGGCTAGTATGAGATTGTTCATTTTTGGGGAGATTGAGATAGAGATGTGGCAGTGTCATGCCAACTCATGTGCGAGTGGGAGATGTTAGAAATTGGGCGCCCATGTGGCATGACCCTTTGAATCTTTTGAACCTTATCCAAATAAGTTTGAATTTGAATTCAAAACCTATTTGGATAACCACTCAGGATATCTATATCTATCATATCAACTGATATGGATAGATGATATAGATATCTTAGATATTTGATATGATATGGGATATGGTTAATCAGAAAAACAACGTATATTTTTTTTCCCATATACTGACTCTCTCCTAAAAACAACGATCAAGCCATTTTGCACTGTGATTTGTGTGGGTGATATTCATTTTGTAATATCACTCGACTGCTGGGTTGGTTGTTCACTTTTTGGAAGCACGTGATTTACCCACGAGATCCTTCACTTCAGACTCTGCTTAAAGGTATGGCTTTGAAATTAATTATCCGCTGCGTCTTATACTATGATTTACAGTATTGTTCGGTCAGAGGAAGATCAGAGCGAAGTAGTTCGGTTGGGGAAAACAGTGGCCGAACAGAGCGTTGCCATCTCACTTGCCGTGCAACAATGAGGGTGTTCTAAGGATAAGCATTATCCCTGGGCATGAGACTCCTAAGAGGACTCTGCTAATGAGAGTTAGAGCCCTACTAAGATTGTGCCAGGCGGAATCTATAAAAGCTCATGGCATAACCTATGCACAGGTATTGCAACTCTTACTCAAAAATACATAGAGCTTATTGTCTATTGTCTATTTGTTGACTTAGGCATCAGAGGGGTTTCTAGCACACACCTGCCGGCTAACTCACATGTGTTTTCAGGTAGCAAAATGACGACGTTTGGAGGAGCACAAACTTGGTCAACAGGATTATACGAGAAGATTATTTCATGTTCGTACAATTGGAGCCGTCTGTTAGAAATATCACAGAGAACAAACCTTTTGATTGAGTTTTACTTCAACTAAGTTCAATGGTGCACAATGAAGACTTTCCTCAGTCTGTTGTCGATGGACAAACTCCAGAAGGGGACAAGAGGCGCGAGGATCTGCCTTTTGTTTTGTCCATAGCAGATTTAGACCCTCAGCAACGAAACCCTCACAAGAAAAATGGGGCTTAAGCCCTTGTCGCTTTCAAAGCCCATATGGACAGAGACGAATGATGGATGCCCAGGTTCTGAAGGATCATGTAAGAGAGCAAGACGAATTGATAAGGAGAATGACAGCAGACATGGAGGCCATGAAACGCCAAATCAAAGGCAAAGACGTGGCATGAGTGGAAATCTGCGAAGCAAAATGTGTTCTCGTGACTCAGGAGATCGCGATAGGCGAGTCACACCTTCCCATTCTGAAAGTAGAAGCCTTAGAACAAGCGATACGCACTCAAGGACCTCTAGGACTCGTTACTCTAGGTCTAAGAGAACGAGGACTAAAAGGTCTTCTACGGAGGAAAACAATTACCGACCCTCACATACTCACCAAACCACATCTCGGCACACCGAGTTGCCCAAATCGGTAGATCTACGAATTGTTCTGGAAGAAAGGGCGCGAAGGAAGAAAAACGCTCAGGCCCATGACCCTTAGAAGATCTCGGCTCTACTACGGCTAGCACCTAGAACGCATGGAAGCGTCGAGGTTGGAATGCCAATACCGCGCCTTGCCTATGAACTAGCTGATAAGGCATTGGCAATATTACAAAGCTCGCTATTCGTTCCAGCTGATAGAGAACACACCAGAGCCCTTGGGCTTCAACTAGCCTAAGTTCATAATCTACGAGGAAAATTTAGACCCCTACATGCACTTGAGTCACTTTTGCCAAGTTATGGTCATACATCAACGGAATGAAGCTCTAATGTAAGAGAGAGAAAAGTTGGGCAACTTGGGCTTAACTTGGTTTGAAAAGTTGCCAAAAGGTAACATCGCTTCATGGGCACAACTTGCGGAGACATTTGTCACAAGGCTTAAGATGAACACCAAGACGCCAGTCAAAATATATCAGTTGCTTGCCATTGACATGGGTGAGAAAGAAATGTTAAAATCTTATAATAACAGGTATTGGGAGACCTTCAACCAGTAGGCAATTGTCTTACCAACCTAGCTATTGTACAGTACAAGCGGGGTCTGCCAATAGGACATAAGTTGAGGGATTGAATGACAATGACGCCACCTCTTACTATGGGAGCCCTAATAGAGAGAGTGCACCAACATACCTGGGTAGAGGAAGATGGGACGCGCGCCAAGGTAGAGTCCGACATAACAGTGATGCCAGACAAAAAGCCTTCGGCGAAAATTAACACGGTCGACAAGAAGGACTGACTGCGCAAAAATCTTTGCCCAACTAGGGCCAAAGTGGATTGATAGGTTTGACCAACTCTTTTTAACAAATCTTTGCACGACTGGGGGCTAAGTGGGTTGGCAGGTTTAACTAACAAATTTTTGCACTCCTTGACCAAGATGGTTACCTCGGACAAAGAAGGTTGGCAAGTTTGACCAATAACTTTTTGTACTCTTTGACCGAGATGGTTACCTCGACCAAAGAAGGTTAGCAGGTTTGACTAATAACTTTTTTGCACTCTTTGACCGAGATGGTTACCTTGGCCAAAAAAGGTTAGCAAGTTTGACCAACAACTTTTTTCACTCTTTGATCGAGATGACAGTTATCTCGATCACAGCAGGTTAGCAGGCCTGACCAAATTTTTTTTGAACTCTTTGCTTGAGATGACATAGGAGAGGACTTCTAGCTATTGGAGCAGAGCATGGGTGTGTACAGGTTGTCATCTAGCTGTTGGAGGTAGAGCCTCCTCAAAGATGTGATGTCGATGCTTGAGATTCAAATCTTGGTGGGTGGAGATAATGTTGTCTCCATGGTTTTTGCTTTTCTATGTTTTGGGAATGGTGTAAGTGGAAAATTCTTCCTCCATTAAGTCAAAAGTTGTTGCCCCAAAATCCCTTTTGATTTGAATAAGATTTGTCTCTTGATGATGTCACAAAATCCCACTTATAGATCTAGAATGGCGGCTACGATTTTTGTAATCCAAACATAAGGGTGTCAACCCCTGCAGATTGGGTGTCAACCCTTTGCTCTATTTTCTTCTTTGCTTTGACTTCCCGGTGTTCTTGGTGTCGACCCTTGGGTAAATAGGTGTCGTCCCTTGGTACACTGAAATTTGGTGTCGACCTTTGTAATACTTGGTGTCGACCCTTTGCTGCTGGAAGTGCTTAAACTTTGCTTACTGTCTTTTGGTGTTGACTATTTCTTGTCTTGGTGTCGACCCTTAACATTCTGAAATTTGGTGTTGACCCTTGTAAGGCTTGGTGTCGACCCTTGGTTACTGCAACACTTAAGCATTGTATATTGAAATTTGGTGTCGACCCTTGCTGTCTTAGTGTCGACCCTTTGACCTGTTTAAGCTCATTTTGGCCTCCAAAAACGTTGTTAACATAAAGAGAATGTAGATTATAAAGATTTAATCAAACAATAAGGTTTTCAATTATAATCAATTCCTTAAAATAAATCAAAACGTAATCACAACAAAATCATTAAAATCATGTTATTTATTTTATGACTAACAATCTTCCCCATTTTGATGATGGCACACCATGATGTTTTGATTTGTTTGGGATGATGAATAGCTCCCTCTCAAGGCATGCTCCCTCTAAATATTTGCTTCTTCTAGATAAACAAACATGTTAGCACAGAAGTAATACATATCAGTAAGCATAGCATGATGATTAAGATACCAAATAATGGACTTAGGAGATTTTTCTTTTAACATTTTAAGCACATCATTTCACCCCCAATCTATATCATAATAAAGCAACATAATTTCTCCCCTTGTGATATTATTCCATACTCTCAATCCAAAACATCAATGTTTCTCCTCCTGTGACATTATCAAAAACACATGAAGGATGAATTTCACAATGTAGTATGAAGTGCTGAAAAATACCATGGGTGCATAAAAGAAGGATTGCAAAAGCACATAAATGACATGATTTTGTAAAGATATGGTATTTGCTTTGAAAACTACAAATCAAGTCATAGAGAAATATGCAAGTTTAGCCAAAAGAGAGATAACAAGAATATAGGGCAAGAGTTTTGAAGCAATAAGTTCATCCATTATGAGAAATTTATGCTATCTCAAGTAAACAATTTATGTTCAAGCAAGAGTTACCATAATGATAGCAAAGAATTTGTGAAGCATTTTGAGCATGAGCCAACTCAAAATTTCTAGCAAGAACAAATAGATTTTATGCGTAATATTTTTATACCTCAAGATGTCATGAAATATATATATATATATATATATATATGAGGTACTTTGAAGCAATTGACAATGAGAGTCGAAATTAGTACCAAATTCGAGACTTATAAGAGATATAAAAAAAAAAAAACATAACAGTGCATAGTCCAAGAAGTTGTCAACTAGGAGTAGACAAAAGATTTTATAGCTTAAACATGTAAGAAGTAATATGACAATATAAGCATCATTCAAGTAATGCAATAAGCTTTGGAGATGAGGCTTGAAGATCCATGTGCAATATTAGAAGAGTGAAACAATTAAGCATGATACCAAAATAATTAACTCTTTTCTCCCCCGGTGACATTATCAACAAAGTTAAGAACAAGGAGCGAGTTTGGCACAATAAAACAATATAGGATGACGAAAAATGGTAAGTCTCATTATAGCACAAATCATCCACACAAATAGTAGCATACAATGATCATGCAATTCAAGCTCATACTATTTGTTCATAATAGGCAAAAAATTAATAACATATGAAGGTGCAAGCCCATAAGTTTGATACCACAAACATATGCAAACTGAGGGATTTTTGAAAAATAATCAAGTTTAAATTCTTCCCCTTATTTCATTTGACAAAAGTAATAGAAGATATGATATAAGAAGCTCAAAACTGAAATGTTTCTCCTTAAGGATGCCAAAAAGGATGCCAACATGCAATCTAGAAGATTTAACAATCATAGCACAAACATTATGTAGAAAACCAATTGCAGCTCATAATATCTTAAACTCATTATGATCTCATGGAGCTAAGGTAATTGCACAAATTAAAGCATGTCTAAAGTATAACAGTTCATATACCACGAATATGACGCCCTGGTTCTATACTATTGGTTGCAGTCAAGGGAGAGTCACTAATGAGTCCTATGGTCAATAACCAAGTAAGATCCCAGATCGCCGGAGGAGTCAAATTAGCCTCCCTTCTAAGTCCAGTTTTCTTAGACAGCGCACTGCCCTTTTGACAGATCTTAAAAGGTATTGACACAAGGTCTCATAAGCAACGATAAGGTTCTTTCATAGAATATAAATACATAACAATCATAATATATAACTCAAAAGATGGTTCCATTACATTACATTACATTCCAGAAGAAAGCTTAAGTCTCCAAATGAGTCTTTACAAAACATCCAAAAAGAAACTTCTAATTTTTCTAGGATAGCCAAAAGTCTTCGAAAGTTTCGAGCTCGTCATCTCCAGCTATGAGTTCTGCTTCGTCACTTGGCATGATACGCCGTGAGCTTTGAATGCCTAGTAAACACACACCCTACCCATTTTTCCTAGTCCAATACACAATCACCATTATAACATCAAGCAATAAAGCATAATACTCAATTAAATAAATAAAGGGTTAAGTTAGGTTGTTAGCAACTAGAAATCCCCCAAAGAGATTTCGTCCTCCCAACCACAAGAATCGGATGCAGATTATTCAGTATGCCCCGTCTTTTGCTGTTTCGTTGCAGAACTAACCTCGGATGCCTACCAATGGTTATGTACCGCGTAGCGCCAACCGCAGGGCCTCAAAAGAGACGGTAAAATAGGGCCTTGCCCGAATCCCTCCTTACACCAAATCACCTAGGGTCCGAATACAACCGCTCCATTCAAGGGTTCCGAAAACCACTTGCGCAAGACTTTAACTTTCAAATAGGGAACACATCCCAACAATCCATATATCACATATTCTAATCTTTTTCATTACTCAAGTGCTCGAAAATCCAATACCCTCCCAATTAGGTTTCCCGTTGAATTAAATGTTTTAAATCAAGGTTAGTCCAACTTATAAGACAATAATATCCATGTAAGCAGGCATTCTTAAGATGAGAAGGGTAAATAACATAACCACAACACATATAATATCATGCCAAGATATGATCATAAGCTAATAAGCAATCTCATGAACTCAAGGGTATAAAACATCCACACATAACAAAATTTCCAGATTTAGTATCGCAAAAAGATTAAAATGAAAGGTCTATTTTAGATCGTCCACCGGACTTGGTCTTCCTATGGTTCGTAGGGAATTTGATCTAGTTTCTAGAAAAATTTTCGGAAATGGGGTTGCTTTTCCAGGTTCTAAGTTATTTAGAAAATATGCCAGCGCTGTCCAGATTCTGTCCAAATCCGTCGACCGTTACGAAAAATTGATTTTCTTGCAAACCGCTTAATGTTTTTCAATGAAACCAATTTTAGTTGAAAGCTAACTCCTTAAGGAAGGTTTTGACATAAAATAGAGGTCCAGAATAATGTTTTACATTTTTCTATAATTTCTGGAATTGGGCTGCAAAAACTGATTCTAAGGTGTTTTGCCCAAAACAAGAAGATTTATGAAAAAAGGGGTTCCACCAAGGGAAAGTTTCATTTCTTTTGTGAAGAAAATATACTAACTATCACATGTTTAAATCAGAAAATTTGTTTGAAGGAGTGCTCTTGAAAAGTTGAGAGATTGGTACAAAAGAAGATGGTTTTGTGCCAAAATGGGGAAAATGCAAGAGAAATGAAATCAATACTCAACCCTTAGCATTTTTAACATGAGAACTCAGTAATAAAAGATCTGAAAACATTATTTAGAACCCTTAGAAACATGTATTGAGAAAAAGGGAAAATGAAAGAGAAGGTTGTGTTTGTGGCTTACCTACTAAGCTTTGCACAAGAAGCTCTCTTCTTCCTCCTTCTCTTCTAGACTTCTCTCTCTTGCTCTCCTCCCTCTCTCTAGTCGAATGTGTGTGTGTTATTTGTGCTTGCCAAGCTTAGCGGAGGCTGGTTTATAGGCAAATTTTGATGTGAAATGTCCTAAAAGCCCTCTAGTTGGAAAAAAGATGGAAAGGTTAGGATCTTGCTTAGAATCTAATGGGATAGGAGTGATTTGGAGTTAAATCATAGGATTAGGCAACATTTGGTTGGTTCCTAGTTGAAAGGAAACTAATGTTGGAAACATCATCCTAGGTCTAGGGTACTAGGTCTTGGATTTCCTAGAATATCATGATCAAAGACTTTGAAAATGATTCCTCACTTCTCCCTATGGTGGCCGGCCCTTGGGAAGGGTGATGGGGTTATTATTTTATCAATTTTTTGGCTCTAGGACACACTCTCGAAGGTGTATACATGTATATATATATATATATATATTACAAGATTGATGGTACTTCAAGGTACAAGGTACAAGTACTAGTTTGGGGTAAGTTTTGAATTTAATTAAAGGGTGGGGGCTTGGAGTTAAATACAAGTAACTTATGTAGAATTAAATTAGGTTAGGTAACCTAATCCGGCTAGGGAAATTCCTGTTTTGATAAAAATAAAATAGTAATGCTAACCAACAAGATTCGAATTAATTCAAGTAACCGAGGGGCTTTAAGAAAATAATTCAAACATTAGAGTCTTAAAAGTGAATATATATTTCAGGGGCTTCACAACCTATCCCCCTTAAAACAATTTCGTCCTCGAAATTTAACTACATACTGCCTTCGAAAAGCTCGGGGTAGTTTCCCTTCACCCAATCCTGGCATTCCCAAGTAGATTCCTTAATTCCCCGATGACGCCATAGCACTTTCACCTAGTGAACCGTCTTGCCTCTAAGGTTCTTTTCTCGATGATCCTGTATTGCTACCGGTCCTTCTTTAAACGTAATATCTTTGTCAAGACTAATCCCTTCCCACTTGAGGACGTGTGACGAGCCAGCGATGTATTTTCTCAACATAGATACATGGAAGATGTTGTGTATCCCTGCTAACTGTGGGGGTAGAGCTAGTCTATATGCTACTTTGCCCACTCTTTCTAGTACCTCAAAAGGCCCAATATATCGTGGTGACAACTTCCTCTTTCTCCCACAACGTACGACTCCACGCCTAGGTTGCACCTTTAAGAACACGTGGTTGTCTACTTCAAACATCAATGGTCTTCTCCTCCTGTCTGCATAATTTCTTTGACGGTCTTGGGCAGTCTTTAACCGTTGTCGGATCAATTTGACCTTCTCAGTAGTTTCTAGAACAAGTTCGGGTCCTATCAGATTTGCATCACCCACTTCAGTCCAACAAATCGACGATCTGCAAGGTCGTCTGTATAATGCTTCAAAAGGTGCCATACCGATGCTAGCTTGAAAGCTATTGTTGTAGGCGAATTCAACTAGGGGTAGGTGTCGTTCCCAACTTCCTTGAAAATCCATTGCGCAAGCTCTCAACATGTCTTCGAGTGTCTGGATAGTGCGCTCCAATTGTCCATCTGTCTGTGGGTGAAAGGCGGTGCTAAAACATAACTCAGTACCAAGAGCTTTCTGCAGGCTCCCCCAAAATCGAGAGGTGAATCATGGGTCACGATCTGACATAATAGATACCGGAATTCCATGTAGTCGAATGATCTCCCCAATGTAGAGCCTGCACATAGACTCTAAAGTGTCGGTCATCTTATAGGGTAAGAAATGTGCTGACTTGGTCAGACGGTCCACTATTACCCATATAGCATCGCGCCCTCTAGGTGACTTAGGTAACCCCGTCACAAAATCCATCGTCACGTACTCCCACTTCCATTCAGCTATTGGTATAGGTTGCAACATCCCCCCCAGTTTCTGATGTTCCGCCTTCACTTGTTGGCAGGTCAGACATTTTGCTACAAATTTAGCCACTTCCTTCTTCGTTCCATTCCACCAGTACTGCCTCTTCAAATCTTGGTACATTTTAGTCCCTCCTGGATGTACCGCAAATGCAGAATAATGACATTATTTCAGTACCTTTTCTCTAAGTAACTTGTCACTTGGTACAAATAATCTACCTTGGTATCTTAAACTCCCATCGGGGTGAATTACCCAATCGGGCATGGGCTCTCCTGATTCCAGACGTCCCTTGATGTAGGCTACTTCTTGATCGTGCTTCTGGGCCTCCATGACCTCATTCATCAACTTAGGCATCACCTTCTGCGCTACTAAGATATGCTCTTGTAGCTTGAGATTCTACTTGGATCTTGAACTCATTAAGTGTCTTAACCATATCCCATTACTTGACGGAGATCTTAGCCATCATCCCTCTACTCTTGCGACTTAGAGCATCTGCTACTACATTGGCTTTACCGGGGTGATATGAGAGAGTGAACTGGAAATCTTCGAGATACTCCATCCATCGTCTCTATCTCAAGTTAAGGTTCTTCTGCGTGAATAGATACTTCAGACTCTTGTGATCAGTGAAAATCTCAAATTGTTCCCCGTACAGGTAATGTCGCCACTGCTTTAGGGCAAAAACTACGGCTGCTAACTCCAAGTCATGTGTGGGGTAGTTGCGCTCATGAGGTTTTAATTGCCTGGATCCATACGCGCCTACCTTTCCATTTTGCATGAGCACGCAACCTAATCCTTCTTTAGACGCATCGCAATACACAGTGTACCCCCATTTTCGTTCTGGGATGGTCAAAATTGGCGCACTAGTTAACCTCTTCTTTAGCTCTTGGAAGGATTTTTCGCAAGCTTCGTCCCACTCATACTTTACTCCCTTTTGTGTTAAACGAGTCATTGGTTTAGCTAGTTTGGAGAAATCTTGGATGAACCTCCGGTAATAACCGGCCAATCCTAAGAAGCTACGGATTTCTGACACGGTCTTTGGTTGCCTCCAATCTAATACTGCCTCCACCTTGGTTGGACCCACCGCAATCCCATTCTCTGATACCACAAGCCCTAAGAACTTTACTTCATTCAACCAGAACTCACATTTACTCGCCTTGGCATATAACTGATTATCCCTAAGAACTTGAAGGACAGTCCTTAAATGTTGCTCATGCTCTTCTTCAAACCTTGAATATACCAAGATGTCATCAATGAACACTACTACAAACTGGTCAAGGTATGGTCTAAAAATCTTATTCATTAGGCTCATGAATACTGCCGGTGCATTGGTTAGTCTGAAGGGCATTACTACAAACTCATAGTGGCCATATCTAGTACGAAAGGCAGTCTTTGGTATATCCTCCTCCTTGACTTGTAGTTGATGGTAACCTAACCTGAGATCAATCTTTGAATAGCACCTTGAGCCTCTAAGTTGGTCAAAAAGGTCATCAATCCTTGGGAGTGGGTACCGGTTCTTAATCGTGACTCGATTGAGTTGACGATAATCGATGCATAGCCTTAACGACCCATCCTTCTTTTTAGCAAACAACACGGGTGCTCCCTATGGCGAAGTACTTGGCCTAATGAATCCTTTCTTGAGCAATTCCTGTAGCTGTGTCTTCAATTCTCGTAGTTCTGCTGGTGCCATACGATATGGAGCCATGGATATCGGGGTAGTTCCAAGCTGTAGCTCGATGCTAAAGTCTACTTCCCGGGTTGGCGGAAATCCTGGTAATTCCGCAGGAAATATATCTGCATAATCGCATACTACGCGCGAAAGTTCTATTTCGCCTTGGCCTTCCTCATTTAGAATTAGGCTTGCTATCCTACCCGCAAGTTGATCGTGTCACTGCGTCTGATGTTTTGTTGAAACCATGGGGTCTTGTTTATCTTCCTTAAACTGGAAACGTGTTCCATTTTGCGTATGAGCTACCACTTTCTTCTGACGACAGTCGATCACCACTCGGTGGACGGACAACCAGTCCATGCCCAAAATAATATCGAAGTCCGACATTTCCATGACACGAAGGTCGCAAGTTAAGCGTAGGTCCGTCATCCCTACCTTACAGTCCTTACAGATCGATCCTACCCGAACGCATCCTCCCATAGGTGACATTACACTTAAGGCAGTTGCTAAAGGTTCACATGCAAGTTCTAACGACTTAGCACAAGTAGAGGATATGAAAGAATGTGATGCACCGGAATCAAATAAAACATGCACCCAAGAATTGTATAGTACTAAATTACCCTCAATTACGGACGGGTCCGCTTCTTTCTCTTGCAGGGCAAAGACTCTGCCGGCTACATTCTGGTTGCCACTGGTCTTGGCGTTCTGAGTGCCTCCACTCTTCTGGTGCTGCTGCCCGGTAGATCCTGTCTTATTTGTCCAAGGCTTCTGCCCACCTAATACCTGGGCATTTGCTCCGGAACCTCCTCCTTGGTATCCCGATGGAGGGAGTTAGGGGCATTCACTCTTTTTGTGCCCTAATTGTTGGCAATGAAAGCACTGGATTTGTCCTACCGGCCTTTGTTGGTAGCCTCCTCTCTGGATCTGTTGCTGCAGTTGCTGTCGTTGCTGTTGTGGTTGTGGTCTGGAGTAGGGCTTTGAGGTCACGCTTCCTCTCTAGATCCTCTGACGTCCAATAGACGCCTGACTCCCTTTTCTCTTGTTCCAAGCCTTCCTAGCGTCGTTCACTTCGCTTTCAGATTCTAATGCCGTTTCCAGCACCTCGGCATATGAGGGGAGTCGTTGCGGAAGAACTTTTCCCCTGATTGTAAGGTCCAGTCCCCACTCGAACATCCTTGCTTTCTCTTCATCATTTGCTATGTATCTGGTTGCGTATTGGGCTAGCTCTTCAAATTTTGCAGCATACTGGGTCACAGTCATATTTCCTTGCTCCAGGTTTTGGAATTCCTTGACTCGTTCTCGGCAGATGGTACTTGGGAAATATTTATTTAGGAATAGTTCCCTGAACTGGTTCCATGATAGGCTCGCTACGTCACGAGTGTTCTTGATTAACTCCCACCAATGGTCAGCCTCATCATCAAGCTCGAATACTGCCAAAGCTATTCTATCAGCGGCCTCGGTTATGCCCATAGTGTCTAGCATTTTCTCTATTTGCCGGAGCCAATTTTCAGCTACCTTCGGGTCTGGTACGCCTGTGAACTTTGGGGGCCTCTGCTTCCGAAACTCAGAAAAGAGTTGAGTCCTCTCATTCTATCGATTGTTCCTTAATTGCCCTAGTTCCTCCAAAATTTGATGACCTAGGTTATCGGAGATGTTAGCCCCTGCGGGGATGGGTCCGTGTTGATTTCTTGGACGGTTTCGTACATTGTTGCTTGTTTCGGTATAGCCATTAGCTCGCGTGTCCACCATTCTGTTCATGGCACGTGATGAGTTGGTTTCCAGTCTGAGAAAATATTACTACTTAGATTTGAAATAAAGGTTCAGTTTCCTTAGGGTGCACTAAAGCAAGTAACAGTCAATAACATAGATCAACACATCATTCATATATTATAATAGGCATCATTACAAAAGGGCTCCTATATCGGAGTTACATTCAAAGAGCATCTACGCATTTCAAGTTCAGGTTATCTTATTCTAAGGATCCCCATCAGCGGGTCTTACAAAAGTCTAGTTTTACTATCCCTCGATTTAGTTCTCATTTCCTGACCAATCAAAGTCTTCTTCTGGGTCTTCATCAGCGGGGTCGGTGGCTTGGTCCGGAGAGCGGGGGGTGTACATTGGTGCGGGAGGATTATGATCAGATGACACCTCGATAGGGTAGGCTGGGTTTGCTCCTTGCTGCTCTGGTGGATGCTCCATATCCATTGGTTGATTGTCGCCTGGCCCGTGATAACAAGATTCGTGGCTTTCAGCCTGAGTCGGTGCTATGGTGGTCAAAGCTCGGTGTATCAAGGAGTCCATCCTTTGTTCATCTTGCTCTATTCGGATCGCCTTCTTTGCTACCCGACTCAGAAATTGTAGGCGGCGCCGCACCAAAGACGTCTTCTGCGCCCTCATATAGCGGGTGTACTCCGCCTCCACCTTACGTACCTCGGTCTTGATCATTTCCTCGGCGGTGATTTCACAGCGTCGACGGCTAAAGTAGGGGTTGACAGACATGGCCCTCCTTCCTTGCATATGGAAAACACCCCACAAGTCGGTACTGACGTAGCCTCCCGATGACATCCTAAGGTGGAAAAGATTTTTTTTTACTTTTATTAGTCAATCTTCTTATAATAGTGTGATAGAATAAAATAAGATAAGGGGTAAGGGCTTCTAGAGTCGCGTATAGGGTTGCGAGGGTTAAGGGTTGAACCTAGGCTCTGATACCAAGTTGTGACGCCCCGGTTCTATACTATTGGTTGCAGTCAAGGGAGAGTCACTAATGAGTCCTATGGTCAATAACCAAGTAAGATCCCAGATCGCCGGAAGAGTCAAATTAGCCTCCCTTCTAAGTCCAACTTTCTTAGACAGCGCACTGCCCTTTTGACAGATCTTAAAAGGTATTGACACAAGGTCTCATAAGCAATGATAAGCTTAATTCATAGAATATAAATACATAACAATCGCAATATATAACTCAAAAGATGGTTCCATTACATTACATTCCAGAAGAAAGCTTAAGTCTCCAAATGAGTCTTTACAAAACATCCAAAAAGAAACTTTTAATTTTTCTAGGATAGCCAAAAGTCTTCAAAAGTTTCAGGCTCGTTGTCGCCAGCTATGAGTTCTGCTTCGTCACCTGGCATGATATGCCATGAGCTTTGAATGCCCAGTAAACACACACCCTACCCTTTTTTCCCAGTCTAATACACAATCACCATTATAACATCAAGTAATAAAGCATAATACTCAATTAAATAAATAAAGGGTTAAGTTAGGTTGTTAGTAACTAGAAATCCCCCAAAGAGATTTCGTCATCCCAACCACAAGAATCGGACGCGGATTATTCGGTATGCCCCCTCTTTTGCTGCTTCATTACAGAACTAACCTCGGATGCCTACCAATGGTTATGTACCGCGTAGCGCCAACCGCAGGGCCTCAAAAGAGACGGTAAAATAGGGCCTTGCCCGAATCCCTCCTTACACCAAACCACCTAGGGTCCGAATACAACCACTCCGTTCAAGGGTTCCAAAAACCACTTGCGCAAGACTTTAACTTTCAAATAGGGAACGCATCCCAACAATTCATATATTACATATTCTCATCTTTTTCATTACTCAAGTGCTCGAAAACCCAATACCCTCCCAATTAGGTTTCCCGTTGAATTAAATGTTTTAAATCAAGGTTAGTCTAACTTATAAGACAATAATATCCATGTAAGCATGCATTCTTAAGATGAGAAGGGTAAATAACATAACCACAACACATATAATATCATGCCAAGATATGATCATAAGCTAATAAGCAATCTCATGAACTCAAGGGTATAAAACATCCACACATAATAAAATTTCCGGATTTAGTATCGCATAAAGATTAAAATGAAAGGTCTATTTTAGATCCTCCACCCGACTTGGTCTTCCTATGGTTTGTAGGGAATTTGATCTAGTTTCTAGAACATTTTTTGGAAATGGGGTTGCTTTTCCAGGTTCTAAGTTATTTAGAAAATATGCCAGCATTGTCCAGATTCTGTCCAGATCCGTCGACCGTTACGAAAAATTGATTTTCTTGCAAACCGCTTAATGTTTTTCGATGAAACCAATTTTAGTTGAAATATAACTCCTTACGGAAGGTTTTGACATAAAATATAGGTCCAGAATAATTGTTTACATTTTTCTAGAATTTCTGGAATTGGGCTGCAAAAACAGATTCTAAGGTGCTTTGCCCAAAACAAGAAGATTTATGAAAAAGGGATTCCAACAAGGGAAATTTCATTTCTTTTGTGAAGAAAATATACTAACTATCACATGTTTAACTCAGAAAATTTGTTTGAAGGAGTGCTCTTGAAAAGTTGAGAGATTGGTACAAAAGAAGATGATTTTGTGCCAAAATGGGGAAAATGAAAGAGATGAAATCAATACTCAACCCTTAGCATTTTTAACATGAGAACTCAATAATAAAAGATTTGAAAACATTATTTAGAACCCTTAGAAACATGTATTGAAAAAAAGAAAAAATGAAAGAGAAGGTTGTGTTTGTGGCTTACCTACAAAGCTTTACACAAGAAGCTCTCTTCTTCCTCCTTCTCTTCTAGACTTCTCTTTCTTGCTCTCCTCCCTCTCTCTAGCCGAATGTGTGTGTGTGTGTGTGTGTTATTTGTGCTTGCCAAGCTTAGGGAAGGTTGGTAGTTATAGGCAAATTTTGATGTAAAATGTCCTAAAAGCCCTCTAGTTGGAAAAGGATGGAAAGGTTAGGATCTTGCTTGGAATCTAATGGGATAGGAGTGATTTGGGAGTTAAATCATAGGATTAGGAAACATTTGGTTGGTTCCTAGTTGAAAGGAAACTAATGTTGGAAACATCATCCTAGGTCTAGGGTACTAGGTCTTGGATTTCCTAGAATATCATGATCAAAGACTTTGAAAATAGTTCCTCACTTCTCCCTATGGTGGCCGGCCCTTGGGAAGGGTGATGGGGTTATTATTTTATCAATTTTTTGGCTCTAGGACACACTCTCCAAGGTGTATACATGTATATATATATTACAAGATTGATGGTACTTCAAGGTACAAGGTACAAGTACTAGTTTGGGGTAAGTTTTGAATTTAATTAAAGGGTGGGGGCTTGGAGTTAAATACATGTAACTTATGTAGAATTAAATTAGGTTAGGTAACCTAATCCGACTAGGGAAATTCCTGTTTTGATAAAAATAAAATAGTAATGCTAACCGACAAGATTCTGATTAATTCAAGTAATCGAGGGGCTTTAAGAAAATAATTCAAACATTAGGGTCTTAAAAGTGAATACATATTTCAAGGGCTTCACAAAGAAAATCATGAAAACAATATATAGCACACATTTTAAGCATAAGGCATGATTTTAGGCAAGAGCATCAACAAAGAATATTCATTACAAATCGTATGACGCAGAAATAAAATTCATAGATACTCAATCCCTTTTCATATCAAAGAAATAATAGTGTTAGTTCAAAGGATATGAGAGAAAATAGGAATTTACCTCAAAAGCTTGAGAGTGTGTAGGAGGCATACCTTTGGTTCAAGAGTTGGAAACTTTTCAATCTTAATTTCCTTAAAAGGGGTTTACCAAGAAAGTTAGCAAAAAGATTTCTCTCCCTAAGTTGGTGCTTCCCATTTCTATTGTGATCTTGTAGAGATATAGCAATTTTGACAACAATCACATTTATACATACAGCACAAATCACCGCTTATCACAAACTCAAAAGATGCCATGAACAATCAAGACCTTAGGATGCTATTTTCAGAATTTTCAAAATGTAGCACACATTATAAAATGCATGAGAAAATAGTTTTATGCTCTTTGTTCTATCAAGAAATGATGCACCACATAAAATCATCAAGAGGCATTTCAATTTACATGTTTAAGCTTGATACAACAATTTACTCAATGTGGAGCATAACATGAATGCTATAAACAAGTAAGTACGGGAGTGAGCACTTAAGTTATTTCATGAGTTATATGTCAAAACAGTCTATATTTAAATGATATTTAATAAACATAGATGCAATGACTCTACACACAATTTTATTTAGATATTGTAGATGGATCATTAATCAAAGAATTTCATAACTCATTCAAATATTCAAATGTAAAGCATGTGAGCATGAAAATTCCATGTTTGGGCATACTTTTAAGATCACAAATGTATAACATAATTTTCACCAAATAGATACTATACAATCTCAAAACATGCCATGTCATCATAATTATTCCATAAAGATATGACTCAACAAGGAATTAACATATTAGTATGAAGTCATATATATGATGTCAAAAATATAAGAGTATGCTCATAAGTGAAAACATTTTTCTTTTCTTGGCAATGGATGGCAAGATATAAGAGCAACAATAAATATATGAATCATCCATAAATAAGTATTCATCAAAATTATATAAATTTCAATTTTGAATTCAATGATGGTTTGAAATGAAGCATGTTAACATGATACAACAAAACATGATTACAAGAGCTAAGAGCAATTAGGTTTCATGAATGTAATAATTAAGCTCAACCTATTGTACAAAAATCACACCTTCAGATATATAGAAGTTACCTTTATTTACCTCTTTGGAATCTTCACCAATACATTACCTTTATAGTTCATCTTGGTAATTCTCATTTCATCATTTGTCTTCTTGTAGGGATTGATTTTGTTCTCAAAGTTGAACATTTTCATTGTGCATCTTCTCTCAAAGTCCTTGGAGTTCTTTGAGATTTCACCTACAAAATAACTTGATTTCTTTCTTGGTACCCGTTCTTTCTTGAGTCCATGAGAGTTAGAGTTTGAAGTGTTTTTAGGAACCCACTTCTTTTTAACAAAAGAATTTTTCTTAATAGGACATGAAGGAGAGATATGACCTTTTCTTTCACAAAAATGGCATGTAAGATGAGAATGACTAGATGATATATGAACAAAAACATTTTTGGGATTCTTTACTTTTGAAAATGGTTTGTATCTAATCCTAGTTCTTCCATAAGTTTGAGTTTGACTTTTAATAATTTTGTCTAAGGTATTTCTACCTTGAGTAAATTTTAAAATGATGTTTTTCATGTCTTCTATGTTTTCATTTAAAACAATTTTCTCCTTTTTTAAAATTTCATTTTTTTTTTGCCAATCATCTAATTTCTTTTCAAAAATAGAAGACTCTTTTAAAGATAAAACTTCTTTCTCCTTTTCCATTTTCAAGGCTTCATTTTCTAAAGCATTGATCTTAGAAGTCAAAGATTCATTTTCTTGTCATAAACTTGAAATTATTTTTTTTTTGACAACTACTTTTCAAACTAAGTTTTTTAAATTCAGCATGAAGTTCATCAAAAGCAGTTTGTAGTTCATCACATGTAAAAGATTCATTGTTAGAACCACATACCTCATCATCATCTCCAAATGCCATTAGGCATTGGTCAACAACTTTATTGTTGTTATCTTAAGTTTCTGAGTTGCTCTCATCGCTATTTTCCCATGCGGCTTTAATTTTCTTTTTTACTTCCATTCATCATTACAAGTTCATGAGCCATGAGTGAGACTAGGAGTTTTTCAATGCTCAAATTTGTTAGGTCCTTAGCCTCTTGAATAGCTGTAACCTTGGCTTCCCATTTCTTTGGCAAAGACCTAAGGATTTTTCTTACAAGCTCACCATTAGTATAAGATTTACCAAGAGAATTTAAAGCATTGATAATATTAGTGAATCTAGAAAACATTTCAGAAATAAATTCATGGGATTCCATCTTGAAAAGCTCATAATCATGAACCAACATACTAATTTTGGATTCTTTAACATGGTTGGTCCCTTCATGTATGGTCTTGTAGACACCCTATTTTTAACCGCCCGCAAGACTTGGACGCTTTGTCCTACGCACTCGATAATGAAGTTGTGTTGATTGTGATTCGAGTTCTCAACGAAGGAACGTAAGCTTGCACTCCAAAACTAGTCCCAAACCTTTCATATTCATACCATGCTTACCTTAGAAATTCATTTTTGACCATTGTGCCACCCTACACTGAGTGTAAAACAGTGGAACAGGGGAACACATTGGGAGCCGGCCAGCTTTTGATAGCGAGAAACACTATTCTGGGCAAGAATGGGCCAACTGTCCATTTTTGAGGATATTTATGACCTATTTTGCTCAAATTCTATAAATATGAGCATATATCTCAGTGTTAGGGGTTGGAAAAATTTCAAAGAAGCTAAATAACTTTTGAGAGCTCCTCCTTCTTGTGCAAGCTATCTTTAAGTTATTTGATCATCCTTATACTCTATCCATGCACCATAGCCAACCTTAGAGCAAGAACTTAGAACCTTGTTTGAGCTTTGTAAGTCACAATTCAAGCTTAAGAGTGTGCAAGTTTGGTTCACAAACAAGAGCTTACCTTCTTCAAAAGGTATGAGCTCGCCACCTTTGTATTGCTTTCATTTCTGTCTTTCTTCATTTATTTCTTATGTTTTTGTATTGTTCTGATCCTATTTCAAGTGTTGGAATTTGGGTTTGAATGGCTACAAAAGGGTAGAGAGGGTTAACACCTTTTCTTGCTCTCTACTTCATAGCTCACACCCTTGTTCTACCCTATTTTTTTTTTTAAAACTAATTTTTAGAGTTTGAGAAAGGCTAAAAAACATGGTTTGAGGTCTCAAAAATAGAGAGGTTAGCCACCTCTCATTGCTTTTATTCACTAGCCTTGTTTTGCCTTATTCTTTCCTACCTTTTTTTATGCTCTTTAACATGATTTTTAGCCACTATTTTTAGCATATCAGGGGCTGTTTTAGGGCTGTTGTAATTTATTTAATTAAGGTATGATTTGAATATTTAACTTGTTGTGTTGTAAGGCTTCATATCTAGCTAGTTGTGTTGTGTTACCCATGCTTTGATAGTTTTTCTTTGGTTAATTTTCATATCAAGAGTCTCATCCTAAATAATCAATTTTGCATAAGTGATTTCTGCCACCTCCCTCTTTTCTTTTTTTCTTTTTTTATTGTTTTGTTTTGAGAGTTACTTCAACCGAGCAACGGCTATTCAAGGCATATGATAGAGACCTATGCTCAATGGCTTAATCTTTACGAAGGTTCATCGTCAAGGCATAGGCTCTCTTTTATGCCAAGAATCACTTCTCGTTTGACGTTTCTTCTCAACAAACATCATTTTGGACAAATTGATTAAAGCATGGTAAAGACTAATAAAATCGGCTTAAAATGAACTAAATCAACATAAAGAAAATGCTTAGAGTTGGTTGGATTCGGCCGGACGTTATGTCGAGTCCATTGTTCTAATAATTGTCACGTGTCAATTCATGATATGCTGATAAGACGTAAAGCGTGTCTACTTCTCTCTTTGAGCCTTCATGATAGAAGGGAAGGGTGGTTTTTCATCACATTTATCAATTTTGTCCAAACGTGCTCGGGATCATCGAGCCATCAACTTGTGCTAATTGATGGTTTCAAATGCAAATTTGTCCTTCTCTTGAGTTTCTCATAACAGAGAGGTGTAGAAGGGACAAATAGGGCCTAGAAAGGCTTTGTCTGCATTATTCTCACCTCAGAGCACAAAACACTTTTTGGCATAAAATTTGGTGCCGACCGACACTATTTTGGCCCGACCAGATCTCATTTGGAGCCGGCCAGCACCCAATGGTTGGTAAGCAGTGAGCTTTTGGCAGAAACAAAGGGTAGTGGCTGACGGTGAGGCAGAGTAGTTTGCGCAGATAGAGCTGCTTCTGGGCACTGTGCATGCGATGACTCATGGTTGCTTAGATTACTATTCTCATTAGTATTGTTGTAATTATTGTCAATAATTCTTATTGTCCTTGTTATAATTATTATTGATTTAATGCCTTTGTTGTAATAAATTAGACAGTTTAGCTATTCATTAATTATTTGTTCTAACCTTGTAATTAGATAGTTAATTAAATTAGCTTAGCTAGTTGTTCAATTTATTCATTCATTCGGATTTGTAATAGTTAGTTTATTTCGGACATTTGGACACTTATCTGCACCCTCTTGCACGGGGGCAAAGATGTAATAATGTGTATGTCTTCTAACCCCCATTTCTTTCTCCTTTTTATTTACCCGCTTACAGTGGTAGTGTAAAGCATCATATTTAATTAGCGTTCTCATGATTTTCATACACTTGTTTCATATGCATTTCGGTTCGGTTCATCATACTAACCAATGTCAATTTCAATTTCATTGCTTGAATACATGATCTATCACATGTCTTGAATGGAATCACATACCATGCTCATAGAGGAGCCTATTAAAATTGCATATTGCATGTGTTGCATTAGTCACATTGCATGATTTAGGAACATGCATATTTTCTAATCATTTTTCTTTGCTTGGCTTGGCTTGGCTTGGCTTGGAGTACTGGGTGAGCGTTTATTGCTTTTGCATCTTGCATTGCGTGTGATTGTTGCCATGTCGAGCATGCTTTTCAGGAGGCTAAATGCTTAGATGATATACCTGTTTGAATGTCGGTGGATAAAGGCTAATTGCTTAAATTGGGACAAATTGATTAATGTATAAACTCACCTTTTCAAGTGATGCATATTCAAAACAATTTTCAAACAAACATGAAGTCAAAGCGTTCCAATTTTTGCAACTTAGTCTATACTTGTGTGTAACACATAGTAATGTTAGTCTAATAACCGGAACAAGAGCATATAATGTACCTAAAAAATCACATCATGATTAGTAGAGGGCGATCTTTGATCGGGCGAGTGGGGTGCTCAATTCATGACCTTCCCCTCTTGTACCTAAGTTCCCTAGCCGAGACAGTTTGGTGATGACGGACTAATGGCCTTTGGCATGAGTCTCGGGTTTCCTAAATTTCTTAAAAATATTTAGGTGGCGACTCTGTAATCTGGCAAAACTGTCCATTTTTGGCATTTGATTCAAAATTGATTTTTCAAAAGATTTGCCGGATTTGGTTGTTTTCACTGTTTCACATTACACTTGTGAAATCAGATTCAGAACCACGGGAGTCCGAACTGTAGGCTAGTCGTATCTAAAAGGAGCACAAAAAGCAAGCTACAGTGTCTGGAGACTCTGCTAGGGACATAGAGAACTGGACTTGAAATTCATGATGTGAAATTTTATCTACATATATATGTTCTTTGCATAGCATTTGCATGGTTACTATAAGTCACTGTGTTTTTCATCTGCTATTCCTGGATGATTTGCAGAAGGCTTGCCCAAAAGCTTACCAAAAGGCTGACTGGTCATGGGCTCTGTCATGTTGAAAACACAACCCTTCGATCTGGATTACCGCTATACCATTTGATCCTCCTTTCACTTCTCGGTGTTAGGTGTGAGAGGTATATTAGGAAATCTTGCTAAGGTACCCTTTTTTGACCATTTGGCTTAGCTTCATACAGTAAGCCATAGCGGCTATCCCAAATTAGGACAAGATGCCACCCATATGTAGGATGTTGTGAGGCTCATTGATTGAAGTAGTGAATCCTAGTTCATGACAAACACTAGGACAAGGTAACCCTTCCCCGTCATAGGGTTGTTTTGGTTCTTTTACTTGGTATATGCTTTTACAGTGAGACTGTGTAGGATGATTCATATTAGTATCAGTATTAGTTTGAGAATAGAGTTTAGTGGGGATTGTGGTTTTTCAGTTATGTTTTTTATCTACTGTGAATTGGGCCGAAGTGTTGTCCGATTTTGATCGATGGTTTTTCTTTTTCTATCTTTTACTAGGTAGTTTACCATCATAGCTTCAGAAAGACCCGATATTTCCCAAGTTGTGTGGACTTGCTCTAGCAGGCTTTGTAAAGCTCAAGACCTTGTTGGTGGTCAACCAGTGTTAGTCTTACTTCCGCCAGTTGTTCGACGAAGACGGAGCAGACAATCAGCAGCACCAGTACAAAGCATTCAACAAACACCTATCCGTTTTCACTCAAGTAGTTCACCAGCATCTAACTTACCTAGACCAGTAATGGCACAGAACAAGGAAGAATTTGCTGCCATGATGACAACTTTCCACAGAACTATAAACCAAAGGATGGTTGCACATGATGAAATCATCGCTGATCTACGATGTATATATGGGGCATCCGCATCGCCCGTGCATCCGATCTTGACTGCTTAGCCAAACCTGGATCCACCTCCACTAGTGGAAAATCCCCAAATCCCAGATCCTCAGGAAATGTTTTCCCCAGCTCTGGCTTATAGGCCTTTGGTTTAACCCTCTGCAAGAATCTTTCCTTTTGATATCAATGAAATCAATCCAGCCTTGGTTAAGATTGCCAAGCTAGAGAAAGCACTGAAAAAATCCCAGGGCATCAACTCCATTTCGAATATTGAAGACGGGTACACTGAGGCTTCGGTCAGATTACCACATTGACAGATTCGATGGAAGTGCGGATCCGATTGTGCACGTCCGCTTGTTTTCAGATGTGCTAAGACCAATGGGCCTATCTCAGGCTCAAAAACTATCGTTGTTTAGAAGAACTCTGTCTGATGTAGCGGCTATCTAGTACGCTAAATTGGAGGTCTCTACAAAGCGGAATTGTAAGGAGTTATCTGAGGCGTTTGTCAACCAGTACTCTTATAATACTTAGATAGAGTTAACCATCAGTGAGCTGGAGGCTACTACCTAGAACCCTAAAGAATCATTCATTGACTTTGTTACCAGATGGAGGGCAAAATCAGCAAGAATGACAAATAGACCTTCTGAAAGAGAGAAAATTCGGCTAGTGGTCCAGAACCTTGAGCCAAATATGCTACAAAGAATGATAGTGGCACCGCTATCCACATTTGCTTCCCTACATGAGTTGGGGGTCTAGATTGAGAGTGCATTCAAGAAGGGTATCATCCACAGAACTAGTGAACCTACCAGAAGGCCATTCTCTCGGAGTACCAATGCTAGCAGTAGCACTATTCTACGGCCTGCAGATGTCAGTATTGTTGTTACAACGACCAAAATGGTCGATCCCTTTGCCACAATAGCACAACCTTCACAAAATACCGGCCCACCCCGAAATCGAAGAATCTTTACCCCTCTCCATATGAACCCAGCCCGCGCCCCCAAAATGTTAATGGAAATGGGGCATCTCAAGTCCCTTGATCCACAACCCCTCTCTGACCCACTGCCACCTAGACATGACCTGATCCAATACTGTCTCTTTCACTAACAACACGGCCACCCCAGAGACCTGTGCTATTGCTTACGTCATGAGATCCATGATCTCATTGACAACAAAATCATTGCTCCACCTGCCAAACCGAACGTAACCATCAATCCACTTCTTGCTCATAACCAAGTCCCCCCACCCAGAAACATTAACCAAATACATACACTACCACCCACCTATAATCCTAGTGCATACATTACCCCATCCCATCTACCCAAGCCAAAGGTGATTATTCCAGAAGGCATGGACATGTGCATGATGGACTTAATACCAAAAACCTAACCCGAGTTTGTGGCGGCAGAGGCGGAGAAGAAAGAGAATGCACTAGAGAAGGGCTTGCTTGATGCCCAAGTCATAGAGAAAGGGGCCTTACTCGCAGAGGAGTACAACCCCAGCTTATACATCATGGACGTCAATCAGCCAAATCCAGTATTCATATTGCCAGCATTAACGCTATTAGAGAGGACCAGTTAGGGCAGAATCAGAACGATTGGCCAGAACAAGGCCTAAATGACTTAGCTGAACTGGAAGAAGACCTATTGTAGACACTCCATTTTTGACCGCCCTTGCGACTTGGGAACCATTACTTGCACACCCAACGATGAATGTATATGCTTGTCAAATGCTCGAAAGTCCTCAGTGGAATGCCACAGCTCTGAGCCCCAAAACCCTGCAAACCTTGTGTCTTGTTTTTGCACCAAAACCCCAACCTTTCAAACCTAAAAAACTTGGGACCTGCAGGCCCATTTTTGTGGGCTGCCGGCCACCCCTTTTGGCTACCGGCCACCTTTGTGCCTTGCCGGCCAAGAGTGTGGCCTGCCGGCTAGAATTGTGTTTTGCAAATATTTTATGACAGCTGTGCCAGCTGTTTGCACAGATGCTTGCATCTACTCCCACGTGTATGGATGGATGTTTCTGAGGGAGTGGCCTATTTTTTCGATAAATATAGGACCTCCTCTCCCATTTTTGAGGGTTAGAAAAATTGATGAAAAATTAATTTTCTCTCTCTACAATTCCTCTCTCTTTTGAAATTTCTTAAGTCTTTGCCTATACACTCTTAACCAAACCTTGCCATCTTTGAGCTGAGGTATTTTTGAACCTATCTTGAGCTCTTGAGGGTGTGTATGTGTTGAATTGTTGCTTAAAAGTGTTATTCTCTTCAAGAGGTATAAGGCTTTGCTTGTCTCATTGCTTTAGTTACTTCTTTTCTTATTGTTTTTCCACTATTTTTGGGCTGTATAAACTCTGTATATTTGGGCTGAAACATGTGGTTTAAGGCCTTAAAGGGTGGAGGGTTGCTTCACCTTTCTTTCCACCTTGTTTCTCTAGCCTTTACCCTTGTGTTTCCTACCTTTACAATATCTTTTTTTGAGCTTTTAAATACTGAATTTCAGATTTTTTCAGTGGCTAAAAACATCTTTTGAAGTTCAAAATTGGAGGGGTTAGCCTCCCCTCCTTGTGTCTTGTTTACTAGCTTTCATAGCTCCATGTTGTAGCTTACTATTTTAACCATTTTTGTCTTAATTCCAACACTTCTTTTGCATGTTTTAGGACTGTTTTGGGACTATTTTAAGTGTTGATTGCATTTATACTTTGTTTTGCTTATAGTTTAGTTGTCCTCATAGGTTTGGTGTTTTAGGCCTTAGCCACCATCCTATTTGAGTTGATAGCATTTATTTCTTGCTTATCTTACTTTTGGTCACCTCTAATCACTTTTGCAACCTCCCTCCTTTCTTGACTTTTGCTTTGTTTTGAAAGTTGGTTCAAACTAGTTGCTTGTTTAAAGCATGAGATTGAGGTCTTATGCTTAATGGTTTAATCCCTTTGGGGGTTCATTACCAATGGCATGACACTTCTCTCATGCCTAAAACAACTCTTGGTTTGATGCTTCTTTCCATTAGAGGACTTAAAGCTCACCTTTGGACTTAATTTGTTAAAGAATGGTTGGTAATTAAAATGGAACAATAAAACTTGGACTAAAATAATGCAAGATAATAACTTGGTTTGGGTTCAATCGGACGTTAATTGAACCCTTGAGTCTTGAGTTGTTTCATACTCATTAGTGATGAAAATAGTTCAATAGTCATTGTCAACCATTTCCCTTAATCATCCATGATAGGGAGGGGGTTTGAGAGTCTTTATTTGTTGCATTTATTGAACTTGCACCCTTTGGTTCATAGGCCATCATGCAATGAAATTGTATCCATTGATGGTTTGTGAATCAAATTTACTGCTCCTTTGAGCTGTTTGATGATAAGGAGAGGTAAGTTGTGCAAACAAACCCTTGAGAATACCCTGTGCTTGCTCTATTTGCTCTCTGTTGCAGTAGGAAAAACCAGTCATCAGTGGCCGGTAGGCCACCACTTCTGGCCGGCCGGCCACCTTTGCAAAACCTAGCAGTGTACTTTTGAAACAAAATAGAGTTGGTTTTGAAGTAAAAAAATAGTGCAAATGTTCTACTGTGCAACGGAGGCATTTGGCAACAGAACAATGGCTTTTTTTCGGGTGGAAATCTGCTCATACATGAGCATTCCTCATTTCCCGAGGCAGAGTAGTTAGAGTAGCTAGCTTAATACTTCTCTAAACTTTGTATTCATGTTTAATCAGTTAATTTGTAATTCATTAGTTAGTTAATTTGTTGTAATATTTAATTAGCTAGTTTAGTTGATTATTTCATTTGGGTTTGTAATAGCTAGTTAATTAGCTTAGCTAGTTTATTCATTCGAATCCTCCCGTGTGAGGGCGCAAAATGTTGTAATAATGTGTATGTCTTCTAATCCCACATCTTTCTCCCTTTTATTTAACTGCTTATGATGTTTAGTTTAGGGCATCATGTTTCTTTTAGCATCTCTCATGTTTGCATCCACTTGTATTGCACGCATTGAGGCTCAGCGCATCATTCTAACTCGCATTGTTAGTTTAAACGCTTCTTTGAATACGTTATGCTATCAAATTATTTCATATGCCATATTAGTAACCGAGCCTATTAATTACATCTTGTATATGTTGCATTAGTCATGTTGCATTAGTTAGAGCATGCATTTTTTTGACTCTTTTCTTTTGGCTTGCCTTGGAGTACTAGGTGAGTATTTTTCGCTTTAGCATATTGCATGAATGTTAGTGTTGCCATGTCAAAGCATGTTCACCATGAGGTTAAGTGCTTAAGTGATAAACTGTTTGGATGCTTGGGATGAAGGCTAATTGCTTGAATTGGAATAATTTGACTAATGTACATATGCGATCACTTTTTCAAGTGGTACATATTCAAAAAAAAATTCAAAACAAACATGAATCAGATGTTTCAATTTTGGCAAAATAGTCTGTATTCGTGTGCGTATCACATAGTAAGTTAGCCTAATAAACCAGAACAGGATCATATAATGTAAATAAGATTCACATCATGATTAGTAGATGCCGATCTTTGATTGGATGAGTGGGGTGCTTAATTCATGAGCTTCCCCTCTCGTACGTCAGTTTCTGAGCCGAGACAATCTTAGTGATGGAGGACATGTGGCCTTTGGCACGAGTCATGAGTTTTCCAAATTTTTCAAAAATATTTAGGTGACGACTCTGTATCTGACAAAGCAGTCCATTTTTGGCAATTTGATTCAAAATCGATTTTTCAAAACATTTGTCGGATTTGGACTCTTTAGTGTTTATTTATTTCAAATTGCACTTGTGAAATTATATTCAGAATCGTGGGAGTCTGAACTATAAGGTCAGTCGTCATCCGAAAGGAGCACGAAAAGTCGAGCTACAGTTTCTGGCGACTCTGCTGGGGAATGAGAGAACTTGACTTGAACTTCATGATGTGAAATTTTATCTACACTTATATATTTTTTGCATTGCATTTGCATTGGTGCGCCTAAGTCACTGTGTTTGCCATCTGCTATTCTTGGACGGTTTGCTGCAGGCTTGCCCAAAAGCTTTCCAAAAGGCTAACCGGTCATGGGCTCTGCCATGTTGGAAACACAACTCTTGGATCTGGGTTACCGCTGCACCGCTTGATCCACCTTTCACTTCTCGGTGTTGGGTATGAGAGGTATATTTCGTAATCTTGCCGAGGTACCTTTTTGACCATTCGACCTAGTTGCATATAGTGAAGCTATAGTGATTATTCCAACATAGGACAAGATGCCACCCATTTGCAGGATGTTGTGAAACTCATTGTTTGAAATAGTGTAGCCTAGATCATGACAAAAGCTAGGACAGGGTAACCCTATCCCTCTCATAGGGGTGTTTTGGTTCTTTTACTTGATATGTGCCTTTTCAGTGAAACTGTGTAGGATAATTCATATCAGTACGAGTTTGAGAACAGAGTTCAGTGGGGATTACAGTTCAGCTATGTGTTATGATTGCTGTGAATTGGGGCCGATGTGCTGTGTGATTTTGATTGTGTTTTTTTTTCTTTCTTTTTGTTAGGTAGTTTACCATCATAGCTTTAGAAAGACATGATATTCCCTAAGTTGTATGGATTTGCTTTGGCAGGCTTTGCAAAGCTCAAGACCTTGTTGGTGGCCAGCCAGTGTTGGTCTTGCTTCCGCCAGTCACTCGACGAAGAAGGAATAGACAGTCAGTAGTATCAGTACAAAGCACTCTGCAAACACTCACCTGTTCTCACTAAATCAGTTCACCAGCATCTAGTTCACCCAGACCAGCAATGGCACAGAATATAGCACAGAACGCGGAGGAATTCGCTGCCATGATGACGACCTTCCAAAGAACCATGGACACTGTAAACCAGAGGATGGTCGCACAAGATTGCAGTTTGACGCTTTCGCGCCCCCTTTCGGAAAGTTTGAAAGAAAGCCCTACAGTTCAAACTCCTGCAGTTCTAAATCTAATCTCACAAGTGCAATGTGAAATTGATAAACACCAAAGAGTCCAAATCTGGCAAATCTTTTAGAAAATTGATTTTGAATAAAAAATGCCAAAATTGGATTGCTTTGCCAGATACAGAGCTGCCGCCTAAATATTTTATTTTGAAAAAATTTAGGAAACCCATGACTCGTGCCAAAGGCCACGTGTCCGTCATCAGCAAAGTTGCCTTAGCTCAGGAACTTAGGTACGAGAAGAGAAGGTCATGAACTGAGCACCCCTGCTCGCCTGATCAAAGATCGGCCTCTACTAATCATGATATGATTTTTGCATACATTATGTGCTCTTGTTCCGGTTACTAGCTTTACTATGTGATGCGCACAAGCAAGTATGGACTAGTTTGCAAGAATTGAAACAATTCAACTCATGTTTGTTTTTCAAAAAAGGGGTTGAATTTGCCACCTCAAGTGGGCTTAAAGTTTGTGAATTTTCCACCAAACAAAAGTGGGCTCAAAGCTGATTTGCCACTCTACAAAGTGGGCTTAAAAACATACATTCATTGAATCGTTCCAATTCAAGCAACAAGCTTTCATCCACAAGCATTCAATTAGTTTATCAAGTAAGCATTTAGCATCATGGCAAGCATGCTAGACATGACAATCACTCACACTCATGCAAGTATGCTAAAGCACTAAAAACTCACCTAGTACTCCCAGCTAAGATAAAACAAAAGAGTTAGAAAAATATGCATGACTCTTAACTATACGAGATGCCTAATACAACACATGTAATAATGCAATTAATAGGCTTGGCTATTAATATGGCAAGTGATTCAATTTGATAACATGTGGTTAAAAGTATTGAAATTACGATATAGTTAGAATAATGTGTTGAGCCTCGGTGCATGCAATACAAGATGAATGGATGCAAGCATAAGGTATGCTAATTGAAACGTGATTCTCCTAAACTAACCATAAAAAGCGATTAAATAAAAGGAAGAAAGACGTGGGGTTGAAAGACACACACACATTATTACATTACGCTCTCACGAAGGAGAGTCCGAATGAATAAAGCTAAGCTAACTAAGGTAAGCTAATTATTACAAACCAAAATGAAATAAATAGCTAAACTAAGTAACTAATTATTACAACATTTTGAACTAATTAGCTAACTAACTAATTAAATAATTACAAAACTTGCAACTAATAATTAAACTAAGTAACTAAACGAAGTTAATTAGCCATTCTGCCTCGGGAAATGAAAGAAATGCATGCGCATGCTCGGTTTCAACCCGAAAAGACCTCTATTTTTCTTTCGAAAGCCTCTGTTTGCACAGTTGAACATTTCCAGAATCATTACACAAAGCTTGTGAGGACTATTACACTACAACTATGCAATACAAGACCCAAATGCAATAACCAACCCAAAACAAAGTTAAAATAGCCTAAATCAGAGGCTAAAACATGCTGGAACTAAACTACAACAAGCTAGAAAAATAAGCTAAAGCATGGCATCAACTAGGCTAGCAAATAAGACACAAGGAGGGGAGGCTAACCCCTCCAAATTGGACTTCAAAATCTGTTTTTTACCACTGAAAACACTATGAAAATCAGTGTTTAAAGGCCCAAAAAAAGATGGTTTCAAAATGGGAAAAAAATGTGCAAAGGCTTTGTAAACAAAGAATAAAGAGGGATGGATCACCCCCTAAACTTAAATGGCCAAAAACACCAATTTCAGCCCATAAAATAGGTTTTTTTACAGTTCAAAAACAGCCCAAAACAATGAATAAAAGATAGGAATACAAGTATGTAAAGCAAGCCTACAAAGCTAGTATTATACCTCTTGAAGAGAAGAGTGATTCCAAGAAAATACCACCTTCTAGAGCTCAAACCAAGCCCAAGAACACCTCAGCTCAGAGATGAGGGGATTTGGTTAAGGGTGTGTAGGCAAAAGTGTAAAAAATTTGTAGAGAGAGAGAGAAGAAAATTTTGAGTGTAAAATTTTCTAACCTCAAAACATGAGAGAGGGGGTCCCTATATATTGAAAACATGAAATCTATACAAGGAGATCCGGCCCTCCACGTGTGGACAGATGCAAGCATCTGTGCAAACAGCTGGCACAACTGGCATAAAATATCTGTAGAAAACATCGGTGGCTGGCTAGCCATCAATGATGGTCGGCAAGGCACATCAAAGGCCAGCAGACAAGAAATGATGGTTGGCAGCCTCCAGGGATGGCCGGCAGGCCACTAGAGATTGTAGGATGGAAAGGCCAAGGCATGGTCCAAAAATGAGACAAAATGGATGCAAGGTTTGAAAGGCTTAAAGTTGTGGCATTCCCCTGAGGACTTCGAGCGCATGACATGCAAATAGACTCATCATCGGATGTACCTGCAAGAACATCCAAGTCTTGAAGGGCCGTAAAAAATGGGGTGTCTACAGTTGACCCTTTTTGACAGAACTCGGAGTCATGAAATGACGTGAGTGAATGTTAAAGCCCGAAGACGACTCATTTTGACAAGGCTGCAAGACTGGGATAAACAATCAAAATAGAAATAAATGATTAAGCCCGCAGGCTGCCCACGTATCCCTTTGTAAGTAATCAAACCAGCGTAGTTTTAGGGCAAGATGCAAATGATATGCACAATGCAAGAACATAACTTATGATCATGCAATGAGGCTGTATAATGAAACATTTTAAATGCAAATGCAATGCAAAGAAAATGCCACATAACTGAAACAAGGTACAACAATTCCAATCACAAAAAGAAAACTATGCGCCACGCGCGAGAAACACGAGCCGAACTACATTTCATGCAGAAAGAATGTAAGAAAATTAAGCAGGTTTAACTATGCGTCATGTAGGAAAGGCGAAGAGCGACACAACCATTAGGAGCACCCGAGGTCTCATATGAGATTCTAACGCATTGCAAACGTAAAGAGGAAAAGGATGGAGTGAACACTGGGACACGCCCAAATGTTTTTAACCAATACAAACAATCCTAATGCGTTTCACCTGAGAGGAGAAGAGGCGGTGTGAACACCGGGATGCACCTAAATTTTTTTAACCGAAAGGGTGGTGTGAACACTGGGACGCACCCAAATGGTTTTAACCGAAAGGGTGGTGTGAACACTGGGATGCACCCGAATGTTTTAAACTGAAGGGTTGTGGTGTAAACACCGGAACACACCCAAATGTTTTTAACCGAGGGGGTTGGTGTGAACACCGGGACGCACCCTGAATGTTTTTAACCAAAGGGGTTGGTGTGAACACCGGGACGCACTCAAATGTTTTTAACCGAAATGGTGGTTTGAACACCGGGACACACCCGAATGTTTTTAACCGAAGGGGTTGGTGTGAACACTAGGACGCACCCGAATGTTTTTAACCAAAGGGTTTGGTGTGAACACTGGGATGCACCCGAATATTTTAACCAAAGGGGTTGGTGTGAACACCGAGACGCACCTGAATGTTTTTAACCAAAGTGGTTGGTGTGAACACTGGGACGCACCCGAATGTTTTTAACCGAAAGGGTTGGTCTGAACACCGGGACGCACCCGAATGTTTTTAACCAAAGGGGTTGGTGTGAACACTGGGATGCACCTGAATGTTTTTAACCTAAGCAATCTTAACGCGTCTCACGCGAGAGGAGGAAAAGTGGAATGACATGATTCGAAGGGAACGAATGATTTTACCTGGAACTCCTCTGAATGAACCATACATACAATATCGTGCATTTGCAAGAAAGAAACCTAACAAGTGTAATTCAGTAGGAATGCATGTTCTATGCAATATAAACAACCGAGATACGATATTGTGCACTTTTTACCTACATGTGTCTCTACTATATTGTATCTGTCAAAGTTTCTTTTTGCAGGCACAATATTGTATGTACAGTTCATCTGAAGTTGGCACAACCAGGCAATGTTGTATGTACAGTTCAGTCAGAGGAACTCCGGGTGAGATCATTCCTCTTTGCATGATCATAAGTTATGTTCGGCATTGTGCATGTCATTTGCATCTTGCCCCTGCCTGCGGGCACATCTCTTTGTTATCTTGCCTGTTTGTCTAAGGCTTCGGCCTTGTCAAAAATGGGTCGTCTCTGGGCTTTGACATTCATTCCCGTCACTTCTTGACTTCCGAGTTCTGTCAAAGAGTGACAACTGTAGACACCCCATTTTTGACCGACCTTAAGACTCAGACGTCATCGTTTGAGCGCTCGATGATCGCGCATGTTCGTGCTCATTTTGAGTTTCCAGAGTTTTCGACTGAGTGCCTTGCCTCCGGGCCTCTGTACTCTTTGTGTTTTGGCTCGGTTTGTGGACCAATCCTTGTTGACCTTGCTTGGAGGGAGAGAGGGGTCTGTAGACCACTTTTTGTGGTCGTAGACCACTTTTCCCTCTTGTAGACTAGTTTTCAGTTTCCGGAGTCTTCAGTCCTGCGCCTTGTCTCGGGACCGCTTAACATTCTCCTCTTGGCTTGGTTTTTGGACCATGCCTGGTTGCCTTGGTCTAGAGGGACACAGAGGTCTTGTAGACCACTTTTTGTGGTTGTAGACCATTTTTCCCTCCCGTAGACCACTTTTGGTGCCTGTAGACTAGTTTTCGAGACTTCCGGCTGCGTGCCTTGTCCCGCGGACTCTTGTCTTGCATCCTTTTTGGTTTTTTTTTGGCACAAACCTTGTTTTCCTTGCTTGGAGGGTGGAATAGGGGTTGTGGACCAGTTTCTCTCCCTGAAGACCACTTTTCTTCCCCACCAGCCAGTTTTCTGGTCGGCCAGCTGGTCTTGGTGGTCTTTGGACCACCAAAAGTGGTCGGCAGCCATGCCACCACCTTGTTTTCATTATGCAGACCACTTCTCCCCCTTGCCAACCAGTTGGTCTCCTTGCAGACCATTTTTCCTGGCCGACCACTTCAAGGGGTCCGCAGCTTTCCTGTATTTTCTGCAAATGTTGTGGATGCCAGCTGTGCCAGCTAGAGAGCACAGATTGCACCAAGCTTCTAACTTCTCCAAGAAGCTTGAAGCTTGGAGTTCTATAAGAGGGAGGCTCTCTCTCCCTTTTCCAGGTTCAAAAACTTGAAGGGAAAAATTTTACTCTCTTGTGCCTTAAAGTGTTGCTTCTTCATACCTTTGCACACAAACACCTACTCAAATACCTTCCTCTTGTTCCTGAGGTATTTGGAAGCTTTATTTGAGTGGTTTTAAGCTGGTTTTTTTCCTCAGAGCTTGCTGTTTTTCAGTTGTTCTTCAAGGGTGAGTGTTTTCCCTCTTTAAGCTTTGTTTTGCTTGAACATTTGGCCATGTTTGCATGATGTTTTAGGCCTAACTTTAAACTAAAAAAAGCTTCATTTTCAAGTGTTTAAAGTGTTTGTTTGAGGCCTCTTTAGTGTTGGGGGTGGTCTACCCCTTTTTGTGCCTTATTTTGCCTTGTTTTGAGCCATCTCTTTAAGCCTTTGAGATCACCTTCTCTTGGCCTTTTAACCACTGAAATCCAGTGGATTTTCAGTGGTAGAAATGTGGTTTTGAGGCCTAAAATGAGAGGGGGTGGTCCCCTCTCCTCTTGTCTTGTTTGTATGCATAGAGGGCCTATCAAATGAGCATGCGTTTACACTTCTTTGTGGCTTTGTTTAAGCTTGTTTTTGTGACTTTTGGACCTGATATGACACTGTTTTTGGCTGGTTTGGTTGTCTCTTGAGTGCTTCATACACTTGTAGTGTAATTCTACATTGCTAGCCTAACATGCTCTATACTTTGGACCATCATTCTAGCCTATTTTGACTACACTCTAGCATGATTTTATCCATGTTTTGCCATGCTTAAGCTCTATTTTAAGTGTTTTGGGTCATGCATGCCTTGCTTTGTATAGCCATGGTGCAATCTTGCTCATTAGCTTTGAGTTTCAAAGTCTCTAGCATGCTTGGAATGTGATGTTTGCATGGTATAGCCTCAGTTCTCACATGATTTTAGAGCATACTTCACTGCCACACTCTCACATTTTTCACTCTTTCAATGTGTTTGAAAGTTGTGTCTTCATGCCTTGTTTGTGAGCCAATGTGTATGTATGTTTGCCTGAGCTCTTGAGCTCCATTTCAGCATGTTCTTGACCCTTAACTTGGCATGGTTAAGCTCTGTCCAGAGCTGGTTTAATGGTTTAAGCTTAGTATTTCATGCTCCTTGTGTATTGCTCTTAACTAGCCCTATGCTCTAGGCCTCCTAGCATGCCTCATTTGTGTTGTTTAGATGATTTGGCATCATTTAACACCTTATTTCAAAGCATGTAGCATTGCCATATTCGTATGCATGTCACTCTTTAATTGCGTCTAAGAGTTGTGCCTTTATGCCTTGCTTGCGAGCCATGAGTTGAATGTGCATTCCATGCTCTTTGTGCCTAGGTTTTGTAGAGTTTTGGCCACTGTTTTGAAGTATCTCGGGTCTGTCCATGTTTGGTTTGGCCATTTGTACATTGTCTTGCATGCTTCATGTGTGATACACTTCACTTGTCTTGATACCTTAGCTCCTAAACATGCCATGCATGCATTATTCACATGATAGGGTCTTGCGCATACCATTAGCATTGATAGGTTGATCATGTTGCATTGCATTGTGTTTGGATAATGTGTAAATCTAAACACGAGAAACGAGGGACGTTTCATACTTGAAGTGATGAAACGTGCCTCATTTCTCGGTCACTGACACTCTTGATCATGCATGATAGAGTTTAAGACCCTTATTTGTTATTTGTGCATTCATTGACATTGAATTGTGCAAACTCGACTTCTCGACCATCGTGCATTGCGATGCTCGGTTGGTGGCTTGAGAGTCGAGAACCGCACTTCCTTGAACTTAAAAAATGATAGGGAGAGTGGTTGTGCACACATACCTTACAAATACACTGCTGTGCCCCTTCCTGTTCTCTGTTGCAGCAAAATGGAGCTTGGTGGCATTTTCTGGTCAGCAGACCAGAAAAAGTAGCTGGCTGGCCACTTTTTCTGGTCTGCAGCATGCTTAAGTGGTCGGTAGGTGGTCTACACCACCCTTTTCTGGTCGGCAGCTTTCCTAGAGGTCTCCATGATGGAGTACAAGCTATCTGGAGGTTTGTGCAGAGTTCTCAAATCAAATGCAAATAGAGGCAAGTTGGGGCATGATAATGGATTTCTGAGCGAAGCCGACCTAGCATGCATTGTTCAACTTTCCATAGCAGAGCTGAGTAGTGTAGTTTAATGCTTACTTGATAATTAGCATGTTTATGTAATTTAATTAATTTGTTAATTAGTTAAGGTGATGTAATAATTAGTTGAAGCTAGTTATTCAATTTGTTGTATAATAATTAGTTTAATTAGATTAGTTAGATAGCTTAGCTTAGCTTATTCATTAGAACCCTCCGTTGAGAGGGCACAACTGTTGTAATAAGTGTGCGTGTGTGTGTTGCATGTCTTACTCAAATTATTTCAATTCAAGCAATAAGCCTTCATCCACAGGCATTCAAGCAGTTATAACACTTAAGCAATTAGCGTCAAGGCAAGCATGCTAGACGTGGTAACATCAACATTCATGCAATTATGCTAAAGCGAGCAAAGGCTCAACTAGTACTCCAAGCCAAAAGAGAAATGAGTTAGAAAAATGCATGATTCCTAATTATACACTATGCCTAATGCAACACATACGATATGCAATCTAAATAGCCTCGGTTAATAATATGGCATATGAATCGATTAAATAGCATGCGGTCTAAGCACGTATTCAAAGAAGTATTTAAACAATAATGCAGTTAGAATGATGAATCGAGCCTCGGTGCATGCAATACAAGTGGATACAAACATGAAGTATGCTAAACAAAACATGATGTCCTTAAACTAACCATCATAAGCAGTTAAATAAAAGAGAGAAAGACATGGGGTTCGAAGACATACACATTATTACATTGCGCTCTCACGAAGGAAAGTCTGAATGAACTAAGTCAACTATAAGCTAAGCTAAGCTAATTAAGCTAACTATTACAAACCGAAATGAATAAAATAGCTAAGCTACTTAACTAATTATTACAACAACAAATGAATTAACTAACTAACTAGTTAATTAACTATTACAACGCAATTAGTTAACTACTTTAACTAATTAAATAATTACAACACAAGTGCAATTAAAAAAAAGTAACTAAGTTAACTACTCCACCTCAAGAAATGAAGGATGTTCATGCCCATGCTCGGTTTCCACCCAAAAATGCCACTGTTTTGCTTCCGGAGAGCCTCTATTGCACAGAAAACACTTACATTTCTGCCCACTTCCAGAATAACTCTGCTCTGCCAAAGGAACACACTGCTGAATTTTACATCAGTGGCCGGTCGGCCAATGATAAGGCCTGCCCACCACCAGTGATAGCCGGACAACCATCAAAGGTGGCTTGCCGGCCATGGAAAGTGGCCTGCGGGCCACTGCTGCCCAATTCACCTTGTTGCAACAGAGAACAAACAGAGCATGCGCAGGGCATTTTCAAGGGTTGTTTGCACAGTTCACCTCTCATTTTCATGAACAAATCAAAGGAGAAGCAAACTTAAGCCACAAACCACCAACTCAAGCAATTTCATTGCATGATAGCTTGTGAACCAAAGTGTACAAGTTCAATAAATGCAATGCAATGAAATGAGACTCTCAAAACCACCTCCCTATCATGGAAGATCAAGGGAAGTAGTGACCTTGGAAACTTGAATCATTTCATCAGTAATGACTATGAAATGCCTCAAGCTTCCATGTGTTCAATTAACGTCCGATTGAACACAAACAAGTTATTTTCTTGTATTATTTTTAACCTCAATTTTAGTTACTCAATTTTAGATTACCAACCATCCTTTAATTCATTAAGTCCAATGGTGAGTTTAAGTCCTCTAAATGGAAAGAAGGCTCAAACCAAAAGTTATTTTAGGCATGAAAGAGACATCATGCCATTGGTAATGAACTTCCAAAGGGATTAAACCATTAAGTATGACATCTCAATCTCATGTTTTAAAAAAACAAGTTGTTTGAACCACTTTCAAAGCAATACAAAAGCCAAGAAAGGAGGGAGGTTGCAGAGATGATTAGTGCTGAAAATAAGTGAGAAAAGCATAAATAAATGCTATCAACTCAAAGGAGATATTGTCTAAAGCCTAGAACACCAAACTCATTAGGACAATTACACTCTAACCATGCAAAGCAAAGCTCAAATGCAACTAACAACCCAAAACAGTGTTAAAACAGGTCTAATACAGTCCTAAAACATGCTGGAATTAAGCTATCAATAGTTAGATTAATACTCTAAAACATGGTACAAACTAGGCTAGTAAGCAAGACACAATAAGATGAGGCTAACCCCTCCAATTTTGGACTTCAAAACATGATTTTGGCCACTGAAAAAGCTCCAAAAATCAGTGTTTAAATGCTCTGAAAAAGATAGTGAAAGAATGGGAAACACAAGGGCAAAGGGCTCCAAAACAAGATATAAAGAAGGGTGAACCACCCCCCAACTTTTAATGGCCTTAGGACCCAAGTTTTAGCCCAAAAATACAGAGGTTTTACATCCAAAAAACAGTTGAAAAATAGCAAGAAAAAGAGTAGACAAAGGAAAAAAATAGGCAAAGTTTTATATCTTTGAAGAGGAAAACCAATTCTAAGCAACAAAACCAAGCAAACACACCCTCTAGAGCTCCAACAAGGCTCAAGAATACCTTAGCTCAAAGATGAGAAGGTTTGGCTAAGAGTGTATAGGCAAAGGTTGAAGATCTGTAAGCAAAAGTGTAGGAATTTGCTAGAGAGAGAGAATTGTAGAGAGAGAGAGGGATTTTTTGTTCTAAAATTTTCTAACCTTTAAAACATGAAGGGAGGCCTCCTATATATAGAAAACCATGAGCCTTCCTCAAAAACATCCAACCCTACACATAGAGGCAGATGCATGCATCTATGCAAACAGTTGGCATAGCTGGTACAAAATATCTGTAAAAGAAGCTAGTGGCCGGTCGGCCATCACTAGTGGCCGACAAGCCACATCAGTGGCCGGCAGCCAAAAAGTGATGGCCGAAAGCCCAAAAGGGGTGGCCGGAAGGTCACCAGAGGCTGCAGGCTTGAAGAACCAAGGCTTGGTCCAAAGCTGAGGCAACAAGGGTGCAGGGTTTGAAAGGCTCAAAGCGGTGGCATTCCGTTGAGAACTTCAAGCACTTGACGAGCATATAGACTCATCATCGGGTGTGCATACGATGGCGTCCAAGTCGTAAAGGCCGTAAAAAATGGAGTGTCTACAGCCACCTTCACAATCGGCTCTCCTCCCGCTAGGCCACCTTCGCAGTCAGTCCTCCTTCGGGTTGGTGATCCCACTCGACCACCCTCGTGGTCAGCCCTCCCTACTGTTGGCCGCCGCCCGATCATTCCACCTCCCCTCCCACCCCTACCCCTTCCCTAAACTTGGAGGACTCCCTCCGCCTTTCCTATTTCCTTCGTTGGACTAAAGTTATACTCGGGACTGGGGGACTACTGATACCGATGGATACCCAGAAGGACCCAACCCATAAATCACGGCCCAGTCCACATCCCAGCGATTAAAGCCCAATAACTCTGAGAAATCAACACTAGGCCAGGACCAATAACTTTCAAACACTTGGCAAACAGAGGCCTAGACACGTAAGTAGACAAAGATCCTGCATAGTTATTGCACCACATATCAGCCATTAATGAGGCTCTCACAGCATTAAATACTATAATCCCTTCACGTCGGAGGAGACAGACTCACCATGAACGATGCGAGCTAGAACATAGACTTTCGGCCAACACAATAGTCCCGAAGGGACAAGGAAATGATGAACGAAAGATATAAGAAAGTTTTCAAGACGCATTAAAGTGAAGTTATTCATTTTTTCCTCTTTTACTCTCTACACCATCAATCTCTCCTACTCTAACTCGATCGTCGGAGGGTCCGCCGGGGGATTACCTCCTCCTTTGGACCTTTTTTGTAGGAATGTTCTGTGGGCTTTAAGACCAGCGAAGCTGTTAGAAGTGTGGATTAGATTGACCCCTCTCCCGTTGGAATCAGTCCATCATCAATTATAATGATAGTCAACATCTTGATGCATGGGAACTACTAAAACATAATGACAATCAACATTAATAAGGGGTATGAGAGATTGAGGGTATTTTAGTCTTCTTATCTCAAATAGGACCTAATGGAATAGTCAAAAATAATATGGGTTGGATGGAATAAAATTCTTAGACAGAGGATTTATCAAAAAAGCTCCCAAAAAAAAAAATCCCATCTTTGAATAAATTTTCACAATTTTGTATAAATTTAAAGTTTGAAAAATAAAAAATAACATTTCTATCAAAAAGTAACTCAATGTGCTCGTGATGCAACAAAAAATAAAATATGCATGTCCTGTTTATTGGAAAAACTTTTAAATAGGGATTTATGGTAAAAAGTTCCATCAAAATTAAAATAATAATAATTAGCTAGTATGAATGTTAAGTGAAAATTTTACATTCAAAAGATGAATATATATTATGTAACCTTACTTATCACGTTGAATTTCTACGTATAAGCGTGTGTGGTGCGATTTGGTTGAGAATAAATTTATAAATTAAATTGTAACCAAATCACGATTTGGACTATTTAGGACAGTTTTAATTTACTAATTGATTGGAAAAAAAAATCTTAAACATTTATCAACTATTTGTATAATATATAATACTAATTTGTATAATATTTTTCATATATATTATCATGACCCAAACTCACCCCTAAAGGTTAGGATCATAACCTGTCAGTAATCATGAGATTAGTTACGGCCACAAAATACAAATCATATTTAATTGTATGGGGCCAGAATCAGAAGAAAAAATATAATATTTGTCCAATAAACTTGTGTATAAATATATGAGCAAAAATTTCTTATAAATTAATAACTCACACCACACATACATAGAAAGGGTCATACATGTCCAAAATCATACATGTGACATTAACATAGATATCAAAACTTATATACAAACGTGGCCAAACATGACCAACAAAAGAAAATAGAAAATCAAAAGATAAAAGTCTTGTGCATGAGGCATCCTTAGCTGACTCATCAAAAACTCAGTAATCTTTTCACAGGCTCACTAAGGTTGGGCATCCCGCTCACCTACATACATATGAATACGGAGTGAGCTAACGTTCAGTGAATAACATCAGAGTAAAGGGATTATATGAATAAGTTCCATTAAGTAACATAAGCATTTCCATATCATAAACAATTCATAACGGAACGACCTTAGGTCCAACAGATGGCGGAACGACCTTGGGTCCAACATAAAACAAATATATAGAACAAAATTGATCATATCTTAACGGAACGTCCTTGGATCCAATCATTTACAGCTGTATAATGACTATTCGGTCAACTCATAACAGATAATCAGACAAATATTCAGAATGACATTGGGTCCATCTTGTCAAATATACGAAACGACCTTGGGTCCAATTCAAATATACATAATGATCTTAGGTCCATCATATACATCCATGTCATATTAATCACATTTACAGTTATCATGTTGTTCAAATAGATAGGAACTTATTCACATTTGCAAAATCACGAATTCGGAAAACTTACTTCATTAAGACATTCAGAAAATAGAGTAAATAAGAAAATATCTTTACTAAGATATTACTTACAGTAGTTTGGTTGCTGACACGTCTTTGCGAATGAACTTACACAAGTCATAACATATACTCATTGAATCACATTGTTTAATCGGATTATTCTTTAACTTATTCAATTCTTTTAAGTCTCATTCTAACTCACAGATTCATTTAGGAGGCTAAGAATGTTTAAAGAGAGATGTGAATACCAAAATCGATAAAACATGACTTTTCAAAAGCTACTGAAATAGGACATTTTGCTCAAGCGCAACATTGGTCGCTCAAGCGGACCACATGATCTACAAAAGTACTAGATGGTCCGAATCTAGACTCGATAGTCACTCAAGCCAAGGTGCAAAATGAACTGAGGTCGCTCGAGCGTCAACTTGGTTGCTCGAGCCAACAACAAAACCCTATAAAACTACTAGATGCATGAGATATGCGTTTGAGCAACAGATTGGTTGCTCGAATGGTGAGGCAGAATTCTGGAATTTTCAAAATTGAATTTGAACTTCAAAACACATGTTCAAAGTATGAATTTATGCATGATGCAACCCAAAACCATGGAAACCCTTCCAAAACATGAGTACATGGCCAACACTGAATCCTTAGTTCAAAAACTTCATGATTTTGCAAAATTGTAACTCAAAATTTCATAATTGGAACCCAAACTACCATGCATGTATCAATTAACCTCAAATTCTTTTCTAGGGCTCATGAAATTTAGCTACAAAGTAACATATTCTTGAATGCATGTACAATTCAACTTCTAAATTTAGCATGGATGATAAATCATGCCAAAAATGGATGAGACTTAACAAAACTATGCATGTATGTATGATCTAGCTCCAAATTCATCATTCTTAGCTCATATCTTGCATTTAATCTTATAACTTCTTGAATACACATATTTGTTATGTTTTGTATATATATATATGATTTACATATACTTAAATAGCAAACAAAATGTGATGAAATGAAAGATAAATTTGATAAATACATTCAACATTAAAATTGTACTAATTTTTAAATTGGGTCAAACATTTTTTTTTTATATTTCTCATTATTCAATAATTTAATACATTTTTTTTTCATAAATGTGAAACGTTTTAAATGTAAATGTATGTAGAATGAGTGGATATGAATCAGAAAAGAAGTGTTAAAATTTTAAAAACATTCATAAGAACTAATACATAAAGAGTGAAACTTGCACTATAAATTAGATTAGATGCATCGTATAGCGATCCCGGGTTTACCCTTGTTGTACAGTGATCCGGACATGTGTCCGTGGATGTTGGTAGTTGTTTATTATCTTGTTTGCATCCTCTTTACTTTGTATATTGAGTTATAGGATGTGTTGGGCAGGTTTGTTACAGGTTGGTTGTGTTTGGGAGCCTAGTGCTGCTGCCCAGATTTTTGGACCTTCGCTCGAGCGAGGAGTTGGTCGCTCGAGCGAGAGTTGAGTTTGTGTCTGGTGGATCCAGCCAGAGTGGCTTCGCTCGAGCGAGCGCTTGCGTCTGGTTCTGGACCTGAGAGTTGCATTTCTTGGCTCGAGCGGTCTGGTTTGTTCTTCGCTCGAGCGAGAGGTCTGTCGCTCGAGCGAGCTTCTGGTTGCAGACCTGAGGGTTTGAGTTGTTGGCTCGAGCGAGCGTTCTTTCGCTCGAGCGCACTTCTGAGTTTTTGGCTCGAGCGAGTGTTTTCTGTGTCTGGTCGCTCGAGCGAGAGTGTTTTATATCAGCGGACAGTAGCGTTTTTGAGCATCACTTTTTCACTTTCCTTTTGATCAAAACCTAGATCCGAGACCCTCTCTCTCTAAACTTACACTCTCTCTAAGAATTGATCTCCCTAGAGTGTGAATCTAGCCTAGGGCCTTTGTTAAAAAGATAGAGGGCGTTGAGAGCTTTGTTTTAATCTGAAAAAGTTGGGATTTGGAACACGTTGATCTTCGAGTCTTCATCTCCTTTTTGGCTCAAACTTCGAGGTAGGGATATCCTACTCCTCTCTATGAATTTTGTCTTTAAATTTTAGTGTTTTGACATGTTGGGGTTGGTTTGGTAATTTTGTGAAAGTTTGGGGCTTTTGTGCAATTTTACAAAAGTTGGGAGTTTTATTCATAATAAACCTAGATGCATGTTTGGCATAGAGAAATGGAATAAATGTTAAATCATTGATGAAAATGGGACCTAAGGGTTGAAATGGTAATTATGGATAACGACCTAATTACATTGTTTGATTAATTGGGATAATTAATTGTGAGAAATGAGGAAATGAAATGTTGATTGAATATCCATTGTGCATTTATTTTCTGTTTTAGAAATAACTGCTTTGGGCTATCGGTGGAGGATAGTCGTGATTGTTGTAGACAATGCATGATGATTAGGCAAACGGAAACTAATCAATGGAATGTGTCATGGAATTTGACGATTAATAGAATACATTAATTGTATGTATTGAGTGATTGTATATAGAACCAATGTGTTTGTATACGTTATGTGTAGAGGAGGAGATGGGGGATGTACTCCGCGGTTTAGGGGAAGATGGGGGATGTACCTCTAAACCGGATAGTATTGGGAGCAGATAGGGGATGAACTCCGTAGATACAGCTCATATGCTTGTCTAGAGAAGTGACGATAGAGCTTATATGCTTATCTTGTGAAGTGTGGATATAGCTCATATGCTTATCTGTGAATATGGGATATTGTTGTTATACATATCTGTTGAGAATGTGGATATAGCTTATATGCTTATCTGTGAATGTGGGATATAGTTTTTATACATATCTGTTGAGAATGTGGATAGAGCTTATATGCCTATCTGTTGAAAAAGGGGAAAATGAAAAGTAACTTGGACTCATAAGTCGTATGACATAAATATGTGATTTATGTGAATGTATCAGTGTTGGCCATCTGTCAATTGCTAATCTTTTAGTCATTGTTCATGGTTGGTTTAGTGTATTTCTACTGGGCTGTGGCTCACCCTATATGGGAATATCATTTTCAGGTACAGGTAGCATGCCACCTCCAAGGACATAGCTTGGGAGGCTAGAGGCGGACATACTTTTTTCGTTTACTTTTTGATGTATTACATGTAATTCAAGCCAAGGGCTTAATGTGTAATGAGTTAGTACTCTTTTGTTGTAACCAAGTGTTAACTTGGAAAGCTGTAAGCCCATAGGGCATTTGCTTTTGTTGTTAACATGTAATACTTATGTAATGAAATTCTGATATATGGAAGAATGTGGAACTTTTACATATCAATGCATGTCTTATTTGATGGGTTTAATGTTATTATTTTGAGGGCGTTACAACTTGGTATCAAAGCGTACCGGGTTCGAATACTTTGGGTACGTGGGAAGTGATTAGTATCACAATGGGTTTGTCTCGCTTGATAGAAACTTAGATGTAGTATCATATGCTATGTGCTTAATTGATAACATGCTTATGTGACTATGTGGGTATGGGATTTAGTTTCTAGGATGTTGATTGGATCCTTGGGTTTCTGGGAGTCTTGTTGGAAAAGCACTTGATCAATGCTATTTCTAACCGGAACTCTAGTAACGCCTCGGGACTATCATTATCCGGAAATGAAATTCGTAAGTGCTTATGTGTTTATGTGCTTACGTGGAGTGAATTACAGTTGTCCATGCATTAGGACGTGAGTGTTTACTTTCGGCACATTTGTAAATGTGCTAATGTTCTGTGTTACCTTTATTAGGATGTCAGGGCGAGGAAGAGGTGCTAGGCGTGGTAGACCTGCGAGGCAGGAAGTACCGTTACCGGAGGAGGTTCCGGCAGTGCAAGAGGGAGTTGGTCAGGCCAATGTGGCCGAGCCAGTGGGTCAGCAGGCCATGGGTGCCTTGGCCAGAGAGATAGCAGGAGCTTTGGGTATTCTTAGAGCTGGGAATCAGGCAGTTGAGGCAGGGCCTTCTTTCTTGAAGAGGGAGTTTTTCCGGTCTAATTCGGATAAGTTTATCGGGGATCCGAAGGAGCCACTGAAGGCTGATGAGTGGCTAGAGCAAATGAGTAAGACGTTTGAGATGCTTGGCATCGAGGACGGAGCACTGAAAGTGACCTTGGCATCCTTCCAACTGAAGGGGGATGCGGGTCAATGGTGGAAGTACGAGAAGGCTCGTGTTGGTGGTACTTGGGAGGCGTTTGTGAATGCTTTTCAGGAGAGGTTTTTGTCTGCAGCAGCTAGGGAGAAGCTGAGGGATCAGTTTAGTCGGCTTAAACAGCAGGGCTTGTCAGTGGCCGAGTTTGAGGCTACTTTTACCAGTTTGTCCAGGTTTGCACCTGAACCAGTGGCGTCTGAGGAACGCTGTTGCTATGAGTTTGAGCGGAAGTTGAGGCGGGGCCTCAAGTTGAGAGTTGGTGGGTCTTATATCCGAGAGTATAGACACCTGGTGGATGCTGCTGCTCATATGGAAATTATGATGCAGGAAGAGGAGGAAGAACAGAAGGGCTCCAAGAGGAGCCAGGATGGTCAGGGTGATGGCAGGAAGCAGAGGGGTTATAACCCTCAGCAGTCTCAGGGAGCAGTTTCTAGATCGACCTTTCCGGTGCCGAGTGCAGGCTCGGGGAGAGGAAATCAGGGGGAGTTTGCTTGTTACAAATGTGGCCAGCTGGGTCACAAGGTTTCTGTTTGCCCGCAGAAGGGTGGGGGTCAGATAGCTGCTTCTTCTTCAGCTAGACCGCAGAGTCAGAGTTTGGGCAGGGGGCAGCCCTTGTCTTGTTATCAGTGTGGACAGCCTGGGCACCTGAAGAGGTTTTGCCCGCAGTTGAGTGCCACTTCGGGAGCGTCTGGTTCTAGGCAGACGCAGGGTTTTCAGCCAGCTCAGTCTGTGCAGGCCTCGAGGGCCAATCCGGGAGCTTCGTCATCCTAGTCTGTGCAGCAGTCTTTTGCTCCGAGGGGTGAGCAGGTAGGCCAGGGGCCTACGGGGTGCATGTATGCTGTTACCGCGCAGGATTTAGTACCGGCTCCATCAGTAGTGAGAGGTACTTTTCTGTTTTGCAACTCGGTTGCTAGTGTGTTGATAGACATGGGTGCATCTCATTCTTTTGTATCTGCTGCATTTGCATCTGTTTTGGAATTGGAGTTAGCACAGTTAGCATCTCCTATTTGTGTGGTATCGCCTTTGGGTGGTGAGTTGATCCTGAAACAGGGTGTTAGGGGATGTGATATAGAGGTCGCCGACTATAGGCTTCCTTTTCCGTTTGTTGTCATGCCCATGATGGGTTTTGATGTTATTTTGGGTATGGACTGGCTATCGTCATACCGGGCTGTTATCGATTGCTACCGCCAGAGGGTCACGTTATGTACCTTGAGCGGGGAGTGGTTCCATTTCTTGGGAGACCTGGTTGGTAGTGTTTTTCCACCGGGGTATGATTCGCGAGGGCGAAGTGAGCTTAGTAGTCTACTTGCCAGCTTTGAGAGTGGTGAGAGTGGTGAGACCCAGCTTGTGTTGCCGAGGGTGGTTTGTGAGTATTCGGATGTCTTTCCCGAAGATCTTGTTAGTTTGCCACCTCACCGAGAGATAGAGTTCTCTATTGATTTAGTGCCCGGCACGGCGCCGATTTCTATGGCACCTTACCGTTTTGCTCCAGTAGAGTTGGTTGAGTTGAAAGTTCAGCTCCAGGAATTGCTAGATAAGGGCTTTGTTCGCCCTAGTGTTTCGCCGTGGGGAGCACTGGCCCTCTTTGTTAAAAAGAAATATGGTGCCTTGAGATTGTGTATTGACTACCGGAAGTTGAATCGGGCTACGGTTAAGAATAAGTATCCTATGCCCCGTATAGATGATTTGTTTGACTAGTTGAAGGGTTCCCGTTGTTTCTCTAAGATAAACTTGAGATTGGGTTACCACCAGTTGAGGGTCAGGGAGGAGGATGTTCCTAAGACGGCATTCCGTACGCGGTATGGCCATTACGAGTTTCTGGTGATGCCATTCGGGCTTACCAATGCACCGGCAGTCTTTATGGACTTGATGAACCGGATCTTCCGGGAATTCTTGAATCGGTTTGTAGTCGTTTTTGTGGACGACATTCTTATCTATTCGCCTTCTGAGGAGGAGCACGAGGAACACTTGAGAGTGGTGCTTGAGTTGCTTAGAGCCCATAGGCTGTATGCCAAGTTTGGGAAGTGTGAGTTCTGGCTGAGGGAAGTCAAATTCTTAGGCCACATGGTATCTGGGGAAGGGGTGTCTGTTGATACATCCAAGGTAGAGGCAGTGCAGGATTGGGCACAGCCTAAGAGTGTGTTTGAGATCCGCAGTTTTTTGGGATTAGCTGGGTATTACCGTCGGTTTGTGAAAGATTTCTCCAGGTTAGCGTCACCGTTGACTAGACTGACTCGGAAGGGAGTCAAGTTTGTGTGGAGTGAGACTTGTGAAAAGCCGTTCCAAGAGCTGAAAGTTAGATTGACCACCGCTCCGGTGTTGATTATTCCGGAGAGAGGGTTGGGTTATGCGGTTTATTGTGATGCCTCATGAGAGGGTTTGGGTTGTGTGTTGATGCAAGAGGGGAAAGTGGTAGCTTATGGCTCACGTCAGTTGAAAATATACGAGAAGAATTACCCCACACACGACCTAGAGTTAGCAGCTGTGATCTTTGCCTTGAAAATTTGGAGGCACTACCTTTATGGTGAGAGGTTCGAGGTATTCTCGGACCACAAGAGTTTGAAGTATCTGTTTACACAGAGAGACTTGAATCTGAGGCAGAGGAGATGGATGGAGTTCATCGAGGATTATGATTTTGAGTTGCACTATCATCCGGGAAAGGCCAATGTTGTGGCCGATGCCCTTAGTAGGAAGACCATTAGTGATGTAGCTTGTATAGCCATCCGGGAATGGGAGATGTTGGGAGCACTTGGCGAGTTTGATTTGCTATTGGGCGAATCTGTTGAGGCTGCGGCCTTGTTTTCTGTTGTTGCGCAACCTACACTTGTGACTAGAGTGGTAGAGGCACAGAGAGGTGACCTTGAGGTAGAATCCCTCCGAGAGAAGATCTCCAGTGGGAAAGTTGAGAAGGGTTTGACGGTGTATCCCGACCTGAGTGTGAGATACCGAGACCGTTTGTTTGTGCCGGAGTCTTGCCGTGAGGAAGTACTCCGAGAGTTTCATCATTCGCGCCTTGCGGTGCATCCGGGAGGTACTAAGATGTATCAGGATTTGGGTCGCCAGTTTTGGTGGCGGGGTATGAAGAGAGATGTGGCTGTTTTCGTATCGAAGTGCCTTACTTGCCAGCAAATGAAGGCCGAGCATCAAAGGCCAGCGGGTTTGTTGCAACCCTTGCCTATTGCCGAGTGGAAGTGGGAGCATGTCACTATGGACTTCGTTGTGGGTCTTCCGAGGACTCAGTGGGGTAGTGATGCTATTTGGGTGGTTGTAGACCAGTTGACTAAGTCGGCGCACTTCATTCCTATGCGCGTGAGAGATTCGGTAGATCATCTTGCCGACTTGTATATTCGGGACATAGTGAGATTGCACGGGGTCCCAGTGACGATCGTCTCAGATAGAGATCCTCGTTTTACTGCTAGGTTGTGGCAGAGTTTGTAGAGTGCCTTGGGCACTAAGTTGACCTTTAGTACGGCCTATCATCCTCAGACTGACGGGCAGTCCGAACGTACTATTCAGATCCTCGAGGATATGCTTCGGGGTTGTGTCCTGGACTTCAGTGGGATGTGGGAGAGGCACTTACCCTTGGTAGAGTTTGCCTACAACAACAATTTTCAGTCTAGCATCGGTATGGCACCGTTTGAGGCCTTGTATGGCCGACCGTGTAGGTCTCCAGTTTGTTGGGCCGAGGTGGGTGATGCACCTTTGTTGGGTCCGGAGTTGGTTAGGGAGACGACGGAGAAAGTTGAGCTTATTCGTAGGAGGCTTGTTACAGCCCAGAGTTGACAAAAGAGTTATGCTGACAGTAGAAGGAGGCCTTTAGCGTTTGAGGTAGGTGATCATGTCTTTCTGAAGATATCAACTAGGCGAGGCTTGATGAGATTTGGGAAGAGTGGGAAGTTATCCCTTCGGTTTATTGGTCCTTTTGAGATCCTTGAGAGGATTGGCGAGGTTGCTTATCGGTTAGCCTTACCGCCGCAGTTGTCCGGAGTGCATGACGTGTTTCATGTGAGTATGCTTCGGAAGTATGAGCCAGATCCATCACATGTGTTGGATTGGACCGATTTAGAGGTAGATGAGGATGCCTCGTATGAGGAGAGACCGGTTCGGGTCTTGGATAGGCGGGATCAGGTCCTGCGTGGCAAGACCATTCCTTTGGTGAAAGTCTTGTGGAAACATCACGGAGTGGAGGAAGCCACTTGGGAACGTGAGTTGGAAGTCCGCGAAAAATATCCGGACTTGTTTGTTGATATGTAACATTGTTTAAAATGGAGGAAAACTTGTTTTTGAAAACTTGTGCTTAATTTCGGGGACGAAATTCTTTAAGGGGGGGAGGTTATAGCGATCCCGGGTTTACCCTTGTTGTACAGTGATCCGGACATGTGTCCGTGGATGTTGGTAGTTGTTTATTATCTTGTTTGCATCCTCTTTACTTTGTCTATTGAGTTATAGGATGTGTTGGGCAGGTTTGTTACAGGTTGGTTGTGTTTGGGAGCCTAGTGCTGCTGCCCAGATTTTTGGACCTTCGCTCGAGCGAGGAGTTGGTCGCTCGAGCGAGAGTTGAGTTTGTGTCTGGTGGATCCAGCCAGAGTGGCTTCGCTCGAGCGAGCGCTTGCGTCTGGTTCTGGACCTGAGAGTTGCATTTCTTGGCTCGAGCGGTCTGGTTTGTTCTTCGCTCGAGCGAGAGGTCTGTCGCTCGAGCGAGCTTCTGGTTGCAGACCTGAGGGTTTGAGTTGTTGGCTCGAGCGAGCGTTCTTTCGCTCGAGCGCACTTCTGAGTTTTTGGCTCGAGCGAGTGTTTTCTGTGTCTGGTCGCTCGAGCGACAAAGGCTTCGCTCGAGCGAGAGTGTTTTATATCAGCGGACAGTAGCGTTTTTGAGCATCACTTTTTCACTTTCCTTTTGATCAAAACCTAGATCCGAGACCCTCTCTCTCTAAACTTACACTCTCTCTAAGAATTGATCTCCCTAGAGTGTGAATCTAGCCTAGGGCCTTTGTTAAAAAGATAGAGGGCGTTGAGAGCTTTGTTTTAATCTGAAAAAGTTGGGATTTGGAACACATTGATCTTCGAGTCTTCATCTCCTTTTTGGCTCAAACTTCGAGGTAGGGATATCCTACTCCTCTCTATGGATTTTGTCTTTAAATTTTAGTGTTTTGACATGTTGGGGTTGGTTTGGTAATTTTGTGAAAGTTTGGGGCTTTTGTGCAATTTTACAAAAGTTGGGGGTTTTATTCATAATAAACCTAGATGCATGTTTGGCATAGAGAAATGGAATAAATGTTAAATCATTGATGAAAATGGGACCTAAGGGTTGAAATGGTAATTATGGATAACGACCTAATTACATTGTTTGATTAATTGGGATAATTAATTGTGAGAAATGAGGAAATGAAATGTTGATTGAATATCCATTGTGCATTTATTTTCTGTTTTAGAAATAACTTCTTTGGGCTATCGGTGGAGGATAGTCGTGATTGTTGTAGACAATGCATGATGATTAGGCAAACGAAAACTAATCAATGGAATGTGTCATGGAATTTGACGATTAATAGAATACATTAATTGTATGTATTGAGTGATTGTATATAGAACCAATGTGTTTGTATACGTTATGTACTCCGCGGTTTAGGGGAAGATGGGGGATGTACCTCTAAACCGGATAGTATTGGGAGCAGATAGGGGATGAACTCCGTAGATACAGCTCATATGCTTGTCTAGAGAAGTGACGATAGAGCTTATATGCTTATCTTGTGAAGTGTGGATATAGCTCATATGCTTATCTGTGAATATGGGATATTGTTGTTATACATATCTGTTGAGAATGTGGATATAGCTTATATGCTTATCTGTGAATGTGGGATATAGTTTTTATACATATCTGTTGAGAATGTGGATAGAGCTTATATGCCTATCTGTTGAAAAAGGGGAAAATGAAAAGTAACTTGGACTCATAAGTCGTATGACATAAATATGTGATTTATGTGAATGTATCAGTGTTGGCCATCTGTCAATTGCTAATCTTTTAGTCATTGTTCATGGTTGGTTTAGTGTATTTCTACTGGGCTGTGGCTCACCCTATATGGGAATATCATTTTTAGGTACAAGTAGCATGCCACCTCCAAGGACATAGCTTGGGACGCTAGAGGCGGACATACTTTTGTCGTTTACTTTTTGATGTATTACATGTAATTCAAGCCAAGGGCTTAATGTGTAATGAGTTAGTACTCTTTTGTTGTAACCAAGTGTTAACTTGGAAAGCTGTAAGCCCATAGGGCATTTGCTTTTGTTGTTAACATGTAATACTTATGTAATGAAATTCTGATATATGGAAGAATGTGGAACTTTTATATATCAATGCATGTCTTATTTGATGGGTTTAATGTTATTATTTTGAGGGCGTTACACATCGAGAAAGTACATTTAGATTAGGTATGTAAAAGAAATCAATAAAATTGCTATAATATTATAAAAAAAGTTTTGACTGTAAGACAAAAAAACACACAAGACCCAAATATATATATATATATATATACTTTTTTGGAAAACTAATTTTGAAAACTCATAATCAAACAAGTTTTGAATTTTTAAATTTCTAAAAATTATTTTCAAAATACACAACTCAAAAACTAGTTTTAAAAACTCATAACCAAACAAGTTTTCAATTTTCAAAACTCTTTCTTAAAAATTTATCTTCCAAAATTAATTTCAATACTAAACCAAATGCAATCTTAGCATTTTTTTTTTTTTTGTGTGCGTGTGTGTGGGGGGGGGGTTTGAATGCAGTCTTAGCATTTGCTTTTAACAATTTTTCTTTCTTCATAAGTGAGTCGAGGAGAGTGTGAATTTGTTAATACAATATATACTACATTTTTTTTTTTTTTGGGTTATGTAGGGTATCTAGGTTTGTTTTCGGGCACCAAATTAGGAAGATGGTTAAAAACCATCTTCCAATTTTAACCTATTTTTGATCATATCATCTCTCTACCTTTTAACATTTTTTTTTAAAAAAAATTCAAAAAAAAAAAGTTAAAAAACTAATTTTTAACTAACTTTCGAAGACAACTCTAAATCTCTACTGCCCAAACAAGCCTGGATTAGCATGTTTTAAACTTTTGGGGGACCATTCCATCAGTTCTACCAATAAGGTCTTATGTGTTGTGTGTAAACAAATTTCTACCAATAAAGTGTTATGTATTAGATCTATCTATATAAGAATAGCTTTGTTGCTGGTGGCTTGTTTTTTATTTCCCATTTTGCCCTCAAGTTTATTTTTGAATTTTTTATTTTACCCTTTTGCTTGGTTGCTGAATTAATTTGGATAGAGAGCTTTTAGAAATTATGTAGGAAATTTGGGTTAATTGTAATTAGCCTAATAGTCCAAAAGTTGAGATTTTTTTTGAGTTTTTTTTTTTGGATAAATTACAAACATACCCCTAGAAATTTACTCCAAATACACATTGTTCCTTATGGTTTTGAAAATTACATCACGCTCCTTTAAATTTCAAATTTCATAATAAATAATCTCTTTTATTAATAAATCAAGTCGATTAACAATTTTTAGTGATGCCATAAATTTATTTTAATTAATAATTTAGGTAATTTTATAATTATATATGAGAGTAGTTAGATAATTAATTTTTTTAATTAATTCTGTTAAATAAAATAAAATATTCTAACAAGGGAATACTTGTAATTTTGCAAACTAGAACGGGCAATCTGTATTTTAAGCAAATCTCAATGGTGTATTTATAATTTACCCTCTTTTTTTTCTTTCTTTTTTTTAAAGTGACGCTAGAGTGATTATTTTTATGATTTTTATACTCTTAACTTTTGACTATTGTATCTTCAATTTTTGTAGAATTAAACAACAATTAGCTAAAAAAAATCTAAAATTACTTTTAAAAATTCAAACTCATAACTAAAGTCGTAATAAAGGTAAATAATCATTCTAATTAACCAAATACAGCATAAAAGTTCATAATATATATATATATATATATATATATATATTATAGGTAAAATAAAATGATAATATATAAATATATAAGATCTATTTCATTCCTCTATATTTTTCTTCCATCAAGCAAATACTATTTTAAAATCAAAAAATTAAATTTTAACAAAAAAATTAGAAAATGTGCAACTCGCTCGAGCCTTGCACGGGCCTCCCTACCTAGTCTATGTATATAAGCATAGTTTTGGTATTGGTGCCTTGTATTTTATTTTTCATTTTGCCCTTAAGTTTATTTTTGAATTTTTTATTTTACCCTTTAATTTGGTTGGTGAATTCATTTGGATGGAGGACTTTTAGAAATTATATAAGAAATTTGGATTAATTATAACTAGCTTAATAGTCCAAAAGTTGAGATTTTTTTTTGAGTTTTTTTTTTTTTTTGATAAATTACAAACACACCCCTAAGGTTTGTTTTGAATACAAATATTGTTCTGAAAATTATATCACGCCCCTTCAAATTTCAAATTTCAAATTTCATAACAAATATCTCATTTTATTAATAAATCATCAAGTAACTTTTAATAATGTCAGAATTTATTTCAATTAATAATTTAGGTAATTTTGTTATTTTAGATGAGAGTAGTTAGAAATTTTATTTTTTCAATTAATCACTACAAAAAAAAGCACTTTTGGCGACTAAATTTTTAGTCACCAAAAGTCCGTTTTTAGTCACTGAAAGTCGAAATTTTACTTTCCCCGACAAATTCTTTTGGTCGCCACATTTGTCGCGTATTCGTGGTCGCTGGAGATATTGGCGACTAAAACTTTTTTAGTCGCCAAAATACAGGTCTTTAGTGACCAAAGTTTTAATCGCCAATAGTGTTTTACACTTTTGAAAATCATATATTTACCGACTAATAATTTAGTCGCTAAAACTCACTTAATCGCCGACTAAACCGTTTAGTCGCCAAAATAAAGACTTTTGGTGACTAATAATTTTAGTCGCCAAAGGTGTTTTCGTCGAAAAAAAAAAACCCACTTTTTTGAGTTTTGAACTGCCAACCGTCCCACATTCCAAACCTTTAGCAACACACTCCCTCCACTATGCCACTACAACATCACATGAATGTATATGCAATATATATTATTTATATAGTATATTGACCGGTATTAATACAAAACAATATACATAAATATAATTATTTTTATTCAATATAATTTATGTAAAAAAAAATTATTTACTAAAAAAAAATTTAGGCCACTTTTGGCAACTAAATTAAATTTTTAGTCGCCAATTCTATAATTTTCGGCTACTAATTATTTTTTAGTCGCTAAAAAATTAAGTTTCGCCTAAAAATAAAGCAGCTTTGGCAACTAAACCTGTTTTTAGTCGCCAAAAAGGTCCCATTTTGGCTACTAAACTGAATTTTAGTCGGCAATTGATTGTTTTTAGCTACTAATTTTTTTTTTGTAGCCAAAAAGCTTCACTTTCAACGGCCAAACTGTTTTTTAGTCGCCAAAACCATCACTTTTGGCTACTAAATTATTTTAGTCGCCAAAAATCGTGACTTTTGGCTACTAAACAACCTTTAGTCGCTAAAACCCCTATATTCGGCAGCTAAACTGCCTTTTAGTCTCTAAAACCCTTATATTTGGCGACTAAACTCTTTTAGTCGGCAAAAGTGATCAATTTTGGCGACTAATTCTATTTTAGTCACCAATTCTACTACTTTCAGCGACGAAAAATGCAGTTTTAGTCACCAAATCTGCTTTTTGTTGTAGTGAATTTTGTTAAATAAAGGTATTTGTAATTTTGCAAACCATAAGGGACAAACCGTATTTTAAACAAATCTCGAGGGTGTATTTATTACCAATTCATGATGTGGTATTTTTATTTCAACAATTTTTTTTTATTTTAATTAAAATTAGATTTTAAAAATACAACTTCAAGTTTCAATATGTATTTTGAAAAAAGCACTCAAGTCAGAGATCTATTTTAAAAACTTTTGAGCCAATAAACCAAAATTTAAATTTTTTTGGACAAAAAAGACATTATTATTTCTTCAAAATGACATATTTGTTCAAAACTTATTTATGTATTCAAATGTCACTTATATGTCCAAATGTCACTTTTATTAATTCTAAACATGTCCACTTTGTGAGGTATACCATTTTTTTTTGGGTAAATCAAAATGGATATGTAGATAGGTTACTCCAACATATCCACTAGGGAGTATTGTCCCTTAGCACCTACAACATATCTGCAAGGAATCCCACTACACCTTCGTCGAGGCCGAAGCTTTGGCCCCTACGTGCTCCAAACGTTAAAGAATATATTTAACCCCAATAAGGGGCTATGGAGACTCGAACCCAAACCTTGAGTAAGAGATTCAAATGCCTTATCCACTGAATGAACCCCTTGTTAGTGAATACCATTCAACTTATCCATTTTTAACAAATTTAGTGAAACAATCTAGGAGAAAAAATAAATTCATTTTTATTTTTAATTAGTAACTAATCTTTCGGTTCAAAAGTCACCATTTCCCTATGAAATCGAATCTACACGGTCACGACCCCATTCCGCCCCTAGTAGAATGGTGCCGTGATGGCCAGTAATCTGAGATTACCAAAGGCCAACTTGCAAAGATTCACACACAATCAGAGTATACATATGGGGCTTACATGTGCAGAAGCAATAAATTAAAAACTAAATAGTCCACAAGAGCTGTGCATAGATCAAATGAAATGACATACATCTTAATATAGTTTACAACTTGGATACAATAAAATGAGGTACAAAATACATCTTGATCAAAAGGCTTCTCAAGCCGTCATATACAAAAGAAATAACTACAAGCCAAGAAGCATAATCTTCAAGATGTTACAAAAATGTGGATCCAAAACAAGTTGCAAATAATCATCTAGGCGTCGCCGCCTTCCTGCTCATCACCTACATGTATATAAGAGAGGGTGGGCTTGGATACTCAGTGAATGATACCAGTAATAAAGGTTTTGCATGAATGATATTCAAGATCTATTTTCTAAACAATACATAGCATACTATACAAAACCAAGGGATGAACCAAGTCCATCAATCAAGTCTTTCAAATCTTCAAGGGATGCTTACTAGCATCAATATAATACAAGAGATGACATTAAACAAAGGTGATACAAAAGCTTAGAGTCCTCTAGCACGTAAGGACTTGTAATACAAAGGCTTAGAGTCCCCTAGCACGTACGGACTTGTGCTACAAAGGTTTAGAGTCCCCTATCACATACGGACTTGTGCTACAAAGGTTTAAAGTCCCCTAGCATGTACGAACTTGTCAAGAATGTCATTCAAAACAAGGCTAATACTTGATACACAAAATAGGGGTATTCATTCATGCTTAACAAATACTTTTTCCAAAACAAAGCAAAGCAAAGCAAAGCTTTATCAAAACTTTATAACATAACTTTATTAAAAATACCACTCACATAGTTCTTCGGGTGTAGGAATTACAAGCAAGGATCCAAGGCCTACAAGTACATAATAAATCCTATTGGATGCATTTCAAGAAGACAAGAAGAGATGCTCAAAGATGGATATGAAATGCATCTTTAAAACAAGTTTTACATGACAGGAAAGGATCTCGGCATTTCTTTTAAAATCAAGTCAAAACAAAGCAAAACATGCTGGGAGTTAAAACACTGCCTTTTCATCTCGAAAAAACATACTGGGTACTAACCAGGTCTAGGCCGAGATCCCACACCTCTTGGCCGAGGTGTGTTCCCGACGACCACATTCAAGGAAATGAAGTCTGGGAAAATCTGAGTTTCCCTCTTGAAGAACATGAAGAACATGAATGCTAAAATCATAACTTCTTTATTCAAAATTTGAGTTTTCATGAGATGAGTTTGAAAACGTGGACCTAGGTACCCATACTTGAAGATTTTATGGAAACAAACACAAAAACATGGAACTTGATACAAACTTTCGGATCAAAATATGATTTTTCTTCAAGAACACATGAACATCACTTTCTCTTTCTAAAATAAACTTTAAATCAATGCATGGCTCATGAATCATGCTAGATCATGCAATGCAATCGGATCAACATAAAGAATAACAAGAGTAAATCAAGATTCTAATCTCAAAACATAGATTAAACGGCTCAAACTCTAAAGATCAAGCTTGGAATCTAGCTTTCTCACTCTAACTTCCTCTCCTCTTCCTAGAGCTTCTCTCTTTACAATGCAAAGGATATGACACAAAACGATATGTTTCTAACTCTGCCGGCTGACTTAACCCTCAGTTGGGACACGTTGCAACGGATGATTGGATCTCCTCAAAAAGGTGATAGATTGATAAGACAAGAGTATGACAAAGTGTAAGTGTAACAAGCCCGCGGGGGACCTCGCTACAATTCGGACTCGATTTCGTAGTCACGGTTCTAAGTCTGAACCAAAGAGTCCAAATCCGGCAAATCGTTTTGAGAAAACAGATTTTTGAAAGAAGTGCCAAACATGGACTGCTTTGCCAGATACAGAGTCGCCACCTAAATATTTTATTTTGGGAAATTTACGAAACCCTGACTCGGTGCCAAAAGGCCACGTGTCTGTCATCACCAAAGGTGCCTCGGCTCGGGAACTTGGGTACGATTGGGGAAGGTCACTTCGTGAGCACCCCCGCTCGCCCGGTCATAGACCGGCCTCTACTAACCATGATATCAATTTTTGAAAACTTTGTGTGTCCTTAAACCGGTTATTAGCCTAGGTTACTATGTGATGCACACAGCATATAAGTATAGACTGGATCGCCCGAATTGGAACAAAACATTTCATGCTTGTTTATTTGAAAGATGATTTGCTACTCGCAAGTAGGCTTAAAATGCAGATTTTGCCACCCGCAAGTGGGCTTTAGAAAAGATGGTTTTGCCACTATCTAGTGGGCTTAAAACATTTGATGATTTATTCCAATCCGAATGACGCAACCTTCACCCACAGGCATTCAGACAGTTATATCACATAAGCATATTAGCCTCATAGTAAGCATGCTATTCATGGCAGTCACTCACACGCATGCAAGGATGCTAAAGCATAAAACTTACCGAGTACTCCAAGCCAAAATAGAAACTCATTAGAAATCATGCATGATCCTAAATATACAGAAATGCCTAATGCAACATATGCAAAAATGCAACTATAGCAGGCTCGGCTATTCTAAACATGGCATATGGAATGCTATAACTAACATGTATTCAATTTGGAATTGAAATACAAATGCAGTTAGTATGATGCGCCGAGCCCGGTGCATGCAAAACAGATGAATGAATGCAAATATGCTGTCATACTGTATGCTAATTTAAATATGCCATAATCTAACCATCATAAGCTGGTAAATAAAAGGGAAGAAAGACGTGGGGTTGGAAGACATACAACACACACACGCACACTTATTACAGTTATGCCCTCGCGCAGAGGGTCCGAATAAATAATGCAGTCCCAAATGAAAGAATAGTACAGTCCAAATATTACAGTCCAAATAATATACAAATTCCTAATTAATCAAATTAACTAAGAAAATAAATAAAACTGGCATGCAAGCCAGGGACTGCCTTGCTTCTGATGGATGATGTATGTTAGGCTGCTTTGTGCGGAAATCCACCGGGATGCCCCGATTAGCCTCTGTTTAGCAGTTATTCTTGAAACGCGTGCCAAGTCCTGAAAAGTTGCTGATTCTTCATTTTGCTGCAACAGAGAGCAGGAAAGGGGCATAGCAATGTATTTCACAAATATATGCATGCCTCGATCCTCGTGCCACCAATCACGCATATCGATGCATGATGGCAGAGGAGTCGAAATGTGCAACTTAATATAGAATGAATGCACATGTAAACACAACAAGAACCTAACTCCATCATGGGTAATCCGGAGTGTCGGTGACTGGGGAATTGAGACACATTCCGTCACTCGGAGTACGAAATGCACCTCATTTCCCGTGCCCAGGCTAACTCCTATCCCGAACACGATGCAATATGCATGACATGCATGAAATGCAACTAAGATGCAATCCTAACATACACCATGCTATGAAAGTGAGATGCCTCGAAATGCGTGCACACAGGCACGCAAACCGAGAAAATGACAGAATGCAATCTAAGATACAACCTAGTATGCACCATGCTGTGAAAATGAGATGCCTCGAAATGCGTGCACACGGGCACGCAAACCGAGGCGATGGTATACGCAATGTAAATGACATGGAAATATGATATGGGCTTACACCAACATGAGAGAGCCTCAGCCACACTCACATAGGATGCCGATGGATGAAAACGAAGTGCCTCGAAATGCGTGCACACGGGCACGCAAACCGAGGCAATGGCAAAATGCGATGCAAATGACATGAAAACATGATATGGGCTTATACCAACATGAGTGAGCCTCAGCCACACTCACATAGGATGCCGATGGATGAAAATGAATTGTCTCGAAATGCGTGCACACGGGCACGCAAACCGAGGCAATGGTAGAATGCGATGCAAATGACATAGGAATGGAAAGCAATCATTCTAATAGAATTTCAGCAATGAAATATAGGGTAAAATAGTCCCGAAATGAGGCGAAATGACACCAAATGCATGGAATAGTCCCGAAATGCGAATTTAGGCACCCGAAATGGCCTATAGCTATGTCAAACATGCACGATATGGACATGTAATGCAAAGACAGAAGCTAGGAAGTCCCAAAAAAGGCACTTTCACAGTTATAAACATGGCCAAACAGCAAGCATAGGTATGGCAAAAATGGCATGCAAGAATAGGGGACAAGAGAGGGGTAATGAAGCAAGTGATATAAGAAAAATCCAAACTGAAAAATTTCCTTCTACAACATTGAAGAGGGACCAAAAATATGAATGTTTACAGTATATGGCAAACCTCAAATCAATATAAAAACATGCTAAAAAAAGGCACAAGATTGAGGCTCAAAAGGTGCTATAACATGAAGTATACAAAATAATCACCAAATAGAAAAAAAATGTTAATGAAACATGAAGTATAGACCAAAATAAGACTATTTCCAGAACTGTAAAATGGCTAAAAACAAAAGCAAGGGGGGCTGCCAATTTATGCAAAAATGGGGGCCAAATAAGGGATATAACTACAAGTGGCACATGGAGGCATCAAATGGTGAGGGGCTCTTCAACAATGTTGAAGAAGGGCCCAAAATAAGCATATTCACAGATTACATCATGCTCAAAAACAGATTACTCATGGGCCAAAAATAGCATGCAAGATTATGACATATAAGAGGATCAATGAAGCAAGTGCATCATGGAGGACTCAAACAGGGTTGAGTCCTTAATGAAAAGTGAAAATGAGCTCAAAAGAGGGCCACTTTCAGTTAGGGCCGGAGCTTGAAACAAAAAGCATATAGGGCTTATAAATGGATCAAGAAAAAGGGTCAAAAGAGGAGAAATGTCACTCACCCTTGAAGACTAAAGCTTTTGTTGCTTCTTGGACCAATTTGCAGCTCCTTTAGCCTTTGAGAAGCCCTCCTTGTTGCTGGAAATGAAGTGGTGATGGTAGAGCTTGGTGGTGATGAAGAAAACAAGGTGTAGGACTTAAGGTTTTTTAGGGAAATGAGAAGGATGGAGGGAGATATGGATCTTGAGGCTTGAAGAACAAATTTTCTAACACCCAAAATAAACAATGGCAGCTGGTTATGAGGACCAAAAGGAGGGTGTAAAGGTGGGGCAAAAAGGAGGTAAGCTTTCCCCCACAAAATATCCCCCGGATTGGGATATTTTCTGGGGGAAACAGCTGCACAGCTGTAAAGTACCAAGCATGAGGAACATGGCTGGCCCCCTTACTTTTGCTGCAGGTGGCCGGCCGGCCACCCCCCCTAGCCGGCCAGCTAGGGGTCAAAAAGGTCAACTCGAAATAGTGGTCGGCCACCACATATTGGTGGCCTCCCAGGTCTCCTCTTCACAACCCTGTTGTTCGAATTTGGAAATTCTAAAACAGGAGAGAGAACAAGCCAATTTTAGGAGGGGTTCAAAAGGGTCAAATGGAATTAGTGGCCGGCCATAAACTTTTAGGATCCTCCCAAGTGTGTACATCACAATATGTGGTTCAAAGTTCAAGAAAAAGGGCCCAAGTTGTTCAACATTGGCCCGGAAGGAGGGGTTCAAAAAGGTCAAGCAACATTAGTGGCCGGCCATGAACTTTTAGGGTCCTCCCATGTGTGTACATCACAAATATGTGGTTTGGGGGTGAAGAAAGTGGCTCCAAGGTGTTCAACATTGGCTCGGAAGTGCGAAAAACGGGTGTCGGAGGGCGAAAATGGAATATAACTAGTTGCCAAGATAATTGCTGGCCTCCCACCCTCCAGTGACCTTCCTGGTGATGAAACAGAGCCACCTTCCAAAAATGAACGAAAACCGATGCAAAACGAACCCTCGGGGGGCAAAACACGCAGTTCGGGGTCCCGAAAATGAGCTGCTAAGCACCGAAAGTGGCGTTCGGCCACGAAGTGGGTTTCTCAGACCCCAGTGTCCCTCAAAAGGGAGCAAATAAGAAGTGTGCCAAAATTCAGAGCAAACGGAGATGGTTAGGCGGTCCCGAACCGAGGCACACGGCCAATAGTCCCGAAAAACCGGAAACCGGGCTCCGAAATGGGCAAAATGGCCTATGACCACAAAACGTAGCCTACGGCCACTGAGAGATGGTCTACAGGACCTCTCCCTCCCCTCAGGAAAAGAAACAGAGAAAATCGAGTCTGGTTCGCAAACCGAGACAAGGCACAGGAGAGGGTTCGAAAGTCCGGAGGCAGGGCTCATGGCTGCGACTCTGAGACTTCTGAACGAGCGCGATATGCAACATCACCAAGCGCTCAACTGGTGACGTCTGAGTCTTAAGGTCAGTCAAAAATGGGGTGTCTACAGTAAGTAACAAGTAAGGTGACAGGGCACCACGGCGGGTAATGATCTTGGCTAGGACAAAGCTTCGGCAAGTAAGATCTCAATGATCTCAGCTAGGAAGGACAACACTTGGCTTAGCTGTGCCACATTTTGGCCTAGATGTGCTACACCTCGGTCTAGGTCGTACCAGTCCAGGGACAAGATCACTTGAGTATAACAGCTCGGCCTAGATGATACACATCTCGTCCTTGGTGATGAACACCTCGGCCTAGATAATGACATCCCGGCTAACATGTCAGGGTAAGGGTGGAGGTCAACCAAGGTGGTTCCAAGATGGTCCTAGGTGTGAGGAGTTCAAAGGTGTAACCTAGGCTTAAGATGACCTCGGTTAAACTCACACCAAGCAAGGAACAAAACATGCAAGCAACACTTATGCGAAACAAATCAAGGTTTGTAAATGCAACTTAACAAGACAAGATCATGTAAATACATGCAAGCGTGACTAGAGTAAAGTGAAGGTTGCTACATACACAATATACAATACATCATTCAATTTTTATTTTTATTTTTAATAACAAGTCCAATTATTCCCTTTTCCGGTACAATTTGGGAATGTGTTATTTAGTGAAACAATCTAACCAATTGTCATTTAGTTTTTATCAATTCGAAATGCCATGTCCACTATGTGAGGAATATACCATTCAACTTGTCCTTTTTTTCTAATTTAGTGAAACAATCTAGGGGAAAAACTTCACATTTTCAGTTAGTAAACTAATCATGTAGTTCAAAAGTTAACATCTCCGTGTGAAATCAAATGTGCGCGATATAAAATACATCATTCAAATTTTTTTTTTTCATTCTTAATAATAAGTATAGCTATCCAGTTTTTAGTACAATAATTTGGTAAGGTGTTTTTTTATTACATATATATGGGTGGTAAGGTGTTATTTAGCAAAAATTGTTATTCAATATTTTATTAGTTCTAAATAACATGTCCACTTTGTGAAGAATATCATTCAATTTCTCTAGTTTAGTGAAACACCCACAACACAAAAATTAAATTTTTAGAGACAAAAATTTAGGAATAAAAATACTTTTTAGAGACGAAATATTTTAATCACTAATAGTGTCGTCGCCGTATTTTTTTACTCTAGGTTTAATCTCTCCGGGACTGATTGGTTCCCCTTGATTTGAAACAGAAAATTTCTGACCAGTACGTTTGCCATTAATCACAAATTTTTCATCCTCTTCAGATAAGGCCTAGAAAACATTTGCATATAAAGAGAAGAAAAGTCAGCACAACAACATCTAAAACAGGTAAAACTACAATCATAGGCCAAAAAAAAAAAAAAGTAACCATTCTAAATCTGATTGTTGGAAGGGAGAATATTATCATTTGCTCAATTTATACACTAAACATAACCAGCCGGCAGTGCATTATTAGCATAATGTATTAGGTAAAAATATTAATATACATCAGTCACAAGCCTAATTTTGCTGACATTACACAAGTGCTCCATGAAAGAACATTGATAAAAGCAATGTTAAGTTGAAATGAGGGTTGAGTGGTGTGTATAATAATTATTAGTGAAGGGTATAATTGTAACTTTTAGTATATGGATTGAGAAAATTAATTAATAATCAAATTAATAAGTATGTGCAATGAGAAAATATGTGCACTAAGTTAATTAAGTGTATGAAAATAGAATTTCCCAATTATGAAACATAAAATCTTTTATGTTTTAACAAATTACAAATACACTCATAAGGTTTGTTTAAAATATGAATCAGTCCTATAATACTAGAAATTACAACTATCGTTTGTAATAAATTTTAATTTAACACAATACTCCGAGAAAAAAAAATTTCTCCTATGCAATAATAAATTATCAAAATTATTTATTGAAAAATATTTCTCATATCATTAAAAATTGTTAATTGACTTAATGATTTTTTTATTAACAAAATGGTTAACTGAAAAATATTTTTCATACCATTAAAAATTGTTAATTTGCCTAATGATTACTTATTAATAAAATTGGTCATTTATTATGTGAGCATGATTTATGTATTAATAAAATTAGTCATTTGTATATATATGTATTTTCTTCTACTGCTTTATTAGTTTAGTGAATTATCTTAGTAATTTTTTTTAAGATTGGAGAGTTATCTTAGTATTTGTTTTATATTTATCTGTTGAGAAAAGTTATACACCATAATTTTTTTTTTTTATAAATTCGGAAGAAATGTTAAAGATTCATAAATTCACCCAAAATGATATGGTAATAAAATTAGAGTCTACATCATTGGGTGTATAACAAAACGAAAAATAATACATATTATACCACATAATTCTATCATATATCTAATGATTTGTTCTATTGAATTTTATAGAACAATATTTTAATTTTTAAAAAATTATTAAAATACAAACTTAAATATACTATAATAATAGCCTGTGCCTTGCATGGGCCTTTCGAAACTAGTATATATGTGTGTGTATATATATATATATATATATCAATGCTATGGTTCAACTCAACCCACAGAACATCTCTTTGTTCAAATCTTGTGAAATCTTGCTTTAATTGCCATGGAAACTTAAGAACTCTGTTGAGCACCATTCTTCTGATTCACCAAGGTGACTCTAGTAAATTTTGAAAGCCTAAATTACCAATGTCATGATTTTTAGATAACAAATCCAATTTGCTATTAAAAAAATAATAAATAATAATAAAATAAAATAAAATAAAAACTATTTAGCATTCCTGTGTATATATATATATATATCAATGCTATGGTTCAACTCAACCCACAGAACATCTCTTTGTTCAAATCTTGTGAAATCTTGCTTTAATTGCCATGGAAACTTAAGAACTCTGTTGAGCACCATTCTTCTGATTCACCAAGGTGACTCTAGTAAATTTTGAAAGCCCAAATTACCAATGTCATGATTTTTAGATAACAAATCCAATTTGCTATTAAAAAAATAATAAATAATAATAAAATAAAATAAAATAAAAACTATTTAGCATTCCCTCTTCATGAGCGGAAAAATTAAGAAAATAACAATACAAGAAAAAATTTCAACATATAAATAGATAAAAGACAAGATGTTATAATTTTCGATCTCGTCATCATTGTCTAAGTTTTTTGGACAACCAAATATGATATGATCATGAAAGAACATCTAATTCTTGAATTCTACTCATATCGAGAATCAAAGCCAAACATTACAACAAACAAATGATATAATAAGAATACTTTCATGTAGAAACACCTAAAATAAAAATGCTTTCATGTAGGAAAAATAGATAAACAAACTCTAAAGCACATTTGTAGCACAATAATTCCCATTGCACACTATATGACATAGGCACAAAAAAATAAAAAGCAGCTAAAAATATATTCAAAGAATGATTCTATGGATACTAACACTTTTGTGATTGGTTGTCAAAAAAAATGATTGATTGTTCAAAGAAACAATGATACTTGAATGTGTAAGCCTAGTATAAGAATTACACATTCGGAAAATAGAGCACTCTCAGGCCCATTAGTGATGGGCCTAAGTCCAACCGTGTCCGTTGCCAACCATGCCCATTGAATTACAGTGGTTCAACGTCGAGTAACCTCTTCATCAACTATGTCACGATCCAAACCCGGCCCTATGGGTTTAGCACTGTAACCGGCCAGTAATCCGAGATTACCGAAGGCCTGCTGAACAGTAATACAGTAAAACAGAGTACAAGGCCTGGCGGAAGCCAAAACAGTAAATAAACAATGCCCAATGAGCTGCGACAGTCTATATGAAAAGATTTTTCATACATTTCTCCGTAAACAGTACAGAACGGTATGCACAATATTTACAATCATTCAGACTAGGGACTCAACCCTAGGTAACAGTACGGTAAAACAGTGAAACAGTACAGAAGGGGGAGTTGTAAAACACCCCTAAGCCCTAACACGTTAGGCTCGGAACCTCGCAGTGAGGCACAAAGGCTGGCTTGACAAAACTGGAGTAACCCTGACGCCTCTAGCTTCAATCCGGTGCCTGCACACCTACATATATATATGAGCAGTGAGCTAAAGCCCAGTGAATAACATAAAGCGTAAAGGGGTTTAGAATGAATGTCCTTACAGTAATGAAATCAGTTCATTAAACAATACTTCAGTCTTTCAGTCAGAACAGTTATTCAATCATATGTGGTACATCCATTAGCATAGAAGTAAACAGTAGGTCTTAAAGACCGAACAGTAGTGATGGCCATCAATCAGTAAACAGTAGTGGTTCCACGAGGGAACCGACAGAGATCTTTGTAACAGTAACAGTCAGTAACAGTAGTTGCTAAGGATGCCACAATACAGTTCAGAATAGAGGACATACATTCATTCAATTAACAGTAACAGTTCAGAAAGCAGTACAGTTCAATTGTTCAGAAAATAATCATTTTGAACATATCTTTACACAGTTGTTACTCACAGAGTTCGGGCTACAGTATGCTAGAGCGTGCCTCTCCAGTCGCCAACCCTACACAATTCACAGGTTGAACACACACTAAGCTACACAGTTGGGAAAGATAACAACTTGATCCCTAATGCCTCGGTGTGTTCTACATCTATATCCTCAACAAGATGCCTTAAACTAGGCCTAAGAATGCCTAGAATGAGATGAGGATGCAAAGATGCACATTTAAAAGCATTTTCAGAAAAACAGAGTTCCGCTCGAGCGCAGGTTTCCCCGCTCGAGCGGTAATGCAACAAAGGTACACGCTCGAGCGTAAACATTCCCGCTCGAGCGTACTGTAAAAGTACTGGATAGGTGAAATCTTCGCTCGACGACCGCTCGAGCGTGAGACATGACTCCGCTCGAGCGCCCAATCCTCCGCTCGAGCGGACTGCAAAACAGTGCAGAGAGATGCTAGATGCTCGGATTCCACGCTCGAGCGCCACTTTCCCCGCTCGAGCGTAAGTGCAAAATCTGGGAATTCCAGATTGCACCTCCAAGCTCCAACTCACACTCAAATGCATCAAAACCAATCCTCTTGGGCCCATTTTCTGGAAAACATTTATAAACACATAACATAACATGGTTCAAAGCTCAATTTTGAGAAATCAAAGCCCAAGAGTGGTTAATTCAAGCTCAATTTCAAATCATTTTCAAGAACAATCTTCAAACATGACATGCATGATCTTTAAATAACTTTCAAGCTTCAAAGCATGCTCTAGTGAGCCAATTGATTCACAAACAAGATGAAAACATGGACCATTACAAATTTATGGACATGCATGTGACAATTTGCCATGAATTCAACTCAAAATCCAACAATTCAAACATGCATGCATGAATTATGTTCTATTTCAACATGTATGAACTAAAACAAGACTTAGCTCCTTAATTTGACATGAATCATGCAAGAACAAGCTCAATTCATAAGCAAGAGGGTAATTACTCTACCTTAGGTCTTGAATTAGAAGACTAGGAGCTCAATTTAGCAATCTACACTTCAATTCTCTTCAAATTCTAAGCAATATTGAGATGAACTCAACTCCTCAAGTCTCTCTCTCTCTCTCTGGTCGGCTAAGGGTCTCACAAATAGGCTAAAGAAATATTTGATTCAATGTATAAGGCTCAAGTGTGTGTGTGAGATAGTGGTCCACTAGGGGCAGTTCGGTAAATAAGGCCAACTCTGCAATTGATCAATATTTAATCTAATTTAATCATACCTAATCAGTTTTCAGATAATTATACCATAAAATCATATTAAATATGACGATCATAATACACTAACCCATTTCCGGTTCGGCCGCCGATAAGGCCTTCAATTAATAGTTTAAACATAAAACACGAACAGATCAAACAAACAGTCAACAGATAAAATGCAATTCAAACAGATGTATTCACTCAATTCAGTTTCAATTTCGGTCAGTCAGTTCAGTACTTTAATCAGTTCAATTCTCAGTCAGTTATCAGTCATTATCAGTTCCGTTTAACAGTAATCGGTGATTATCGTAATTAATCAGTCATTAATCAGTAAACAGTATGAGGGTTATTACAAACTAGGTGACACGTCGAGTGAGTAGTGTCGACAAGATTAAAGAGAATGCATACCAAGCAGCAAAGAAAATTCGGCAGACTATCCCAATCAACGTGGGCCCAAGCTGTCCCTTTTTGGAGGAGTAATAGGGATGTCAGCTTTGATATTATGATGATTATGATGGAAAGATCAGATCACGTAAGAAATATCTACACAAAACCTCTATATAAAAAAGATAACTAAAAGAAGAAAGGCATGCATTGCCACCCAAAAACTCTTACATTTTCTTGATTCATCAAGCCTATTCTCACTCTCAACCAATCTCTAACTTGACCATTCCAGCACTCTTGACCAAAGTGTTTCTTGTTTTAGAAATTGAAGCGAGGATCCATTAAAGGTCTATTTGGGATGAAAGAGTATTGCAAAATCACCGCTCACATTAAACATCGAATGATATTTAGACACATGCTTTGAGTAAGCCTTTTAGTAAGAGTTGAAGAAGAAAGACCATTGCTAGAAGATCAAATTATATTATACACACACACACACACACACACACATATATATATATATATATCATATTATAATATGAAGAAGGGAATTGGGAAATTATTAACAAAGACAAATTAAAAATTAAAAAAAAATAAGGGGAAAAAAATCAAAATTCCCTTTTTTACATAACAAAGATGAAACGAACAAAATAATGTATAATATCTCAAAGGGAGAAATCTTAATTTTGTTGGGTGAACTCTCATATAACTTTTTTATAGGATCAATTCCGTTGAATCAGTTTTGAAGAAGTTCCATACAAACTTTGAAAAACTATTGCTAGAAGATCAACTTCTTTGGTTCGGTTTTTAAGATAAGTATGCAAATTCCATTCAAAAATATTGAGAAAAGTTTGAAGAAAAAAGAAAAACAAAAGTTCACAAATTGAAGAAAAAAATTGTTAAATATTACTCTATATCATAGAACTCCACAAAAATATTATTCAGACTAGGGAGGGAGGGGTAATCTTCCCGAAACATTGCAAAATAGCACAAAACGAAAAATGGGAGGAAAAAATAAATTTGAAAGCTAGAAGCGGAGCAAGAAAATCTTAAATTTATGTTTGTTTCGCGGCTTGAGTAGCCGGATTGGACTATCATGGATGCGGGTTCCACCCATAGCATGTTTGGTAGTGAAATGAGATGGCAGATTAATAGTCTTAGTAATCCCCTCATTAGGGGGATTAGCTTGGCTAAGTGGAGGGTGAGATTAAGAAAATAGTAAGCCGATTGAGGCTATGCGGTCATTCGCTTGGATGTTCAGAACAATGCATTTTTTTTTTTATACCAAACAACTGGCTAGCCAAAAAAAGAGTTGGTCAGCCCATTTTTTGTTTTTACCAAGTGCACTTGTTTGTTTTAATATTTGTTTTAATTTTAATTTTTTTAATATAGAAATAATTTATTTATTTATTTTATATAAAAATAATTTAACAATCCCATCAATATCCATCTCCTAGACTATCATCAAAACAAACACTCTTTTACTTAATCTCCTCACTAATAATTCTCACATTAACAATCTCTTTACTAACAATTTCATTCAACCTAATCCGCCAAACACACACTCGTGGCCTAACAAAAGGAAGGGGGAAGAAACTGAATTGCAACAGAATATGAAAAGAGAAAATCTTGCAAAATCGTATAAAAAAATTTAAATAAAAAAAAGGAAATCAAGAAGTAGAACAAACAAAGAGAGAAAGAGAGAGGTCAAATTAAACCATAATCACAAAGAAAGTAAACCCTAACAATAGGAAAAGAAACAACAAATAACAAATAAATAATAAACATAAAGAGGATGAAGAAACCCTAATTTTATTTGGCATGATCCCAAGAAAATTTTGCACAAATTAGTTTTGCAGAAATTTGGGAATTTGATAAAAAAAAAATCAACTTTTTGACTTTTTAGCTTTTTTACACAAAAAAAAAGCCACAAGAAGTCAGATTTTTTACACAAAAAAGCCATCAAAAAGTCAAAAAAGTCAAAAAAGTTAAAAAATCAACTTTTTATCAACTTTCCAAAACACTACTTTGTACCTCAAAACGCAAAATACAAGCTGGCAAAGACTCTTTCTGGAAGATCAAATGCCTTTTCGCTTCAAACTCCATCCGATCTGCTAAAAACACAGAACAAAGCAAACAAATGGAGATGATAAGCAACAAAAGAAAAGAAAAACCTAGAAGAAAAATGAATAGAAAGAAAGAAAAGTTTTAAACAATTCCCCTCACCTTCTCCTTCTTCTATATTTTTCTAGATCTAGAAATCTCCAGATCTGGTTCGTGATTAGGTTGCATAACGGCGAGAGGCGATGGGGAAGTAGATGGCAATAGTGGCATGGCTGGTGAGCCGACTGTAGGAGGGGCTCGCCGAGATGGGAAATATATTGGATTTTTTTTTTTTGTATTTTTGGTATTTGGTAAATTTTTAAAGTTTTTTTTCATAAATATTATATTTTTTAAGTGTATTATTAAAAAAATTACTTAAAATATTTTTTAAAAAAATCAGTAAAATTTTAAAAATATATATAGGAAATATAAAAAATTAATTAATTTTTTGAAAAATAAATCTTGAAAAGTGAAACCAAACAAGCTAATTGTTGTTCAAATCTAAAAATTAGACTTATTTTTAAAGTTTAATGATGTGACAACCAATTAGGATATGCAAGGTAATATTTTTTTCTGTGTCTTTTCTAATCATTAACCAATCACATTACTTATATATTATAGAATTTAAAAAATAAATCTAAAAAATAGATTTTTATACGATTTATTAAATATATATATATATATATATATCAGTGCTGTGTTCATCATCATTATCAGTTGTCAGGCATTCAATATTGAATTTTTTTTATGGGTAAAAGAAAGAAATTTTTATTTATAAATATCAAAATATTATATCAATAAAAGAGCGATTTGTGCAAAGAATATAACAACGTAACAAAATGATTCTAATTAGATTATTAGTACCGAGATACACATCTAATTACTTACTAGCACATCATTAAGAATGAGTTAGAGACCAACTAAAGAGAAAAAGAACATGATATAACCAATACAGCACCACATCAAACAATAACACAATAAAATGATAATAATGTTTGGGAGCTCTAATATAGGTTTAATGGTGAGTTCCATATAATGATGTGATGTTTTGACTTCTTTTTTTTTTTTGGATATCTCACTAGAACTAGTGTTAAAACTCTCTACTACTGCCCATAAAATGACCACCAAAATGAGTAGCATAACAGCCTTCCACTGAACTAACAAAACTCCCACTGGATACAATTTAGTAAATCAACTAAGGAGTCATCTATCCCCTGAACTAAATCTGATTTGCTCCAAATTATGGGTAAATTACACTTTGCCCCCTAAAGTTCCTCCCATTTTTCACTTTGGCCCTTTAAATTTGATTTTTCCCACTTTGACCCTTTCTGTTTACAATCCTTCCCACTTTGGTTCTTTATGTTTACAATTCTTTCCACTTTGGTTCTTTAATTTGATTTTTCTTACTTTGGCTCTTTATGGTTGTAATCCTCCCCACTTTGACCCTTAATATTTGCAATCATTTCCACTTTACTCCTAGACTAACTTCCATCCAAAAAAGTAATAGAATTTGTCACATCAACTCTATATGTGTTGTAAAAAATTCACTAAAGATGCAAAAAATAAAAAATAAAAAACAGAAAAAATGAAATTTTTTTTGTCTTTAGTGAAGTTTTTTTTTTTTTTTTAAATTTATTCATAAACATTATTACATTATAGATGCATCTAGATTAGATGCTGCTACTAAAATAAAATAAAAAAATTAACTAAAAAAAGAAAAAGGTTCACTAAAGATGAAAAAAGCAATAGTAAAGAACATGATACAACCAATACAGCACCACATCAAACAATAACACAATAAAATGATAATAATGTTTGGGAGCTCTAATATAGGTTTAATGGTGAGTTCCATATAATGATGTGATGTTTTGACTTCTTTTTTTTTTTTGGATATCTCACTAGAACTAGTGTTAAAACTCTCTACTACTGCCCATAAAATGACCACCAAAATGAGTAGCATAACAGCCTTCCACTGAACTAACAAAACTCCCACTGGATACAATTTAGTAAATCAACTAAGGAGTCATCTATCCCCTGAACTAAATCTGATTTGCTCCAAATTATGGGTAAATTACACTTTGCCCCCTAAAGTTCCTCCCATTTTTCACTTTGGCCCTTTAAATTTGATTTTTCCCACTTTGACCCTTTCTGTTTACAATCCTTCCCACTTTGGTTCTTTATGTTTACAATTCTTTCCACTTTGGTTCTTTAATTTGATTTTTCTTACTTTGGCTCTTTATGGTTGTAATCCTCCCCACTTTGACCCTTAATATTTGCAATCATTTCCACTTTACTCCTAGACTAACTTCCATCCAAAAAAGTAATAGAATTTGTCACATCAACTCTATATGTGTTGTAAAAAATTCACTAAAGATGCAAAAAATAAAAAATAAAAAACAGAAAAAATGAAATTTTTTTTGTCTTTAGTGAAGTTTTTTTTTTTTTTTTAAATTTATTCATAAACATTATTACATTATAGATGCATCTAGATTAGATGCTGCTACTAAAATAAAATAAAAAAATTAACTAGAAAAAGAAAAAGGTTCACTAAAGATGAAAAAAGCAATAGTAAATTTGTCGTTTCAGAATTGAGAATACAGGTGTTTGATTCAGTAAATTTTCATATTTTTTCATCTTTTGTAAACTTTTTTCTTTTTTTAGTTTAATTTGTTTTTATTTTTTTAGCTGCATCTAATCTAGATGCATATATAATGTAACAATGTTTATGAATAAATTTTTTAAAAAAAGTTAACTGAAGACTAAAAAAAACAATTCTATATTTTTTTTTCTATTTTTTATTTTTTGCATCTTAAGTAAATTTTTTACATCACACATGGAGCTGATGTGTTAGTGATGTGGCAGATTCTGTTAGTTTTTTGAATGAAAGTTAGTCTAAGAATAAAGTAGAAAAAATTACAAATATGAAGGGCCAAAGTGGGATGGATTGCAAACCTGAAGAGTCAAAGTGAGAAAATTTAAACTTAAAGGGCTAAAGTGGGAAAGATTGCAAACGTGAAGGGTCAAAATGAGAAAAATTAAACCTAAAAAGCCAAAGTGAGAAATTGGTGAAACTTTAGGGGGGCAAAGTGTAAATTACCCCCAAATTATACATGAGGTCATGAACAGAGTATTGCGGGATATTTTAAAAAATAAGTTAAAAATTAATATTTTATTATTTTTAAAAAAATATAAAAATAATATGATTCAAAGAAAATTAAAAAATTAAAAAGTTAACTTTTAGCCATGGTTTGGTTAACATTTTAGAGCTAAATAATCACAGAAAGATAAAATGGATTGTATAAGTTAATAAGACAAAATACTACTGTTGGCTTATTTTTCCTACGAAGGAAAATATCATAAATGCGAGCGTGCCAACAAGGATTGAAAAATCCTTACAGATTAATTTTAAGCCAATTATCAAGCGATTGCGTTGATGGTTCTTTTGCCTCAATAAAGAGGACTTCAAAATTACCAAGTGTAGAGAAAAGAAAAATTAAAAGAAGAAATAGGGAGACGAAGAAAGATAATTGAGTGAACAATCAATAGTAAAAATTACTTACTTCTACTCCTATGCTTCAAAAAGGAAGTGCACAAAATACTTTGAAAATGAAATGCTGAAAATAAATGTTTCGAAATATAAATTTATGTTAAACTACTCCTAAGATAAGGAAAATGACAAGAAATATTGAAATCAATTGTCTTTGATTATGAATTCTGGATCCTTTATAGTGTAGCCATGAATGGCTATTTGTAGACAAATATTTGTAGGAAAAAACTTCCAGCAATAATTACCCAAAAATCACCTAAAACTACTCACTCTTCCATCTTCATTTCCATAATGCCACACAACCCTCCATGCCTTCATAACTTCTTATAACCTCCAAATGAGTAGGAGGATGCCACATGTCCTGTAATTATATAAATAATAAATAATAATAATAAAAATTGCAGATTTATGGCGCTAACATTACCCCCCGCGGCCCTTAAAAATGATGTTTATTTGAATTTTTAAAGGGTCGAACCAAGCACATGACTAATCTAAGCAATAAAGTGCTTCGAATAATATCAACAAAGTGCTTCGAATAATATAATAGCACCAATAAACTGCTTCGAATGAGCATGAAATTATGACTAGATGTTGCGAATTATATATATACGCATTGAAAGGATATTATTGCAAAAAAGTTTCGAAGGATAACCACATATTTTCAAGACAAAGCCAATGATTCACCTTAGCAAACTGTTATACATGCTAAATAACCAACTTCGAAGGTGGTATAGAGGACTAAAATTATCATTCGAAGGTCGAAAATGTCAACAAAGGACGAATTACATCCTTGGAAATACTTGGCAAAGCTTCGAAGGTTCACAACTATCACTATTTTTCTTCGAAACTGTTGTTGATGCAAGATGGAGTGCTTCGAAACTTACAAAATTATGGCAAAAGGGCTTCCGAAGCAACTTTTAGCCAACATTGTGGTTATTCAAATTTTGTATGTTTTGGTTCACACATAATTAATGAAAATATTAATTTTATGCTTTAAACCAATTATTAATTCTCCAAAGACACCAAAACTGTTATTCTTCAAACCAACTTTTATAGAATACTAGTTACATTTTCATGTAACAAATGGCTATAAAAATGGTTATCAGTAAAGCCACTAATTATCATGCCAAAAATAGGCATTATTCGATAATTAATTAATTGCCATTTTACATATATTTGAAGGGAGGTACACATTTCGAAAGCTTTCTTGTCCCATGTTACATTTCGAAGGTGTTTGTTGATGACAAAACCACCCTTCGAAAGTCACATATGTTACTAAAGGATTAAAGTCGTCCTTCGAAAGTGTTCACGACATCTCTTCGAACTAAATCCAAAGAGTTGGATTATTATGAAATTAGTTTGGCATTTTAACTAGCCATTAATGGCTATAAAAATGATATTTCAATGAATAATCTACTTCAAAGTGTCTTGAGACATGCTTCGAAGGTAACCACAAAACCAAATGGTGATGGCTTTATGGATCAACTAATAACAACATTTTTGGCTCAATATATTGCAATAACGAAATATTATTTGTTAGCCATTCCATCAAAGTCAACGTTTGATGTGATCCACAAATCCAAAATGGATTTCGAACAACAAAAGTCATGGTATAGTGTAACCATGAAAATTCATATTTTTTGACATTTTGAAAAATGTTAAAAAATTTGAATTCATGAACAGTGGCTTGTTCATTATTTTTAACCATGTTTGTTTTAAAAACATGACTTTTGCTGAATAGATTTTCATAATTATTTGACAAAGTAGGTTGTTTTTCCATGTTAGTCATTAATGGCTTATGAAAATCACCCATAGATATGTTATTTTTATGACTTGACTCTCTAAAAATTGGTTTTGAGACCCCCCGAGGCATGCATTAAACATCATTCTTAGCCAAATTTGGCTCAAGAACATACTCTTTCGTTATGTTAATTTCATAATTTGGCTCTTTAAAAACGGACTCTTGAACCCCCCGAGCCATTGATGAAATTAACTCTTTACTTTTGCTGTTTTTAACCATGAAAAAATTCGAAAAAAATTCACCAATTCCGGCCATTAAGACCTCAGTTAAAGACTTGGTAGTGAGAATTGATAACTCATCATTCCATTGGCAAATTTTCATATCAAGTTGATGAATTTCTTCAATTAAATTGTGTCTTTTTTCTTCCACCAAATAATATTGTAAGGGATGAAAGTTTATTTCATCAAGAAAATGGATCTCTTCTTGAAGATCCAAAATTTTTTGTTTACGCCAATAGATTTTATCTAGGCTATTTGAAATGGACAAATCCAATTCATTTTTCAATTTTTACACTTGACGTCCCACTGGGCGTGCCAAAAATTATTGGCTTATTTTTCCTACGAAGGAAAATGTCATAAATGCGAGCGTGCCAGCAAGGATTGAAAAATCCTTACAGATTAATTTTAAGCCAATTATCAAGCGATTGCGTTGATGGTTCTTTTGCTTCAATAAAGAGGACTTCAAAATTGTCAAGTGTAGAGAAAAGAAAAATTAAAAGAAGAAATAGGGAGACGAAGAAAGATAATTGAGTGAACAATCAATAGTAAAAATTACTTACTTCTACTCCTATGCTTCAAAAAGGAAGTGCATAAAATGTTTTGAAAATGAAATGCTAAAAATAAATGCTTCGAAATATAAATCTATGTTAAACTGCTCCTAAGATAAGGAAATTGTCAAGAAATATTGAAATCAATTGTCTTTGATTATGAATTTTGGAACCTTTACAATGTAGCCATGAATGGCTATTTATAGACAAATATTTGTAGGAAAAAACTTCCAACAATAACTATCCAATAACCACCTAAAACTACCCACTCTTCCATCTTCATTTTCATAATGCCACATAACCCTCCATGCCTTTATAACTTCTCATAACCTCCAAATGAATAGGAGGATGCCACATGTCCTGCAATTATATAAATAATAAATAATAATAAAAATTACAAATTTATGGTGTTAACAGCTACTTTTTACCTATAATCATTACACTTTTTTTTTCCACAAAATTTAAAAAAGTCTCAAAACAAAAACTTAACGTGACTAAAAAAATCTCAACATAAAAAAATTAACTAAAAATATCAATGCCAAAGGAACCCTTAAAATAGACGTACATATCAATAAATGAGGCTTTTAACTATGAAGGACAAAAAAGATAGATATGTTAAATTTACGTTACCACCATTAAGAGCCAGTGGATAGAGAGGAAAAGAGAAGGGTAAAATTGACTTTTCAACAAAGCATAGATACAATACACATGTGATTGACGCTTTACATATTGTATGCATATATTATAACATTTATCTATCTATCTACACTATTATAAAGTGAACACTCCTTATAGTGTTATGAAACATTTATTTCTTATATTGTCATGTGTCTACTTTTTTTGTTTGAAATAAAATAAAAAAATTAGATAGATGAAAGGATTTGAACCTTAGACTTATGTCAAATAAATAAGACTCTTACTACTTAACTAGCACACAATATATGATAAATATTTTATTTTATTTTTATTTATTTAAATTGCACACGCATTGCGTGTGGCAACCGCTAGTATCTATCTATCTAATTATAAAGTGAACACCCCTTATGGTGTCTTAATCCTTTGTTGCCACGTGTCTACTTTTTTATTTGAAATAAAAAAAAAAATTAGATAGATGAGAGGAAGTGATTTGAATCTTAGACTTATGTCAAATAATAAAGACTCTTACCACTTAACTAGCACACAACATATGATAAATGTTTTATTTTATTTATATTTATTAGAATTGCACACGCATCGCGTGTGGCACCGCTAGTACTATTATAAAGTGAACACCTATTATGGTGTCTTGAAGTCTTTGTTTCTTATGCTGCCATGTGTCTATTTTTTTATTTGAAATAAAAAAAAATTAGATAGATGAGAGGATTTGAACCTTAGACTTATATCAAATGAGTAAGACTTTTACCACTTAACTAGCACACAATATTTGATAAATACTTTATTTTATTTTTATTTATTTGAATTGCACACGCATCACGTGTGGCAACCGCTAGTTATTATAAAGTGAACACTCCTTATGGTGTCTTGAAGCCTTTGTTTCTTATGCTGCCACGTGTCTACTTAGCACACAATATATGATAAATGTTTTATTTTATTTTTTATTTATTTAAATTGTACACGCATCGCGTGTGACAACCGCTAGTATTATTATAAAGTGAACACCCCTTATGCTGTCTTGAAACCTTTGTTTCTTATGCTGTCACATGTCTACTTTTTTATTTGAAATAAAAAAAAAAAAGAATTAGATAGATGAGAGGATTTGAATCTTAAACTTATGTCAAATAAAAAAAAAACTCTTACCACTTAACTAGCATACAATATATAATAAATATTTTATTTTATTTATATTTATTTAAATTACACACAAGTGTGGTGTAACAGATGGTGTCAGGTTCTCTGTTTCTTACGGATTTGAGCTGCCTATGTGTTGTTCGGCTGGGCTACACACAAACAAACAAATTCGATGATTCATTTCAGCTGCCTATGTGTTGTTCAGTCTGTAAAAAGACCCACTCTCGTTCTGCAGCTGCTTCATTTCCAAGATCATTCGTCCTAGAAATCCTCCCAAATGGTGGTCTGCGGGTTCTCTATTTCCCAGAGCTCCTTCCTACCACATTTGGTTGACCAACAAGGAAGAAGAAAACAAAATTTGCCCCTTCGACGATGGCCTTTCTCACAAGAGATATATATATATATATATATATATAATATCTTGTTGAAGGAGTGCTTGTTGTCCTCTTCTTGCCATAACTATCGGTCCTCTTCGTGCCGTAACGCTGTGAAAATTTGGCATCCAAAGGTCTGCTCCTGCAGTTGCAAATCCTGGTAGGTACACCTGTGATTTCGTATATTAGTAATGTGATTGCTACTATTGAAACTGTGTGACTAATTTGTATATCTGTCGGTCCTCTTCCTGGTACGCCCACCATGTGTTTGTTAATATGTCTCAATAATTGAGGAACTCGGCTGCTGAATGTTCCGAATAAAAAAGAAGACCCATTCAATTTTCTAGGTTGAAAATTCCAATCCAATCAAGAGAAATGTTTGATATATGACTTGGAAATATAAAAGAAGTAAAGAAAGGGTGAAGAAGATGCCATTAAAAACCCAAAACGTGTAAGGTTTCTTTAGGTAAATGGATTAAATTTTTTGGGGATTCTAAAAGCAGCTTCCGGAAGTAAATTGGGTTTCATCTAAGACCAAATCGTGTAGAAGACGAATTAATTTGATCTAGAAGATGTAGATCCTAAAACCAAAACGTGTAGTAGATCCTCTTCGAAGATGAACCTGACCCTCTTGATAGCAATAATATTAGTATATCAATCAGGAACAACAACATTAATTTGATTTATTCTCAAATACAAAATAAGTTTTCTAATTTCTGTTGATTTTAGAGTTGATTTTGTGCTAAAATTCTGTGTTGTCAAATGTGTATTCCCAAATATTATTGGGAATTCAGAATCAATTTGTGCTATTTGTTTTTAAATGAGATTAGTTTCCTTTCTCTCTCTCTCTCTCCCTCTCATGATGTCGAATTGATGGCAACAAGATTAATTTGATTTATTCTCAAACACAAACGAAACCTTCTAATTTCTGTTGATTTTAGAGTTGATTTTGTGGAAAAATTCTGTGTTTTGAAATGTGTATTCCCAAATATTATTATTTTGTGTTGTCTAATTACAAACAGAACTTCATTGTATGGGGGAAAGTTTGTGATTCATGTTTCTTGTGAATCCTGGAAATTGTGTAAAACCCAGTTGCTACTTGTGTAGACTGCTTTGAGGAAGTGAATCAATTTACTTTCCTCTGGAAATGATTGGAATTGGTTCTGCTATTTCATTCATTTATTCCACTAGAGTCGGGACTGTTGGGTATTGGTGAGTCCACTCCAGATTGTCTATGCAAAAAAGAAGGTTGATCATATGTAGAAAAATAAATAAAAAGTATGACTATAATTTATTTAGAAAAATAAATTCTTTAAAGACAAATATAATCTGATTAGATGACTATTGAATGAACTTTATTTGTTGTATCGAATTACCGAGCACGGAATCCTTCAAATTTGGTGGTATGACAACATAATAATTCAACCAAGCTATCCTCAACTCCAACCTACAAAATATCCATTATTCGTTCGAATTGTTAGACCCTTCATACCTATCACTACTGTAAGCTCGGTTTTCTTCACAATCCATTTTGTAGGCAAGGGCTTGACTTCTCTTCCGCATTTCACTTTCCAAACAAAGGAAATTATATATGTTTGGGTTTTTTCACAATCCATTTTGTAGGCTTTGCCTCTTTGGTTGCGATTTCTTTGTATAATTTGATAGAGAACAGGTTACTCTCCTCACCTGTTCTCTACTTCGTTATGTACAGATTGTATAATTCTTACTGATGCATATTTCAGCAAAAAAATTGTATATATGAAGATAGTGGTGCGACTGTTTTGGTGAAATATTTGCAATTTTATTAATTATATGTGGATGCAATTTACAGGAGAAATATGATACTAAGAGCTTGAGTGGCTGTTGTTCTGGATCATTTTTAGATTGATTCAAAACAGCATATTTGTGATCTCTGTAAAGTTATTTGACCACTTTTATGAATTCATTCAAATGCAGGGCTGTGAATGAGTAGAGTCAAATAATAAGTTATTCAATTAGTTTAAAATTTTCAGAAGTTTTCAAAATATGTTTAAGTTTGCTTGTTTGCTTTTTGAGTAGATCTCGAAGAGTTTCAATTTAGCCAATGATGAGTTAATCTCGAGTATTTTGGTTTCTTATGGTGCATATAATTGAGTTGACTTGTCAACTAATACATTGTTTAAGTTCGGATTTAAAAATTTAACAAACTTTAAAATGTATGAAGTTTGATTTTAAAGTAGTGGTTTCTATAATTCAAATAATGCCATCAGCAATACTCACTAATATGGTAAAAGCCCAATATTCAGAAGGAAAGTATAACCCATGTATTGGTCCCTTCATGGTTTTTCTTGTTTCAATTTTAATTAATAAGATTCTTTTCCATTTTAATAATGAAGTTGTTATTCATTATTTATTTATTTTTTGCTTGAATATATGAAATATGCAGATAGGTTATTTTACATGTTTGTTAAGGTGCATTGTCTCCCAACATTGATCCTACAACGAGGTTGAAACTAAAAGTCTCATTACATATGTTCTGGATGTTGAAGAGCAGGTTTAATTCCATCGAACCACATATTCTGGATACTGAAAAATAAATTTAATCTAAACCCAAACGTCGAGTGGGAAAAACTGAGTAGTTGCCACTGAACTAAACACTAAAGTTGGCAAAGCAGCTATTCATTAGGACTATTATTGATCCTTGAACTGTAGCCAATGAACAAAATGAGAGCACATCAAAGCCAATTAAGGGGTTTTTGAAAAGAAAGACAAAACCCTTCACAGGGTTGAAAGTTCTCATCTTGAAAATCTTGAAAAAAGCATTCTCTTCTTGAAATTTTCTCTCTTCTTCAGTTTATAATATTCTGTTTTGCACTTATACATAAAATACAATTCTGATGAAAGATCCTGTAAAACTCCATGCAACAATTTCTCAGAAAAAGAACACATTTTCCTGCTGAAAAGAAAGTTGCTTAGTGATTTTGATAATTCAGATATGAGGCAGCCTTCAATTCCTTTTGAAGGAAATTGTAAGTCTTTTTTTATAACTTCACGTTCAATGCATTGATTCATGTATGGTGTTCATTTATTTATTTATTTATTGCTAGCTATGTTTGGGTGCTGGGAAAATTAATTTGGCATCTTTTTTTCTTCATTTTCTTATGTTTTCTCTTTTCTTTTCCTTTACCTCCACAACCCATGATCCAAAAAAAGGGATTAATCTCATCCTGGTTATATGTATGTATACATGACAGGTTTGTCACAATTTGTATAATTCTCAGCATGAGCATTTGAGGCAGTCTGCAGCTAGACCTGCTGGAGGTGTTTCAGTTACTTCTGGTAACTCTGGATCAGCCATTTCGAGTAAAACACGAATTCGATGGACTCAAGATCTTCATGACCGCTTTGTCGAGTGTGTAAATCACCTCGGTGGAGCAGAAAGTGAGTAGCTTTGACGTGACCCCTTCGTGCAGGTATAGAAACAACTATTATTAATTGATCATTGACCCTTTTTTTCAATCAAAATTTTAAAGGCAACACCGAAGGCGATACTGAAGCTAATGGACTCAGAGGGGTTGACCATCTTTCATGTGAAAAGCCATTTGCAGATACTAATAACATTTTAAAGAACTTTGTTGTTTAAACCCTATTTGGTATCTTGATGTTAGAGATCTAACGTGATTGTTTGCCTTTCTTTTTCCATTTGCTTTGTAGAAATATCGAATTGCAAAGTACATGCCAGATTCTGCAGAAGGTAAATCTAATCCTGAATAACACTAATTGATCATTGAATTGATGTTGATCATTTGCGATAGTGTTCTAAAATCTGATCTTAAGAACATATATAGGGCCTGTTTGTTACAATTGATTCGCACTTGAAACTCAATTTATAAGTAGAATCTAAAAAACAATTCCTTCCCAACTCCACAATAAATAGTATTTTAATGTTATTTTGCCCCAAATTTGAAATAAAAAATAAAAAATTCATAAGCGGCATCAATAACTGCGCCAAACAGGGCAATAGAGCATTCCACAAAATTAAATCATGTCATGTATTGTTTTGATGAGAAGAAACTCCTCAGATATATATACACTTGCAATTAGATGTGAATTATTATGCTGTTCTCCTCAACTTGTTCGATTAATTATGCATTTCATCTACTTTAAATATATCAAACTCATCAATCAGGCGAGTCTAGGAATAAATTCTAATAATCTCAATCTTTCTTCCTTCGTCAACTGCAGGAAAATCTGAGAGGAAGAATAACCTGAATGATGCAGCACAGATTGATATAAAAGCATAAATTTTCAAAGAATCGCTTGTTTTTATTTGTTTGACATATTGTGGAATGGCATTAGTATTTTATTTGTTCGACATGATAGCTTTTTAATTTTTGTTTTGTTTGGTTTTTTTTTTTTTTTTTCTTTTCTTTAAATTTGCTTAGTAGGCTCACATTAGATAGTTTGAGGAAGAAGTGGAACTTCTTCACAACATGTAAGTAAAAACTGTTATATAATTTTTGCTTCATTTTGTTTGAGGATTTTGAGTATTAAGGTGTTTTTGGCTTCAGTCAAACTGTTGTAAATTGTTGCTTCATATTGGTGTTTGTCTCTTCATTCACTCTAGAGAGGTGGCTTTTGTTTCTATTTGATAAATAATTTGAAATTTTTTTGTCTTGAATCTGCAGGTGCTGGCTAACATGAAAAGAGTGTGATTTAAATAATCTAAATTGTAAAGTAAGCTATCTTTTTTACTCTTTTATTTACAATATGCCAATTCACATGATGCATATGGGGAGAAAGGGGGTATAACATTTTATATTGCTTGGACTTGGAAAAGAAAGGGCTATAACTGTTGGTTACAATTGGTTCTGAACACTTTCTCATGATTAGAACCTACGTCAACATATTGTTTTTTCATCTCCTTTTAGCACAAATGCATATCAATCTATCATATGAAGATGGCATTGATAGACTACAAGATGATTTTGGCTTGTCTTGTAGGTAATGGGACTGACATGGGGCATGTGGGATGCAACTATCTTCAGTATACATCAAAAAGTTATCCTTGGGGCTGATGTGTTATATGATACGAGTGGTAGGATTATTTTTGTTGAGCTACTGTTTTTTTTCTTCTTTTGCTCCATTAAACTGAAGATGAGATGTGTATTGTGCATATATTGGCAAGGCTTTGATGATCTCTTTGCCACTGTGACATTTCTAATCCAAAATTCTCCAGGATCTGTTTTCATAGCAACCTATCACAATAAAAGGTATTTTTCATGTGTTTCATACCTTAACGTTATTTTGTGTTGGCAGTTTACATTTCAACAATGTTAACCTTTGAATTTTATTAAAAATGTATTATTTATTTATATATTTGTTTTGTTTTGTGCAGCGGGCATCATCTAATTGAGTTCTTGATGGCGAAGTGGGGGTTGAAACCATTATACAAGGCATCTGGGTTGGCAGAAATTGTTTTGAATAGTGAAGAGGTGAGGTAACATATGCCAAAAATTAGCAGTAAAAAGTTGAATGGTGACACAGCCTCTCTGATTTTTAACCTTGTTCCATAGTGATATGTCAATTAGTTCAAATTGTGTTTTTGGCGTATGTCATATTGGTTTTGAATGAATTGGAATTTATTTGCCGCATTTGTTTTTGGGTTAGATTTGAGGTTTTTATGTTATTTGATTGCCCGCAAAGATATTGTCCATGTTTTTTTTTATTTATTTATGCTTTTTTTTTTCCCGTAGATTTGAATGGGTGACAATTTAGACTTCTTGATGACAATTTTGCTCCTCCAATATCCACATACACATTAATGCAATATGTGAATTTATAGTTTAGCAAGCAAATCCTTGACCCCATTACACTAATATATTGTTCTTATATTTTATCAACAATTAATCATATTTGTATCTTTGTCTATATATAGCCCATGAGCATAGCTTTTCTTGATATGGATGGGTTTCATTTATCTGAAAAATTGAAAAAAATAGAGTAACAGTTACTAATTTAATCTTGATACACTATGTCGCGACATATATATATGGATGTGGATATTAGGCTAATGTTCCCTACTCAAAAATTCTATTAAAATTTTTATTAAATATCTTGTATATGGGATTTATATAAGACTTATATAGTGTTTGTCTTACACCATATAAGATATTTAATAGAAATTTTAATAAAATATAAGTAGTGTTTTTTTTCTTTTTTATATGGCATTTTTATTTTTATTTTGGGGGATGCACCAATAAATCCCAAATTAACAACTCATATACTGTTTAGTCCTAAAAGTTTTCTTATAGACTGAAAGGTCCCATTACAATGTTTCAAACATCAGATTAATGTTTCGAACATTAGATTTCGAACATCAGATTAATGTTTTGAACATTATATTTCGAACATCAGATTAATGTTTCAAACATTAGATTGATGTGCAAATGGGACTAAATGGAGCAAAAGAAAACTTTTAGGACTAAATGTTTCAAACATTAGATTGATGTGCAAATGGGACTAAATGGAGCATAAGAAATCTTTTAGGACTAAATGGTTCAACTTTTCAGAAACTAGGACTTATGGGTAAATTTTCCTTTTATTTTTTTTAAAGAAAAAATACATCCATATGTTTTTTCTATTTTATTATAAAATTTTACACAAATTTAATTTCAATTATAACAACTAAATTTATATAGACTCTAATTGAGAATTATTTATTTTTTATATATTTTTTATCGTGTATTTAATTTTTTTGTTGTCAGATTTCTTTTATATAGTTGATATTTTAATTTAATATTATGATATTTGAAGGAAAAAAATTCTCAATATATAAATAATGTAACGCCTCAAAGAATACCTATTATGAAAATTATACCATAATCTATTTTTGAAATACTTGAAGTTAAATTAGTTATCATATACTATCAAATAATTAAGTTGACACTTGAAAAATTATATTACTTTTATAATTGTATGTACTAAAATGTAAGGTTGTTTGGGAAGTGCTAAACTAGTATATTTTTTTACTTTTTATAAAAAAAAATGTGAAATATGGGTTGAGTTTGAAATGATGTTGTAGAGAGGTGATGTGAGTCAAATAAGAAGTCATGTGATCCAAATAAAATAATTGTGACTTAAATAAGATGATATGTTAAAATAGCATAGCATATGCCAAACAACTGCTTAATTTAATTAGGAGTCATTGTGTTTTACCAAATAATGTAATTATAATAATTTTTTGACCATAGTTGAATTTGGGAAAAACTGTTACACCCCTAAAATAATACAAGAAAGATAACTCATATACGAAATAAATATGAGAAATAACATACTTTCATACATCAGAGTCTACTGCTTAACAACCAATTAAATGTCATGTAGGGTTACATCTTTCCAAGTCATTGCTGGGTTACACAAATTGAGTCTCGTTCATTACATTTTAAACCATTGGCTTTACAAATACAAACATACACCCAACAAAACATAATAAAGAAGCTCTTGCTTCCCGAAAGTCCATTCACGCTATTGTCTAGCACTTGGCTAAACAACAAGTGAAATAGTACAATCCATCACTACATTACACTTGTGAAATGATAAAATCTATTGTTTGATCTTCAAATCCGAAAAACATTCCCTGTACACATGTACAAGCAAGCGGTGAGCAAAGCCCACCGAACAATCTCATATTAAAACATTAACGCTATGTTTGGTAACTGAGGAGAGAAAAGAAAAGAAATGATTACTTAAATAATAAGAGAAAAGAAAAGAAATGATTGTAATTTCTCTCATTTTTATTTGGATAAGTAAGAAATAAAAGAAAAGAAATGATTGTAATTTCTTTCCTTTTTGTTTGGTTAGATTTCATTAAGAGAAAAGAAAAGAAATTATTTTATGTTATATTACCAAAATAACCTTTTATATTTTCAATCATTTTATTTCTTTTATTTTTATAGGGGTAAAATTGGTATTATGAAAATATAAACATTTGTGGATTTCTTTTCTCTCTCAATCTCTCCACTTTTGGGAAGATTGAAAATAAGGGTTATGAGAGAAATGAGTTTCTCTCCATTTCTCTCTATTTCTTCCCATTTCTCTCTACTTAAGATAACCAAACAAGGAAGAGAAATACATTTCTCTCTATTTCTTTTCTTTTATCTCCAAATCACTCAATCCAAACACAGTGTAAAAGATATGCGGGGACAAAGATACTTATACATATACATGAAATCATATTATGTCAAAATCATATAATTTTATTACATAATCTCTTAAATCCAAGGTCTGCATATTCTTATGCCACTAAGACCAATCTTATTTCATTTTCCTTGAATTCATATCTAGTTCATATATGCTACTATGAGTTAAATTCATTATCTTTCAATAACCAAAATGAGACTACAACTCAATAGTTTTCTAATTATGCACAACACACATAAACACTTCAAACTTTGCCATTTTACGGATATTTTGTTCGAAGGAACTGGCACCCATTTATATATAGATTTTCGGGTCTTTCACCCAAAATACTCCGGCCAACTTGCTTTAAATGGAGTCCATCCTCTTTCTCCTCCCAAATAAATATACATATGCAATGTATATATAAACATAATCGTATATGGAGTACATTCCTTTCTCCTCCTAATAAATATATATATACAATGTATTTATAACGTCATCAATTATGGAGTACCATTTTTCCTCCCAATAAACATACATATACAATGTATTTACAACATGGCTATATTCAATGACATCAACAATGGATTAGCATTAAATCACCTAATCCTCATGTAATTTCTACAACAATCATAGCTAACCTCCACCAATAGTCCAATACAATTATTTCCAAGATATATTCAATATCGGATTTAATAGTTTATTCAAAACTTCTATAGGTGAGATAATACATATCCAATATCACCATCTATATTAATAACCATCCAATTTAACATATTCAATGTTAATTCTAATTATTTATACAAAATAATCATTTTATCAAATTAGGGCAAAATCCCATTTTTTTCAATATTAACCCAAATACCCAAAATCAACTATTTTGGTACACCAAGATCTTATATTCAAACCCCATACTCATTTATCTCTTATACATCAAAAATTCCTCTTTTCATTTTACACCCAAATCTCAGATTTGTCCAAACCACAACCAAATCTAATCATCTATACACAATAACAAATAACTAAGCTAAAAGTCATACTAGAGTGTAGAAAATCCCTACTTATTAAATATTACTATTTTGATCAAAATTCTCATTTCTCATTTCAATATAATTTCTAATACAATTCCAAGAGATAATATAACCATATCCATATTCATATAGTCTCACATGTTAATTAACATTCATAGTTTAATCATTTCAAGACAAATTTATAACATATTATATATCAAACTTTCAAAGTTCTATCATTTCTCGTCCTTCCAAGAAATCTCTCATTTAAATGCAACATGGTAAATTTTCACCGATAGCCAAAATAGTTATCTCTAACATATTAATTAAAAGATAACAACATGAACATATAATTCAACATATAACTATAACTTGGAATCTCCCATGATCCCCAACATTTAGAAACAAATCATATTCCACATTTTATCAAATATGAATAACTACACTAGTTTTCATATCACAATCACGTCTGGTAACTTCTTAAGGTCTATTTCTAACCGTGTCGGTTTTATTCCAACAAATACATTAGGTAAAAATAATACCGTTAATGCCTAAGAAAATATCATTTTCTTTCCAAACTCATTCTTTAAGCATTATTCAACTATGACATCCTATTTTGATCGAAAGTCCCAAAAGTTAAACGTAATTCCTTTATTTTCTTTAAAAATACTCTTTTGACCACAAATCGGTAAAAAATTCAAAACCAATCGAATCCAAGTCCGTTTTTGTTCAAATTTAAAACATAACTCTTTCATAACTTTACAAACATATTTCAAGTTTACACTTTCGCAATTTGGGTATCAACTTTTTATTTTTCTCAAAATTTCTCTTCTAAGCAAATAAAACATAAATTTTTCAAAAATTCTAATTAAATTATATACAACTCTAAACTCCATATAATAAAGCAAAAGTGCATAAAGAAGTGTAGGAAAAATCTCTACTTAACAATTTACACAATATTCCTCAATATTAATTTATTTTTCTCAAAAATAAATTTCAAAACTCAAAGATGAGATAAATATTTTAACATTAATTTCTCAAAATAAATTATCTAACCATAATATGATGTAGATATAATCCATACAATTATTAAATTCTATTTTCAGATTTCTTTTACAAAATTAACAACACAAAATGATTTTCCCAAAATCAATCTCAAAATACCAACATTCTTAACATTTTCAATGTAATTTTTCTTTCAAAAATTACCAAACAAAAATCTGAAAATATATCTATATGCAATATATCTTATAATGATATATTTTCTCAAAGTAACCCTAACATAACTTTAATGTAAAAATATGAAGAAAGTCCTTACCTCAAATAATGAAGAAAAACAGACCTGGAAGGCAAATCTTACCCGATCATGAATCCGAGACTACCATTGCGAAGATCACGACGAGCTCTCCAACCTTTATTTACAAAATTTCACTCTAAAGACTCCCATTTCAAACTTGAAACTTGAGTAAAAATGATGAACATGGAAAGAGAGAGAGAGCTAGAGAGATAGGGAGAGACAGAGAGAGGGAGACGTTGAGAGGGAGAGAGAGTTCAGCAAAATGAAAAGCAAAAAAGGAGGGGAAGGCAAAAGCATGGGGGGACCTCATGTGGGTTTGGTGGCTTTCTCAAAAAAAAAAAAAAAAAAAAAATATCTCCCAAATTATTTTTGTAATAATATTTTTAAATTTTATAATATAAATTATAAAATGGCGTAATTTTTCTCACCATAAAATATGATATATTTGTACACCACAAAATATAATATTTTGCTCACCATAAAATATATACTCATTTTATTCACTACAAAAATATATAATTTTTCACCATATGATACACACCATAAATCAACTATCAAATATTTATTATAATCCTATATAATAAATAATAACTCTTAAGGTGGTTATTATCAATCACATAATTAAAAATGACCAAATAATTAAACATGAATCATAAACAAATTTAAATTAAATTGAATCTAAATCATGGGTCTCATTCATAAGTCAAATATGGTCCAATTATATACTAAAATAGACCAAACTAATTTATCTCAAATCATGATCTAAACATTAAAAATTAAATAATAAAATTCTACTATAAATTAAACTGAACACCAATCAGTCCGTGAATTTTCATAAAATAAATACTTATCATTTAATTCTGAAATTTTTATTCAACGTGCTAGACTCATATGGGAACAACACATAAAAATTTCATAATTTTTTGAGATCGAGAACTATTTTTAAAAAATAAAAAACCAAACTGTTTTCACACAGAATTTACACAGCAATCAAATTCGAAAATTTGTTCAATTAAATTATACACTGACTATTTTTTTTTAAAAAAATTATGGGTCATTACAAAAACATATTTCCTTTGTTTCTAGAAGGGTATGGCTTCTGTCCAGTCCGGGATCGGACTGGACCGTACTGTTGGGTCCGTGGGGGCTCACCACGGGTCTCGTTTGGATAATCTGAACCGTTTAATGTATAGAACTTGTTGAGTATTATATGCTTGTAAAAAATCACGTTGATCGGATATCGATGACTATATGATCAAATCAGTTTCATATTAAAAAAATTGGACGGTGAACAAATTAACGGTTGACAAAAAACTATTTTGATCACATAGCTATCGATATTCAATCAACTTGATTTTTTACAGGCATATAGTACTCAACAAGTTCTACACATTGAACGGTTCAGATTATCAAAACGAAACCCGTGGTGGGTACCTACGGACCCAATAACATGGTCCAGTCCGATCCCAGACTGGACAGAAGCCATATCCTTTCTAGAATACCCCGTGGATGCCATGGTGCACAGTGTTGCATAGTGCAGCATAGTGTGGTAAGCCATGTGAAGCCATATGGCTGCACAATGTTGCATATTGCAGCATAGTGTTACATAATAAGGATTTCTTACTTATAAATTGGTAAGCTACATGGTAGTGAAATCACAAGAATAAGAAATGAGAGGTATATGAGAGAGTAAGTTGAAGTCAGAAGTGAGAGTAAATAAAAAGTTTAAGGTGAGTTGTCTTATATTTTGAGTTATCATAATCTGTTTTATGTAAATTATGTTTTGGAAATCATATTAATTTTTAAAAATATATAATTTGTTACATGAACCATATTTGCTTACAAAAGGAAACTCATAAATAAAACTGTTTACTAAATGTGTTTTTGAACAATTATTTTATAAGTATCACTACGAAAATCCCAAGCATTAAAGAATTTAAATAACAATTAGCCCTCTGTATTGATAAATTATAAAATATAATTGGTAAGGGTACAACCTCTGTATTGATAAATTATAAAATATAATTGGTAAGGGTACAACCACGTAATGTTTTAAACTTGTATGATAATTTTTGATAGAGAGGAAGTGTTTGATCCTTAAGCTAATTTTTTGTACATAATTTTTATTGAAAATTTATTATGAAAATAATGTGATAGTAATATTTTCACAATTATGAACCATATTAATAGACATTTTGATGATGTAATATTGACATTTTTCACACTATGGTGGTGTTTGTTTTGAAGGATTGAGCCAGGGAATTAGACTAATAGTCCATCCAGATTAATAGTCTGTTATTTGGTTCAATTTTTTTGTGCCGAACTATTGTGTCCGATGCGGGGGTGGGACACAAATGGGAGGATAAGGGAGAATATGAGATTGTGGTGAAATGACCATTCTGACTTTAATTATGTATTATATTTAGTAAAATTCAATAAAATTTGAATGTTTCAATTTAAAAATAAAATAATTTTATTTAATTTTTATTGATGTTTTATTTATTTAATTTTTTAAAATTATTTTTTATAGATATTTTATTGATGTTTTATTTTAAAATTTTGTTTATATTTTATTTAATTTCATTATTTAAATTTTAATAGATGTTTTATTTAATTTCATTATTTAATTATTAATATTTTAAAAATAAATTTATTTAAAATTTTAATTAAAAAATAACATACATTTTTATTGATATTTTATTTACTTAAATTTTTAAAAATAAAATTTATTTAATTGTGTAAAAAATAAAATAAAGTAAAATTTTATTTTATCTAGCTATAAATAATTAAAATATTAAAGATATGTTTAATGTTGCTATTACATAATAAATAATTGAAAATGGAAAAATAGTTATTTGAATATTTATCCTTCTCCATAATATCCCAAACAGACATATAATTCATATCCTATCCAACCAAATATTCATTTTTTCACATCTAATCCTATTACTAAACAAACATAAGATACAAATTTAATTCAACCAAATAATCCGGAAACAATATATTCCAAGATTAACAATTTGATAAATTCCAATCCCACTTATCCAATCCATTAAAACAAACACACCCTATAAACATCTCGACTTGTACTGCATATAAGTGAGACCTCATTATGTAAAGTTTTTATATATAAATTTTATTTATGTTATCATCTAATCGTTGTCCCGTTTTTGTATTCTTATCATATATATATTTTTTATTTATTATGAATGGTTGAGGAGGTCTATATCACCTTGTCGCGCATGAATTCGGCTAAAGTCACATGAGGCGTAATTAACAAGTAACTGATTGTTAATATATATGTTAAATAAGTATACAATTAAAATTTTAAACAGATATCAATCATTGCTAGATGAATTAGGTTTGTATTATTGTCGTTTTCAGCGCTGGGTGATTTTATCGAGATTCCGATTAATAAAAAAGTCATTAGTAAACTAAGGTTAGATTTGACATTCCTTAAAAAATTTAAAAAATCACTTTCTTATTTAAATCACATCATCTTATTTAAGTCACATTACCTTTCTATCATATCACTTCAAACTCAACTCATATTTCATAAAAAGTCAAAAAGTATACATTTTTAAAACATCTCAAAAAACCCTTAAGTGAATAAACATTATTTCCTATTAATTTATGACACCGTCCAATTAAAAATCATTACATTCAGTATGTATTCCGTAACTTCAAATGATACTTTTTGGCCTAATTATTGTACATATATATAGATTTCACAGTGCATCCCTCAACATCCACCCACAAAATACATCTCTTCTTGAAGTGTTGTGAAATCTAGGTCTTAATTGCAATGGAAACCAAGAACTCTATTGAGCAGCCTTCTTCTAATTCACCAAAGCCATTATTACTTGATCAATATCCCAAGAAAAACTTCTGGGATTTCTCAGATATCTTCCAAAGCCAAGGTTTCTGGTACACAAACCCTCACCTAGAAGCTGCAAGAGACATCCTAGCACATTTCGAATCACGCAACGACGATATATTCTTAGCTTCCTCCATTAAAACAGGCACAACATGGCTCAAAGCCCTTTGTTTTTCGATCATCCATGGTCGGAAAAATGTAGATGTCAAAGTCGATGAGGAAGAAGAAGAAGAAGATGACCCTCTTGTCAAGAACACTCCTTCCTCTTGTGTGCAAACCATTGAAAACGGGGTTTACATGACAAACCCTACTCCAGATTTGTCAGGTAATTAATACCATCAATGTTAATATTGCAAATAAATTATATTATGGTTTATCTACAAAATATTATTTTGTCGAGTCATGTAAAGTTAAAAATATGACATAATGATGAACAAAATTTCTGACACACCTTTGCAGGTATGCCATCTCCAAGGCTATTTCATACTCACTTTCCTTACAGTGCCTTACCGGATTCAATCAAAAACTCCGAGTGCAAGATTGTGTACATAACCCGAAACCCTAAAGACACCATGGTTTCGATGTGGCATTTCTTTAACTCTCTTAGGACACCCGAGCAAGGTCCATACCCTTTTGACAAAGCATTTGAAAGCTTCTGCGATGGGCTTTACCCATTTGGACCCTTCTTCGATCATGTGTTGGAGTATTGGGAAGCGAGCTTAAAGAAGTCTGACAAGATACTGTTTTTAAGATATGAAGAAATAAAGAGAGATCCAAAAGGACTAGTGAAAAGACTGGCTTCATTTCTTGGAAGGCCATTTGTGAATGAGGAAGAGGTTGAGAAGGTGTTGTGGAGGTGTAGCTTGGACAGGCTTAAGAATTTGGAAGTGAACAAAAATGGTTCTACCGCGGTAGGGTTGCCAACGAACTCATTTTTCAGGCTTGGGGTTGTTGGAGATTGGAAGAACAATTTTAGCCATGAGATGGAAGAGAGACTGGACCAAATTTCCTCCATGAAGCTAGAGAAAACTGGGCTTGATCTTAACAAATGAATCAAGAGAGATCAAATAAATAATTAAGTGAACAAGATATAAATAACTAAGCTTTGTTGCTACTTTGTTGTCAAGCGTTTTATGTTGTTTTTTTTTTTTTTTTTTGGGGTGTGACAAATATGTTCGAATAAGAAATGTCCCTCAAGATATTGGATGGATCCTATTCCACTGTTGTTTGTTATTTTGCTTTTGAAATGAAGTGTTTGTTGTCTTGCAATATTTATGAATATGATTGTAAAGGATGATTGTATTTTACATTTAAATCTATTACTTAAAAGAGGCGAGATATTTATGCAAGTAATATAGTTAATTTGATGGGTTCTTTGATAGGTCTATCATACTACCAAGTCATTATGTATAATTTTTTTTTTTTATATATATATTTTCTATTTTTATAACATAACTCATTCTTGATCTCGAACAGTTGTCCAAATGGTCATCGACACTTAGGGGTCAAGATGAGTAAGGTTTCAGATATGTATGGTGGAGAGACATTGATTTGCTTTGTAATTTAATTTGCATTGTAATTTAATTTAACAATTAATATATTAACCACTATCTTGTGAAAGGATTGGACTTTTCTTCAATCTATCATTTGAACTAAGGGTGTTGGCCACTGTCACCGTTTCTAACGAGAGATAAGATTAATTGTTGTTTCACTGCTCTTTGGTTTTACCATCATCAATCCCTCTTTCAAAATTAATCTATTTTTATTTTATTTTAGGATAAATTACACTTATTTTTCTTGATAGTTGAAGAAAAATAAAGTTAATTCCACACTTTTGATACAATTATATCAGACTTTCTCAAAGTTTTAAATTTATATAACGCTTATATTTTTTCATCTCTTTTATAATAAAATGTATATTTAATTTTATTTATTTCAGTATCTATTCGCCATATGTATTAGTGTTAATCAATTTAACCTTACTAAAAGAAAGTTTAATATAATTATGTCAAACTTCTAAAGTTAATTGTCTTTTTCTCAAACTTGTGGCAATGTCATATCACTGTATTATTTGGTGATTTTGTGACAAATTCATATTGTGCCTAAGTTGATATTCATTGGTTGAAAGAGTGGACTTAATACTTTTTATTGATATTTTAGGACACAACTTAAGACTTGTCAAGCGATAAATAGTGTGGAGTAATGTTCAAAAACTACCAAATAATCACTCATAAATGACTATATCTTTGGGTGTGTCTATGCAAGTAAATTTTGATATATAATTTTAGTGATTATATATGCAGATAAATTTGGGGAAATTTCAAAAAAGTGGAGGATAGAAAAAATAATTTCAAAATGATGAAAGTATAAATTTTTATTCCATAAATTCATTGATGAATCACTTGAAATTTAATTATTTGAAATTATTTTGTTTACACATCACCTTTTTGAAAATCTCCCAATAAATTTTATTTGGGTAATAAATTTTTTTTTGAGAATATTTACTATTTTACTGGGACTTTTTTAATAAGTATAAAGATCATTTTTTTTTTAGTTCCATTAAAATAAATTTTTATAAAACTCAAAAAATCCCAAGTTTGGATAAATTTTCAATATTTTGTATAAATTTAAGGGCTATCAATCAAAAAATTTAAATTTGAATTTTCTTTGTGCAAAAGTTTAGACACAAAAATATTAAATTCATAAGGAGAAATTTATGTAAAATGACCAAACTATCCATCTTCTAATCTATGTACAAATTACAATAGTCAGGTTGCCTTAGGGCATCTCCAATCCAAACTTGTATCTTTCATCAAATTTAAATTTGATAAAAATTTGGTGAAAACGGTACTCTAACCATTTTATCGAATTGATATCAAATGAAGGGAGAGGTATATTATTTTTCATCAAAATTAAGAGAGCATTTAGCTTTTTATCACATTTTGCAGGTAGCCATTAGTGGACGATCGGCCAAATGACCGGATTTTTGCCGAATAATCTGCTTGTGAATTGGAAATTTAATCTAGGACAGATGACCGGTTGGACGATTAGTCACATTTGATGAAAATTTAGTTCACCGTTGGAGTGCATCATATTAAATCAAATTTTTTATTAAATTTTTACTCAAATTTAATGAAGGATTAGAAATGCTCTCTATCTAGGGTTTATGCCTCATCTTTTCTCTCTTATCTCTAACTCCATCTTCATCTTTATCTTCCACTACTATTGCTCTTCTTCATCAACTCCATCATTAGAAAATCCTCATCACAATGTCGTTTACCCTATCCAAGAAGATGATTGAGATGCCACCATAGTTCTAAATATCGATCAATATCGTACTGGCCGATTCATACCGGAAAATTGGACTGCCGATTCGGATATGGACCGGTATACCGGTCAAAATGAAATTCACAGTCGTATCAGCTTGAATCCGACACATGGAGCGATGCAGTTCCGATACAGATTTGCCATCGCTGGTATGGATGAAATTGTGCTCTGTTTTATGCTCTGTTTCTGTTTTGTTGTTTCTATTTTGTTGTTGTTGTTCTATTGTTCTCCCTGAGTTGCTGGCTCCTATTCGAAGTCCAAAACCAGACCAACCTCTCTTGTTAACACATATCAATATTTCTGCAATTCTTTTGGATTCTTTGTATGCTGGTTTCTTTTCTTCTACTGGACTATTTACTAGTAACCAACCACTATATTCTTGGGTGGAGCTTTAACAAAAGTGGACAACCATAGAACCTATGCAACTTGCAAGCTTCTTTCTATGCTCTATCTATGTTTTGCATTTCATTTTTTTTTTTGTTTCATAATTGCCTTTTTAAGCCACTGTTCTGCATTTCTTAGAGATAGAGAGAGGGAGAGAGAGAAAGAGAGAGAGGATAAGTTTTTTTTAAACCACTGTTAAGGTTTTTTTTAAGCCACTGTTCTGTACCTTTTAAGCCATTGTTTAGGTTTTTTTTTTTTTTTATTTTATTTTTTTATTTTATTTTTTTATACACCTATACCTCTATTTATATTAATATATATATATATATATATTTATTTTTTTCTCAGTTAAGCAAGGGAAAAAAAAAGAAAAATAAATATTGAAATCAAAATCAAGGCTAAAAGTACTCCTACATATCTAAATTTTGATTAAAATGTGATAAATTAAGACTAAAAGAGTAAAAAAAAATGCATAAAATTGAGTTTTAGAAGGATTGCTAATGATTTTTAAAATTTCACAGCCTCAACACCCAATTCCCGATACGTACCGGTCGATACTACCGATACCGATACCGATACTACCGATACCGATACCGATACTCTGCGATCGATATCGTTACGTTATCTGATACCACGATTTAGAACTATGGATGCCACTGTTATCGCCGCCGACGATCTTAGATCTGAGATTTGTGTAGCAGGTCGGCAGCTCTGTCGCGAACGGCGAGCTGATCAAGCACGAGTTTCTATCGGCGAATCTGAACGTAAAGAAAACTTTGGATATGGTGAATGTTAGTTCACAGAGTAATGGTACCACTCCGGCTGGGACTAAAAGTAGCCTTGAATTTCCGACAATGAGTCCGACAAATTGAAGTCTGGCTCTGGGAGGATCGAGCGGTGTTGAAAGTGAAGCAATCTCAATGATCGGAAACATTAACTTCTTTTTTTTTTGTGTTCTTTTTTCTAACAAGTTTTGTGCTTAGTTTTGAGAGGGATCTGCATTCTCTCTCTTATCATCCCCTCTTTCTGTTCTTCAGATCTGTTCGTCTATAACAAATCTCAAAGAAGTTAAATGATATTAACATGGAAACTTAAAGAGCTAGAGAAAATATCACATTATATGCAGAATTAGAAGCATGTGGTTGATCATAGATGTAGCCAAGAAAACATTTGTATGAAAGAGTAATTTATAGTCTTTCCAACGTTTGGTGGTAATGGGAAGAAAACTAGTAAAACAGTATGCTTGTACTCTATAATTCTGCATGATGTGTTAGTAAATCCAACCTACGAACACATATTTTTAGGCCCCTCTTTCAATAATTAAATAAATCCTCTAACAACCAACTTTCTACGTAAGAAAGCTCAACATTATGTATCAAAAAATAATATAATGGATTTTTGGGCCAAAGTGAATTGGAAAAATGTGTGAAATTCTTTGAATTAAAATTCAATATTTTATATGGAGCCAAGTCTTTGGCATGAATTAGGAGCCATGTGATAAACCACCTGGTTGAGCCATGTGATAAGTCACATTGTTGAATAGTGGGGTGGAATAGTGAGCCTAGATTACCTATAAATAGGTGAGTTTGTATTGAATAAAATCACAAAACAAACAAATAAACAAGCAAGCAACAAGAGAAATGACAGAGTTGAAGTTAGGGATTAATTTTGAGATAAGTTTTATTAATTATTTTATGTAAATCATGTTTTGGAAATTGTTTTAGTTTTTAAATATATTATTTGTTAAATGAACCCTATTTGTTTAAAAAGGAAACGCATTGATATAATTATTTTCAAAATGTGTTTTTGAACAACTATTTGTACATAATCATTTACCGTGTGATAGTCTCATGCCTTGGGAGGACTTTAATATCTATTGGCCATCTGTCGATCTCATATCTTGGTGACTTTAATTAATATCCATTGACCCTCTGACGGTCCCACGCCTTGAGAGACTTTAATATCCACTGGCCGTCTAAATTGTCACTTTATGTGACCATTTGTTCTGTTCTGTTGTCACTTTTATGTGACTCTCTGTTTGTCATGGATCCACTAGCTCTCTGCTCTGTTCTATTGTCACTTCTGTGACCATCTGAAGGTCACATACCTGGGGACTCAAATATCTGGCCTTCTAAACGTCCCATGCCTGGGGACTTAACTATCTGGCTCTCTGAAAATCCCATGTCTGGTGGACTTAAATATCTATTGATCCTCAGTTTTGTTCTGTGTTGTGATTATGATTATTTTGCTTATATAATTTCTACACTATATGTCTATTATTTAAAATGATTTATTCATTGAAACCAAACTATACTTTGTTTAGCCTGAATACGTATCCATGGTGATTTTATACCCTTATATTCTTAGTATAATTTTTCTCACTCTGCCATATTCTTATAATTGTTAACTATTTTCAGGTGACGTGTCAGGACCAGTGTGTGGGGTAGACATAAGGCACTTGTAGTCATAGTTTAGCTCTGGCAATGCAATTAAATAGAAACTGCAATGTATATGTTTTTATTATAATTAAATTAAGTTTTGGGTACCCTTTATTTTACTCCACTGCACTACTAATTTGTTATGACTTCGGTTATTGTCTTGTTGCAACACCAAACGTTTGGGTACTGGGTTTGGGTCGTAACATAAACCTTTTCTCCTGGATTTGGATCTCGATCAAATTGTGTCTAAGTTTTTTATTTTTATTTTTTTGGTGTTGTTTGGTTGCTGAGAAAATCTCAAAAGAGAGAAGAAAATGAGATTGTAAATCTTTAAATTTGTACAGATAAAATTTGAATAGAACATTTATACAGATAAAATTATTGAACAGATAAATTTTAGATAGATAAAATTTCTATAGATAAAATTTAGATATATAAAATTTCAACAAATAGAAATTCACATAGATAAAATTTCAACAGATTGAAATTTTACACAGATAGAATTAATTTCAACAGATAGGTGTTAATAAAAATTAAAAGGGTAAAATTGGAAATAAGATGTCTTTCAAAATAATAAAATATAGAGGAAATATCATGGAGAGACATTGATTTGTGTTGTAATGTAATCTAACTATTAACATATTAACCGCTATCTTGAAAAAGGGTTGGGCTTTTCTTTAGTCCATCATTTGGACTAGAGGGCGTTGGTCACTGTCACCATTACTGACAAGTAAGATTGATCGTTGTTTCACCACCTTTTGGTTTTACCATCATCAATCTCTCTTGTTTTTATTTTATTTTAGGGTAAATTACACTTATTTTTCTTGATATTTGAAGAAAATAAAGTTAGTTCCACACTTTTGATATAATCATATATGACTCTCTCGTAGTTTTAAATTTATATAACACTTAGATTTTTTTCATCTCTTTTATATTAAAATGTATATTTAATTTTATTTATTTCAATATATATTCACCATATGTAATAGTTTTGATCGCTTTAACCTTATTAAAGAAAGATCAATATAATTATACCAAACTTTTAAAGTTAATTGCATTTTTCTCAAAACTCTAGGAGGTGAGCGTAATTTACTATTCTATTTGATCTCATATTGTGGTGAGGCTCTTGTGCTGACATGGCATTGCAACATCACTGTAAATGACCAAAAATTATTTGGTGATTTTGAGACAAATTCATATCGTGCCCAAACTAATATTCATTGGTTGAAAGAGTGGAGTTAATACTTTTGAGAAAAATGCTATAGATTCTAAATAAATTACTAAATTTTATACCAAACTTCTCATATGTGTCACATGGGTGTGGGATCCACACACATGTGATTTGTGTGGATCCCACACCCATGTGAGAGGTTTGGTAGAAAATTTGATAATTTATTTGGAATCCTAACATAACTCTACTTTTTATTGGTATTTTAGGACACAATTTGACACTTCTCAAGTGATAAATAGTGTGGAGTAATACTCAAAGACCACCAAATAATCACTCGTAAATAACTGTATATTCCGTTGTGTTCATATCTTAATTAATCTATGCAAGTAAATTTTGATATATAATTTTAGTTATTGTACATGCAAATAAATTTGGGCGAATTTCATAAAAGTGTAGGGTAGAAATATTAATTTCAAAATGATGAGAGGATAAATTTTTATTGCTTAAATTTATGCATAAACCACTTATACTTTCAATATTTTGAAATTATTTTATCTACATCACTTTTTGAAAATCTCACAATAAGTTTTATTTGGGTACTAAAAAAAATTGTTTTGAGAATATTTACTATTTTACTGAGACTTTTTTAATAAGTTTGAAGATCTTATTATTATTATTATTATTATTATTATTATTATTATTATTTTTTGAGTTCCATTAAAATAAATTTTAATAAAATTTAAAAAAAATCCCATCTTTGAATAAATTTTAACGATTTTGTATAAATCTAAAGTTTGAAAAATAAAAAATAATATTTCTATCAAAAAGTAACTCAATGTGCGCGTGATGCAATAAAAAAATAATATTTATTGGAAAAACTTTTAAATAGGGCTTTATGGTAAAAAGTTCCATCAAAATTAAAATAATAATAATTAGCTACTGTGAATATATATTATGTAAACTTACATATCACGTTGAATTTTTGCGCATAAGGGTGTGTGGTGTGATTTGATCGATTTGAAAATAAATTTATGAATTAAATTATAACCAAATTTTGGTTTGGACTATTTAAAATAGTTTTAATTTACTAATTGATTAAAAAAAAATCTTAAACATTTATCAATTATTTGTATGATATATAAAACTAATTTGTATAATATTTTTCATATATATTATCATGATCCAAACCCGTTTCTAAAGGTTAGAATCATAACCAGTTAGTAATCATGAAATTACCTACAGTCTTAGACAGAATACAAATCATATTTAATTGTACGTGTTAAACAGGAAAGCAACCCAAGAGGGGAGTGAATTGGGTAAATAAAAAATTTGGCTAGAAAATAGATTTCAAAAGACTAAGTGATTAAGCGCAACAGACAATTAATAAATGCATAGAAAATGAAAGAAAATGAAAGAAGAGCCCAACACAAGGATTTATAGAGGTTCGACTCACTTGCCTGCGTCCACTCCTCAAGTGACTTTCTTGAGAATTTCTTCACTAAGAATCGATGCACTACCAAGCTTCACCTAACTTGTGGATTTTTATAAAGGACTTATTTTGATCTGTTGAGGACCTCTCAACTAAATGCCTCACTTTACAAGTATTGCACTTAGAAAATAAGGAACAAGAGAAAGAGGTTCAACTATTCTCATTTACAAATATTCTCTCTCAAAAGATGGATACGAAAATGTAAGCTCACAAGTAATTTAAGACTCACTCAGATATGAAAATGGAAGTATAATGGAGTGTATTAAAAGCTCTTGATTGCTCTTGAATTCTTTGGATTTGTTGTATTGAAGAAGTGTAGATCAAACAAGAAGAGCTTCATCTTTATATCATTAATGGCTTCTAGCTGTTGGAGAGAGAAAATTTGAATCTCCTAGCCATTGGAGCAAATCAAGGAGGATATCTTCCAGCTGTGGTTTATCAAAGTATGGAGAAGACAGACTGTATGCAGGTCTTGGGAAGAGAATGATCATTAAATGCACAAACTTTTATTTAATGCTCAACCTCATAAGTCAACTTCTTAGAGAAGATACGGTGCCCGACGAACTGCTCAGGGGTCAGAAAAGATGACATATTCTGCACATAAATCTGAAAAAGTGGCTGAGAAAAGGGCTGTGTCAGTCCAAATCTGATTTGGTAGCTGGATTGTTGAAACCTAGATTTTTACAAGTGTCGATCCTTGCAAATTGGGTGTCGACCCTTTGCTCTTCTTCTTTTCTCTGAGCTTAGTTCCAGGTGTTCTTGGTGTCAACCGTTATCATTCTTGGTGTCGACCCTTGCTGCTAGATTGTATTTTGAAATTTAGTGTTGACGCTTACTGCAAGATTGCATTCTGAAATTTAGTGTCAACCCTTGCTGTTCTTGGTGTCAACCCTTGTTGTTGGATTACATTATGAAATTTAGTGTTGACCCTTGCTGTCTTGGTGTCAACCCATGCTTCTGGAACACTTAGACATTTTGAACTTCACTCTGGCGTCAACCCTTGGACATGTTTCAAGTATAAATAGAATTTTGCATCCAAGTGCTAATCTTATGTTTTGAAAGGCCAAAAATCATTGAAAAACTACATTCTAGAATCATAAATCTTCTAGAAACATTAAAGCACAATTTGTATATTATTATTTTGAAAACATGAATAATAAAATGAATTCTAAATATTTGTCAATAATCAAAATCAATAAGAATTTAAAGTTGAATAACCTTGGGGCTAACAATATGGGGCCAGAATATAATATTTGTCTAATGAGCTTGTGTATAAATAGCATAAACAAAAATTTCTTATAAATTAATAACTCACACCATACATACATAGAAAGGGTCTTACATGTCCAAAATCATAAATATAACATTAGGGAGATGTTAGAATGTGCATGTTCGAAAAGGTGCATATGGTATGCTTTTTATAACTTTTTCACAAAATTTCATAACTTAAACCCAAAATGTCATAACTTTTTTCACTATAAAACTCATAACTTTTTTTCACTGAAAAATGTCATAACAAAATCTAAAAGTATCATAACAAAAATCACAAAATGTCATAACATTATCATTCCTAACTTTAGAATGCATATCATAAATTTGTTATTTATAACTTTACTACAAAATGTCATAACATACATCACAAACAATCATAACGTTTATCATAAAAACATCATAACTTTTTTTTATAACATATACCATTTGAAAGGGTGCACATTGTAAATTTCTCCCTAACATTAACATACATATCAAAACTTATATACAAATGTGGTGAGGCATCAAAAGACAAAAGTCTTGTGCGTGAGGCATCCTTAGTTGACTCCTCAAAAACTCAGTAATCTTTTCACATGCTCACTAAGGTTGGGCATCCTGCTACTCACCCACATGCATATAAATACAGAGTGAACTAACGTCCAATAAATAATATCAGAGTAAAGAGATTATATGAATGAGTTCTATTAAGTAACATAAGCATTTTCATATCATAAACAATTCATAACGGAATGAACTTGGGTCCAATAGATGGCGGAACGACCTTGGGTCCAATATATAACAAATGTACAGAACATAATTGATCATATCTTAACGGAACAACTTTGGGTCCAATCATTTACAGCTGTATAATGACTATTCGGTCAACTCATAACAGATAATCAGACTTATCAAATATTCAGAACGACCTTGGGTCCAATTCAGATATACATAACAATCTTAGGTCCATTATACACATTCGTGTCACATTAATCACATTTATAGTTATCATGTTGATCAAATAGATAGAAACTTATTCACATTTGCAAAATCACAGATTTGGAAAACTTAGTTCATTAAGACATTCAGAAAATAGAGTAAATAAGAAAATATCTTTACTAAGATATTACTTACAGTGGTTTGGTTGCTAACACGTCTTCGCGAATGAACTTACACAATTCATAACACATACTCATTGAATCACATTGCTTAATCGGATTGTTCTTTAACTTATTCAATTCTTTTAAGTCTCATTCTAACTCATAGATTCATTTAGGAGGCTCAATTCATGCCCAATAATGTTTAAAGAGGGATGAGAATGCCAAAATGGATAAAACATGACTTTTCAAAATATGCTGAAACAGGACACTTCGCTTGAGCGCAACATTGGTCGCTTGAGCGGACCACATGGTCTGCAAAAGTACTAGATGGTCCGAATCTAGGCTCGATAGTCGCTCAAGGTGCAAAATGAACTGAGGTCGCTCGAGTGTCAACTTGGTTGCTCGAACCAACAACAAAACTCTGTAAAACTACTAGATGCATGAAATGTGTGCTTGAGCGACAGATTGTTCACTCAAATGGTGAGGTAGAATTTGAACTTCAAGACACATGTTCAAAGTATGAATTCATGCATGATACAACCCAAAACCATGGAAACCCTTCCAAAACATGAGTACATGGCCAACACTAAATCCTTAGTTCAAAAACTTCATGATTTTGAAAAATTGAAATTCAAACTTCATAATTGGAACCCAAACTCCCATGCATGTTTCAATTTACCTCAAATTCTTTTCCAAGGCTCACAAAACATGAAATTTAACTTCAAAGTAACATATTATTGAATGCATGTTGTAGCTCGACTTTTTCCGCGCCCCTCTTTCGAGAGGTTTGAAAGAAAGCCCTACAGTTTGGAGTCCCCCGGTTCTGAATCTAATCTCACAAGTACAATGTGAAATTGATAAACACCGAAGAGTCCAAATTTGGCAAATCGTTTGGAAAATTGATTTTGAATCAAAAAATACCAAAATTGGACTGCTTTGCCAAATACAGAATCGCCACCTAAATATTTTATTTTGGAGAAATTTAGGAAACCCATGACTCATGCCAAAGGTCATGTGCCCGTTATCACCAAAGTTGCCTTGGCTCGGGAACTTAGGTACGTGAGGGGAAGGTCATGAATTGAGCACTCCCGCTCGCTCGATCAAAGATCAGCCTCTACTAATCATGATATGATTTTTTTTTATCAACATTATGTGCTCTTGTTCCGGTTATTAGGCTAGCTTTACTATGTGATGCACGCAAGCAAGTATAGACTAGCTTGCTCAAATTGGAACAACTCAATTTCATGTTTGTTTTGTAAAAAGGGGTTTGAATTTGCCACCTCAGGTGAGCTTAAAGTTTACAAATTTGCCACTAGACATAGTGGCTTGGGGGGCTGCCTCTCTCTATGCCTCTATATCGACATCAAGAGGTTGTGAGTGTTGGGTCTCCACATTGTCATGTAAACCCTCATTCGGAACAAAAATTGGCTCATGCGAAGGTTGAAGAGATGATTGTGCCAATCATTTTGGTGGCATTGGTAAGTCCTGAAAAACATATTACAAAATAATAAATAATAAATACATAAAAATGGATAAATGTATATGAAAATATAAAGATAGTATTAACAAAGCATCATTAACGAATATATAGCTACGAGACATAATAACAAAAAAATAGATATCATACATATAGTACCTCATCGTCAACACTTTCAAATGACTCAACATCAGTATCATCCTCGTGATCTGACGGTATGTAGTCATCATCATCTACCTCAACCTTAATGTTCTTTCCCTTCTCATTAACAGAATTGGGCTGAGTAGAACCCATCAAAGAAGCTGCTATACGCTTCAATTGTAGAGCATCAATTTTCATATTATCCTTCTTAATTGTCTTGTATCTTTCCATTTCGTACTCTGTTCGCTTCTGTTTCGCTAGAAAACCTGGTTTGATCCATTGTTTCTCCCCGTTGGCCATTTTGGTAACTAAAAAGCATAAATTGATATAAAACATAAAATATAAAGAAGAATATTTACTTGAAGAGACAAAACAAAATATAACACAACCATGTAATGCATAAAAAACATATGTCCATATAAAAAACACAAAACAAAAACTACATATCATAATCCATATCAGGATCCAATTGTTCATCAACAAGTATGTCAAGTTCTTCATCTTCGTCGTCATCTTTACCATCTCTCTTTGTTTTATTCGAAATAACCTTAGCTTCAATATCATCCCTATGAATCGAATAATATCTTCGATGTTGGTTGGGACAACTGAGTTAATGTTTTTTTGTTGGAATACATCATTAAATTCTAGTTGATCCGGTGGTTCTCCATCACCAACCTTTAGTATATCAAACACATCCCTATGTTGGACCTGTTGCACGAATTGCCAAGGTTGGCCCCATTTGGTGTCATTCAGGTAGAACACTTGTTTAGCTTGACTAGGCAAGATAAAAGGATTAGATTGATACCATCGGCTTATGACATCGATGCTAATGCAAAATGTGTCAGCTCGTACTGTTCTACTTCTACCAGTGTTGTCGGTGTTGTACCATTCACATTGAAACAAAACAACTTTATTTTGACACATGCACTCAAATCCCCAAATATTGCACAAGTGACCATAGAATTCATGCATCTCTCCCTTGTAGTCCCCTTCGGTAAGCACATCATTGTTTTGACTCTTATGATGATTGTCTAATTCTTTGGTATGGAATCATACACCATTGATTATACAACCTGAGTACTCTTTCAATAGCAAATTGGGACCACTCGCTAATGACCACAATTCTTCGGTTGCTTCTGGTGCCTCATCAACTCCCAATTTATTTATCTACATCCATATGCAATGTGCAACACTTGAATTATGTTAGTAATGTTTGAATATTATACAAGCCTAATAATGTTTGGGAAATTGTGAATATTAAAAATGACTTACATATTCTTTGAACCACTTTGGAAATTCCTTCTGTTGCATCTGAGTTATATTTTGTCCAGTGAAAATTTATAACAAATTCTTGTGTTCCCTAGTCAAATAGTTTTGGTTAATAAGTGAAATACTACTATTATTAATGACTAATAACATGAAAAATGTTAATATATATATAATTATAAGAAACACGTACTAAAGATACTTCTTTATCTCAGGGCTATTATTTAATAAGAACCAATGAGCAATATCACGAAGTTCCTGTGACATGTCAACATGCTTTCTGATTTAGCCAATAGGATGAGCAGTTTTGGTGAATATTGCCAAACCTTGACAACGGACTCATAATCTTCATTTTGTGCATCTTGATTATGCATGGTTTCAATCCCTTCAAGATACATTGAGCAAAAAGTAATGTACTCTTTGACAATGTAAGCCTCTGCAATAGAACCTTTTGGTCGAGCTCGGTTGGTGGCAAAATTTTTTAAAGCTCTGAGAAAACTTGAAGAGATAACCAATTAGGAGTAAGGTTAGGCACATAACATAATCTATACCTTTCATTTCAAAGTACAATTTTAAAAATTACCTTTCAATCGGGTATATCCACCGATATTGCACAAGTCCTCCCAGAATATTCTCATGTAGTAAGTGAATGGCCAAATGAACTATCTCATCAAAGAAGGCTGGAGGAAAGATCTTTTCAAACTTATATAGTATGAGTACTATTTATTCCTTTAATTTCTCTATTTCACTTCGTTTCAGTGTCCTTGAGCATAGATCTTGAAAGAAGCTACCTAACTCAAAAAGTGTTGTACTGATCTCGTTATCCACATAACCATGCATCCCAATAGGAAGAATTCGTTGTATAAGTACATGGTAGTTGTGGCTTTTTAATCTTGTTAATCTACCATTTTTTTCATTCACTAATCTTGAAATGTTTACCGCGTACCCATCTGGATACTTGTAGACTCGACTTTTTTTCGCGCCCCCTTTCGGAGAGCTCGAATTGGTCCTATAGTTCAGACTCCTGTCACGATTCTAAATCTAATCTCACAAAGTGCAATGTGAGACTGATAAACACTAAAGAGTCTAATCCGGCAAATCATTTTGGAAAATCAGATTTTAGATCAAATAATGCCAAAACTGGACTGCTTTGCCAGATTACAGAGTCGCCACCTAAATATTTTATTTTTGGAAATTTAGAAAACCCTGACTCGTGCCAAAGGCCGCGTGTTCGTCATCACCAAAGTTGCCTCGGCTTGGGAACTTGGGTACGAGAGGGGAAGGTCTTGAAATGAGCACCCCCGCTCGCCCGATCAAAGATCGGCCTCTACTAAACATGATATGGTGTTTTATAAACCCATGTGTTCTTATTCCGATTATTAGCTAACTTTACTTTGTGACGCACACAAGCAAGTATAGACTCAATCGCAAGAATTGGAACAAAATAACTCGTGTTTGTTTTTGAAAATGGTTTGAAAGTGCTACTCTCGAGTGGGCTAAAGCGCGGATTTGCCACCCTCAAGTGGGCTTAAAACATGATGATTTGCCATTTCGCAAAGTGGGCTTAAAACTCACAATCATCGAATTGTTCCAATTGAAGCTATAAAACCTTCATCCACAGGCATTCATGCAGTTAAACAAATAAGCACATAGCCTCATGGTAAGCATGTGAAACATGGCAACACTCACACTCATGCAAGTATGCTAAAGCATAAAAGCTTACCGAGTACTCCAAGCCAAAACAAAAACTAGTTAGAAATAATGCATGATCCTAACTGTGCTAAAATGCCTAATGCAACACATGCAAAATGCAACTAAATAGGCTCGGCTATCTAATCATGGCACACGAAGCAACTTGATAACATGCTTTGAAACACGTATTCAAGTAAGTATTGAAATACAATGCAGTTTGAATGATGCGCCGAGCCTCGGTGCATGCAAGACAAATGAATGGATGCAAACATGTAAGCATAAGGTATGCTAATCGAAACATGACCCTAATCTAACCATCAAAAGCGGATAAATAAAAGGGAGAAAGAAGTGGGGTTGGAAGACATGCATATACACATGCACACTTATTACAACATTATGCCCTCACGAAGGAGAGTCCGAATAAATAAGCTAAGCTACACTAAGCTAAGCTAATTATTACAAACCAACTAATTAACTATTCTAGCTAATTAATTATTACAACACAATTGAATAACTAGCTATGCTAAGCTAATTAAAATATTACAAAACAGATTAAACTAATCAATTACAACACAGGTATTAATCAGCTACAACTAGCTAATAAAGCAATAAAGTCGCCTCGCGGGCGAGGGAGACATGCATGCTTGGTTGGCTCCCTCCCAAAAATCCATCGCCTTGCCATCGGCTGCCTCTGTTTGCACTCATTGTGATCACTGAACATTGCACCAACTTCCAGACTGCTCTTGCTCCAACTTAGGAACACTTTTGTGCAAAAATAGACTGGTGGCCGATCGGCTAGTATAAGTGGCTGGTCGGCTACTTCAGGTGGCTGGTTGGCCACCCCTTTTTTCAAGCTTCTGGTTTTGCTGCAACAGAGAGCAACAGAGGCAAAGCAATGTATTTTTCAAGGAATGTGTGTACTGCCACCCTCCTTATCATTTCTCAAGCTCAAAGGAGTATGGCACTTGGCTCTTAAGCCACCAATCAAGCATTTTCATGCATGATGGCCAAAGAACCAAGCTTGCACAAATAAGACTCAAATGGCCACAACCCTATCATGCATGATCAAGGGTGACGGCGACCAAGAAACGCGATACGTTTCATCACTTTGAGTATGAAACATCCCACATTTCTTGTGTTTGGATTAACGTCTGATCCAAACACATGTAATGCAACACAAATATGTTTATCTTGCTCAAGTTTTACTTGATTCATTTTGTTTACACATTTTAAATTATCGATTAATTCTTTAACCGGTTAAGTCCAATATGAGAGTCCTCTAATTGGAAAGATGGGCTAAACCACAAGTGCCTTGAGCATGAAAGAGGCCTCATGCTGTTGGTTAGGAGGAACCCCCAAGAGAGGGTTAAAGCCATTAGGTATGAGAGCTTCAAGTTTACACTCAAGCCAACAAGGGGCTCAAGACCACTTTCAAAGAAAGTTAAAAAATGAAGAATAGAGGAAGGTTGTAGACTTTTCAGTGCTGAAATGGCATGAAAAATAGTGCTACAACATGCAAGCAACACATGCACAACATGTTTAAAAGTCAAAAGCATTGAACTAGTGAAGAGCATTACACTACCGGCATGCAATATCAATCTCACATGACCAAACCAGCTCTGGACAGAGCTAAAACATGTCAAAATAGTGGCTAAAACATGCTGAAATTTAGGCACAAAAGGCAAGAAAAACATGCTCGCATGTTGGCTTGCAAACAAGACACGAAGCACAACTCTTAAAAGCAATGAGAGTGTGACAGAGATATATACACTGAAATCACATGTTAAATGATGCTACAACATGCAATCATCTCATGCAAAACAAGTTAGAGGCCTCAAAACAATGAGTTAGTGATGGCATTTGCACTACAACCATGTAGGACAAAGCTCATATAACCAAAACAACTCAAAACAGAGCTAAAGCATGTTAAATCAGAGCCCGAAACATGCTGAGATAGAGCCACAAAAGGGTAGAAAAACATGCTCACATGTTAGGCTATCTATACTTGCAAACAAGACACAAGGAGGGAAGGCCACCCCCTCCTATTTTGGACCTCAAAACCAAGTTTTTACCACTAAAATTCCTCTATAATTTAGTGGTTAAAGAGCCCAAAAAGTTGTTTCAAAAGGCTTTGAAAAGTAGCACAAAAGGCTTCACAAGCCAAAGAACAAAAGAGGAGACAACCCCCTAACTCAACAAGACTTAAACCCTCATTTTAAAACCTTAAAAATAGAGTTTTTTATGGTTGAAAAACTAGGTCAAAATAGTATAAAAAGATGGCTAAGCAATCAATTAAAACAAAGCTTAAAAGAGGTAAATCTTTACCTTTGAAGCACAACACTAAAACAACCAAAATTCTAAGCCAAAACTAAGCTTAAGACCTCAAACCAAGCCTCAAAGAACCTCAGCTCCAAGGTGAAGGTGTTTGGTCAAGGGTCTCTTTGCAAGAGTGTAGAGAATTCTCACTTTCAAGCACAAAATAGGGAGAGAGAGAGGATTCTAAAGAGAGAGGAAATTTTGCTCACAAAATTTTTCCCCTTATATAGAAATGCAAGCCAAAGGCTTGCATTCATCCCTCCATACATGTGTATGGAGATGGCAATCAGTGATCAACAACTGGCACAACTGGTAAAGAAAATATCTAAAAAAGGAGAAAAATGGTCGTCGGCCACTTTAGGTGGCCGGTCGGCCACCTCCCCTAGCCGACCGACCACTTCAAGTGGCCGACAAGTGCCAAAAGTGGCCGACAAGGCCTTCCCCCCTCCAGGCAAGAGGTACCAAGGTTTGGTCCAAAAACAAGCACAAAACAAGGAGGGTTTAGAGGCACAGAGACTAGGCGTTCTGTCGAGAACTTCGGGCACTCAAAACGAGCAAAAAGATGCACAATCATCGAGTGCACAAACGATGATGTCTAAGTCTTAAGGTTGGTAAAAAATGGGGTGTCTACAATACTTGACTGATTTCAAGAATTCAAAGAAACCCTGTCTTTTTTTAGAGGTCAATGAGAATTTGGCTCAAGGCTTGACATATGATCCATCAAGATTTTTTGTTAGCCATAATTCTTTCCTTATATTCATATCTTGCAAAACCATTCATGCCTTATCTGTATCCCTGTTCTTCCCATCAATTCCCAACATAGTTCCAAAAACATTTTCACTAAATTTCTTCTCCACATGTATGACATCAATGTTGTGTTGAAGCCTCATTTTATTCTAATATGGTAGCTCATACAAGATGCTTACCTTTGTCCACTTTGGGTTCTGACGAGGTCTTTTCTTGTTGCTTGGATGATTTCCATGTGTGACACCCGTTACACTGTCCAATTGTTCTTCAATCTTTTCTATCAGTATCACCAAAGATCTCTTCTATTTTTCATGCTTGTCATTATATGCTCTACTCTTTCGCCTTTCTAGGTGGTCCTCAGGCAAGTAACATTGATGGTTAGCATACACAGTCTTACTTCTTAAAGATTCAAAATATAGTTCATCATTGCAAGTGTAACAAGAGTAATGACCCTTTGTTCTCCATCCAGACATGTCACCAAATGCGGGCCAATCATGAATCCTCCATGACAAAGTTGCACGCATGTAGAAAGTCTCAACAGTCGAGGCATCATAGGTTAATGTACCATTTTTCCATAATTCATTCAATTTATCCACTAAAGGTCTGATGTAGACATCAATATCAATTCCTAATTGTGATTCACCAGGAATAAGTAATGACAACATGAAAAATGGATCCTTCATAGCCAACCATAGTGGCAAGTTGTACAGAATGAGTACGACGGGCCATAAACTATATGAGTTATTCATATTTCCAAAAGGGATGAACCCATCAGCAGCCAACCCTAGCCTCACATTCTGAGGTTCCAAGGCGAATTCAGGATGTTGTGAATCAAATTCCTTCCACTCATCACTATCTGCAAGATGCCTCAATACATCGTCATCTAGACATTTTTTCTTGAACCATTTCATATCCTCAGCTCTCTTCCTCGACATGTACAACCTTTTCAATCTCAGTGTTAACGAGAAGTACCAAAGGACCTTACGAGAGATCTTCTTACCTCTACCATGATTTGTCTTGTATCTAGAAGCCTCATAATTTGGACATTTATCCATTGTTGCATTCGCCTTCCAAAAGAGCACACAATAGTTTACACAAGCATTAATGAGCTCGTATGACAAACCCATTTCACGTAGTATTTTTTTTAGCTTCATAAGTTGACTTTGGAACCAAATTATCCTTCAGTAGCATCATGTCAACTGACTTATTACTCAAATTGTTTGTTACCTTCATATTAAGTATCTCAATGACAAACTATAACAAAGTGTAATTTGTGCAACCTGGGTACACCTCACGTTTGGCATCATTCAACAATTTATCAAAAGTACGAACCTCCTCCTCCTGGATTGTATTAGTTGATTCCCCTCTTATTCGATCTTCCACTAAGACATCAATGCCTCCCAAAACCTCATTGCCTTCAATGGGTATATCATGATGATGATCCTCATTTGATTCACGGGGTTCCCCATGCACGTGCCAGATAGTGTAAGTTGGAATAATCCAATGTTATAACAAACGAATTTGAACAATTTGAAAATTTTGACGAACAAAATTCACACACTTTCGACAAGGGCACAAAATTTTACCATCTCGATTGATAACCGCCATTGCAAAACGAAGAAATGATATTACCCCATCGTAATTTGCCTGACTTATCATTCTATCAACTGTGTTACCTAGTGTAATCCAACTCTTGTCCATGTCTGACTATGCCGAGTTAATTAAAGTTAGGTGAATAGGACAAATTTTATATAAAAAAATAAAAAAATAAATATTTTAATTTAAAAAAAAAAGAATTGAAGTTCAATGATTATACCGAGTTATATAAATGACAACCACACATAAATCACACGAGGAAATAGACAAAGCAATTTAGCATAAATAGGAGAAATATTCAAAACCAAAACGGAACCCAAAGCAAAATAACCATCAATAAGAAAACAAATAACATAATTCAGAGAAAATTTAACAAATAAAGCAGTAAGCTAAGAGTAAAAAGCAGATACACAAAAAGAAAACCCACAACATGCCACATTGAGTTTCTAAAGCAGTCAATTTAAGTACTCAAATATCCAAATGCAAAATCATAAAAGTTGGACTGCATGTATTTGGAAAAATATGTATATGCCCCTAATACCAAAGTTGACACATCTATCAACTAAATTGGGATATTGAAAAAAGAATACATTGGGAAACAACAAGCAGTCTGGCTCACATTGCACTCGGTAAACAAAATGTGATTAAACTCTACAGAGGAACTTAATAATCTACTTAAGGAGCTATGCATATAAGAAATGAACGATGCCAATAGAATTGATAGCCACATGTAACAATTCCAATGAATGCCCCGAGACTAAAATGTAGTACCTATGGCATGTTACTGGAGTTCGTACTATGTTTGATTTTCTCTTTACTTAACCATATATAAAGTCCAGAGAAGTTAAAGCAAAATATGCCAATTTAAGGGTGCAATATTCCAATTTTTAGTAAATATATATATCCCACTACCAAAAAGAGTGTTTCCTCTCTTATCAAATACAGTGATAATTATAATTTATAATTCTCTGTTATGAGTAGAAAATGGGCAAATATAGGGTCTTGATTACCAATTCACCATAAACACATTTTTCCAATCTATCATGTGGGTTGTCCAAGTTTGAGGATGTTTGTGATGGTAAATTCTGCTAAACATTTGTATTACACATTCCACATTGATGCAGAGAATAAAGGATGTTGTGAGTGATCAAAGAACAAAGGTGGGTATATAAACATATGGGATGGATATGTTATGAACACTGTGCTCTCTTGGTTATGTGTAGATCAATCAATATTACATCATGTGTAAACTCTTAATTGATGGGTTCAATACTTTGTGCCACATCAAAGTCTATGTTAGCATCCTTCACCTCCCTGACGGAGGCCACGCCACGTTCATAATGAAGAATAAAAGTGACAAAAAGCACTATGCAAAATGTAAGGAGATTCTTTGACAATTTTACCAAAAATTTCAAAGAAACCATTGTCAAATGCAAGACAAAGATTGACTCAACCATTGCAAAAGCTAAAACTTTCATGTTTTCAATGTTGGGCTTGTTTTGCTCTTCGGTGTGAAAGATGACAAGATATCCAATATTAGTTGCAATACCAGCAACAAGTCTACCAATATTGCAGATGCACTCACAGAAACACAGCTCCAAACTATAGTTAGTTAGATAAAGAGTTTGTTAAAGTGGTTATTGGAGTGGATGCGTGTGTGTTTTAGTTGTAACTATCTTAGAGCTGTATATATATGTCATATAAATGACAATACTGATTTATCGAAGATATGAATTGAATAATGAAGTGTTTCTTCATGGTTTGCATAGCCGAAAGCCAAATGGGGGATAAAATGGCTTCCTTATAAGAAGGTGGTTTAGAAAAAAAAAAAAAAAAAAAAAAGAAGAAGAAAAAAGGAGAAGAAGACTTGATGATGAAGAAAAAAGATTTAGATCGAGTGATCATAGGATGAGTGTTGGTAGGAGGAGGCGGTGGTTGCAAAGGAAGTTGTATAGAAATGGACTATATATGTGTAGAAGGATTAGGGGAGACAGCAAGATCAGATTGGTATGAAGAAATAGGTTGCAGAGAGATAGAAGTAGCTTGAAAAAATGGACTAGACTGTGGAAAAAATGAACTAGGCTGTGGAACGGCAACACTAGACTGTGGACCTGCATGCATAGAAGGAGACCTAGGAACTGCAGAATTGAGCTCTAGAGTTGGAGGCTGTAGGGCAACAGACCTGGGCTACAGGACAACATAACTAGGCTGCTGGACGGAAAAACTAGACTGCAGAGCAGCAGAACTTGGGTGAGCAGTAGATCTGGGCTATATAGAACTAGGTTGTTTAGAAGTATGTTTACGTAGTAAGGATCAAGATTTGCATATTTATTTTAATAGTAAGTTGGTTCTATTTTTTAAAAATCTATTGTAATGTATCTATGTATTCTTCCAGTTCATAGGATTCCTCGACCCATACATGGAGGATTGCCACTCAACAGGATGGAAGCACTAGCTTTACTAAAGGAGATATACTTTTGGCTTCCTCAATATGTAAGAGCGTGCCTTCTAATTCAACGCTAAGTGAGTGATGTTCTAGATTTTTTTTTTCTGAAATTAATATATTATTAGTATATTTTATATGAAGGAAGAATCTAATTCAACAATACTATTACTAATGATGAAGCCATATATGGTGTTGGGTCGCTGCTTCGGAGAATAATTTTGAGGCAGCTAAAACGATGAATTTGATGGTATTGATGACGAGACGAGTGATTGTGAATTCTGCTCCAAAGAATGATGCTTTGGAAAGTATATCTTTGTGTAGACACCCAATTTTTGACTGTCCTCAAGACTCGGACGTCATCACTTGTGCACTCGATGATTGTGCTTGTTTGTGTTTGTTTTGAGTGCTCAAAGTCCTCTGTGGCGTACCTTGCCTTTGAGCCTTGAAACCCTATCTGTTTTGTGCATTGTTTTGGACCATAGGCCTGTTGTTTCAAGTTTGGAAGAGTGGGTGACTTGTCGGCCAGCCCCTTGGGCTGTTGGCCTTGGCTTGTGTTTGTCGGCTACCAGTGGTAGCTGACGACCATTGGTCTCTTTTTCCAAATATTTATTGACAGTTGTGCCAGCTGTTGCACACTGAGCTGCATCTTCATACCCGTGTATGGTAGGATGTTCCTAAGCTCAAGACTTGTTTTTCTATATATAGGAGGGTTCCTCCCCCATTTTGGAGGGTTAGCAATTTAAGACCAAAAAAAAAAAAAATCTCTTTCTCTTGCTTTCTCTCTCTCTCTCTCTCTCTTGATATTTTGTGCTTCGTTGCCTAGTTTCTCTATACTTTTGCATACCAACCCTTAATCAAACTTGACCATCTTTGAGCTGAGGTTCCTTGGAGTCTTGTTTGAGGTTTAGAAGGAGGTTTGAGCTTGAATTTGTGCCTAATTTGTGCTTTGCTTCAAAGGTATAGCACTTACTTTGTTTAAGCTTATTTGCATCTTTGTTTTGCCATCTATTTCAACTATTTTTGGGCTGATTTTGAACTGTCAAAAACTCTATTTTTATGGTTTAAAAGTGTTGGTTTGAGGTCATTTTCAGTTAGGGGGTGGTCCACCCTTCTTGCTTCTTTCCTTGTTAAGTTTTTGTACCATTTTTTTATCACTTTAAAACCAACTTTTTTGGGCCTTTTAACCACTGAATTTCAGTGGATTTTCAGTGGCAAAAACCTTATTTTGAAGTCCAAAATTGGAGGGGTTAGCCCCTCCTCCTTGTGTCTTGTTTGTACGCCTAGTTAGTCTCATGTATTAGCTTATTGTTTTAGCTTTTTGTGGCTTAAGTCCAGTATGTTTTAGACTATATTTAGGGTTGTTTTGCCTCTATTTTTGGTTGGTTAATTCATTTGAGCCTTGTACGGCAAGGTTGTAGTGCAATTTCCTTCACTAGCTTGGTGTTTTAAGGCTTCAATCACTATTGTTTTGAGTTGATAGCATGTTTTAGTGCTGTTTTACACATAATTTTAGCACTATAATCTTTGCAATCTCCCTCAATTCTTCACTCTTTTTTTTTCTTTGAAAGTGGTTTCAAACCATTTGTTTGCCTAAGTGTGAAATGGAGGTGCTACACCTAATGATTTAATCCCTTATGGGGTTCATTACCAACATTGTAATACCTTTTTCATGCCCAAAGCTACTTGTGGTTTGAGCCATCTTTCCATTAGAGGGAAATCACCAATGGACTTAATGGATTAAAGAATGGTTTGGTAATTAAATGAGTAAATAAAAAATGACAAGTAAAAGAGGCAAGATAAGCATCTTTCATGTTGCATTGCATGTGTTCGAATAGGACGTTAATTCGAACATAAGGAAAATGAGATATTTCATACTCAAAAGTGATGAAAGGTGCCACTTTCCTTGGTCACCATTGCCTTTGATCATGTATGATAGGGCAGTGGCAATTTTGGTCTTGTTTGTGCATTTATTAAACTTGTACAAACTTAGTCCCTTAGCCATCATGCATGGAAATTGCTTGATTGATGGATTGAGGGCCAAGAGTTTCTCTCCTTTGAGCTTGTGTGATGATAAAGAGGGTAAACAGTACAAATAACCTGTGAGAATACACTATTTTGCTCTCTGTTGCAGCATGCAAGTGTGAATCAGCAGTGACCGACAGCCACTATCAGTGGCCGATCGGCCACTAATGGTAGCCGACCGACCGCCATTGGTAGTCGACCAGCCCCTTGTCCCCTTTGTCAGCTATCAGTGATTTTTGTACAGTGTGTTCCTAAGGTGGAGCAGAGGTGTTCTGGAAGATGGCACAATTTTTAGTGATCAAATGTGCAAACAGAGGCTTGCAGAAGCAAAACATCGGCTTTTCGGGTTGAAACCGAGCGCGTGCATGAGCCTCCCTTGCATTTTCAAGCTTATTTAGTGTTTAATATCTAGCTTAGATGCATGTTGTATTTAATTAGTTGTATCTAATTAAAGTGTTGTGAATAATTAGTTAGTTTAGCTAGTTATTCATTTTCGGTTTGTAATAATTAGTTAACTAGAATAGTTAATTAGATTCAGTTTGTAATAATTAGTTAGCTTAGTTAGCATAGCTAATTAGTTAGCTTATTTATTTAGATTGTCCTTCGCGAGGGCGTAATGTTGTAATAAGCGTGCGTGCGTAAGTGTATGTTTTTCAACCCCACGTCTTTCTCCCTTTTATTTAATCGCATTTGATGGTTAGAATAGGGTCATGTTTTGATTAGCGTATCGCATGCTTGCTTCCATTCATTTGTCTTGCATGCTTTGAGGCTCAGCCCATCATTTAAATTGCATTATCGTTTCAATACCTTATTTGAATACGTGTTTAATCACATGTTATCAAATCAAATCATATGCCATATTAGTAGCTGAGCCTATTAATTGCATATCGCATGTGATGTATTAGGCATTTTATAGTTAGGAATCATGCATATTTTTCTAACTCATGTTTTCCTACCTTGGAGTACTAGGTGAGTTTTTATGCTTTAGCATACTTGCATGCATGTGAATGTTGCCATGATTAGCATGCTTTCCATGAGGCTATGTGCTTAAATGCTAAACTGCATGCATGCCTGTGGATGGAGGCTTATTGTTTGAATTGGAACAATTCAACGAATGTGCGTTTTAAGCCCACTTTGTTGAGTGGTAAATCCTGTTTTAAGCCCACTATGTTTGGTAGCAAATCCGCATCTTTTAAGCCCACTTGAGGGTGGCAAATTCAAACCATTTTCGCAAAACAAAACATGAGTTGAATTGTTCCAAGGCTTGCAAACTAGTCTATACTTGCGTGTGCGCGTCACATAGTAAAGCTAGTTTAATAACCAGAATAAGAACACATCATGTTCATAAAAATGCATATCATGATTAGTAGAGGCTGATCTTTGATCTGGCGAGCGGGGGTGTTCATTTCATGACCTTCCCCCCTGTACCTAAGTTCCCGTGTCGAGGTAACCTTGGTGAAGACGGCTACGTGGCCTTTGGCACGAGTCGGGGTTTCCTAAATTTTTCCAAAAATAAAACATTTAGGTGGGGACTATGTATCTGACAAAGCAGTCCAATTTTGGCATTATTTGATTTAAAATCGATTTTCCAAAACAATTTGCCAGATTAGGACTCTTTGGTGTTTATCAGTTTCACATTGCACTTGTGCAACTAGATTCAGAACCGCGAGAGTCCCAATTGTGAGGGCTTCTTTCAAACCTTCCAAAAGGGGGGCGCGAAAAAGTTGAGTCCACAGTTTCTGGCGACTCTACTGAGGATTTAGAGAACTTGACTCGAGCTCATGATATGTTGTTTTATCTACACTTGTGTGTTTCTTTGCATTTGTATTTGCATTGCTGCGCCTAAGTCACAGTGATTGCCATCTACTATTCCCGAGCAATTTGCTGGAGGTTGCTTGGAAAAGATTACCAAAAGGCTAATAGGTTGCGGGCTCTGTCACGATGGGAACACAACCCTTAGATTTGGACTACCGCTGTACCATTTGATCCTCCTTTCACTTCTCGGTGTTAGGTGTGAGAGGTATATTAGGTAGTCTTCCTGAGGTACCCTTTTTGAGTAATCGACCTAGTTGCATATCGAAAACCATAAAGACTGTTCCAACCTAGCACAGGTTGTTCACCCGAATGCAAGAATTATTTGAAACCGCTTGTTTTGTGTAGTGAATCCACAGCTCCTGACGAAATTAGAACATGGTAACCCTACCCCATCATAGTTGTGTTTTGGCTCTCATTTGCTTGATATGTACTTTTGGAGTGAAACTCTGCAGGAATGTATGTATCAGTTACAAGTATGGGTATCAGTTTTGGGGCATAAATCAGTGTTTGAGTACAGTTCTCTAGCTTATGATTGCAACCGTGTGTTGTTTCTATCTAAGCCGAGGTGTTGTACGGTTTCTAATTTTTGTTTCTTTTTGCAAGGTAGTCTTTCACCATTGCTTCAGGCAATTCTATTACCCCCCAAGCACTCTAGACCCGAGTTAGAAGGATTTGTAGATCTGGGGATCTAGTCAGGAGACAACCCGTGTTTGTTTCACTTTCCCTGGTTACCAGATGGAGGAGGGTTAGGCAGAATTTGCCAATTCAGCAGTCACCGTTTACCTCGCCCGTGCCCAGTCAGGCTCAATCATCTACTTCTACTCCAGACAGAGAGTATTTATCAATTTTGGTGGCTCAAAGTCCTCTAGTCAACATGGAAGACATGCTTCGTCAACTCCAGCAAACCATAGAGGATATGCAACTGGACGCTACCTGCCAAGTCGAGATTGTAGCCCATCAAGCAGAGGTAACAGAAAGGCTTCAGCAACAGTAGCTAGAACCAGCAGTAGCCTCAGCATCCCATCTACCCCCAGTGGGAATTCTTGTGCCCGGGGTCACAATCAATGTCTAGGAAAATGTGAGCATTCAGGAAGATGCCATCACACCTCAGATCTCCAAGGCACCGGCTTACTTGATAGAGGCGCCATTTGCATTCGAGGTTGACCCTATTGCACTGAAAGTGAGCAAGCTGGAAAAGCTCTTTAAACAGGCTCAGGGCGTCTATTCAATCCTTGACATTGAGGATAGCTATACTAATTCCGTAGTAACTCTGCCGGACAGATTCAAAATGCTGCATATAGACCACTTTGATGGCTCGGGTGATCCCATGGTCCACTTGCGGCTATTCTCAGACATTTTGTGGCCAATGGGCCTATTCAGACTACAAAAGCTGTCGCTCTTTGGCCGGACCCTGTCGGGTATAGTGGCCATATGGTATGCCAAGCTTGAAGACTTTGTGAAGAGAAACTAAGAGGAAATGACCAAGGCCTTCATAGCGCAGTACTCCTACAATACTCAGATCAAGGTCACTACTCGTGATCTCGAAGCAACTCGTCAGGAGCCGAAGGAGAGCTTCTCGGATTTTGTGACCCGGTGAAGGGCCAATGCCTTTATGATGACTGTCCGACCATTTGAAAATGACCAGATCAGAATGGTGGTCCGTAATTTGCAAGGAAGATTATTCCAGAAAATAATAGTCTTGCCTTTGTCTACTTTTGCTGACCTCCACGAAATAGGGGTGCAAATAGAAGACGCAATGAAACAGGGTCTGATAGACCATGAGAAGGAATAACCTAAAAGGCCCTTTTCACGTAGCTCCAATACAGCCACGACTGGTGGCACCTCTGCGCGGCCTTCGAATGTGAGCGTGGTCAGAACCACACCCAAGACTGCTAACCCCTTCGTCGGCATATCCAATACAACTTCCCAAACCTCAAGCCATCAGGCCTGAGGCCAGAGGGTTTTTACCCCACTCTACATGTCTCTATCTGCGGCCCTGAGGGTCCTGATCAGAAAAGGGCATCTGAAGCCGTTAGAACAACGCCCATTTCCCAATTCTCTCCCTCTGAAACATAACCCGGCCAAATACTGTGCCTTTCACCAACAGCATGGTCATGATACTGATCAATGCTTCAGATTGCATCATGAGATTCAAGATCTCATTGACAATAAGGTGATAGCACGCCCCGAAAAATCCAATGTCACTACAAATCCTCTCCCACCACATAACCAAGCCCCTCTACCCCAGCAAATAAAGCTCATACAAACACTGGCCATCTCTTATGACCCCAGTATATACATCACCTCTGTCCACCTACCTAAGTTGACACTGTTCATCCCGAAAAGCATAGATTTGTGCATGATGAACACATACACATCCCAACCCAAACCTGTGGTGGTGACCGTGGTAGATAAAGGCAGGGTCGCATTGGTGGGGAATGGGGATGTCAGTTCAGTGCCTGAGGGCTCCATGGATTTATCTAAGGAGGAATACAACCCATACCGTTTTATTCTGCCAACAAATCAGGCCAAACCAGAGGTGGAGTTGCCAACAGGAATGGAGGTTAGTGTGGTCCGGAAGGATGACCTAGCTGACCTGGAGGAAGAAATCAACAATCTGTAATTCTTCGATGAGCAAGATTTGGGAGATGTGCACATTAACAGGTTCAATCTGAACGGGTCAACAGATAACTCTGGGTGGCTCAATGATGAACCTGATATGGATGAGGGACTTCAGCCAAAACTGGAAGAGCCAGAAGCAAGAACTGCTATGAAGGCCAGAAGGACCGAGGACAAAGGAAAGTTACCGGAGAGCACCGGTATTAAGAATTTAGCTCAGGAATTGGGCATTATTAGTACTACTGATACGAAACAAGAAGCCACATTGATGCACTTTGAACAGGAAATGGATGACATGTCACACCCCAAACTCGCCCCTAAAAGTTTGGGCATGACCTATGCAGATACGGACACAAAACCTGATATACATAATACATGGGGCCTGAACGGAAGCATTTAATATTACAAAGTAACGTAGAATAACATCCATTGAGCTAAAACTAACATGCCAGGATCACATACGTGAGAGCCATTTATCTATATACATACCCATACATATAAATGAGCGCATATTCGAACATTGGTAAAGAAGGGGGTATATGCATACATTTTAACCTTAAGTAAATAATTAAAGTACAAGCCAAAATCTTAACAAAACTTCACATAAATGCATGGGCTTGGTCTGGGAGTCTGGGCATACTGAGGTTGACAATTGAAGGGTGAGCATCAAGGGTTCAGACGGACTTCCAAAGTAATTACCTACAGAACAGACATAACACAAAGTGAGCGAAGCTCAATGAATAATAGTACATAAATGATTCAATGCTCAACTTGAAGTATAATACATATCAATGCATACATAAATAAAGAGGGCATAAGGTTGATTGATTCTGCACTAATTTCATAACGGCCTTAGGCCCAGTCTTGAAACATTATGACTTAAAATATAATATCTTGAAACATAATGGCTTTAAACCCTTGAACAGAGTAGCAATAGGCCCTTGAACATATTGGCATTATGCCCTTGAACGTGTTGGCATTGAGCCCTTGAACTTGTTGGCATTGAGCCCTTGAACTTGTGTGTATGAACTGAAGAGGTGGCTCGCACGGATTCTAGAGGTGACTCGCATTGCAGCACTTAGTTCTGTACAACACTTTGTTTCATACTAACAGATCTTACAGATCATACAAAATGGCCAAGGCCTCCTAACTTTCACAGAACAGCTTTCAGCCTCATAACTTTCACATATGTATGGACTCAAGAGGTGGCTCGTACGGATTCTAGAGGTAACTCGCACTGCAGCACTTAGTTCCGTACAGCACGTTGCTCCATACCAAAAATACAGAATGGCCTCTGGCCTAATAGATCATATAGAATGGCCATAGGCCCAGATTGGCTTTAAGCCTAGTTCATATATGTATGGATTCGAGAGTTGTCTCACATGGACTCTAGAGGTGGCTCACAATGTAGCACTTAGTTCCAAGTAGCATTTTGTTCCATACCAGTAATTAATAGGTCTTACAGACCAAACCATACATATCATGTCAAACCATAAATGGAAACAAATTCATACATATGCATTATACTTGAATCATAAATAGAAATCAGAATTCATACTTGATTATACTTGGCACTTTGCTAGCGCTAACAAATCAATACAAAGCATGCTTGTTAGTTCCATAAAGGAATCCCCCGATACTGAGAACTTATAACATACATGAACTTGTAATATACCTAAACTTGTGCGTACTTGAACTTGTAACATATGTAAACTTGTAACATACGTAAACTTGTAACATCCTTGAACCACGGTATTATTACCCCCGGGTAAGGGCCGTGTGCTACGGGTGTCATGAGTACTTTACATATATGGACAACTGTTCATTAAGTCAAAACGTAACATATCAGAACATAGAGCATTTCTTATTATATCATGTCATTACAGTACACTTAACAAAGATAGAACTATTTACATCATAACGTGAGTCACATGACAAGGTCAATGATATTTAATTCTGTCTTCAGGTTGAGTCATCCCTAAGTCAATCCGCTGTTTATCATAATGCTTAGCAGGTATTAACGTATAAAACAATTCGTGGTCTTAACTAATTATTCATTAAGAAATGGCGTAGTTCACTTGATCTATTAATAGCATATAGAAGCACACACCTTTGTTTGATCGTTCATATATGTTACCATAGTTGACTTGTACTTAACAGAGTACTAATGGTAGCCGTTACATCATTCACATTAGTTAACATAGTTAACTTAAGTTTAACAGGACATTCCTGATAATTATTAATGAGAGATAAGCACATTTACGGATTGAATGATTTCAGAGATACGTGAATACCATGGTTCCATAGTGCTTATACGTTCCCTTTGTTCATCATGAATCACTATAGCTATCTTGCAAATAACAGAATGTTAGTCTTCTTTGTTAACAGTAATACCGCTCAATAATGCCTCTACATTTTCCAATCAACACATTGTTAACTTAATTACTTGCAAGGAACAACATATTAACGATAAAAATCATTAACGATAATTGAACGTACGACTACCGTACTATTACTCACAGTGATTAGCTCTCGGTAGTAATAGGACGATGTCCTCGTCTCGACCTACAAGTACAGTGCACAACACATAATATGAGATTATACTCGATCCTTTGCTTATTCTCTTTGATCATTCAATCAATTAGCCATGGTGGTACCAATCTCATTATTCCTTACTAAGTTATAATCCACGTCTCAGAAAAAAGTAGAAATTGGTGGAAAATGGTTTAGGTGAAGAAATGGTACAAAACTGGTTGACAGAAAGTAAATAGTCATCACTAATTTGGTCATAACTATTTCTGTATTGAGATTTTTGGAGTGAGACCACCTCCATTGGAAACTAGGCTTTCGGGGCTTGATTTTAGGCTCAAGAATCACTAAAAACGGAGTCCGGATGCAAAAGATATGCTTGTTCAAAGTTACAAGGTAAAAGCTAAAACAGAGTCGGCCGCTCGGGCGCCCACTTTGGCAGCTCGTGCGGCCCAATTCCGCTCAAGCGGAAGAACCAGGCCGCTTAAGCGCCCAAAACTAGAATCAAAACCTCTTTTTTTTCCATGCTCTGCTCGTGCGGTGCTCATGGCCGCTCGTGCGGCCTGGGCAAAAACAAACAATCTGCAAAGGGGTTTTTCTTGCTCCAACACTTGATTCTTTCATTTTCCAACGCTTGTTTTCAACTTAAATCATTCAAAAACATGTAAAACTAATGAAATACATGGGATTTTGATTGTTTTCTAAATTAAAACATCAAAGATACAATGAATCCTCAAGTAGGGAAATCAATCTCTTCATTTCTTTCTTTCCCAAGACTTCCTCCATATTCACATATATCTTCAATTATATATATAATTAACCACAAGATGGGCAAATATAACAACTTTACTCTTCAATCAAGCAACTCTAATTTATTTCCATATGAAATCTTCCATTTAATCCTTGATTCTTTGTGGTATATGAGTTATCCACAAGGATGAAATCAAAGTCACATACCTTAACCCAAATTCATGTTTTTTTCCAAATTTCCATGGTCAATCTCGTTCCTCTTCTTCAAGCTTCCATGGGTGGTGAGCTCTATCCCTCCTTTGCCTTCTCTTCTCCCGGTTCTCTCTCTCCCCCAGATATTTTGTTGGCTCCAAAAATGATAAGTTCCAACTAACTTAACATACACACACACACACACACACACACACACACACACACATATATATATAACAAACACATAAGCTTTTCACATAGGGAGGCCAAACACGCCCCTACGAATCGCGTAAAATTAAATTTCAATTAAACTTTCTAGATGACTCTAAAAATTATGCTGATCTTGAATATATCTTCTGTTCCAGGTTCTGAAGCTTGTAAGGCCCTCAATGTATAGTATAAAGTTAATCATCCAAACGCACATTAACGAATCAGACAAATTAGGTTTCCAATTAATTTTCCCTTTGTTCATCATGAATCACTATAGCTATCTTGCAAATAACAGAATGTTAGTCTTTTTTGTCAACAGTAATACCGCTCAATAATGCCTCTACATTTTCCAATCAACACATTGTTAACTTAATTACTTGCAAAGAACAACATATTAACGATAAAAATCATTAACGATAATTGAACGTACGACTACCGTACTACTACTCACAGTGATTAGCTCCCGGTAGTAATAGGACGATGTCCTCGTCTTGACCTACAAGTATAGTGCACAACACATAATATGAGATTATATTCGATCCTTTGCTTATTCTCTTTGATCATTAAATCAATTAGCCATGGTGGTACCAAGCTCATTATTCCTTACTAAGTTATAATCCATGTCTCAGAAAAAAGGAGAAATCGGTGGAAAATGGTTTAGGTGAAGAAATGGTACAAAACTGGTTGGCAAAAAGTAAATAATCGTCACTAATTTGGGCATAACTATTTTTGTTTTTTGAATTTGGGAGTGAGACCACTTCCATTGGAAACTAGACTTCCGGGGCTTGATTTTAGGCTCAATAATCACTCAAAACGGAGTCCGGATGCAAAAGATATGCTTGTTCAAAGTTACAAGGTAAAAGCTGAAACAGAGTCGGCCGCTCGTGCGGCCCAATTCCGCTCAAGTGGAAGAACCAGGACGCTCGTGCGCCCAAAAACAAAATCAAAACCTCTTTTTTTTCCATGCTCCGCTCGTGCGGTCTGGGCAAAAACAAACAATCCGAAAAGGGGTTTTTCTTGCTCTAACACTTGATTCTTTAATTTTCCAAAGCTTGTTTTCAACTTAAATCATTCAAAAACATGTAAAACTAATGAAATACATGGGATTTTGATTGTTTTCTAAATTAAAACATCAAAGATACAATGAATCCTTAAGTAGCGAAATCAATCTCTTCATTTCCTTCTTTCCCAAGACTTCCTCCATATTCACATATATCTTCAATTATATATATAATTAACCACAAGATGAGCAAATATAACAACTTTACTCTTCAATCAAGCAACTCTAATTTATTTCCATATAAAATCTTCTATTTAATCCTTGATTCTTTGTGGTAGATGAGTTATCCACAGGGATGAAATCAAAGTCACATACCTTAACCCAAATTCATGTTTTTTTCCAAATTTCCATGGTCAATCTCCTTCCTCTTTTTCATGCTTCCATGAGTGGTGAGCTCTCTCCCTCCTGTGCCTTCTCTTCTCCCGGTTCTCTCTCCCCCCCAGATATTTTGTTGGCTCCAAAAATGATAAGTTCCAACTCACTTAACATACACACACACACACACACACACACACACACACACACACACACATATATATATAACAAACACATAAGCTTTTCACAATAGGGAGGCCAAACACGCCCTCACGAATCGCGTAAAATTAAATTTCAATTAAACTTTCTAGATGACTCTAAAAATTATGCTGATCTGAAATATGTCTTCTGTTCCAGGTTCTGAAGCTTGTAAGGCCCTCAATTTATAGTATAAAGTTAATCATCCAAACGCACATTAACGAATCAGACAAATTAGGTTTCCAATTAATTTTCCCAAGTAGTTCTAAAAATTCCCATTAACATACCCAAACACTCAATTTTGATTTCTGGATCCGTAAAGGTCAGTAATTCAATTTTAAAGCCGTGACTCAACATATAATTTCCTCAATTGAACATATATCATTAAATTAAAATGCATTAACCCACAAGGACATAAAAGTAATTTCGGATACCGATTTTGGGGTCGTTACATTCTCCCCTCCTTAAGAAGTTTGGTCCTCCAAACTTGATTTATCCTGCCACAAGTCAAGTGCCGTCTTAGGTAGGCAACAATTCTCAAATGTTTAGTCATTTATAGTCTTATACAGTCAATTTCAATGGAATTTCCTCCCAGAATCACAAGTAATTCATCTTTGCTGGCTAATTGGTAGCCCAAATGACAATGGTACTCGATAGCATCAAAGCATTATCTCATTGTTCACAACCCTCGTATATTTCAATTTATTGATCCCCAAGTCATTGCTTCCAAATAATATAACAACTTAAGGGTATTCAGAAATGGATTCACTTCAAGTATTCGCTTACATGTGACTCATAAGCTATCAAACACAGTTCAAACTCTTTAGATTCACACATGACCCCAACTATCATAAGTCCTCAAAGGTTGAGGAAACATTCACTACTTAATCATGTTTCAAAGGCACATACATCTTTCAGCGATTAAACCCAGAATAACAAACAAGTCCTAAATCAACGACTTTGTGGCTCTTTGCTTAGTAATCAGAATTGGACTTATCAGTTCGAATCAGATTTCTAACAGGCTCCAAAACAAGTAGCATATACTTTTGTTAATTCATGCAGGTGTGCCATGATTGACACTTAGTTATACCATCATAAGTTCGGATCTGAGCAATAGAAACAAGTATAACAACCATCTTTTCAAGAAAAGGAAGCCTTCCAAAGATAAGGGCAAAAATTGAATTCAAAATCATGTTTAATTAATCAGTCATAACAGTAAGACGTACATCCTTTCTCAACAAGCATTACAAATTAATTTGACCACTTTTTAATCATCTCAGTATTCCACAATTCAGTTAATTCTTTCTTTTCCTACTGTAGGGTACAAGATCAACCACATGGTTTGTATTTACAATTTATAATTACAGTGGGTTAGTAAACACCCATACAAAAATTATAGACCAGTTATTCGGTCTAGTCAATTAACACAAGCAGAGTGTCCAGTTACTTCGCGTACATTATTCCTACCAAATTCATTCGTAGGGTCGTAATTTCATTAAGTATACAGTAATCACATCCATTTGGGTTCCATAATATCTAGAAAGTCAACAGTATAACGATAAAGTGATTTAACCAACTAGTATCAGAGTTAGAATTCTTGGAAAAATTAGTTCAACATGTTAGAAAATCAATTTGGAACCATGTAGTGCGTATTATACAAATCTGTATGTACATGCAAGCAGAAGTGAATACCCAATACGTACCGCTAACCCCTCATCATTATGGATTATCCCCATAACCATTTGTTTCTGTCAAAATTCACAGTGTCATGCAGAACAGTTTACATTATAGCTTTCAAATAGGCAATAAAGGATTAATTTGCAATATCTAACATTTGCATAACTACACAGACATATCAGAAAGATGATTTCTCAATCTTGAGTCATTAGTACACGTAGGTGGGGTTTTCGCTCTTGCGGTAAATTATCAGATCCCAATCATTTAATTTGATCTCAAGGTAGTCAATAACTACCTTCTTTTTTTTTATTTTATTTTTTTTATTTTTATGGGTGTCATATTAGCAGACACGTATTCTAGGCGGGGTTCTTCATGTTATTCGACTATTCCTCATAAGAAGTCCCAATTACAGAATACAGATTATACGTAAACAAAACATATTATAGGTTACAGATTTCAGTTTTCAGATTACAGATTACATAGTACAAAGGTCAGATTACAGAGTACAGATTCCCGCAATCAAATCCCGATTACACATAAATAATACTCATTAAACACCATCAATAATTCCTTATCAGAAGTCGTCGATAATTTCCTTAGTTTACGAAATCATATTACTTACATACTGTTTCAAGGTTAATAACCAATTACCCAACCTAGCTTATCTATTTAAACCATAATTAATTGATTCCTTTCACAATTTTAAGAGGGGTCACTATGTGCATGATGTCTTCTTACAACCGGTCCTACTTAATACAATTTCAATTATCACGCAAAACACATCTTATCAAAATATTCAAATACAGTAATTTCTCAAAATCACAGATCTAAACATCGTTATGGTAAGGAAGACATAACTATAGCATAAAGTTAGAGTATCACATATAACATTTCCTTTAATCTTAGAAATATCCAATACTTCGAGTTCAATCACTTCACTTAAATAGATGCTAAAAAGTCCAATTATATCGTCATCATTTCCCACAGATGACTAACAACTGATAACACACATTTCATCTAATCATTTACATTTAAACTGTCTTACCGGTCAGCTCAAATCCTTACCATGCTTCTGCAGTGCAATATTGTTGATTTAATCCCATCTGCATGTCTTGCATTGCTCACCAATCTATGTAAGATAAACAGAGGCAATAAAAGAATATACAACAGACATAGATCATAATCATCAGAGTTAGCAGGTAGAACATATACATTTAACGTTGCCATCAATCTTTTCATATACTTTCAGAATATTATGCATGATGCATAAGTCTTTCTAGACATCCTAAAGCTCAATGGATTCGTGTGTGAGATAGCAACTTGTGCTCTGATACCACTTGTCACACCCCAAACTCGCCCCTAAAAGTTTGGGCATGACCTGTACAGATACGGACACATAACCTGATATACATAATATATGGGGCCTGAACGGAAGCATTTAATATTACAAAGTAACGTAGAATAACATCCATTGAGGTAAAACTAACATGCCAGGATCACATACGTGAGAGCCATTTATCTATATACATACCCATACATATAAATGAGCGTATATCCGAACATTGGTAAAGAAGGGGGTATATACATACATTTTAACCTTAAGTAAATAATTAAAGTGCAAGCCAAAATCTTATCAAAACTTCACATAAATGCATGGGCTTGGTCTGGAAGTCTGGGCATACTGAGGTTGACAATTGAAGGGTGAGCATCAAGGGTTCAGATGGACTTCCAAAGTAATTACCTACAGAACAGACATAACACATAGTGGGCGAAGCTGAGTGAATAATAGTACATAAATGATTCAATGCTCAACTTGAAGTATAATACATATCAATGCATACATAAATAAAGAGGGCATAGGGTTAATTGATTCTGCACTAATTTCATAACGGCCTTAGGCCCAGTCTTGAAACATAATGACTTAAAATATAATATCTTGAAACATAATGGCTTTAAGCCCTTGAACAGAGTAGCAATAGGCCCTTGAACATATTGGCATTATGCCCTTGAGCGTGTTGGCATTGAGCCCTTGAACTTGTTGGCATTGAGCCCTTGAACTTGTGTGTATGAACTGAAGAGGTGGCTCGCACGGATTCTAGAGGTGGCTCGCATTGCAGCACTTAGTTCTGTACAGTACTTTGTTTCATACTAACAGATCTTACAGATCATACAAAATGGGCATCGGCCTCATAACTTTAACAGAACAGCTTTCAGCCTCATAACTTTCACATATGTATGGACTCAAGAGGTGGCTCGTACGGATTCTGGTGATAACTCGCACTGCAGCACTTAGTTCTGAACAGCACGTTGCTCTATACCAAAAATACAGAATGGCCTCTGGCCTAATAGATCATATAGAATGGCCATAGGCCCTGATTGGCTTTAAGCCTAGTTCATATATGTATGGATTCGAGAGTTGTCTGACATGGACTCTAGAGGTGGCTCACAATGTAGCACTTAGTTCCAAGTAGCATTTTGTTCCATACCAGTAATTAATAGGTCTTACAGACCAAACCATACATATCATGTCAAACCATAAACGGAAACAAATTCATACATATGCATTATACTTGAATCATAAATAGAAATCAGAATTCATACTTGATTATACTTGGCACTTTGCTAGCGCTAACAAATCAATATAAAGCATTCTTTTTAGTTCCATAAAGGAATCCCTCGATACTGAGAACTTATAACATACATGAACTTGTAACATACCTAAACTTGTGCGTACTTGAACTTGTAACATATGTAAACTTGTAACATACGTAAACTTGTAACATCCTTGAACCACGGTATTATTACCCCCGGGTAAGGGCCGTGTGCTACGGATGTCATGAGCACTTTACATATATGGACAACTGTTCATTAAGTCAAAACGTAACATATCAGAACATAGAGCATTTCTTGTTATATCATGTCATTACAGTACACTTAACAAAGATAGAACTGTTTACATCATAACGTGAGTCACATGACAACGTCAATGATATTTAATTCTGTCTTCAGGTTGAGTCATCCCTAAGTCAATCCGCTGTTTATCATAATGCTTAGCAGGTATTAACGTATAAAACAATCCGCGGTCTTAACTAATTATTCATTAAGAAATGGCGTAGTTCACTTGATCTATTAATAGCATATAGAAGCATATACCTTTGTTTGATTGTTCATATATGTTACCATAGTTGACTTGTACTTAACAGAGTACTAATGGTAGCCGTTACATCATTCACATGAGTTAACATAGTTAACTTAAGTTTAACAGGACATTCCTGATAATTATTAATGAGAGATAAGCACATTTACAGATTGAATGATTTCAGAGATACGTGAATACCATGGTTCCATAGTGCTTATACGTTCCCTTTGTTCATCATGAATCACTATAGCTATCTTGCAAATAACAGAATGTTAGTCTTCTTTGTCAATAGTAATACCGCTCAATAATGCCTCTACATTTTCCAATCAACACATTGTTAACTTAATTACTTGCAAGGAACAACATATTAACGATAAAAATCATTAACGATAATTGAACGTACGACTACCATACTACTACTCACAGTGATTAGCTCTCGGTAGTAATAGGACGATGTCCTCGTCTCGACCTACAAGTACAGTGCACAACACATAATATGAGATTATACTCGATCCTTTGCTTATTCTCTTTGATCATTAAATCAATTAGCCATGGTGGTACCAAGCTCATTATTCCTTACTAAGTTATAATCCATGTCTCAGAAAAAGGAGAAATCGGTGGAAAATGGTTTAGGTGAAGAAATGGTACAAAATTGGTTGACAGAAAGTAAACAGTCGTCACTAATTTGGGCATAACTATTTTTTTTTGAATTTGGGAGTGGGACCACTTCCATTGGAAACTAGACGTTCGGGGCTTGATTTTAGGCTCAAGAATCACTCAAAACGGAGTCCGGATGCAAAAGATATGCTTGTTCAAAGTTACAAGGTTAAAGCTGAAACAGAGTCGGCTGCTCGTGCGCCCACTTTGGCCGCTCGTGCGGCCCAATTCCGCTTGAGCGGAAGAACCCGGCCGCTCGAGTGCCCAAAAACAGAATCAAAACCTCTTTTTTTTCCATGCTTCGCTCGTGCCATGCCCGTGGCCGCTCGTGCGGTCTGGGCAAAAACAAACAATACGAAAGGGGGTTTTTCTTGCTCCAACACTTGATTCTTTCATTTTCCAAAGCTTGTTTTCAACTTAAATCATTCAAAAACATGTAAAACTAATCAAATACATGGGATTTTGATTGTTTTCTAAATTAAAACATCAAAGATACAATCAATCCTCAAGTAGGGAAATCAATCTCTTCATTTCTTTCTTTCCCAAGACTTCCTCCATATTCACATATATCTTCAATTATATATATAATTAACCACAAGATGAGCAAATATAACAACTTTACTCTTCAATCAAGCAACTCTAATTTATTTCCATATGAAATCTTCCATTTAATCCTTGATTCTTTGTGGTAGATGAGTTATCCACAAGGATGAAATCAAAGTCACATACTTTAACCCAAATTCATGTTTTTCCCCAAATTTCCATGGTCAATCTCCTTCCTCTTCTTCAAGCTTCCATGAGTGGTGAGCTCTCTCCCTCCTTTGCCTTCTCTTCTCCCGGTTCTCTCTCTCCCCCAGATATTTTGTTGGCTCCAAAAATGATAAGTTCCAACTCACTTAACATACGCGCGCGCACACACACACACACAGACACAGACACACACACACATATATATATAACAAACACATAAGCTTTTCACAATAGGGAGGCCAAACACGCCCTTACGAATCGCGTAAAATTAAATTTCAAGTAAACTTTCTAGATGACTCTAAAAATTATGCTGATCTGAAATATGTCCTCTGTTCCGAGTTCTAAAGCTTGTAAGGCCCTCAATTTATAGTATAAAGTTAATCATCGAAACGCACATTAACGAATCAGACAAATTAGGTTTCCAATTAATTTTCCCAAGTAGTTCTAAAAATTCCCATTAACATACCCAAATACTCAATTTTGATTTCTGGATCCGTAAAGGTCGGTAATTCAATTTTAATGTTGTGACTCAACAAATAATTTCCTCAATTGAACAGATATCATTAAATTAAAATGCATTAACCCACAAGGACATAAAAGTAATTTCAGATACGGATTTTGGGGTTGTTACATGACAATACTCAGAAAGTTGGACAAGCCAAACACCCTGCGAGAGATGACTGTGATGTAAGAGTAATTACAACAGAACTAGACAATTGCCTGTCCGTTGCCGGAGGAATATGGTGGGAAGATGATGATCTACATCTTGGTCATACCGACGAGGATTGGGGCCAAGACTTGCTAGACGACACTTGGTATTCTGAGGAGGTGGATCATATGACTAGAATCGGGCGTTACTTCAAGCCTCCACACTTAGACCAACCTGAAGCATCCGAAAAGGACAAGGAGGCTGAAAAACAGAGGGAAAAACTATTAGAGGAAGAGGCTATGCTGAAGCAGTTGAAGAAGATTCAAGCAAACATATCTATCTAGGGGTTACTTATGGCTTCGTGGGTACACAGACAAATTGTCGGCAATGGATAAAGCCAAACTGTCTATCAACACAACTCCAGAACAACTGGTGGGATTAATCTTCCCAGGGGGTGCTGCGTCAACTTTGACCCTTTTTGATAAGGAACTGCCACCCGAAGGCTCTGCATACAACAAGCCGTTATACATCTCAGTAGAGTGTAGAGAGAAGTGAGTGCTGGTTGTATTAGTGGATAGTAGGTCTGCAATCAATGTTTATCCGTCTCGCAGAGCCTATGCCATTGGTTTGAAGTTAGCGGATTTTATACCAACGGCCCAGGTGATCCGGGCTTATGACAACACAAGCAGAGAAGTGATGGGAACAGTACAAGTCAGAGTACAAGTTGGTCCGGCTCAATAGGATATTGAGTTTCACGTCCTGGATGTTTCGGCTACTTTCAACTTGTTACATGGGTGACCCTGGCTGCACCAAGTAAAAGTCGTTTCTTCCACCTTGCATCAAATGATGAAGTACCCTCTTGGAAAGGCGGTAGCCATTGTGTTTGGGAATTCATCTATACATCCTCTGCCAGAGGTTACTACACTCGTACTAGAGATTGTACATGGCGACGAGGATGTTTTCTTGTCTGGTTTTACCTTGACTGAGGCTTGGGGGGTGCAAATATCTTAGCTGTTGATGAGGGCGTATATGTCAGTGCTCAATCAGTGTATCTCATGAACAAGCTACAGCATATACCCGTGATGGGATTAGGAAAGAGCGGCCAGAAGGGCGTTACTGTACTGGCTGAAGTGCCACATAACCCTCATGCCTGTGGCTTGGGCTATACACCCACCAAGGAGGATTGGGTGAGGAAAGGGAAAGAAATGGCAGGAAGAACCAAAGCTAAACAAATTGGGAAGCACTATGAGCTTGTGCACAGGCCAATTTAGGAAACTTTGAATGTTCGTTTTGTCTGGGAAGGAGAAGACTTCCCATTTTGTGGTTTTCCTGAGCCACGGTTTAATTCAGAGGAGCAGCGTGTTCCTGGCTTTGAGATCTTCTTCGAACTACAACTGTAAGAGGGTGAAGCCACAGAGGAATAGATTGAATTAACTGCTAAGGCTGAACAGAACACAGGAAGTGAGTTCAACAGCAGCGAACTTGAGGTAGGAGCAATATAATAGCATGTCTCCTTTCGAATCCTCAGATCAACCCGGAGAGCTTGGGGGATGACCTAACCATTTCCATGATCGGAGACCAATCAGGTGTGGACCCTTCCGGTGGTATCTTCGATGCAACTAACGCACCGTCCTCACTTGGCAACTAGAGGAGGGTTTTCTGTCCAATAGCTCTGAATCAGGTAGTGAGCTAAAATCTGATTCCACAGAGTTTGTGGAGTTAGAATTAGATTCCAGTTCTTCTGAGTCGGAGTCCGGTATTCCTAGGGTTGATAACCTGGATGCCGAAGTTTTGTCCAGGTCATCTTTTTTCTTTTCTTTTGACTCAGTTGTAACCGAGGAATTGGATGAGTTGGATCTTTTGAATGTGAATACCACTGTAGTTTCTGAGTACTTCTTTGTGCCACTTGTATATTGCATTGATCATGACTTTCATAATTTTAGTGAAAACAATAAGGAAGGAATTTCTCTAGTTTTGAAACATTTGATTGATTGGAAGGAGGAGAGGTTTATAAAACCCCTCATTAATGAAATCATTGCAATTAATATGGGTATTAAGAAGGATCCGTGTCTGGTCCAGATCGGGTCCACGTTGTCTTTAGAGGAACACGAGCGCTTAGTCGCTTTATTAAAAGATTTCAAAGATGTTTTTCACGTGGTCATACGAAGACATGCCTGGAATCGATCCTGAGATTTTACAGCATCAGATCCCTCTTGACCCCGAGGCCCGGCCCATCAAACAGAAGTTGCGGAGAATACGCCCGAATTGAGCTTAAAAGATTAAGGAAGAGGTCACCAAGCAAATAAACGCAGGGTTCTTACTAGTATCTGAGTACCTGATTGGTTGGCTAACATTATACTGGTGCCGAAGAAAGATGGCAGAATTCAGGTATGTATGTGTCATGACCCGAACCCACCCCTATGGGTTAAGAACATAACCGGCCAGTAATCAAGGGATTACCTACGGCCTCAAATCAAACAAGACATATCTCATCAGAGTAAAGGGGCCAAACGGAAGTAAATTTAAAACTTTTGTCCATAGAGCTGTGCTTACGTGGCACCTCATAACAATCCATATATATATACACCTGTTAATAACTCACATCAAAGGGATGATAACACAAAGCTTTGTACATACACAGGATCATTCAAGTCTAAGTTAGTCAAACCCAAGATTTATATACAAAAGTAATCCGATGTTTTCACCAATATAACAAAACTATATCAAAAGAACAAAAAAGGCGAAGACAAGTCTCGTGCGTGAGACGTTTGGGCTGACTCTCCAAAACTTGACTATTTCTCACATATTTCACCGAGGCTGGGTTTGGATGTCCCTTGGCTCACCTACATAGACATGAATGAGCGTGAGCGAAAGCCCAGTGAATAATATCAAATAAGGAAGATACATGAACAATCTTTGAAACAGTTATATCAGACGGTCTTGGGCCTAATTCATGTTTCTATTCAATGTATCAATCGACTAAAGTTCTAAACGTATCAAATGGCCTCGGGACCAATTAACTCATACCCGACGGGCTTTGGCCCATCCATTCATGTCTAACTGCCTTTTGGCCCAATCGTTGGTATCCGACGTCCTTTTTCCCAATCGTTAATATTCGACGGCCTTTGGCCCGATCATGCAAATCCGACGGCCTTTGGCCCAATCGTTCAGATCCGACGGGCTTCGGCCCAATCGTTCATATCCGACGGCCTTCGGCCTACTCGTTCATACCAAACTATCATTCATGTCAGACAGCCTTTGGCCCAATCATTCATATGTCAGACTGTCATTCATGTCAGACTATCGTTCGTGTCAGACGGCCTTTGGCCCAATCATTCACATGTCAGACCATCATTCATGTAAGACTATTATTCATGTCAGACGGCCTTTGGCCCAATCATTCATATGTCAGGCTATCATTCATGTCAGACTATTATTCATGTCAGACAGCCTTTGGCCCAATCAATTGTATCCAACGGCCTTTGGCCTAATCAATTGGTATAACAAATATTTGTCCTCAATTCAATGTAACAAACTTATGAGACTTATATGAAAGGAAGTAATTGGACAAATAACATACTTCTGATACATTTTTTAAGATATTACTCACAGTGATCTGCCGGTGGATTCACCCTTGAGCTCGACCCTACACATTACATAGCAGATATGGGTCACAAACGATTCAATCCGTTCGTAATTCATACATCCCTCTTAGGCTTCTCTCTTATCCATTTAACTCATTTATAATGTTCAATGCATGTCTAAGGGTGGTTAAAAGTGAAAGAGAACGGAAAATGAAACACAGAACACTTTTACAAAATTTCTGAAACAGGGCTCCCTGCTCGAGCGTGGACTTTCCCGCTCGAGTGGACCCATTAGGCCTGCAAAAGTACTGGTTGCCTCATTTTTACGCTTGAGCGTGAATTCAGACGCTCAAGCTGAAAGTCACTCTTCATAGCTCCCCACTCGAGCGGACATCCATGTTTGCAAAAAGTTCTGGGAGCTCGTATTTCCCGCTCGAGCGGCACCTTCCCCACTTGAGCAGACATGCCAAATTCTGAAAAATCCAGAATTGTTCTTGAGGCTTAAACTTGATATTCAAAGGCTCCAAAACTCGAATTTAGGTACCAAAAACATGAGAAATGCATACAAGCATGAGAGCATACTAGATTTGGGACCAATTATTCAAAACCATGATCAAATTCTCAAATTAACCAACATTTCTCTTCATAGTTTCAAAGCATGTGTATTCAACATCATATTAACTCCATGTCTTCATTAATCAAACATGCATGTAATCTTTTAACTCCAATTCCATTTCTAATGGCTCAAGTGATGCTTACACACATAAAACTCATCCCAATCATGTTTGCATGTATGATCCAACAACTCAATTTTTCATAATTAACAAGGTACATGATAGATTAAACAATTCTTGCAAATTCATGATAATTCTATGCATGCTTGCACATTCTAACTCCAATTCAAGCTCTAGATGATCATCTAACTTGAATTCACAAAATCACAATTTCAATCTTATGAAATCATAACCAATTACTCACCTAGAAGCTTAAATCTTCCAAATTATAGTTAATTCTTGAGTTTATCTTCAAGATTCCAAGCCTCTTGATCAAACCTTAGATTGTCTTCACTCTCTCTCTCTCTAAATTTGGGTCTCTCACTTCCTAGAGAGCTAAATTCAGCCAAATGAATTAAAAGAGAGTAATTGAGTGAGCATGAGCCTTTTTATAGGCTCTCATAATCATATTTCATTAATATTAAATAATTGAGCACTATACCATCAATTCAATCTGATCCGAATCAATTTTCAATCAAACTTCACCGTAGGCTCTAAAAATTACGCTGATCACAATGGCGTAATCAATTTCGGGTTTTGTGGCCGATAAGGCCTTTAATTTTCAGTTTATAACAATAAGTTAAACAGATATTCCTACTGTGAACATATAGAAATTCAAAACCACATATATTCATTTAAATGGCACACCAACTCATATCAAACACATAATCACAATCATAATTAGGATTAACTAGCACGATACGGAACAGGGTTATCACAGTCTTCCCCCTTTTAGGAAGTTTGGTCCTCCAAACTTATTTTCCCTTCGTCGGGAAACAAATGTGGATAACGTAGTCGCATTTCATCATCTTTTTCCCATGTGGCATCCGTCCCATAATGTTCTTTCCATTCTACTTTCACCATTGGGATAGACTTGCTTCTCAATTGTTTCACTTGTCGGTCAATGATTCGTTTCGGCGTACTCCGTATTTTCATCAAGAGCTACCCGGTGATAATCAATCACATGAAACAGATCTTGAAGATAACCCCTCAACATTGATACATGAAACACATTATGGATTTGTTCGAATCCTGGTGGCAAAGCGACTCGATAAGCAACTGGACCAAGTCTCTCTAGAATTTGAAACGACCCAATGTAACGGGGCGAAAACTTACCCTTCTTTCCAAACTTGACTTGGCCTTTCATCGGAATCATGCGGATAAATACATGGTCACCAACCTCAAACTCGAGAGGTCTTCTTCGAACATTTGCATAATTCTTTTGTTAGTCCTGAGCTATTTTGAGCCTTTGCTGAATAATTTTGATCTTCTCAGAAGTATCTTGCACAATTTCAGGCCCAAAAAGAGCTCTATCCCCGATTTCTGACCAACAAATTGGTGATCCACACCTTCTACCATACAAAGCCTCGTATGGTGCCATACCGATGCTGGAGTGGAAGCTGTTATTGTATGCAAACTCTGCTAGTGGCAAATGGTCTTCCCAACTCCCTTGGAAATCTAAAGCACACATCTGAAGCATATCCTCTAACATCTGTATAGTCCGTTCTGATTGCCCATCTGTCTATGGATGGAATGCGGTACTAAACCTCAGTTCTGTCCCCATAGCTTTCTGCAAACTCTTCCACAATCTAGATACAAATTTCAGATCTCTATCCAACATAATAGATACGGGAACTCCGTGTAAATGGACAATCTCATCAACATATATAGTAGCTAGTCTATAAGCATCAAACGTAGTTCTAATAGGTAGAAAATGTGCAGATTTAGTCAGTCTATCAACTACAACTTAAATAGAATCCATACCTCGAGGAGTCTGAGGTAGACCAACAACAAAATCCATAGTCACATGCTCCCACTTCCATTCAGGAATAGGGAGAGGTTGAAGTAGACCGCCCGGTTTCTGGTGTTCAGCTTTTACTTGCTGACATTGAAGACATTTGGACACATACTCTGTAATTTCCTTCTTCATTTTAGGCCACAATAGCTTTGTTTCAAATCCCGATACATTTTTTTTTGCCCAGATGCATAGTGAATACTGACTTGTGGGCTTCATCCAGAACTCTTTTCTTTAGTTCCGGAACATCTGGGATACACATTCGGTTTCGAAATCTCAACACTTCGCCTTCAATGCTGAACTCTACTTTCGGACTCGTCTCAAATTCATCAATCACTTTCTTGAGGAATTCATCCTCTTTTTGTTTCTGTTTAATCTCATCAATGATTGCCGGTTCGGATGAAATAGCGGCTATCAACCCGTCCTGTTCACACAATACCACTTCAATTTTAGACTTCTCAAAATCTTGCAAGATTTCTTTCTGTTCAGTAAGTAAACAAGCCATGCTCTCTATCGATTTTCTGCTTAGGGCATCAGTAACTGTATTAGCTTTCCCAGGGTGATATTGGATTTCAAGATCATAATCCTTATCAGTTCAAGCCATCTCCTCTGCCGTATATTTAGCTCTTTCTGTGTAAAGAAGTATTTCGGGCTCTTGTGATCTGTGTAGACTTCACATTTTGCCCCATACAAATAGTGCCGCCAGATTTTCAAAGCAAAAACAATTGCAGCCAATTCTAAATCATGTGTTGGGTAGTCCTTCTCATGTGGCCTCAACTGCAGAGAGGCGTAGGTAATTACCCTTCCGTTCTGCCTTAGTACATAACCCAAACCTTTATAAGATGCATCACTGAAAATTACAAAGTTTTCCGTAACTGTGGGCAATGTCAATACTTGTGCAGTGGTCAGTCTCGTTTTCAGTTCTTGAAAGGCAGATTCTCTTTCGTCATTCCATTCAAATGGTTGCCCTTTGCGTGTCAGTTGGGTAAGAGGTACAGTTATCCTTGAAAAGTCTTTCACAAACCTCCTGTAATACCTGGCTATGCCCATGAACGCCCCGGGAGGGTGAGTCCCGTTCTGTTCGTATTGGGGTCACTACAGCTCGGACTCGATTTGTGTCACGGTTCTTAATCTTGAACCAAAGAGTCCAAATCTGGCAAATCATTTTGAGAAACAGATTTTTGAAAAGAAGTGCCAAACATGGACTGCTTTTCCAGATACAGAGTCACCACCTAAATATTTTTTATGGGGGAATTTAGGAAACCCTGACTCGGTGCCGAAGGCCACATGTCCGTCATCACCGGAGTTGTCTCGGCTCGGGAGCTAGGGTACGATTGGGGAAGGTCAGCTATGAGCACCCCCTCTCGCCCGATCCGAAGATCGGCCTCTACTAACCATGATATCCGTTTTTGAAAACGTTATGTGTTCTTATTCCAGTTATTAGCCTAGAATTACTATATTATGCGCACAGCAAACAAGTATAGACTAGATTGCCTAATGTGGAAATAAGCATTGCATATCCGTTTGTTTTGGAAAAATATTTTGGAATTTGCTACTCGCAAGTAGGCTAAAATACGGATTTCAACGAGTTTTTCCAACTCAAACAATCCAACCTTCACCCACAAGCATTCAAATAGTCTATCACATAAGCATCTAGCCACATGGTAAGCATGTTATCATGTTAACATTCACACGCATGCAATATGCTAAAGCATAAATACTTACATCGTACTCCGTGCCAAAACAATAAACTAGTTAGCAAACATGCGTGATCCTAGTTCATGTCAAGTTGACTAATGCAACACATGCAGGATGCAATTAGATAGGCTCGGCTAACCTAAACATGGCATGTGAAATGCAACCAATTGATGCACGTATTCAATTTGGAATTGAAATACAAATGCAGTTAGCGTGATGTACCGAGCCTGGTGCATGCATGGCAAATGTATGAATGCACGCATGCATTGCATAAGGTATGCTAATTTTAAAGATGCCCTAGTCTACCATCAAAAGCGGGTAAATAAAAGGGAAGAAAGACGCAGGGTTGGAAGACATACACCCACTCACGCACACTTATTACACAATTGCCCTCACTCAGAGGGTACAAATAAATATTACAGTCTGAATAACAAATGCATTAATTATTACAGAATTTCTAATTAATTAATAGAAAGAATGCAAAAAAAGGAGAAAGGTGGCCACAGCCTCCGCCTCGGGATGCGCGAGTGATGCATGCTCGAAACCCGGCTCGCCTGGAAAGCCCGTACCATACCACTGCCGCCTCTGTTTATACTGCCCTGTCTCTCTGAAAATTGCCAAAGCCCTAGGACAGGTTCCTTGCATGCTGCAAAATACCACCGGTTGGAGGAAATTCCCACCGGCCAAATTTAATTTCCATCGGCTGCTGTTGGAGTTATCGGCCATTCACACATGGCCGGTCGGCATTGGATGCTGGCGGTCGGCAGAATATTCCTGCAGAGGGCAGTTTTGATAGCAACAGAGGACAGACAGTATATGGCATGGGATTTTAGGCACATGTGAGCACGGTCATGTTTCTCGTCATGCTTTGAACTCAGGGAAGCATGGCCCTCGATCCTCGAGCCATCAATGGTGCATGATAGCCTAAGAGATCAAGCTTGCCACTTGGTTTGACACCCCAAACCAAGTAATGCAATGCATGCAATCACACAAATGAGGACCAAGACCCTATCATACCAAAGTCAAGGGCCCCGGTGACCGAGAGTCAAGGCACATTACATCACTTATAGTATGAACGCTCCTTGACCCTCACACTTGGTTTGACACCCCAAACCAAGTAATGCAATGCATGTTATGGGAACAATGACTCAAAGGTACAACATAAGATTGGAAATGCAAGGCATGCCAAATGCCATGCAACTAATATGGCAAGTATGCAATGCTAGGCATGCAAGATGCAAATGCAATGCAAACATGGACAATTTAAGCAATAGGATCAACATATTACAACACTTAATGAAGCAATTATGCAATGGACGTGAGACAAGCATGCAAAGGGGCCTTAAACCATAAAAGGGCAGACCTTGATCCACCTCAAAACAGTGGCCAAAAGTGCTTAAAAAGGTGGACAAATACTCATGCCAATAAGCAAGCCAATGGTCCTAAGGTTAAGGCACAAAAGGGGGCACTTCATTTCCACCAACATGACCCCTCATGGCATGAATTGGACAAGCCAAAACAGAAACTTAGCATGCAAAAGTAGACCCCAAAACCTACTAACATGGCAGCTAAAGTGGCTCCAATGAGATGCATGCACCAAAGCTCATATCTAGGCATAAAAGGCATATCCTCAAAGCATGAAAGAGGTCACTCATGTACACATACAAACATGATTTATGGGCTGAAATATGATCCTAAATGATGCCAAATCATGAGGATGGTCATAGCTACGCATGCTAGAAGTCAAAATGCTCAAAGCTTACAAGTCAAAACACAAAGAGAGGACACCAAATAAGGAAAGCATGACTGAAATAGATGGCCAACAGGCCTTAAACATGGTAAAATAGTGCCAACACCTTCATGGAACTAAGCCAACATATGCAAGAATCATGGCCTAAACACAAGATGCATTTCTAGGCCAAATAGAGGAATGTAAAGCAAGTATGTCAAGCATGCAAAAGGGCACAAATCCGACCAAAAACAGAGATCATATGTGACCTAAGGACACCCAAAAAGTTCTGAAATAAGGCCAAAACCAATCTAGCATGCATGTTACCCTTTAAGCCAAAATGCAAGGAAATAAGACAATGAAGGGAGAGGGGTGTCCCTCCCCTATGCAAGACTTCAAACCACCTTCCTCACCACTGAAAATCCACTGGTTTTCAGTGGTGAGAAGGCCAAAACACTTAAGCAAACAAGGGCTTACCAAGGAGGCAACAAAAAAGGCCAAATAAGGCCTAAGAGGGTGAGTTTGAATTCAAACCACAAAGGACCCTTAATGAAAGTTCTTAAGCATGAAAATATAAGCCTTTTTTATGTTATGCACAAAAACTAAATCAGCAAGCAAGATAGGTAAAAGACTAGTGCAAGTTTGGGGAAACTAAAACAACGTGCTCACCCTTGAAGCACACCTCAAGAACAGCCAATGCAGCCCTCTTCTTTTGATCAAAAACAGCCCCAAAACTCAAGGATCAACCCTCAAAAGCCCTCAATCTCGGAGCAAGGTGTAATAGTGTGTGTATTAGTGCAAAAGTAAGGTAAAAGCACACTTTTAGGCCAAGAAACACACACAAGGGAGGAGAGAGAGGGAAATATAGAGAGAGGGTGTATCTATATGTAGAAGCTCTGGTTTTGCCTTCCAAATTTCTAACCTAGAACAAGGAGAAGACCTCTCCTCTTATAGAAGTCCCTCTTGCAAAGCTTACACAACAAGCTTGCTTAGAGGGAAATCCCTCCATACACGTGTATGGAGGGAAGCAGAGTTGGTGCCAGCTATCACAGCTGGCACAAAATATCTACATAAAGTAGATGAACAGTAATCGGCTGCTCAAAAATGCCATTTTGACAACATTTAGTGCCGACCGGCAAAAAAGATTGCCGACTGCAACAAAACGCCAGCTGGTGGCCTGTGGCTATGGCCGGTGATGTGTGGGGATGCCTCACAAGGCATTCCCTGCCCCTCCAAGGCAAAACACAAGTGTTTGGTGCAAAACCAGACACCAAACAGTCGAGTTCGGAGATCCTGAGGCAAGGCGCGTAGCCGAGACCTCCGGGAACTCCAAACGAATACAAACAAGGGTAATCACCAAGTGTTCCAATGGTGACGTCCAAGTCTTGAGGACGGTCAAAAATGGGGTGTCTACAGTTGCCCCTCTTTGACAGAACTCGAAAGTCATAACAATGACGGGAGTGAATGTCAAAGCCCAGAGACGACCCATTTTTGACAAGGCTGAAGACTCAGACAAACATACAAGACAAACAAGGTATGCGCCCGAAGGCAGGGACAAAATGCAAGACAATGCACGAAGCCGAGCATAACTTATGATCATGCAAAGAAAGCTGTAATGAAGCATACATGCGACAATTTTAAGCTAGCATACACTGAGCTACACTACAATGCAGAAGGGATGTAAGAGAATTATGTAATTCTCAATACGTCTCTCTCGGAGGATACAATACCTGCGCGGCTCGTCTGGTTGCACCAGCCTCAAATGAACCGTACATACAATATCGTGCCTTCAAAGAAAACAAACTTAACTGGTACAATATCGTTAGCAACATGCATAATAGTGTACTCGGAATGCGTGACAACGCAAAGCAAGTGGGGAGCATAACAATGCTGTGAAGGTACAGATGTGTAAGTGGAGCATGCGGTCTACGCAGGCAATGAATTTGATCATAAGCATGTAGTCTACGCAAGCAATGAGATTTGAACCAACATGCGGTCTACGCAAGTAATGAATTTTTGAACAAATATGCGGTCTACGCAAGTAATGAGATGATTATGAACATGCGGTCTACGCAGGTAATGGAATCGAACAAACAGGCGGTCTACGCAAGCAAAACATGCGGTCTACGCAAGTAATGAAATTTGAACAAACATGCGGTCTACGCAAGCAAAACATGCGGTCTACACAAGTAATGAATTTAACAAACATGTGGTCTACGCAGGTAATGAATTTGAACAAACATGCGGTCTACGCAGGTAATGAAATTGAATGCACATGCGGTCTACGCAAGTAATGTAATTAACATGCGGTCTACGCAAGTAATGTAATTAACATGCAGTCTACGCAAGTAATGAAATTGATTACAAACATGCGGTCTACGCAGGTAATGTAATTAACATGCGGTCTTCGCAAGTAATGAAATTGATTACAAACATGCGGTCTACGCAAGTAATGTAATTAGCATGCGGTCTACGCAAGTAATGAAATTGATTACAAACATGCGGTCTACGCAGGTAATGTAATTAACATGCAGTCTACGCAAGTAATGAAATTGATTACAAACATGCGGTCTACACAGGTAATGTAATTAACATGCGGTCTACGCAAGTAATGAAATTGATTACAAACATGCGGTCTACACAGGTAATGTAATTAACATGCGGTCTACGCAAGTAATGAAATTGATTACAAACATGCGGTCTACGCAGGTAATGTAATTAACATGCGGTCTACACAAGTAATGAAATTGATTACAAACATGCGGTCTACGCAGGTAATGTAATTAACATGCGGTCTACGCAAGTAATGAAATAAATATGCGAAATGCAATGGGATGCGCAAAACCGTGCGATGCGTTAGACAACGCGAGTGCGCAAGACAGTGCAATAGTTTGAAGTGCACAAAATCGTACGATAATTTGAAATGCACAAAACAGTGCGATAATTTGAAATGCACAAAACAGTGCGATTGACTTGAAATGCACAAAACAGTGCGCTTGATTTTGAAATGCACAAAACAGTGCGATTGATTTTGAAATGCACAAAACAGTGCGATTGATTTGAAATGCACAAGACACTGCGATTGATTTTGAAATGCACAAGACAGTGTGATTGATATGCGATGTACGTGGGGCGACTTTTGAATTTCGTAAAAGCCAGAAGGATACGAAAAGGATACACCTTGCACGAATTCGAGCGCCACGCTCAGAAGACACGACCCGAGGTCAAAACGGAGGCCGGTCGAGCGCAGGAAGTGCACTGTTTTGCACTGTTTTGAGCACCAAAGGCCCTGGACCCCACACATAACTCAAACAATGGTGTAGGGGGCTCCAAAATCACTGTAGGAGGTCACCGGATGCCCACCGGCCATCAGAATACATCACCGACCGTCCACCGGCCATCATTTAATTCCACCGGCACAATATTTTGCCAACCGGCAAAGAATGTGGCCGACCGGCAAAGAATTGCTGTATCGGGGCAGTTCTGTCATTTCGGCACGGGTCTTTTAAAATAGGGTTTGTAACCCTATTTTCCTCACGCCTCCTCAGTCGAAAATCCCCTCTCTCTCTCTCTAGAGCATTTTCCTCCCTTGATTCTCTCATTTTCTTGCGTTCTAGCTCCCATTTCGTTGTTCGATTCGCGATCTCCTCCGCGTTTCAGACATTTTCAACCGAACGAAACTTTGTTTCGGTGTTTGTTTCTTGATTTCCGCCACTCGGGGCTTGTTTCCCTCGAGTTTTTCTCGATATCCGTACCTTTTCCGCACTCCGGCTTTTTCGGCCTTTTTCGACCCTCTTGGGGTTTGACTTTTTGGTTGACTTTCCACATTTTTGCCCGGTTTTCCTTTTTCGGCTATTTTCTCACCATTTTGACATGGCCGACGATATTCCACAGGGCGGGAGTCCCTCGGATCACGAGATGGATCCCGGGGTTGAGCTTCTCCCGCTGAGTGTCCGCCCGTTCGACCCGGCGACCTACCGGCCGGCGATTCATGTGCTACCTCCTGACGGACTTCGCCAGTTTCGGAGCTTCGAGAGGCACGTGCCACCCAAGCTATTACTGCGTGAGCCTACCTCCCACCTGTCCTTCGGCGCTTCTGAGGTAACTCTCTTTTGTCTGTTTTACTTTCTGCAATGTAGGATACAAAACTGTCGTAGTTGGTTGTGCTCTTTAACTGCTTTAGCTTAGATGCCCTGTCTACTGGAGTTGATTGTAAACATACGTGTAACTGATATCTGCTTGAGACTGACACATGCACACATACTGCACTAGCCCTGAATCACCTGAACACACGGCGCTCACTATATTTCACTGCATACACACTGGTACCCAGTATTTACTTGAGTCTGAAAATATGCACACATGCTATACTGTACTGAACCACCCGAACACGCTGATGCATCACACGCTATAGTTCACTGTAAGCACACCGGCACCCGGTATTTGTTTAAATCTGTCAAACTTGCACGCATGCTACATCTGCCCTGAACCACCCGAACACGCTGACACATCACACGTTGTAGTTCATTGTAAGCTTCTTAAAACTGCATTTTGAATATTGCCTTGCAATTGTTGCTTTTGATTATAGGGGGATTCCCATACCATCCGCGGGTATGGGAACACCGGCGCCCGGGACTGGTATGCCGAGCTTCCTGATGCGGTTCACCACATCGTGGACTAGGCAGGCTTCGGCGCTTTCTGCAGGGGACTATCGAGACTCACGACCTGCAGGCCCTTGCTCCTGCTCGCCGCTCTAGTGGAGAGGTGGTGAGACACCACCGACTCGTTCCATTTGTCTGCGACGGGAGACATGACGATGACTCCCTATGATTTCTCGATGCTCATAGGCATCGGGGTAGGGGGTGATCCGATCCCCTTTGATACTGACATGGACGAGTGGACTGCCGCTCAGACCTATCTGCTTGGTGAGGTGCCACCTCTCGCCCGTCCATGCTTTGTTCGTTACTCCTGGTTCGAGGTGCAGTTCAGGGTCCAGCCCGCGTTGGTGGAGGAGGCGCAGATGACTCAGGAGGCCGTGGAGAGGTATGTGCGCGGCTTTCTCATGTTCCTGCTGGGGACGACCATTTTCGCCGACCGGGCGAACACCGTGCCCCTCTGCCTGCTTAGTGCTTTGGTGGACGTCAGGCAGATCTTGCACTATGATTGGGGTGGCGCCGCTCTGGCCACACTCTACAGGTATATGAGCTTGGCTTTCCGTGGCAGCGGACAGTTGCTCGGAGGCTACTGGCGTGCTTGGGAGGTACGTTTCTTTCCCGCTTTTCATTTCCGCTTCTCTATCTTCTGTACTTTGTACTGTATTCTGTATTGCACATACTGTAGTCTTCTTTTCACTAATTGTATACTGCACACGCGGCACACACATACACTCTGCTTTACACTGACTGTACACTGCTCACACTGTACACTATACAATACACTGCACAACACACGGCCCTGCCATTTCTGCTTTATTCTGTATTTTGCTTTATCTGATAGTCATATTGATGTTTCCTCTGCAGTTGTGGGTTTACGCCTACTTTCCCAGGCTTGCACCCATGCCGGTCACGGAGACCCCCCTTGTCGTCCCGTTCTCGCGACGCTTCGACGGGAGATGCGTGCGGAGGCCACGAGAGACATTTAGCTTCTTTCGCCGCTACTTCAACACTATCACCCCTGCCGAGGTATGTTTTATTTCAGAATTTATCTAAGCTTTTCTTTTCGTTGCATACTTCAATAACGATAGATAACAAACTGTATGTCACTTTCAGATCACTTGGCAGCCTTGGGCTCTATTGCCGGCGACGATTCGGGACCGATTTGCCGGTGCTGTGGAGACCTCACGTTTTCGGATCTTACTGGAGGGCCCGGTCTATCGGGCTTGGTACCTGGGTGAGCGTTTCCTACACCAGACCCTAGGGTTACCAGAGCAGATAGTCCCGGTTCACCCTCCTGAGGACATGAGGGAGACCGAGAGGCTCACTACCGAGCAGATGGCCGATTATACTATCGGCTGGGAGGCGACCCGCTTCAGAGGCATCGGCGACTACAGAGAGTACGTGCAGACGTACATTATGCGGTCTCTGAGCGGCGGCCGTCGAGCTGAGGGAGCTAGGCCCGTGGCGCCAGCAGTTAGGACAGGAGCGGGAGCTTCGAGGAGGGCTCGAGTCCGTGGTAGGGGCGGAGTTCAGGGAGGACGGGGGACCGATTGGCCTGTTCTGCCCACTTTACTGACATACAGAGGGCAGGATGGGGCGACCTACCAGATCCCCTTTGCTCCTCCCCCGGCTGGTCATGAGTTAGCTGGCATCCCCGACTTGTCTCCGGTATGTATTACTTCATTTTGCATCTTGCATTGGCATTTCATTTCAGTTTGTTTGATATTCCGCAGAACACTGATATATCTTGTACTTTTGCAGGCGTCCTCCGAGTATACCCGACAGTCCGTGGAGCTGAATGCCTCCATGATGGGGATGCTACAGCGGACCTTTGACCTTCTGGCCCTTTACAGCATTCCGGTATGTTCTTCTGATCACGGCCTCAAATCCCTCATACACTGATTCACGTAATCTGCTGCACGACATAACACCTGACACACTGATCTCACAGCGCCTGATACACTGCATACAGTGCATTCTGCACTGATAGACTGCACTGATAAACTGCTCACGGCATTTACACATTGTACTCATACACCGCATTCTGCACTGATAAACTGCTCACAGCATTCACACACTGTACTCATACGCTGCATTCTGCATGGATAGATTGTCCACAGTATTCACGCACTGTACTCATACACTACATTCTGCACTGATAAACTATCCACAGTATACTGATGCATTTGCCTTTTATGTACTTTTTCAACCTCCCTTCCAGATTCCCGTGGTAGGAGGTGCTCCAGCTGGACCTTCCGTCCCTGCCCGAGGGAGAGATGAGGAGGGCAGAGTATTCCCCCGCACCAAGGCGGGGCACACTCAAGTCTGGAGTAGTTCGCGGGCTCCCGTCCCTGATGATGACGACGATGATGATGATGTGTCGGAGGCGGAGGCAGAGTCGGAGGCGGAGTCATCGGAGGAGGAGACCGGAGGCGGCACTAGCTCGGGCTCTGATGACGATGCTGATGATGCTCCTGGACCTTCGTCCAAGAAGAGGACTAGGACAGACCGATAGCCCTCGGAGCCGCTTGACACGGATACAGATTTTTGTTGTTTTTTTTTTCTTCTTTCTTGTACTTTTCTCTTTTTGTTGGTAGTTAGGACACTCTGTACTGCCGCAGGCAGATTTTTGTTTTCCTCAAAACTTTGTACTTAAAAAAAAGATTATGAAATGAACAAATTTTTTTCTTAAAAAGTGTTACATTTACATATCTCATGTATTGCATCGCATCCCATCATGTTACACTTCAATGTAAATGGAATTGATCTGTGGTCTGAAAATTGAACACTTGCACTGTGATAATCAGATAATTAAACAGCCAACAGCAAAATAACCCAAGCAAACCACCGCCTGATTCTGGACACACACAGCCCTTACTCTACTGGGGATTAATCTACATATAGCCCGTAACACAGCATTCGGTTCATTCTGCACACAGCAAACTTTAAACAAAACAGCCTAATCTGACTAGACGGCCTTCAAAGGTGAAACCGGCTAGGGTTGAAACATGCTCGGATGCCCCAAATTTTCCCTTCCTTCTTTTGGTTCGCCTAAATGTAGAGAATGGCACAGCATTTTGAGCATAAACGATTTTTGAACTTAAATAAGGGTTTTCAACCGGGGTATCGAGCCTACAACTGGACACAGCGGGGAGGACTCAACAAAGGTACACGACCTAAACACAACGAGACACGCTCGGAAGAAACCTAAAGCAAAGGTTGAGGTAAAAAAAACAAAAGATACGACATACAGACGCGTTAACGAAGGCGGGGGACCTCGGATCATGAGGAGCCAGTTCAATCTGGGTATAGTTTCCCACCCTTTTCTCATTTGTGATTCTCACATCACTCTGGCACTCAAGCTCGGTTTTTCTCTCAAAACCCTTTGGCTCGCTTTTTCTCTCAACTTACACCTCTCTATTCTTTATTCTCTCATTTTTCGTCCCTCCCCAAGGTGATTTATGAATGAATAGGAAGTTGCGGGTTCATGCCCGATGTCGTTAGCTCACAGCTATTTCTCCTGGTGGGTAGAGTGCCCTCCTGGCGAGTATGTTGATGACGGGGGGGAGGGGGGGGAGACAGAACGCCTGGCTCAACTGTGCCCCTAGTTCATCACTTTGACCATTTTTTGCTTTCGCTTTCTACTAAAACGGTTTTGATCAAAATGAGAGTCGGATTAACGTACTTGTTTGATTTTTGGTTTGAAGACCATGCAAGTCAGGCTATAAGCACTGAAAATTTTCCTCTTTGGGTCCCGGAAAATGGTCCAGTTTTGGAAAATGGAATAGTTTTTCGAGAAAATAGTCAACCTCGGTAAAAATTTTCAAAAACTATTTTACGAACAGTCAATGCTCGACGAGCATGGAACTTACTCTTTGAGATGCGCAACCTTGGATCGGAGGCAATGGGAAATTGCCCCTGGCTTAAAGGGGGTGGATGGCAATGGAAAGTTACCCCTGGTTTGAATGGCGGCTTACGACGACTCGTGGCAACGGAAAGTTGCCCCTTGTTTGGATGGTGCCGCAGCAGTCCACAAACAGTCTTCATTGGTGGTGGTCGAACTCTTGGACACAGAGATGACGAAGACGGTCACAACAAATATATGGACACAGTCGCCTTGGAGGCGTTGGCGGCTGGACTTTGGGATGAAATCGAAACCATTGTATGGACCGAGACGCTATGAAAGCGTTGGGGGCTGGACTTCATGATGAAGTTGCCTACGTATCCCAAACACGGGAATCAAGCCTTACGTAGTTCCGGTTAAGGTACACTCGGGTATTTTAACCTTCACTTTTCAGGCTCTAACTTTTGCCAAGGTGCCCGATGCGGGTTTTCGACCTTGCGAGCTTCTTTTTCCCTATTTTTTTTGTTCATTTCTTTTCCTTTTCTTTTCTGTATTTTTTTTTCTTTTCTTTTCTTTTCTTTTTGCTTTTTCTTTTTTTTTTTACTTTTTACTTTTTTGTATTTTCCTCTTGCTCTAACTTTTGCCTGGGTCGCCCTTCTGGGTTTTCAGCCCAGCGAGCCTCTGAAAGGGTAAAAGTGTAACAAGTCCATGCCAAATGGTTTTTGGAGTTGAAGCCTCTCTGTGTCTAGGAGAACGGCTGTTGCACTGATTCGCCAAAGAATCCATCATGTTTGCTCCACAAACTTCTTCTGGTGAGATCTACTCTCTTGATTCGGCTTTGGCGCCTCTTGCTCGAGGGCTGCTTCAAAACTGGTCACACGGGCCTCCTCTGACAGTTGACTGTTGAATGTTCCGAATGAGTTCGAGGTTCGAGACAACAGGTCGAATCTTGAGGCTGAGAGCGATCCTAGTCTGCACAATCTCAAGAGCGATCCCACACAGGTCCTCACAGGGCTGCGTAAAACATTTGTTTTTGAAAGTTTTTAAGAAAGCGATAAATTGCTCGCGCCGAAGATAGTGTGGGACCAATCTGGATCAAGCTAGGATCCTTCTCAGTACTCACGCCGACAAGCATGATTTCATTCGTAAAAAGGCTTAGCATGCCTCTCTTTCTCTCAAAATGATCAAAATTTTGCAAAACCCGAGGAATTCCTTTCTCTTCGTTTTTATCACCGCAGTGTTCAAAAAGGGGTTTTTTTTAAAAAAACTTAGGTTAATGCAATGAGTTTGGCGCGCAGGAGAGCATGCGAGATGTACTGTCAGCCCTAATCAAATTCTTTGGCACTTATACTGAAAGCAAGCATGAAAGTGAGATAGCAACAGTTGTTTCATTTAGATTTGTTGGTGTAACTGGCCCCTTGGTAGAAACAGACTCAAAAACAAAAACAGGTAATTACAAGACAAAACGGTGTTCGAGGCAACAACCCCGGAATCACCTGGTATTCTATACAAAGGGGATTGACTTGCTATAACAAGACAGACCCTTAAGCAAAAAGACTGACTCAAGACAAAGAGACAGACTCAAAACAAAAGACTGACTCGATACCCAAGCCAGAATTTACAAAGCTAGCATTCACAAACGCTCAAAAATGCGTGCCAGACGCCACATCCAAAATATACCAAATGCTGCCCACGGGTGGTTCACTTTCTGATCACATACTTGTAGTATCTGTGTCCTCAAAATCCAATAACTGGGTGGTAACGGACTTGGTTGAGGTGGGCGGGAGGATAACGTCGTTGTCAATCAAATCTTGCACCTCATGACAGAGGCGGAAGCAATTGTCGGTAGCATGGCCTGTCTGCTGGTGGTACGCGCAGTACTGAGCAGCATCATGCGTAGCGGGGAGACTCTTCGGGAGAGGACGAGGCTCCAAGGGTTTAAGGTGCCCCCTCTCGGCAAGGATCTGAAGTGCATTGGACAGAGGCATGTAGAGAGCATGAAAGGTCCTGCGCCCCCGGGGCAGGTACTTTGGAGTCTGAGCGCTCTTACTAGCCGCACAAGCGAAAGGGTCGGCATGCGCCACCTTAGCTTTCTGATCTTTCCCAGGTGCAGGGGCGGGAACAGGAGAAATTGTTCTGGCATGACGGGGCCTATCCCGATTTTCCGACTGACTTGAACTACCCTCAGGTGGAGTGGGGAAAGCATCCTCCACAGTTTTTGCCACAACTGCGGATATCTATTGCTTGTTCATCCCCCCGACTTTCAAAGCCTCGACTGCCCACAACAGTTGTTCAATGGGATCGGCATCTACCTTCATTTTGTCTTTTCCTCTGGCCTCAGCCTGATCGAGGGTTTGAGTTGATGTTGATATGTCATTACCATAGCTGGAGGCCATCTCCGGTTGGCTAAGTTCAATCACGATTCGCCCTAACAGCGGGGGCTCCTGGGGTACAAAACTCCCGGCATATGGTGCGGCTGGAGGTGAAGTTGACATTCCGTAGGCGAGATCCGCCACAGACCTCTGGAGATCACCTATCATCCCCATTAGTTCAAATGTAGTAGGCTCGCGAGCCTAGTATAGTTGGGGGGCCCAAACCGGGTGTGCAACAAGCGACCTGGGTGGATGTGGCATATCAGTATTGGTCTCACCTTGCAGAGTGATCCCCTGCTCCAATGCAGCCGTCATAATCACAATCTCTTCCGAATTCTGCGTCATCATAAGTCCTGCCTCAGCAAGGGGGAGCACTAGCTATTCTGTACCAGCTGTCCGAACCTTGAAAGAGACAACAAACAGAATTTCAGCCCAAACAGATCAAACACGGGTGTGGCTGAACAACTGTACTCTACTGCTGATCACTGTTCCCAGAAATCACTGTCCCCAAAAATTGAACCTGATACCCGCAGATAACTGATTCTCATAACTGACACTGATACTGGTGTCCTCAGGTCTGATACTCAAACTTGCAAACTGATATGTACTTTCCCTGTAGAGATATACTCTAAAAGCACATAGCAAGTAAAGAGAGCCAAAACACCCCTATGATGGGGTAGGGTTTCCCTGTCCTATTTTGTCAGGAGCTAGGGTTCCACTATGCACGCAGCAGTCTTCAAACAACCTAACATCGGGTAAGCAGCCTGTCCTAACTTGGAATGGTCACTATGGATCCGAATATGCACTAGGTCGAATGGTCGAAAAGGGTGCCCTGGTAAAACCGGGGTTTGTGTTCCCATACTGTCAGAGCCCATAACCGGTCAGCCTTATGGTCATGCCTTGACAAGACAAGCCTCCGGCAAACCGTTCAGGAATGACAGATGGGAAACACTGTGTTCCTGGGCGCACCAATGCACATGCAATGCAAAGAGACACATAAATGGAATCAAAATAGGATATCACGAGTCCGAGTCAAGCTCTCTAAGTCCCCAGCAAAGTCGCCAGAAACTGTAGACGTCCCCGAACGCCCCGGAAGGGTGAGTCCCGTTCTGTTCGTATTGGGGTCACTACAGCTCGGACTCGATTTGTGTCATGGTTCTTAATCTTGAACCAAAGAGTCCAAATCTGGCAAATCATTTTGAGAAACAGATTTTTGAAAAGAAGTGTCAAACATGGACTGCTTTGCCAGATATAGAGTCGCCACCTAAATATTTTTTATGGGGGAATTTAGAAAACCCTGACTTGGTGCCGAAGGCCACATGTCCGTCATCACCGGAGTTGTCTCGGCTCGGGAGCTAGGGTACGATTGGGGAAGGTCAGCTATGAGCACCCCCTCTCGCCCGATCCGAAGATCGGCCTCTACTAACCGTGATATCCGTTTTTGAAAACGTTATGTGTTCTTATTCCAGTTATTAGCCTAGAATTACTATATTATGCGCATAGCAAACAAGTATAGACTAGATTGCCTAATGTGGAAATAAGCATTGCATATCCGTTTGTTTTGGAAAAATGTTTTGGAATTTGCTACTCACAAGTAGGCTAAAATACGGATTTCAACGAGTTTTTCCAACTCAAACAATCCAACCTTCACCCACAGGCATTCAAACAGTCTATCACATAAGCATCTAGCCACATGGTAAGCATGTTATCATGTTAACATTCACACGCATGCAATATGCTAAAGCATAAATACTTACATCGTACTCTGTGCCAAAACAATAAACTAGTTAGCAAACATGCGTGATCCTAGTTCATGTCAAGTTGACTAATGCAACACATGCAGTATGCAATTAGATAGGCTCGGCTAACCTAAACATGGCATGTGAAATACAACCAATTGATGCGCGTATTCAATTTGGAATTGAAATACAAATGCAGTTAGCGTGATGTACCGAGCCCGGTGCATGCATGGCAAATGTATGAATGCACGCATGCATTGCATAAGGTATGCTAATTTTAAAGATGCCCTAGTCTACCATCAAAAGCGGGTAAATAAAAGGGAAGAAAGACGCGGGGTTGGAAGACATACACCCACTCACGCACACTTATTACACAATTGCCCTCACTCAGAGGGTACAAATAAATATTACAGTCTGAATAACAAATGCATTAATTATTACAGAATTTCTAATTAATTAATAGAAAGAATGCAAAAAAGGAGAAAGGTGGCCACAGCCTCCGCCTCGGGATGCGCGAGTGATGCATGCTCGAAACCCGGCTCGCCTGGAAAGCCCGTACCATACCACTGCCGCCTCTGTTTATACTGCCCTGTCTCTCTGAAAATTGCCAAAGCCCTAGGACAGGTTCCTTGCATGCTACAAAATACCACCGGCTGGAGGAAATTCCCACCGGCCAAATTTAATTTCCATCGGCTGCTGTTGGAGTTATCGGCCATTCACACATGGCCGGTCGGCATTGGATGCTGCCGGTCGGCAAAATATTCCTGCAGAGGACAGTTTTGACAGTAACAGAGGACAGACAGTATATGGCATGGGATTTTAGGCACATGTGAGCACTGTCATGTTTCCCGTCATGCTTTGAACTCAGGGAAGCATGACCCTCGATCCTCGAGCCATCAATGGTGCATGATAGCCCAAGAGATCAAGCTTGCCACTTGATGTAAAAATGCATGCAATCACGCAAATGAGGACCAAGACCCTATCATACCGAAGTCAAGGGCCCCGGTGACCGAGAGTCAAGGCACATTACATCACTTATAGTATGAACGCTCCTTGACCCTCACACTTGGTTTGACACCCCAAACCAAGTAATGCAATGCATGTTATGGGAACAATGACTCAAAGGTACAACATGAGATTGGAAATGCAAGGCATGCCAAATGCCATGCAACTAATATGGCAAGTATTCAATGCTAGGCATGCAAGATGCAAATGCAATGCAAACATGGACAATTTAAGCAATAGGATCAACATATTACAACACTTAATGAAGCAATTATACAATGGACGTGAGACAAGCATGCAAAGGGGCCTTAAACCATAAAAGGGCAGACCTTGATCCACCTCAAAACAGTGGCCAAAAGTGCTTAAAAAGGTGGACAAATACTCATGCCAATAAGCAAGCCAATGGTCCTAAGGTTAAGGCACAAAAGGGGGCACTTCATTTCCACCAACATGACCCCTCATGGCATGAATTGGACAAGCCAAAACAAAAACTTAGCATGCAAAAGTAGACCCCAAAACCTACTAACATGGCAGCTAAAGTGGCTCCAATGAGATGCATGCACCAAAGCTCATATCTAGGCATAAAAGGCATATCCTCAAAGCATGAAAGAGGTCACTCATGTACACATACAAACATGATTTATGGGCTGAAATATGATCCTAAATGATGCCAAATCATGAGGATGGTCATAGCTACGCATGCTAGAAGTCAAAATGCTCAAAGCTTACAAGTCAAAACACAAAGAGAGGACACCAAATAAGGAAAGCATGACTGAAATAGATGGCCAACAGGCCTTAAACATGGTAAAATAGTGCCAACACCTTCATGGAACTAAGCCAACATATGCAAGAATCATGGCCTAAACACAAGATGCATTTCTAGGCCAAATAGAGGAATGTAAAGCAAGTATGTCAAGCATGCAAAAGGGCACAAATCCGACGAAAAACAGAGATCATATGTGACCTAAGGACACCCAAAAAGTTCTGAAATAAGGCCAAAACCAATCTAGCATGCATGTTACCCTTTAAGCCAAAATGCAAGGAAATAAGACAATGAAGGGAGAGGGGTGTCCCTCCCCTATGCAAGACTTCAAATCACCTTCCTCACCACTGAAAATCCACTGGTTTTCAGTGGTGAGAAGGCCAAAACACTTAAGCAAACAAGGGCTTACCAAGGAGGCAACAAAAAAGGCCAAATAAGGCCTAAGAGGGTGAGTTTGAATTCAAACCACAAAGGACCCTTAATGAAAGTTCTTAATCATGAAAATATAAGCGTTTTTTATGTTATGCACAAAAACTAAATCAGCAAGCAAGATAGGTAAAAGACTAGTGCAAGTTTGGGGAAACTAAAGCAAAGTGCTCACCCTTGAAACACACCTTAAGAACAGCCAATGCAGCCCTCTTCTTTTGATCAAAAACAGCCCCAAAACTCAAGGATCAACCCTCAAAAGCCCTCAATCTCGGAGCAAGGTGTAATAGTGTGTGTATTAGTGCAAAAGTAAGGTAAAAACACACTTTTAGGCCAAGAAACACACACAAGGGAGGAGAGAGAGGGAAATATAGAGAGAGGGTGTATCTATATGTAGAAGCTCTGGTTTTGCCTTCCAAATTTCTAACCTAGAACAAGGAGAAGACCTCTCCTCTTATAGAAGTCCCTCTTGCAAAGCTTACACAACAAGCTTGCTTAGAGGAAAATCCCTCCATACACGTGTATGGAGGGAAGCAGAGTTGGTGCCAGCTATCACAGCTGGCACAAAATATCTACAGAAAGTAGATGAACAGTAATCGGCTGCTAAAAAATGCCATTTTGACAAAATTTAGTGCCGATCGGCAACAAATAGTGCCGACCGGCAAAAAAGATTGCCGACTGCAACAAAACGCCAGCCGGTGGCCTGTGGCTATGGCCGGTGATGTGTGGGGATGCTTCACAAGGCATTCCCTGCCCCTCCAAGGCAAAACACAAGTGTTTGGTGCAAAACCAGACACTAAACAGTTGAGTTCGGAGATCCTGAGGCAAGGCGCGTAGCCGAGACCTCCGGGAACTCCAAACGAATACAAACAAGGGTAATCACCAAGTGTTCCAATGGTGACGTCCAAGTCTTGAGGACGGTCAAAAATGGGGTGTCTACAGCGGTTTTCTCAACATCTTCTGCTTTCACTTTCAACTGATGATACCCGGACCTCAAATCAATTTTGGAAAACACTTGTGATCCCTGCAACTGGTCAAACAAGTCGTCAATACGAGGTAGGGGATATTTATTCTTTATGGTTACCTTGTTCAATTCTCGATAGTCGATGCACAAATGCAAGGTTCCATCTTTCTTTTTCACAAACAACACTGATGCACCCCATGGTGAAGTGCTAGGTCGGATAAACCCTTTGTCAAGTAGGTCCTGTAACTGTTCTTTCAATTCTTTTATTTTAGCAGTAGCCATTCTGTAGGGAGTTTTCGAAATAGGCTGGGTGCCTGGCATAATTTCAATCATAAATTCTATTTCCCTGTGTACCAATTCCCCTAGTAATTCATTTGGAAACACATCTGGAAATTCTCTAACAATAGGGATACTGTTCAATTCAACATTCACAGATTGTTCAGACAACACATAACACAAATAACCCCGGCACCCTTTCCTGATCAGTTTACATGCCTTCATTGCAGATATTAAATAAGGTGGAGGTACTACCCCATTACCCACAAACACAATTTCTTCCTATTCTGGTGGTCTAAACACCACCTGTTTTGTCACAAAATCAATGGTGGCACAATATTTAGTTAACCAATCCATGCCCAGAATTATATCAAAGTGCTTGAAGTTCAAGGGCAACAAATCCACATACAAAATAGCATTCCCAATTTGCATGTCACAAAAATGATTTATAGATTCACACAATACAGATTCCCCGGATGGAGCAGATACACATAGCAGATATGGCAATAATTCTAGAGGTCTACTTAGTCTAGATGCAAATGCACATGTTACAAAAGAGTGTGTTGATCCGGAGTCAATTAACACAAAAGCATCCTGATTACATATAGAAATAGTACCTAAGTGTAGACACCCCATTTTTGACCAACTTTAAGACTCAGACATCATTCATTGAGTGCTCAGTGATAGTGCATGTTGTGCTCATTTCGAGTTTTCGGAGTTTTCAGCTGAGTGCCTTGCCTCCGGGCCTCTGAACTCTTTGTGTTTTGGCTCGGTTTGTGGACCGAACCTTGTTTTCTCTTCCCTGGAGGGAGGGAGAGGTCTATAGACTACCCTTTTGTGGTTGTAGACCACTTTTCCCGCTTGGAGATTAGTTTTTGATTTTCAGAGTCTTTGGCTACGCGCCTTGTCTCGAGACCGCTTAACGTTCTCCGTTTGGCTTGGTTTTCGAACCATGCTTTTTTGCCTTGGCCTAGAGGGCCACTGTGGTCTGGGAGACCACTTTTGTGGTCGTAGACCACTTTTGGTGCCCGTAGACTAGTTTTTTAGGCTCCCGGCAACGCGCCTTGCCTCCCGGACTTTCGTCATGCATCCTTTTTTGTTTGTTTTTGGTGTAAACCTTGTTTTCCTTGTTTGGAAGGTGGTATAAGGATGGAAGACCAGTTCTTCCCCTTGGAGACCACTTTCCTTCTTGCCAGCCAGTTTTCTGGTCGGCCAACTGGTTTTCTTTGTTTTCGGACCGCCTTTTCTGGTCGACCACCACACCACTGCCTTGTTTTCATGCTGCAGACCATCTCCCCCCCATGGCCGACCACTTCCACTGGTCGGCCGACTAGTGTAAGTAGCTGGCCGACGACTTCAAGTGGTCGGCAGCTTTCCATCACCTTTTTGGAGATATTTTCTAGCCAGCTGTTACAGCTGGAAGGCATAGAAGCCATCCTCCATACACGTGTATGGAGGGATGGCTTTAGGCCTAAAGCTTGTCCAGCAAGCTTGTTGCATGTTTTTCTATATAAGGGAGCCTCCTCCTTCATGCCTTAGGTTTAGATTTTCTTGCTTGAGTGATACATATCATCTATATCTATACTTCTTGATTTCTCTCTTGTGTTTGTGCTTGAAAGTGCATATTCTTCATACTATTGCACACAAACACACACTCAAACACCATCCTATTGTTGCTGAGGCACTTTGAGGTTGATTTTGGAGTTTTTGGAGAGGTTTGAGCTCAGAAAAGTTGCTAGAGTTGTAGTTTTGAAGTGGTTCTACAAGGGTGAACTTCTAACCCTTAAAACCCTTGTTTTGGTTTAAGCTTTTGGACCTATTTTCATGCTTATTTTGACTTGACTTTAAACTACAAAAAGTTCTAATTTTTCATGCTTAACATGTTTGTTTAAGGTCTCTTTTGTGTAGGGGGTAGTCTACCCTCTCTTAGGCCTTGTTTGGCTTTGTTTTGTACCATCCTTTTAAGCTATTGGGACCAACTTGTTTTGGCCTTCTCACCACTGAAACTCAGAGGAATTTTAGTGGTGGAAATGGTGTTTTGAGGTCCCAAATAGGAGAGGGTTATTCCCTCTCCTTGTGTTTTGTATGCTTGCTTTGTATACCTCATGTTTGAGCCTGTTTCTTAAGCTTATGTTGACTCCAGCTTAGCATGTATTTAGGGTTATTTTGACATGGCATACCACTGTTTTGATTTGGTTTTGTCACCCCTTGCATGCCTTATACACTTGTAGTGTAAATCTTGCAAACTAGCTTTGTATACTTCATGAAGTAGCATGTCTTTCTAGCTTGTTTTGAGTCCATCTCAGCATGTTCTTAGTGTTTTTTTTCCATGATATACCTCTGTTAAGGTTTGGTTTGATAGCCCCATGCATGCTCCAGCACTTGTAGTGTAATTCCATGAACTGGCCTAATGTGTATCATGCTTTAGATCATCATTCTAACATGATTTTGGCTTAACTCTAAGAAGTTTTTGTTCATTTTTTAGCATGCTTAAGCTCTGATTTGTGTGGTCTTGGTCATGCATGCCATGCTTTGTATAGCTATAGTGCATTTTAGCTTGTTAGCTTTGTGTATTGAGTCCATTAGCATGCATTGCTTGGCCTATTTGAATGATTTGGGATCATTTTTTATGAGATTTCAGTGCATGTTTCATGGTCATACACTCACATCTTTCACTTATTCCATGCTTTGAAGGGTTGGTCCTTTATGCCTAGGAATGAGTCATTATGTATGCTTTCATGCCTAAGCTTGCGAACTACCATTTCAATGTATTTTTGGGATTATTTTTCCATGATATAACTCTGATTTTTGTTGGCGAAGCCATCGCATGCTTGGTCTTGGTAGGTGTAGTGTAACCCTCCCTTTTGGCCTTGCATATTCCATGCTTCATGCCCTTCATGCTAGCTTATTTTGGCTTCCTTCCATATATGTTTTAGCATCATTTTGACATGCTCTAGAACTTTTTTGGGTTTCCTTAGCTATATGCTTCATGTATTGCATAGCTATAGTGCAAGTGCTTATGCTAGTTTCAAGCTTTGGGCACCATAGCATGCTTCATTTGTATCATGTGCATGATTTGGCATCATTTAACATCACATTTCAGAGCATATAGCATTGTCATGTTCCCATTTATTTCACCCTTTGAGTGCCTCTAAGGGTTGTGCATTATTGCCTTGTATGTGGCCTAGCATGTATACCATCTTGCCTAGGTCCTTGAGCTCCCATCTCAGCATGTTTTGGTCTTTGTTTAGACCTATTTGAGCTCTGTCCATGATTAGTTCATGCATTTGTGCCATGTATTGCATGCCCCCTTTGTAGTCCTCTTTACTAGCTTCATGCTTTAAGGACCATAGCATGCCTTGCTTGTGTTGTTTGAATGATTTGGCATCATTTCTTGCCTAATTTCAATGCATACAGCGTTGTTGCACTTTCACTTTTGTCACTCCTTGAGCACTCTTGAGAGTTATGCTCTTAGGCCTAGTCGATGGGCCTTTGCATTGAGCATGCTTGTCTTGATCTTCATGCCTTAGTTTCATCACCGGCCACTGTTTTGGGCATGGCTGAGGTCTGTCCACATTCGGTTTAAGTCCATTTAGCATGTTTATTTGCATGTTGTTTGCTTGCTTATGTTACATTGCATTGAGTATGTCATGTTGTTCTTAGCATTTACTAGTGTGTATGCTATTATGTTGTTTGCATTGTGTATGCCATGTTATTCTTTGCATTGTGTATGTATTTTGTTGCTTGCATGTGTTTGGATTGCGTGTTAATCCGAACACGAGAAACGAGGGACATTTCATACTTGAAGTGATGAAACGTGCCTCAATTCTCGGTCGCCGATGCTCTTGATCGTACATGATAGAGGTCAAGGCTTTATGTGTTTATGTGTGCATTCATTTCATAATTGAATTGTGCAATTTGGTTTCTCGGCCATCATGCATTGAAATGCGCGATTGGTGGCCCGAGGGTCGAGAACCGTACTCCCTTGAGCTTATGAAATGATAGGGAGGGTGGTTGTGCACACATACCTTGCAAATACATTGCCATGCCCTTTCTTGCTCTCTGTTGCAGCAAACTAGAGAAGTGCAGCAACAAGTGGTCGGCAGACCAGAAAAACTAGCTGGCCGACCACTTTTTCTAGTTTACAACAATGGTAATTGGTCGGCCAGTGGCTGGCAACACCCCTAGGTGGTCGGCCATGCTCCTACAGGTCCCCAAGGTGAGTTAGAAGCTTTTTAGAGCTTTGTGCAAGGTTCTGAGAACAGTTGTAAATAGAGGCAAATCAGGGCATCGCGTTGGATTTTCGAACGAGGCAATCGAGCATGCATACGCTTCTCGCTCTGAGGACATTTCTTTATTGCTTTACTTAGCTAATTTGCTTAGCTAGTTTATGCTTTGGTTCTATATTTAAGTAGTTAATGCGTTTAGCTGCTTATTTGTGTTATAATAACTAGTTAGTTAACTTGTTAGTTAATTAGCCTCGTTTTCTACTTAGTTAGTTAACTTGTTATTTAATTAGTTTTGTGATGTAATAATTAGTTTAATTAGCTTAGATTAGCTAGTTAGCTTCTTATTCGGACCCTCCGTCGAGAGGGTCAACTATTATAATAAGCGTGCGTGTGTGATGCATGTCTTCTAACCCCTATTTCTTCCTGCCTTTTACTTAACTGCTTACGATGGTTAGTTTTAGGGCATGTTTTGTTTATCATACCTTATGCTTCGTATGCGTGCATTCATTCATCTGTATTGCATGCACTGGGCTCGGCGCATCATACTAACTGCATTGTATTTCAATACAATTACTTGAATACGTGTTCAACAGCATGTTATCAAGTTGCAATCACATGACATCTTAGAAAGCCGAGGCTATCTTAGTTGCATTTTTGCATGTGTTGCATTAGCCATCTTAACATAAACTAGGATCATGCATGATTTCTAGCTAGTTCTCTATTTTGGCTCGGAGTACGTTGTGAGTGTTTACGCTTTAGCGTACTGCATGTGTGTAAGTGTTGCCATGTTTAGCATGCTTTCCATGAGGCTAACTGCTTAAGTGTTTAACTGCATGAATGCCTGTGGATGAAGGTTAGATTGCTTGAATTGAAACAATTCATTGAAATCCACAGCTTAGCCTACTTGCGAGTAGCAAACTTCAAACCTTTTTTAAACAAACAAACATGAAATGTTTTGTTCCAACTTAGGCGATCTAGTCTATACTTGTATGTTGTGCACATCACATAGTAATTCTAGGTTAATAACCGGAATAAGAACACATGTGTTTTCAAAAACAACATATCATGCTTAATAAAGGTCGATCTTTTGATTGGGCGAGCAGGGGTGCTCATTGCATGATCTTCCCCTCTAGTACCCAAGTTCCCGAGCTAAGGCAACTTTGGTGATGACGGACACGTGCCTTAGGCACAAGTCAGGGTTTCTTAAATTTCCCAAAGTAAAACATTTAGAAGGCGACTCTGTATCTGGCAAAGCAGTCCATGTTTGGCACTTCTTTATTAAAATCGATTTTCCAAAACGATTTTCCAGATTTGGACTCTTTGGTGATTTATCGATCTTGCATTGCACTTTGTGAGATTAGATTCAGAACCGTGACACGAGTCCGAACTGTAGTAGCCTAGAACAAAATGATTCGTGCCCTCGCGGCACGGAGATTGGAGTTCTTGGGCCGGTCTACAGTTTCTGGCGACTCCGCTGGGGAATTAGAGAACTTGACTCGAACTCATGATATCTTGTTTTGCTTACACTTATGTGTTTCTTTGCATTGCATTTGCATTGGTGCGCCTAAGACGCCGTGTTCGCCATCTGCTATTCCTGAACGGTTAGCCGGAGGCCGCGTGCCATAAGGTTGACCGGTTATGGGCTCTACCACGATGGGAACACAAACCTCCATTTTTCATCGAGGCACCCTTTTTGACCATTCGACTTGGTGCATATCGGAATCCATAGTGACTATTCCAAACTAGGACATGTTGCTTACCCAAATGTAGGTTGTTTGAAACCGCTGCATGTGTAGTGAAACCCTAGCTCCTAGCAAAATAGGACAGGGAAGCCCTACCCCTCTGTAGACACCCCATTTTTGACCGTCCTCAAGACTTGGACGTCATCGTTTGAACACTCGATGATCATCCATGCTCGTGTTCGTTTTGAGTTCCCAAAGGTCTTGGCTACGCGCCTTGCCTTAGGATCTCTCAAATTATTTGTTTTGTGCTTGGTTGTGGACCAAGGACTTGTGGTTTTGCTTCTGAGGGAAAAGGGTGGCTTGTTTGCCATCCCCTCAACCCACCGGCCAAGGCTTGAAGCGATCGGCCTTGTTTTCTTGCCATCGGCCAAAAGTGTTGGCAGGTTGGCACTTTTGTTGGTTGGTCGGCACTTATTTTGGTCGATCGGCCATATTTTCTGGCCGAGGCCTTTTCTTTGCCTTTTTCAGGCATTGTGCATGCCAGCTGGTGAGCACAGACCCTCCCCTCCATACACGTGTATGGAGAGATTTGAACCAAAGCTTAGCTTCTCTAAGAAACTTTGAATTTGATTTCCTATAAGAGGGGAGCCACCCCTCCCTTTCCAGACGTTCAGCAAAATAGATATAGAGTTCATATATCCCTCTCTCTCTACATCTCTCTCTCTATATATTTGTGTGTGTATTGGTGCCTTAAAAGTGTATTTTGTTCATACTTTTGCATTATAGCACCTAGTAGAACACCTTCCTTTGGTTACTGAGGCACTAGGAAGTTGGTTTCAGAGTTCTTGGGCTGGTTTTGATCCAAGGGAGTGGCTAGAGTTGTGTTCTTGAAGGTGTTCTTCAAGGGTGAGCAACTAACCTTTTGTTTCCTCATTTTGGCTTAAGCTTTTAGACCTATTTGCATATTGTTTTAAGCTTAACTATAAACTGAAAAAGTTCTATTTTTGTGTGTTTAAGATGATTGTTTAAGGTCACTTTTTGGTTAGGGGTTGTCTATCCCCTCTTAGGCCTTGTTTGGCCTTGTTTTTAGCCACCTCTTTTGGCCTTTGTTCTTTCCTTTGCATGATCTTTCTACCACCGAAAATCCAGAGGATTTTCAGTGGTGGAAAGGTAGTTTTAGAGTCTTGTATAGGAGAGGGACACCCCTCTCTCCTTGTGTCTCATATGCTTGTGTTATTGGCTCATAATGGTAGCATGTTTTGGCTTCATTTCAGCAAGCATTTGGTGTCATTTGGTCATGATATACCTCTATCTAAGGTTGGTTTGGTGGTCTCTTGCATGCACCATGCACTCGTAGTGTAATCCTCTCTATTGCCTTTAACATGCTTTGTGCTTTAAGCTATGGTTTTAGCATGATTTTGACTCGACCCAAAGGAGCTTTTGTTCATATTTCAGCATGTTAAAGCTCTGTTTCATGTTGTTTTGATCATACATGCATTACTTTGTATAGTTATCATACATTCTAGCTTGTTAGCTTTGAGGGTCCAAGTCATTAGCATGCACTACTTGGACCTTTTTCATGATTTTGCATCATCTCATATGTGATTTTAGTCCATGTAGTGCAGCCTTATACTTGCATTTGTCATCCTTTCAAAGCTTTGAAGAGTTGGTGTCTTATGCCTTAAGGTTGGGTCATTGTGCATGCCTCCATGATTAGGTTTTCGGGATGCCATCTAAGTGGGTTTTTAGGCCTATTTTGACATGCCATATCTTTGTTTTTCATTGGTTAAGTCATGCCATGTTTGGTTATAATGGGTGTAGTTTAATCCCCTTTGTTGGCCTTACTTGCATCTTGCCTTCGGCCATTCATTTTGGCTTGTTTTAGCTTTGGCCCTTGCATATTTTAGACTCCCTTTAGCATGATCTAGGACTATTTTGGTTGTCCTTGGCTCTTTGGAGCTTGTTTCATGTGGCCTTAGTACAAGCTCCTTGGCTAGCCTTAAGCCTTGAGCTTTCTTACATGTTATGCTTTACTTGTATATATGATTTGGCATCATCCTTGACATCATTCCAGAGCATGTAGTGTTGTCATGCTTGCATGCTTTTCACTCTTTGAGTGTTTTCGAGAGTTGTCCTCTTCATGCCTAAGTGATGGACCAATATGTGTACATGTTTGTTTTGCATGTTTGTGCCTTAGTTTTAGTGTTTTGGCCACTGATTTAGGCATGGCTAAGGTCTGCCCATTTTAGTTTAAGTCCATCTTTGCATGTTGTTGCATGCTTGACGTGTCGCATGTTGTTGCATGCTTGTTAGTCTGCATGTTGTTGCATGCTTGTCCATTTTTGCATGCCATGCATGTTTCTATGTTTAGGTTGCATTTTGCATGCTTGCTAGCTTGCATTTTGTCACATGCTTGTTTAGGTTGCATTGCATTTGGCATGCTTGTTACCTTAGCCTTGCGTGCATGTTTGAGTCACATTGCATTTGGCATGCTTATGTTGCATTGCATAGCTTTTCCATGTTGCATGCATTGCATTGCGTTTGGTTTGGGGTGTCAAACCAAACATGAGGACTGAGGGACGTTTCGTACTTGAAGTGATGAAATGTGCCTCAATCCTCGGTCGTCGACTGTAACGACCCCAAAGTGCGTATAGAAAGTTATCCTTATTTAATTAGGGGTTAATGTGTTTGCTATTGGAATTAAAGAACTATCCGTTGAGTTATGTCTTTGAAACTGGAATTGGTGACCTTTACCAAACAATCTGAAATTTTTCCCTCCGTTCGAGCGAAGTAGTTGGCGCTCGAGCATACTTTTGGGGTTTTCAGTAATTTTGCAGGCAGACTGAAATTCTGGGAGAGGTGATTTTCCGCTCGAGCGTATAAGTGGGCGCTCGAGCGGATCGCCTGGTTAAGTTTGATTCTGAGACACGTGGACTCATTTTTGATGTTCTTCTTAGTGTGTTTGGAATGTTCTTACCTTATTTTGGGTTATTGATTGAGATGTTAATATGATGGAAAAGTAAGATTGGATCAAAAACTTTAATTTGAATAATTCGTTTACGACCAACCGTCACTATTTTGCCCTTTTCTTTTTCCACACTTGGAATTTTGATGTGAGGTTAGAACCATTGGAAAGTTTATTTTCGGGGCTTCAATTTGGATACAAGAACGACCTAAAATGGAGTCCGGATGGGAGAGTTACACCTGTTTGAAGTTTTGGAATCTGTGCTGAGAGCAGGTCCGCTCGAGCGGGAATAGGGACGCTCGAGCGGGTTTTTCGGGAAAGCAGCTTTAAAAACGGGATTTTAGATCATTTCTTATATCTTTCTTCCTCCCTCTTCCTTCCTCTTTGCCTAAGTCCGAAACCCTAACTCTCAAACCTTTGATTTCATCTATTTTTACCAACAATCCACCTTGGATCGTGCATCAAGGGTGAAGAAGAAGTGAAGATCAACTTTTCCAACCGATTAGATTTTGGGATTTCGAGAGGATGCATTCAACCTAGCTTCTTTGCTTCAAATTTCGAGATAGGGGGTTCTCTTAGCCTTGAATGTTTATGATTCAAAGTGATTTTGTTGGTACTTTGGGATTTTATTGACATTTTGGAATCTTGAGTTGATTATGGGATAGGGACACTTATGGCTTTATGTTTATGCACAATTGGGGCTTCCACTCTGCTTCACAAAGGATGTTGAATATTTTTAGCATATTGGCATATAGTAATTGTTGATTCGGCGATTTCACTAAGAAAAGAGGAAAACCCCCAATTTTCTTGGAAACCCTAGGTTGATTAATGATGACAACCAATGAATTGGCTCAAGTTGAAAGTAGAGTAATGGAATTAAAGTATTGAAGTATATGTGTTCAAGTTGAATTGGAATTTGGGAATGTTGAAACTTATGTTTAGAATTTGAGAATGAACCTTGTTATAAATGTTGAAATTCATGCTATCATGTAAAGGAAAATTAGAGAAATAATCTATTAAGGATATAGATGATATGAACTTGGTTTTAGAATGTTGAAATAGGATTCAAGGATTTATTGTGAATTATGTGAAGTTGCAAATTTTATTGATGAACCAAGTGGTGCTGACTTTGTTGGATCATGTTGCATTGAATAATATTGGAAATTGAATGGTGTTGTACTATGATGAATTGTGTAGGGTCAACTACAGGGGTGGACCAAGCATCGGAACACTGTGAGCAATAGTACTGCAAATGCACCGTAATTACCGTTAAGAAATATTATGAACAATATTCTATTCTCCATGACCTAATATGTTGACCTGTGTGTTGATTGAGAACTGACGTGGACATTGAAAGAGTTAGCGCACATCGGTATGATTCTGAACCTACTCCGTATTCTGAGTTATGGCTAATGATTACTGTCAATGTGCCGTCCTAAGAATTACCTATACTTCTGTATAAAAATTGCATACAACTATTATGAATTGGTTTGATTTACCTTCGGAGTATTGGTAATGTCAAGGTTCTGTTAATTACAAAACAAGTATGTCTATGTACAAAGAACCATGAGGAAATTTAAGCCCATCATTGTACCATATGTTTAGTTTGCTGTTGATAATTAATGTTATGACTCTGTTATTGGCAACGTTCTGTTAAGCTTATGTATCTATGTTTATTGATGTGATCAATGGGAAGAATGTACTTATCTGTATTAATCTGTTCTGATGTTTTCTGGTATGGAACAAAGTGCTGTACGGAACTAAGTGCTACACCTTGGTGGGAGCCACCTCTAGAATTCGTATGAGCCACCTCTTGAGTCCATACATCTGTTATTTCTGTTACCCACGCTTATGCGTTCTGTTACCACGCTTAATGCATTCTGTTACCACGCTTATGCGTTCTGTTACCCACGCTTTATGCATTCTGTTACTACGCTTTATACGTTATGTTACCCAAGCTTTATGCGTTCTGTTACCCCACGCTTATGCGTTCTGTTATTTCTGTTATTTTTGTTAGTTCTGTTATTTCTGTTAGTCCTATTATTTCTGTTATTTCTATTATTTCTGTTAGTTCTATTATTTCTGTTGTTTATGTTATTTCTGTTATTTCTGTCATTTCCAGACCCATGGTCGTTCGGCATCTGTAGGCCTATGGTTGTTCTGTATATACTGGGCTTAAAGCCATTCTGTTACGAAAATTGAAGCCATGGCTGTTTTGGACATAATTACGGCATGTAGTTAATCATATGTATCTGCTGTTATATGTTTGATTATTCAGGTTGAATATTACATTATTTATGTACTGTTATTCACTGAGTTCGCTCATTCTGTATTTTGTCTGTTTATTTCTGTAGGTAACCAACCGGGAGTTCAGTCCTAACCTTAAGGCTTGTGTTTCTCTTGTCAACTTTGATGCGTCTAGGCACCACCTGAAGCCGTGCATTATGTATAGTTGCTGAGTTTTGATTTATGCTTTGAACGTCTATTTATGGTTGATTGTATATAATTCCTTCTTCATTAATATTTTTGTTATCAACCAATTTGTGGGGTTGAGTCGAGGCATATGTGTGTAAACTTTCTGTATAATATTTACTTAGTGTGAAGTTGAGATCCTGGCATGTTAGGAATAGCTCAATGGATGTTATTCTATGTATTTTATATTATTGAATGCTTCCGTTCAGGCCCCGTATGATATGTATAACAGGATTAGTGTTTGTTTTCGAATGGGTCATGCCCAAACTTTTAGGGGCGGGTTTAGGGTGTATCCAACATGATAGAGTGTGAGGCATTCATATGTTTTTGTGCATTCATTCCATCTTGAATCGCACACTTGGCTCCTTTGGCCATCATGCATCAACATGCACGATTGATGGCCCGAGGGTCGAGCACTACACTCCCTTGAGCTCATGACATGATAGGGAGGGTGTTTGTGCACACATTGCCTTGAAAATGCATTGCCACGCTCTGTTTGTCCTCTGCTGCAGCAAAACAACATTCTGCAGGAAGATATGACCGGCCGACCATCTTTAGTGCCGATCGACTAAACATTATTGGCCGACATCCTCACAAATGGTCGATGACCAATTCCACATGGCCGATGTTCCTATATTTTTGTCGGTGACATCTCACAGTGCTCAGGGAGTGGTTCGGAAGCATCCTTGGGACTTTTGCAGTTTTCAGAGGTGTAGAATAGTGCAAACAGAGGCAATATGTGGCATGGCAACGGGTTTCCGAGCGAGGCGATCAGGCATGCATCATTCAATCATTCTGAGGCGGAGCTGCGGCGGCCTCTTTAGTTTCATAGCTTAGTTAATTTCTTTAAATTAGTTAAGTGTTATGTAATAATTAATTAGCTAGGGTAGTTAATTAATTAGTTGATTTGTATTGCTTATTTATTCGGACCCTCTGTCGGGAGGGCGAATTTTGTAATAAGTGTGCGTGAGTGTGTGAATGTCTTCCAAACCCACGTCTTTCTCCCTTTTACTTAACCACTTACGATGGTTAGTTCTAGGTCATGATTCAATTAGCATACTTATGATAGCATGTTTGCATACATTCATTCATATTGCACGCACCGGGCTCGGGGCATCATACTAACTGCATTGTATTTCAATTCTAATTTGAATACATGTATCAAGTGTAGCATTCACATGCCATTTTAAAATAGCAGAGCCTATTTCTAGTTGCATTTTGCATGTGTTGCATTAGCTATCTTAACATAGCTAGGATCATGCATGATTTCTAACTAGCTATTATTTTGGCTTGGAGTACTAGGTAAGCTTTTATGTTTTAGCATCTTGCATGAGTGTGAGTGTTAACATGACAGCATGCTTGCCATGAGGCTAACTGCTTATATGATATAACTGCCTGAATGCCTGAGGGTGAAGGTTAGATTACTTGAATTGGAACAATTCATTGAAATGCGAGTTTCAAGCCCACTTGATTGTGGCAAAATCATGTTTTTTTAAGCCCACTCGAGGGTGGCAAAATTCATGTCTTAGCTTACTTGCGAGTAGCACCTTCAAACCATTTTCAAACAAACAAACATGAGATGATTTGTTCTAACTTAGGCAATCTAGTCTATACTTGTGTGTTGTGCGCATCACATAGTAATTCTAGTCTAATAACCGGATTAAGAACGCATGTGTTTTCAAAAACAAGATATCATGCTTAGTACAGGCCGATCTTCGATCGGGTGAGCGGGGTGCTCATTGCATGACCTTCCCCTCTCGTACCCAAGTTCCCGAGCCGAGGTAACTTTGGTGATGACGGACACGTGGCCTTAGGCACGAGTTAGGGTTTCCTAAATTTCCCAAAATAAAATATTTAGGTGGCGACTCTGTATCTGGTAAAGCAGTCAATGTTTGGCATTTTTTTACAAAAATTAGTTTTTCAAAACGATTTGCCAGATTTGGACTCTTTGGTGATTTATCAATCTCACATTATACATTGTGAGATCAGATTAAGAACCGTGACATTTGAGTCCGAACTGTAGCATAACATGAAGCCCTCAGGGAGCGTCTACACCCTCCATAGGGGTGTTTTGGCTCTTACTTGCATGATATTTGCTGTCAGAGTATGTCTATACAGGTTGTGTGTATCAGTCTGCAAGTCTGGGTATTAGGCTTGAGGGCATCAGTATTTGGGAATCAATTTTATCTGAGGGAATCAGTTTTATCTGAGGGTATCAGATTTGAGGCAGTGATTTGGGGAATAGTGATCAGTGGTTGAGAACAGTTAAATCAGCTTGTGTTTACCAATTGTGTGTCGTCTTTAATTTATTTAGCTCACAACATAGCACACTGCACTTTCTGGTTGTTTGTTTCCTTATTATGCTTTATTTATCTTTTTGCAAGGTAGTTTAGCACTATTGCTTCTGACCAGGCAGATATTCCCCGAGCACTCTGGGTTAGAGGTTAAAGACTTAATCAATCCAAGGATCTGATAGACGGACAAGCAGTGTTCCTTTCTTTACCCCTGATTACTAGACGGAGGTCAGTAAGGTGTAGTGTATCAGTACAGCGGTTACCAGATCAGTGGTCCTTGAGTAGTCGGGCTGAGATTTTCGAGTCTACTGTAGAGACAGATATACCGGTTATTCAGTTAGACCAGCACAATATGGCAAGTATGGAAAAGATGATGTGTCAGCTCCAGGAAAGTATGCAAGCCATGCAGCAGGATGCTGCCCGCCAAGCAGAGTTTGCCGCACGCCAGGTCGAGGTTATGGCCTAACAAGCAGAGCTGATTGCTAAACTTCAGCAACAACAACAACCACAGTAAGCTGAAGCATCTGCTTCGCAACCAACTCCTCCCCCACCAAGAGTTCCAATACTCGGGGAGACCGCCAACGTCTAGGAAAATATGGACGTACCAACGGGGCCAGCTCTGCCCCCAATCCTACCCTAGCTGTCCAAAGCGCCCACCAATCTAGTGGATTCACCGTTTGAATTTGAGGTGGATCTAACAGCGCTAAAAGTGAGCAAGCTAGAAAAGCTTTTCAAGAAGGCTCAAGGCATGAAATCCATTCCGGATATAGAGGATGGATACATTGACTCGGCTGTGACTCTGTCAGACCAGTTGAAAATGCTGCACATAGATCATTTTGACGGTTTTGGAGATCCTATGGTGCACCTGCGGCTGTTTTCGGATATCTTAAGGCTGATGGGCCTCTCCAGATTGCAGAAGCTTTCCCTGTTTGGTTGGACCCTGTTGGATGTAGCGGCTATTTGGAATGCAAAGCTGGAGGACTCTGTTAAAAGAAGCTGGGAGGAGATGGCTGAGGCCTTCATAGCTCAATACTCCTACAACATGCAGATCGAGGTCACAACTCGTGATCTCGAGACAACCAGGCAGGAGCCGAAGGAGAGCTTCTCCAATTTTGTGACCTGTTTAAGGGCCAAGGCCTCGATGATGACCATCAAGCCCGTTGACAAAGATCAGATACGGATGGTTGTGCGCAACATCCAGCCCAAGCTCATGCAAAAGATGATCGTCCTCCCCCTACCCACCTTTGCAGATTTACATGAGATCGGGGTGCAGATCGAGGACGCCATGAAACAAGGTCTGATTGACCATGAGAGAGAGCAGCCCAAGAGGGCATTCAACCGCAGTACGAATGCATGCACAAGCAGTGCTGCAGGTGCTAGAACTTTAGATGTAGGAATGGTCACCACCATCACTCTAAAAACCCTTGCAGCTACACCCTTTACCGGTGTGTCTGGAAGTAGCTCGCAAATAGCCAGGTATGCACCCCAAGGCCAAAGAACCTTCACCCCATTATACATGTCTTTGTCCAAGGTTTTGGGGGTTTTGATCAAGAAAGGGCACCTGAAGCCCCTAGAGCCGCGACCCTTACCAGAAAAGCTTCCTCCCTCCCATTACCCAGCGAAGTACTGTGCCTATCACCAACAACATGGTCACGAAACCGACCAGTGCTTTCGATTGTGTCATGAGATTTAGGATCTCATTGACAACATGGTGATTGTGCCTCCGGAGAAGCCGAATGTCACAACCAACCCTCTCCCACCACATAACCAAGCTCCACCTCCCAAATGCATCAACTTGATCCAAACTGGGGTTTTGTCATACGACCCTAGTATATATATCACCCTTTCCCACCTACCCAAGCCAGAGGTGTTCATATCGGATAGCATGGATTTGTGTGTGTTGAGCACCTTCCAAACCCAACCTAAACCGGTGGTGGTGACTATCGAAGATAGAATTAGGTCGACTGTGGAGCCAAATGAGAATAATGATTCAGAGCCTGAAGGGTCTGCAAACTTTGAGTACAACCTGAGTGGTTATATCACAGCAACGGATCAGTTTAAGCCGAGAGTAGAGCTGCCGGTTGGGGCAGAGATCTGTGTAATTCGAGAGGATGGACCTAATCAGGGGCTAGATGACCTAGTGAAGTTGGAAGAGGACATTGCCAAACTTCAGTTTTTCAATGAACAGGATCCGGGGGACGTGACTGTCAACTGGTTCAACTTGGAAGGGTCAGCAGAAAATTCTTTCAATGGATCAGAGAATTTCGGTTGCGGCTGAATCCTTAGAAATGCATGTTTGGTGTTACAGTCGGAAAAATGCTGGGGTTCTTGATCACACAGAGAGGTATCGAGGTCGATCCTTCCAAAATCAAGGCCATCTTAGAAATGCCACCACCAAGGACTGAAAAGGAGGTGTGAGGCTTTTTAGGTAAAGTGCAATTCATAAGACAGTTTATTACAAAATTGACCTTGACTTGTGAACCACTCTTTGGTCTTCTGAAGAAAGGAAAGAAGTTCCAATGGGACGACCAATGCCAAGTTGTTTTCGAATAGATTAAACAATATTTACAGAACCCACCTGTGTTGTCACCGCTTGAGCCGGGGAAACCGTTGATTCTGTATCTTTCAGTGACTGAAACTACAATGGGTTGTATGCTTGCGCAAGAGTCTGAGGACAAAGCGGAGAAAGCTATCTACTACCTGAGCAAGAAAATGCTGGATTACAAGACCCGCTACACTCCGCTGGAGAAGGCTTGTCTGGCCTTGGTATGGGCTACTAGGAAGCTGAGGCACTACCTGTTACCTCACTCCGTAATACTGGTTTCGATATTAGATCCCATCAAATATCTCTTCGAGAAACCGGCACTTACGGGTGGGCTAGCCTGTTGGTTGCTTCTGCTTTTCGAATTTGATCTGAAGTACATGACGCGCAAGTCAGTGAAAGGGAGAGCGGTAGCGAAGTTCCTAGCTGATCACCTAGTTGAAGGGGATGAAGTAGTTGAGTATCTGTTCCCAGACGAGGCTATTTTGCATGTCAAAGAAGAGACTTGGACGATGTACTTTGACGGAGCATCAAACCAATACGGGTGTGGGATAGGGGTGTTACTGATAGCACCTGACAATTCCTTTATACCTCTAGCATTCAAACTCGGTTCAGAGTGTCGAACAATGAGGCAGAATATGAGGCATGTATTGCTGGACTAGAAGCCGCCCTAGAACTAGGGGCAAAACGGTTAGATGTCATTGGGGACTCGAACCTTGTTGTATCTCAAGCTAAAGGAGATTGGAAAGTTAAAGAAGAAAAGATGAGAATCTATCACTAGACCTTGGACGTGCTAATTCCTCGATTTGAGAAGCTGAATTTCGCCCATCTGTTAAGAGAGAACAACAGATTCACTGATTCATTAGCAATTCTATCTTCTATGATAGACATCTCTTTCAGAGTCCGGATGAGTCCGATCATCATTGAACAGAAATTCGTGCCGGCGTACGAACTGATTGCTACCATAGATGAAGTACAAGATGAGAATCCCTAGTATTACGATGTCTGGAACTTCTTGGAAAAAGAGGCGTATCCACCAGGGGCAAATGCCAAAGATAAGAGGGTAATTCGAAGAATGGCTTCTCAATTCATCGTTTGCGGGGGTAAACTGTACAATAGGGGTCATCTCGGGATGCATAAGCTGTGTGTTGATGCTGAAGAATCCAAGCGCCTGATGGAGACCATTCATGGAGGAGAGTGTGGAGCACACATGAAGGGGGTAATGCTAGCTCAGAAGATCCTTAGGCAGGGTTATTTCTGGTCCACCATAGAGGAGGATTGTATTGGCTTTGTCCGGCGATGCCACAAATGTCAAATCCATGCAAACCGCATGAACATTCCACCGTCGAAGCTGTACAACATGACTTCGCCATGGCCGTTTTCAGTCTGGGGAATTGATGTGATTGGGGCTGTCACTCCAAAGGGGTCCAACGGGCATGAGTACATTCTGGTAGCGATAGACTACTTTATGAAGTGGGTTGAGGCCCAATCTTACGCGGTGTTGAAGGCATCGCATGTTACTGAGTTCATTAGAAACAACATTATCTATCGCTACAGGGTCCCGAATGAGATCATTTCAGATAATGGTTCCCACTTCAAGAAGGAAGTGATCGACTTATTGGAGAAGTACAACGTGGCTTTTCATAAATCGTCTACATATCGGCCGCAGACCAACGAAGCAGTTGAGGCTGCCAACAAGAACATCAAGCACATTCTGCAGAAGATGGTGGAAACCTACCAGGACTGGCCAAATAAGCTGCCATTCGCTCGGTAGGGCTATCGAACTTCAATTCGAACTTCTACTGGAGCAACTCTGTATTTCTTGGTTTACGGGATGGAGGTTGTTCTGCCTATCAAAGTTGAGGTTCTGTCATTACGGGTATTGGCTGAGTGTCAGATAGCTGAGGCAGATTGGCAGGTTCGAAGAACTTATGCTCTTTGATGAAAGAAGGCTGAAGCACTGTATCACGTCCAGGGTTATCAACGAAGAATTGCCAGGGCTTTCAACAAGAAGGTTAAGTCCAGGAATTTGAAAGAGGGGGATCTTGTGCTCAAAGACAACCGAGCTCCCATTTATGACCCTAGGGGCAAGTTCAGACCCAATTGGATTGGTCCCTACATCATCAAGTCTATTTGGTCTGGTGGAGCTGTCGTTCTGATGGACCTAGATGGCCAAGAGTTCTCCCAACTGATCAACATGGACAAGTTGAAGAAATACTATCCCTGAGTGGCTTGCTAGGTCGAAAACCCGAAAGGGCGACCTAGGCAAAAGTTAGAGCATGAAAAGTTTGAAATGATAAAAATTGAGCTCGCAAGATTGAAAACCCAAAAGGGCGGCTTTGGAAAAAGTTAGAGCATAAAAGGAGAGTGTTAATACACGAGTGAACTTGAGTCGAACTACGTAAGGCTTGATTCCCATCCTCGGGATACGTAGGCAACTTCATTCTGAAGTCCAGCCATAAACACTTCCAAATCAACTTTGTCCATCTGATCATGTTGGTCATCTTTGTCTATTCTGCATTCAAGAGCTCGGTTGTGATCTCCAGTGCAGTGCTATTCAGACTAGGGGCAACTTTCCAGTTGATGAGATCCGGGGTTGTACATCTCAGTGATAGATCTCGGGCGTGTCCAGTTTTGATCCATATCGAAAATGGTTTTGAAAAGTTTTAATAAAAGTTGATTTTGCTCAAATTAATCTTTTTACAAATTAGACCATTTTTTGACCAAACGGAAACTTTTCAGTACCCACAACCTTCAATTACATTGATTTCAGTACAGAGTTCTCCTACTCTTGAATACAAATTGATGTTGCTTTTTATTGCATTCATAAAGAAAACTTGAAAGTACTGATTAAAGAAAATAAACTCGGGGTATAGTCAAGTCAGGTGTTCCTGCGCCCCCTTCTAAAGCTTGTGAAAGCCTCTGATGCCAAAGTAGGCCCAACTTGTGCCTCTTTATCAAGCCAAGCTATGCATTCATCAGAGAGGGTGCAACTAAAAGTGGGAGCGGGGGCCAGAAGCTCTCTCGTCCTCCATGCTGTGGCATACCGAGCTAGCTGTGTTCCTCAAACTGGAAATGCAGCAGGGTATTCTATCCCCTCTATTGGCCAAGTCTGATCATGTCCAAACTGGCACCGAAATCGGAATGGGAAGTAAAATACACAGTGAGTCAGGCCGATCAACTGAATCCCGGGCTGGCGAGACATGCTATAACTCATCACCGGCAGATTGAGCCAAGGGCAGCGCCAAGCAATACTGGTAGCGGATAGACTGCACATCCATTCGCACCACCATCCCTCATCAGGGACATCGACTAGACGTCGCCGGAATAAATAGCCACAAGCTAAATATGCTGGACATGAGTCCACAACCTTTAATTTATACATCAACCATATCTGGGGAGGGATGAAAAATGAGAGATTAAAGAATAGAGAGATGTACGTTGAGAGAAAAGTGAGAAAAGGGTTTTGAGAGAAAAACCGAGCCTGAGGGCCGAGTGATATGAGAAATATAAGTGAGATAGGGTGGGAAACATTACTTGCAGCAGTAGTGGACTCCCGGCGAATCTAGTCATCTATCGGCGATGGAAGGCATCCAAACCCATCAATGTCTCAGCCAGTGTCATGGCAATGCAGCTCTTGCCCTCTTTTAAGCCTTGGGTAACCTCAATCAAATGGATGCTAGATCCTCCGGAGCCTAAGACAACCAAGAAATGGGACAGCATGTAATAACGTGACCCTCGTACATGTTTTCTGATATATTTTCAGTTCTTGTTTTATGCTTTTAAATGTTTATTGTAAAATTCCAAGAGAAATTAAGGGTATGTAAGTGAAATCCATAGTTAAGGATGTCTATCTATTCTCCAAGAATCTTATCTGTTACACTTAGAATATTTGAATCAGAAATTGGAAGCCTTAGGGGCTTAATTAACTGAAATTGATTTTATATATGTGATCAGCATAATTTTTATGTAATATTAAGCAAGGCCACGAAATTTCAATTTCGAAATGATTAAACGATTGGATTTTGTCTTATATGCCCTTATATATGTTTTCTTTATGTATGACTCTATATGTCTCTAAGTGTATTATTGAGTTAAGACTTAAGAACTTCTCCATTCAACATCTCCTGGGAGAGAAAATAGAGAGTGTGGAGAAGAAGAATTGGGGGAAACGAAATTCAACAAGAGAGATTGCCAAATTGAGGAAAATTGTGGGATTTAAATCAAGGTAAGCTCCATCCAACCCATTTAACCTTCACTTGGACTCAAGGAAGGATGATTTCTTGTTTTGACAACTTAGGGTTTGTATTATGTATGAATTATGGTTGATTAAAGGGGGTTCCTTATCAATTGGTTGTTTTGTCACCTAATTTAGGTGTTATGTGAAAGTTACACTTCAATCTTTAGTTTTATGTTAACCCCATGAAGGTATATATATACAAGATGTTGTGTTTTATGAACATAAGGACATTGCAAAAGTGATGAAGCTTCTAACATGTTTACTTTGTGTGGTTTAGATGATAATTCATGTTATAGTAAGGTTAGGTCAATGTATTGCATAAATTCCTCCTTGTTTTGCATGTAAAATGTGTTGGTATTGCTGTTTTCTTTTTGTTAAACTTCGAACTGCCAAAACAGGGGCACAGCCGCTCGAGCGGAGTCACGGCCGCTCGAGTGGAGAAGAAGAAAAATTATTTGTTCTATTTTGTGTGCTCGACCCTCTATTATTTTTAGATTATGTTTTGATGATCTTAAGATAGTTATAAATTCACTGGAAGCGTAACGAATCAGGACCTAATTTACCAAGTAAAAAGAAGAACTAATATGCAAGTTTTGATTGTGTACAGGACACACTCCGGAAGGAAGTAGCACGTCATCTCAACACCACTATGAGTAATAGTACCATTATATGTTTCGTATGTATAGCTAACGATTGTCGTTAGCATCTTGTTCATATACGATATGTAATTCTGTTCATGTTGTGATGTGGGTATATAAAGAAATAGGGAAGATGAAGTGATTCCATCCTTTAAAATTATGGGCTTTTGGCCATACGGTATAAGTAACTACGATATGAAACAAAGTGCTACACGGGACTAAGTGCTACAATGTGAGTCACCGCTAGAACCCGTGTGAGACACCTCTTGAGTTCATACAAGAATGTACAAGAGCTTAATGTCAAATGATTCAAGGGCTCAATGCCACTTTACAAGGGCTCAATGCCAATTTACAAGGGCTTAATGCCAAATGATTCAAGGGCTCCATGCCAATTTATTTAAGGGCCTTGCGCCACTATGTTTACGGGCTTCGTGCCACCATGATTAAGAGTTTGTGCCACACTAGACAAGGGCTTTAAGCCAAAACATTATGTTCAAGCCAATATGTCCCAAGATAAGTTCTAAGACCATTATGAATAAGTACAGATTCAGACTCGCTATATGAATGTTGCATTAGTATACGAAAGTACATGTTTGAAGCTTTGGATATCAGGTTGGAACTTTAATTAGAATTTTAAAATTTCAGAAATTGCACGGTCCGCTCGAGCGGGGTAAGTCCCGCTCGAGCGTAAAAATTAACCTCTCAGCAGTTTTCAGACATTTCACTGTCCGCTCGAGCGCCCGGGGGGGGGGGGATTTCCGCTCGAGCGTAAAAATCGACCTCCCAGCATTTTTGTTAAATCGCACAGTCCGCTCGAGCGGCAAAGTGGGGGCTCGAGCGGGGATCCATTTTCAGAATCATTTGGGAAGTTGCATTTAGTTCATATTTATGTCCACATCTCTTTCCAAAGTATTTTAGACATGATTTGTGGATCAATAAGTGTCGACAAACTACGAATCTATATGTATTCTTTTACTATGATTCAAGTTAGGCATTACTTTAGTTATGTATTACTATTCACTGAGCTTGGCTCACCTTTTGATATGTCTGTTTCTGTAGGTAACCAACCAGGAGGTCAACCCTAACCCAGGATGTCTATTCTTTTTGTCAACCTTTCTAAGTCCGGGCATTAGACGAGATTACTCATTTTTGTGAAGCTTCGCTAAGATGTTAACTTGTATTTTAACTACTCATTAAGGTTGATTGAACATGACTTAAATGTTTTTGTAATTGCCCTTCCTTAGGGTTGGGACTGTATACGTATGTATGTAACTAACGCTTACTGTATAATTTTGGCTTGTAACTGTTTGTTCTAATGTTCTTGATGCATGTGATCATGGCATATTAGAGGTAGCTCAACGGAGTTTGGTATATTATTTTAGTTCTAATGCTTCCGTTAAGGCCCCATATACTATGTATGCTAGTGTATGTGTCCGTTTCCGTATAGGTCATGCCCAAACTTTTAGGGGTGGGTTGGGGGCTTGACAAGTGGTATCAGAGCACGAGTTGCTATCTCACACACGGATTCATTGAGCTCTAGGGTGTCTAGAAAAGTTTTAGGCATTTTTCATGACATCCTGCAAGTATATGAGAGATTGATGGCAACGTTAAGAGTACTCTGATAAGGCTGACAATTTGAAATATGTTTATTGTATGTAAATGCTTGTTGTGTAGGCAATGGTGAGAACAAGGACACAGAAGATGTGGAAAATGCTACTACTGCACGGTTGGATAGAATGGAGAGAATGATTATGAAAATGGCGGAGACTTTACGGCAATAACAGCAGCAACAGCCACAAGAACAACCGCCACCACCACTGGTACCTCCACCGGCAGTACAAGATCTCCATGCTGAAGACCGAACCATTACCCTTATCAAAGAGTTTAAAAAGATGAAACCGCCGTCCTTCAAAGGAGGAATAGAACCAATGAAAGCTGAAGCATGGGTGTTGGGAATAGAGAAGTTATTTGAAGTCTTTCCTTGTAGCGAAGCTCAGAAGGTGCAATTGGCTGCATTCACTTTCGAGGATGAGGCGCGGAGATGGTGGATGCTTACGAGAACTATACATCAAGGATTGACATGGGACAGGTTCTTGGAGATATTCTATGATAAGTATTTTCCACAAAGTATGCGAGATAAAAAGGTGACTGAATTCGAAACCCTCAGGCAAGGGAACAAGACTGTTGCTGAGTATGAAGCTCAGTTTACCGAGTTGGTCCGGTTCGCACCTCACATGGTGGACACGGACTATAAGAAGGCACGAAAATTTGAAGGGGGATTACAGGGTGCTATTATGGATCGAGTTAATATGTTAATGCTGCCTACCTATGTAGAAGCGTTGAAGAGGGCCGTTATAGCAGAAGGGAATATCGCTGCACAAAACTGAATTTCTGAATGGAAGGGGAAAAGGCAAAACAGTCAATGGTCGAAGGGGGCAACTACTCCACCAAATAAGAAACAAAATTCAGGGACTTCAAATGTTTCTACCCCTAATCAAGATTCAATTCCTGTATGTGTGGAGTGTGGAAAGAGGCACCGTGGGATATGTTATCGGAAGTCTGGAGCCTGCTTTCAGTGTGGAAAGACGGGCCATGTGATAAGGGATTGCCCTCAGAGAAAGCAGCAGCGAAATAGCAACAGGACTGCTACTAGCTTAACGAGGTCTGCACCAACTATCAATACCAAGGCACCGGTCAAAGCTACTAACAACAAAGACACCGCGAGACAAGGTAGGGTGTTTGCATTGGTTCCGGGAGATGTGCAAAAGGCGGCGACAGTGGTGTCAGGTACATTTATGGTTCATGGTCATTCTGCTTGTGTATTGTTTGATTCCGGTTCTACCCATTCTTTTGTGTCAAAGCTATTTACTCCTAATTTAGATACATCTGAGGAAGCATTATCCTATATGCTGTGTGTGTCTTCACCGTTGGCAGATTCTATGATTTGTACTTCTATATATGCTGTTTGTGAACTCCACCTTGGGAATATTCGGGTATACGCTAACTTAATACCTCTCGATATGATGTATTTTGATATTGTACTAGGAATGGACTGGTTGAGTGAACATAGTGCAACCATAAACTGTTTGACTAAGCAAGTGAGTTTTCACCCTCCGGGACAAGCAGAATCTATATTTCAGGGACAAGAGGTGACTTCCCCACCGTATTTGATTTCTGCAGCAAAGGCTTGTAGATTAATTCAGAAAGGGTGTCAGGGGTATCTGTGTAGTGTTGTAAAAGAGCAAATGGTGAATGGGGTTACTGACATAATTCTAGTTGTTCGTGAATTTCCGGACGTCTTCCCAGAAGAGTTACCAGGGCAATTAATAGACCGAGAAATTGAGTTTACAATCGAAGTGGCACTGGGAACTCAACCCACTTCTAAGACCCCGTATAGAATGTCACCAGTTGAGATGAATGAATTAAAACTTCAATTGCAAGATTTACTAGACATGGGATTCATTCGTCCGAGTGTGTCTCCGTGGGGTGCACCAGTTCTGTTTGTGAAAAAGAATGATGGAACACTCTGGCTTTGCATTGATTACAGGGAACTTAAGAAGGTAACAATCAAGAATAAGTACCCATTGCCAAGGATTGATGATTTATTTGACCAGCTTCAGGGGGCACAAGTCTTTTCTAAAATTGATATACGGTCTGGGTACCATCAATTAAGGGTTAAGGCTGATGATGTTGAGAAGACAGCCTTTTGAACTCGTTATGGTCATTATGAATTTCTGGTTATGCCCTTTGGAGTTACTAACGCCCCAGCAGCCTTTATGGATTTAATGAACCGCGTGTTTAAGCCTTATTTGGATGAATGTGTGGTGGTCTTTATTGATGATATTCTCATTTATTCGAAGACTGTAGAAGCTCATGAGAATCATCTTCGGTTGATTCTTCAAACCCTCTGGGAAAAGAAACTGTATGCAAAGCTGAAGAAATGTGAATTTTGGCTACTAGAGGTGGCATTTCTGGGGCATGTTATCACTAAGGAAGGAGTTTCTGTTGATCCACACAAGATTGAGGCAATAGTGAATTGGCCAACTCCCACTAATGTGACTGAAGTACGTAGTTTTATGGGGTTAGCCGGCTATTACATACGGTTTGTTCAAGATTTTTCAAAAATTGCTATGCCGCTTACACAACTAACTCGAAAAGGAGTTACATTTGAATGGACAAAAGAACGGGAGTCTGCTTTCTAAGAATTGAAGACAAAGTTGATTACAGCACCACTGTTGGCCTTACCTTCCGGTACCGAAGGGTTTGTAATTTACAGTGATGCTTCTTGTAAAGGACTTGGTTGTGTACCTATGCAGAATGGAAGAACTATCGCCTACGCTTCTCGTTAACTGAAACCCCATGAGAAGAATTATCCCACTCATGATCTTGAGTTAGCAGTAGTCGTCTTTGCTTTGAAGATATGGAGACATTATCTGTATGGCACTACCTGTGAAGTATACACCGACCACAAGAGTTTCAAGTACCGTTTTACTCAAAAAGAGTTGAATATGCGGCAGCGACGGTAGTTGGAACTTATTAAAGATTATGATTTGCAGATTCGTTATCATCCTGGTAGAGCCAACACAGTTGCAGATGCGCTCAGTCGGAAAAGCATGGGGACTTCGACAAGTTTGTCTGCAGGGCAAAAGGAATTAGCAAATGAATTGGCTAAAGTGGAAGTGGACCTTGTGTTACAGGGACAGGAAGATTTAATGGCAGCGGTGATGGCCCAACCAACCTTACTTGAGGAAATTAAATTACATCAGATGGAAGAAGAAACTCTAAAGAAGATATGTGATGAATTAGAAACTAAACCGAAGTCGGGAATCAGTGTAGTTGATGCGGTGCTCAATTTTCAAAACCGAATATGTGTCCCCAATGTGCTGAACCTTAAGCAAAAGCTGATGGGAGACGCACATACCACAAAGTTTTCAATGCATCCAGGGAGTACCAAAATGTACCGAGATTTGAAACAAAATTTTTGGTGGCCAAGTATGAAGAAGTGGATCGCGGAGTTCGTCTCTAAGTGTTTCCAATGCCAGCAAGTAAAGGCGGAGCATCAAAAACCTGCCGGTTTGTTACAACCCCTTCCTATCCCGAAATGGAAATGGGAACATCTGACCATGGATTTTGTTGTGGGGTTACCACGGACTCCTCGAGGTTTGAATTCAATATGGGTCATAGTGGACCGATTAAATAAATCCGCTCACTTCCTACGAGTAAAGACTCAGTATAATGCAAATAAACTGGCAGTAATTTATGTAAATGAAATTGTGAGGCTTCACGGTGTTCCAGTTTCAATTGTGTCAAATAGGGACCCGAAGTTTGTTTCCAGATTCTGGCAAAGTTTACAAGAAGCATTGGGTACGAAATTAAAGTTCAGCACAGCATTCCACCCCCAGACCGACGGTCAATCCGAGAGAACGATACAGACTTTGGAGGATATGCTCCGTATGTGTGTGTTGGATTTTCAAGAAAGTTGGGAAACCCATCTATCGTTGATAGAGTTCGCATACAACAATAGTTACCACTCAAGTATCGAGATGGCACCCTATGAGGCTCTGTATGGAAGACCGCGTCGGTCTCCAGTATGTTGGTCTGAAGTTGGAGATAAATCCTCGCTAGGCCCTGAAACTGTTCAGTTAACCACTTGAAAGGTTAAAACTATTCGGGAAAGATTGAAAACTGCGCAAAGTAGACAGAAAAGTTATGCGGATAATCGACGAAGGGATTTTGAATTCGAAGTAGATAGTCATGTTTTTGTGAAGGTCACTCCGATGAAAGGACATCCAAGGTTCGGAAAGAGGGGCAAGTTAACACCCCGGTATGTAGGTCCATTCCAAGTTTTGGAGAAAGTGGGTCCGGTAGGTTACCGAGTTGCCCTTCCGCCGAATATGAGTCAAGTACATAACGTGTTTCATGTCTCTATGCTTCGTGGATACCTCCTGGATCTGTCTCATGTTATTGACTACCACCAAATTGAGTTGGATGACAAGCTAACCTACGAGGAAAAACCAATCCGCATTTTGGACCAACAAGTGAAACAATTACGAAACCAGGAAATTCCAATGGTAAAAGTTGAGTGGCAAGAACATTACGGAACCGATGCAACTTGGGAAAAAGAAGAGGAAATGCAACGCCAATACCCACACCTATTTCAGTCCTAAGGTAAAACAAGTTTGGAGGACCAAACTTATTTAAGGGGGGGAGAGTGTAATAACCTGACCCTCGTACATGTTTTCTGATATATTTTCAGTTCTTGTTTTACGCTTTTAAATGTTTATTGTAAAATTCCAAGAGAAATTAAGGGTATGTAAGTGAAATCCATAGTTAAGGATGTCTATCTGTTCTCCAAGAATTGTATTTGTTACACTTAGAATATTTGAATAAGAAATTGGAAGCCCTAGGGGCTTAATTATCTGAAATTGATTTTATATATGTGATCAGCATAATTGTTATGTAATATTAAGCATGGCCACGAAATTTCAATTTCGGAATGATTAAACGATTGGATTTTGTCTTATATGCCCTTATATATGTTTTCTTTATGTATGACTATATATGTCTCTAAGTGTATTATTGAGTTAAGACTTAAGAACTTCTCCATTCAACATCTCCTGGGAGAGAAAATAGAGAATGTGGAGAAGAAGAATTGGGGGAAACGAAATTCAACAAGAGAGATTGCCAAATTGAGGAAAGTTGTGGGATTTAAATCAAGGTAAGCTCCATCCAACCCATTTCACCTTCACTTGGACTCAAGGAAGGATGATTTCTTGTTTTGACAACTTAGGGTTTGTATTATGTATGAATTATGGTTGATTAAAGGGGGTTCCTTATCAATTGGTTGTTTTGTCACCTAATTTAGGTGTTATGTGAAAGTTACACTTCAATCTTTAGTTTTATGTTAACCCCATGAAGGTATATATATACAAGATGTTGTGTTTTATGAACCTAAGGACATTGCAAAAGTGATGAAGCTTTTAACAAGTTTACTTTGTGTGGTTTAGATGATAATTCATGTTATAGTAAGGTTAGGTCAATGTATTGCATAAATTCCTCCTTGTTTTGCATGTAAAATGTGTTGGTATTGCTGTTTTTTTTTTTGGTTAAACTTCGAACTGCCAAAATAGGGGCACAGCCGCTCGAGCAGAGTCACGGCCGCTCGAGCGGAGAAGAGGAAAAAATATTTGTTCTATTTTGTGTGCTCGACCTTCTACTATTTTTAGATTATGTTTTGATGATCTTAAGATAGTTATAAATTCACTGGAAGAGTAACGAATCAGGACCTAATTTACCAAGGAAAAAGAAGAACTAATATGCAAGTTTTTATTGTGTACAGGACACACTCCGGGAGGAAGTAGCACGTCATCTCAACACCACTATGAGTAATAGTACCATTATATGTTTCATATGTATAGCTAACGATTGTCGTTAGCATCTTGTTCATATACGATATGTAATTATGTTCATGTTGTGATGTGGGTATATAAAGAAATGGGGAAGATGAAGTGATTCCATCCTTTAAAATTATGAGCCTTTGGCCATACGGTATAAGTAACTACGATATGAAACAAAGTGCTACACGGGACTAAGTGCTACAATGTTAGTCACCGCTAGAACCCGTGTGAGACACCTCTTGAGTTCATACAAGAATGTACAAGAGCTTAATGTCAAATGATTCAAGGGCTCAATGCCACTTTATAAGGGCTTAATGCCAAATTATTCAAGGGCTCCATGCCAATTTATTTAAGGGCCTTGCGCCACTATGTTTACGGGCTTCGTGCCACCATGATTAAGAGTTTGTGCCACACTAGACAAGGGCTTTAAGCCAAAACATTATGTTCAAGCCAATATGTCCCAAGATAAGTTCTAAGACCATTATGAATAAGTACAGATTCAGACTCGCTATATGAATGTTGCATTAGTATACGAAAGTACATGTTTGAAGCTTTGGATATCAGGTTGGAACTTTAATTAGAATTTTAAAATTTCAGAAATTGCACGGTCCGCTCGAGCGGGGTAAGTCCCGCTCGAGCGTAAAAATTAACCTCTCAGCAGTTTTCAGACATTTCGCTGTCCGCTCGAGCGCCGGGAGGGGGGGGGCGATTTCTTCTCGAGCGTAAAAATCGACCTTCCAGCATTTTTGTTAAATCACACAGTCCGTTCGAGCGGCAAAATGGGTGCTCGAGCGGGGATCCATTTTCAGAATCATTTGGGAAGTTGCATTTAGTTCATATTTATGTCCACATCTCTTTCCAAAGTATATTAGACATGATTTGTGGATCAATAAGTGTCGACAAACTACGAATCTATATGTATTCTTTTACTATGATTCAAGTTAGGCATTATTTTAGTTATGTATTACTATTTACTGAGCTTGGCTCACCTTTTGATATGTTTGTTTCTGTAGGTAACCAACCAGGAGGTCAACCCTAATCCAGGACGTCCATTCTTTTTGTCAACCTTTCTGAGTCCGGGCATTAGACGAGATTACTCATTTTTGTGAAGCTTCGCTAAGATGTTAACTTGTATTTTAACTACTCATTAAGGTTGATTGAACATGACTTAAATGTTTTTGTAATTGCCCTTCCTTAGGGTTGGGACTGTATACGTATGTATATAACTGACGCTTACTGTATAATTTTGGCTTGTAACTGTTTGTTCTAATGTTCTTGATGCATGTGATCCTGGCACATTAGAGGTAGTTCAATGGAGTTTAGTATATTATTTTAGTTCTAATGCTTTCGTTAAGGCCCCGTATACTATGTATGCTAGTGTATGTGTCCGTTTCCGTATCGGTCATGCCCAAACTTTTAGGGGCGGGTTGGGGGCTTCACACAGCATGCACAAGCAAAGCACATGTCACCGAAAACCCTGCCAGTGATGGTAGCCGCGGTCACCGGCATCAGAAAACAAATAAACCAAGCTCGGGATGTCCAATTCCCCATCGCGGATCAAAGACCAGGCGTCATGCATATTGAGCCCGCACATCTGTCTTAAGGCTTGGATGTGGCCAAAGTGAAATTGTGGCAAAATCTCTTCCTCGCGTTCAAACTCCATCAAAGCTTGGAAGCCTTCAAAAGTGGGACATATCTCTTGTCCCCCAAAGCTAAAAACATGGGTGATCGGATTCCAAAACCTTGCCGCGGCATGATGGAACGGAAAACGCAGCGGGGTACGACCCAGCATGAATAGTGCATTTTTGCCAAAGCCCTGGAAGTTCAACTTTTTCGAGCCATCCAAGGTAGCAATCCCAATTATGAGATTTTCGACAAGAAATGCCTCCATTTTGATGCAAAACTGGGTTAGAATGAGGGAACCACGAAGCTGGAACCTTTGTGGAGGATAAGGCACTGTTTGGAGGACAAGTGCCAGAAAACTGGAGGTCTCCAGGCCAAGTGGTCGGCCGACCACTTTTTCTAGTCGGCCAGCTAGTTTTTCTAGTCAACCAGCTAGTTTTTTGGTCTGAAAAAAAAAAACAAAAAACTGGTCGGCAAGCTCTAAAAGTGGTCAGCCATGTGCAAAAATGTGGTCTCCAGCTATTTCTTGTCTCCAGAAGGGAGTCTCCAGTTTTCCTGTGTGCTGAGAATGCTGAAGGTTTGAGTTTACCTCTATTTCGGATGCATTTCGTCGCTTTGTTTGTCTCAAAATGCGTTTTCTTATCAAGTTGTTGCTCTTTGATTATCGAGTTGTTGCTCTTTGTTTATCGAGTTGTAAACTTGCTAAGGTTTTGTTGTTTCTTAGTGAGTTAAGTTGTTTAGTTTGTTATGTTGGTTCACTACCTGACTTGGCAATACATGAATTTTTAGTTTCCATTCAATCTCATTTTTGTGCAAAATGATGCGATGCGATGCTAAGAATACAAATGCAACACTTTTTGAACAAAAAGTTGTTTTCATTCCATCATAGCTTCTTTTTACAACATTTTACAAAAGGGTACAAGTTTTTAAGAAAAAGAACTGCCTAACGCTGTACAATGTTCTACAACTACATGTAAAAAGAAAAATAAAGTAGGAACATCTGCATTAGTGCTATCAAGCTCAAGACCGAGAGGCCCTTTTCACCCTCTTCGACTTAGCAGCCTCTGCACCGCCACCACCAGCACCACCATCTAAATCGGAGTCGCCCTCCTCGGCGTCACCTCTGCCCTCAGAACCAGAACCAGAGTCATCATCTCTGCCTGTAGATGTCTCTGACTGAGGATGCGCAGACTCCTCCTCCTCGCTGGACTCGTCATCCTGTCTAGTAGGTGCTCTACGCCTCCCCCGGCCGTGAGTCGAGACCCCTCTCCCAGCTGCTCGAGAAAGCCTGGATGGCCCAGCCTACAATGGTGTGACCTGAAGAAGGCAGTTTGAATACATCAGCCAGAGTATGTATATCAGATGCAAGAATGATGCATGGAGTGAGTGCATGCAGATATAGTATGCGAATGTGATGTGTCAGATGTGCTCTACACATGCAGTGAATCAATATAGTGAAGTTCTCAGTTTCAGTATGTCATCAGAAGTATGATAAATACAAGGAAATTGAAAAGTACCGGAATGTCGGAGGCGTACATCAGCGTCTCCCTCCGTAGGACCATGCTCTCAAGTGAGGCCACCACTCCGAGTAACCCCTCAGTATACTCTCTGGGAGGCTGCAGATGCAAGTTCAAGTCATTAGTGAATAAATGAATATCTAAATATCTGAGTGACAAATGAAAACTGTGGAGCATACCGGTGGTGAGTCAAGGTCACTGACGTATCGATGATTGGGCAATAGAGGCTTCAGTGGAATCAGGTAAGATATCCCATACTGCCAGCCCGTCAGCTCGGTCAGAAGATCTGGCCACCCAGCATGCTGGCAAGTTGAGCGCGTCCCACTAGCCCTACCCCTCGATGTGCTAGCCCTGCTAGCGGAAGGGATGTCTGCAGCTCGAGCGCGACTCGACGACAGTATATTAGCAGCCCTCCTCGTAGGAGTACGGACACCTGTCAGTGGAGGCATCAAGTATGTATGGCGGTATGTCGCGTACTCCCCTTCCTCTAGGAAAAGAACTATGTCGACACCCAGCATATGGTCATCAACCTCCCGGGGAGTGAGGCTCTCTGTGGACCGCATGTCCAATGGAGGTGCTGAGGGGACTTCCTGAGTGAGATTGCCCATCGTCTGGCGCATAAAGCGATCCCCGAGAAACCAGGCTTTGCCGACTGGTCCCTCAAAGAAAACCCTGTATCGGGAAGCGCCCTATACCCCAGCGAACTGGAACTGAGAATACCCATGCATCGCCAGCCAAGGCTGCCAAGTGATTTACAGATAGCAAGTGTATAAACTGATTAGATGTCATAAATATGCAAGATGAATCAAAGTTGAGATCATGAAGAACTGAAAGTTCTGGATTGCCTCGGCTGCCCGCACCGTATCAAAGTACTGCCGAAGATATAGCAATGTCTCCCGAGGCTTGGGCCTGCACCGACCGTCAAATCTGTGTGAATAAGGGATCTCGAGAGATGCCTCGACCTCGAGCTCAGGGGTGAGTGTCGAGAAGTAGGTATAAACCCACAGTTGTGAAAGGCAAGACAGTGGCTGTCAAATTACAGAAAATGCAGAATGCTAAGTGCAGAATGCAGAGTACAAAATGTAATGTATGCTGTGTGCAATGTATAGATAATGAAAAGCAGAAATGTAAATCAAGAGGGCAGAATGTACCTCACAGGCTCGCCAGTAGCCACCTACTATGGTCCCCCGCTCTCGGGAGGTCGCGGTCATGTAGCAATAAAGGGTAGCGAGGCCAGCGCCGCCCCAATCAAAGTGTCGGACTTGTGATTGGTCTACCGGAGCACTGAGAAGATATAGCCCGATCGTGTTCCCCCTGTCAGAGAACAGAGTGGTCCCGAGGAGGAGAACAGAGTGGTCCCGAGGAGGAACATCAAAAATCCCCGGCCATACTGTTGTATGGCCTCAATAGTCTTGGGCGTCGTCCTTCTGTACTGCTCCACAAACCAGGTGTACCTAACCATGCCTGGTGATCTACAGGGTGGCGGATGGGCTCCGAGCAGATAAGTCCAAGCTGCCTCTCACTCATCCATATCGGTATCGTATGGGATCGGCCGGCCTGCCATGTCGAGGCTCGTCAGTATGGAAAAGTCATACGAGGTCATCGTCATGTCCCCGGTGGCTGAAAAATGGAAGGAGTTAGTGGTGTCCCACCATCTCTCCACAAGTGCGCCCAAAAGGGTCCTGCTCGCCGGATGACGCGACAACCCCATACAAAATGGGTCAAACCCTGCTTCATCCACAATATGTCGAACGGCATCTGGGAGCACTATGTACCACTCCCTTGCAATAATCGATCCGTACCCCCAGGTGAAACGGGAAGATACCTATGTTCAAAATGAACAGATGTTTTCAGTTCAAAAATAAAAAGAATGTTGTGTTATGAACTGTGTGTTCAGATTGAGCAGTGTTATGAGCCGTGTGCCAAGTAAAAAGAATGCTGTGTTATGAACTGTGTGTTCAGATTGAGCATTGTTATGAACGGTGTGCCAAATAAATAGAATGCTGTGTTATGAACTGTGTGTTCAAATTGAGCAGTGTTATAAGTCGTGTGCCAAGTAAATAGAATGCTGTGTTATGAACTGTGTGTTCAGACTAAGCTATGTTACGAGCCGTGTGCCAAATAAATCGAATACTGTGTTATGAACTGTGTGTTCAGGTTGAACAGTATGCTATGTTATGAGCTGCATGCCAAATAAACCAAATACTGTGTTATGAACTGTGTGTTCAGATTGAGCAAAATACTACGTTATGAACCGTGTGTTCAGATTGAGCAAAATACTACGTTATGAACTGTGTTCAGATTGAGCAATATACTGCGTTATGGACTGCGTGTTTAGATTGAGCAAAATACAGCGTTATGGACTGCGTGTTCAGATTGAGCGAAATACTGCATTATGGACTGCGTGTTCAGATTGAGCGAAATACTGCATTATGGACTGCGTGTTCAGAATGAGCAAAATACTACGTTATGGACTGTGTGTTCAGATTGAGCAAAATACTGCGTTATGAACTGCGTGTTCAGATTGAGCAAAATACTGCGTTATGGACTGTGTGTTCAGATTGAGCAAAATACTACGTTATGAACTGCGTGTTCAGATTGAGCAAAATACTGCGTTATGGACTGTGTGTTTAGATTGAGCAAAATACTACGTTATGAACTATGTGTTCAGATTGAGCAAAATACTGCGTTATGGACTGTGTTCTGAGATTGAGCAAAATATTACGTTATGAGCTGCGTGTTCAGATTAAGCAAAATACTACGTTATGAACTGCATGTTCAAATTGAGCAAAATACTGCGTTATGGACTGTGTGTTCAGATTGAGCAAAATACTGCATTATGGACTGTGTGTTCAGATTTAGCAAAATATTACGTTATGGACTGTGTGTTCAGATTGAGCAAAATACTGCATTATGGACTGTGTTCTCAGATTGAGCAAAATACTACGTTATGAACTGCGTGTTCAAATTAAGCAAAATACTGCGTTATGAACTGCGTGTTCAGATTGAGCAAAATACTACGTTATGGACTATGTGTTCAGATTGAGCAAAATACTGCATTATGGACTGTGTGTTCAGATTTGCAAAATACTACATTATGGACTGTGTGTTTAGATTTAGCAAAATACTACGTCATGAACTGTGTGTTCAGATTGAGAAAATACTGTGTTAAGAATTGTGTGTTCAGATTGAGCAAAATACTGCGCTATGAACTGTGTGTTCAAATTGAGCAAATACTGCGTTATGAACTGTGTGTTCAGATTGAGCAGAATACTGTGTTAACTGCGTGTTCAGATTGAACAGTGTACTATGTTATGAGCTGCGTGCCAAGAGAACAGAATATTGTGTTATGAGTTGTGTGTTTAGAATGAGCAGAATACAGTGTTATGTGCTGTGTGCCAAATGAGCTGTGTGCCCAAATGTGTTGTGTGCCCGAAATGAGCTGTGTGCCCAAAATGAGCTGTGTGCCCAAATGTGTTATGTGCCCAAAATGAGCTGTGTGCCCAAATGAACCGAATGATGTATGCAAGTTGTGTTCAAGAATGAGCAAAAGTACTGTGTATGTGAATTTGTTCGGAACGAGCAGATATAATACATAGTGAAAGCAAGAAATGCAAGACGCATCGCAGAAAATGCAAAAATAAAGTACGCACCTCTCGCGCATGATGAGATAGGTGGGACTCAAGCTCCCGTAGTAGCAAGTTTGCAGGCGCCCGGCGTGCGAAGTTCGTGAAATAGTGGAAGGTGCTCGGAGGTAAGATGTGCTCCTGAGAGTGGTACCCCTCCGGGTCGAATGACTGCATCCTCAGTGCAACGGTATAATATCGGGCTCATCCTCTACTCTCGGGGAGCCTCCGCCGTGTGGAATATCATCAGCCATCTGAAAAAAGGTGCAAAAATAAGCAAAATGAGCCAAAATTGCAAAAAGTCAACAAAAGTCAACTCTCGGGAAGAGAAAAAGTCACCAAAAGTCAACTCTCGGGAAAAGGTGCTAAACTTCGAGAAAAACTTACCTCAAGTGGTGAAAATAGAGAAAGAAGCTCCAAAAACAAATTCTAATCGGTTCAAAACGAAGAGAATTGAAAGTTATCGCGAACCAACTTCGCGTGGGGCATTGGAAAACGCGTATAAAGTGCAGATCTGAGAGGAAAAAGGGTCTAGAGAGGAAGAGAAATGTATTTCGGCCTTGGAGGTGTGATGAAAAGTGATTTGGAGTTGTCCACTTAAAGATCAGGCCTCAAAAAGACCAAGCTGTCCCTGTTTTGATAAACTGGTCGGCCAGCTAGTTTTTCTAGTCGGTCGACCACTTAAGTGGTCTTCAACTGGTCGGCCAGCTATGTAGGTGGTCGGCCACTCTCCTGGATGATCTTTAGGGCTCCATTGTTCTCCCTGTGTGTTTTTGTGATGATTGGAGTCCTTGGCTCTCGGGAAAGTGCAAGAAAAGTACACTTTTCGGTTCAAAATGTCCCCACGGGAACTTCGATTCAAGTCTTCGATGCATGGCTCATCGTCACTCATCAAAGAGCGAGGTGTATCCTTTTTAAGTATGTTATGACCCCTCCGAGAGGTAACTTGGAGGTTACGGTTGAATTGCTCGCGTTAAGGCTTGTATCTCATTTTTCAGTATTTTGCTTCGGACATACTTTCGAAGTCGCATGTTTACCTTAGATTGTTATGCACCTTCACTTGCATTGTCATGCACACTTCAAGTGCATTGTTATGCACACTACTCGTTGCATTGTTATGTACACTGCTCATTGCATTGTTATGCGCTCTATTTGCGTTGTCGTGCATGTTTTACTTGCATTGTTATGCGCACTTCGGTTACATTGTTATGCACACACACTTTGCTTGCGTTGTCACGCACTTTTCATTTGCATTGCTACGCACTTTTCACTTGCATTGTTATGCTCGTTCCGGTTGCATTGTTATGCACTTTTCACTTGCATTGCCATGCATGTTTCCATCAGCATTATATATGCACGCGTTTATCTTGTATTGAAATTATACCATGATGTAACGTGGAACATGTGTTTCTAACTATATTGTACCTGCTGAGTTTCTTTCTTTTGTAGGGACGATATTTTATGTACGGTTCATTTGAAGCTAGCGCGACCAGACGATATTTTATGTACAGTTCATTCAAGAGAAGTTCCAACGCAGTGAGAATTGCATAATTTTCTTACGTCTTTTCTGTTGAAATATGTGGGACTGTAGTTTCACCTGCTTAAACTGTTGCATTTATTGTGTATAATTGCTTCATTACAGCTTTCTTTGCATGATCATAAGTTATGTTCTGTTTTGTGCATGTCTTTTGCATCTTGCCCTTCCCTACGGGCGCATCTTTTTGTTATCTTGCCTATTTGTCTAAGTCTTCGACCTTGTCAAAAATGGGTCATCTCTGGGCTTTAACATTCACTCCCGTCACTTCTTGGCTTCCGAGTTCTGTCAAAGAGGGGCAACTGTAAACACCCCATTTTTGACCAACTTTAAAACTCAGACATCATCGATTGAGCGCTCATTGATAGTGCATGTTGTGCTTGTTTCGAGTTTCCGGAGTTTTCGGCTAAGTGCCTTGCCTCCAGGCCTCTGAACTCTTTGTGTTTTGGCTCAGTTTGTGGACCGAACCTTGTTTTCTCTTCCCTAGAGGGAGGGAGAGGTCTGTAGACTACCCTTTTGTGGTTGTAGACCACTTTTCCCGCTTGGAGACTAGTTTTCGATTTTCGGAGTCTTCGGCCGCGCGCCTTGTCTCGAGACCGCTTAACGTTCTCCGTTTGGCTTGGTTTTCGAACCATGCCCTGTTGCCTTGGCCTAGAGGTCCACTGTGCTTTGGGAGACCACTTTTGTGGTTGTAAACCACTTTTGGTGCCCGTAAACTAGTTTTTGAGGCTCCCGGCAGTGCGCCTTGCCTCCTGGACTTTCGTCTTGCATCCTTTTTGGTTTGTTTTTGGTACAAACCTTGTTTTCCATGTTTGGAAGGTGGTATAAGGGTGGGAGACCAATTCTTTCCCTTGGAGACCACTTTCCTTCCTGCCAACCAATTTTTTGGTCGGCCAACTAGTTTTCTTTGTTTTTGGACCACCTTTTCTAGTCGGCCACCACATCACTGCCTTGCTTTCATGCTGCAGACCATCTCCCCCACATGGCCGACCACTTCCACTGGTCGGTCGACCAGTGTAAGTAGCTGGCCGACCACTTCAAGTGGTCGGCAGCTTTCCATCACCTTTTTGGAGATATTTTCTAGCCAGCTGTTACAGCTAGAAGGCACAAAAGCCATCCTCCATACACGTGTATGGAGGGATGGCTTTAGGCCTAAAGCTTGTCCAACAAGCTTGTTGCATGTTTTTCTATATAAGGGAGCCTCCTCCCTCGTGCCTTAGGTTTAGATTTTCTTGCTTGAGTGATACATATCATCTATATCTATACTTCTTCATTTCTCTCTTGTGTTTGTGCTTGAAAGTGCATATTCTTCATACTATTGCACACAAACACACACTCAAACACCATCCTATTGTTGCTGAGGCACTTTGAGGTTGATTTTGGAGTTTTTGGAGAGGTTTGAGCTCAGAAAAACTGCTGGAGTTGTAGCTTTGAAGTGGTTCTACAAGGGTGAACTTCTATCCCTTAAAACCCTTGTTTTGGTTTAAGCTTTTGGACCTATTTTCATGCTTATTTTAGCTTGACTTTAAACTACAAAAAGTTCTGATTTTGCATGCTTAACATGTTTGTTTAAGGTCTCTTTTGTGTAGGGGGTAGTCTACCCCCTCTTAGGCCTTGTTTGGCTTTGTTTTGTACCATCCTTTTAAGCTATTGGGACCACCTTGTTTTGGCCTTCTCACCACTGAAACTCAGAGGAATTTTAGTGGTGGAAATGGTATTTTCAGGTCCTAAATAGGAGAGGGTCATCCCCTCTCCTTGTGTTTTGTATGCTTGCTTTGTATGCCTCATGTTTGAGCACGCTTGTTCAGCTTATGTTGACTCCATCTTAGCATGTATTTGGGGTTATTTTGACATGGCATACCACTGTTTTGATTTGGTTTTGCCACCCTTTGCATGCCTTATACACTTGTAGTGTAAATCTTGCAAACTAGCTTTGTATGCTTCATGAAGTAGCATGTCTTTCTAGCTTGTTTTGAGTCCATCTCAGCATGTTCTTGGTGTTGTTTTGCCATGATATACCTCTGTTAAGGTTTGGTTTGATAGCCCCATGCATGCTCCATGCACTTGTAGTGCAATTCCATGAACTAGCCTAATTTGTATCATGCTTTAGATCATCATTCTAACATGATTTTGGCTTAACTCTAAGAAGATTTTGTTCATTTTTTAGCATGCTTAAGCTCTGATTTGTATTGTCTTGGTCATGCATGACATGCTTTGTATAGCTATAGTGCATTTTAGCTTGTTAGCTTTGTGTATTGAGTCCACTAGCATGCATTGCTTGGCTTATTTGAATGATTTGGAATCATTTGTTATGAGGTTTCAGTGCACGTTTTATGGTCATACACTCACATCTTTTACTTATTCCATGCTTTGAAGGGTTGGTCCTTTATGCTTAGGAATGAGTCATTGTGTATGCCTTCATGCCTAAGCTTGCGAGCTATCATTTCAATGTGTTTTTGGGGTTATTTTTCCATGATATAACTTTGATTTTTGTTGGCGAATCCATCTCATGCTTGGTCTTGGTAGGTGTAGTGTAACCCTCCCTCTTGGCCTTGCGTATTCCATGCTTCATGCCCTTCATGGTAGCTTATTTTGGCTTCCTTCCATACATGTTTTAGCATCATTTTGACATGCTCTAGGACTTTATTGGGTTACCTTAGCCATATGCTTCATGTATTGCATAGCTATAGTGCAAGTGCCTATGCCAGTTTCAAGCTTTGGGCACCATAGCATGCTTCATTTGTATCATGTGCATGATTTGGCATCATTTAACATGACATTTTAGAGCATATAGCATTGCCATGTTCCCATTTATTTCACCCTTTGAGTGCCTCTAAGGGTTGTGCATTGTTGCCTTGTTTGTGGCCTAGCATGTATGCCATCTTGCCTAGGTCCTTGAGCTCCCATCTCAGCATGTTTTGGTCTTTGTTTAGACCTGTTTGAGCTCTGTCCATGATTGGTTCATGCATTTGTGCCATGTATTGCATGCCTCCTTTGTAGTCCTCTTTACTAGCTTCATCCTTTGAGGACCATAGCATGCCTTGCTTGTGTTGTTTGAATGATTTGGCATCATTTCTTGCCTAATTTCAGTGTATATAGTGTTGTTACACTTTCACTTTTGTCACTCCATGAGCACTCTTGAGAGTTATGCTCTTAGGCCTAGTCGATGGGCCCTTGCATTGAGCATGCTTGTCTTGATCTTCATGCCTTAGTTTCATCACCGGCCACTGTTTTGGACATGGCTAAGGTCTGTCCACATTCGGTTTAAGTCCGTTTAGCATGTTTATTTGCATGTTGTTTGCATGTTTATGTTACATTGCTTTGAGTATGCCATGTTGTTCTTAGCAATTAGCATTGTGTATGCCATGTTATTGTTTGCATTGTGTATGCATGTTGTTGCTTGCATGTGTTTGGATTGCGTGTTAATTTGAACATGAGAAACGAGGGACGTTTCATACTTTAAGCGATGAAACGTGCCTCAATTCTCGATCGTCGACGCTCTTGATCATACATGACAGAGGTCAAGGCTTTATGTGTTTATGTGCGCATTCATTTCATAATTGAATTGTGCAATTTGGCTTGTCGGCCATCATGCATTGAAATGCGCGATTGGTGGCCCGAGGGTCGAGAACCGCACTCCCTTGAGCTTATGAAATGATAAGGACGGTGGTTGTGCACACATACCTTGCAAATACATTGCCATGCCCTTTCTTGCTCTCTGTTGCAGCAAACTGGAGAAGTGCATCAACAAGTGGTCGGCAGACCAGAAAAACTAGCTGGTCGACCACTTTTTCTGGTCTACAGCAATGGTAACTGGTCGGCCAGTGGCTGGCAACACCCCTAGGTGGTCGGCCATGCTCCTACAAGTCCCCAAGGTGAGTTAGAAGTTTTCTGGAGCTTTGTGCAAGGTTCTGAAAACAGTTGCAAGCAGAGGCAAATCGGGGCATCGCATTGGATTTCCGAACGAGGCGACCGAGTATGCATGCGCTTCTCACTTTGAGGACATTTCTTTACTGCTTTACTTAACTAATTTGCTTAGCTAGTTTATGCTTTGGTTCTGTATTTAAGTAGTTAATGCGTTTAGCTACTTATTTGTGTTATAATAACTAGTTAGCTAACTTGTTAGTTAATTAGTTTTGTGATGTAATAATTAGTTTAATTAGCTTAGATTAGCTAGTTAGCTTCTTATTCGGACCCTCCGTTGAGAGGGCCAACTATTGTAACAAGCGTGCGTGTGCGTGATGCATGTTTTCCAACCCCCATTTCTTTCTTCCTTTTACTTAACTGCTTATGATGGTTAGTTTTAGGGCATGTTTTGTTTAGCATACCTTATGCTTTGCATGCATGCATTCATTCATCTGTATTGCATGCACCGGGCTCGCCGCATCATACTAACTGCATTGTATTTCAACACATTTACTTGAATACGTATTCAACAACTTGTTATTAAGTTGCAATCACATGATATCTTAGATAGCCGAGCCTATCTTAGTTGCATTTTTGCATGTGTTGCATTAGTCATCTTAACATGAACTAGGATCATGCATGATTTCTAACTAGTTCTTTGTTTTGGTTCGGAGTACACTGTGAGTGTTTACACTTTAGCATACTGCACGTGTGTAAGTGTTGCCATGTTTAGCATGCTTGCCATGAGGCTAACTGCTTAAGTGTTTAACTGCATGAATGCCTATGGAAGAAGGTTGGATTTCTTGAAATGGAACAATTCATTGAAATCCATGGCTTAGCCTACTTGCGAGTAGCAAACTTCAAACCGTTTTCAAACAAACAAGCATGAAATGTTTTGTTCTAACTTAGGCGATCTAGTCTATACTTGTATGTTGTGCGCATCACAGAGTAATTCTAGGTTAATAACTGGAATAAGAACACATGTGTTTTCAAAAACAACATATCATGCTTAATAAAGGCCGATCTTTTGATCGGGCGAGCAGGGGTGCTCATTGCATGACCTTCCCCTCTCGTACCCAAGTTCCCGAGCCGAGGCAACTTTGGTGATGACGGACACGTGGCCTTAGGCACGAGTTAGGGTTTCCTAAATTTTCCAAAATAAAACATTTAGGTGGCGACTCTGTATCTAGCAGAGCAGTCCATGTTTGGCACTTCTTTATTAAAATCGATTTTCCAAATCGATTTGCCAGATTTGGACTCTTTGGTGATTTATCGATCTTGCATTGCACTTTGTGAGATTAGATTCAGAACCGTGACACGAGTCCAAACTGTAGTAGCCTAGAACAAAATGATTCGCGGCCTCGCGGCGCGGAGAGCGGAGTTCTCTGGGTGGTCTACACTGAGACAACTGCATTAGCATTCCGTGTATCGCCCGAAATAAGCGCGAAAACTCTCCCTTGCCTCACGGTATCCCCGGTGGTAGTAGATCTCATAGTATTCCCCGGCTTCGAGATTGATGTAGTTGAGCTAGCAGCTAGCTTCCCACTGTTCTGATTACAATCTCTGGCCATATGCCCTTGTTTACCACATTTAAAACAAGCTCCTGACACACAGTAACAAACCCCACGATGCCTTTTACTACAAATATTACACATTGGGGATGTATCTCGGGAAGAATTAGACGTACTCGAGGAGCCCGTATTCTGCTTCTTAAAAAATTTCTTCTTCGAAAAGAAGCCTTGTCTCTTACTACCTTTCTAGTCTGTCGTCGGTTTAGTCCATCTAGCTATGTTAGCTTCTGACATTATGTCCCGGTCCAGTACCCCAATAGAGGTTTCCAGCTTCAGGACATTTACCCTTTCTAGAATGTCACTTCGAAGCGCACCTTCAAAATGTCTCGCTTTCTTGTAGTCGGTATCGATCACATGTGGTGCAAACCTGGCCAACTCCATGAATTTGGCCTCATACTTAGCCACTGTCATGTTGTCTTGTTTTAGTTCCATGAACTCCGATACCTTCCTGTCACGGACACACTGAGGGAAGTACTTATTGTAGAAGACTTCTAGGAATTTCGCCCAGTTAACATCTTAATGGTTTTCATGCATTAACATCCACCATCTTCTTGCTTCATCTTCTAGCATAAAGGTGGCTAGAAGTATTTTTTGTGTCTCTGAACAAAGGAACACTTCAAATAGCTTTTCAATGCCGAGAACCCATGCCTTGGCCTTTAACGGATTTAATCCCCCATGAAACTATGGTGGTTTCATTTTCTTAAATTCTTTGGTGAGAGCTATTATCTGGTCATCATTCTGTAAGTCTGGCATAGGGGGTGCCGGAGGTGGAGGTGGAGGATGTGGCTGCTGCCACTGTTGTTGCCACTATTGTTGTTGTCTCAATGTTTCTGCCTTTTCCTGAATCAATCTTTCCATTCTATCCATTCTGGCAGTAGAAGACTCCCCTATCTCATCACCTCTTGTTCTCACCATCTGATTAGACTTGCATTATACTTTATACAAAAGATTCACAGGTATGCATATACTAAAGAGCATACATATTCAATTAATTTGTAATGCAAGCAAATCATAAACTTATAACACATAATCGTTCATATTAAAACATTTAAGCGCATTCTGGATGCTTTCAAATTCTTACTTATCACATGAATGCATCCTATATCTTTTCTAGACGCTTATTGCTCATTTGGACAATTGTGTGAGTTATTAACTCGTGCTCTGATGCCACTCTGTCATGACCCAAACCCGCCCCTATGGGTTAAGGACATAACCGGCCAGTAATCAAGGGATTACCTACGGCCTCAAACCATACAAGACATATCTCATCAGAGTAAAGGGGCCAAACGGAAGCAAATTTAAAACTTTTGTCCATAGAGCTGTGCTTATATGGCACATCATAACAATCCATATATATATACACCTGTTAATAACTCACATCAAAGGGGTGATAACACAAAGCTCTATACATACACAGGATCATTCATGTCTAAGTCAGTCAAACCCAAGATTTATACACAAAAGTAATCCGATGTTTTTGCCAATATAACAAAACTATACCAAAAGAACAAAAGAGGCGAAGACAAGTCTCGTTCGTGAGACGTTTGGGCTTACTCTCCAAAACTTGACTGTTTCTCACATATTTCACCGAGGCTGGGTTTGGACATCCCTTGGCTCACCTACATAGACATGAATGAGCATGAGCAAAAGCCCAGTGAATAATATCAAATAAGGAAGATACATGAACAATCTTTGAAACAGTTACATCAGACGGCCTTGGGCCCAATTCATGTTTCTATTCAATGTATCAATCAACTAAAGTTCTAAATGTATCAAACGGCCTTTGGCCTAATCATTCATATGTCAGACTATCATTCATGTCTGACTATCGTTCGTGTCAAACGGCCTTTGGCCCAATCATTCACATGTCAGACTATCATTCATGTTAGAATATTATTCATGTCAGACGGCCTTTGGCCCAATCATTCATATGTCAGAATATCATTCATGTCAGACTATTATTCATGTCAGATGACCTTTGGCCCAATCAATTGTATCCAATAGCCTTTGGCCCAATCAATTGGCATACGAAATATTTGTCCCCAATTCAATGTAACAAACTTACGAGACTTATACGAAAGGAAGTAATTGGACAAATAACATACTTCAGATATCTTTATTAAGATATTACTCACAGTGATCTGCCGGTGGATTCACCCTTGAGCTCGACCCTACACATTACATAGTAGATATGGGTCACAAACGATTCAATCCATTCGTAATTCATACATCCCTCTTAGGCTTCTTTCTTATCCTTTTAACTCATTTATAATGTTCAATGCATGCCTAAGAGTGGTTAGAAGTGAAAGAGAACGGAAAATGAAACACAGAACACTTTTACAAAATTTCTGAAACAGGGCTCCCCGCTCGAGTGTGGACTTTCCCGCTCGAGCGGACCCATTAGGTCTGCAAAAGTACTAGTTGCCTTATTTTTACGCTTGAGCATGAATTCGGACGCTCGAGCTGAAAGTCACTCTACATAGCTCCCCGCTCGAGCGGACATCCATGTCTGCAAAAAGTTCTGGGAGCTCGTATTTCCCGCTCAAGTGGCGTTTTCCCCGCTCGAGCGGACATGCCAAATTCTGAAAAATTCAGAATTGTTCTTTAGGCTCAAACTTGATATTCAAAGGCTCCAAAGCTTGAATTTAGGTACCAAAAACATGAGAAATGCATACATAGCATGAGAGCATAGGAGATTTGGGACCAATTATTCAAAACCATGATCAAATTCTCAAATTAACCAACATTTCTCTTCATAGTTTGCATGTATGATCCAAATTCTCAAATTCTCAAATTAAAACTCATCCAAATCATGCTTGCATGTATGATCCAACAACTCAATTTTTCATAATTAACAAGGTACATGATAGATTATACAATTCTTGCCAATTCATGATAATTCTATGCATGCATGCACATTCTAACTTCAATTCAAACTCTAGATGATCATCTAACTTGAATTCACAAAATCACAACTTCAATCTGATGAAATCATAACCAATTACTCACCTAGAAGCTTAAATCTTCCAAATTATAGATAATTCTTGAGTTTATCTTCAAGATTCCAAGCCTCTTGATCAAACCTTAGATTGTCTTCACTCTCTCTCTCTCTAAATTCGGGTCTCTCACTTCCTAGAGAGCTAAATTCAGCCAAATGAATTAAAAGAGAGTAATTGAGTGAGCACGAGCCTTTTTATAGGCTCTCATAATCATATTTCATTAATATTAAATAATTGAGCACTATACCATCAATTTAATCTATTTAATCTGATCCGAATCAATGTCCAATCAAACTTCACCGTAGGCTCTAAAAATTACGCTGATCACAATGGCGTAATCAATTTCGGGTTTTGTGGCCGATAGGGCCTTCAATTTTCAGTTTATAACAATAAGTTAAACAGATATTCCTACGGTGAACAAATAGAAATTTAAAACCACATATATTCATTTAAATGGCACACCAAATCATATCAAACACATAATCACAATCATAATTAGGATTAATTAGCACGATACAGAACAAGGTTATCACAGTATGGATTTCAAAGATCTGAACAGAGCTAGTCCAAAAGACAGCTTTTCTCTACCACACATCGATGAATTGGTGGATTTCACCACAGGCCATGCGTTGCTCTCCTTCATGGATGGATTTTTTGGGTATAACCAAATTTTGATGGCACCCGAGGATAGACAAAAGACTGCTTTAACTATGCCATGGGGAACCTCCTGCTATAGGGTGATGTAATTTGGGTTAAAGAATGCTAGGGCTACCTATCAACAGGCTACAACCACAAATCTGCATGATATGATCCACAAAGTGGTCGAGGTGTATGTGGATGACATGATTGTCAGGTCCAAGGAAAGAGAAGGCCACTACACCGCCTTGAACAAATTTTTTCAACGAATCAGAGAATATCGATTGAGGCTGAATCCACATAAGTGCACTTTTGGTGTAACGGCAAGGAAAATATTGGGTTTCTTGATCACACAAAGGGGCATTGAGGTAGATCCTTCCAAAATCAAGGCCATCCTAGAAATGCCACCACCAAGGACTAAAAAGGAGGTACGAGGCTTTCTGGGTAAAGTGCAATTCATAAGACGGTTTATCGCAAAATTAACCTTGACTTGTGAGCCACTATTTGGTCTCTTAAAGCAAGGAAAGAAATTTCAATGGGATGACCGATGTCAGTTTGCTTTTGAGCAGATCAAGCAGTACCTTTAGAATTTGCTTGTTTTGTCGCCACCAAAGCCAAGGAAGCCATTGATTCTGTATCTGTCAGTAACAGACACAAAGATGGGATGCATGCTTGCTCAGGAATCTGAGGATAGAGTGGAGAAAGCCATCTATTACTTGAGCAAGAAGATGCTGGATTATGAGACCCGTTACACCCCACTGGAGAAACCTTGCTTAGCCTTGGTATAGGCTACAAGCAAGTTAAGGCTCTACTTGTTAGCTCACTCTGTAATTTTGGTTTCGAGATTAGATCCCATCAAATATCTCGTCAAGAAACCAGCACTTACGGGTAGGCTAGCCTGTTGGTTGCTTCTTCTCTTCAAATTTGATTTAAAATATGTCACTCGGAAGTTTGTCAATGGGAGAGCGGTAGCTGAGTTCCTGGCAGATCACCTAGTAGAAGGGGATGAAGCAGTAGAATACTTGTTCCTAGATGAAGCCATTCTGCAGGTTGAGGAAGAAACCTGGACAATGTACTTTAACATAGCGTCTAACCAGTACGGTTATGGGATAGGGGCGTTGCTGATAGCACTCAACAATCCCCACATACCTTTAGCCTTCAAACTCCGGTTCAAAGTATCCAACAACGAGGCAGAATACGAAGCGTGTATCGCTAGTTTGGAAGTTGCCTTGGAATTAGGGGCAAAAAAGGTTGGACGTCATTGGGGACTCAAACCTGGTTGTGTCTCAAGAAAAAGGAGACTGGAAGGTCAAAGAAGAAAAGATGAAGATCTACCACCAAACCTTGGACGTTCTGCTTCCTAGCTTTGAGAAGCTGACCTTTACACATCTATTAAGAGAGAATAACAGGTTCACTGATGCTTTATCAACTCTATCTTCTATGATAGGCATCCCGTTGGGAGTTCGGATGCGTCTGATCATTATCGAGTAGAGATATACGCCGGCCTACGAGTTGATCACCACAATAGATGAAGTGCAAGATCAAAACCCCTGGTATTATGATATCTGGAACTTCTTGGAAAAGGAGGTTTATCCACCAGGGGCAAATGCCAAAGATAATAGGGCAATACGGCAGATGGCCGTTTGGTTTATCATCTGTAGGGGTAAGTCGTATAAAAGGGGTCATCTGGAAATGCACAAGTTGTGTGTTGATGCAGAAGAGTTGAAGCGCCTAATTGGGGCCATCCATAGGGGAGAGTGTGGAGCACACATGAGCGGAGTGATGCTAGCCCGGAAGATTCTCAGGCAAGGTTACTACTGGTCTACCATGGAAGAGGATTGTATTGGTTTTGTTCAACAATGTCACAAATGCCAAATTCATGCAAATTGCATGAATATCCTGCCGTCGAAGCTGTACAACATGCCTTCACCATAGCCTTTCTCAGTCTAGGGAATTGACGTCATTGGGGCAGTTACACCGAAAGGGTCAAACAGACACAAGTACATTCTGGTGGCAATTGATTGTTTCACGAAGTGGGTGGAAGCTTAGTCTTATGCAGTGTTGGGTTGCGCATGTGGCTAAGTTCATCCGCAACAACATCATTTGCCGTTATGGTGTCCCAAATGAGATCATTTCAGACAATGGCTCCCATTTTAAGAAAGAAGTGATCGACTTGTTGGAGAAGTACAACATGGCTTTTCATAAGTCATCTACATATCGGTCGCAAACCAACGGAGCTGTTGAGGCTGCCAACAAGAACATCAAGCACATTTTGTAAAAAATGGTTGAGACCTATAGGGACTGGCTAGACAAATTTCCATTTGCTCTCTGGGGCTACAGAACTTCAATTTGGACATCTACTAGGGCAACTCCATACTCTCTTGTTTATGGGATGAAAGTTGTTCTACCGATTGAAATTGAGATTTTGTCGCTGCGGGTTATGGCTGAGTGCCAGATAGCAGAAGTAGACTTGCAGCAGAGCAAGTTCGAAGAACTAATGTTGTTCGATAAGAGGAGGCTGAAAGCACTATACCATGTTCAAGGATATCAATGCAGTATTGCCAGGGCTTTTAACAAGAAAGTTAAGTCTCCGAATCTTAAGGAAGGGGATTTGGTACTGAAAGACAACTGAGCTCCCATCCATGACTCTAGAGGCAAGATCAGACCCAATTGGATTGGTCCTTACATTATCAAAACCATCTGGTCGAGTGGAGCTGTTATTCTGATGGACTTGGATGGCCTAGAATTTTCCCAACCGATCAACATGGACAAGTTGAAGAAATATTACCCCTGAGAGGCTCGCTAGGCCGAAAACCCAAAAGGGCGACCTAGGCAAAAGTTAGAGCACAAAAAATTGGAAAAACAAAAAATTGAGCTCGCAAGGTTGAAAACCCAAAAAGGGCGGCCTTGGCAAAAGTTAGAGCACACAAGGAGAGCATTAATACCCGAGCGAACCCGAACCGAACTACGTAAGGCCTGATTTCTATCTTCGGGATACGTAGGCAACTTCATTTCAAAGTCTGGCTGTAAACACCTCCAAATCAATTGTGTCCATATGTTGATCTGGTCATCTTTGTCTATTATTTGAAAGTTCGATTATGATCCTTACTCTGAGAAAAAAGCTAACTACAGTGCTGAGCAGTGTTATTCAGTCAAAGGGCAATTTTTCATTTTTGGATTCAAGGTTGTACATCTCGAGGATAGATTCCATGTGTGTCAAGTTGTGATCCTCATCGAAAATGGTTTTGAAAAGTTTTAATAAAAGTTTATTTTATTCAAATTAATATTTTTACAACTTAGACCATTTTTGGACCAAAAGGAAAATTTTCAGTGCCCACTACATTAATTTCATTGATTTCAATACAAAGTTCTCCGACTCTTGACACAAATCAAAGTTGATTTTATTACATTCAAAAACAAAACTTGAAAAATAAAGATCAAAGCAATAAACTTGGGGTATAGCTGAGTCAGGTGTTCCTGCATCCCTCGCTTATGCTTGTGAAAGTTTGTGATGCTAAAGTGGGCCCAGATTGCGCCTCATCTTCAAGCCAAGTCAAGCACTCACCAAAAGGTGCGCAGTTGAAACTAGGGGCGGGAGCCAGAAGTTCTTTCATCCTCCAAGTAGTGGGGTATCGAGCTAATTGTGAACCTCAGATTGGGTATGAAGTCGGGTATTCTACCCCCTTGTCAAACAAGTCTGGTCGTGTCCGAATTGATGCCTACATCAGAATGGAAAGTATAAAATACAGTGTATCAAGCTAATCAGTTGAATGCTGGTTTGTTGAGCCGTGTTGTAGCTCATCTCGGGCAGATCAAACCAGGGGCAACACCAAGCAATGTCAATAGCAGACTTGTTGCTCATCCAATGGCACCATCACCCTTCGTTCGGGAAGTCAACTAGCTGTTGGCGAAAGAAATAGCCTCATGCTAAATATGCAGAGCAAGAATGCACTACTTTCAACCTATCCATAAGCCATATCTGGGGAGGGATGAAAGAAAAGAGAGATTAAAGAATAGAGAGGTGTATGTTGAGAGAAAAAGTGAGAAATGGTTTTGAGAGAAAAACAAAGTATGAGTGCCGAGTGATGTGAGAAACACATATGAGAAAATATGGGAAACATTACCTGAAGAAGTAGTGGACTTCCTGTAAATCTGTTTATCTCTCACCGATGAAAGGCGTCTAAGCCCATCAAAGTCTCAGCTAATGTCAAGCCGATGTAGCTCTTGCCCACTTTCAAGCCTTGGGCCACTTCAACTAGCCAAATGCTAGACCCTCGGAAACCCGGAGCAAGGAGAAAATGCGCTAGCATGAACAAACAAAGGGCGTGCTGCCGAAAACTCTGCCAAAGACGGTCACCACGATCACCAGCATCGGAAAATCCATGAATCAAACTGGGGATATCTTGCTCTCCATTGTGAACCAAGGATCGGCCATCATGTAAAGTGAGCCCACACATCCTTCCCAAAGCTTGGATGTGACCAAAACGGGGCTGGGGCAAGATTCTTCATCCCACCTGCACTCCATTAGCACTTGAAATTCTTCGATTATAGAGCACATCTCTTGTCCCCCGAAGCTAAACACGTGCGTAACCAGGTTCTAATATCTAGCTGCAGCATGTAGGAATGAAAAACACAGTGGAGAACGACTTAGCGGGAATAGTGCATTTATGCTGAAATCCCAAAAATTTAGCTTTTTCGAGCCATCTAAAGTTATAATCTAATCGAAGAGTTTTTTTGCAAAAAATGGCTCCATTTGTGGTAAAAACAAAGCTGGAATGAAGAAACTACGAAGTCCTAGCTTTTGTAGAGGGTAAGGCACTGAGTGGAAGACGGGTGGCAACAATCTGGAGGTCTCTCACATTGATGGCCGACCGGCCACCACTGGTGGCCGATAGCCTCTGTTCATGTCCAGTAACCTTCTTGGCTGTCCTATGGTCCACCTGTCTGTTGAGAGTGCTGAGAATCTATGTTTTGTTCTGCTCTTTGTGCATTGTGTTGTCTTGTTTTAGTTAGTTTTGTTGAGCCGTTTTGTTTCAATTTGTTTATTGAGTTGTATTTGTTTTGCTTATTGAGTTGTATATTGTATGTTGTTTATCAAGTTATATATTACTTGATTATTTATCAAGTTGTACATTGTTTTCCTTGCTTTGTTGTTAGTCAGTTCACTACCTGATCAAGAAAGTTATGCCAATGTGTAACAAGCCCGCGGGGGACCTCGCTACAGCTCGGACTCGACTTTTTTCAGTCACGGTTCTAAATCTGAACCAAAGAGTCCAAATCCGGCAAATCGTTTTAGGAAAACTGATTTTTGAAAGAAGTGCCAAACATGGACTGCTTTGCCAGATACAGAGTCGCCACCTAAATATTTTATTTTGGGAAATTTAGGAAACCCTAACTCGGTGCCAAAAGGCCACGTGTCCGTCATCACCAAAGTTGCTTCGGCTCGGGAACTTGGGTACGATTGGGGAAGGTCACTTCGTGAGCACCCCTGCTCGCCCGGTCATAGACCGGCCTCTACTAACCATGATATCAATTTTTGAAAACTTTGTGTGTCCTTACTCCGGTTATTAGCCTAGGTTACTATGTGATGCTCACAGCATATGAGTATAGACCGGGTCGCCCGAATTGGAACAAAACATTTCATGTTTGTTTTTGAAAATGGTTTGCTACCCGTAGGTAGGCTTGAAACATTTTGATGATTCATTCCAATTTAGATAACCCAACCTTCACCCACAGGCATTCAGGCAGTTATATCACATAAGCACATAGCCTCATGGTAAGCATGCTATCATGGCATTCACTCACACGCATGCAAGGATGCTAAAGCATAAAGCTTACCGAGTACTCCAAGCCAAAAACAGAAACTACATTAGAAACCATGCATGATCCTAAGAATACAAAAATGCTTAATGCAACACATGCAAAATGCAATTATAGTAGGCTCGGCTATTCTAAGATGGCATATGAAATGCTACAACTAACATGTATTCAACTTGGAATTGAAAATACAATGCAGTTAGTATGATGCGCCGAGCCCGGTGCATGCAAAACAGATGAATGATGCAAACATGCTGTCATACTGTATGCTAATTTAAACATGCCCTAATCTAACCATCGTAAGCTGGTAAATAAAAGGGAGAAAGACGTGGGGTTGGAAGACATACATCACACTCACGCACACTTATTACAACATTACCCTCGCGCAGAGGGTCCGAATAAATATACAGTCCCAATATTACAGTCCAAATGAAAGAATATTACAGTCCAAAATATTACAAAATTCTAATTAATTAATGAATTAACTAAGAAAGCAAATAAAACTGGCATGCAAGCCAGGGACTGCCTTGCTTCTGATGGATGATGCATGTCCGGGTCGTCTTGCGCGGAAATCCACCGGAATGCCCCAATTAGCCTCTGTTTACACCTGTTCTTGAAATGCGTGCCAAGCCCCAAAAGTTTGCTGATTCCTGATTTTGCTGCAACAGAGAGCAGGAAAGGGGCATAGCAATGTATTTGCACAGATATATGCATGTCTCGACCCTCGTGCCACCAATCACGCATACCGAGGCATGATGGCAGAGGAGTCGAAATGCACAACTCAATATAGGATGAATGCACATGAAACTACAGCGAAAACCTAACTCCATCATGGATAATCCGGAGTGTCGGTGACTAGGGAATTGAGACACATTCCGTCACTCGGAGTACGAAATGTACCTCGTTTCCCGTGCCCGGGCTAACTCCTATTCCGGACACGATGCAATATGCATGATATGCATGAAATGCAACTAAGATATAATCCTAACATACTCAATGTTATGGAAATGAGATGCCTCGAAATGCGTGCATACGAACACGCAAACCGAGGAAATGGCAGAATGCAATCTAAGATACAACCTAGTATGCACAATGCTATGAAAATGAGATGCCTCGAAATACGTGCACGCGAACACGTAAACCGAGGGGATGATATGTATCTCAAAATGCGTGCACGTGGGCATGCAAACTGAGGTGATGATATGTGTCTCGAAATACGTGCACGCGGGCACGCAAACCGAGGCAGTGGTAAAATATGAAAATGAGGTGCCTCGAAATGCGTGCACACGAGCACGCAAACCGAGGCAATGGTAAAATGCTATGAAATGACATGAAAATGTGATATGGGCTTATACCAACATGAGTGAGCCTCAGCCACACTCACACAGGATGCCAGCGGATAAAAATGAAGTGCCTCGAAATGCATGCACACAGGCACGCAAACCGAGGCGGTGACAAAATGCAATGAAATGACATGGAAATGACAAATGGGCTTATACCAACATGAGAGAGCATCAGCCACACTCACATCGGATGCCTGCGGATAAAAATGGAGTGCCTCGAAATGCGTGCACACGGGCACGCAAACCGAGGCAATGATGAAATGCAATGAAATGGCATGGAAATGACAAATGGGCTTATACCAACATGAGTGAGCCTCAGCCACACTCACATCGGATGCCGTCGGATAAAAAAAAGGAGTGCCTCGAAATGCGTGCACACGGGCACGCAAACTGAGGCGATGATGGAATGCGATGAAACATGGCAAAAATGATATGCAAGCATGCTAATGGAATTTCAGCAACAAAATATGGGGAAAACAGTCCCGAAATGAAGCGAAATGATATGAAATGCAAGGAAATGTCCCGAAATGCAACATTAGGCACCCGAAATGGCCTATAGCCATGCTAAATATGCACAACATGGACATGCAATGCAAAGACAGAAGCTAGACAGCCCCAAGATAAGCACTTTTCCAGTTAAAGTGTAACTTACCCTTGAAGATTCGAGATTTTGTTGCTTCTTGGGTCGGTTTGCAGCTTCTTTAGCCTTCAAGAATCCTCCCTTGCTGCTGGAAATGAGATGGTGGTGGTAGAGCTTGGTGGTGTAGAAGGAATGAAGGTTAAGAAGTTAGGGTTTTTTGGAGAATTGAGAAGGATGACAATGGAGTTTAGGGTTTGTGCTTGGAGAGGAATTTTTCTAACCCTCAAGAAGAAGACCCTCAGCTGGTTATAAGGTCAAGAAAGGGGTGTAAAAGGGGGGGTGAATTGGAGAGCATAACTCTCTCCCAAAATATCCCCCGGATACAGAAAATATCTGGGGGATATTGCCCAACAGCTGGAAAGGGTACAGTGAGGAGAATACGGCCGGCCTCATACTTTTTCTGGAGGTGGCCGGCCGGCCACACCCCCTAGCCGGCCGGCTAGGGGTCAAAAGGGTCAACAAGATTCTTTGGCCGGCCAGGTATTGGGGAGGTAGCCCTATGTGTGTACAACACAACCATGTAATTGAAGTTCCAAGAAAGTGGGCCCAAGGGGTTCAACAATGGCTCGGAAAGAGGGGGTCAAAAGGGTCAAGTTGACTTACTGGCCGGCCATGAACTCTTAGGGGCCTCTCAGGTGTGTACATCACAGATATGTGGTTCAAAGTTCAAGAAAAAAGGTCCAAGGGGTTCAATATTAGCCCGGAAGAAAGGGGTCAAAAGGGTCTGGTGACCTTAATGGCCGGCCACCAACTTTTAGTGGCCTCCCAGATGTGTAGATCACAGATATGTGGTTGAAAGTTGGCAACACTAGCTCTAAGGTATTCAACATTAGCCCGGAAGTGCGAAAAACGGGCGCCGGGAGGCTCCGGAGGAGAGATAACTGGTTGCTGCAACAATTGTTGGCCTCCCACCCTTCAGTGACCTTCCTCGGGATAAAACAGAGGTACCTGCCAAAAATGAACGAAAACCGTTGCAAAACGAATGTTCCGGGGCCAAAACACGCAGTTCGGGGTCCCGAAAATGGGCTGTTAAGCACCGAAAATGGTATTCGACCTCGAAGTGGGTTTCTCAGCCCCCAGTGTCCCTCAAAAGGGAGAAAATAAGATGTATGCCAAAAATCAGAGCAATAGGAGATGGTTAAGCGGTCCCGAACCGAGGCACACGGCCTGACGGCTCCGAAAACCGGGAACCGGACTCCGAAATGGGCAAAATGGCCTACGGCCACCAAATGTAGCCTACGGACATTGAGAAATGGTCTACGAGACCTCTCCCTCCCTTCAGGAAAAGAAACAGAGAAAACCGAGTCTGGTTCGCAAACCGAGACAAGGCACAGAAAAGGGTTCGGAAGTCCGGAGGCAGGGCTTACGGCCGCGACTCTGAAACTTCTGAACGAGCACATTATGCAACATCACCAAGCGCTCAATCGGTAACGTCTGAGTCTTAAGGCCGGTCAAAAATGGGGTGTCTACAGTTGCCCCTCTTTGACAGAACTCGGAAGTCACAAGTGACGGGAGTGAATGTCAAAGCCCAGAGACGACTGATTTTTGACAAGGCCAAAGACTCAGACAAACATACAAGATAGACAGAGGTGTGCCCGCAGGCATGCCCGCAGGCAGGGGGCAAAATGCAAATGATATGCAAGAAGCCGAAGGTAACCCAATGATTATGCAAATGCAGCAAGCTGTAATGAAGCAAATATTCGCAAATAGATGCAACAGTTTTAAGCAAGAATGCAAAGCAACAACTACATTCCATGCAGTTAAGTATGTGGAGGATTATTCAATCTCTGCCATGTCTCACACGGAGAAGATACGATACCTGCGCGATTCGTCTGGTCGCACCAGCCTCAATTGAACCGTACATACAATATCGTGCCTGCAAAAGAGAGAAATTGCAACAAGTACAATATGCTAACAACATATATTTAGTGCGATTTCGAAAGTTCGACACACGCAGTGCCGGTGAGTGAATGTGTCGCAATGCAAAAACAGAATACGCGTGACAACGTACATTCAAGCACAGAAGTATGATTAACATCAAGAAATGTGCATGTTAATACAGGTATGTTCATGAAAATGCAAGATAATGTGACATGAGCATGAATCAGGGCGCCCGTTTGTTATGAAACAACGAGTACGGAAATGCGCGTTTCGGCGAAGGCAACTTAATCGCGACCTCCGATCTGCTTCTTTGAAATGTTACGACTCAATTAAAAAGGATACACTTTGATTTCGATGAATGATGATGAGACATATGTCAGAATTGGAAACCGAAGCCCTGACGGAGCAATTTCGCGACCGGAAGTGTACTTTTCTTGAACTTTTTCAGGTCCCGGGAACTCCGATCTTCCTCAAAATTTGCAGAGAGCTAGGTGAGCATGTGGAGAGCATGGCCGGCCACTTATCTTCCCAAGGGGGGGTGTCCAACCGGTTTCCATTAAAGTAGATGGCTGGCCGGCCATTTCTGCAAAAAGCAGATGGCTGGCCAGCTAGAATTAGAGGCCGGCCGGCCATGCCCTTTTCCCAGGGGCATTTTGGTCTTTTCCCCTCCTTTTTGCATGCCTTTTTACCCAAGGCTTGAGGCCTATAAATGGCAGCCGAACCTCACTCCATTTCTTGCCTCTTTCAACACTTTTCTCTCCAGTTTTGAGTTTTACGCGCGTTTTCCAACGCCTCGCGCAAATTGTTTTCGTAAAAACACTTAGTTTTAAACACTTTGGAGCGATTAAATTCCGGCTTCGGAGCTTCTCTTTGCATTTTCACCACTTGAGGTAAGTCCATCTTAATATTTAGAATATTTTCTCGGGAGTTGACTTTTGTTGACTTTTTTATTTCCCGAGAGTTGACTTTTGTTGACTTTTTCCAATTTTGCTCATTTTGCTCATTTTTGCTCCCCTTTTGCAGATTCTTGAACATGGCGGGTAATTCTTCCCACGGTGGAGGCTTTCCAGGTGCCGGTGATGACTTCGATCCCATGACCTTACCCCCGAGGACTCGACCTTTCATTCCCGGGAGGTATCGTCCACCAGTACACGTTCTTCCACGTGCTGTCTTTCGCCACTTCACCAGATTTGATGAGCGAGCACCTGGGGATCTGCTTCTGAGAGAGCCGGAGCAGCATCTCTCTCACGAGGCCCGAGAGGTATTTACCTCATCTTTTGTATTTTACATTTCGCACCCTTGCCATGCTTAAACATTTAGCTTGTGACATAGTACTTTGCTTACGTCTTGAACATGTAGTTCCCACACTTGAATTTCTGAACACTCGGCTCATTGATTAATTGCGAACACACAGCCCACATTAGCACACATAGCTCAAACACTGATTTGTTGAACACATAGCCCGAATTCGAAAGTGAACACACAGCCCACAATTTAAATTTTCTGAACACGCAGCCCAGATAGATAGTGAACACGCAGCCCACAATAGTTGAAATTTGAACACGCAGCCCAAATTTTAAATTCTCTGAACACGCAGCCCAGGTAGATAGTGAACACGCAGCCCACAATTAACTGAAAATTGAACACGCAGCCCAAAATTCAAATTCTCTGAACACGCAGCCCAGGTAGATAGTGAACACGCAGCCCACAATTATACTGAAAGTTGAACACGCAGCCCAAAATTCAAATTCTCTGAACACGCAGCCCAGATAGATAGTGAACACGCAGCCCACAATTAAACTGAAAGTTGAACACGCAGCCCAAAATTCAAATTCTCTGAACACGCAGCCCAGATAGATAGTGAACACGCAGCCCACAATTAAACTGAAAGTTGAACACACTGCCCAAAATTCAAATTCTCTGAACACGCAGCCCAGATAGATAGTGAACACGCAGCCCACAATTAAACTGAAAGTTGAACACGCAGCCCAAAATTCAAATTCTCTGAACACGCAGCCCAGATAGATAGTGAACACGCAGCCCACAATTAAACTGAAAGTTGAACACGCAGCCCAAAATTCAAATTCTCTGAACACGCAGCCCAGATAGATAGTGAACACGCAGCCCACAATTAAACTGAAAGTTGAACACGCAGCCCAAAATTCAAATTTTCTGAACACGCAGCCCAGATAGATAGTGAACACGCAGCCCACAATTAAACTGAAAGTTGAACACGCAGCCCAAAATTCAAATTCTCTGAACACGCAGCCCAGATAGATAGTGAACACGCAGCCCACAATTAAACTGAAAGTTGAACACGCAGCCCAAAATTCAAATTCTCTGAACACGCAGCCCAGATAGATAGTGAACACGCAGCCCACAATTAAACTGAAAGTTGAACACGCAGCCCAAAATTCAAATTCTCTGAACACGCAGCCCAGGTAGATAGTGAACACGCAGCCCACAATTAAACTGAATTTGCATGTAGCTTATTCCACTTCATCGGCATACAGCCCATTTCATTTCATTGGCACACAGCCCATTTGATTTCATTGGCACACAGCCCATTTGATTTCATTGGCACACAGCCCATTCATTTCATTGGCACACAGCCCATTCATTTCATTGGCACACAGCCCATTCATTTCATTGGCACACAGCCCATTTCATCTCATTATTGACACATGTATTCATTCTAAATGCATGGTGGTTCCCGCAGTGTGCGAGGGTATGGCTCCACCATGGCACGGGATTGGTATGCTGAGCTGCCGGAGGGCGTCCGGGATTTGATAGATGCGGCAGGGTTCGGGACCTTTTGCGTCGGGTTGTCACGCTGTCCTGCCAGGAGGACATTGATGGCAGCTTTGGTAGAGAGATGGTGGGACACCACCAATTCCTTTCATTTCTCTGCTACCGGGGACATGACCATGACCCCTTTTGACTTTGCTGTATTGATCGGCCTTGATGTCGGAGGTTGGCCCATCCCCTATGATGAGGATATGGGCGAGTGGGAGGCTGCCTGGATGTATTTGTTGGGGGCTCGCCCACCTGTTGACAGGGTCTCTGGGAGAGTCCGATATACTTGGTTCTCTTCCCATTTTCGGCGGGCAGAGATGGTGCCCGAGACTCCCGAGGAGACAGAGCAGTATGCTCGTGGCTTCCTGATGTTCCTCTTCGGGACTACCCTGTTCGCCGACAGAGGGAACACCATTGGGCTATACCTGTTGAGCGCTCTGGTTGACCTATCACAGGTCAGTAGATATGATTGGGGTGGCGCTGGCCTGGCTACCCTCTACTTTTACATGAGCGCGACCTCCCGCAGGCGGGGCGATTTGCTTGGTGGCTACTGGAGAGCTTGGGAGGTATTTTCTGTCCCCTCGATTTACATTTCTGCTCTTCATTACTTGTACATTGCACACACAGCGCACTTTTACAGTCTGCATTTTGCTCTCAGCATTTCATACTTATATTCTGCACTGCTTTTCTCAGCTATAGGCTTATGTATACTTCCCATCGTTAGCCCCAGAGCTGGAGGTGGTGGGGATTCCCGTGACCCCATATTCATTGATATTTGAGGGCCCGCACCGGGCGAGGCCTCGAGAGACCCTGGTTCGCCTGCGACAGTACTTCGACACTGTGCGACACTCAGAGGTACTTCAGAACTTTCAGTTCTTTTCATTTTCATCTTTGACTTGCTCTGTATATTCTTGATTTCTGATTGGTTTATGCATTTATCATCCGCAGATTACTTGGCAGCCTTGGGCACCCTTGGGTGATGATCTCCTACTTCAGTATACCGGAGCGTCAGGCATTTCCCGGTATAGGGTCCTGCTCGAAGGGCCAGTTGGCAGAGTCTGGTTCCTGGGGGAGCGCTTTCTGCGCCAGGTACGGGGGTATCTTTCTCAGGATGTTCCCGCGGTACCTCCAGCTAGTATGCGGACTGCTGACAGGCTCTCTTACTCAGAGGTAGTCGGCGTCATGCTGGGCAGCGATGCTTTGCTATATGTTGCGGAGGGGGACTACGCCACCTATCGTCACATATATTTGATGCCTCCATTGACAGAAGCTCGTATTCCGATGATGAGACCTGCCGGTATGTCATCCTCGGACCAGGCTCGGGCTCGGGCTGCAGACGCCCCTTCTACTAGCAGGGCTGGTACATCTAGAGGTGGGAGTAGACCGGTTCCTCCGGCTCCGTCGATTCATCCTCATCTGGGATGGCCAGATATGCCTACTGAGTTGATGGCATGGCAGTATGGGGCCAGCTCTCCGACCCCGATCCCACTAGAGCCTCCGATGCCCAGTGATCGATATGCCATTGACCCGGACTCACCGCCGGTATGCTCCACTTTTCATTCATCATTCAGATGTTTAGACACTCTTCTGTTTACTGATGATTATGAGCTCATTTTTGCAGCCATCGCGAGGGTACATAGAGGAGGTGGTTGGGCTGGTGGCCACACTCGAGGGCATGGTCCTGTGCAGGGAGGCACAGTTGTCCGTCGCAGGCATTCAGGTACCCTTCAATTTTCTGGCATTTATCATACTTCTGATGACATGTTGATTTCCACTGCATCGATTGACTACTTGTGTAGAACACATCTGCCACACACCTCACTTGTGCACTGTATTTACATGCACCCACTTCACGTAGCTTTTGCTTGCATCTACATCTGATGTATATATTCGGACTGATGTATTTGAATTGAACTCTTTGTTTTCAGATGCCTTCCTGGTCCGGTCAGCCGCAGGCCAGGCCACCTGGGCCTCATTGGGGAGCTGGGCCATCTGAGCCTTTTCAGGGGGCGGGGTCATCTCGGCCTTCCCGAGGAGTCGGGCCATCTAGGCCTTATCGAGGAGCTCGAGGAGGGCCTGTCCGCAGATGCAGGGCTCATGTTGTGGAGGTGGAGCCTGATGAGGAGGAGGAGGAGGAGGAGGAGGCTACCAACCGTCAGTTCGAGACATCTGTTGAGGAGGGAGGCTCCGGTTTTGGCTCGGGGAACAGAGGCGAGGCTGAGGAGGATCCTGAGGATGACAGCTCCGACTCTGATGGTGGTGTGGAGGTTGTCCCACAAAAGAGGACCAGGCGTGCTTCTCGTTCCCGTTCCCGAGGATTTTGATGCTGCCATTTCCTGCTTTATTTTTCTTTTTTGCTAGTAGTTTGTAGCACTTTGCACATTGTTAGGCAGTTTTATTTTTTGTAAAACTTGTACCTTTGTTTGTTGTAAAGCATGATGGAATGAAATAGCTTTTGAAAAGGTGTTTGTATTTTAAACTTTTAGCATCGTATCGCATCATATTTATTTCGCATGAGAATGAAATTGAATAGTAATGCGCATTGTGTAATCACCAAGTCAGGTAGTGAACCGACGCAACAAACTAAACAAACTCAACTTACTAAGATATAACATGACCTTAGAAAGTTTTACAACTTGATAAGCAAAATGCAACACTGTAAATAAAACAAGACTGTAACAAAGATTGCTTAAACAGAGAGCAATGACTCAAAAACACGAAACACGTCCGCTCGACAAACAACTCGATAAGCAAAAACAACAACTCGATAAACAAGACTCAACAACAACAAAGTGTATTTTTGACGATCTGGGCATCGGAACGCGTCTGAAATGAAGGCCTTCGACTCTCCCGTTGCATGGAAATGCTTGGAGTTCTCCTTCGAAAAGTAAAACAGGGCCGAGGAGACACACTGCAGCATTGCCAGCCATCCCTGGGAGCTGGCCGGCCATTTTTGCAAAAAGTGAATGGCTGGCCAGCCATTTCTGCAGAAAGTAAATAGCTGGCCAGCCAGAAAAAGTAGCTGGCCGGCCATTCAATCCTGCAGCCACCAGGCTTTTGACACGTGTTCCCGTGAATAGTGTTTTTCCTTCTATAAAAGCCTCAACTTCGGGAACATTCATTTCATCTTAGTTTTAGCCAAAGATGGAGGCGTTTCTCGCAGAAAATGTCACATCTTGGATTTCTTCATTAGATGGCTCGGAAAAGCTAAATTTCCGGGGTTTCGGCTTGAATGCACTATTCACGTTGAGCCGTACTCCGCTACAACTTCCTTTTCTCCATGCCGCGGCAAGGTTTTGGAATCCAGTGACGCATGTTTTTAGCTTTAGCGGCCAAGAGATGTGTCCCACTTTTGAAGATTTTCAGATTTTGATGGAGTCTGAATGCTCTGAAGTGATCTTGCCTCAGCTCCGTTTTGGTCACGCCCAGGCTTTAGGGCGGATGTGTGGGCTCACGGCGTATGATGCTCGATCTCTGATCTGCAGTGGGGAACTGGACATCCTCGGCTTGATCCATCGTTTTTCCGACCCCGGTGACCGCAGCAACCATTATTGGCAGGGTTTCCGACAACACGCCCTCTGCTTATGTTTGTTGTCTCACTTTCTGCTTTCCTCGGGCTTCGGCGGGGCTAGCATTCGCCTGATTGAAGTCGCCCAAGGTTTGAGAGAAGGAAAGAGCTGTATTGCCATGACCTTGGCCGAGACATTGATGGGCTTAGATTCTGTCTATCGCCGGGAGGCGACTAGATTTCCTGGGAGTCCGCTGCTGCTGCAGGTAATGTTTCCCACCCGACCTCACATATATATTTGCTCACATCACTCGACCCTCAGGCTCGGTTTTTCTCACAAAACCCTTGTCTTACTTTTCTCTCATCATACATCTCTCTATTCTTTATTCTCTCATTTTCCATCCCTCCCCTAGGTATGGTTAATGGATAAGTTGCAGGTTGTGGACTCTTGCCCGGCTTATTCAGCTCGAGGTTACTTCTTTCGGCAGCGCCTAGTCAATGCTCTTGACGAAAGGTGGTGGTTCGATTGGATGTGCAATTTGTCCGCAGACGGTATTGCTTGGCGTTGCCCTTGGCTCAACCTCCCGGCAATGAGCTACAGTATGTCTCGGTTGCTCGGGATCCAACTGATTGGTCTAACCCAATGTGTATTCTATTTTCCGTTCCGGTTTCTGCGTCAGTTTGGTCATGATCAGACCTGCCCACCGGAGGGGATTGAGTACCCAGCTGCTTTCCCGGTCCGGGGTGCACAGCTTGCCCGATATGCCACGGCATGGAGGACTAGAGAGCTTCTGGCCCCTGCTTCCACTTTCAGTTGCACCTTGTCCGATGAGTGCGTGGATTGGCTCAATGAGGAGGCACAGGTTGGGCCCAGCTTGGCATCAGATGCTCCGTCCAGCTCTGGGAGGGGACGCAGAGATACTTGATTCAACTATGCCCCAAATTTATTGCTTATTTAGCATTTTCAAGTTTTCGTTATGGATGTACTAAAAAAGTAACCTCGACTGTAATGCAAGAGCAAGAGAACTCAGTTTTGAAATCAGTGAAATTAAAAGTTGTGGTACTGAAAATTTTCCGCTTTTGGTCCAAAAATGGTCTTAGTCGTAAAAAGATTGATTTGAACAAAGCCAACTTTTATTAAAACTTTTCAAAACTATTTTCGATGTGGATCAGAACTGGACACGCCGAGAATCTGTCACTGAAATGCACAACCCCAGATCCCTGCAACTGGAAAGTTGCCCCTAGTCTGAAGAACAATGCGGCACTTTATAGCAACGGAAAGTTGCCCCTAGTCTGAGTAACTTTGCATCGTCGCGGCAACGGAAAGTTGCCCCTAGTCTGAACAGCACTGTACCGGAGGTCGCGATAAATGCTGATGGATAGAAATGACTGAGATGATCAAAATGGACAGAGTTGATCGGGGAAAAATTTATGGCTGAACTTCAAGATGAAGCTGCCTACGTATCCCAAGGATGGGAATCAAGCCTTACGTAGTTCAGGCTTGGGTTCACTCGAGTATTTTCACTCTCCTTTTGCGCTCTAACTTTTGCCAAGGCCGCCCTTTGCGGGTTTTCAACCTTGTGAGCTCAGTTTTTATATTTTCTAATTTTTTGTGCTCTGAATTTTGCCTAGGTCGCCCTTTCGGGTTTTCGGCCTAGCGAGCCCCTCAAGGATAGTATTTCTTCAATTTGTCCATATTGATCGGTTGTGAGAACTCCAAGCCATCTAGATCCATCAGAACCACAGCTCCACCTGACTAGATAGCTTTGATGATGTAAGGACCAGTCCAATTAGGTTTAAACTTGCCCCTTGGGTCGTGGATGGGAGCTCGGTTGTCTTTGAGCACCAAATCTCCTTCTTTCAGATTCCTAGACTTAACCTTCTTGTTGAAAGCCCGGGCAATTCTGCGTTGATAGCCTTGGATGTGGTACAGTGCTTTCAGTCTTCTTTCATCAAAGAGCATGAGTTCTTCGAATCTGCTTTGCTGCCAATCTGTTTCGGCTATCTGGCATTCAGCCAATACTCGTAATGATGGGACCTCAATCTCAATGGGTAGAACAGCCTCCATTCCATAGACCAATGAATATGGAGTTGCTCCAGTAGAAGTTCTAATTGAAGTCCTGTAGCCCCACAAAGCAAATGGCAGCTTGTCTGGCCAATCTCGATAGGTTTCCACCATCTTCTGTAGTATATGCTTGATATTCTTGTTGGCGGCTTCAACCGCTCCGTTGGTTTGTGGCCTGTATGTAGATGACTTATGAAAAGCCACATTGTATTTCTCCAACAAGTCTATCACTTCTTTCTTGAAGTGGGAACCATTGTCTGAAATTATTTCGTTTGGCACCCCGTAGCGACAGATGATGTTGTTCCTGATGAACTTTGCGACATGCGACGCCTTCAACACTGCGTATGATTGGGCCTCGACCCACTTTGTGAAATAATCTATCGCTACTAGGATAAACTCATGCCCGTTTGACCCCTTCGGGGTAACAGCTCCGATCACATCAATTCCCCAGACTGAAAAAGGCCATGGCGAAGTCATGTTGTACAGCTTTGACGGCGGGATGTTCATGTGATTTGCATGGATTTGACATTTGTGGCATCGCCGAACAAAACCAATGCAATCCTCCTCCATGGTTGACCAGTAGTAGCCCTGTCTGAGGATCTTTCTGGCCAGCATTACTCCATTCATGTGTGCACTGCACTCCCCCCCATGGATGGCTTCCATCAGGCGCTTCGACTCTTCAGCTTCTACACAGAGCTTATGCATTCCCAGGTGACCCCTTTTGTACAAATTTCCCCCGCAGATAACGAACTGAGCAGCCATTCTTCTGACAGCCCTCTTATCCTTGGCATTTTCCCCTAGTGGATATATCTCCTTTTCCAAGAAGTTCCAGATGTCGTAGTACCAGGGGTTGCCGTCTTGAACCTCATCTATGGCGGAAATTGACTCGTATGCTGGCACGAACTTCTGATCAATAATGACTGGACGCATCCGGACTCCAGACGGGATGTCTATCATAGAAGATAGAGTTGCTAATGAATCTGCAAACCTGTTGTTCTCTCTTACGAGGTGGGTGAAATTTAGCTTCTCAAACCGAGGAATTAACAAATCCAAGGCTTGGTGGTAGATTATCATCCTTTCCTCCTTGACCTTCCAGTCTCCTTTTGCTTGAGACACAACAAGGTTCGAGTCCCCAATGACGTCCACTCGTCTTGCCCCTAGTTCCAGGGCTGCTTCCAGGCCAGCAATACATGCCTCATACTCTGCTTCATTGTTGGAAACTTTGAACCGGAGCTTGAATGCTAAAGGGATACGGGAATCATCAGGCGCTATCAGCAACACCCCTATCCCATACCCATACTGGTTTGACGCTCCGTCAAAGTACATTGTCCAAGTTTCATCTTCGACGTGCAGAATGGCTTCATCTGGGAATAGATACTCAACTGCTTCATCCCCCTCAACCGGGTGGTCGGCAAGGAACTCCGCTACCGCTCTGCCTTTTACTGACTTGCGCGTTACATACTTCAAATCAAATTCGGAGAGCAACAGCAACCATCGAGCTAGCCTGCCCGTAAGTGCTGGTTTTTCGAAAAGATATTTGATAGGATCCAAACGCGAAACCAACATTACTGAGTGGGCTAACAGGTAGTGCCACAGCTTCCTGGTTGCCCATACCAAGGCCAAACAAGCCTTCTCCAGCGGCGTATAGCGGGTCTCGTAATCTAGCATCTTTTTGCTCAGATAGTAGATGGCTCTTTCCACTTTGTCTTCTGATTCCTGCGCGAGCATGCAGCCCATGGTAGTCTCAGTTACCGAAAGGTACAGTATCAACGGTCTCCCCGGCTCTGGCGGTGACAACACGGGTGGGTTCTGTAGATACTCCTTGATCTGCTCAAAAGCTACTTGACATCGGTCGTCCCACTGGAATTTCTTTCCTTTCTTCAGGAGGCCAAAAAGTGGTTCACAAGTCAAGGTTAATTTAGAAATAAACCGTCTTATGAATTGCACTTTACCCAGAAAGCCTCGCACCTCCTTTTCAGTCCTTGGTGGTGGCATTTCTAAGATGGCCTTGATTTTGGAAGGGTCGACCTCAATGCCCCTTTGTGTGATCAGAAACCCTAGCATCTTCCCTGCTGTAACACCAAACGTGCATTTCTGGGGATTCAGTCGCAGCCGAAACTCTTTGATCCGTTGAAAGAATTTTTGTAAGGCGGTGTAGTGGCCCTCTCTATCTTTGGACTTGACAATCATGTCGTCCACATACACCTCGACCTCCTTATGGATCATATCATGCAATATTGTAGTCGCTGCCCGTTGATACGTAGCTCCAGCATTTTTCAACCCGAATGGCATCACTCTATAACAATATGTCCCCCACGGGGTAGTGAACGCAGTCTTCTCCCGGTCTTCGGGTGCCATCACTATCTGGTTATAGCCTGAGAAACCATCCATAAACGAAAGCAAGGCATGTCCTGCCGTGAAGTCTACCAATTCATCGATGTGCGGCAAAGGGAAGTCGTCTTTCGGACTGGCCCTGTTCAAATCTCTGAAGTCTACACAGACCCGAATTCTGCCGTCCTTCTTAGGCACTGGAACTATGTTGGCCAACCAAGTTGGATATTCAGATACCAGCAGGAACCCTGCGTCAATTTGTTTGGTGACCTCTTCCTTAATCTTGAGGGCCCAGTCCGGGCGAATCCTTCTGAGTTTCTGTTTGACAGGGCGGGCCTCTGGATCAAGAGGGATCCGGTGCTGTACAATCTCAGGATCGATTCCAGGCATGTCTTCATAGGACCACGCGAAAACATCTTTGAAATCTTTTAATAAAGCGACTAAGCGCTCGCGCTCCTCTGAAGACAACGTGGACCCGATCTGGACCAGCCGCGGGTCCTTCTCAGTACCAACATTCACAGTAGTGATTTCATCCATTAAGGGTTTAACAAATCTTTCCTGCTCTTGATTGATTAATCGTTGCAAAACTGGAGGAATTTCTTCCTCGCTGTTTTCATCAAAATTTTGAAAATCCTGATTTAAGCAATAAATCAAAGGCACAGAAAAATACTCGGAAACCACATCCACATCATTCTCATTAAGTACTTCCAAGCCGTCAGATTCCTCTGTTACAACAGACTCAAAAGAAAATGAAAAAGACGACCTAGACAGGACTGTGGTATCCGGGTTATCACTCCCAGGAATACCGGACTCAGACTTAGTCGAGCTGGAATCTGATTCCGACGCAGAAGATTCGGTAGAATCAGATTCCGGCTCACTACCTGACCCGATGCTGCTAGATAAAAAGCCTTCTTCATATTGCCAGATGAGAGAAGGTGCGATAGATGCATCCAAGATCGGCGCTGGAAAGCCCGCAGCTATTTCATCTCCAATCACAGAAACCGAAGAGTTATCCCCCAAGCACTCTTGGCCGATCGGAGGATCTGATAGTAGACTCGCCAGTGCTACCCCCATTTCCAGCTCTGTACTCTCAGGATCCACTGCTTCACATTGCTCAACCTCAGTTGGTGGGTCTGTCTGCGCTTCGGCAACGTCATCCCCAGATAATTGTATGTCGAAGAAGATTTCAAAACCAGGTACGCGCTTCCCCTCCGCGTTTTGCCATGGCTCCGGGAAGCCGCAGAATGGAAAATCTTCCCCCTCCCGGACGAAACGTCCGTTTAGGGTACCCCAGATGGGCCTGTGTATTAAGTCAAATGGCTTCCCAGCCCTCTTTGCCTTGGCTCTTTCGGCCATTTCTTTTCCTTTCCTCAACCAGTCCTCTTTGGTGGGCAGATAACCCAGTCCAAAGGTGTGAGGGTTGTGTGGCACTTCGGCCAATACTGAAACGCCTTTCCGGCCGCTTCTCCCTAATCCCATCCCAGGGGTATGCTTTAGCTTGTTCATGAGGTATATGGATTGTGCACTAACATACATGCCCTCATTCGCAGCCATGACATTCTGCACCACTTGAGCCTCGGCCAAAGTGAACCCCGACAAAAACACATCCTCCGTGCCGTGCTCGATCTCCAAGACAGGTGTAGACACCTCTGGCGGCGGATGGATTGACGAATTTCCGAAGACTATCGCTACCCCTTTCCCGTGAGGGTATTTCAGCATTTGATGCAGGGTGGAAGAGACTGCTTTGACCTGGTGCAACCACGGTCGTCCCAAAAGTAGGTTAAAGGTTGCGGGAACGTCCAAGATATGAAATTCAATACTGTGTTGTCCTGGACCAACCTTGGTTTGAATTTTAACAGTCCCCATCACCTCTCTGCTGGTATTATCGTATGCTCTGATCACTTGGGTGGTTGGGACGAAATCTACGGGCTTCAACCCGATTGCATATGCCGTTCTGGTCGGGCAGACATTAATCGCAGACCCGGTATCAACAAGTACCACCGGTATCCACTTATCTCTACATTCCACAGAAATATAGAGCGGTTTGTTATGGTTTGTGCCCTCAGGCGGTAGCTCCTTGTCCGAAAAGGTTAATGCCGAGGAACCTCCTCCCGGAAAAACCAGCCCAACCAGCTGTTCAGGCGTGGTGTCTATGGAAAGTTTCGACTTGTCCATGGCAGATAGGACAGCTTCTCTGTGCACTCGTGATGCCATTAGCAATCCCCAGATGGAGATGTCTGCTTGTATTTTCTTTAACTGTTTCAGCACAGCTTCATCCTCAATCTGCTTCTCCTTCTGTCTCTCCGCTTCTCTGTCTTTCCCGGATGCTTCGGGTTGGTCTAGGTGTGGGGGCTTGAAGTACCGCCCACTTCTCGTCATGTGGTCCACTTCATCAAGATACCAAGTATCATCTGGCTGGCCATTTCCCCAGTCTTCATCGGTGTGGGCAAGACACAAATCGTCATCTTCCCACCACATTCCGCTGGCAGCCAACAGACATCTGTCCGGCTCCAGTCTACTCGCACTCTCAGTGCTCTCTGTCCAAATGCTCGCAGCATTGTCTGTCTTTGTGCACACAGCACTTTCGGTCCCCTCCGGGCCCTTCGCCTTTCTGGCTCTCTCAGCTTCCTCAAACTTTCCTTGTTCCAACTGCGTCAGTACAGTTGTTTGTTCAACAGTTCCCACATCCGTAATGCCCATGTCCTGAGCGGAATTCTTAACACCGGCGCTCTCCGGCGATACAACTTGATTTTCGGCCGTTCCGGCCACAACTGATGTTTCTGCCCCTGCCGGGCTCTGTTCTGGTTGGGCTTCCCCCACTGCATCCGGTTGATCTTCAAGCCATCCAGTGGCCTCCTCTGATCCCTCATAATCATTCCAGTTAATGGATGCATCCTCCAGCTCCTGATCATCGAGAAATTGCAAGTTAGCGAAATCCTCTTCTACGGTTGTCGGCTCATCTGTCCATAGCCCAGATCCATCCCCCCGGATCATGCATAGTTCTCCTGTCTCTGGCAATTCTACACTTAGCCCAATTCGGCTCGTTGATAGGATGTACTTGCTTGGATCATAGGCTCCCTCAGCAAAACTCTGCCCAGTCCCAGATTCAACAGACTCATTCTCTCCCAAAATCTGCCCTGCCCTGTCTTCGACGGTCACCACCACCGGTTCCGGTTGGGTTATGGGGATGTCCACCATGCACAAAAGGTCAGTGCAATCGGGGAGGAGCACCTCCGGCTTGGGTAGATGGGTGGGGGTAATATAGATGCTAGGATCGTAAGACACGACCCCAGTCTGGATGAAGTTAATTCTTTTGGGAGGAGGAGCTTGGTTATGTGATGGGAGAGGGTTGGTTGTAACATTGGGTTGATCGGGGGGTGCGATCACCTGTTTGTCAATAAGATCTTGGATCTCATGACGCAGTCTGTAACAACGGTCGGTGTCATGACCGTGTTGTTGGTGGTATGCACAGTATTTTGACGGGTCATATGAGGGGGGAAGTGGATTTGGTAATGGTTTTGGTTCCAGGGGTTTTAAATGATTTTTTCTGATCAGTATTCCCAGAACCTTGGACAGGGGCATGTATAGTTGGGTGAAGGTTCTTTGGCCCCGGGGTTGGAATCGGTTGTTTTGTGAGTTACTTCCGGACGCGCCGGAGAATGGTGTGGCAGTCATGGGCCTTGGAGGGGGAGGGGGAGTGGTGGTGACCATACCAACTTCCGAGGCTCTTGTATTAGCAGCGCCGCTCAGGCCTGCATTGTTGTTACGGTTAAAGGTCCTCCTCGGTTGTTCTCTGTCCTGGTCAAACAGACCTTGCCTCATAGCATCTTCTATTTGCACCCCCATATCATGTAAATCTGCGAAAGTAGGGAAGGGGACCACAATCATTCTTTGCATTAACTTGGGGTGGAGATTGCGCACAATCATCCGGATTTGATCTCTGTCAGTGGGCCTTAAAGTCATCGTCGACGCCTTTGCCCTCCATCGGATCACAAAGTCCGAGAAAGATTCCTTAGGCTCTTGCCTTGTCGTTTCAAGATCACGGGTTGTGATCTCGATCTGAGTGTTGTATGAATATTGTGTGACAAAGGCCTCAGCCATCTCGTCCCAATTCTTCTTCACCTCATCCGATAATCTTGCGTACCAATGGGAGGCCACACCCGACAGGGTTCGGCCGAATAGTGAGAGCTTCTGTTGTCGTGTTAGGCCCATTGGCCGCAAGACATCCGCAAACAGTCGGATATGGACCATGGGGTCACCAGTCCCATCAAAACGGTCGATTTGTGGCATTTTGAACCTGTCGGGGAGTGTTACGGCCTCCTCGGTATATCCGTCTCCGATATCCGGCATAGCCTTGGCCCCTTGGGATTTTTTGAAGAGCTTCTCCAATTTGCTCAATTTCAGAGCCGTATGATCAACCTCGACCTCGGATGGAGAGTCCGGGTGATTGGATGTATGGACCTTGGACAGTTGTGGTGGAATCGGGGGCGGTGTTGGCCCCGTTGGAAGACTCGTGTCCTCTTGTAAATTTTGGACAATCGGTACAGTATTTTGGGTGTTCGGAGGAACGTCCTGACTAGCAGGAGCCTTCTCGGGTAATGGGGCCCCCGCCGGAGGAGGGATTTGTTGTGAAGCAGATGCTGTGTTCTGTTGTTGCAATCTGGTAATCAACTCAGCCTGTTGGGCCATGACTGTGGCCTGCTGTTTGGAGAATTCCGCTTGACGGGCGGCATCATCGTGCATCTGTTTCATGCTCTCCTGCATTTGGCGCATTAGGGCCTCTATCCCTGATGTATTCTGTTGCTCCATCTGCCTAACTGGTATGTCTATTTCTGCAGCAGTAATTGAGACCTCGGTCCTATAGTCCTCTGATGGAGTAACCCACTGTCCTGACAACCTCTGTTCTGACACACTGCGCCTTTTCGGCTTCCTTCTGATAACAGGGGGTAGAGAATAGAACACTGGCTGTCCGTCGATTAGATCCTCAGATCGGTGGAGTCGACGACCTCGTGTCCAAGGTGCTTGGGGAATGCCTGTTGGGTCGGAAGCAATCGTGCTAAAACTGACCTAGCAAAAGATAAATAAAGCGAAAAGGAAATAAATAAACAGATAAACGGGCAGCATAACAGCTTAAAGTAATATGCAAGACACACAGTCGGGCATAACAACACATAGTCAATAAGCTGAAATATACACTGTCCTCAAACACTGATTATCATCCCTGTATCATTGTTCCCCGAAACAGAATCTGATATCCGCAGATAATTAATCCTCAAATACTGGCTGATGCCCGCAGGCTTGATACCCGCAATACCAAACTGATGCTCGCAGGCCTGATGATGATAATTCTGAACCGTAGCCCGCAGGCTTGATACTCAAATTCATATACTGATCTGATGCCCTCAGGCCTGATACTGCCAATACTGAACTGAAACCCGCAGGCCTGATGCCCACACTCATATACTGATACATGCATTCCTGTAGAGACGCACTCTAAAGCACATAACAGATAAGTGAGAGCCAAAACACCCCTATGTTGGGGGAGGGTTTCCCTGTCCTATTTTGTCAGGAGCTAGGGTTTCACTACGCACGCAGCGGTTTCAAACAAACTATAAACGGGTAAGCAACCTGTCCTAATTTGGAATGGTCACTATGGATCCGAATATGCACTAGGCCGAATGGTCAAAAAAAGGGTGCCCCGGTAAAACCGGGGTTTGTGTTCCCATACTGGCAGAGCCCACAACCGGTCAGCCTTATGGTCATGCCTTGACAAGACAAGCCTCCGGCAAACCGTTCAGGAATAGCAGATGGCAAACACGGTATTCTAGGCGCACCAATGCAAATGCAATGCAAAGAAACACACAAGTGTAGTCAAAAACAGATATCATGAGTTCGAGTCAAGTTCTCTAAATCCCCAGCAGAGTCGCCAGAAACTGTAACAAGCCCGCGGGGGACCTCGCTACAGCTCGGACTCGACTTTTTTCAGTCACGGTTCTAAATCTGAACCAAAGAGTCCAAATCCGGCAAATCGTTTTAGGAAAACTGATTTTTGAAAGAAGTGCCAAACATGGACTGCTTTGCCAGATACAGAGTCGCCACCTAAATATTTTATTTTGGGAAATTTAGGAAACCCTGACTCGGTGCCAAAAGGCCACGTGTCCGTCATCACCAAAGTTGCTTCGGCTCGGGAACTTGGGTACGATTGGGGAAGGTCACTTCGTGAGCACCCCTGCTCGCCCGGTCATAGACCGGCCTCTACTAACCATGATATCAATTTTTGAAAACTTTGTGTGTCCTTACTCCGGTTATTAGCCTAGGTTACTATGTGATGCTCACAACATATAAGTATAGACCGGGTCGCCCGAATTGGAACAAAACATTTCATGTTTGTTTTTGAAAATGGTTTGCTACCCGTAGGTAGGCTTGAAACATTTTGATGATTCATTCCAATTTAGATAACCCAACCTTCACCCACAGGCATTCAGGCAGTTATATCACATAAGCACATAGCCTCATGGTAAGCATGCTATCATGGCATTCACTCACACGCATGCAAGGATGCTAAAGCATAAAGCTTACCGAGTACTCCAAGCCAAAAACAGAAACTACATTAGAAACCATGCATGATCCTAAGTATACAAAAATGCTTAATGCAACACATGCAAAATGCAATTATAGTAGGCTCGGCTATTCTAAGATGGCATATGAAATGCTACAACTAACATGTATTCAACTTGGAATTGAAAATACAATGCAGTTAGTATGATGCGCCGAGCCCGGTGCATGCAAAACAGATGAATGATGCAAACATGCTGTCATACTGTATGCTAATTTAAACATGCCCTAATCTAACCATCGTAAGCTGGTAAATAAAAGGGAGAAAGACGTGGGGTTGGAAGACATACATCACACTCACGCACACTTATTACAACATTACCCTCGCGCAGAGGGTCCGAATAAATATACAGTCCCAATATTACAGTCCAAATGAAAGAATATTACAGTCCAAAATATTACAAAATTCTAATTAATTAATGAATTAACTAAGAAAGCAAATAAAACTGGCATGCAAGCCAGGGACTGCCTTGCTTCTGATGGATGATGCATGTCCGGGTCGTCTTGCGCGGAAATCCACCGGAATGCCCCAATTAGCCTCTGTTTACACCTGTTCTTGAAATGCGTGCCAAGCCCCAAAAGTTTGCTGATTCCTGATTTTGCTGCAACAGAGAGCAGGAAAGGGGCATAGCAATGTATTTGCACAGATATATGCATGTCTCGACCCTCGTGCCACCAATCACGCATACCGAGGCATGATGGCAGAGGAGTCGAAATGCACAACTCAATATAGGATGAATGCACATGAAACTACAGCGAAAACCTAACTCCATCATGGATAATCCGGAGTGTCGGTGACTAGGGAATTGAGACACATTCCGTCACTCGGAGTACGAAATGTACCTCGTTTCCCGTGCCCGGGCTAACTCCTATTCCGGACACGATGCAATATGCATGATATGCATGAAATGCAACTAAGATATAATCCTAACATACTCAATGTTATGGAAATGAGATGCCTCGAAATGCGTGCATACGAACACGCAAACCGAGGAAATGGCAGAATGCAATCTAAGATACAACCTAGTATGCACAATGCTATGAAAATGAGATGCCTCGAAATACGTGCACGCGGACACGCAAACCGAGGGGATGATATGTATCTCGAAATGCGTGCACGTGGGCATGCAAACTGAGGTGATGATATGTGTCTCGAAATACGTGCACGCGGGCACGCAAACCGAGGCAGTGGTAAAATATGAAAATGAGGTGCCTCGAAATGCGTGCACACGAGCACGCAAACCGAGGCAATGGTAAAATGCTATGAAATGACATGGAAATGTGATATGGGCTTATACCAACATGAGTGAGCCTCAGCCACACTCACACAGGATGCCAGCGGATAAAAATGAAGTGCCTCGAAATGCGTGCACACAGGTACGCAAACCGAGGCGGTGACAAAATGCAATGAAATGACATGGAAATGACAAATGGGCTTATACCAACATGAGAGAGCCTCAGCCACACTCACATCGGATGCCTGCGGATAAAAATAGAGTGCCTCGAAATGCGTGCACACGGGCACGCAAACCGAGGCAATGATGAAATGCAATGAAATGGCATGGAAATGACAAATGGGCTTATACCAACATGAGTGAGCCTCAGCCACACTCACATCGGATGCCGTCGGATAAAAAAAAGGAGTGCCTCGAAATGCGTGCACACGGGCACGCAAACCGAGGCGATGATGGAATGCGATGAAACATGGCAAAAATGATATGCAAGCATGCTAATGGAATTTCAGCAACAAAATATGGGGAAAACAGTCCCGAAATGAAGCGAAATGATATGAAATGCAAGGAAATGTCCCGAAATGCAACATTAGGCACCCGAAATGGCCTATAGCCATGCTAAATATGCACAACATGGACATGCAATGCAAAGACAGAAGCTAGACAGCCCCAAGATAAGCACTTTTCCAGTTATAAACATGGCCAAACAGCAAATATAGGTATGGCAAAAATAGCATACAAGAATAGGGGCCAAGATAGGGGTAATGAAGCAAGTGGTATAAGCTAAACCCAAACTGAAAAATTTCCTTCTACAACACTGAAGATGGACCAAAAATATTAACATTTACAGTATATGGAAGCCTCAAAATCAGTATACAAATATGCTAAAAATGGGATGCAAAACAAGGCCCAAAAGGTGCTATAACATGAAGTATATAAAATAATCACCAAACAGGAAAAAAGTGTGAATGAAACATGAATTATAGGCCAAAACAAGGCCACTTTCAGTTCGGACCAAGGTCCAAAAACAGAAGCCAAGAGGGCTATCAACTTATGCAAAAATGGGGCCAAATAAGGGATTGAACTACAAGTGATACATGGAGACACCAAACAATGTTGAGCCATTCTCCAATGTTGAAGAGGGGCTCAAAATAAGCCCTATATCAGTTTACAACATGCTCGAAAATAAATTACTCATGGGTCAAAAATAGCATGCAAAACTATGACATACAAGATGGTCAATGAAGCAAGTGTATTATGGAGTGCTCAAACAGAGTTGAGCCCTTAATGAGAAGTGAAGATGAGCTCAAAATATGGCCCTTTTCAGTTAGGGCCGAAGCTTGAAACCAAAAATAAATGAGGCTTAGAAATAGATCAAGGAAAAGGGTCAAAAGGGTAAAAGTGTAACTTACCCTTGAAGATTCGAGATTTTGTTGCTTCTTGGGTCGGTTTGAAGCTTCTTTAGCCTTCAAGAATCCTCCCTTGCTGCTGGAAATGAGATGGTGGTGGTAGAGCTTGGTGGTGTAGAAGGAATGAAGGTTAAGAAGTTAGGGTTTTTTGGAGAATTGAGAAGGATGACAATGGAGTTTAGGGTTTGTGCTTGGAGAGGAATTTTTCTAACCCTCAAGAAGAAGACCCTCAGCTGGTTATAAGGTCAAGAAAGGGGTGTAAAAGGGGGGGTGAATTGGAGAGCATAACTCTCTCCCAAAATATCCCCCGGATACAGAAAATATCTGGGGGATATTGCCCAACAGCTGGAAAGGGTACAGTGAGGAGAATACGGCCGGCCTCATACTTTTTCTGGAGGTGGCCGGCCGGCCACACCCCCTAGCCGGCCGGCTAGGGGTCAAAAGGGTCAACAAGATTCTTTGGCCAGCCAGGTATTGGGGAGGTAGCCCTATGTGTGTACAACACAACCATGTAATTGAAGTTCCAAGAAAGTGGGCCCAAGGGGTTCAACAATGGCTCGAAAAGAGGGGGTCAAAAGGGTCAAGTTGACTTACTGGCCGGCCATGAACTCTTAGGGGCCTCTCAGGTTTGTACATCACAGATATGTGGTTCAAAGTTCAAGAAAAAAGGTCCAAGGGGTTCAACATTAGCCCGGAAGAAAGGGGTCAAAAGGGTCAGGTGACCTTAATGGCCGGCCACCAACTTTTAGTGGCCTCCCAGATGTGTAGATCACAGATATGTGGTTGAAAGTTGGCAACACTAGCTTTAAGGTATTCAACATTAGCCCGGAAGTGCGAAAAACGGGCGCCGGGAGGCTCCGGAGGAGAGATAACTGGTTGCTGCAACAATTGTTGGCCTCCCACCCTTCAGTGACCTTCCTCGGGATAAAACAGAGGTACCTGCCAAAAATGAACGAAAACCGTTGCAAAACGAATGTTCCGGGGCCAAAACACGCAGTTCGGGGTCCCGAAAATGGGCTGTTAAGCACCGAAAATGGTATTTGACCTCGAAGTGGGTTTCTCAGCCCCCAGTGTCCCTCAAAAGGGAGAAAATAAGATGTATGCCAAAAATCAGAGCAATAGGAGATGGTTAAGCGGTCCCGAACCGAGGCACACGGCCTGACGGCTCCGAAAACCGGGAACCGGACTCCGAAATGGAAAAAATGGCCTACGGCCACCAAATGTAGCCTACGGACATTGAGAAATGGTCTACGAGACCTCTCCCTCCCTTCAGGAAAAGAAACAGAGAAAACCGAGTCTGGTTCGCAAACTGAGACAAGGCACAGAAAAGGGTTCGGAAGTCCGGAGGCAGGGCTTACGGCCGCGACTCTGAAACTTCTGAACGAGCACATTATGCAACATCACCAAGCGCTCAATCGGTAACGTCTGAGTCTTAAGGCCGGTCAAAAATGGGGTGTCTACACAATGCAATGTGCAATTTCCATCAATCAAGTTCAATCTCATTTCTATGCTATGCGATGCTTAGAATGCAAAATACAACACTTTTTCATACAAAAATTGGTTTTCATTCTAATGATGGTTACTTTTTACAAAAGTGCAGTACAAGTTTTTATAGCAAATAAAACTCGTTTGAAGCTGTACAAAGTTCTAACACTACTAACAAAAGATACTAAGCAAAAAGAAAATACAGGTAGATCAGCGCCAACTATCTCAAGCTTTAGAGGCCCTCTTCGTCCTTTTCCTTGGCGGAGCGGACTCTACAGAGCTGTCTCTATCTACGCCACTATCTGAACCAGATGTTGAATTAGAACTGGAACCGGAGTCATCGTCGCCCTCTACCTCGGAGCCCTCCTCGGCATCAGCGTCATCACTAAAAGAATCCGAGCCAGCGTCATCATTTTCGCTATCGGACCACTCAGCATGCTGACCCGTTTCCTCCTCGGCCTCGCTAGTCTCCGTATCATCCTCGCTCAAAATGGGCTCTGAAGGGCCACTCTCAGCTCGGGCGCTCCTAGCTCGACCTCGGCTACGCACTGGAGCTTGTCTCTCTCTTCCTGCTACTAGAGGGGGTACTAATGGTCCTAGTACTGTTGCCACTAGTGCTGTCAGAATAGGTGGGATCTAAAAAGTCAATTGGTATATGTCAGCCACAGTATGTGTATCAGATGCAAGTATGGTATGCAGAATGAGTATATGCAAAAGTCAGGTACATTGTATGAATTTAAATGAGTTTTCAATTGAAATGTCAATGGAAATGTAATGACTAGAATATAAGAAAATTGAAGAAATTACCAGAATGCCATGGAATCTGAGAAGTGCCTCCCTCCTCAAGATCATGTTCTGGAATGAGGCCAACAGCCCTAGTAGATCCTCAGTGTATCCTGGAGGTGCCTGCAAATGCATTTGGGAATGATCAGTGGCCAAAAGGAATGAATATCTGAGAGAGAATGGAAAAAATGAATGAAAAACTATGATACATACTAGAGGCGAGTCAAGAGCTCTGACATATCTATGACCAGCTGCTGGAGGCTCAATCAGAATCTAGTAAGCCTCTCTAGTGTACCGCCAGCATGTCAACTTGGTCGGAAGCTCTGACCAACAGAAGCACCGTCTATGGAGGGCACCCCTGTAGCCCTACCTCTCGATGCTTGAGCCCTGCTTATCGAAGGGACGTCTGCTGCTCTCCCTGTACAAGCACGAGTACACATCAACAGAGGCATGAGATGCGTCTGGATAAATGTCACATAGTCCCCCTCTCTGAGAAAGTAGTCGGTGTCCACACCCCGAGTAAATTCAATCACCTCCTAGGAAGAAAGGCTCTCTGTAGCTCGTATAGATGGGGAAGGCGCCATAGGAACTACTTGCTGCGGCAAACCTATGGTCTGGCATATGAAGCGCTCACCTAAGAACTAGGCTCAGCATACCGAGCCGTCGAGCACAAGTTAGAAGCGGGAAGCCCCTCGAGCACCGGCAAACTAGTCCCTGACTCCCTCAGGCATCATTGCCCAAGGCTACCAAGAGATCTACAAACAGAGAATACGCAGGTTATTAGTTGCCATTAGATATGCAATATGAATTAGAGCTGAAGTAAAGTAGAAATAATTGTGAGTTTTGAGTTACCTCTGCCGCGGTCACGGTGTTGAAGTACCAGCGAAAGAACGGAAGGTCTCCCTGGTCCTCCTCAGGCACATGTCGTTGTACCGATGAGAGTATGGTACAACAGGAGGCATCTCCACCTCTGGCTCTGGGGCAAAGGTCAGGAAATATGCATATACCCACCGCTGCAAGAAACAAAAAGGTAGCAGTGAGTGTACAACATATAAACATAGGCAATGCAGAAAGAAAAATATGTATGTAGAATGCAGAGAATGCAGAAAGCAAAATGTGTAGTACAACGTACAGAAAGTACAAGTGTGAAGCAAAGAGCAGATTTTGTGTGTGCAATGTACAGAAAGTGCAAAGCGGAAAGCACGGTAGGAAATGCAAAGCAGAAAAGTAAAGCATACCTCCCAGGCTCTCCAGTATCCACCGACTTTGTTCCCACTCCTGCGGGATGTTGAGCTCATGTAGCCGTACAAGGTAGCAAGGCCAATGCCGCCCCAATCGTAAAGCCAGACCTGAGACAAGTCCACCAAGGCACTTAAGAGATATAATCCTACAGTGTTCACCCGGTCGGCGAACAAAGTGGTGCCAAAAAGGAACATCAAGAAGCCTCGTGCGTATTACTCGATCTCCTCTAGGGTCTCTGGCTCTGTCCCTCTGTAATGCTCGGAAAACCAATTGTATCTCACCATCCCCATCCGGAAGAGAAGTGGGCGTGCCCCTAGTAGGAAGATCTAGGCGACCTCCCACTCTCCCATGTCTGTATCATAAGAGATCGGTCTGTATCATAAGAGATCGGACGACCCCCTACCTCTATGTCAGTGAGCATAGAGAAGTCATAGGGAGTCATCGTCATCTCATCTCCCTCATAGTACAGAAGTGGAAAGAGTTGGTGGTATCCCACCACCTCTCTACTAGAGTAAGGGTCTACTCACTATGAGACGCGATAGCCTCGTGCAGAACAAGCCAAAGTTGGCCCCTCATTGACAATCTGGTAGACGCTGGCAGGAAGCTCTATGTACCACTCCCTCGCGGATGTGGTTCCATATCCTTTGATAGAATGTGAGTCCTCCTGTAAGCGGAATTGGCAAACGAAAGGCAATGTAAGAAATACAGTGCAAGAATGTGTTTGAGATAAACCGATGAAAGGCAGTGTCAAAAGCACAGTGCAAGAATGTGATTTATGCAAGAAATGCAGGGTACATTGAGGAAAATATAAGAATACAGTGCATACCTCGGTGGCGCCATAGGATAAATGGGACTCTGACTCTCATAGCAAAAGGTCCTCTAGTAAACCTCGTGCAAACCCTCTGAAATGACGAATATTGTCGGGTGGAAGCACATATGTCTCAGGATGATATGTCTCTGGGTCAAAGGGTTGAACCCTGGGTGGTAGTGGTACAGGCTCGGGATTCACCTCCATCCCTAAAGAAGATCCATCATGTGGAATGTCATCCACCATCTGGAAAGGAGGTTAGAAAGTGGGCAAAAATGAAGAAAATGGGTGGAAAATGCCAAAAGTCAACCCTAGGAGAGAGAAAGAGGAAAAAAAAGTCAAAGCCCGGGAAAAGGCACCAAACCCAAGAGAAACTCGAGGAAAACAAGCCTCAAGTGGTGAGAATGAAGAAAAAAGCACCGAAATCAAATTTCAATCGATTCAAAACGAAGGAAATCAAGAGGTTTTAGCGAATCAAACAATCGTGGGGCGTTGGAAAACGCGTATAAAGCATAGATCTAGAGGGAAAAAGTGTCTAGAGAGAGAAAGGGAGGATTTCGGCAATGGAAAAGTGGGGAAATGAAGTTTGGGTGTGTTTACTTAAAGACCCGAGGAGAAAAGACCAAAGTGGCCCTAATTTGCCAGTGGTGGCCAACAATGCATAGGGGTGGTCGATAGGTGGCCGACGCCCTCCCCTGGTGGCTGACAAGTGCCCACGGCTCCTTCTTTGAATTTTAATGTTGTTTTGTGTCTTCATTTCTCTAGAAGTGCAAGGAAAGTTCACTTTTAAGTTCCAATTGCCTCTGCGGAACCATGTCTTCAGAACATGATGTTCAATGCTAGTCAATATGAACGAGGTGTATCCTTTTAAAACATATTGCAACTCTTCCGAGAGGTAAATCGGAAATTACGACTGAGTCGGCTTTATCAACTACGCTTTTGTCATTGCATAGAACATGCATCTCTTTATCGTTGCATGGAATGTGCATTTCATATGTGGTCTTGCATCACTTCTCACATTTGCATAGAGCATGCTTGTATTTCCCATTCGCATAGAACATGCATTTGGTATTCTGCATAGAACATGTTATTAATCTTGCATAGAATATGTATTTTGTGTTATTGATTGTGCATAGAACATGCATTTTGTACTATTGCATTGAATATGCATTCTAATGTGGTATAGAACATGCTCCGGTTCTCATTGCATAGAATATGCTTTTGTTTTGTTTCTCGCATGTTTTGCATAAAACATGTCTCTAACATTGTGTCTTGGTTATTCGTCTTGCAAAGAACATGCATTTTTTTTATTCGTCTTGCATAGAACATGCACTCTTACTGTGCTGTACGTGTTAAGTTTTTTTCTTTTGTAGGCACAATATTGGATGTGCAATTCATTCAGAGGCGTTCCAGGTAGAACCACTTGTACCCTTCGATCCGTCATTCAGTTAAAAATATTTGTGTGCGTCCTGATGTTTATCACCTCCTTTGGTTACTCCTTTTGGTTAAAATCATTCGGGTGTGTCCTGCTGTTTACACCACTCCTTTTGGTTAAAAGCATTTGGGTGTGCCCCGGTGTTTACACCACTCCTTTCAGTTTATCGTGCTCGGGTGTGTCCCAGTGTCCAAACCATCCTTGTTTTCTTTCGCGTGCAACGCGTTAGGATCTTGTTTGAGACCTTAGATGTACTTGGCGGTCGCTTTTCGCTTTACTTACGCATCGCAAAGTTAAGCTTTGCATAATTTTCTTACATCCTTTTCTGCATGAAATGTGGTTTGGTTCGTAATTTCCACACGTGGCGTGTTTGTTTGCTTCTTCTTATGATTGAGATTGTTGTACCTTGTTTCAATTTGCTTGCATTGCATTTGTGTTCAAATATTTCGTTATAGCCCCATAACAAGATCATAAGCTATGTTCCTGCATCGTGCATATCATTTGCATCTTGCCCCAGAACTACGCTGGTTTGATTCCTTACAAAGGGATACGTAGGCAGCCTGCGGGCACAACCATTTGTTTTGTCTTGTTTGTTTGGTTGTCCAAGTCTTCGGCCTTGCTAAAAATGGGTCGTCTCTGAGCTTTGACATTCACTCTCGTCATTTCATGACTCTCGAGTTCTGTCAAAGAGGGGCAACTGTAGACACCTCATTTTTGACCATCCTCAAGACTTGGACGTCATCGCTTATGCACTCGATGATTGTGCTTGTTTGTGTTCGTTTTAAGTGCTCAAAGTCCTCAGTGGAGTGCCTTGCCTTTGAGCCTTGAAACCTTATATGTTTTGTGCATTGTTTTGGACCATAGGCCTGTTGTTTCAAGTCTGGAAGAGTGGGTGACCTGTCGGCTAGCCCCTTGGGCTGTCGGCCTTGGCTTGTACTTGTCGGCTACCAGTGGTGGCTGACGGCCATTGGTCTCTTTTTCTAGATATTTATTGACAGCTGTGTCAGCTGTTGCACACTAAGTTGCATCTTCATACACGTGTATGGTAGGATGTTCCTAAGCTCAAGACTTGTTTTTCTATATATAGGGGGGGTTCCTTCCCTATTTTGGAGGGTTAGCAATTTTAGACCAAAACAAATCTCTCCCTCTCTCTCTCTCTTTCTCTCTCTCTTGATATTTTGTGCTTGGTTGCCTAGTTTCTCTATACTTTTGCATACCAACCCTTAATCAAACTTGACCATCTTTGAGCTGAGGTTCCTTGGAGTCTTGTTTGAGGTCTAGAATGAGGTTTGAACTTGAATTTGTGCCTAATTTGTGCTTTGCTTCAAAGGTATAGCACTTACCTTGTTTAAGCTTATTTTGCATCTTTGTTTTGCCATCTATTTCAACTGTTTTTGGGCTGATTTTGAACTGTCAAAAACTCTATTTTTATGGTTTAAAAGTGTTGGTTTGAGGTCATTTTGAGTTAGAGGGTGGCCCACCCTTCTTGCTCTTTTGGTTGTTAAGCTTTTGTACCATTTTTTATCACTTTAAAACCAACTTTTTTGAGCCTTTTAACAACTGAATTTCAGAGGTTTTTCCGAGGCAAAAACCTTATTTTGAAGTCCAAAATTGGAGGGGTTAGCCCCTCCTCCTTGTGTCTTGTTTGCATGCCTAGTTAGTCTCATGTATTAGCTTATTGTTTTAGCTTTTTGTGGCTTAAGTCTAGCATGTTTTAGACTATATTTAGGGCTGTTTTGCCTCGATTTTTGGTTGGTTAATTCATTTGAGCCTTGTATGGCATGGTTGTAGTGTATTTTCCTTTACTAGCTTGGTGTTTTAAGGCTTTAATCACCATTGTTTTGAGTTGATAGCATGTGTTTAGTGTTGTTTTGCACCTAATTTCAGCACTATAATCTCTGCAATCTCCCTTAATTCTTCACTCTTCTTTTTTTCTTTGAAAGTGGTTTCAAACCACTTGTTTGCCTAAGTGTGAAATGGAGGTGCTCCACCTAATGGTTTAATCCCTTAAGAGGTTCATTACCAACAGTGTAATATCTCTTTCATGCCCAAAGCTACTTATGGTTTGAGCCATCTTTCCATTAGAGGACAATCACCAATGGACTTAATGGATTAAGGAATGGTTTGGTAATTAAATGAGTAAATAAAATATGACAAGTAAAAGAGGTAAGATAAGCATCTTTCGTGTTGCATTGCATGTGTTCGAAGTGAACTTTAATTCGAACATAAGGAAAATAGGACATTTCATACTCAAAAGTGATGAAAGGTGTCACTTTCTTTGGTCACCATTGCCCTTGATCATGCATGGTAGTGGCCATTTTGGTCTTGTTTGTGCATTTATTGAACTTGTACAAACTTGGTCCCTTAGCCATCATGCATGAAAATTACTTGATTGAAGGTTTGAGGGCCAAAAGTTTCTCTTCTTTGAGCTTGTGAGGGCCAAAAGTTTCTCTTCTTTGTGCTTGTGTGATGATAAAGAGGGTAAACAGTACAAACAACCTATGAGAATACACTATTTTGCTCTGTTTCGCTCTCTGTTGCACGATGCAAGTGTGAACCAGCAGTGGCTAACAGCCACCATTAGTGGCAGACTGGCCACCAATGGTAGCCGACCAGCCACCATTGGTAGCCAACCGGCCCCTTGTCCCCTTTGTCGGCCATCAGTGATTTTTGTACAGTGTGTTCCTGAGGTGGAACAAAGGTGTTCTGGAAGTTGGCACAATTTTCAGTGATCAAATGTGCAAACAAAGGCTTGCAGAAGCAAAATAGCGGCTTTTCGGGTGGAAACCGGGCGCGTGCATGAGCCTCCCTTGTATTTTCAAGCTTATTTAGTGTTTAATATCTAGCTTAGATGCATGTTATATTTAATTAGTTGTAGCTAATTAAAATGTTGTGAATAATTTGTTAGTTTAGCTAGTTATTCGTTTTCAGTTTGTAATAATTAGTTAGCTTAGTTAGCGTATCTAGTTAGTTATCTTATTTATTCGGACCGTTCTTCGCAAGGGCGTAATGTTGTAATAAGCGTGCGTGCGTGTGTATGTTTTCCTACCCCATGTCTTTCTCTCTTTTATTTAATCGCATTTGATGGTTAGATTAGGGTCATGTTTTGATTAACATATCACATGCTTGCATCCATTAATTTGTCTTGCATGCACCGAGGTTCGGCACATTATTCAAACTGCATTGTCGTTTCAATACCTTCTTTGAATGTGTTTAATCGCATGTTATCAAATCGAATCATATGTCATATTAGTAGCCAAGCTTATTAATTGCATATCGCATGTGATGCATTAGGCATTTTGTATAGTTAGGAATCATGCATATTTTTCGAACTCATGTTTTCCTAGCTTGGAGTACTAGGTGAGTTTTTATGCTCTAGCATACTTGCATGTATGTGAATGTTGCCCTGATTAGCATGCTTGCCATGAGGCTATGTGCTTAAATGCTAAACTGCATGAATGCCTGTGGATGGAGGCTTGTTGTTTGAATTGAAACAATTCAACGAATGTGTATTTTAAGCTCACTTTGTTGAGTGGCAATGTAGCGATCCTAATTTTTCATAGGCCATTATTTATTTATTATTACTTTATTTTATATTTGGCTTTATTAATTGTGTGAATCTATGAGAATTTAATGTGGCATTTAGTTAGTTTAATGTGGTGTTTAATTATATATAATTAAGGTGAATATTTATATATATTTATATTATATATATATATAAGGTGTTATATATATAATCTTATATTTATAGTTATATATGTTGTATTTATATTTTATTTATAGAGTATAATAATATAAGTCAATTAGGTTATACAATATAATAATTATTAGGTCATAAACAAAAGAAAGAAAAGAGAAGTGTTGTGCAGCGGCAAGCCAGAAAGAGAGAGAGGGAGAGAGAGAGATTGATCATCAAAGAAGAAAAAAAAGAGTGTTGTGTGTGTTTGGTGTGAAAAAAAAAAAAAAGATTAGGATTTTATTTTGGTGGTTCTATTAGTTCTTCAAATAATTCTTTGATCTTCAAAAAAATATTGTGAGTACAAAACCTAATTCCTTTGATTTATGTTTAATTTTTTGTTTTTATTTATTTATTTTTATTTATTTGATATTAGTTTGATTTTGTATTCACATAAAGATGATAGATTGATTTTAATTATTTTGACTAGTGGTGTATGTAAAGTTTAGGGTTCTTAGAAAATTGATTGATTTTAATTATTTTGATTAGTTGTGTTGGTAAAGTTTAGGGTTTTTAGATGATTGATTAATTTTAATTATTTTGTTTAGTTGTGTATGTAAGGTTTAGGATTTTTAGATGATTGATTGATTTTAATTATTTTGATTAGTTGTTTATGTAAGGTTTAGGGTTTTGAGATGATTGATTGATTTTAATTATTTTGATTAGTTGTATATGCAAGGTTTAGGGTTTTTGTATGGATTGATTTTATGATTGTAATCACACTCAAGATTATATGAAATTGAAATCAACTTAGAATCTATAGGTATTGGTTAGATGATGGATTGATTTATTGTTTTTATTTATTTATTTGATGTTGATTTGATTTTGTATTTGCATGTACATGATTGATTAATTTCATTATTAGATTAGTTGTGTATGCCAAGTTTAGAGTTTTTATATATGTATTTATTTTATAGTTGTAATCACACTCATGAACATATGAAATTAAAATTAATTAGGAACCCTAGATAAATTCCTTATGCTCCACCATGACTCCATGGATTGTTGTTTTATTTGAGTGATGGTGAGAAAGAATGTATAAAAAGAAAGAAGTGAGGATTATGAGATTTATTTAAATGCCTTAGGCTTGGCATTGTTATGTTTATTCTCATGTGTGAGATGTTGTGTATATATTTATTGTTGCCTCGTTCTCATGAGTAGATGAGTGCTTTGATTTGCGCGCGTACGTATATGCTAACCATCCGGGGAGTGTGAGTCAAACTCGGGACGATATTCCCGTGCAAGTTTAGCTTCGGAGCGGTGTTAGGTATACGGGAGGCACATGGGATATATGTGTAGGCCAGAAGGGGAGAGCCGAAGTGGTGGAGTTAAGGTACAAAGAATTTAATTATGAATTTATTAGTATAGTGTGAATGGTACTGGTATGTACATGATAAAAAAAGTAGTAAACGATCTTGATAAATTATGAAATTTGAGTAGAGGCATGTATACATGATTCTAGACAACTTTTGTGTTGTAGCTTTTCATTAAAAAGATCGATTAGAACTTATAATCGGATGACCTTGGTTATTGTCAGTTTGATTTATTTTGGTAATGCAGATTTTATAGGCTGTTTTAGCCCACGAAACGAGCTCATTTTTATTTGTTTCACGTAAACTGAAGTAAAACATTATTCTGCACACTTTTCATGTTTTGAACTTTTTCGAAAAAAATCATCTTAGGGCAGTTTTTGTTCGTTTTCAGCTTCAGATTTTTCGATTGAATTCAGTCTAGATTTTTAGATCAAGTTTTTCTCTTAACCTGTTCAGTTTCTGTTAAATTCATTTGCATTGTCTTTTGCAAAAATTTGATTCTGTATAACTTTCATTCTTTGAGTTTTGGTCAATTCAAATTATTTAAGCAGGAAACGGTGCATTTTTATACGTATTCAGCAAGTTACTTATGATTAATTTTATACTAGCTGGGTCTTACTAAGTTTTTATGCAGGGCTGACCCACCATATTTCTATTTCTATTTTGTTTATTTTATAATAAATTTATATTTCGTTGTATACGGACAAGAAACTAAATGCCACCATATCTCGAGAAACTACCTATTCGTCTCGGTGCGGTTGGAACTACTTGTCTTGTCCTGTAATAAGAATTAAATGTATTTTTGTCTGTATCTGGTGGACACATGGGTGTTAGATCTTGTACTCATACCAGTATACCTGTATGCTGACTTGTTTGGTCTCTTGGCAACTCGGGCGCGTTCTGTTTGAGCGCAGCTGAGTTTCCTTTGCAGGATTAGTTGAGGCTATGGTGGTGACAAGAAACAACTATGATCGTAGGGCATGTCGTTTGGACTTCTTTTGTTTTTTTGAGCTTAGAGTTGTTAGTAGTTTATGTATTTATTATTTTTTTTATGACTTTAGTATTGGAATAATTTGGCATGGTTTGTAACCGTACTTTATTTAAGTTGTTTTGACTAGTTGTTGCTACCTTAATGTTGAGGTATTGGTTAGTTATGAAATTTATGGAGGATGGTTTGGTTTGCGTTTAGTTTTTTTTGTTTCACCCCTAGGATTTGGATAATAGAATATTGATTGGAGTTAGTCCTAACATTATATTTAATTGTCCGAATTTTGGAGCGTGACAGTTTGGTATCAGAGCTCTAGGTTACCCTAGACTTGTGAGAGTTTAGGTGATCCTCGGATTGTGGAAACATGGGTTAGCTGGCTTAGGTTTGTGATTGAATTTATTCTAAGTATTCATGAACGAATTATTCTTGTGTGTTTAACTTGAAGGTGATGGCTCGAAGGTATCCTTAATTTTTTTCAAGAACCTATTAGAGTACTTTTTGATACTGGTGTCTCTCATTGTTTCATATCTAGGCAGTTTGTAGAAAGAGAACATATTGTAACTACCTCCTTGTCTAGACCTATTCGTGTTGAGACCCCTTTAGGAGGGGCAGTTACTCTTTATGAGATGTGTAAAGATTTTGAGATTGACTTTGCGGGTAGAGTCTTGTATGCAGACCTAATTGTGTTAGGGTTTGAAGGGTTTACAATTATTTTGGGTATGGATTGGCTGCGAAAATACTTTGTGACTCTAGATTGTGCTGGAAGGACTGTAAATATAGATATTCCCGGTATGTCACGGCTTACCCACACTTCTAGTGATGGAGAAGAGTCGGTGATGACGAGTTTTCTATGCTCGGTAGAAATCCTTAAGCAGGATATTAGTGAGGTAGATGTGGTGCATGAGTTTGAGGATGTATTTCAAGAGATACCTGGACCTCCACCCCGACGGGTAGTAGAATTTCGCATTGACCTAGTGCCGGGAACTGCACTGATTTCTAAGGCGGCATACAGAATGGCACCTAAAGAGCTTGTAGAGATGAAAAAGCAGCTAGAAGAGATGCTTTAGAAAGGGTTCATTCGTTCAAGTAACTCCCCGTGGGGAGCACCTGCGATCTTTGTCTCTAAGAAAGATGGCGCTCTCCGTATGTGTATAGATTACAGAGAGCTAAACAAGGTGACTATCAAGAACAAGTATCCGTTACCTAGAATTGATGACTTGTTTGATCAATTGAAGGGGCAGCCATTTTCTCTCAGTTTGATCTCAGAACGGGTTACCATCAGATGGGTGTGTCAGAGGAAAGTATACCGTTTACTGCTTTTCGGACTCGATATGGGTTGTACAAATTTCCTGTAATGCCCTTTGGTTTGACCAACGCTCCTGCCTATTTCATGGACTTGATGAACAGAGTTTTTCAACCGTATCTAGATAAGTTTGTGATTATCTTCATAGATGATATCCTGGTGTATTCTAATTATGAGGAGGAACATAGAGAACACTTGAAAGTTGTATTGCAGACTTTAAGGGAGCAATAATTATACGCGAAGTTCAGTAAGTGTCATTTTTGGGAGAAAGAAGTTCGATTTTTGGGGCATGTTGTGTCCAATCAGGGAATAGCGATGGATCCTGAGAAAGTTGTTGCGGTCAAAGAATGGAAGCAGCCCATGAACCCTACAAAGGTGAGAAGTTTTTTAGGACTAGCTGGTTATTACAAGAGATTTATAGAGAAGTTTTCCACTATCGCAGCACCCATGACCAAGTTGACCTGCAAGAGTGTGAAGTTTGTATGGACAGATGATTGTAAGAAAGCTTTCTAGGAGTTAAAGCAGCGGTTGACTACAGCACCAGTGTTAACTATATCGGTACAAGGGGAAAAGTTAGTAGTATTTACAGATACGAGTGGAACTGGGTTGGGATGTGTGTTGATGTAGCATCAAAAGGTTGTATCTTATGCTTCTCGACAATTAAAACCTCATGAGAGTCGATACCTTACTCATGACTTAAAGGTGGTAGCAATTGTTTTTGCGTTGAAAGTGTGGCGACACTACTTGTTTGGGGAGCACTTTGAGTTGTACACAGATCACAAGAGCCTCAAATATCTCTTTTCTCAAAAAGAGTTGAACATGAGACAACAGAGATGGGCTGAATTTATCAGTAGTTATGATTTCGAGATCCTTTACCACCCAGGGAAAGGAAATGTGGTCGCAGATGCACTTAGTCGACAACATGGGATTATAGCTTCTTTGATGATTCAAGAATGGAAGTCCTTGGAGTTAATTTCGAAGCATGATATTCAACCAATAGAGAGTGCTGAGAGGGCATACATTGGTAGCTTGACCGTGCAGCCAACGTGGCTGGATAAAGATCGTCAGTTGTAGAATTTAGATGGGTTTCTCGTCAGCAAGCTCGATGACCTTGTAGTGGATTTGATCGATGATTGTCCTACTGATTGGTCTGTGGACTCAGATGAGGATTATGATTCAATGGCAGGTTGTGTGTCCCTAACATTGTTGAATTGAGGAAAGAGATTATGGATGATGCCCTTAGGTCCCGATATACCATTCACCCTAGTGGGACTAAGATGTATCATGACCTGAAGAGGACGTTTTGGTGGGAAGGTATGAAGAAAGATGTAGGAGAGTATGTTTCTCGATGTTATGTGTGCCAACAGGTTAAGGCAGAACACCAACAACCGTTTGGACTTTTGCAGCCTCTTGAGATTCCTACTTGGAAATGGGAGTGCATCTCTATGGATTTCGTGGATGGATTGTCACGGTCTAAGTGAGGCAATGAATCTATTTGGGTGATAGTGGATCGACTCACAAAGTCTGTTCATTTTATTCCTATTAGTGTTCACCGAACTGCGAATAAACTAGCTAGGCTATATATTCAGGAGGTGGTGCGACTTCATGGCGCACAAGTTTCTATAGTTTCGGATCGTGATCCGTTGTTTGTGGCAGAGTTTTGAGAGAGTTTTCAGTATGCTTTGGGTGCTAGGTTAGACTTAAGTACGGCTTATCATCCTCAGACAAATGGGCAAACTGAGTGGGTAAATCAGATCTTGGAGGATATGTTGAGAGCTTGTGTCCTCGATCTTGGTGGTAGTTGGGAAGAACACTTGCCATTGGTGGAGTTTGCTTATAATAATAGCTATCACTCCAATATCGGGATAGTACCTTTTGAGGCTTTGTATGGGAGGCTATGTCGATCACCTGTTTGTTGGATAGAGGTAGGAAATGCGCCATTGTTAGGGCCGTAGTTGGTGAAAGAGACCACGGAGAAGGTAAACATTATTCGGGAACGTATTAAGACTGCCCAAAGTCGTTAGAAGAGTTATGCTAATAGAAAACGTAAGGGGGTTGAGTTGAAGGTTGGAGATTTTGTATTTTTGAAGGTCTCACCAATGAAGGGTATCATGCGGTTCGGAAAGAAGGGAAAGTTAGCACCTAGATTTGTGGGACCATATGAGATCACTGAGAAGATTGGTAATGTGGCTTACATATTAGCTCTACCACCTGCTTTAGCTTTGATTCACAATGTGTTCCACGTATCCTTATTACGGAAGTGTGTACAAGACCCTTCCCAAGTAGTATCACAAGAAGTGTTGGAGATTAGTGATGATCTAACGTATGTGGTGCGACCAGTTACTATTCTAGACCGAGATGTAAAGCAGTTGCGGCGCAAGAAAGTGAACTTGGTGAAAGTGCAGTGGAGCGAGGATGAGAACGATATTATTTGGGAATTAGAAGAGAAAGTTCGGCGTATGCATTCGGAGCTTTTTGCTTAGTATTCTCTCTTATCGAATCTCGGGACAAGATTCTTTTGAGGTGTGTATATTGTAGCGACCCTAATTTTTCATAGGCCATTATTTATTTATTGTTACTTTATTTTATATTTGGCTTTATTAATTGTGTGGATCTATGAGAATTTAATGTGCCATTTAATTAGTTTAACGTGGTGTTTAATTATATACAATTAAATTGAATATTTATATATATTTATATTATATATATATATATATATAAGGTGCTATATATATAATCTTATATTTATATTTATATATGGTGTATTTATGTTTTATTTATAGAGTATAATAATATAAGTCAATTAGGTTATACAATATAATAATTATTAGGTTATAAACAAAAGAAAGAAAAGAGAACTGTTGTGCGGCGGCAAGCCCGAGAGAGAGAGAGAGAGATTGATCATCAAAGAAGAAAAAAAAGTGTTGTGTGTTTGGCCTGAAAAAAAAAAAAAAAAAGATTAGGATTTTATTTTAGTGGTTCTATTAGTTCTTCAAATAATTCTTTGATCTTCAAAAAAAATATTGTGAGTACAAAACCCACTTCCTTTGATTTATGTTTAATTTTTTGTTTTTATTTATTTATTTTTATTTATTTGATATTGGTTTGATTTTGTATTCACATAAAGATGATAGATTGATTTTAATTATTTTGACTAGTGGTGTATGTAAAGTTTAGGGTTCTTAGATAATTGATTGATTTTAATTATTTTGATTAGTTGTGTAGGTAAAGTTTAAGGTTTTTAGATGATTGATTAATTTTAATTATTTTCTTTAGTTGTGTATGTAAGGTTTAGGGTTTTTAGATGATTGATTGATTTTAATTATTTTGATTAGTTGTTTATGTAAGATTTAGGATTTTTATATGATTGATTGATTTTAATTATTTTGATTAGTTGTATATGCAAGGTTTAGGGGTTTTATATGCATTGATTTTATGATTGTAATCACACTCATGATTATATGAAATTGAAATAAACTTAGAATCTATAGGTATTGGTTAGATGATGGATTGATTCATTGTTTTTATTTATTTATTTGATGTTGATTTGATTTTGTATTTGCATGTACATGACTGATTGATTTCATTATTAGATTAGTTGTTTATGCCAAGTTTAGAGTTTTTATATATGTATTTATTTTATAGTTGTAATCACACTCATGAACATATGAAATTAAAATTAATTAGAAACCCATAGATAAATTCCTTATACTCCACCATGACTCCATGGATTGTTGTTTTATTTGAGTGATAGTGAGAAAGAGTGTATAAAAAAAAAGAAGTGAGGATTATGAGATATATTTGATTGCCTTAGGCTTGGCATTGTTATGTTTATTCTCATGTGTGAGATGTTGTGTATATATTTATTGTTGCCTCGTTCTCATGAGTAGACAAGTGTTTTGATTTGCGCGCGTACGTATATGCTAACCATCCGGGGAGTGTGAGTCAAACTCGGGACGATATCTCCGTGCAAGTTTGGCTTCGGAGCGGTGTTAGGTATATGGGAGGCACATGGGATATATGTGTAGGCCAGAAGGGGAGAACCGAAGTGGTGGAGTTAAGGTACAAAGAATTTAATTATGAATTTATTAGTATAGTGTGAATGGTACTGGTATGTACATGATAAAAAAATAGTAAACGATCTTGATAAATTATGAAATTTGAGCAGAGGCATGTATGCGTGATTCTAGACAACTTTTGTGTTGTAGCTTTTTATTAAAAAGATCGATTAGAACTTATAATCGGATGACCTTGGTTATTGTCGGTTTGATTCATTTTGGTAATGCAGATTTTATAGGCTATTTTAACCCACGAAACGAGCTCATTTTTATTGGTTTCGCGTAAACTGAAGTAAAACATTATTCTGCACACTTTTCATGTTTTAAACTGTTTTGAAAAAAATCATCTTAGGGCAGTTTTTGTTCATTTTTAGTTTCAGATTTTTCGATTGAATTCCGTCTAGATTTTTAGATCATGTTTTTCTCTTAACCTGTTTAGTTTCTGTTAAATTCGTTCGCGTTGTCTTTTAGAAAATTTGATTCTATACAACTTTTGTTCTTTGAGTTTTGGTCAATTCAAATTATTTAAGCAGGAAATGGTGCATTTTTATACGTATTCAGCAAGTTACTTATGATTAATTTTATACTAACATTATTTTTTTTGCAGGATGGTGGGTCTTACTAACTTTTTATGTAGGGCTGACCCACCATATTTCTATTTCTATTTTGTTTATTTTATAATAAATTTATTTTTCGTTGTATACGGACAAGAAACTAAATGCCACTGTATCTCGAGAAACTACCCATTCGTCTCGGTGCGGTTGGAACTACTTGTCTTGTCCTGTAATAAGAATTAAATATATTTTAGTTTGTGTCTGGTGGACATGTGGGTGTTAGATCTTGTACTCATACCAGTATACCTGTATACTGATCCGTTTTGTCTCTTGGCAACTCAGGTACGTTCTGTTTGAGCACAGCTGAGTTTCCTTTGCAGGATTAGTTGAGGCTATGGTGGTGACAAGAAATAACTATGATCGTAGGGCATGTCGTTTGGACTTCTTCTGTTTTTTTGAGCTTAGGGTTGTTAGTAGTTTATGTATTTATTATTTTTTTTATGACTTTAGTATTCGAATAATTTGGCATGGTTTGTAACCGTACTTTATTTAAGTTGTTTTGACTAGTTGTTGCTACCTTAATGTTGAGGTATTGGTTAGTTATGAAATTTGTGGAGGATGGTTTGGTTTGCGCTTAGTTTTTTTTTGTTTCACCCCTAGGATTTGGATGATGGAATATTGATTGGAGTTAGTCCTAATATAATATTTAATTGTCTGAATTTTGGGGCGTGACAGGCAAATCATGTTTTAAGCCCACTATGTTTGGTGGCAAATCCGCATATTTTAAGCCTACTTGAGGGTAGCAAATTCAAACCATTTTCGCAAAACAAAACATGAGTTGAATTGTTCCAAGTCTTGCAAACTAGTCTATACTTGCGTGTGCGCGTCACATAGTAAAGCTAGTTTAATAACTAGAATAAGAACACATTATGTTCATAAAAATGCATATCATGATTAGTAGAGGCTAATCTCTGATCGGGCAAGCGGGGGTGATCATTTCATAACATTCCCCTTCGTACCTAAGTTACCGCGCCGAGGTAACTTTGGTGAAGACGGATACGTGGCCTTTGGTACAAGTCAAGGTTTCCTAAATTTCTCCAAAAATAAAATATTTAGGTGGCGACTTTATATCTGGCTGTGGAGATGTGGTTTGGAAATACTCTTCGGATCTTGGGGAGCGCTCGAGATCCGCTGATAGTCACCTGAAAAAGAATAAATACTCCGATCGGGGGTGCCGGAATTAGCACTCTGACGGACAAGTCAGTCTCTACACTCAAGAATGCTTTTATTCTCAGTTAAGCACAATAATTCTCACCTACCTTTCTTAATCTGTTGTTCCTTTATTTATACTTGTTTCTTGGGCCACGTGGCCAGGCCCACTTGTCACTCATTATCCTCTTATTTACTCGGCTTCATAGTTCAGTATCTATTCGGCCTATCTATTATATTCAGCATCCTTATCGTGCATGATAGAGCCGTGTAATATCTGTCTTCTATAGTACGCTTCTGATTATTTCAATTATCCGGCTCCCACACTGGCAAAGCAGTCAAATTTTGGCATTATTTGATTTAAAATTGATTTTCCAAAACGATTTGTCGGATTTGGATTCTTTGGTGTTTATCAGTTTCACATTGTATTTGTGAAACTAGATTCAGAACCGTGGGAGTCGCAACTGTGAGGGCTTCTTTCGAACCTTCTGAAAGGGGAGGTGCGAAAAAGTCAAGCCCACACTTTGCAGGCCACTCTATTTATGGGTTTCTATTGGAGAAAGATTGCATAAAATTACTCATTAAATTTAAAAAGAATCAAATGCATATAAAAGAGTCTACAAGAAAGTTGCTCGGATTTGCATTTGAACAAGCAAGAAGAACCCTATAAATTGAGCATTATAGTTGTAGACACCCCTTTTTTGACCGTCCTTATGACTTGGACGTCACCGCTTGCACACCCAAAGATGAGTGTATATGCTTGTCAAATGCTTGAAGTCCTCAGCGGAATGCCACAGCTTTGACCATTTCAAACCCTACACACTTGTTGTCTTATTTTTGGACCAAAACTAGATATTTTCAAGCCTGCAACCTTTTGTGGCCCGCCGGCACCTTCTATTGGCTGTCGGCCATTGCTTCTGGTTACCGGCCACTGATGTGGCCTGCCGGCCACCAATGTGTTTTGCAGATATTTTTCTGCCAGCTGTGCCAATTGTTGGCACAGATGCATGCACCTTCCTATACGTTTATGTCTCGATATTTTTAAGGGAGTTGCATGGTTTTCTGTATGTGGGAGGCCTCGCCTTCCATTTTTAAGGTTAGAATTTTTAGAGAAAAATTCTCTCCCCCTCTACAATTCTCTCTCTCTCTCTTGAAATTTCTTAGCCTTTTGCAAGCTTTTGCCAATACACTCTTAACCAAACCTCTCCATCTTTGAGCTGAGGTAACTTTGAGCCATGTTTGAGCTCTTGAGGGTGTGTTTGCCTTGTTTTGTTGCCTAGAATTGATTCTCTTTTTCAAGGGATAAAGCTTTGCTTTTCTACTTGCCTTATTTACTCTTTTTCTTAATGTTTTCCAACTGTTTTTAGGATGTATAAACTCTGTATTTTTGTGTTGAAACTTGGGTTTTAAGGCCAATAAGGGTTGAGGGGTGGTTCGGCTTTCTTTACACCTTGCTCTCAAGGCCTTTACCCTTGTGTTTCCCACATGTACACCATCTTTTTTTGAGCTTTTAAACACTAATTTTCAGAGTTATTTCAGTGACTAAAATTCTAGCTATTTTTCTCTTAATTCCAGCATATTTTAGGACTTATTTAGCACTGTTTTAGGACTATTTTTAAGTGTTCATGGTATTTGAGCCTTATATTGCATGCTTGTAGTATAATTGTCCTCATAAATTTGGTGTTTTAGGCCTTAGACACCACTTTATTTGAGTTGATTGCATCTATTTAGTGTTTTTCTTACTTGTTCTCACCTTTAATCACCTCTGCAACCTTCCTCCTTTCTTGGATTTTTCTTTGCTTTGAAAGTGGTTTCAAATTATTTGTTTGTTTAAGCATGAGATTGAGGTGTCATACTTAATGATTTAATCCCTTTAGGGCTTCATTACCAATGGTATGATGTCTCTTTCATGTCCAAAGCAACACTTGGTTTAAGCCCTTTTTCCATTAGAGGACTTAAACTCACTTTTTGGACTTAATTGATTAAAGAATAGAAGGTAACTAAAATGGAGTAATAAAATTGATGACTAAAAAAGGTGCAAGATAATCATTTGGTTTGGTTCAGTCAGACGTTAATTGAACCCTTGAGTCATTTCATACTCATTAGTGATGAAAACGGTTCAAGATTCATTGTCAACTACTTCCCTTGATCTTTCATGATAGGGAGGTGGTTTTGAGAGTCTTGTTTTGTTGCATTCATTGAACTTGCACACTTGGTTCATAAGCCATCATGCAATGAAATTGCATCCATTGGTGGTTTGTGAATCAAACTTACTACTCTTTTGAGCTTTTTGATGATAAGGAGGGGTGAGTTGTGCAAACAAACCCTTGAGAATACCCTGCTCCTGCTCTATTTTCTCTCGATTGCAACAGGAAAATCCAGTCATTAGTGGCCGACAAGCCACCTTTTGTGACTAGCAAGCCACCATCAGTGGACGGTAGGCCATCACTACTAGCCTGTTAGCCACCTATGCAACAGAGGCCTTTGGCAGCAAAAACATTGGCTTTTTCGGGTGAAAAGTCCGTGCATGCATGAGCATTCCTCGTTTCCTGAGGTGGAGTAATTAGAATAGCAAGGTTAGCACCCTTTTCATGTTGTATTCATGTAAATAATTAGTTCGTTTTGATTTGTTGTAATAATTAATTAGCTAGAATAGCTAATTAATTTGTTGTAATAATTAGTTAAGTAGTTTAGCTAATTTATTTATTTGGGTTTTGTTATAATTACTTAATTAGTTTAGCTTCAATTAGTTAGCTAGTTAGTTCATTCAGACCCTCCTGCGTGAGGGCGCAATGTTATATTAATGTGTATGTCTTCCAACCCCACGTCTTTCTCACTTTTATTTAACTGCTTACGATGGTTAGATTAGAGCATCATGTTTTGTTTAGCATAATCCATGTTTGCATCCACTTGTATTGCATGCATTGGGCTCGGCGCATTATTCTAACTTGCATTGTCGGTTAAATACTTCATTGAATACATGCTTAGACCGCATGCTATCAAATTGCTTCATATGTCGAGCCTAGTAATTGCATATCCCATGTGTTCCATTAGTCATGTTGCACTAGTTAGAGCATACATTTTTCTCACTCTTTTTCTTTTTGCTTGCCTCAGAGTATTAGGCGAGCATTTCTGCTTTAGCATAATTGCATGAGTGTGATTGTTGCCATGTCTAGCATGCTTGCCATGAGGCTAAGTGCTTAATTGATAAACTATTTGAATGCCTGTGGATGAAGGCTAATTGCTTGAATTGGGATAGTTTGATTCATGAACATTTAAGCCTACTTTTTCAAGTGGTACATATTCGAAACAATTTTGAAAAAAACAAGACATGAGCCAAATGTTCCAATTCTTGCAAATTAGTCTATACTTGTGTGTGTGCGCATCACATAGTAATGCTAGCCTAATAAATCGGAACAAGAACATATAATGTAGATGAGATTCATATCATGATTAGTAGAGGTAGATCTTTGATCAGGCGAGAGGGGGTGCTCAATTCATGACCTTCCCCTCTCGTACCTAAGTTCCCGAGCTGAGACAATCTTGGTGATGACGGACACGTGACCCTTGGCACGAGTCATGGGTTTCCTAAATTTCCCAAAAACATTTAGGTAGCGACTCTGTATCTGGCAAAACAGTCCATTTTTGGCATTTTTTTTTTCAATATTGATTTTCCAAAAGATTTAACAGATTTGGAATCTTTGGTGTTTATCTATTTCACATTATACTTCTGAGATCAAATTCAGAACCGCGGGAGTCCGATACTGTAGGGCTTATTCGTTTTCCGAAAGGAGGCACAAAAAGTCGAGCTACAGTTTCTAGCGACTCTACTGGGCAATTAGAGAACTTGACTCGAATTTCATGATGTGAAATTTTATCTACACTTATATGTTTCTTTGCATTGCATTTTCATTAGTGCACTTAAGTCACTGTGCTTGCCATCTGCTATTCCTAGACGATCTGTCGGAGGCTTGCCTAAAAGCCTGCCAAAAGGCTGACTGGTCATGGGCTCTGTCATGATGGGAACACAACCCTTGGATCTGGAGTACCGTTGTACCATTTGATCCTCATGTCACTTCTCGGTGTTAGGTGTGAGAGGTATATTAGGTAGTCTTGCTGAGGTACCCTTTTGACCATTCGACCTAGTTGCATATCGAAAAGCCATAGAGACTGTTCCAAACTAGGACAGGATGCTTACTCAAATCTAGGATTGCGTGAAACTGCTTTGTTTGAATAACGAACCCTAGTTCCTGACGAAACTAGGACAGGGTAACCCTACCCCCTCATAGGGATGTTTTGGCTCTCACTTAACTGGTATGTGCTTTATAGTAAACTGTATAGGAATATAGATATCAGTTACGAGTTTGGTATCTGTTTTGGGGCCAGAATTCAATGTTGAGTGTAGTCTTATGGCTTTGATTACATCTGTGTTGGTAACATCATTAGCTGAGGTGGTGTGCGGTTTCTGATTACTACTTTCGTTTTGCTTTATTTCTTTTTTTTAGGTAGTTTAACACCATAGCTTCAGAAAGTTCGGATATCTCCCAAGTAGTCTGGACCCGAGTCAGAAGGGTTTGCAAAGCTGGGGATCTTGTTCGGCGACAGCCCGTGTTTACTTTACTCTCACCGGTTACAAGACGAAAGAGAGTTAGGCAAAATTCAGCGGTTCAATTTTTACAGCTGCCATCCCTCAATTCACCTGTATCCAGTCAGGTTCAGGGACAGACTTTTACTTCTAGTCCAGCACAAGATCATTCGCCTATTCCAATGACATAGTATCCCCCGGTCAGTATAGAGGAATTGATCCATCATCTTCAACAAACAGTTGAACCTCTACCGCAAGATGCTGTTCGTCAGACCGAGGTCACAGCCCATTAGACCGAAGTAATAAATAGGCTACAACAATAGCAACCACAACCGGCAGTGGCCTCTGCATCCCATGTACCTTCCACGGATATCCCAACACCCGGAGCCACTGGCCATACCGCTAATGTCCAAGAGAATTAGGGCAATCTGGCAAAGTCGATCCCAGTACAGGCCTCCAAAGCACCTATGTATCAAACCAAAGCTCCGTTTGAGTTTGAGGTTGGCCCAACTGTACTCAAGGTTAATAAATTAGAGAAGCTATTCAAGAGAGCACAAGGTGTTAACTCCATCCCGAACATAGAAGACGGTATACCAATTCCGCAGCGACCTTGCCAGATCGGTTCAAAATGCTGCACAACGATTGATTCGATGACTCTGAAGATCCTATAGTTCATCTTCAACTGTTTTCGGACATCTTGCAGTCGATGGGCCTAACTAGACTACAAAAGTTTTCTCTCTTTAGCCGAACCATATCAGGAATAACAACCATATGGTATGCAAAGTTGGAGGATTCTGTTAAGCAGAATTAAGAGGAGATGGCCGAGGCCTTCATTGCTTAGTACTCATATAACACACAAATTGAGGTCACAACTCGTGATCTCAAAGTAACACGCCATGAGCCGAAAGAGGGCTTTTCAAAATTTGTAACACGATGGAGAGCTGAGGTCTCAGTGATGACCACAAGGCCTTCTAAGAAAGATCAGATAAGGATGGTAGTCCATAATCTGCATGGGAAGTTGTTACAGAAGATGATCATCCTACCTTTGTTCACATTCACCGAGCTCCACGAGATGGGGGTGTAGATTGAAGACGCCATGAAACAGTGGCTGATTACAAATGAGAAGGAGCAGGCAAAAATGCCCTTTGTCCGCAGTTCCAATGCTACCACTAGTGGTAGCATAGCTGCGAGGCCGTTAGATGTAAGCGTTGTCACCACCACAACCAAGACTACCAATCCCTTTGCCAATATAGCTCCACAAACTTCAGCCGACCCTACCCCATCCTAAAGGACATTTACCCAACTCTACATGGCCCTATCTCAAACCATAAAGGTGCTAGTCAAAAAAGGGCACCTCAAACCATTAGAGCCCTATCCATTACCTGATCCTCTTCCACCCAAACACAATCCCGTAAAATACTGCACATTTCACCAACAGCATGGTCATGACACTGAACAATGCTTCTGACTGTGTCATGAGATTCAAGACCTCATTGACAACAAGGTGATTGCACCACCCTAGAAACCAAATGTAACCACGAACCTACTCCTGGCCCACAATCAAGTTCCTCCACCTCAAAATCTAAACCCAATCCATACACTGGCCATCCCCTACGACCCCAGCGTATATATTACCCCTTTCCACTTACCAAGACTAACGTTGTTCATCCCTGAAGGCATAGATCTATGTATGATGGACACGTCCACACTTTAACCTAAGCCTATGGTGGTGACAGTTTCAGTAGAAGGGAGGTTGACCTTGGAATAAGGTATGACTCCGTTGTCGAGGAGTTCTGAGGACTTACCTAATGGGTGTATGATCTGATATGCTACATTGTGCCAACCAATTGAATCAAGTCGGAATTAGTGTTGCCAACGATAGTGGAGGTTAATGTGGTTAGGGAGGATGGCCTGAGCGAAGGGTTGGATGATTTGGCGGAGCTAGAGGAGGATTTAGACAACCTTCAGTTCCTTGGCGAACAGGATCAAGGGGATGTGCAGATTGGCTAGTTCGATTTGAATGGATCAACTAACAACTCTGGATGGCTGAGTAATGAGCCGGATAAGGAGGAAGGAACTGAAATGAAACCTGAAGGAAAGGAAGCAGGAATTGTTGTAGTGGCCGGAAGGGCTGATGAAAAGGGAAAGCTGTCGGAGAACGCTGGCATGGAAAATTCACCTCAGGAACTGGGCGCTGTGAGCATTGTGGACACAGAATAGGAAGCTGCACTAAAGCTGTTTGAACGAGAAAGGGTTGAAGACAAACAGAAAATAGTATTGGCCTAATATCCTATCGGGCATACCTATGATGTGAACTCTGGCATGGAAAATTTACCTCAGGAACTGGGCGCTGTGAGTACTGTGGACACAGAATAGGAAGCTGCACTAAAGCAGTTCGAACGAGAAAGGGTTGAAGACAAACAGAAAGCAGTACTGGCCCAACATCCTGTCGGGGATACCTATGATGTAAAGGTAATCCAAACGGAGCCAGACAACTATTTGTCAGATGCTGAAGGCGCATGGTGAGACGATGACAATCTGTATATGGCCCACAACGACGAAGACTGGGGTGAGTGCCTTCCAGCCAACACTTGGTGTGCTGAAGAAATAGATCACATGACAAGAAGTGGGCAGTATTTAAACCACCGCACTTAGATCAAGCTAAGGCATCTGGAAAAGACAGAGAGGTCAAGAAATAGAAAGAGAAGCAACTAGAAAAAGAGGCAGTATTGAAGCAGCTTAAGAAAATCCAAGCTGACATCTCGATTTGGGGTCTACTCATGGCCTCCCGAGTACATCGACATGCAAAACTATCAACAATGGACAAGGCTAAGTTATCCATTGACACTACCCCCAAACAGCTTGTGGGATTGGTCTTTCCAGGTGGCGCCAGGCCAACCCTAACCTTTTCTGACAAAGAACTGCCACCCGGAGGGGTTAGCTCAAAACAAACCCTTGTACATATCTGTTGAGTGTAGTGAGAAATGGGTGCCGGTGGTGTTGATAAACACTGGTTCGGCCATCAATGTCTGTCCTTCCCGCACAGCTTATGCAATCGGCCTTAGACCAGCAGACTTCATGCCTATAGCCTAAGTAATTCGGGCATATGATAATACGAGTAGGGAGGTCATAGGCACAGTGCAAGTTAGAGTTCAGATGGGCCCAACTCAGCAAGTTGTCGAGTTCTATGTCCTAGAAGTGCTAGCTATCTTCAATTTACTACTAGGGAGGCCCTGGTTACATCATGTGAAAGTTGTCTTCTCCACTCTCTATTAGATATTGAAGTACCCTTATGGGGTAGCAGTGGCTATTGTTTTTGGGAAGTCATCTATTCACTCGCCGCCGGAGGTAACTACGCTAGTGCTAGAGATCACCCATGGCAAGGAGGATGTATTCCTCTCAGGCTTCACTCTGGCTAAAGCCCGGGTAGTGCAGACCATTCTGGCCACTGATAAGGGCATGTATGTCAGCGCCCTATCTATTAATTTCATGAACAAACTACAACATGTGCCAAGAATGGGACTTGAAAGAAGTGGCCGGAAAGGTGTCACAACATTAACAGATGTGCTGCACAACCCACATGCCTTTGGTCTGGGCTATGTACCTACCAAAGAGGACTGGATCAGGAAAAGGGAAGAAATCAAAGGCAGAGCCAAAGACAAGCAAATCGGGACACACTGAATTGCCACTTTGTTTGGAGTGGAGAAGATTTCCCCTTTTACGGCTTTCCCGAGCCCTGGATAAATTCCCTGAATCAGCGTGTCCTCGAGTTTGAGATCTTTTTTGACCTACAGCTATAGCACTATGATACTGAGAAAAGGGATGAACCAAGCGCGGAAGCTGAGCAGAGCATGGAAAGTGACTTAGACAGTAGCGAACTTGAAGTAGGGGTAGCACTGGCTTGTCTCCTAACAAATCCTGCGGCTGACTCACAGAACTTGGGGGATAACCTTACTATCTCCATGATTTGGGGAGGAACCGCGTGTGAACCCAACCGGCAGCATTTTGGATGCATCAGAGGCACCATCTCTTACCTGGCAGCTAGAGGAAGGCTATATGTCTAGTTCTGAGTCGGGTGATGAGCTAGAATCTAATTCCACTGAGTCTGTGGAGTCAGGATTAGATTCCAATTCTTCTGAGTTTGAATCTGGTATTCCCAAGGGTGATAACCCAGATATCAAAGTCCTGTCTAGGTCTTCATTCAGCTTTTCTTTTTAGTCTGTAACTAAAGATCCGGACCTTTTGAATGAGAACTCTGTGAATTTTGTGCACTTCTCTATGTCGTTGGTTTATTGTATTGACCAAGATTTTCAGAATTTTAATGAAAACGAAGAGGAAAGAATTCCTCTGGTTTTGGAAAAACTTGATTAATCAAGAGAAGGAGAGGTTTGTTAAAACCTGTGTTGATGAAATCATTGCTCTTAATGTGGGTACTCAAAAGGATCCATGTCTGGTCCAGCTTAGGTCCACGTTGTCTTGGGAGGAGCGCGAGTGCTTAGTCGCTTTGTTAAAAGATTTCAAAGATGTTTTCGCATTATCCTATGATGACATGCATAGAATCGATCCGAAGATTGTACCACATCGGGTCCCTCTTAACCCTGATTGTGTAGAATCCTTCTGGATTAGACGTTAAAAATCAAGGAAGAGGTCACCAAGCAGATCGATGCGGGTATCTTGTTAGTATCTGAGTATCCGACTTGGTTGGCCAACATCGTCCCAGTGCCGAAAAATGATGGTAGAATCCGGGTGTGTGTGGACTTCCAGGACTTGAACAAAGCTAGTCCAAAGGATGACTTCTCTCTGCTACACATTGATGAGCTAGTGGACTTCACAGTGGGCTATGCATTGCTATCCTTTGTGGATGGGTTTTCTGGGTACAACCAAATTCTAATGATGCCCAAGGACAGGGAGAAAACCGTATTCACTACACCATGGGATACCTACTACTACCGGGTTATGCCGTTTAGGTTGAAAAATGCCGGGGCTACCTATCAGAGGGCTGCGACCACCATTCTGCATGACATGATCCACAAAGAAGTTGAGGTGTACGTGGACGACATGATTGTCAAGTCCAAAGAAAGATAGGGCCACTACACCACCTTGAAGAAATTCTTTCAATGGATCAGAGAATATAGATTGAGTTTAAACCCGCAGGAATGCACCTTCAGCGTAACGGCAGGGAAAATGCTGGGCTTTTTTATCACACAGAGGGGCATTAAAGTAGATCCTTCCAAAATTAAGGACATCCTAGAAATGCCACCACCAAGGACTGAAAAAGAGGTGCAAGGCTTTCTGTGTATAGTGCAATTCATAAGATGGTTTATTTCCAAATTAACCTTGACTTGTGAACCACTATTTGGTCTCCTAAAGAAAGGGAAGAAATTCTAATGGGATGATCGCTTTCAATTTGCCTTTGAGCAGGTTAAGTAGTACCTCCAGAACCCGCATGTGTTGTCACTGCGAAAGCTGGAGAAGCCTTTGATTCTGTACTTGTTAGTGATAGACACGACCATAGGATGCATGCTCACTTAGGAATTTGAAGATAGAGCAGAGAAAGTGATCTACTACTTGAGCAAGAAAATGCAAGATTATGAGACCCGCTATACTCCGTTGGAGAAAGCTTGCCTAGCCTTCGTATGGGCTACCAGGAAGTTAAGACACTACTTGTTAGCTCACTCTGTAATCCTAGTTTTGAGATTAGACCCCATCAAATATCTCTTTGAGAAACCAACGCTTACAGGTAGGCTAGCCCGTTGGTTGCTTCTTCTCTCCGAATTTGATCTCAAGCATGTCACCCGTAAGTCGATCAATGGAAGAGCTGTAGCAGAGTTCTTAGTAGACCACCTGTAGACGCGCCCGCGAGAACTCCTGAGAAAATCTCGTTTTGTTCTCTAGCTACTACAGTTTGGACTCAATGTCACGGTTCTGAATCTAATCTCACAATGTGCGATGTAAGACTGATAAATCACCAAAGAGTCCAAATCTGGCAAATCGTTTTGGAAAATTGATTTTTAAGAAAGAAGTGCAAAACGTGGACTGTTTCGCCAGATACAGAGTAGCCACCTAAATATTTTATTTTAGGGGAATTTAGGAAACCCTGACTCGTGCCTAAGGCCACGTGTCCGTCATCACCAAAGTTGCCTCGGCTCGGGAACTTGGGTACAAGAGGGGAAGGTCATCTATGAGCACCCCCGCTCGCCCTATCAAAGATCGGCCTGTACTAAGCATGATATCTTGTTTTTGAAAACACATGCGTTCTTATTCCGTTAATTAGCTAGAATTACTATGTGATGCGCACAACACACAAGTATAGACTAGATCACCTAATTTGGAACAAAGCATCGCATATCCGTTTGTTTGGAAATGGTTTAAAGTTTGCTACTCACAAGTAGGCTAAAATACGAATTTTAATGAATTGTTCCAATTCAAGTAATCCAACCTTTACCTACAGACATTCAGGCAGTTATATCACATAAGCAATTAGCCTCATGGCAAGCATGCTGTCATGTTAACACTCACACACATGCGAGATGCAAAAGCGTAAACACTTACGGTGTACTCCGAGCCAAAACAATAGCTAGTTAGAAATCATTGCATGATCCTAGCTTATGTTAAGATGGCTAATGCAACATATGCAAAATGCAACTAGAAATAGCCTTGGCTATTCTAAGATGTCATATGAGATGCAACTTGATGATCGTGTGTTCAAGTAGGAATTGAAATGCAATGCAATTAGTATGATGCGCCGAGCCCGGTGCATGCAATACAGATGAATGATGCAAACATGCATAGCATAAGGATGCTAAATTGAAATATGACCTAGAACTAACCACTGAAAGCAGGTAAGTAAAAGGGAGAACGACATAGGGTTGGAAGACATTCACACACTTACGCACACTTATTACAAAATTCGCTCTCTCGACGGAGGGTCCGAATAAATAATACAAATCAACTAATTAATTAACTACCCTAGCTAATTAATTATTACAAAACCTTAACTGAAACAAATAACTATTCTAAGCTATCAAAAGCACTGAAATGGCCTCGTGACGAGGGATACATGTGCGCTCGGTTGGCTTCTCTCGAAAATCCGTTGACAAGCTTCATGTTGCCTCTGTTTGCACTATTATATACCTCTGAAAACTGTGCCAACTTCTGTGATGTTTCTGAACCACCTTATGGACACTCTGAGAGGTCATCGGCCAAGAGGGGTGGCCATCGGCCAGTGGATAATGGTCATCGACCAAATATAAGGATATCGGCCAAACACTATTTGTCGATCGGCACTGAATATAGTCAATCGACTATTCCTTCCTGTGGACTGCTCCTTTGCTGCAGCAGAAGACAAACAAAGCATGGCAACGCATTTACAAGATAATGTTTGCAACTACACTCCTTATCATGTTTAAGGCTCAAAGGTGTGTAGTTCTCGACCCTCGGGCCACCAATCACGCATTTCGATGCATGATGGCCAAAGGAGCCAAGTGTGCAACCATCAATATAGAATGAATGCACAAAACAAATGAATGCCTCGCACTCTATCATGTTGGATCAAGAATGCCGACGACTAAGGATTGAGGCACATTTCGTCACTTCAAATACGAAACGTCCCTCATTCTTCATGTTTGGTTTGACACCCCAAACCAAACATAATGCAATGTATGCAACAATGGAAAAGCTATGTAATGCATCATAAGCATGCCAAATGCAATATGACTCAAACATGTACACAAGGCTAAGGTAACAAGCATGCCAAATGCAATGTGACCTAAACAAGCATGTGATAAAATGCAAGCTAACAAGCATGCAAAATGCAACCATAATCCTACGAACATGCATGGCATGCAAAGATGGACAATCATATAAACATCATGTAAAGTAGCAACTTTGAACAACATGGCAAATGGACTTAAACTAAAGACGGACAGACCTCAGCCATGCCCAAAATCAGTGGCCAAAATGCCAAGAAATGATAGAAATGAAGCATGAAAAGGGCATGGCAAACATGCATGCCAATTGGCCAAAGGACTAAAGCATAAAGATGCAACTCTTAAGCACACCTAAAGAGTGACAAGCATGGATGTATGACAATACTACATGCTCTGAAATGATGTTAGGAGTGATGCCCAATCAACGAATCAAAGCGAGTATGACATGCAAGAAAGCTCAAGGCTTAAGGCTAGCCAAGGAGCTTGTACCATGGCCATAACAAGCAAGCCTCAAAGGGCCAAGGTGACTTAAAATAGTCCCAAGGCAGACCAAAACAAGGTTAGAACGTGCATGGAATGAGGCCAAAACATGTTAGAAAGGTGAGCACAAAACATGACGCATACAAGGCCAATAAGGATGATTGTACTACACCTATCAAAACCAAACATGGCATGACTTGACCAATGAAAAACAGAGATATGGCATGCCAAAATCGGCCCAAAAACCCACCTCGATGGCATCCCAAATACCTAATCATGGAGGCATGCACAATGACCCAACCTTAAGGCACAAAACATCAACCTCCCAATGCATGGAAAAGATGACAAATGCAAGTGTATGGCTACACTACATGGACTAAAATCACATATGGAATGATGCCAAATCATGAAAATGGTCCAAGTAATGCATGCTAATGACTTGGACACTTAAAGCTAACAAGCTAGAATGCATGGTAGCTATACAAAGCATTGCATATATGATCAAAACAACACTAAGCAGAGCTTAAATATGGCAAAACATGACTAAAAGTTCCTTTGAGTTGAGCCAAAATATGCAAGCATGATGGTCCAAATGCATGGTGCATGTTAAGGAAAATGAGAGGATTGCAAGACAAGTGTATGATACATGCAAGAGGCTATCAAACCAACTTAAAATAGAGGTATATCATGGCCAAACAACACCAAATACTTGTTGAAATGAAGCCAAAACATGCTAAGCAAACATGTTACCATTATGAGCCAAATATACAAGAAAATGAGACACAAGGAAAGGGGGGGTGTCCCTATCCTATTCAAGACCTCAAAACTACATTTCCACCATTGAAAATCCTCTGGATTTCAGTGGTAGAAAGGTCATGCAAAGACAAGAACAAAGGCCAAAAGGGATGGCTCCAAACAAGGCCTAAGAGGGGGTAGACAACCCCCAATGAAAAAGTGACCTTAAACAATCATCTAAAGCATACAAAATCAGAACTTTTTTCAGTTTATAGTTAATCTTAAAACAATATGTAACAAGGTCTAAAAGCTTAAGCAAGAATGGGGAATTAAAAGCAAGTTTGCTCACCCTTGAAGGACATCTTGAAGAACAAAGCTCCAGCAGGTTTTCCAAGCTTAAACCACCTCAAGAACTCTAACACCAACTCCCTAGCGCCTCAGCAACCAAGGATGGTGTTCTACTAGGTGCTCTAGTGCAAAAGTATGAACAAAATACCCTTTAGAGCACAAACACACACACAAATATAAAGAGAGAGGGGGATATAGAGAGAGAGATATATATTTTCTGTCCCAATTTTTTTAACCTCTAAGAAGGGAGGAGGAGCTCCCTTCTTATAGGAATTCAATTCCAAAGCTTCTTGGAAAAGCTAGAACAAGGTGCAAATCCCTTCATACACGTGTATGGAGGATGTGAATTGTGCATGCCAACTGTGACAGCTGGCACAAAATATCTGCATAAAGCAGATGAATAAGGCTCAGCCAGAAAACAAGGTCGATCGACCAAACAAAGTGCCGATCGACCGAAAAGAGTGTCGATCGGCCAACACTTTTGGCCGATGGCAAGAAAACAAGGTCGATGGCTTCATGCCTTAGCCGATGCGTTAAGGGGATGGCCAACAAGCCACCCTCTTCCCTCAGAAACAAAACCACAAGTCCTTGGTCCAAAACCAAGCACAAAATAGACAAGTTGAGAGATCCTACGGCAAGGCGTGCAGCCAAGACTTCCGGGAACTCAAAACGAACACGAGCATGGATGATCATCGTGTGTTGAAATGATGGCATCCAAGTCTTGAGGACGGTCAAAAATGGGGTGTCTACAGTTGCCCTTCTTTGACAAAACTCGAAAGTCGTAAGATGACGAGAGTGAATGTCAAAGCCCAAGAGACGACCCATTTTTGACAAGGCCAAAGACTTAGACAAGCATACAAGGTAACAAAGATATGCGCCCGCAGGCAGGGGCAAAATGCAAAGGGTATGCACGACGTCGAGCATAACTTATGATCATGCAAAGAGAGCTGTAATGAAGCATTTATGCAAAACAAATACAACATTTTAAGCAAGCGAATAAGAAGGAGTAATCCTACACATTCCAACAGAAAGGATGTAAGAAAAATTATGCAATTGTCACTGCGTCTCATGCGGAGAAGATTAAAAGCGACTACCGAGGACGCCCGGAGTCTTAAACACAACATCTCTCAGCATAGCACACACATGAGAGGAAAGAGAGCATCTCTCAACGTGGCACACACATAAGAGGAAAGAGAGCATCCCTCAGCGTGGTACACGCATGAGAGGAAAGAGAGCATCCCTCAGCGTGGCACGCGCATGAGAGAAAAGAGAGCATCACTCAGCGTGGCACATGCACGAGAGGAAAGGGAGCATCTCTTAGTGTGGCACACGCATAAGAGGAAAGAGAGCATCCCTCAGCGTGGCACACGCATGAGAGGAAAGAGAGCATCCCTCAGCGTGGCACGCACATGAGAGGAAAGAGAGCATCTCTCAGCGTGGCACACGCACGAGAGGAAAGGGAGCATCTCTCAGCGTGGCACATGCATGAGAGGAAAAAGAGCATCTCTCAGCGTGGCACATGCACGAGAGGAAAGAGAACATCCCTCAGCGTGGCACACGCATAAGAGGAAAGAGAGCACAAACATTGGAGTAACTCCCAATGCTTCTAACAAGGGTATAGCGTAAACACCGAGCGCACCCGGATACTTCTAACAAAGTAAATTCAAAGGACAGGAAAGGTGTTACCTGAAATTCCTCCGATTGACCGATACACACAGTACTGGCGGGTTTCACCAACTTCAAATGAACCGCACATACAATATCGTGCCTGCAAAAAAAAGAAACTCACCAGGTACGGTATAGTAGAAACACATGTTCAACGTTAGATCAAGATATCATTTCAATATGAGATAAACACATGCATATACAATGCGAGTGACAAGAAGCATAACAATGCAAGTGAAAAGATGCAAGATAATGCAACTACAACTAGCGTAATAATGCAAGCACAACATGCGCAACAACGCAAGCAAGAGGTGCATAACAATGCAACCTAAGTGTACGCATAACAATGCGATGGGGGGCATGCGTGACAACGCAAGCCATGGGTGCACGACAATGCAACCTGAGTGTACGCATAACAATGCGATAGGGGCATGCGCGATAACGCAAGCCAAGGGGTGCACGACAACGCAACCTAAGTGTACGCATAACACTGCGGAAAGGGGTGCTTAACAATGCAACCTAAGTCTGACACATAACAATACGAGAAGGGGTGCATAACAATGCAACCTAAGTGTGACGCATAACAATGCAGAAAGGGGTGCATAACAATGCAACCTAAGTGTGATGCATAACAATGTGGAAAGGGGTGCATGACAATGCAACCTAAGTATGATGCATAAAAATGCGGAAAGGGATGCATGACAATGCAACCTAAGTGTGACGCATAATAATGCGAGAAGGAATGCATGACAATGCAACCTAAATGTGACGCATAACAATGCGGAAAGGGGTGCATCACAATGCAACCTAAGTGTGATGCATAACAATGCGAGAAGGGGTGCATAATAATGCAACCTAAGTGTGATGCATAACAATGTGGAAAGGGATGCATGATAATGCAACCTAAGTGTGACGCATAATAATGCGGAAAGGCGTGCATGACAATGCAACCTAAGTATGACGCATAACAATGCGGAAAGGGGTGCATGACAATGCAACCTAAGTGTGACTCATAACAATGCGGGAAGGGGTGCATGACAATGCAACCTAAGTGTGACGCATAACAATGCGGAAAGGGGTGCATGACAATGCAACCTCAGTGTGACGCATAACAATGCAGAAAGGGTTGCATGATAATGCAACCTAAGTGTGATGCATAACAATGCGGAAAAGGGTGCATAACAATGCAACCTAAGTGTGACGCATAACAATGTGAGAAGGGGTGCATAACAATGCAACCTAAGTGTGATGCATAACAATGCGGATAGGGGCATACGCGACAACGCAAGCCATGGGGTGCACGACAATGCAACCTAAGTGTACGCATAACAATGCGATAGGGGCATGCACGACAACGTAAGCCAAGGGGTGCACGACAATGCAACCTAAGTGTACGCATAACAATGCAATGCACTAACAAGTGCAGGTAAAGTGCGCAAAATAGCGCGAATGAAATGCAATACACAAAACAGCGCGATGCGCAAAATAACGTGAATAAAATGCAATGCACTGACAAGTGTAGGAAAGGTGGTATAGTAGATACAAAAGGGCGACAAACTCCAACCATGCTGGAATCATGAGAGGAGGAGAAACAAACAATCAGGCGCGTATATAACGCAGCTTGAGTCAAATTCCAAAAACGTTGAAATCGTGTGAGGAAAGGGACACTCAAACTACGCTAAAATCGTGAGAAGAGGTCCAAAACAACCCGCCCAGGTGTGTTCAAAACACAACCTGAGAGAAATTCCAAACACGCAGTTATCGTGTGAGGAATGGGGACACTCAAACCACGCTGAAATCGTGAGAGAAGGTCCAAAACAACCTGCCCAGGTGTGTTCAAAACACAACCTGAGATAAACTCCAAACACGCTGAAATCGTGTGAGGAATGGGGACACTCAAACCACGCTGAAATCATGAGAGGAGGTCCAAAACAACCTGCCCAGGTGTGTTCAAAACACAACCTGAGATAAATTCCAAACACGCTGGAATCGTGTAAGGAAAGGGACAGGGAGAAACATAGGGACATATCCTTGCTGTTTAAGAAAAAAAAAGGAAACATAGGGACACATCCCCATGTTTCAAAATGGTACGGGCATTGGAGCGTATTCCAAATGCTCTAAACCAGAAAATGAGAAACATAGGGAGACATCCCCATGTTTCGGAATGAAGGAGAAACATAGGGACATATCCTCGTGTTTCGGAAAGAAGGAAAACCTCTCAACGTATCATACACAAGAGAGGGAAGAGAAAACCTCTCAGCGTGTCACACGCAAGAGAGGAAATGACTGTGCAAGAAAGCACAGTCATCCAAATGCGTGTCAAACGCGAGAGGAGAAAGATATGTCCAAACGCATGCCAAATGCGAGAGGAGAAAGGTATCAGTTAAACTGAACCGAAACATCCCTGAATGAACAATACATACAATACCGTGTAAGAACGAGAAAGAAACTAGATAGGTAAAAATGCAACACAATGCATGATGTTTAAGGAATGCAATAAACAAACAAAGCGGTGCTTCAGCAAGCACCTCACGGGGTGAGTGGCGATAAACCGCTCTACTCTGACGGGGATCCCCCCCCTCGTGTTCCTCAAACACTTATCTTCAACTCACAGTACAAAGGTGCTAAAATGCTGACGAGGAGCGACATCTGCTGGGGAAACCATGGATGCCGCTTTTCTTCCTGATCATACTCACAACTTTCCCTATTCTTCAACGGGGTGACGGACTAGCTTGGATCAGTATCCAGAATCGAGATGCATACCTGCTACCTCGACCTATGGGGCTTCCATACAAATTTCAAGCCGGGGACATACCCCTGGGTATTCAAACTAGACTTTAGTTTTGGAAATTCCAAACCTTTGTGTTCTAGGCAACAACCATTCGAACTCTAGTTTCCACCATCGCAATTGATCTCCTAGGAACTCATTGCAAACACAACCAAGATGCCTCTAGTAGGGATTGGTATTCAGGGAGAGCACTTTTAATTGCCATTCTGGCATGAGAATAGTCGACACAGTATTCTATTCATTTTGAACACAAAGCTCGTAACACAGTACTCAGTTTATTCTGCACACGGCTCATTCTGAACACACTGCTCACTCTGAACACACTGCTCATAACATAGTACTCGGTTTGTTCTGCACACAGGGAATTCTGAACAAACTGCTCATTCTGAACTGACAGAATGCGAAAACGGAACATGTGAAAGTTGAAACAAACTCGAATGCTCCAAATTTTCCACTTTTCTTTTGCTTTGCAGTCCAGAACCTATATAGCTTCAGATAGGTCCTTGTTCGACTATTCTCATATGACCTGGGTTGAACCCTGCAGTTTTATGAAAGAACAAATTTTGTTTTGTACAAATGTGGAGAATGACACAGCACTCCGAGCACAAAACGATTTTTTTGAGATTGAAATTGAGAAACGAGTTCCCAACTGGGTATTGAGCCTACAACTGACCACAGTCAAAATGACTCAACAAAGGAAAACAAAGGTAAACAACCTAAATACATCTAGTGACACTCAAAACGACTCAAAACACAAATCGAGAGAAACAAAAACACACACACAACACTCGGATCTATACCACCAGTGGGAGACCTCTCAGTTCACGAGGCGCCTGTTTCTCCAGGTATTGTTTCCTACCCTTTTCTTATTTGTGATTCTCACATCACTCAGCCCTCAGGCTCTGTTTTTTTTTCTGAAAAAAGCCATTTTCTCTCTTTTCTCTCCACGCACATCTCTTTATTCTTCAATCTCTTTTCTTTTTTTATCCCTCCCTTGGGTGGTTGACGGATAAGCAGAAAGTTGCGGGCTCTTGTCCCTAGTATTCCGCTAAATTCTTCTTCTTCTGCTCACAACAGTGAACTTCCCCCATAGAGGGGTTGCACTACAACTGGGTGTGTAGCCAATCTGCAGTTAACATCGATTAACGATGCTCGGCTGGGGAGTTTGGGCGTGATCAGATGTGTCGAGGCGAGGGAGTGGAATATCTTGATCCAATCCAATTCGTGCTTCGCACTTAGCCTGATACCTCGTTGCTTGGAGGATAAGAGAGTTTTCAGTCCTTTGTTGTTGACTTCAGTTGTGCCCTTTTCTGGCAGGTAGAGTGCCCTTTTCTGGCAGATAGAGTGCCCTTTCTGGCAAGTGTGGTGACAATGGGAAAAAGGCAGAACACCTGACTTAATTATGCTCCTAGTTCATCATTTTGACCATTTTTTTGTTTTGGTTTTCTACTAAAACAATTTTTTGACCATTATAAGAGTTAGATTAACATACTTATTCAACTTTTCTGAATCAAAATCATGCAAGTTAGATTATGAGCACTGAAAATTTTGTTTTTTGGGTCCAGGATATAGCCCAGTTTTGGAAAATGGAATAATTTTCGAAAGAATTAATCAACCTCACTAAAAATTCTCAAAAACTATTTTTGCAAACGGCCACTGCTTAACCAGCACGGAACCTACTCTTGAGATACACAACCTGGAATCGGAAGCAATGGAAAATTGCCCCTTGTTTGAACGGCACTGTATGGCAACGGAAAGTTGTCCCTTGTTTGAATAGTACCACAGCACACTGAATGGCAATGGAAAGTTGCCCCTTGTTTGAATTGTACCGCAGCACACTGTAACCAGTTCTCAGGGTGGCCATCACAACCGAACTCTCGGATACAGAGAAGACAAAGATAATCAGAGACATTACATGGACACAATCGATTTGGAAGTGTTTATGGCTGTACTTCAGAATGAAGTTGCCTACGTATCCCAAACATGGGAATCAAGCCTGATGTAGTTCCAGTTAAGGTACACTCAGGTATTAACCTCTCCTTTTACGCTCTAACTTTTGTCAAGGCCGTCCTTCCGGGTTTTCAACCTTGCAAACTTGATTTTTCTTTTCTTTTCAATTCTTTTTTTTTTGTTTAGAATTTCTTATTTCTTTTTTTATTTCTTTTTTGTCCTTTTTTGTTCTTTTTCTCTTGCTCTAACTTTTGCCTGGGTTGCCCTTCCTGGTTTTCGGCCCAGCGAGCCTCTCAAGGGTAAAAGTGTAGCTGGTCCAGGTCAAATGGTTTAAGATCTCAAAGCCATCTGATTCCAGGAGAATGGTTGTTGTTTGTTAATGATGTAGAAGTCCATCCAAAAGGGGGCTGAATTGCCCCCTGTGTTATGGATAGGAGCTCGATTGTCCTTCAGCAGTACTTCCTCCTTTCCTCCCTTCTGGGATTTGGCATTCTTGCCAATCTGCATTAGTTTGAGAAATGTCCTAATTTTTGACTCTTCGAGCACATTTGATATTTTTTGCCCCTAGTTCAAGGGGTGCTTCTCATCCAGCTTTGCAAGCTTTCTTTTGATCATATTTGACCTCCTTGCTCCTAGTCCAAGGGCTGCTTCAAATCTGGTTTGATGGGCCTCATATCGTGGTTAACCGTTGAACATTCTGAATCCAAGTTCAAGGTTTGAAAACAACGGGTTGAGTTTTGAGGCTGAGAGCGATCCTAGGCTGCACAATCTCAAGAGCGATTCCATACAGGTCTTCGCAGGACCACGCAAAACATTTTTTTGAAATCTTTTAAGAAAGCGACTAGTCGCTTGTGCTGAAGACAATGTAGAACCAAGCCAGGATCCTTCTCAGTCCTCACATTAACAAGCATGATTTCATTCATTAAGGGCTTAGTACGCCTCTCTTTCTCTCAATTGATCAAATTTTGCAAAACCTAAGGAATTCTTTCCTCTTCGTTATCATCACAATGTTCAAAAAGTTTTGAAAAACTTAAGTCAATGCAATAATTTGAAGGCACAAAAGAGCAGGTGAAATGCACTGCCATTTCATTCAAGTTTGCTGGCACAACAGGCTCAAAACAGAAGCAAGCACAAAAGCATGAAAACCACAGCTGTTTCATTCAGATCTTCTGGTGTAACTGGCTCCATGGCAGAAATGGACTGAAAAGAAAGTGAAAAGACAAACACAAAACAAAATAGTGATATCCGAGGTAACGCCCCTGGAATCACTTAACTCTTATGCAACAAGACTGACTCGATACAGCAAGACAGACCCAACTGACATAGTATAAAAAGACTGACTATATACAAGACAGCAAAACTGACTGAATACGCAAGTCAGAAAGTACAAAAACTAGCATTCGCCAATGCTCAAAATAGTGCGTTGCCATACGCCACATCTGAAGTAAACTGAGTGCCACCCGCAGGTGGTTCATCCCCTGATCACATCACATTATCCTCTATGTTCACTGATCCAGTGACAATAGACTTTGCTGAGCTTGGTGGGAGGATGACCCCGTTGTCAATCAAATCATGTACTTCGTGGTGAAGACGGAAGCAATTATCAGTGCTATGACCAGTTTGTTGATGGTACGCACAGTACTAGGTAGCGTCATGACCAGATGGAAGACGACTAGGGAGAGGCCGAGGCTCGAGGGGTTTGAGATGCCCTTTTTCGACAAGGATTTGAAGAGCCTTGGACAAAGGCATGTAGAGGGCATGGAAGACCTTGCGACCTCGGGGTAGATACTTCAAGGTTTGTGGACTTTTGCTGGACATACTAGCAAAGGGGTCAGCAGGTGCTGGCTTGGGTTGCTGATCTTTCCCGGGTGTAGGATTAAGGTTGGGAGGAACAGTTCTGGTATAACGGCCCTTCTCCCGATTTTCCCCCTGGCTTGAATTGCCCTCATTCTAAGTGACAAAAGTGTCATGCACAGTTTTTGTAGCAACTGCGAGCACTTGCTATTTGTTTAGTCCCTCGGCTTTCAAAGCCTCAACAGCCTGCAGAAGTTGTTCGTAGGGATTAGTGTCCACCTCTACCTTGTTCTTACCACTTGGTCGAAGGTTTGGGTTGCTGCATCAGAGCGGAGCCCTGTTGTTGTTGACATGTCATTGCCGAAACATGGGATGGTTTCGGGTTGACTGAGCTCGATTACAATTCGCCCCAATAGTGGAGGCTCTTCCGACATGAAGTTCCCGACATGTAATATGATCATTGGAGGAGCCAACATTCCGAAGGCTAGGTTAGCCACAGACCTCTGAAGATCGCCGATCATTCCCATCAGCTCAAAAGTGGTGGGCTCACGGGTTTGGAATAATTGGGGTTCCCAGATTGGATGTGCGGCAAGTGACCTGGGTGGGCATTGCATTTCAACATCGGTCTCACCCTGCATGGCGATTCTTTGGTTTAATGCTGCTGTCATGACTACAATTTCTTCTGAATTTTGCGTCATCACGAGTCTGCTGAACTGAACAGAGGTGATGTGACTGGCGACTTAAAGGATCAGATGAACCGGTGAGCCTTGACTGGCCTTTCTCTGCCTTGCCTCAGCAAAGGAAAGTACCGGCTGCTCTTGAACTAAATCTCTGTCCTGACAAAGTCTATCAGCACAAATTAATGAACCTCGGAGAATGTTGGAGCCTTCTGAAGCTGCGGTTCCCAGACTACCTTGCAAAAGAGAAAACAGGCAGCATCTCAGCCCAATTTTACCAGAATTCTATCCCAAGCAAAAGCTGAATGACTGCACTCTCCACTGAGTTCTGCTCAAAATTCTGCCTGTAACCTGATACCCTTAGGCAACACTGATTCCCAAATACTGATGCCCTCAGGCCTGATATCGAAACTTGCAAACTGATACACACAACCCTGTAGAGGCACACTCTGACAGCAAATATCATGCAAGTAAGAGACAAAACACCTCTATGTCGGGGTAGGGTTTCCCTATCCTATTGTCAGGAGCTAGGGTTTCACTACGCACACAGCGGTTTCAAACAACCTATAATCGGGTAAGCAACCTGTCCTATCTTGGAATAGTCACTATAGTTTTTGAAATGCACTAGGTCGAATGATCAAAAGGGTGCCCCGGTAAAAACCGAGGTTTGTGTTCCCGTCGTGGCAGAGCCCACAACCGGTCAGCCTTATGGCACGCTTCTCAAAGCGGGCCTCTGGCAAATCGTTTAGGAATAGCATACGACAAACACGGTGTCCTAGGCGCACCAATGCAAATGCAATGCAAAGAGACACATAAGTGTAATCAAAACAAGATATCATGAGTTCGAGTCAAGTTCTCTAAATCCCCAGCAGAGTTGCTAGAAATTATAGACGCACCCACGGGAACGCCCGACAAAATCTCGTTTTGTTCTCTAGCTACTACAGTTCGGACTCAATGTCACGGTTCTGAATCTAATCTCACAATGTGCGATGTAAGACTGATAAATCACCAAAGAGTCCAAATCCGGCAAATCGTTTTGGAAAATTGATTTTTAAGAAACAAGTGCCAAGCATGGACTGCTTCGCCAGATACAGAGTCGCCACCTAAATATTTTATTTTGGGAGAATTTAGGAAACCCTGACTCGTGCCTAAGGCCACATGTCCGTCATCACCAAAGTTGCCTCGGCTCGAGAACTTGGGTACGAGAGGGAAAGGTCATCTATGAGCACCCCCGCTCGCCTGATCAAAGATCGGCCTGTACTAAGCATGATATCTTGTTTTTGAAAACACATGCGTTCTTATTTCGGTTAATTAGCTAGAATTACTATGTGATGCGCACAACACACAAGTATAGACTAGATCGCCTAATTTGAAACAAAGCATCGCATATACGTTTGTTTGGAAATGGTTTGAAGTTTGCTACTCGCAAGTAGGCTAAAACACGGATTTCAATGAATCGTTCCAATTCAAGTAATCCAACCTTCACCCACAGGCATTTAGGCAGTTATATCACATAAGCAATTAGCCTCATGGCAAGCATGTTGTCATGTTAACACTCACACACATGCGAGATGCTAAAGCGTAAACACTTACAGTGTACTCTGAGCCAAAACAATAGCTAGTTAGAAATCAATGCATGATCCTAGCTTATGTTAGGATGGCTAATGCAACACATGCAAAATGCAACTTGATAATCATGTATTCAAGTAGTAATTGAAATACAATGCAATAAGTATGATGCGCCGAGCCTGGTGCATGCAATACAGATGAGTGATGCAAACATGCATAGCATAAGGATGCTAAATTGAAATATGACCTAGAACTAACCATTGAAAACAGGTAATGAAAAGGGAGAAAGACGTGGGGTTGGAAGACATTCACACACTCACGCACACTTATTACAAAATTCGCCCTCTCGATAGAGGGTCTGAATAAATAATACAAATCAGCTAATTAATTAACTACCCAAGCTAATTAGACACCCCATTTTTAACCGTCCTCAAGACTTGGATGTCATCATTTGAACACTCGATGATCATCCATGATTCGTGTTCATTTTGAGTTTTCGAAGGCCTCGGTCGCACGCCTTGCCTCAACATCTCTCAGCTTGTCTGTTTTCTGCTTGGTTGTGGACCAAACACTTGTGTTTTTGCTTCTGAAGGAAGAGGGTGGCTTGTTGGCCATCCCCTGAACCCATCGACCAAGGCTTGAAGCAGTCGGCCTTATTTTCTTTCCATCGGCCAAACGCTTTGGCCGATCGGCACTCCTTTTGGTCGATCAACACTTATGTTGGTTGATTGGCCATGTTTTCTGGCCGAACCCTATTCATCTGCTTTATGTAGATATTTTATGCTGGCATGCACAATTCACCCTCTCCATATGTATGGAGGGATTTGCCCCTTTTCTTAGCTTCCTCAAGAAGCTTTGCTTTTGGTTCTCTATAAGAGAGAACCATCTCCTCCCTCCATAAGGGTTCTGAAAAATAGGTTTAGAAATGTTGTATCTATCTATCTCTATATCTCCCTCTCTCTTGATTTGTGTGTGTATTTGTGCCTTAAAGTGTGATTTTGTCTTACTTTTGCACTAGAGAACCTAGTAATACACCATCCTCTTGTTGCTGAGGCACTAGGGAGTTAGTTTAAGAGTTCTTGGAGTGGTGTTCTTGAAGAGGTTCTACAAGGGTGACCAAACTTGCTTTTAATACCCCATTCTTGCTCAAGCTTTTATCCCTTCTTGCTTATTGTTTTAAGCTTAGCTCTTAACTGATAAAAGTTCTGTTTTTACTTGCTTTAGACCTTTGTTTAAGGTCCCTTTTTGGTTTGGGGTTGTTTACCCCCTCTTAGGCCTTGTTTGGCCTTATTTTAGGCCATCCCTTTTGGCTCTTGTTCTTGGCTTTACATGACCTTTCTACCACTGAAATCCAGAGAATTTTCAGTGGTGAAAAGGTGGTTTTGGAGTCCCAAATAGGAGAGGGCCATCCCCTCTCCTTATTGTCTTGAATGCTAGTATAAATGGCTTATATTGGTAGCATGTTTTCTTGGCTTGTTTTAGCTTCATTTCAGTATGTATTAGGCTTTTTTTTTCCATGACATAACATTGTTTTGACTTGGTTTGGAGATACCATGTATGCTTCATGTACTTGCCTTGCAATCCTTTCATTTGCCTTAACATGCATCATGCTTTAAGCCATGTTTCTAGCACGATTTTGGCTCGATTCCATGAAGCTTTTAGCCTTGTTGTAACATGCTTAAGCTCTGATTTGAGTTGTTTTGAGCATATATGCCATGCTTTGTATAGCCATAAGGCATTCTAGCTTGTTAGCCTTAAGTGTCCAAGTCACTAGCATGCTTTACTTGGACCATTTCAATGATTTGGCATCATTTGTTATACTATCTCAGTCCATGTTTCATGCTCAAACACTTGCACTTGTCACTCTTTTAATCCTTTAAAGAGTTGATGTTTTTTGCCTCATGAATGGGTCATTGTGTGTGCCATCATGTTTAGGTCTTTGGGATGCCATCTAAGTGGATTTTTCGTCTTGTTTTACCATGCCATAACTCTGTTTTTCATTGCTTAAGTCATGCCATGTTTGGTTTTGATAGGTGTAGTGTAACACCACTTTTGTAGCCTTGCATGCCTCATGCTTTCGGCCCTTTGTTCTAGCTTATTTTGGCTTTGGTCCTTGCATGTTTTAGGCTCATTTTGGCATGATCTAGGACTGTTTTGGATTATACTTGTCATTTGCTTCAGATTTTGCATAGCCTTGGTTTGAGTCCCTTGGCTAGTTTCAAGCTTTAAGCCTTTTTGCATGACTTGCTTGCTTTGTTTGGTTAGTTTGGCACCTTTCCTAACATGATTTTAGAGCTTACAATGTTTGTCACATGTCCATATTTTTCCCCTTTTAAGTGTTCTTGAAAGTTGCTCTCCTATGCTTAGGTGATAGGCCAATTAGCATGCATGTTTGTATGTACCTTTGTCTTCATTTCCATAGCATTTCGGCCACTGATTCAGGCATGTTTAAGAGCTGTTCACTTTAGTTTAAGTCCATCCTTTTGCATGTTGTTGCATGTTTACCTCACATGTTGTCGCATGCTTATTGCATACTTGGTACATTATATGTTGTTGCATATTAGTTCCCTTGCATGTTGTGGCATGCTAGTCCTATTACATTATGCTTACATGCTTGTTGCATGCTTACTAATTGACAGGTTGTTGCATGCTCATCCATCTTGCATACTTGTTAGATTACATGTTGTTGCATGTTTGTTATTGGTATTGTTGTTGCATGCCTATTACATTGTATGCACACATGTTTGCATGCTTAGGTTGCATATCGCTTGCTTGCATGCTCATGTTGCATTAGCTTGCTTGCATGCTTAAGTTGCATTGCATTGTTGTAGACGCGCCCGCGAGGGGCCCCGCTACAGTTCGAACTCGATTTTGTTTGCGGTTCTTAATCTTGAACCAAAGAGTCCAAATCTGGCAAATCGTTTTGAGAAAACAGATTTTAGGAAAGAAGTGCCAAACATGGACTGCTTTGCCAGATATAGAGTCGCCACCTAAATATTTTTAATGGGAAAATTTAGGAAACCCTGACTCGGTGCCGAAGGCCACATGTCCGTCATCACCGGAGTTGTCTCAGCTCGGGAGCTAGGGTACGATTGGGGAAGGTTAGCTATGAGCACCCCCTCTCGCCCGATCCGAAGATCGGCCTCTACTAACTGTGATATCCATTTTTGAAAACTTTATGTGTTCTTATTCCATTTATTAGCCTAGAATTACTATGTTATGCGCACAGCAAACAAGTATAGACTAGATTGCCTAATTTGAAAACAAGCATTGCATATCCGTTTGTTTTGAAAAGCGCTTTGGAATTTGCTACTCGCAAGTAGGCTAAAACACGGATTTCAACGAGTTTTTCAAACTCAAACAATCCAACCTTCACCCGCAGGCATTCAAACAGTAATATCACGTAAGCATTTAGCCACATGGCAAACATACTGTCACGGCAACATTCACACGCATGCGAGATGCTAAAGCATAAATACTTACATCGTACTCCGTGCTAGACACAGGAACATGTTAGCAATCAACGCATGATCCAAGTCCATGTTAAGTGCCTAATGCATCGCATACAAAACGTTACTAGAATAGGCTCGTCTGACCTAAGCATGGCATGTGAAATGCAATCAATTTGATACACGTATTCAATTTGAAATTGAAGTACAAATGCAGTTAACGTGATGTACCGAGCCCGGTGCATGTAATACAAATGCATGAATGCACGCATGCGTTGCATGAGGTATGCTAATTTAAACGTGCCCTAATACTAACCATTAAAGCAGGTAAATAAAAGGGAAGGAAGAAGTGGGGGTTGGAAGACATACACACCACTCACACACGCTTATTACAGATTTGCCCTCGCCCGGAGGGACCAAATAAATAATACAAATTAATTAACTACGCAAGCTAATTAAATATTACAAATTACCTAATCAGCTAACAAACTAATTAAGCTAGGAAAAAGCAGTAAACCGCCTCGGGAGGAGAGCCAGATGCAGCGCATACTCGGGTCCCGCTCGGAAGTGCACGGCCATGCATAGTCTGCCTCTGTTTTCCCTGCTCTGCCCCTCTAAAAACTACCAAAGTCTCAAAGATGCCTCTCTGGATACTGGGAATCACCACCGGCTGAATAAAATTACCACCGGCAGTGAATTGTGGTCATCGGCACAAAATTGATCCATCGGCTGGTGATTCACTGCCGGTCGGCAAAGAATGCCTGTAGAACCTACAACTCACAGCAGCAGAGGACAGAACTTGCATGGCAATACAATTCAAACAATGTATGCACCGATCATGCCCCCTATTATGTATGTAACTCAAAAGGACATGTGTCTCGATTCTCAGACCACCAATCACGCATTTCCATGCATGATGGCCCAAAGAATCAAGTGTGCAACTTTCATGTCAAATGAAATGCAAACCAAACAAATGAACCAAGGCCCACTTCCTATCACCAAGTCAAGGAACAAGGCATGCATGCAAGATGCAATGCAACCTAGGCATGCAAGCTAATGATGCAACATGGCATGGCAAGACACTTATGCAAGCATACAAGCAAACATGAGGCAATGCAAATTGATGGAAAGGTGGACTTACACATAATTTAGGCAACTCTAAATACACCTAAAACAGTGGCCAAAGTGCTATAAAATGGAACCAAAATAAAGGACTAAGCACATACACACATGCACATGTTAAGGGTCAACACTTAGGCACAAATGGGACAACTCTCAAACACATTTGAAAGAAGGTAATCATGGACATATGGCATGCAAGGTAAGCATTGAAAATCATGTTAAAACATGGTGCCAAACCAAGCAACAAGTCAAGCTAAACATGCAACAAATGGCCCAAGTGCTTGAAGCAAGTCAAAGGGGCTTGAACCATGACCAAGCCAACCAAGCCTCACAAGGCTAAGGGGACTTAAAATAGGTTCAAGGCAGACCTAGACCATGCAAAGGGGACCCCCTAGATGGCATCTAAGTGGCTCAAATTCAAAGGCATGTACAATTGCCAAAACATGGAACATGCTACACAAGCTTTCAAAGCATTAAGGAGACATCCAAGGCAAACATATAGGTATGCAAAGGGGACTGAAATGACATGGTGGATAGTTCCAAACCACTAAATCAATGCAAGAATGTCATGCTATACGTTTACACACTTAGGGCCAACAAGCCGGAATGCAAAGGAGCTATACTAAGCGTGCCAAATCCGACCCAAACAACCTAGGACAGACCTTAAACATGGCAAAATGAGCACAAAACCTTCACAAGGCTAAGCCTAAAACATGCTAGAACAAAGGCTAACGACCTAAGGCATATTAAGGCAATAACATGGCATTACATGGTAGGTATGCTAAGCATGCATGGTGTACCAAAACCAACACACAACAAGGTTATATCGTGGCATAATAAGCATGGAAAACAACCAAGACATGATCAATACACACTCTAACATGATGCTCTCTCAAGAGGCCAAAAAGGGTCCCTTTCAAGGACAACAAGGAGAGGGGGTGGCCCTCCCCTTTTGGAGACTTCAAGGCACCATCTCCACCACTGAAATCCCTCAAGATTTCAGTGGTGAAGAGGCCCAAACACCAAAGTCTCGAATCTCACTCAAAATAGCACAAAATGGGGCCTTTCAAGGCCTAAGAGGGGTCAAACACCTCCAAACCACAAAACACTCTAAACAAACAATTAAGAGGGCTAAAAAATAGAACTTTTTTGTATTATACACTAAGCTCAAAAACGATTTTAAGATAGGTAGAAATACAATGCAAGATTGGGGAATAAAGAGGCAAAATTGTTACCCTTGAAGACCCCTTCAACAATGGTGCTCCAATAGCTCCTTCTAGGTTGAAAACAGCTCCAGAACTTCAAAACCAACCTCTTAGAACCTCAGTAGCTAAGTGAAGGTGAAACACTATGTGTTTGTGTGCAATAGTAACACGCCAACACAATTTAACACACACAAGAGGGAGACATAGAGATAGAAAGTGTATGGTTTCTAACCCTAGAACTCACAACCCTAAGAATGGCTATCTAAAAATATCTAAAGTGTCTCAAGTGTCTAACCCTCAAGCCAAGAGAGAAGGCTCTCTCTTATAGAGCCTTTTGTCTTGTAAAGCTTACAAGACAAGCTTCTAAAGAGAGAGATCCCTCCATACACGTGTATGGAGGGGAGCCAAATGCAAGACAGTTGTGATAAAATATCTACAAAAGCAGATGCACAGTAGTCGGCCGGCCAAAGATGCCATTTTGGCAAAAGGGAGTGCCGACCGGCAACAAAATGTGCCGACCGGCAAAATAGATTGTCGATGGAAACAAAAACCAGCCGGTGACCTCTAGCCACTGCCGGTGGTGTGTGGGGATGCCTCACAAGGTATTCCCTGCCCCTCCAAGGCAAAACACAAGTGTTTGGTGCAAAACCAGACACAAAACGGTCAAGTTCAGAGATCCTGAGGCAGGGCACGTAGCCGAGACCTCCGAGAACTCCAAACGAACACAAACAAGGGTAATCACCAAGTGTTCCAATGGTGACGTCCAAGTCTTGAGGACGGTCAAAATAGGGTGTCTACAGTTGCCCCTCTTTGACAGAACTCGAAAGTCATAACAATGACGGGAGTGAATGTCAAAGCCCAGAGACGACCCATTTTTGACAAGGCCGAAGACTCAGATAAACATGCAAGACAAACAAGATAAGCGCTCGAAGGCAGGGGCAAAATGCAAGACAATGCACAGAGCCGGACACAACTTATGATAATGCAATATATACAAAACAATGTATATAAAAAAAAAATGCAAATGAAAATGAAAATGCAATGTAATTGAAACAATGCAAACTAAATGCAAAGCAATTGAATCATGATCCAATCACGAGTGGTTCGAAACCACACCTATGTCAAATAGATTGATGGAGGTAACAAGTCTGTCTACCATAGAACGGTCAACTGAACTATGAGCAACGTAGACAGACACAAGAACAAGTATTGGGGGGAATTGACATAAGTGGGGAAACGACCCGCTGGAGAAAGGACAATGATCCTAATGCCGGATGCAAAAATTACACTACAATGCAATATATATATGGATATGCTGGGGAGGTGGCAATGGATATGGCACGCGGGCCAAACCAAATCTTGCCTAGGCAAGGCATGTACGCGTGCAAGCCATGTCTAACATAGAACGGTCCACTGAACTATGCTTCGACACGAGAAGTATGGGCACATACCAGACCAAGCTCAATATGGAAAGGCGCAAGCCATAGATGGAAGTGATGCGATGAATGCATGCGATCTACAATGCAATGAAAATGGATACAATGGATATGGCACGCAAGCCAAACCAAATCTTGCCTAGGTAAGGCATGTACACATACGAGCCATGTCTAACACAGAAAAGGTGCCGCAACCCTCAAACCAACATGCCAGCGTGGAATAGGCGCGTACACATGCAGAACTGTGCTTTAACGTGAAAAGTAAGGGCACATACCAGACCAAGCTCAATCTGGAAAGGCGCATGCCTTAGATGGAAGGTGATGCAATGAATGCATGCAATCTACGATGCAATAGAAATGGCACGCGGGCCAAACCAAATCTTGCCTAGGAGAGGCATGTACACATACAAGCCATGTCTAACACAGAAAAGGTGCCACAACCCTCAAACCAACATACCAGCGTGGAATAGGCGCGTACACATGAAGAACTGTACTTTAACGTGAAAAGTAAGGGCACATACCAGACCAAGCTCAATATGGAAAGGCGCAAGCCATAGATGGAAGGTGATGCAATGAATGCATGCAATCTACGATGCAATATCAACAAATATGCAACGGAATGGATATTTACAAAAATGCATGACAATGCAATATGATGCGACCTACTGGGAAAATGCAATGGATGCATACAAGCTACAATGGAAATGCATGACAATGCACTATGATGCAACGGCTATGATTGCAGCTTTCCCTATCTTACCAACAGGGCGATATACTAGGTTGGTTCAGTATCCAGAACTGAGGCGCCGACATGCTGCCTCAATCTATGGGGCTTCCATACAGATTTCAAGCCGAGGATACACCCCTGGGTATTTAAACCAGACTTTAGTCTCGGAACTCCCGAACCTTTGCGTTCTAGGCATAAGAAGTTCGAACTCTAGTTTCCACCGTCCCAGTTGGTCTTCTAGGAACTCACCACAAACATAGGTTGTTGGCTTTACCAGACCACCGAAACTCATTCGGGCACGACAAACACCAAAGGAATTGCACCTTCTGAGGATTTAGGGTCTCCTAGACCGGGATGCAAAATGTATGCATGACAATGCATGTGTTTTTTGTTTGTTTTTGTTTTTGAAATGCAAATGATGTATAAAAATGTATGTTGCATGAAATGCGTGACAACACGCGGCTTAAGATATGCATATATAATGCAACTCATCAAAAGTCGTTCGGGCATGACAAACACCGAAGGACTTGCACCTTCAGAGGATTTAGGGTCTCCTAGACCGTGGAGATTGCACAAGAAATGCATAACAATGCAGTGAACTACACACATCAATGTGCCGAAGGTTTCGTACCTTCCAAGGATTTAAGGTCTCCTAGACCGTGTATATACCTGTGGCTTAAGACACGCCTGGCAATGCAATCGAACTGCACACATCAATGTGCCGAAGGTTTCACACCTTCCAAGGATTTAAGGTCTCCTAGACCGTGTATATACCTGTGGCTTAAGACACGCCTGGCAATGCAACCGAACTGCACACATCAATGTGCCGAAGGTTTCGCACCTTCCAAGGATTTAAGGTCTCCTAGACCGTGTAGATACCTGCGCGGTTCGTCTGGTCGCTCCAGCCTCAAATGAACCATACATACAATATCGCGCCTGAAAAGAAAACAAACTTAACAGGTACAATGTTGTTAGCAACATGCATAATAGTGCAAATGAGGCACGCATGCTAATGCAAATGTCGACACACATGCCGACGAAAATGTGACACGCATGCCAATGAAAATGAGGCATGATGCAAGATGATACAAATGAGACACACATGCCTCATAAGATGCAAAATGATGCAAGTGTGACACGCATGCCACATAAGATGCAAAATGATGCAAGTGTGACACGCATGCCACACGGAATGTAAAATGATACAAATGAGACACGCATGCCTCATAAGATGCAAAATGATGCAAGTGTGACACGCATGCCACATAAGATGCAAAATGATACAAATGAGACACGCATGCCTCATAAGATGTAAAATGATACAAATGAGACACGCATGCCTCATAAGATGCAAAATGATACAAGTGTGACACGCATGCCACACGGAATGTAAAATGATACAAATGAGACACGCATGCCTCATAAGATGCAAAATGATGCAAGTGTGACACGCATGCCACACGGAATGTAAAATGATACAAATGAGACACGCATGCCTCATAAGATGTAAAATGATGCAAGTGTGACACGCATGCCACATAAGATGCAAAATGATACAAATGAGACACGCATGCCTCATAAGATGTAAAATGATACAAATGAGACACGCATGCCTCATAAGATGCAAAATGATACAAGTGTGACACGCATGCCACACAGAATGTAAAATGATACAAATGAGACACGCGCGCCTCATGAGATGCAAAATGATACGAATGAGGCGCGCATGCCTCATAAGATGCAAAATGATACGAATAAGGCGCACAAAACAGTGCAATGCGCTAAACAGCGCGAATGTAAACTGCACAAAACAGTGCGATGGAGGTGCGCAAAAGAGCGCGAAATGTAAACTGCACAAAACAGTGTGATTGAGGTGCGCAAAATAGCGCGAATGTAAACTGCACAAAACAGTGCGATGCGCTAAACAGCACGAGTGTAAACTGCACAAAACAGTGCGATGCGCAAAATAGCGCGAATGAAATGTAATGCACAAAACAGTGCGATGCGCTAAACAGCACGAGTCTAAACTGCACAAAACAGTGCGATGGAGGTGCGCAAAAGAGTGCGAAATGTAAACTGCACAAAACAGTGCGATTGAGGTGCGCAAAATAGCGCGAATGTAAACTGCACAAAACAGTGCGATGCGCTAAACAGCGCGAGTGTAAACTGCACAAAACAGTGCGATGCGCAAAATAGCGCGAATGAAATGTAATGCACAAAACAGTGCGATGCACTAAACAGCGCGAATGTAAACTGCACAAAACAGTGCGATGGAGGTACGCAAAAGAGCGCGAAATGTAAACTGCACAAAACAGTGCGATTGAGGTGCGCAAAATAGCGCGAATGTAAACTACACAAAACAGTGCGATGCGCTAAACAACGCGAGTGTAAACTGCACAAAACAGTGCGATGCGCAAAATAGCGCAAATGAAATGTAATGCACAAAACAGTGCGATGCGCTAAACAGCGCGAATGTAAACTGCACAAAACAGTGCGATGGAGGTGCGCAAAAGAGCGCGAAATGTAAACTGCACAAAACAGTGCGATTGAGGTGCGCAAAATAGCGCGAATGTAAACTGCACAAAACAGTGTGATGCGCTAAACAGCGCGAGTGTAAACTGCACAAAACAGTGCGATGCGCAAAATAGCGTGAATGAAATGTAATGCACAAAACAGTGCGATGCGCTAAACAGCGCGAGTGTAAACTGCACAAAACAGTGCGATGCGCTAAACAGCGCGAGTGATTTTGAAATGCACAAGACAGTGCGATAATTTGAAATGCACAAAACAGTGCGCTAATTTGAAATGCACAAAACAGTGCGATTGATTTGAAATGCACAAAACAGTGCGCTAATTTGAAATGCGATACGCATGGGGCAACTTTTGAGTTCTGTAAAAGCTAAAAGGATATAAAAAGGATACACCTTGCACGAATTCGAGTGCCACGCATGGAAGACACGATCCGAGGTCAAAACGGAGGCCGGCTGAGCGTCGGAAGCGCGCTGTTTTGCACTGTTTTGAGCACTAAAGGCCCTGGACCCCACAAATAACTCAAACAAGGGTGTAGGAGGCTCCAAAATCACTGTAGGAGGTCAACGGATGCCCACCGGCCATCAGAATACATCACCGGCCGTCCACCGGCCATCATTAAATTCCATCGGCACAATATTCTGCCGGCCGGCACAAAATGTTGCCGACCGGCAAAAAGTTCCTGAGTCGGGGCAGATTCGACATTTCACCACGGGTGTTTTAAAATAGGGTTTCTAAACCCTATTTTTCACTTCCTTCTCCTCCGAAAATCAACACTTTCTCTCTCTAGAGTGTTTTCCTCTCCTCTTTCCTCCGTTTCTTCGCGTTCTATGCCCGTTTCGTTGTCGGATTCGCGATTTTCTTCGCGTTTCGGACATTTTCAACCGAACAAATCTTTGTTTCGGTGCCTCTTTTGCCGTTCCCACCTTTTTGGGGTTTGTTCCCCTCGCTTTCCTCTTGGTTTCCGTGCCCTTTTCACATCCCGGCCTGTTCGGTCATTTTCGGCCTTCTCGGGAGTTCACTTTTTCGGTTGACTTTCCATATTCTAGCCCGGTTTTCCTTTCTCCGGCTATTTTTTACCATTCTTGACATGGCGGATGACATTCCACGCAGTGGGACTCCCCCGGATCACGAGATGGATCCCGGGGTTGAGCTCCTACCCTTGAGCGAGCGCCCGTTTGACCCGGCGACCTACCGGCCGGCGATCCATGTTCTACCCCCTGACGGACTGCGCCAGTTTCGGAGCTTCGAGAGGCATGTGCCACCCGAGCTATTACTACGTGAGCCTACCTCCCACCTGTCCTTCGACACTTCCGAGGTAACTCTCTTTCCTCTGCTTTACTTTCTGCAATGTAGGATACAAAACTGTCTTAGCTAGTTGTGCTCTTTAATTGCTTTAGCCTAGATACCCTTCATACTGTAGTTGATTGTAAACATTCGTACAACTGATATCTGCTCGAGACTGACACATGCACACACACTGCACTGGCCCTGAATCACCCAAACACACGGCGCACACTGTATTTCACTGCATACACACTGGTACCCAATATTTGCTTGAGTCTAAAAATATGCACACATGCTATACTGTACTGAACCACCCGAACACGCTGACGCATCACACGTTGTAGTTCACTGTAAGCACATCGGCACCCGGTATTTGTTTAAATCTGTCAAACTTGCACACATGCTACATCTGCTCTGAACCACCCAAACACGCTGACGCGTCACACGTTGTAGTTCACTGTAAGCACACCGGCACCCGGTATTTATGTAAATCTGTCAAACTTGCACGCATGCTACATCTATGTGCTTCTTAGAACTGCATTTTGAATATTGCCTTGCAATTGTTGTTTTCTGTTTACAGGGAGATTCCCATACCATTCGTGGGTATGGGAATACCGGCGCCCGGGATTGGTACGCCGAGCTTCCCGATGCGGTCCGTCGCATCGTGGACCAGGCGGGTTTCGACGCATTCTGCAGAGGACTCTCTAGGCTCACTACATGCAGACCTTTGCTCGCCGCTCTGGTGGAGAGGTGGTGGGACACCACCGATTCATTCCATTTCTCCGCGGCAGGGGACATGACGATGACCCCTTACGATTTCTCGATGCTCACAGGCATCGGGGTAGGGGGTGATCCGATCCCTTTCGATATTGACATGGACGAGTGGACTGCCGCTCAGATCCACTTGCTCGGCGAGGTGCCACCTCTCGCTCGTCCAGGCTACGTCCGATATTCCTGGTTTGAGGTGCAGTTCCGGGTCCAGCCCACCTTTGTTGATGCAGCCCCGATGACTCCGGAGGCCGTGGAGAGGTACGCTCGCGGCTTCCTCATGTTTTTGTTTGGGACGACCATTTTCACCGACCGGGCGAACACTGTGCCTCTCTGCTTGCTCAGCGCACTGGTGGACGTCTGAGGCATCTTGCACTACGACGGGGTGGCGCCGCGCTGGCCACTCTCTACGGATATATGAGCTCAGCTTCCCGCGACAGCGGACAGTTGCTCGGAGGCTACTGGCGGGCTTGGGAGGTACATTTCTTTCTCCGCTTTTCATTTCTGCTTTTCTATCTTTTCTGTACTATGTACACTGCACACACTGTAGTCTGCTTTATACTTGCTGTATACTGTACACACGGCACACACATACACTCTGCTTTACACTGACTGTATATTGCTCGCACTGCACACTCTGCACAATACACTGCACAACACATGGCTCTACCATTTCTGCTTTTACTTTATATTCTGCTTTATCTGATAGTCATATTGATGTTTTCTCTGCAGTTGTGGGTTTACGCCTACTTTCCTAGGCTCGCATCCGTACCGGTCACGGAGACCCCTCTGGTCGTCCCTTTTTCGCGTCGCTTTGACGGGAGATGCACCCGGAGGCCGCGAGAGACTTTCAGCTTCTTCCGCCGCTTCTCCGACACCATTACGGCCGCGGAGGTATGTTTTACTTGCAGTTCATTTAAGCTTCGCCTTTCCACTGCATATTTCAATAACAGTAGATAACAAACTGTATTGCATTTTCAGATCACCTGGCAGCCTTGGGCTCCTTTGCCAGCCGTGACGCGGGATCGGTTTGTCGGCGCCGATGAGACCTCGTGTTTCCGGATCTTGCTGGAGGGCCTGGTCTGTCAGGCTTGGTACCTGGGTGAGCGTTTCTTACGCCAGACCCTAGGGTTACCGGAGCAGATAGTCCCGGTTCACCCTCCCGAGGATATGAGGGAGACCGAGAGGCTCACCACCGAGCAGATGGCCGATTATACCATCGGTTGGGAGGCGACCCGCTTCAGAGGCATCGGCGACTACCGACAGTACGTGCAGACGTATCTTATGCGGCCTCTGAGCGGCGGCCGTCGAGCTGAGGGAGTTAGACCCGTGGCGCCAGCAGCGAGGACAGGAGCGGGAGCTGGAGCTGGAGCTTCGAGGAGGGCCCGAGTCCGTGGCAGGGGCGGAGTTCAGGGAGGACGGGGGACCGGTTGGCCTGTTCTGCCTACTTTATGGACTTTCCGAGGGCAGGGCGGGGCGACCTATCAGATCCTCTTCACCCCTCTGCCAGCTAATCACGAGTTTGTCGGTGTCCCCGACTTGCCTCCGGTATGCATTACTGCATTTTTATACAGTCATTTCATTTCAGTTTATTTGATATTCCACAGAATATTGATGCATCTGATATTTTTGCAGGCTTCTTCTGAGTACACCCGGCAGTCATTGGAGATGAATGCCTCCATGATGGGGATGCTACAGCGGACCTTTGATCTCCTGGCCCTCTACAGCATTCCGGTATGTTCTTCTGATCACGGCCTCAAATCACTCACGAGCTGATTCACGTAATCTGATGCACGACACAACACCCGACGCACTGATCTCACAACATCTGATACACTGCATACATTGCATTCTGCACTGTACTCTGCACTGATAAACTGCTCACGGCATTCACACACTGTACTCATACACTGCATTCTGCACGGTACTCTGCACTGATAAACTGCTCACGGCATTCACACATTGTACTCATACACTGCATTCTGCACGGTACTCTGCACTGATAAACTGCTCACGGCATTCACACATTGTACTCATACACTGCATCCTGCACTGATAAACTGTCCACAGCATTCTGATGCATTTGCCTTTTGTGTATTTTTTTCAGCCTCCCTTCCAGATTCCCGGGGTAGGAGGTGCTTCAGCTGGACCTTCCGTCCCCGCCCGAGGGAGAGATGAGGAGGGCAGAGTATTCCCCCGCACCAAGGCGGGGCGCTCTTATGCCGGGAGCAGTTCACGGGCTCCCGTTCCTGATGATGACGATGATGAGGATGACGAGTCGGAGGCGAAGGCAGAGTCATCGGAGGAGGAGACCGGAGGCGGCACTAGCTCGGGCTCTGACGACGATGCTGATGATGCTCCTGGACCTTCGTCCAGGAAGAGGACCAGGACAGGCCGATAGCCCTCGGAGTCGCTGGACATGGATATAGATTTTTGTTGTTTTTTTTTTTTTTTCTTCTTTCTTGTACTTTTCTCTTTTTGTTGGTAGTTAGGATGCTTTGTACTGCCGCAGGCAGATTTTTTGTTTCCAAAACTTTGTACTAAAAAAAAGATTATGAAATGAACAAAATTTTTTGCTTAAAAGTGTTACATTTACATATCTTATGTATTGCATCGCACCATGTTACACTTCAATGTAAATGGAATATGATTTGTTGTCCGAATGTTGAACACTTGCATTGTAATAATCAGATAACTAAACAGCCAACAGCAAAATAAACCCAAGCACCCACTGCCTGATTCTGGACACACAGCCCTTACTCTGTTGGGGATTAATCTGCATACAGCCCAAAACACAGCATTCGGTTCATTCTGCACACAGCAAATTCTGAGCGAACGGCCCAAACTGACAAGACGGAGCTCAAAGGCGGAACCGGTTGGAGTCGAAGCATGCTCAAATATAGAGAATGGCACAGCATTCTGAGTATAAACGATTTTTTTTTTTGAGATTGAATAAGGGTTTTTCGAACCGGGGTACCGAGCCTACAACTGAACACAGCGGGGAGGACTCAAACAAAAGGGTACACGACCTAAACACAACGAGACACGCTCGGAAGAAACCTAAAGCAAAGGATGAAACCGACAAATCAAAAGACACGACACACAGACGCGTCAACGAAGACGGGGGACCTCAGATCACGAGGAGCCAGTTTCTCTGGGTATTGTTTCCCACCCTTTCTGATTTGTGATTCTCACATCACTCGACCCTCAAGCTCGGATTTTCTCTCAAAACCCTTTTCCTCACTTTTCTCTCAACTCACACCTCTCTATTCTTCATTCTCTCATTTTTCGTCCCTCCCCAAGGTGATCAATGAATGAATAGGAAGTTGCGGGTTCATGCCCAATGCCGTTAGCTCACGGCTATTTCTTCTGGTGGGTAGAGTGCCCTTCTGGCAAGTATGTTGACGACGAGGGGGAGACAGAGCGCCTGGCTCAATTGTGCACCTAGTTCATCATTTTAACCATTCTTTGTTTTTCCTTTTTACTAAAACAGTTTTGATCAAAATGAGAGTCGGATTAACGTACTTGTTCGATTTTTGATTTGAAAATCATGCAAGTTAGGCTGTAAGCACTGAAAATTTTCCCTTTTGAGTCCAAGACAATGGTCCAGTTTTGGAAAATGGAATAGTTTTCGAGAAAACAGTCAACCTCAGTAAAAATTTTCAAAAACTATTTTGCAAACAGTCAATGCTCAACGAGCATGGAACTTACTCTTCGAGACGCGCAACCTCGGATCGGAGGCAATGGAAAATTGCCCCTGGCTTGAAAGGGGTGGATGGCAATGGAAAGTTGCCCCTGGTTTGAATGGCAACTCGCGACGGCTCGTGGCAACGGAAAGTTGCCCCTTGTTTGGACGGTGCCGCAGCAGTCCGTAAATAGTCTTCATTGGCGGTGGTCGAGTTCTTGGACACAGAGGTGACGAAGACGGTCACAACAAATATATGGACACAGTCACCTTGGAGGGTGTTGGCGACTGGACTTTGAGATGAAATCAAAACCCTTGCATGGACTGAGACGCTATGAAAGCGTTGGGGGCTGGACTTCATGATGAAGTTGCCTACGTATCCCAAACATGGGAATCAAGCCTTACGTAGTTCCGATTAAGGTACACTCGGGTATTTTAACCTTCACTTTTCAGGCTCTAACTTTTGCCAAGGTGCCCGATGTGGGTTTTCGACCTTGCGAGCTTCTTTTCATTTCTTTTTTTCTTTTGTTCATTTATTTTTCTTTTCTTTTCCGCATTTTTTTTTCTTTTCTTTTCTTTTCTTTTTTTGCTTCTTTTTTGTATTATTATTTTTTTCTTGCTCTAACTTTTGCCTGGGTCGCCCTTCCGGGTTTTCGGCCCAGCGAGCCTCTCAAAGGGTGAAAGTGTAACAAGTCCATGCCAAATGTTTTTTTTTTTTTTTTGAGTTGAAGCCTCTCTGTGTCTAGGAGAACGGTTGTTGCACTGATTTGCGGAAGAATCGATCATGGTTGCTCCACAAGCTTCTTCTGGTGAGATCTAATCTTTTTGAATTCGGCTTTGGTGCCTCTTGTCTGAGGGCTCCTTCAAAACTGGCCACACGGGCCTCCTTTGACAGTTGACTGTGGGATGTTCCGAATGAGTTCGAGGTTCGAGACAACAGGCCAAATCTTGAGGCTGAGAGCGATCCTAGGCTGCACAATCTCAAGAGCGGTTCCACACAAGTCTTCATAGGGCCGTGTAAAACATTTTTTTGAAAGTTTTTAAGAAAGCGACAAATCGCTCGTGCCGAAGATAGTGTGGAACCAATCTGGATCAAGCCAGGGTCCTTCTCAGTACTCACGCCGACAAGCATGATTTCATTCATTAAAAGGCTTAGCATGCCTCTCTTTCTCTCAAAATGATCAAAATTTTGCAAAACCCGAGGAATTCCTTCCTCTTCGTTTTTATCACCGCGGTGTTCGAAAGAGGTTTTTGAAAAACTTAGGTTGATGCAATGAGTTTGGCGCGCAGAAGAGCAGGCGAGATGTACTGTCAGCCCAATCAAATTCTCTGGCACTTATACTGAAAGCAAGCATGAAAGCGAGATAGCAACAGCTGTTTCATTCAGATTTGTTGGTGTAACTGGCCCCTCGGCAGAAACAGACTCAAAACAAAAATAGGTAATTACAAGACAAAACAGTGTTCGAGGCAACAACCCCAGAATCACCTGGTATTCTATACAAAGGGGACTGACTCGCTACAACAAGACAGACCTTTAAGCAAAAAAGACTGACTGAAGACAAAGAGACAGACTCAAAACAAAAGACTGACTCGATACCCAAGCCAGGTTTTACAAAGCTAGCGTTCACAGCCACTCAAAAATGCATGCCAGACGCCACATTCAAAATACATCCAGATGCCGCCCGCAGGTGGTTCACCTTCTGATTACATACTTGCAGTATCTGTGTCCTCAAAATCCAATAACTGGGTGGTAACGGACTTGGCTGAGGTAGGCGGGAGGATAACCTTGTTGTCAATCAAATCTTGCACCTCATGGCGGAGGCGAAAGCAATTGTCGGTGGCATGGCCTGTCTGCTGGTGGTACGCGCAGTACTGAGCAACATCATGCGTAGCGAGGAGATTCTTCGGGAGAGGCCGAGGCTCCAAGGGTTTAAGGTGCCCCCTCTCGGCAAGGATCTGAAGTGCCTTGGACAAAGGCATGTAGAGAGCATGAAAGGTCCTGCGCCCCCGGGGCAGGTACTTTGGAGTTTGAGCACTCTTACTAGCCGCACAAGCGAAAGGGTCGGCAGGTGCCACCTTAGCCTTCTGATCTTTCCCAGGTGCAGGAGCGGGAACAGGAGGAACTGTTCTGGCATGACGGGGCCTATCCTGATTTTCTGACTGGCTTGAACTACCCTCAGGTGGAGTGGGGAAAGCATCCTCCACAGTTTTTGCCACAACTGCGGATATCTGTTGCTTGTTCATCCCCCCGGCTTTCAAAGCCTCGACTGCCCACAGCAGTTGTTCAACGGGATCGACATCTGCCTTCATTTTGTCTTTTCCTTTGGCCTCAGCCTGATCGAGGGTTTGGGTTGATGTTGATATGTCATTGCCATAGCTGGAGGCCATCTCCGGTTGGCTAAGTTCGATCACAATTCGCCCCAACAGCGGGGGCTCCTGGGGTACAAAACTCCCGGCATATGGTGCGGCTGGAGGTGAAGCCGACATTCCGTAGGCGAGATCCGCCACAGACCTCTGGAGATCACCTATCATCCCCATTAGTTCAAATGTAGTAGGCTCGCGAGCCTGGTATAGCTGGGGGGCCCAAACCGGGTGCGCAACAGGCGACCTGGGTGGATGTGACACATCAGTGTTGGCCTCATTTTGCAGAGTGATCCCCTGCTCCAATGCAGCTGTCATAACCACGATCTCTTCTGAATTCTGCGTCATCACAAGTCCTACCTCGACAAAGGGGAGCACTAGCTATTCTGTATCAACTCTCTGGACACTCTGAACTGAAAAGAGAAACAAACAGCATTTCAGCCCAAACAGATCAAACACTGGTGTAGCTGAACGACTGTACTCTACTGCTGATCACTGTTCCCAGAAATCACTGTTCCCAAAAAAAAACTGAGCTTGATACCCGCAGATAACTGATTTTCATAACTGACACTGATACTGATGTCCTTGGGTCCGATACTCAAACTTGCAAATTGATATGTACTTTCCCTGTAGAGATACACTTTAAAAGCACATAGCAAGTAAAGAGAGCCAAAACACCCCTATGTTGGGGTAGGGTTTCCCTGTCCTATTTTGTCAGGAACTAGGGTTTCATTATGCACGCAGCAGTTTTCAAACAACCTAACATCGGGTAAGCAACCTGTCCTAACTTGGAATGGTCACTATGGATCCGAATATGCACTAGGTCGAATGGTCAAAAAGGGTGCCCCGGTAAAACCGGGGTTTGTGTTCCCATACTGTCAGAGCCCATAACCGGTCAGCCTTATGGTCAAGCCTTGACAAGACAAGCCTCCGGCAAACCGTTCAGGAATGGCAGATGGCAAACACTGTGTTCCTAGGCGCACCAATGCAAATGCAAATGCAAAGAAACACATAAGTGTAATCAAAAACAGGATATCACGAGTTCGAGTCAAGCTCTCTAAAATCCCCAGCAGAGTCGCCAGAAACTGTAGACGCGCCTGCGAGGGGCCCCGCTACAGTTCGGACTCGATTTTGTTTGCGGTTCTTAATCTTGAACCAAAGAGTCCAAATCTGGCAAATCGTTTTGAGAAAACAGATTTTAGGAAAGAAGTGCCAAACATGGACTGCTTTGCCAGATACAGAGTCGCCACCTAAATATTTTTAATGGGGGAATTTAGGAAACCCTGACTCGGTGCCGAAGGCCACATGTCCGTCATCACCGGAGTTGTCTCGGCTCGAGAGCTAGGGTACGATTGGGGAAGGTCAGCTATGAGCACCCCCTCTCGCCCGATCCGAAGATCGGCCTCTACTAACCGTGATATCCATTTTTGAAAACTTTATGTGTTCTTATTCCATTTATTAGCCTAGAATTACTATGTTATGCGCACAGCAAACAAGTATAGACTAGATTGCCTAATTTGAAAACAAGCATTGCATATCCGTTTGTTTTGAAAAGCGCTTTGGAATTTGCTACTCGCAAGTAGGCTAAAACACGGATTTCAACGAGTTTTTCAAACTCAAACAATCCAACCTTCACCCGCAGGCATTCAAACAGTAATATCACGTAAGCATTTAGCCACATGGCAAACATACTGTCACGGCAACATTCACACGCATGCGAGATGCTAAAGCATAAATACTTACATCGTACTCCGTGCTAGACACAGGAACATGTTAGCAATCAACGCATGATCCAAGTCCATGTTAAGTGCCTAATGCATCGCATACAAAACGTTACTAGAATAGGCTCGTCTGACCTAAGCATGGCATGTGAAATGCAATCAATTTGATACACGTATTCAATTTGAAATTGAAGTACAAATGCAGTTAGCGTGATGTACCGAGCCCGGTGCATGTAATACAAATGCATGAATGCACGCATGCGTTGCATGAGGTATGCTAATTTAAACGTGCCCTAATACTAACCATTAAAGCAGGTAAATAAAAGGGAAGGAAGAAGTGGGGGTTGGAAGACATACACACCACTCACACACGCTTATTACAGATTTGCCCTCGCCCGGAGGGACCAAATAAATAATACAAATTAATTAACTACGCAAGCTAATTAAATATTACAAATTACCTAATCAGCTAACAAACTAATTAAGCTAGGAAAAAGCAGTAAACCGCCTCGGGAGGAGAGCCAGATGCAGCGCATACTCGGGTCCCGCTCGGAAGTGCACTGCCATGCATAGTCTGCCTCTGTTTTCCCTGCTCTGCCCCTCTGAAAACTACCAAAGTCTCAAAGATGCCTCTCTGGATACTGGGAATCACCACCGGCTGAATAAAATTACCACCGGCAGTGAATTGTGGTCATCGGCACAAAATTGATCCATCGGCTGGTGATTCACTGCCGGTAGGCAATATATACTGTCGGTCGGCAAAGAATGCCTGTAGAACCTGCAACTCACAGCAGCAGAGGACAGAACTTGCATGGCAATACAATTCAAACAATGTATGCACCGATCATACCCCCTATCATGTTTGTAACTCAAAAGGACATGTGTCTCGATTCTCGGACCACCAATCACGCATTTCCATGCATGATGGCCCAAAGAATCAAGTGTGCAACTTTCATGTCAAATGAAATGCAAACCAAACAAATGAACCAAGGCCCACTTCCTATCACCAAGTCAAGGAACAAGGCATGCATGCAAGATCCAATGCAACCTAGGCATGCAAGCTAAGGATGCAACATGGCATGGCAAGACACTTATGCAAGCATACAAGCAAACATGAGGCAATGCAAATTGATGGAAAGGTGGACTTACACATAATTTAGGCAACTCTAAATAGACCTAAAACAGTGGCCAAAGTGCTATAAAATGGAACCAAAATAAAGGACTAAGCACATACACACATGCACATGTTAAGGGTTAACACTTAGGCACAAATGGGACAACTCTCAAACACATTTGAAAGAAGGTAATCATGCACATATGGCATGCAAGGTAAGCATTGAAAATCATGTTAAAACATGGTGCCAAACCAAGCAACAAGTCAAGCTAAACATGCAACAAATGGCCTAAGTGCTTGAAGCAAGTCAAAGAGGCTTGAACCATGACCAAGCCAACCAAGCCTCACAAGGCTAAGGGGACTTAAAATTGGTTCAAGGCAGACCTAGACCATGCAAAGGGGACCCCTTAGATGGCATCTAAGTGGCTCAAATTCAAAGGCATGTACAATGGCCAAAACATGGAACATGCTACACAAGCTTTCAAAGCATTAAGGAGACATCCAAGGCAAACATATAGGTATGCAAAGGGGACTGAAATGACATGGTGGATAGTTCCAAACCACTAAATCAATGCAAGAATGTCATGCTATACGTTTACACACTTAGGGCCAACAAGCCGGAATGCAAAGGAGCTATACTAAGCGTGCCAAATCCGACCCAAACAACCTAGGACAGACCTTAAACATGGCAAAATGAGCACAAAACCTTCACAAGGCTAAGCCTAAAACATGCTAGAACAAAGGCTAACGACCTAAGGCATATTAAGGCAATAACATGGCATTACATGGTAGGTATGCTAAGCATGCATGGTGTACCAAAACCAACACACAACAAGGTTATATCGTGGCATAATAAGCATGGAAAACAACCAAGACATGATCAATACACACTCTAACATGATGCTCTCTCAAGAGGCCAAAAAGGGTCCCTTTCAAGGACAACAAGGAGAGGGGGTGGCCCTCCCCTTTTGGAGACTTCAAGGCACCATCTCCACCACTGAAATCCCTCAAGATTTCAGTGGTGAAGAGGCCCAAACACCAAAGTCTCGAATCTCACTCAAAATAGCACAAAATGGGGCCTTTCAAGGCCTAAGAGGGGTCAAACACCTCCAAACCACAAAACACTCTAACCAAACAATTAAGAGGGCTAAAAAACAGAACTTTTTTGTATTATACATTAAGCTCAAAAACGATTTTAAGATAGGTAGAAATACAATGCAAGATTGGGGAATAAAGAGGCAAAATTGTTACCTTTGAAGACCCCTTCAACAATGGTGCTCCAACAGCTCCTTCTAGGTTGAAAACAGCTCCAAAACGTCAAAACCAACCTCTTAAAACCTCAGTAGCTAAGTGAAGGTGAAACACTATGTGTTTGTGTGCAATAGTAAGACAAACACAATTTAACACACACAAGAGGGAGATATAGAGATAGAAAGTGTATGGTTTCTAACCCTAGAACTCAAAACCCTAAGAATGGCTGTCTAAAACTATCTAAAGTGTCTCAAGTGTCTAACCCTCAAGCCAAGAGAGAAGGCTCTCTCTTATAGAGCCTTTTGTCTTGTAAAGCTTACAAGACAAGCTTCTAAAGAGAGAGATCCCTCCATACACGTGTATGGAGGGGAGCCAAATGCAAGACAGTTGTGATAAAATATCTGCAAAAGCAGATGCACAGTAGTTGACCGGCCAAAGATGCCATTTTGGCAAAAGGGAGTGCCAACCGACAACAAAATGTGCCGACCGGCAAAATAAATTGTCGATGGAAACAAAAACCAGCCGGTGACCTCTAGCCACTGCCGGTGGTGTGTGGGGATGCCTCACAAGGCATTCCCTGCCCCTCCAAGGCAAAACACAAGTGTTTGGTGCAAAACTAGACACAAAACGGTCAAGTTCGGAGATCCTGAGGCAGGGCACGTAGCCGAGACCTCCGGGAACTCCAAACGAACACAAACAAGGATAATCACCAAGTGTTCCAATGGTGACGTCCAAGTCTTGAGGAAGGTTAAAAAATGGGGTGTCTGCAATTGTGTGTGTATTCCCTTGCCTCTTGATCAAGCATGATAGAGGTTGGGGGCCCCTTATGTGTTTTTTTGTGTGCATTTCATTTGATATTGAATTGCACACTTGGCTCCTTTGGCCATCATGCATTGAAATGCGTGATTGGTGGTTCGAGAGTCAAGAACTACACACCATTGAGTCTTAAACATGATATTGTCTTGTAAACGTATTTCCATGCTCTGTTTGTCCTCTGTTGCAGCAACAGGAGCTTTTCACAGGAAGAGATGGTTGATCGACCATATTCAGTGCCGATCGGCAACAAACATTTGGCCGAGAGCCTTATATTTGGTCGATGACCTTCCTATCTTGGTCGATGGCATCATCTCTTGGTCGATGACCTCCCACAGTGTACATAAGATGGTTCAGAAGTGTCACAGAAGTTGGCACAATTTTCAGAGGTACAGAGCAATGCAAACAGAGGCAACATGAAGCATGGCGATGGATTTCCTAGCAAAGTCGTCCGAGCATGCATTCATCCCTCGTCTCGAGGCCATTTTAGTGTTTTAATAACTTAGAATAGTTATTTATTTCGATTTGGTTGTGTAATTAATTAATTAGCTTGTTAGTTAATTAATTAGATGATTTGTATTATTCTTTTGGTCCCTCCGTCGAGAGGGCGCAATTATGTAATAAGTGTGCGTGTGTATGATGCATGTCTTCTAACCCCCACTTCTTTCTCCCTTTTACTCACCTGCTTTCAGTGGTTAGTTCTAGGGCATATTTCAATTAGCATCCTTATGCTATGCATGTTTGCACCATTCATCTGTATTGTATGCACCAGGCTCGGCGCATCATACTTACTGCATTGTATTTCAATTCCAAGATGAATACATGTATCGAATTGTCGCATCTCATATGCCATTTAGATTAGCCGAGCCTATTCTAGTTACACTTTGCATGCGATGCATTAGCCATTTTAACATGAACTAGGATCATGCATGATTTCTAACTAGTTTCTTGTTTTGGCTCGGAGTACACTGTGAGTGTTTATGCTTTAGCATCTTGCATGAGTGTGAGTTTTGCCATGACAGCATGCTTGCCATGAGGCTAATCGATTATATGATGTAACTGCCTGAATGCCTATGGGTGAAGGTTGGATCACTTGAATTGGGACAATTCATTGAAATCCGCATTTTAGCCTACTCGCGAGTAGCAAACTTCAAACCATTTTCAAACAAATGAAAATGCAATGCTTTGTTCCAAATTAGGCGATCTAGTCTATACTTGTGTGTTGTGCACAACATATAGTAAATTCTAGCTAATAACCGGAATAAGAACGCATATGTTTTCAAAAACAAGATATCATGCTTAGTACAGGCCGATCTTTGATCGGGCGAGCGAGGGTGCTCATTACATGACATTCCCCAATCGTACCCAAGTTCCCGAGCCGAGGCAACTTTGGTGATGACGGACACATGGCCTTAGGCACGAGTCAGGGTTTCCTAAATTCTCCCAAAATAAAATATTTAGGTGGCGACTCTGTATCTGGCAAAGCAGTCCATGTTTGGCACTTCTTTCTTAAAAATCAGTTTTCCAAAACGATTTGCCGGATTTGGACTCTTTGATGATTTATCAATCTTGCATTTCACTTTGCGAGATCAGATTAAGAACCATGACATTGAGTCCGAACTGTAGCATGAAGCCCAAGGGCGCATCTACAAGTAATTATTACAAAACCTTAACTGAAACAAATAACTATTCTAAGCTATCAAAAGCACTGAAATGGCCTCGTAACGAGGAATGCATGTGCGGTTGGCTTCCCTTGGAAATTCGTTGCCATGCCTCATGTTGCCTCTGTTTGCACTATTATATACCTCTGAAAACCATGCCAACTTCTGTGATGCTTCTGAACCACCTCATGGACACTCTGAGAGGTCATCGGCCAAGAGGGGTGGCCATCGGCCAGTGGATAATGGTCATCGACCAAATATAAGGATATCGGCCAAACACTGTTTGTCGATCGGCACTAAATATAGTCGATCGGCTATTCCTTCCTGTGGACTACTCCTTTGCTGCAACAGAGGACAAACAGAGCATGGCAATGCATTTACAAGATAATGTTTGCAACTACACTCCTTATCATGTTTAAGACTCAAAGGTATGTAGTTCTCGACCCTCGGGCCACAAATCATGCATTTCGATGCATGATGGCCAAAGGAGCCAAGTGTGCAACCATAAATATAGAATGAATGCACAAAACAAATGAATGCCTCGCACTCTATCATGTTGGATCAGGAATGCCGACGACTAAGGATTGAGGCACGTTTCGTCACTTCAAATACGAAACGTCCCTCATTCCTCATGTTTGGTTTGACACCCCAAACCAAACATAATGCAATGTATGCAATAATGGAAAGCTATGTAATGCATCATAAGCATGCCAAATGCAATATGACTCAAACATGTACACAAGGTTAAGGTAACAAGCATGCCAAATGCAATGCGACCTAAACAAGCATTTGATAAAATGCAAGCTAACAAGCATGCAAATGCAACCATAATCCTACGAACATGCATGGCATGCAAAGATGGGCAATCATACAAGCATCATGTAAAGTAGCAACTTTGAACAACATGGCAAGTGGACTTAAACTAAAGACGGACAGACCTCAGCCATGCCCAAAATCAGTGGCCAAAATGCCAAGAAATGATGGAAATGAAGCATGAAAAAGGCATGGCAAACATGCATGCCAATTGGCCAAAGGACTAAAGCATAAAGATGCAACTTTTAAGCACACCTAAAGAGTGACAAGCATGGATGTATGACAATACTACATGCTCTGAAATGATGTGAGGAGTGATGCCAAATCAACGAATCAAAGCGAGTATGACATGCAAGAAAGCTCAAGGCTTAAGGCTAGCCAAAGAGCTTGTACCATGGCCATAACAAGCAAGCCTCAAAGGGCCAAGGTGACTTAAAATAGTCCCAAGGCAGACCAAAACAAGGTTAGAACGTGCATGGAATGAGGCCAAAACATGTTAGAAAGGTGTTAGAAAGGTGAGCACAAAACATGATGCATACAAGGCCAATAAGGATGATTGTACTACACCTATCAAAACCAAACATGGCATGACTTGACCAATGAAAAATAGAGATATGGCATGTCAAAATAGGCCCAAAAACCCACCTAGATGGCATCCCAAATACCTAATCATGGAGGCATGCACAATGACCCAACCTTAAGGCACAAAACATCAACCTCCCAATGCATGGAAAAGATGACAAATGCAAGTGTATGGCTACACTACATGGACTAAAATCACATATGGAATGATGCCAAATCATGAAAATGGTCCAAGTAATGCATGCTAATGACTTGGACACTTAAAGCTAACAAGCTAGAATGCATGGTAGCTATACAAAGCATTGCATATATGATCAAAACAACACTAAGCAGAGCTTAAATATGGCAAAACATGACTAAAAGTTCCTTTGAGTTGAGCCAAAATATGCAAGCATGATGGTCCAAATGCATGGTGCATGTTAAGGAAAATGAGAGGATTGTAAGACAAGTGTATGATACATGCAAGAGGCTATCAAACCAACTTAAAACAGAGGTATATCATGGCCAAACAACACCAAATACTTGTTGAAATGAAGCCAAAGCATGCTAAGCAAACATGCTACCATTATGAGCCAAATATTCAAGCAAATGAGACACAAGGAAAGGGGGGTGTCCCTATCCTATTCAAGACCTCAAAACTACATTTCCACCATTGAAAATCCTCTGGATTTCAGTGGTAGAAAGGTCATGCAAAGACAAGAACAAAGGCCAAAAGGGATGGCTCCAAACAAGGCCTAAGAGGGGGTAGACAACTCCCAACCAAAAAGTGACCTTAAACAATCATCTAAAGCATACAAAATCAGAACTTTTTTCAGTTTATAGTTAAGCTTAAAACAATATGCAACAAGGTCTAAAAACTTAAGCAAGAATGGGGAATTAAAAGCAAGTTTGCTCACCCTTGAAGGACACCTTCAAGAACAAAGCTCCAGCAGGTTTTCCAGGCTTAAACCATCTCAAGAACTCTAACACCAACTCCCTAGCACCTCAGCAACCAAGGATGGTGTTCTACTAGGTGCTCTAGTGCAAAAGTATGAACAAAATACCCTTTAGAGCACAAACACACACACAAATATCAAGAGAGATGGGGATATAGAGGGAGATATATATTTTCTATCCCAATTTTCTGAACCTGTAAGAAGGGAGGAGGAGCTCCTTTCTTATAAGAATTCAATTCCAAAGCTTCTTGGAGAAGCTAGAACAATGTGCAAATCCCTCCATACACGTGTATAGAGGATGTGAATTGTGCATGCCAGCTGTGACAGCTGGCACAAAATATCTGCATAAAGCAGATGAACAGGGCTTGGCCAGAAAACAAGACCGATCGACCAAACAAAGTGTCGATCGACCAAAAAGAGTGTCGATCGGCCAACACTTTTGGCCGATGGCAAGAAAACAAGGCCAATGGCTTCATGCCTTAGCCGTTGGGTTGAGGGGATGGCCAACAAGCCACCCTCTTCCCTCAGAAACAAAACCACAAGTCCTTAGTCCACAACCAAGCACAAAATAGACAAGTTGAGAGATCCTAAGGCAAGGCGCGTAGCCGAGACTTCCTTGAACTTAAAACGAACACGAGCATGGATGATCATCAAGTGTTCAAATGATGACGTCCAAGTCTTGAGGACGATCAAACATGGGGTGTCTACACTACCCGATAGAAGGAGATAAGGCAGTGGAATACTTGTTCCTAGATGAAACCATTCTGCAAATTGAGGAGAAAACTTGGACGATGTACTTTGATAGAGCGTCCAATCAGTACAATTATGGGATAGGTGTGTTGTTGATAACAGCCGACGACTCCCATATACCTTTAGCCTTTAAACTCCAGTTCAAGGTGTCCAATAATGAAGCAGAGTATGAATGTGTATTGCTGGTTTAGAAGCTGCCCTGGAACTAAGAGTAACAAGATTGGATGTTATCGGGGACTTGAACTTAGTTATTTCTCTAGAAAATAGAGACTGGAAAGTCAAAGAAGAAATGATGAAGGTTTACCACCAGACCTTGGACATTCTGATTCCTAGGTTTGAAAAGCTGACTTTCACACATCGATTAAGAGAGAACAACAGGTTTGTTGATGCTTTAGCAACTCTATCTTCCGTGGTAGATATCCCACTTAGAGTCCAAATGTGTCCGTTTATCATTAAGTAGAAATACACGCCAGCTTATGAAACTATTGCCATGATAGATGAAGCGCAAGATAAAAACCCTTGGTACCATGACATTTGGAACTTCATGGAAAAGAAGATTTATCTACCAAGGGCAAATGCCAAGGACAAACGAGGAATACGACGAATGGTCGTCCAATTTATTATCTGCATAGGTAAACTGTACAAGAGAGGTCATTTGGGAACGCATAAGTTGTGTCTGGAAGATGAAGAATCAAAGCGCCTGATGGGGACCATCCATGGAGGGGAATGCATGGCGCATATGAATGGATTGACGGTAGCTCAGAAGATTCTCAGGCAAGGTTACTACTAGTCCACCATGGAGGAGGATTATATTGGTTTTGTTCGGCGATCCCATAAATGTCAAATTCAAGCCAATCGCATGTATATCACGCTGTCAAAACTATTCAACATGACTTTGCCATGGCCTTTCTCAGTCTAGGGAATCAACGTTATCGATGTAGTCACGCCAAAAGGGTCGAATGGGCATGAATATATCTTGGTGCTGATTGATTACTTTACAAAGTTGGTCGAAGCTCAGTCCTATGTAGCGTTGAAGGCATCACATGTGGCTAAGTTTATCATAAGCAATATCATTTGCTGGTATGGAGTCCCAAACAAGATCACAGATAATGGCTCTCACTTCAAGAAAGAGGTGATAGACTTGTTGGAGAAATACAATGTGGCTTTCCATAAGTCATATACATATAGGCCACAAACCAATGGAGCTGTTGAAGCCACCAACAAGAACATTAAGTACATCTTGCAGAAGATGGTGGAGACCTACAGGGACTGGCCAGATAAATTGCCATTCACACTCTGGGACTATAGAATTTCGATCCGGACGTCTATAGAGGCAACTCCTTATTCTCTCATCTATGGGATGGAAGTCGTTTTTCCAGTTGAAATAGAAGTCTCGTCGCTGCTAGTTATGGTTGAGTGTTAGATGGTAGAGGTGGACTAGCAATAGAGCAGATTTGAGGAGTTGATGTTGTTTGATGAAAGAAGGCTGAAAGCATTGTATCATGTTTAGGGCTACTAGCACAGAATTGCTAGGGCTTTTAACGAAAAAAGTTAGGTCCCAGAATCTCAAAGAATAAGACATGGTACTGAAAGATAACCGAGCTCCCATTCATGATCCTAAGGGCAAGTTCAGACATAATTGGACTGGTCCTTACATCATCAAAGCTATTTGGTTGAGTGGAGTTGTTGTTCTCATGGACTTAGATGGCCTAGAATTTTCACAACCGATCAACATGGACATGTTGAAGAAATACTATCCCTGAGAGGCTTGCTAGGCCGAAAACCTGAAAGGGCGACCTAGGAAAAAGTTAGAGCATGAAAAATTAGAAATAAAGAAAAACTAAGCTCGCAAGGTTGAAAACCCTAAAAAACGACTTTGGTAAAAGTTAGAGCGCAAAAGGAGAGAGTTAATACTCGAGTGAACTTGAACCGAACTACGTAAGGTCTGATTCCCATCTTCGGAATATATAGGCAACTTCATCCTGAAGTTCGGCCGTAATCACCTCCAACTCAACTGTCCTGTCCATGTGTTTGATCAAGTCATCTTTGTCCATCTTCTGAGAGTTTGGTTGTGATCTTCATTCTGGGAAAAAGAGCTGGTTACAATGCAGAGCAGTGATGTTCAATCAGGGCCAATTATGATCTTTTGATTCGGGGTTGTACATCTTGAGGATTGATACCGTGCGTGTCAGGTGGTGAGCCTTTTCGAAAATGGTTTTGAAAAGTTTTAATAAAATTTGATTTTGTTCAAAACTTTACCTTTTACAACTTAGACCATTTTGGACCAAAAGGAAAATTTTTAGTGCTCACAACTTTAACTCCATTGATTTCAACATAAAGTTCTCCAACTCTCTGATACAAATCAAAGTTTCTTTTATTACATCAAAAAAACTTGAAAAGAAAGGTCAAAGCAATAAACTAGGGGCATAGGTGAGTCAGGTGATCCTGCGTCCTCTGCTCGTGCTCACGGAAGCTTCAACCAAAGTGAGCCCGGTTTGTGCCTCATCCTCAAGCTAAGCCAAACATTCGCCAGAAAGGGCATAATTGAAACTAGGGGCAACGGCCAGAAGTTTCCTCATCCTCCAGGTAGTGAGGTACCTAGCCAAGTGTGAACCATGAATAGGGAATGAAATAGGGTACTCTACCCCTCCTCTGGGCGGGTCTGATCATGCCCAAACTGACGTCTGAACCGGAAAGGGAAATAGAACATACAGTGTGTAAGGCCAATCAATTTTATGCCAGGTTACCGAGCCATGTTGTAACTCATCTCGGTTAGATTAAGCCAGAGGCAACGCCAAGCTATGTCAGTTGTAGACCTGTTACACATCCAGTTGCACCACCATCCCTCGTTGGAGAAATCCACTAGTCGGTGGCAAAAGAAACAACCTCGGGCTGAGTACTCAGGGAAAGAGTCCACTACCTTCAGCTTATCCATAAGCCATACCTGGGAAGGGATGAAAAATAAAAGAGATTAAAGAATAGAGAGATATATGTTAAGAGAAAAGTAAGAAAAGGGCTTTGGGAGAAAAATAGAGCATGAGTGCCGAGTGATATGAGAAACACATATGAGAAAGGGTGGGAAATAATACCTGTAGAAGTAGTGGACTCCCCGCAAACCTAGTCATCTCTCGCCGATGAAAGGCATCGAAGCCCATCAAGGTCTCGACCAGCGCCAAACCAATGCAACTCTTACCTTTATCTAGACCTTGGGCCACTTCAATCAACCGAATGCTAGATCTGCCAAAACTAGGGCAAGAAGGAAATGTGCAAGAATACATAAGCAAAGGGCATGCTACCGAAAACCTCGCAAGAGAGGGTCGCCTCTGTTGCCAATGTCAGAAAATCGATGAATCAAACTAGGAATGTCTAGTTCTCCTTTGTGGGCCAAAGATCGAGCCTCGTGCAAAGTAAGTCCACACATCTGTCCCAAAGCTTAGGCATGGCCAAAATGGGGTTGAGGCATGATTTCCTCATCGCGTCGGGTTTCCATCAATGCCTAAAATTCTTCAAGTGTCGGGCACATTTCTTATGCTCCGAAGTAAAAGACATGTGTAATTGGGTCCCAACATCGGGCCGCAACATGGAGAATCAAAAACAGAGTGAAGTACGACTCAACAGAAAAGTGCATTTATGCGGAAACCCTAGAAATTTACCTTTTCTGTGCCATCTAAAGCAGCTATCCAATCTGTGGGCTTCTCGGCAAGGAATCTCCATTTATGGAAGAAATTGTAGCTGAAATGAGGTTCTGGAGAAGAAATCCCAAAGCAGAACCTTTAGTAGAAGATAAGGCTGTAGTGGAAGCCAGTTATCAACAATCTGGAGGTTACTCACATTGGTGGCCGGCAGGCCACTTTCTCTGACCGGCAAATCTCATCTCTAACCTGTCGTCCACCTATGTGCTAGGCAGTGTTGGCAGCATATGTTTTGCCTCGATCTTTGTGTTTTGAGTCTTTTGGTTTTAGTAAGTGTGCTTATTTGTATTTGAGTTATTTTTTCTTTGTTTATCGAGTTGTATTTTGTATTTTGGTTGTTGGTCGGCTCGTTACCTGATTAAGAACATTGTTTTAATCAAGCGCTCTCTTAGCAAATTCAATTCCATGTCCATTTCATGCAAATATGGTGCTCATGATGCAAAAATGACTACACTTTTCATAAAAGCTGCAAGGTTTTATTCGGATCATGGTGTTGACAAAAGAGGCGTACAAGTTTCAAAAGAAAAATAAAACCTATGTAAAGCTATACATGTGCTAATGCTACCAAACAAAAAGAAACTAAGCAAAAAGTACAAAAACATCAACGCCGGTCATCTCAAGCTCAAGAGGCCCTCTTCATCCTCTCCCTCAAAGGGGACTCGAGAGCACTATCTCCATCGGCACCTCCACTCTCGGATGACTCAGAATGCCGACTCACTGCCTTTTCAGAGTCACTAGTCTCAGCATCATCATCGCTCAAAATGGGCTCCGAGAGACTGCTCTGGCCTCGGGTATCCCTATCTCTACCTCGACCATGACTCATATCTCAACCACGAGCTGCGGCCTGTCTTTCTCTCCTCCTTACAGCTGGAGGAGGTACTACCGGTGCTGGTACTGCTGTTGTCACTGGGGCCCTCAGTGTAAATGAAATCTAGAAAAAACAGTTGTCAACATATCAGCTATAGTGTTTGTATCAGATACAGGCATAGTCTGAAGAATTAGTGTCATGCAGAAATCCGATACAATATGAGTACAGTGTGTGAGTGCAGTGTGCCAATGCAGTGTACTAGTGCAGTTTGGTAAAGGCTATAGTTGAAGTGCCGATGTATCAGTGGAAATATGATAGCACGATGCGCAAACAGTAATGAAATGTATGCTAAACTGAAAGAAATTACCTAGATATCATGGAGACCAAGCAGCATCTCCCTCCTCTGCACCATACCCATCAGACAAGCCACCAGCTCGAGGAGGCTCCCTATATACTCTATAGATGCCTGCAAGTGCGTTTGGGTGATCAATGTCTGAAATAAACATATCTGAAATGGAAATGTGGAGGTGCAAATTATAAAGTGTGGTCCATACCTAAGACAAGCCTCGAACTCCGACAAACTTATGCCCAGCTAATCTGGTAGGCAATTCTAGTCGGCCGCCAGCATGTAAGCGTAGTGGGAAGCTCTGGCCAATGGATAGTCTGCTCAATAGGGGGAGCCCCTCTAGTATGGGCCCTGGTCGCCCGAGTTGCCTCGCCTGCCATAGGAGCCCTTACTCACTCACCTGTGTGAGCCCTGTCAGAGGAGGCATAAGGTGGGTCTAAATAAATGTCGTGTAATCGCCCTCTCCTCTAAAGAAGTCAGCGTCCAAGCCTACCATGAACTGCATGATTGCATCAACTGATAGGCTATCCGTTGTCCTCATAGACTTCGGGGGTGGCATCAGAATGAATGGATCAAGTAAGCGCACAGTTTGGCATACGAATCTCTCGCTCAAAAACCAAGCCCGGCAGACTAGGCCCTCTAACAGAATCCGGAAACACAATGTACCCCAAGCTCCCACATACTGCTCTTTCACCCCGGCCGGTATCATCGTCTAGGGCTACCACGTGATCTGCAAATAGCAAATGTACAGATTATTAGTTGTCATTAGTTGCCAAAGTATGAACCAAAACAATAGGAAAGCAAAAATGACTTTGAGTTTTGGGTTACCTTGTGGACGGCCACTGTATCAAAGTAATAGCGGAAGAAGGCGAAGGTCTCATGGCTCCAGCGCTGACACCGACCATCGTACTGTCGCAAGTAAGGGACAATAAGGGGGAGCTCCTCCATAGGCTCTGGAACAAGGGCTGGAAATTATGCGTAAACCTATAACTGCAAGGAAAGGGCAGCGATGCTATTAACAGTATGAACAGATACAGAAAGTGCAAAACAGAAAGCACAAGGCATGAATAAATACAAAAAGCACAGGGCATGAACAGATACAGAAAGTGCAAAGCGGAAAGCACAGAGCATGAATAGATACAGAAAGTGCAAAGTAGAAAGCACAGCTGTTGAGCAGATATAAAGCAGAAAATGTGAAGTAGAAAGTATAAGTGCAAAGAGGGAACTAAAATGCATACCTCCCAATCTCGCTAGTAGCCTCCGATCTGCTCTCCCCTCATGCGAGAGGTAGAGGTCATATAGTCGTAAAGGTTGGTGAGGTCAGCTCCGCCCCAGTCATAGAATCGCACCCGGGAAAAGGTCACTAGGGCTCTCAACAGATATAAACCCCACAGTGTTCCATCTATTTGAAAACAAAGTGGTACTGAAGACAAACATCAGGAAGCCCCAGGCATACTGCTCCATCTCCTCCAATGTCTCAGGTTCGCTCTTGCGGAACTGCTCGGTGAACCAACTATATCTCACCATAGATGGCCGGTACAGAGGTAGGCGCTCTCCCAATAGGTGGATTCAAGTAGTATCTTACTCACCTATGTCTGTGTGAAAGGAGATCGGATCACCCCCTACTCCTAAGCATGTGATCATGACAAAGTCATAGAGAGTCATCGTCATCTCCCCAACAGTAGAGAGATAGAAGGAGTTGGTGGTGTCCCACCACCTCTCCACTAGCACTCTGAGAAGTGGCCAGCTCGTTATGACGCATGTCAATCCAAAGCAGAAAAGACCGAAGCCAGCCTCATCAACGATATCACAGACCCTGACAGGGAGCTCATCATACCAGTCCCTCACCGTCGTCGCTCCGTACCCCCTATAAGCACGAGAGTCTCCCTGTGGCAGAGAAAAAAAAGTGAATCAGGCAGTAATAAAAGAGCAAGCAGATAAAAGACAGTGCAAGAAATGCAGTTAAAGGAAAAGGCAGGAATGCGTGAAAACAGAGTTCAAACCTCAGTAGCACTGGATGAAGGGTGGAAGGCCGACTCCCTCAGCAAGAGGTTCTCTGGTACGCCACGAGCAAAATCGCTGAAACGCCTAATGCCTCTAGGCGGTAATATGTGTGTACGGGAATGATATGTTGCCGGATCGAAGGGCTACACTCTCAATGGTAACAGCTCTGGCTCGAACTCTAGTGCGAACTCGGCCTTAAGATCAGCCTCAATGTCCTCAGTCACCCTGCCAGCCTCGGCAACTGCTGGCTCCTCTACCTCGGCAACGGGTGGAAACACAAGTGGAACCACGGGAAGAGCTCTGTCATAAGGAATCTCATCTGCCATCTAGAAAATGGGTGAAAAGTAGATGAAATGTGAAGAAAAATGGAGAAAAGAGGGTAAACTTGAAAAAAGTCAACCTTATGAGAGAGGAAATGAGGGAAAAAGTCAAAACTCGGGAAAGTTCACAAAACCTGGGAGAAACTCGAGGGGAACAAGCCTAAAGTGGTGAAAATGCAAAAAAAAAGTGATGAAATCAAAATTTGATTAGTTCAAAATGTAGAGAACCAAGAGGGTTTTGCGAAAAAAGTGTGCCCTAGAAAACGCGTACAAAGCACGGATCTAGAGAGAGAAAGTACCTAAAGAGAGAAGGAGAGGATATTCAAGCTTGGAGAAGTAAGGAAATGAAGTGTGTTAATCTATACTTAAAGACCCGAGCCAAAAAGACTGATTTGCCTCGAAACTACCACGGGTGGTTGGCAAGGTTTTCTGGTGGCCAGCAGGTGGTCGGCAGTTTCTCCTGATGGCCAGTAGGTGGATGGTGGATCTCAGTTGGGTCCTGGTGCAGTTATGTGCTTCTGCTTCCTAAGTAGTGTATGGAAATTTCTGTTTTGGGTGCTTGCAACTGCATTTCAGTGTGTGAACGTGTCGCACTTGCCACTATGAACGAGGTGTATCCTTTTTTAACATGATTGCAATACCTCCAAGAGGTAAATCGGAGGTTGCCACCGAATATCGTTTTATTCATTTTGCGTCTTTGTTCTCTTCCATTGCATAGAATAGGCATTTCACATATACGTATGCTGCAAGCGTGTCTTGCATCATTTATGATTCGTGCATAGAACATGCTGTCAATTTTGCATAGAATATGCTCTTATTTCACGTATAGAATATGTTTTTGTTTCTTGCATAGAACATGCCTTCAATTAACATCATATGTCAGTTGTCTATCTTACATGGAATATGCATTGTCACTATATTGTCTTATTTACTTTGTGCATATAACACGCATTCACTTTGTGCATCTATCGCACACCTCTCTGTTTTATCTTGGGACGCGTGAAGCGCGAGCCCAAGTGGTTTCTCTTGTTTTTCAAGATGCGTGAAGCACAAGCCCGAGCAGTTTCTCATGTTTCTTAGGACGCATGAAGCACTGCCCTGGGTGTGTTTTATCTCAGAACGCATGAAGCATGAGCTTGAGCGATTTTACTTTTATCTCGGGAAGCGTGAAGCGTGACCCTGAGTGGTTTCTCTTATATATCACAGGACGTGTGAAACACAACCTTGAGTGGCTTTTATCTCGGGATGCATGAAATGCGACCCCTAGCGATTTTTGTTCCTCTGTTTCTCAAGACCCGTAAGGCGCGCCCTTGAGCGGTTTTTATCTCTGGACGCATGAAACACGGCCCCAAGCAGCTTTCGTTTCTTAGTTTCTCAGGGCGCATGAAATGCAACCCTAAGTGGTGTTTTCTTTTGTTATCTCGTGTTTTGGCATGGTTAGAGTGTGTTTTAGGTCATTTACATGGAACTTGTGTTGGTTTTAAGCTTGAAGCTACTCATTCATATGTTGTTATCTTGTTCTTGCTTATTGCATTTGTTATTGCTTATTGCATCATCTTGTATGATCATGAGTTTTCAAAATAACCAGCTTCGCAAAGCATGTTAGGCCAGCTTCAAAGTATCTTTGTGCATATCATTTGCATCTTGCCCTAGAACTAGGATGGTTTGATTCCTTGCAAAGGGATACGTAGGCCGCCAGCGGGCACAACTATTTATTTTTGTCTTGATTATTTATTAAAGTCTTACTGCCTTGTCAAAATGGATCGTCTTCGGGCTTTGACATTCACTCACGTCATTTCATGACTTTGAGTTTTGTCAAAAACGGGCAACTGTAGACACCCCATTTTTGACCGCCCTTACGACTTGGACGTCACCGTTTACACACCCAATGATGAGTGTATATGCTTGTCAAGTGCTCAAAGTCCTTAGCGGAATGCCACAGCTTTGAGCCTTTCAAACCCTGCACACCTGTTGCCTTATTTTTGGACCAAAACCAGAGATTTTAAGCCTGCAACCTTTTGTGGCCCACCGACCCCTTCTATTGGTTGCCGGCCATTGATGTGGCCTGCTAGCCACCAAAATGTTTTGCAGATATTTTTCTGCCAGCTGTTGGCACAGATGCATGCACCTTCCTACACATGTATGCCTTGATATTTCTGAAGGAGTTGTATGGTTTTCTATATATAGGAGGCCTCCCCTTCCATTTTTAAGGTTGAAATTTTTAGAGCAAAAACTCTCTATCTCTCTCTCTCTCTTGAAATTTCTTAGCCTTTTGCAAGTTTTTGCCTATACATTATTAACCAAACCTCTCCATCTTTGAGCTGAGGTACCTTTGAGCCTTGTTTGAGCTCTTGAGGGTGTGTTTGCCTTGTTTTGTTGCCTAGAATTGGTTCTCCTCTTCAAGAGATATAAAGCTTCGCTTTTCTACTTGCTTTATTTACTCTTTTTCTTACTGTTTTCTAACTGTTTTGGGGCTATATGAACTCTATATTTTTAGGCTGAAACTTGGGTTTTAAGGCCAATAAGGGTTGAGAGGTGGTTCACCCTTCTTTACACCTTGCTCTCAATGCCTTTACCCTTGTGTTTCCCACCTTTACACCATCTTTTTTTGAGCTTTTAAACACTGATTTTTAGAGTTATTTTAGTGGCTAAAATGTTGTTTTGAAGTCCAAAATTGAAGAGGTTAGCCTTCCCTCCTTGTGTTTTGCTTACTAGCCTAGCATGATTTATGTTTTAGCTTATTATTCTAACTATTTTTGTCTTAAGTCTAGTATGTTTTAGGATTTATTTAGCACTATTTTAGGACTATTTTTAAGTGTTCATGATATTTGAGCCTTATATTGTATGCATGTAGTGTAATTGTCCTCGTAAGTTTGGTGTTTTAAGCCTTAAACACCACCTTATTTGAGTTGATTGCATTTATTTAGTGCTTTTCTTACTTGTTCTCACCTTTAATAACCTCTGCAACCTCACTCCTTTCTTGGCTTTTTCTTTGCTTTGAAAGTGGTTTCAAATTATTTGTTTGTTTAAGCATGAGATTGAGGTGTCATGCTTAATGGTTTAATCCCTTTAGAGGTTCATTATCAACGGTATGATGTCTCTTTCATGCCCAAAACAACACTTGGTTTGAGCCCTTTTTCCATTAGAAGACTTAAACTCACCTTTTGGACTTAATTGATTAAAGAATGGAAGGTAACTAAAATGGAGTAATAAAATTGATGAATAAAAAAAGTGCAAGATAATCATTTGGTCTGGGTTCAATCAGACGTTAATTAAACTCTTGAGTCTTGAGTCATTTCATACTCATTAGTGATGAAAACGGTTCAAGATTCATTGTCAACTACTTCCCTTCATTTTTCATGATAAGGATGTGGTTTTGATAGTCTTGTTTTGTTGCATTCATTGAACTTGCACACTTGGTTCATAAGCCATCATGCAATGAAATTGCATCCATTGGTGGTTTGTCAATCAAACTTACTACTCCTTTGAGCTGTTTGATGATAAGGAGAGACGAGTTGCGCAAACAAACCCTTGAGAATACCCTACTCCTGTTCTGTTTGCTCTCTGTTGCAGCAGAAAAATCCAGTCATCAGTGGCCGGCAGGCCACCTTTTGTGGACAGCAGGCCATCATTACTAGCCTGCCGACCACCAGTGCAAAATCTAGCAATGTACTTTTGAAGCAAAATAGAATTGGTCTTGAGGTGGAAAATAGTACAGGTGATCTACTATGCAACAGAGGCATTTGGCAGAAAAACAATAGTTTTTTCAGGTGGAAAGTCCGTGCATGCATGAGCATTCCTCGTTTCCCGTGGTGGGGTAATTAGTATAGCTAGTTTAGCACCATTTTCATGTTGTATTCATGTAAATAATTAGTTCATTTCGATTTGTTGTAATAATTCATTAAGTAGTTTAGCTAATTTATTTATTTGGGTTTGCAGTAATTACTTAATTAGTTTAGCTTCAATTAGTTAGCTAGTGAGTTCATTCGGATCCTCTTGCGTGAGGGCACAATGTTGTAATAATGAGTATGTCTTCCAATCCCACATCTTTCTCCCTTTTATTTAACTACTTACGATGGTTAGATTAGAGCATCATGTTTTGTTTAGCATAATCCATGTTTGCATCCACTTGTATTGTATGCATTGGGCTCAATGCATCATTCTAACTTGCATTGTCATTTAAATACTTCTTTGAATACGTGCTTAGACTACATGCTATCAAATTGCTTCATATGCCGTATTAGTAAGCCGAGCCTAGTAATTGCATATCGCATACGTTGCATTAGTCATGTTGCACTAGTTAGAGCATACATTTTTCTCACTCATTTCTTTTGGCTTGCCTCAGAATACTAGGTGAACATTTTTGCTTTAGCATAATTGCATGAGTTTGATTGTTGCCATGTCTAGCATGCTTGCCATGAGGCTAAGTGCTTAATTGATAAACTGTTTGAATACTTGTGGATGAAGGCTAATTGCTTGAATTTGGATAATTTGATTCATGAACATTTAAGCCCACTTTTTCAATTGGTACATATTCGAAACAATTTTCAAAAAAACAAGACATGAACCAAATGTTCAAATTCTTGCAAATTAGTCTATATTTGTGTGTGTGCACATCACATAGTAATGTTATCCTAATAAATCGAAACAAGAGCATATAATGTAGATAAGATTCATATCATGATTAGTAGAGGCCGATCTTTGATCGGACGAGCAAGGGTGCTCAATTCATGACCTTCTCTTCTCGTACCTAAGTTCCCGAGCCGAGACAATCTTGGTGATGACGGACACGTGACCTTTGGCACGAGTCATGGGTTTCCTAAATTTTTCAAAAATATTTAGGTGGCAACTCTGTATCTGGTAAAGCAGTCAATTTTTGACATATTTTTATTCAAAATCTATTTTTCAAAAGATTTGTCAGATTTGGACTCTTTGGTACTTATCTATTTCACATTGCACTTGTGAGATCAGATTCAGAACCGTACTGTAGGGCTTATTTGTCACGACCCAAACCCGTCCCTAAAAGTTTGGTCCATGACCGTCCTAAACGTAGGCCTCAAAACAAAATTTCAATAATATGTAGCCAACAACGGGGCCTAAAGCGGAAGCAAATAAATTACAGAATGTCCATTGAGCAGTGCTTATATTCCAGGATTTTAAATATACATAATTTATATTTATATCTATATATATACAAGTTGACGTTGTGTAATTATATACAAAGAGTTGGCAATCAAAAATTTACATATTAGCCAAGGGTTTAACAAAAGCCACCCAAGACTTGATAAAACATATGCATCAGTACAAGACAAAAGGGCTTCTTTTGAGGCGACTTAACACAACGGATCCGACAAAAAGGCTCTTGAAGCTGACCTAGGGCTGTCCTCCAAGCTGGTCACCTCCATAAACATATATCAAAAAAAAGAGTGAGCAAGGCTCAGTGAATAATAATAATGTAAGGAGATTCAGGTGAATGGGCATATGTCTTGGAGAATATATATCAAATGTATGTCATTCACAATCAAAATACATGAATCGTAACACCTTTTATCCCAAATATACCATTCACAATCCTAATACTTGAATCATAGCATAATTTACCTCAAATAAGCCAAGCACAATCAAGGTATATAATTTATAAATAGAAATACAGTAATAAACATATCGTTACACTATTATTACTCACAGGGATGTGGATGAACTACAGTTTCCTCTGGCATGTGACCTACATAAGGCACACACACACAACTTATAAGTTATCCACTTTTCTTTACCCTCTTCATATGTCCGATTTGTAAATTCTCATTCAGTTATAAGCATTTTAGATGGATCAAATATGCACATTACCAGTTTTAGAAGGTCAAACAGGGGAAAGAAGGCTGACAGAATTTCTCCTCATTGGCCGCACGTGCGAGAATCCCCTACCGCACGTACGGAAAGGTGCGTCGCACATGCGGCCCGTGTGTCCTTTTATTGCAGAATGTCCCAGTCTGTCTCCCTTGTTTTCCGTACATGCGGCTATGAGCCCCACACATGCAGCTGTGCATCACGCACGTGCGGCCATGGACCCCGTACGTGTGGTTTTGGCTCTGTTCTGGGCAGTCTGAAAATTCAACAATTCCAAGCTTTCCAAAGGCATCTTAGGGCTCTACTTCAAGCAATTTCATTTCAAAAACATAATATATGATTATAAAAACATAAATCTCAAACTTAATTAGATCATAACTCATTTAGTTGCCCAGATATATCAAATTGCCACATTTCTTTCATTTCTTCATCTTTTCATTATTGATACAAACATATCTACATATATGTATATATATATATATATATATATGAGCTCAAAGTATGCAAAGATGCAAGAGTAAGATTTACAAAAAGGCAATTGCTCATACTCTCAGTCAATATAACTCAAAACACAAGAATCAACCCTTTAATTAATGAAATCCAAAGATCACATGCTCAATTTCATGAGATATATTCAATCAAGACCATAACTCATAAATCCTGATTTCAATGAGGATAAAGCTTCATCTTAAGACTTGATTCCAACCAATTGAAGAAAGATTAAGAGGAGCCAAGTGGATTTGCACTTACTTTGAGTTATATTCTTGATTTCCCCTTCCAATTTCTCAAATCTTCAAGCTTTGAGGTGAGCTCGCTTCTTCTTCTCTCTCTTCTCTTCTCCTCTCTCTCTCCAAGAGATATTTTTTGTGTTTGGTTGAGTGTAAAGAACATATAAGGCCCAAGTATACATATAACAAGTCTCATGTCTCTATACAGGCCACCCAACCAAATTTAAAGAATCAAACAAAATCAATTTTCAATTAAACTGCCCAAATGACATTAAAAATTCCCATTAATATATTCATGTACTCAATTTGGGTTTCTGAACTCATTAAAATCGTTAATTTCAGTTTCAAAGTGTTGACTCTAAAAATTTAAGTCAAATAAAGCTAATTAATTCATTACGAATCAAATTTTTATAAAACTTCATCTTATGTGCTAAAAATCATAATAATCATAACTGTAAAGTCAATTTTTGGTTATCGCACCTCTAAGGATTTCAATTTTCAGTCTGAAGGTCGTAATTTCAATAGATTTTCTTATAACTGACAGGTACAATCTCATAAGCACATAATTCACACATTTAAACATAGAATTTCACATAAAGCATATAATCACATATATAATATCACAGATTATGAGGGAATTAAAACATAGGCAATATATGAAAGAGTCAGGTTATTACATTATTCGTCTTCCGAAAGGGGGGCACGAAAAGTCGAGCTACAATAGTCCCACCATGATTCATTAGATTTGATCATATCTAGTAATTTAAAGAGTAAATACAAATGTGAAACATCTCATCAGGGCTTGTTAGTCTTACTGTTTCTAAGAAACAACAAAGTCACCAGCAGTAGGTTCCAGAGTTTGCACATTTTCTATTCTCCTGTTATAATTAGTTATGGTGATTTATATGATAAGTCTCTTAAACAAGAAGGAATTGCAATTAAAGAAACTTGTTTCCTTATTAGCTGCACCAAAAACCATTGGCTGAGCCTCCTCATGTACTTAGGACATACAAATACAATCAACATTCGTTAATTAAGCAAAGCATTGTGAAAATTTAGATAATAGCATGTCAATAATCAAATATCCACTTGAACAAGAAAACAATCAAAATAAGGGAGCTGAAAGAAAGATCAACAGATGGATCTACACAATCACAATTCACATAATACCAGCTAATGGATTTTGAATGCACTAGTTAAGAACAAAGCCACTATTTTAGCAAATGTAATTCAAATGTTGAGCTTATGATCATAAAATTGCTACTGTCTTGCCAGCAAGACCAACAAGAAGATAAGCAATACACTCCTGAATAATTGTAATTTACTCAGATGAAAACAAGGTTGAGTAATAGTACTTGTCTACTAATCTAAAAAAGATATTTGTCAATGTCCTTATAATCGCTAAATTAAATCACTATTCTTGTTAGAACTTACAAGTTACGTGAAGTACCCTCCAACAAACTACATTGGTTTAGTTCCAATAAAACGTGAAAGGCTTGTATGTATGAGATAAAAATCACAAGCATTGGGTGTACTTGACTGCAAATGAGATGGCCAATCCACATGTTTGACAAACCAATCGAAAACTTAGTGTATACTCCATTTATGAATCTATCAAACATCCTATTATCCCCTAAATTCTGCTTAAATACATATATTCATTAATCACCTATGGAATTAATTGACTTGGTTTCACCCTCACAACATAGATTTAAGCAAAAGTCTCAATTAAACAACAGTAAAGGAATTGAAGAATTCATATAAGAATTCACTGTAAATGCCATAATAGCACTGGAAAGAGCGAGAAATTAGTTTTCAAAATTAGGGAAAACAATGAAATTAGTTTTGAAAATTAGGAAAAACAAAGATAGAAAAAAAAAAGAAAAAAGAAATTGAGTGAGAGAGATAGAGAGGACACCGGCGGCGCTGACGATTGCTCGAAGAAGGGTGCGGTTGACGTCGGTGGCAGCACTGAAAGAGAAGAACGGGTGACATCGGTAGTGGAGCTGAAGGAGGAGAAGGGGGGCTGAAGGCAAAAAACATGTGTTTTGCAAGAGAGGGATGAGAGAAAAACTGAAACACCAAAAAAAAAAAGGAAGGGGAATTCGTATGGTTTTCTGAATTAGTATGGTTTTTTTTTTTTTTTTCATTACCGCCAATATCACAAAGTTCTCCCTTCAAAATTAGTAATAAAATAATTTTCCCATAAAAAATTTTAAAATGTTAAAATTATGGTTAAATTACAAATACACCCCCTAAGATTTATTTAAATTACAAATTACTCCCTATAGTTCTAGAAATTACATTATGCCCCATAAGGTTTGTAATTTCATAACAACTAGATCCTTTTGTTAATAAATCATCAAGTTAATTAACAGTTCTTAATACTGTTAAAATTTTATTTTAATTAATAATTCAGATAATTTTATTATTGTATAGATGAATAGTTAGAAATTTCACTTTTTCAATTGATTCTGTTAAATAAAATATTCTGATAGGGAGGTATTTATAATTTTTCAAACCACAGGGGGCAATTCGTATTTTAAGTAAACCTCACGGGGTGTATTTGTAATTTACCCTAAAATTATTGATGATGAAAATATATTCTTCATCAAATAGTTTCAAAATATTTAAAATCAAAATTTTCAAAAAAAATATTTTAAATTATTAGTGATGAAAATATATTCCTCACTAATAATTTTATAATTGGTGGCAAATTTTTTTTCTCACCAAAAGTAACAAAATTTTGGCGTCACCCAAAAAAAAATTAGAGGGAAAACCTTTAGTGACGAAATTTAATTTTTCCTCACCTAAAAACAAGCATTTATTGACGAAAATAAATTTAGTTACCTATTATTTTTAATTTTTTATTATATGTAACACAATTTTATAATTCGTCACAGATTATTCTTATTTAGTGACGAAATTTATCTTATGAACTATTTTTTGTCACCATAGGTTACTTTAGAGAGCTAATTAACTTGTGTTTTGTGTTGTTTTGTTTTGAGAGAGAGAGAAAGAGAGAGATGAGAGGAAAATTGATAAACAAAAAAAAAAAGGAGAGGAGAGTTAGTAGCCTATTTTTTTTCATTACCGCCAATGTCACAAAGTTCTCCCTCCAAAATTGGTGATAAAATAATTTTCTCACCAAAAATTTTAAAATGTTAAAATTGACGGCGAAAATATATTCTTTGTCAAATAGTTTCAAAATATTTAAAATTAAATTTTCCAAAAAAAAATTAAATTATTGGTGATAAAAATATATTCCTCACTAATAATTTTATAATTAGTGACAAATTTTTTTCTCACCAAAAGTCTCAAAATTTTGGTGCCACCCAAAAAAATTAGAGGTAAAACCTTTGGTGACGAAATTTAATTTTTCCTCACCTAAAAAGAAGTATTTGTTTACGAAAATAAATTTCATCACTTATTATTTTTACTTTTTTATTATATGTGACAAAATTTTATAATTCGTCACAGATTATTCTTATTTAGTGATGAAATTTATTTTCTTCACTACTTTTCCCCACCATAGGTTACTTTTGTTGTAGTGTGTGTCAGGCATGTCAGACTAGACAATGGACGTGTTGTGCAATTAAAAAGACTTCAGTGAACCGAGCAATTGGTGGGAATTGAGCAATGGTTCTAGCTCAGTTAACATGGGCATTCTTAGCTCGGCTGAAGGAATGTATCCCAATCATGCTCTGCAGATGAAATTAAAAGGCAATTGATAGGGTAATTTGTGTAAACAAATTAAGTTGAGCAAAGGAAATGGTCTTGGAGAGTTGCACCGAATAGTGGGCTGAGGTGAAGGCTTGAATAGCCTGATTTCGGGCCGCGTGGGCTCTAGGTCGGCCAGCGAGGGATTAATGGGGCTTGGACTTAGCTATAGAGGTACAGATCTCGATGGACTGAGTTGACTTTAATAAAGAAAGCCAAGCTAGGTTTAGCTCAGCACCTCATCTGTTAGTGGTTTGTACTGTTCGGTCAAAGGAAGATTAGAACAAAGTAGTTCGGTTGAGGAAAGAAGTGGCCAAACAGAGCATTGCCACCTCACTTGGCTTGCAGCAATGAGGGTGTTCTAAGGATAAAGCATTGTCCTTGGGCATGAGACTCCTAGGAGGACTTTGCTAAGGAGAGTTAGAGTCCTACTAAGATTGTGCCAGGCGGAATCTATAAAAGCTCATGGCATAACCTATGCACAGGTATTGCAACTTTTACTCAAAAATACATAGAGCTTATTGTCTATTGTCTACTTGTTGACTTAGGCATTAGAGGGGTTTCTGACACACCCGCCGGCTAGCTCACGTGTGTTTTCAGGTAGCAAAGCAACAACGTTTGGAGAAGTGCAAATTTGTTCAATAGGAATATACATAAGATTATTTCGTGCTTGTACAGATTGGATATATATATATATATGGTACCTTTTACAATTATGATTGGTGAAAAGTAATAGAATATGGGACATATTGTTAGGTGTTTGAAAGATAATAGAAGATATATATATTTGGGATTAGGGAAAATGATAGTGCCATTTGGTATTGATCTATAAAACCTTTTCAAGTCTGAGGGCTTTCTAAGGATGTTGTAGTGTTAAGAATGTGGAAAATAGGCTCATTCCCCTGTAGACACCCCATTTTTGACCGTTCTCAAGACTTAGACGTCATCGCTCGTGCACTCGATGATTGTGTGTTTGTGTTCGTTTTGAGTGCCCAAAGTCCTCGGTCGCCTTGTCTTTGAGCCTCTAAACCTTATTCTTTCTATGCCTTGTTTTGGACCAAAACTTGGTGTCTGGACCTCTTGGTGACCTGTCGGCCATCACCCAAGTTTGTCGGCCATGGGTGTGGCCGGTCGGCCACCAGTGCCTTTTTCCACATATTTATTGACAACTGTGCCAGCTGTTGCACACTGAACTGCATCTCCATACACGTGTATGGTGAGATGTTTCTAAGCTCAAGGGGTGTTTTTGTATAAATAGGGGGGTCCCTCCCCCATTTTGGAGAGTTAGAAAATTAGAGCAAAAATATATCTCTCTCTCTTGATATTTTGTACACATTTGCTCATAAGTCCTTAGCTTTTGCATACCAACCCTTAACCAAATGATCACCTTCAGGCTGAGATTACTTGGAGTCTTGTTTGAGCTCTAGAAGGTGGTTTGAGCTTGGATTATTGGCTATTTTGTGCTTGGCTTCAAAGGTATAGTACTTATCTTATTTAAGCTTGTTTTGTATCATTGTTTTGCCATCTTTTCCAACTATTTTTGGGCTGATTTTGAACTGTCAAAAACTCTATTTTTGTGACTTAAAAGTGTTGGTTTGAGATCTCTCTGAGTTAGAGGGTGGTCCACCCTTCTTGCTCCTTTGTTTGTTAAGCTTTTGTACCACTTTTCATCACTTTTAAACCAACTTTTTTGGGCCCTTTAACCACTGAATTTCAGAGGTTTTTCAGTGGTAAAAACCTTGTTTTGAAGTCCAAAATTGGAGGGGTTAACCTCCCCTCCTTGTGTCTTGTTTGCATGTCTAGTTAGCCTCACATATTAGCTTATTATTTTAGCTTTGTGTGGCTCAAGTCTAGCATGTTTTAAGCTCTGTTTTGACTTGTTTTGGGCTGATTAATTCATTTGAGTCTTGTATTGCATAGTTGTAGTGTGATTTCCTTCACTAGCTTGATACTTTAATGCTTTAATCATCATTGTTTTGAGTTAATAGCATGTTTTAGTGTTGTTTTGCACTTCATTTCAACACGTAAAATCTCTGCGATCTCCCTCCATTCTTCACTCTTTTGTTTGCTTTGAAAGTGGTTTCAAACCACTTGTTTGCCTAAGTGTGAAATGGAGGTGCTACACTTAATGGTTTAATCCCTTAGGGGGTTCATTACCAACAGTCTAATGCCTCTTTCATGCCCAAAGAACCTTGTGGTTTGAGCCATCTTTCCATTAGAGGACACTCACTAATGGAATTAATTAGTTAAAGAATGGCTATGGTAATTAAAATGAGTAAACAAAATTGGACAAGTAAAAGAGGCAAGATAAACATCTTTTGTGTTGCATTGCATGTGTTCAAATCGGACGTTAGTTTAAACACAAGTGAAATGAGACATTTCATACTCAAAAGTGATGAAATGTGTCATCTTCCTTGGTCACCATTGCCCTTGATCATGCATGATAAGGTGATGGTCCTTTGGTCTCATTTTGCATTCATTGAACTTGCACAATTGGTTTCACAAACCATCATGCTATGAAATTGCTTGAGTGATGGTTTGTAAACCCAAATTTTGTCCCTCCTTTGATCTCCCCATGAAAAGAAGAGGCAAAGTGTGTAAATAATTTGTGAGAATACACTGTTTTACTCTGTCTACTCTCTGTTGCAGCAAAAAGAGGAGTTCATGTCATCAGTGACCGACCGGCCACCAGTGGTAGTCGACAAGCCCCCTGTCGACCACCAATGAAATTTGCACAGTGTGTTCCTGAGGTGGAGCATAAGTGTTCTAGAAGTTGGCAGAATTTTTGGTGTTCAAATGTGCAAATCGAGGCTTGCAGCAGTAGAACGGTGGCTTTTCGGGTGGAGAAACCAAGCATGCATGCATCCCTCATTTCCCGAGGCTGTTTAGTTAACTTGTTTAGTTAATTAGTTGATTAATTCGTGTTGTAATTAATTAGTTTAGTTGTTTTGTAATTAATTAGTTAAGTACCTAGCTAGTTAGTTTATTTGTAATATTCAATTAGCTTAGAATAATTAATTAGTTTCGTGTTGTAATAATTAGATTAATTAGCGTAGCTAGTTTGTTAGCTTATTCATTCAAACCCTTTTTCGCGAGGACATAATGTTGTAATAAGTGTGCGTGTGTGTCTATGTCTTCCAACCCTACGTCTTTCTCCCTTTTATTTAATCGCTTTTGATGGTTAGATTAGGGACATTTTTCAATTAGCATACCTTAGGCTTACATGTTCGCATCCATTCATTTGTCTTGCATGCACCGAGGCTCGCATCATTCAAACCGCATTGTCGTTTCAATATCTTAGTTGAATACGTGTTTAACCGCATGTTATCAAATCAATTCATATGCCACATTAGTAGCCGAGCCTATTAATTATATTATCATATGGGTTGCATTAGACACTTAACATAGTTAGGATCATGTATCTTTCTAACTAGTTTCTATTTTAGCTTGGAGTACTCGGTAAGTTTTACGCTTTAGCATACTTGCATGAGTTTAATTGCCATGTTGCCATGATTAGCATGCTTACCATGAGACTATGTGCTTAAATGCTAATCTGCATGAATGCTTGCGGAAGAAGGATTGTTGTTTGAATTGGAACAATTCGACGAATATGCGTTTTAAGCCCACTTTGTTGAGTGGCAAATCATGTTTTAAGCCCACTATGTTTGGTGGGAAATTCGCATCTTTAAGCTCACTTGATGGTGGCAAATTCAAACCATTTTCGCAAGCAAACATGAATTGAAATGTTCCAATTCTTGCGATGTAGTCTATACTTGTATGCGTGCGCATCACATAGTAAGTTTAGATTAATAACCGGAATAAGAACACGTAACGTTTATGAAATGCCATATCATGATTAGTAGAGTCCGACTTTAATCAGGCTAGCGGGGGCACTCAATTCATGACCTTCCCCACTCGTACCCAAATTCCCGAGCCGAGGCAACTTTGATGATGATGAACACGTGGCTTTTGGCACGAGACAGGGTTTCCTAAATTTTTTCAAAATAAAATATTTAGGTGGCGACTCTGTATCTGGCAAAGCAGCCCAATTTTGGCATTATTTGATTTAAAATTGATTTTTCAAAAAGGTTTACCGGATTTAGACTCTTTGGTGTTTATCAGTTTCACATTGCACTTGTAAAACTAGATTCAGAACCGCGGGAGTCCCAACTGTGAGACCTTTCATTTCAAACCTTTCCGAAAGACGGGACGCGAGAAAAAGGCGAGTGCCACACCCCCAAATTGCAAATTATGGCTTATTAAACCCTTGGCAATACCTCATTTGCATCCACCTCCCTTGATAAACCCTTTGGCAAGGCAAAGTTTGTTACACTATGGAAGTTTTGCACAATACCCTAGGCAAAAAAATCCTCATTAGAGCATTTCTATCAAAATAGTTAAATTTTAATTAAAGTCTATTTTCTTATTTTAGTTAATTCTTTTTTCAAATGCATTCTCCAACACTCTATTTTTTTATTATAATCTATTATATTTTTATTTCATTTTATTTTTTTCTAATTCCAAATTTAGGGTGTGTTTAATTTGCTTTTGAGAGTGTGATTTTCAAAAAAAGAAAATTGGGGAGAGAGTTTAGAAAAAAATTTAGTTTATTCGGTTGTATATTTTGAAAGTAGTTTTGGAGTTTAGAAGGTTAGAATGATTTAATATTTTATTATAATTGAGTACATGTGTGTGAGAAAAGAAAAATGGTTGAGAGCACTAAAAGTGACGCTCTAATAGCACCACTAATGATGTGGCAGTGGACCTATGCCTTATTTTGGGGGGCGTTCTCAATGCATTAGTGCTATTAGTAGTCTTTTTTTAGTAGTATAAATCATTGTTGGTACAAGAAAAAGTGATTGAAAATGAGAGGGTAGAGAGAAAAAGTGATTAATTGATGTGTAAGAGAGAAAGTGATTTTAAAAAAAATTTAAGAAAAACCACAAACCAAACAAAATTTTGAAAAAAAAAATTCAAAAACAACTCTCCCAAAAGCAAACTAAACAAACTCTTAATATTTAAAAGAGAATTAAAATAATGAATGATCAAATTTGTTTATAGGATAATGATATATAAATAAAATATTAGATAAAGTACATTCACTTTTCTTAAAAATTAAAATTTGAAGAAAATATGTAAGTACATGAATCCAAAATTTTAAGTCCTACATTTTAATTCTCTAGCATTAGTTAGTGTGCGCATGATGAGAAGTGAATGTAATTTATTTTGACCTCTAGCATTCTATTCCCTTCACAAATTTTCTCTCATATCTTTTATCCAAACACAGTGTAAGAGAATTCAAAATCTCTTGTGATAAGTACATGAATTAATTAGTGTGCGTATGATGTGCTTGATGGAGCCTGTGATTGCAAACTTCATGCTTGGATGAGAAACAAAACAAATGTTTTAAGATTTTATTTTATTTTAATTTCTTTTCCTTTTTTTAAACACATTACTCACCTTCTTAATTCGTGAAACAAGTAATGAGAAGTTTTTTTTTATTATTATGTATTTTTTTTTTTCTAATTGAAATGCTTCAATACAAACGATGCAAGCATTGGTTCGAATCTGTATATTTAACCAACAAATATGAATAGTAGAGGGTTTATATCTACAAATGCCAATCATTTTATGCATATTTAGTGGTTAGTTCTGTATCCGTAGCATTATTGGCAACGAAATATAATGTTTATTTAGCATTAAATTTATTTTTTTATTTATTATTATTATTTTTTTTTTGAAATAAGAAAATAGTGAGAAAATGAAAAGCAAGAAACAACATGAAGATGAAGATTTGTACCTGTATACAGAAGCAAGGAAATGCAAATTTTGGATTCATGTACATTTGAATTAAAATAATGAATGATCACATTTGTTTATAGGGCAATGATATATAAATAAAATATTGGATAAATTACATACAAGTACATGAATCTAAAATTTTAAGTCCAACATTTTAATTCTCTAGCATTTTAAAATTTTGGATTCATGTACATTTGAATCATGAGACCAAATTTCTAACATTTAAGTCTCTAGCATTTTTGGACATTAAAAGATTACCATAATCTACACTACATAAAATAAAGTCATACACATCAATTGATAGACTAATTAATATACTAACAGATGATTTGTCATAATTTTAGAAACTTTAGGTATTATAATTGTATAATTAGTGATGCTCATAATTTTAAAGCGATAATGTCATAACATATGTTGATACACTAATTGCTATATTAATTGGCATATGTAACACCATTCCACTACATAGCATATATAGAGTAAATAGACATTAATTTAATGGAGTAAATAGGCATCAGCTTGTTTGGTTTTGATTTGCAAAAAAGATTTTTTAGAAAATTTTACTTTTTATTTTCTGTATTTTTTGTTTTCAATGAATTTTTTTAATATTTTAAGCAATTTTTTTATTTTTAAACACACCCAACATACACACTTAAAAAGTATACTATTTGTGAAAAAAATCTTTAAAAAAATTACTAAATATGAAAAATACAAAAAAAAAATACAAAAATTAAGTACATTTTTTGTATTTTTGTGTATTTATTAATTTTGAAAATATTTTTTTACAAATATTTTACTATTTAGATACATCTAAGTAAGGTGCATCTAAAAAGTAAAAAAATTGCTTAAAATTTTAAAAATACTCACTAAAAAAAAAAAAAACATGAAAAACAAAAAACTCAATTTCTAGAAAATTAAATTCAAAAAACTGAAATCAAACACACTAAATGGGACACACAAAATTTTATTTATTTTTTTACCAAATCGGTACAGGTCCACAACATGGATGTGGGACTCACATATGTATGTAGTGGAGACTATGGTAATCTTTTAATGTAAAAAATGCTAGAGAAGAAAATATTCAATCAAAATTTTTACAAAATACTCAGATAAATGTAAATCCCTGTACCCATATGAATATTTGGTAAAAAAATTGATAGATTTTTTATAAAAAAATAATAATAATAAAACCGTAACATTGCTCTTTAATATCTATTTACTCTCAAAGAATCAACCTACTATAAATTGGATTAAAAAACATAATATTACTCATTCACATATAGCTAAAGACCACAAACAAGATAGACGTCACCAAAAAGGAAAAAAAATGGGCAAGGTCTCTTCCATTACTAGTAGCGTCCTCTTTGTTGGGTTTCTTTGCATTGCTCTCCTTTCAACTTCTTGTATATCATTTTTTTTTTTAATTCCTAATCAGTGTGTCTCTGTCCGTATGTGTATATATATATATATATAAGAATTTTTTAATGTTAGCCTCAAGGACACACATGTAAAAAGATTATAAATCTAGCTATCAATGGAGAGAGAGCACGGAGCTCGGGGAGGCTGGATACCGGTGATCAAACAAAGAGCTAGGCAGTTGCGCTCCAACTCACGGTTTACCGACCACAGAACCTCTCTGTATACACTATTTGTGGATAACTTGCCTGAATCAATGGTGCCTAGGAAACTCCATGATCTGTTCAATAAGTTTGGAGTGGTGAAGGACGTTTACATTCCACAAAAGAGAAGAAAAGCAACTAACACTAGATTTGGGTTCGTGCGCTACGATTGTTCCATCGCAGCTGATGTAGCTGAGCAGAAGGCCAATGGTTTGTGGGTTGATGACAAATCTTTATTAGTGAAAGTTGCGGAATATAATAAAGGCAGAGTGCCTAGTCTTCGAAAGAATATCCAACCACCAGGATCTTGTGAACCTTTGAAGGGCAGTTTGGTAGCACCAAATCAGATCTGGAAACAACGCATTGATGGCAGATCATTTGCTGAGGTCACTAAGGGAGTTGAACCCAGCAACCACTCAGTGTCAACCATTCAAGTCGAGGAAACCGGGAATGGATGGCTCTATGAAAGAATGATTATGAGGCTCAAAACACCCTACTCTGCTATGCAGGTAAGGAATGAACTCAAGCACAAAGAGGCGAAGGATATTTTAGTTCGGGACGGAGGAGGGCGTGATGTTATCATCTCCTTCAACTCCAAGGAAGAACTGGCAAGTAAAAGTATGTTGCTTAAAGCTTGGTTCTCTGAATGGTGTGAATATATCACAGAGTGGCGAACCGGAATGTACATACAACAGGAAAGGTGTGTTTGGATCACTTGCTATGGGGTGCCCCTAAACCTATGGAACTCAAATACTTTTCGTAAGATTGGGCAACTTTGGGGAGAGGTAGTTCTTCTCAATGGGGATGTTTGCACCCCCGAATCCTTCCGTTGCGGCCGGGTTAAGATAGTTACAAATGTCATGAACCCCATCAATACCAGTCTAAATTTGGAGTGTAAAGGTAGAATCTATCCTATCAGAGTCTTGGAGGAGCCGATTTCAGTAGAGGACGGTAGTAGTTCAGCGGCTTTGCACTCTAATGGCACAACCAAAGAAGCTTGCTCTATCATCAATGGGGGACTCCCCCTCCCTACAGCACCTCGGGACGACGCTGACAAGGCCGTCGCTGTGGAGGGCAGTCTAAGCCGTGTGTCAGCAGTGGAGGAAACTAGGGATGGAGCGGATGAGGTGGACTCATTATTACCTACGGCAAGTCAACATCTGGGGCAGTGTAACACGCAACAGGGGCAGTGTAATCATACCATTCAGAACGGCGTTGAAGCTACACATGTGTGCAACACGCAACAGCCCGTAGGGGGGACTGTGCATGGGCCCATCGTTCCTCAAGGCTTTCTGAAAAGCCTTAGCCAATCTCTCACTGATGGGCCGGGTATCAAGCTGGAGATTGCATTGGGCCACAATGCTTTTGGACCACAGCCTATTAGGCCCTCTAACTCTGGTGTTAAGACCCCATTAATAGGGCCTATTTGTGCAACATCTTGGGACGTCTCACAGTCAAAGAATGGTGCTAACTCCAGCCCAAATTTTTCTAGCTCTAACACCCAACGTTTGAAGAAAGGTAAGAGGAAATGGAGTAAGAGAGAAGGGCTCAAGCACTGTTTGCTAGCTGGGAAATTCTCTGGCTTTACTAGAAGACTAGTGCAATCGGGTGCAAACTCAAATAAGGGACTTGTCAATAGCTTCAAATCTGGATCCACAACCGCAGCTTTACCTGCTTCAACTCTTAGCCCGAATTTACTGCAGTCTCCTAACCGTGGTCTTCTTCTAGAGGCTCAATCCACTTTGCAATTGGGGCAAAAATTGGGTTTAGAACTCCAGGGCCAAGAATCCGAGGTGATTAGAGAACTAATACAAATGGAGGAAAGGGACAAGGAGCGACTGGAAAGAGGGAAGGGCAAAGTGGAATAATTCACGATCACTGGGTGTTATCAGAGTCAATTTATTTCTCATATGAAGACATTAAGTTGGAACATCAGAGGGCTCGGAAGGCATGACAAGAGGAGCAAAATCAAAAAGCTTCTATTTGAAAAAAAGATTGACATGGCTTTGATCCAAGAAACAAAAAAACCAAGTCTGACCAATCAGATGGTGAAAAATGTTTGGCCAAGAGACAGGCTTGAGTTTATGCATGTGGATGCTGAAGGCTTTGCTGGTGGACTGCTTTGCATGTGGGACCCGGACATATTTCAACTTTCGGACTGCTGTTGCAACAGGAACTTCATTCTCCTATCTGGTAAGCTTCTCAACTCCTTTAATTGTGCTATTGTCAATATCTATGCCCCTACTGACATCATAAGGAGAAGGAAATTTTGGGACTCTCTGTTATGGTTGAAAGCTCATTTCCCTATGCCATGGTGTATCGGTGGTGACTTTAATGAGATCACAAATTTAGGGGAAAGGGTAGGCGTCTCACTCAGGGATAGAGGTATGAGGGACTTCAACAATTTTATTGATAAATGTGAGGTAGTTGATCTTCCTCTGCTAGGCAGAAAGTACACCTGGTGTAATGCAACTGATGGCCACAAATGGAGCCGAATTGATAGGTTTCTGCTTAGCCCTGAATGGTTAGAAAAGTTTAAATTCAGTCAGTGGGGTCTTGCTAGGGTCTCCTCTGATCACTGTCCTATTGTACTTATGGAGGATACTAGAGATTGGGGGCCCAAACCATTTAGGTTCTTAAATGCGTGGATGTTGCATTTGAACTTCGCATCCTTTGTGGAACATACTTGGAGTCACTCACAGTTCTCAGGTCCTGCTGGCTTCATTCTCCAGCGTAAGTTGTATGCCCTCAAGTTGGCTCTAAAAATATGGAGTAAAGATGTGTATGGTGATGTCTCATCTAAGTTGCATCTTCTTGAAAATGAACTTCATCAATTGGACTTGAAAGCCGAGATTATGCCTTTGGTTGAGGATGACTTGAAGCAGCAAAGAGAGAAAAAGCATGAGATGTGGGAATTAAGCAAGAAAATAGAATGGGAATGGCTACAAAAATCTAGGCAGGACTGGAATATGAAAGGCGATAAAAATACAAGATTTTTCCATGTTATGGCTACTTGTAGGCAAAATCGAAATTCTCTCAATTCCATTACAGTGGGTGAAGTAGTCATAGAGGCACCAGACCTTGTTAAAATTGAAGTGTGCTCCTATTTCTCTAATCATTACTCTGAGGCGTGGAAGCAAAGGCCAGTTCTTGTTGGAGATTTTAAGAGTGTACGGCTCAGTGATCACTTCCCTTTGCTTGAGGTAGAGTTCTCGGAAGAAGAAGTTTGGGCAGCTGTAGTTGATTGTAATGGAAACAAAGCTCCTGGGCCGGATGGCTTTAACCTACTGTTTTTTCAAAAGTTTTGGAAGATGCTTAAGGGGGAGGTGCTTGACTTTATGAAGGATTTCCACACCAGCGGCAGATTACCAAATTGCTTCAACAGTACATTCATCACACTGATTCCGAAAAAAGATAAAGCTGTCACCTTAAATGAGTTTAGGCCCATAAGCCTTGTCGGTTCTGTGTACAAAATTCTCTCTAAAGTTCTTGCTTCCAGGCTCAAAAAGGTTATGCCTGGGATCATTGGTGACTCACAATCAGCTTTTCTGGGAGGCAGGAACATTTTGGATGGAGTTTTGGTTGCTAATGAAGTTGTAGACAGTTGGCTCAAATCCAGGAAATCTGGGCTGTTGCTTAAGTTGGATTTCGAAAAGGCCTTCGACTCGGTCAATTGGGCTTTCCTTTTCTCAATGTTATCAAACTTTGGGTTTGGCCCCAAATGGAATTCCTGGATCAAGGAATGTGTTTCTACTCCTAGAATTTCAATCCTCGTAAACGGCTCTCCAACTAAGGAATTCAATCCTCAGAAAGGTCTTAGACAAGGAGATCCTTTATCCCCCTTCCTCTTTAATATGGTTGTTGAAGCCCTTAACATCCTTCTACTTCGAGCTCGGGAGTTGAATTTGCTCAAAGGGGTCGTCATTGGAAATAACCAAGTTCAGCTATCTCACCTCCAATTTGCAGATGATTCTCTTCTGTTCTGCGAAGCAGAGTTATCGGAAGTTCTCACTTTGAAAAGGATTTTAAGGTGCTTTGAAGTAGTGGGGTGGCATAGTGGCAGCAGCAGATAAGCATGAGCCTCTCCTACTGTTCTATATTACTAATCTTCATCTAAAAGTGGGGAATGGCTGTCGTATCACATTTTGGCACGATCAATGGTGTAGAGGAATCTGCCTCAAAGATGCATTCCCCAGACTTTTTCAACTGTCCGATAGTAAGGAAGGTTCTCTCAAGGACTTTGTGTCACACTCCTCTTCCATTTGGCTATTTACTTTCCGGAGAGCCCTCTTCGAATGGGAAAAGGATGAACTCCACAGGCTTATTACCACCATAGCTGCTCCCCCTACCTTGAATCTTGAAGTTGCTGACAGTGCTGAGTGGGCAGCCCTTCTCCCTAGCAAGTCTTTCGTTTCCACTCTTTACAATCATTCTAATCTAGCCTTGGGTAACACTGTTCACTCTAGTGGTTTGGTTTGGCTCAACTATCTGCCTCCCAAAATACAATTCTTCGGTTGGCTCGCTTGGAAACACAAGGTTAAAACTTCTGTCTTCTTGCAACGGATTGGTGTCTTGGATAGGTCGGCTTCCACCACATGTCTCTTCTGTAAATCGCAGCCTGAAAGTGTCCAGCATGTTCTAATTCACTGCCCTGAAGTGTGGAAAGTTTGGACTGGGTTATTACTTTGGTGGGGTATTCATTGGGTGGTTCCTGCCTCTGTTGATAATCTGCTACAGTGGTGGGCAGGGTTCAATTGCAAGAAAATTGAGAGGAAAATCTGGCGTGCCATTCCTTTGGTCACCCTCTGGTCCATTTGGAAGATTAGAAATGAGTGTCTCTTTCAAGCCTCCCAACTTAACACCCAGCAGTTACAGGATCTCATCATCGTCAGGTTAGCGACTTGGTTAAAGTCCTCTTCCAATCACTTTCCATTCTCCATCAATGATTTTCTCTTCAACGCTTCAGGTGTTAGGCACTGCATACGCTCTTGAGCTGTCTGTTTGCTGGAAATTCTATCTGGTTTGCTGCATTCGCTCTTGCTGCTGTATAATTCTATCTGTTTGGTCATCTATTTCTGGGTAGTGCTGTGTCCCTGGTTTGCTGTCTGTTTGCTGGGTAATTCTATCTGGTTTGCTGTCTGTTTGCTGGTCTGTTTGCTGTCTGTTTGCTGGTCTGTTTGCTGGGATGGCTCGCCAGATTTTGCTGCCTGTTTGGTTCTCCAGATTTTGGTTCTCCTTCTTGTATACCAGCACCAGATTTTGGCACGCCAGATTTTGCTGTCTGTCTGCTGTCTGCATAAACTTGCTACCTAGTTTGCGTAATTTGTATACCAGCACCACCAGGTGTAATTGGCCATGTGTTTTTGGTTCTCCTTCTTTTCTCTTTTTCTGGTTGGCTCCTTGCCAACTGGAGCTCCTAGCTTGTGTTAGCTTCGAGTTCCTCTTTATTGATGTATCCTTGTCTTTGTTGGTTTCATCAATAAAGATCTCCTTTTTCGCCGTTCAAAAAAAAAAAGGACACACATGTTAACAACTTGTTTGGAATGAGTGATTTCAAAAGAAAAGAAAATAAATATATTTATCTTGATTCATAATCACTCACCAAGGATCCTCTAAAGTATTTTTTTCCTAAAGTTTCCTAAAGCGGTGTATTGTGTGATTCAGATTTAATGTTGAAAAATTGATGTGACTTGTCATTAAATCTCAACCACATAATGCACCACTCTAGAAAACTTTAGGGAAAAAAACCTTTAGAGGATCCTTACTCTCACTTGTTTGGATTATTAAAAAGGCAAAAAAAATTGTGTGAAATGGGAAAGAAATAAAATTTCTCTTATAATCTTCATTTTGAATATGTTCAAAAGTAGAGAAAATAAGAGAGAACAAAAATCAACAAATTACTAATTTTTCATAATAACAAAACTAGAAGAAATAAAAATTTGAGAGAGTTACCTATAAATCCTAAATGTTGAACTTCTGTTCCATTTGGTCTCAGATTAATCCATTTAGTCTTCTATGTAAAAGACATAAGTGACCTTTGTTGGACTTTGTCAACGTTACAGTTATGTGATTTAAATTGGTGTGTTGCTGGCGCTTGGTGCTTTTTAGCACCAAGCTCCTCTTTATTGATGTAATATTGCTCTTTGTATGTTTCATCAATAAAGATTTAACTTTTGCCGATCAAAAAAAAAAAATTTGGTGTGTTGTTGGTGGCAAGCGGTTGGATATGTGGCTGTATATAAATGTTTTTGTTTGTATGATGAACATGTGGCAAATTGTGTGTTTGGATGGGTGCCACACAACATAAAAGTGCATTATAGATTTTTTATGCTTTATGCTATTTGTGTGGTGTAGTGCACGTGCCATGCAACAACTGAAATGTGCCCAATATGATATTGACGAACAGGTAGTCCGTACCTTTCGTGAGTGTTCTAAACAACACAGTGGAAATGTGACACAATTTCAAAATAGCATCACCATCAAAGACTGACGATGTGCTGTCACAAACATCTAGATACCAATATGTCGTCACAAACAACCTACTACCCCCCATTCACACACAAACAACCCCCCCCCCCCCCCGCGGTGCGAAAATCAAAAAAGACAACCCCCTCCCCTTCACAAAAAAATACAACAAATAAAAAAAAAACAAATATACCTTCGCAACTCGGTAGTCCTAACGGCAATCTTGGGCTTCGCAATTAGTATGTCACACAAACACCCAATCCACGCAGTCCCCACACACCCCCACCTCTGTAGCCCGTCAAAACCCTAACATAGCACAACCAATGTTCAATTAGTAGAATATACGAATTGACAATTGTGCACAACTAATCCCACCAAAAACGGACGTGCATGTAAGGAAGGGCACAATTGTCTCACTAAAATAGGCCAAACAAAGGAAATAGGATCAAACGGAAATATATTTCCCCACTAACAGGACTAATGAGAACAATAAAATAATCTTGGGTCCAATTGGTAAAACTATTTGTAGGATGGGATTTATCAATAAATATCCCTAAAAATTTATACCAATTAAAATTTATTTGGGTAAAACAACATGAAATATATATATTTTTTTTCTTTTATGTAGTTTAACCAAACAAAATAAGAAAAGATGTTCTCTTTTCTCTTCTATTTATCCAATCATCAAGTTAAAAAAAAATTTAAAAAAAATTAAAAAACACAATAATAAATATTTCTCTCTCTCTCTCTCTCTTCTATTTTTTTTGTTTCTGTTGTGACAGGTGACGCAGATTGGTTGTTATTCCGTAGACCATGCTTACATTTTCTAGACGTCAACAAATATTGCATTAGCATAGTGTCACGTACTGACTCATTGGGGTGTGAGTTCTACACCAAGCACCATGCAAGCGCATTAGTTTGTGAGCGGTAAGGTAGGCAATGTAGATCCTTATCGCATCTCCTAAGTTGGTCCTTAGGCATAATGCACGGGGATATGTAGTACCACTCGTGGAGCTGGCTTCTCGAGAGGATAACAAGCGCCCAGTCCATGACAAATGGTATCAGAACCAGCCTAGGGGCATTGTGATGGGGACGGTACGTGGGACTTACACCAAGCACCTTCATTGTGGGGTCCGCACCAGGGGTGGTGTCCGCGCCTGGTGGGCTTCCCGTGGGTAGGGGAACAGACAAGCATGGAGGCAAGTAAGGTAATGTCCCCCTGACGAGGGCGTCAGGAACTAGCGGTGGTAGCATGTCACGTGCCGACTCATTGGGTGTGCGAGTTCTACACCAAGCATCTTGCAAGCGCATTAGTTTGTGAGCGGCAAGGCAGGCAGGGTTGATCCTTATCGCATCTCCTGGGTTGGTCCTTGGGCATAATGCACGGGGGTATGCAGTACCACTCATGGAACGGGCTTCTCAAGAGGATGACAAGTGCCCAGTCCGTGACAATAGGCACTCCAAAGGGTTGTAAATGCATTCCAGTAGTTCCTGGGAGTGATCTTTTTTGTTACTGTATTATACAAGATCTTGCCTAAAGTTACTTTCATTCTCATCCTCTCCCATTCCCTTTGGATTGTGAACGTTTAAAAAAAGAGTTTGTTTTTTTCCTTTTTAAATATTGAAACCTTTTTATTTGACATCAAGTTAATAAAATTCCCTGTGGCATGAATTTTTTTTTTTTTTTTTTTTTTGGGGGGGGGGGGGATGGAAAACTATGGCATGAAAGGTTGCATAAATTGTCTATTATGTCTATCCCATCACCATGACCTAGCACGGCAAGCCTAAGATTTTTGTTCACCTAATACATTTGGGCCGGCAATCCTTGAAATCTTATTGTTTTCGGCCCATAAACAATCTATTTATGGGGTTTCTATTTGCATTTAAAAAATCATTAAGTACTCCTAATTTTTCAATACATCCTATTAAATTATTTAGAATTATAATTTATTCTCAATATCCTTTTCTTTTTTTTCAAATTACCTTTCAAGATACACCTAAATAATAAACAAATGAAAAACCTAAATTACACGACTTTAAAAAAAACTTTTAAAAATTCTTAAACAGATTTCTCATTACATATTCCTTTTGTTCACATACAAAAAATGATGGCACCAGCAAAGAAGAACCACAAAACACATGCCTCTTTTCATCTCTATCTTCTCATTCTCTTCTAATATGATAATATTAATATATAATAATATCAAATAAATATATATACACATTCATATATATGATTTATAGATTATTTAAATCGTTGTTTTTTCAAAAATAAAATTTAAACAAATAAGCAAACAACCCCATTAATGACCAATGCATATAAAATCAATCATGTACATGATTGTCACATTTGAATACATAAAGCAAGGGTGTGTAGAAAAGAAAAAGGCTAGAGAGAGAAAGAACAAAGGAAAATAGAGGCATTAAGATGTTTAGAAGATTGGCTTCATGCAAAATTAAGAGGCTTTCAATGAAAATACAATAGCACATATTGTGTTTTTGTTTTCTTTGTAAGTAATAACACAATAACAAACAATAATGCTGATAATAATGGTGAGTTTTGATGGAGTGGATTAAGATTTTGGAGTGAGAAAAAGATAAAATAATTAAACTTGGAGAAGAAGAAGAATACATGTATAAGTTGTTTACGTGTACTATGAGAAAAAAAAAAAAATATATATATATATATATATTTATTTTAGGGTTTAATGTATATTGTCCTTATTAGTAAATTATATTAGAATATAATAAGAATTAAAATTTTAAAATTTTATTTAAACGTACTAAATTATTATTTGAATGCATATAGAATCCCCCTTTATTTATTCATGCTCCGAGATGCTGTTTAATATAGTAGAAGCCTATATATTGAGGGGAATTTCCAGTCCCCACTACAGGAAATCACATTTTTGGCGACTAAAAATTTGGTTGGCAAAAGTCCATTTTTAGTCAGCAAAAGCTATTCGCGACTAATTTTTTTGGTCGCCACCTTGGTCGCCAATTGAGGGTCGGCAAAAGTAATTAGCGACCAAAACTTTTGTTAGTCGGGAAAAAGTTGGATTTGCTGACTAAATTTTTTATCGCTATATATATCATTACTATGACTAATCCATTTAGTTGCTAAAACACTTTAGTCGCGAAAAGTGACATATTCCTGACCAAACATGTTAGCCGCCAATTGTCACATTCCACGACCAAAAAGTTTGGTCACCAATTATCACATTCCACGACCAAAAAGTTTGGTCACCAATTGTCACATTCCATGACCAAAAACTGTGGTCACCAATTATCACATTCTAGAACTAAAAAGTTTGGTTGCCAATTGTGACATTCTACGACCTCTTAGTTTGGTTGCCAATTGTCGCATTCCATGACCAAAAACTGTGGTCACCAATTATCACATTCCAGGACTAAAAAGTTTGGTCGCCAATTGTGACATTCTACGACCTCTTAGTTTGGTCATCAATTATCACATTCCACGATCAAAAAGTTTGGTGGCCATAAGGAATGTTTGCGCCAACATGCAACAAAATAAACCTATAATTCATAATAATCTATCCAATCTATTCAATACAATCTGTAATTTACAATAATCAATCAAACTAACAACTCACCTGAATCATGAACATTCAACAAAATATATAAATCATCAAACTCTAAACCTGTTTAATTAAAGTCAGCAACTATTATAAGTTTTCATCAAGTAATTCCAAACTACATATTCCTTCAATTAAAAATCCGCTTGTAATCTACATAATCATCCAATTCACATCCATCTAACATTAAAATTTAAAACATATTCCTTAAGTGAAGAGTAAAACTCCCTTCGCAAAGCATCAATAGCTTTCATTGATTGAGTAGAAAGAAAATTCTTCTAACAGTATTCATATCCAGCTACGTCTCTTTCAGCTTCTTTCCTGCCCTCATAAGCCCGAACAAGAGCAAGGTGATTAGGGATGGCAATTTGAACCCGGCCCGACGGGGACCCGACCCCCTGATCCCGATTTGAGCGGTTTTTCTCTGAAAAATATCCCCAACGGGACGAGGATGGTATTTAAAATTCAATCCCCGATCAGTTTCGGGCCAGGGACAGGGATATGTATCCCAGCCCCGTACCCAGCCCGTCCCCGTCCTTGCTGGTTCCCGAAATGAATTTACCATTTTACCCCTATATATATATATATATATATAAACCAAACCCTCTCACACTCACACTCACCACTCACCACAGCGTCTCTCATCTCCCTCCCTCTCACTCTCTGTGTCCCTCTCTCTCTTACTCACCACAGCGTCTCTCATCTCCCTCCCTCTCACTCTCTGTGTCCCTCTCCCCCTCCCTCTTACTTTCCCTCTCCCTCACTCACTCACTTTGATTTCTCTCTCATTCTCCAATTTCTCGTTATCATCATCGTCATCGTCCAGATCCACGGTGATTTCTCTCTCATTCTCTCACTCCTCGTTATCATCATCATCATCCAGATCTACCACCGTGAAGCCACCGACGTGAAGCCACCGATCTGAACCGTGAAGCCACCGATCTAACAAATCGTGGTCCGTGAACCGTCAAGCCAAGCCACTGATCTGTGCATCTCTTTTCCTCTCTCTCTCTCTATATATGTATGTGTGTATGTGTGTGTGTGTGTTTGTGATAGTGGTCTTCCTTGCCATTGTTCCCCGTATTTGGTTCTGGAAATAATAATCTATATATATATATCTGTGTGTGTTCTAGATCTGTTGTCCATATATATACAGATTAATTTTTTTTAGATCTATTGTTGTATGGGTGTGTGTGTTCTAGATCTGTTGTAGATTGTTGTCCATATACATATTTTTTTTTTTTTTGTTGAACAGATTTGTGTGTGTGTGTGTGTGTGTGTGTGTGTGTGTGTGTGTGTTGAACAGATCAGTGTGTGTGTTGTGAATAGGTCTGTCGGGGATTTTTTGGGATCGGGGAAACCCGATCCCCGTTAGGAGACGGGGGCGGGAGAGGAGATGCCTTCCCCGTCGGGGATCGGGGCCGGGGACAGGGATTTTTTAACCTTCGGGGATCGGGGACGGGGAGTGTCATCCCCGGCCCCGCCCTGGCCCGTTGCCATTCCTAAAGGTGATCATTGTAATCACGTGAAAATTGTGCTTTTGCTGCTTCTGCTAGTTGCAAAGAGAAAGATACACAAATCAATTAGTGAAACAGATAACATAAGATAAGATACTCAATTTTATAGCAAAAACTATCTATTAGTGAAACCACAATACCTTGTTACACATCACTCTGAATAATCTAGACAGGAGTTACAAGTTAAAAACTAGATACACATTAGGCAGTTCGCAACAAAATGGCCAATGTTCAGAACCATGGCTAGCACCCTTTGTAAAGACTACAAAGTGGCCCATTCAGCCACAATAACCACCAACCATCAGCTAAATAGCCAATAGAGTTCTTCATTTCTCATATTTAGATAGGCAATTAAAAGCTATTTGAACAACTATATACCATACGCTCAACAACATCCTACGAAAATAAAAGAAAAAAGAAAAGGGTAAAAAGGAAAATCTTGAGTTTTATCTTGTAATTGGTTTTCAAAAAACTAAAATTCTACTGCACAAAGTTGTAGTAAGCACAGTTGTAGGAATACTTGTAACTCAAGTACTTGTACTACATAATTCAAAATGTGAAGAAGATACGAAGATACAAAGATACAAAATTCTCTCTCTCTCTCTCTCTCTCTCTCTCTTATTTTTCTTTTTCTTATGTCTAATTTTCTGACTTATCCTCAAATAGCAAGGTCCTATTGTGAATGAAACCAAAAAAAACCCTAGAACTAAAAGAAAACATAGAAATCAATCTAATGTACTGATACTGTCAGTGAATTGAGATAGATGTGAAACCAACAAAAACTAAAACTAAAATTGAAGAAATTGACAAACTTCAATCCAATCATAGACAAATGCACTTCAATACATTATCTTTGTCATAACCTAAAATCCTAAAAAGTATAACCCTTGCTCGAATGAGCATAGGTACTACTTTTTTTTTTAAGCTCAAGTTCAATTTTCAAAATCAAAATATATCTTAAAATTGTAATTCCTTCTTCCATTTTCTCATCATCCCAACAAGTAACAAAATTAAGAATTCATTAACTAATGCTATTTACTTCTAGAAGGCTAAGTTGAGCTAGAAAATTTTAAATTCCCAATCCAAGTAATGAGAAACTTAAAAAGTTCAAATTCTTCCTTTATTTCTCTTTACTACATTTACTCAACAACCAAACGGAGTATAATAAAAAACCCAAGAAGTATATAAAGAGGTGATAGTAACTAATGCTTCGATTTTCCCATAATCCAAACAGACAACAAAATTAAGAATTCAATTAAAAAATTCAAAATTCAAAATTTTTACATTTTACATTCCCAATTCAAGTAATGAGAAACCTAATAAATTCAAAATTCTCCTTCTCTTTACTAGATTTTCTCAGAAACCAAATGGAGTATAATCAAAAACCCAAAAAGCAGATAGAGTTAAGAATCCAATTAAAAAATCATGTTTACTGCTAGGTGGCTGCTAAGTTGAGTATAAACTTTAAAAATCCCAATCCAAGTAATGAGAAGCGTAATAAATTCAAAATTCTTCATTTGAATTTTGATGTTTCTGCTCAACTAATACATTCAACTTGGTCACTGGTTACAACTGAAAAAGGTATCTGTTTAAAAGCTTAAAGAACTAATAGAAGTGTCTCACATGTAAAATAGTTCCAGACTTACATTCATGTAGAGGCAGTGCTAATTATCATATTACTACCTTGATTTGAACTAGATTTTGCGTTGTTTCAATAAATCTATCCTTTGAATTTGTTTCTCAAATACGAAATAAGTTTTTAAAAAAACAAGGAACATTTAGGAAGATTTGAATGTCGATTTCAAACAAGGATTGAAAAGGTAGATCAAGCACTTACAAGATCCTCAGAAAGCCAGAGTCCACTCGTAGGTGCCCTGGCCAACTGGTGGCTCCATAATGGCAGTATGGTACAATTCATAGCATTGATGATGATATCCTCATGAGCACAATTCATAATATTCAACACAAGTTCACATGCCTTATGAGTACTCGTCAATAGCTTTGATGGACAATTAAGTCAACGGGCTGGAAAAAGGTACTTTAAGGGTATTCTCATTGTAGGATGTACAAAGAAAACCATATAAAGAAACAGGTATAATATATTTCAATATGACATTTTCCTTCCCCTGGTTTGTAGACATGCAGTTGTCTGGTTTTCTTTCCTATGCACAAACTTTGAATTTAAGGCCAAATATGTAATGCTGATTTGATGTGAAGACACTAACAATCAAGGCATTAAGTTGTCAAAAACCAATGGATAAACAACTGCAAATTGGTTGTTAACCATTTGCAAGTCAACAAACCTTGAGAACACATACTTGGATTACCAATAGTAGCAGCAGCATGTGCTCTCTTTTCTGTATTAGCCAGCTCAACACAGGATCCAAAAATCTTTAATAATTTTTATTACTTTTTCTATTTTCTCATGGATATTGGTTTCTTATAAATATAGATTGTGTATGAAGAAACACTACATTGATTTGGATAATTGATTGAGTGAATAATTTCAAAACCTCTCATCTTTTTCACTGATCATGATTTTAAATCCAATATCTGTGAAAGGTTTGCATAAGTAATTGAAAGAATCTTACCTTAATAATTTGCGATATCAATCCAAGCACAAGATGCCACTGCAAATAAATGAAATAGGATATCATTCTAAGTACTAGAACTACTAAAGTAACGAACAGACATAACAATTAAACTCGACATAATTCAGCAAACAAGATCAAAATTCTTTATAAAGGTTAAAGTTGATATGCATTGATTTGGCCTAGGCAAGCAGATTTATTAAACTTGAGCTGAACCAACTCCTTTTTCTAATTTGTATGCATTATCATTCTTGAGAGTAATCATTAATCAAATTAAGAAGGTACATTCAGTTTAACCCCCAATAAGAGGGAATTATTCTTGGAAGCCCATTAGGCTCTGGTTTTGTTTAGTTTGGATAGTTGTAGAAAGAACTAAGCCACCCAATCTAACCCATTCAAAGATCTAATAACGAAAGTAACAACATAAGCAAGCTGACACACCTAATCAATTGATAAATAACAATCAAATAACCACATAAAACCAAATAATTAAATCTTTAAGACTACTTTCTAAAATGCAACTCAGAATTGAGAACTATGTAAAGAATTTGGGGGAAATAAACACAAAAATAAAATCACAACACTAGAAACTAGTCCATAAAATATATTTTAAGTACACAGATTAAATTGGAAAAGAAGAAACGAAGCCCCATGTGCTTGCAACACTAGAAAAATTCCTTGGTCAAAGTAAGACGATTGAAGTAGTAAAGACTAATCCCAATCCAAAATGAAAGAAACTCCAATAAATCACAATCTATTTGCTTAGAAAGGGGCTCTTAAATCTTCAGTTTCAAATGGATTTAAAATCCAAATAAGATCATGCCAACCTAAGGACATATCGGGAACTGTCAGATTAATAAGCTTGTTGCATGAAATAAAATGCTTCTCATTATTGAATACAAGAACACCAAATAACAGACTAAGGACATATGTTTTCCTCGTAGCTACGTATGATTTTATCTAGTTACTACGTAAAGCACCAACTACTGATGATTACCAGAGAAGAACTCCATCTTTTGCAATTTCAAAGGCATCATTAGTTATAAGATCTATGGGAAGGTATCCCTTCAAGAACTCATCTTGTCCAAGATGGGTGACTTTACTAAATTAAGACAATAATGTTTGTCACTAGGCTTACGCATTGATTAACTATGCAAATCAAGATTAATAAAAATATTTTGTGGAATTAAGCAGTCTTTCAGGATGAGCTTTTAAATATACTCAGTAAATTTCTCGTTACACTTATTCTTTCTTTAGGTGTACTAACCCAATTTTAAATAAATCACGCAATTCTTATAATTATCTTTGACCTTTTATTTTTTTACTTTAATACAATTTTGTAGTTTTTAGACCCTGTATTTGGTTAGGGTTCCCCAATTCTTAATATGAAAATTTAAAAAATCATCGTAGGTCATGAAATAAGATTTTCAAACCAGGTAATCCATTTAAAGCTACTCATCATTTGTACCTCAATTATACATATTGAAATTGAACCTACTCACTTAAAGCGAAATAAATATATTTCTACCAGTAATTCTTAGGGTTTGAGTCTTGCAAGCAATGGTTCACTTTGAGCAACTTTCCAACTATAATTGTGTTGGTTCATCAACATCAAGTTTCTAACATCTCTCTCTCCTCTCTTTTCTCTCTCATACACATATTGTAGATCCAAATGAAAATCAGTCAGGATCTAAGAGCCTAAATCAATTAAATTGAAACCATAAACAATAGTGCTAGTGATTTGAACGAACTTGAAACCAAAATTAGAACCCCATATCTAGTAGAAGAACCCTAGATCTAGATCCCAATCGGTCAAATCCAAATTAAACTCATCCAGATCTAAGAGCCCTACATCAAACAGAGAGAAGCGCATATCGAAACTTACAAGACTCCATTACGTCAAATCCAAATCAAAGAGCTCTACGTCAAATCCAAATTGAAATCACACATAATATGCGCATGAAAAAAAAGATTCAGTACACCAATATGCTTACACATACACAAATAGCTCTAATCTTCTCCATTACAAGTAAAATAAGATCAAAGTCCTGATGCTGCCAATTAATCGTACAAGAAACTTACAAATTGGTGACTTTTAACAATGAATATTTAAAAGAAACACAGAAACACGTAAATAACAGCATAAAAGCCAAGCCAGATAATTGTAGTGCACACATTTTTGGATTAAATCCATTTCATTTCTCAAAAACAGAAAAGTTAATGCTTTCAATATTAAATGAATTAGACTTGTCAAAATAATTTATGCCTCGGCAAAACCCAAATATATACAAAAAAAAATTACTATGTAAACGAAAAATACCCCTACACATATCTTAAAGCCATACAAATTACAACATAGTGTGTGCATCATAAGCATGCACAAAAATTAAATTTGCCATTGAATAGGGTGGTCATTAGCTTTTCTATCCAAGTTGAGAGGATACCATGAAGCTTGAGCTTTCTGAATAGCTGTGATAAATTTGCATTGGTAGAACATAACCAGAGAAAAACAAAGCAAATTCCATTGGAAATACTCTAGTCTTGAGGTGAAAAAGAGTTTATTCCTTTAGCATAATTTAGCCCTTTTAAAAATTTTGTAATCAACTCAACAAAATGTTTACTTCAACTGTCAAGGTTTCAGTATGCATCATTTTTACCTTCAGTCAAAGGCCACAGAGGGTTACAAAAACAAAATCAAACACAATGGTATAATAAGTGACAATGTATCAAAATATCTCTAACTATTTATGAGCACAATGACATTTTTTTAGCAATATAATATTGAAATTCCAATTAATGGTCAAATTTGCATAAAAACTAAAAAATTTAAGTTAGTATCGTGATCTGCTGAATGCAGTCATGACGGAAAGACTAAGCAATTAAAATAGATGTATACCATTTGCCTGATGATTCGTGTCATGCTATGATTTATTTGATTCAACATAAGAGGAAACCATAAGAAATATTTGGGTGCTAAATAACAAAAATCGGTACATGAACAAAAAAAGTGATGCACAAGAACATGGTCATGCCCAGATGTGCACACACAAAATAAGAAGAACAAAATTTAAATCTACATAAAGTAGTCTTTGCAGATATGGGAAATTTCCATACAACTTGTGGCATTTATGTGGTGTCTGTCACCATTTAATATGATAAAAAACTGAAACAAAATAAATGCAATTTGTCAAGAAAATTATACTTGAGACAATCCTGAAAATCAGGAATCAATTGTTTTAGATGTAGAAATTTTTACAAATAAGACAGATGTTATGGTTCTCATCCACTAAATCTAAGTATACTAGCAGGAAACCAAAAATCTATAGCTTAATTCTAAAACAAAAAACAAAATAAAACAAACAAAAACAAAAACAAAAACAAAACAAAGTTAATCAATTCGAAGGTCACAGAAGCAAAGTTCGGCAAGGCAGCTTCAAGAATCTTTATCGGGTGCTACCAGTATAAATTAAGTATAAGATGAAACTATAAGATGAAATTTAAGTGTTATGAATTTCAAGCTTTCACAACCCAAAAAATGAAAAACAAGAAATTATATGTTACTTGAATCATTTTATAGAAAGAGAGGGATTTATACCTCAAATTGCTTTTAGGGAGAGTTGAAGATGCTCCAGAAAATGGGGATGGTGAAGGCCCTGGTGGGTGAGACATTGCAAAACAAAATTACTTTAGTCAAAGAGAACACAAAGACAAAGAAAGTCATAGAGTGAGAGAGACAGGTATTAGGGGAAGAGAGAGAGAGAGAGAGAGAGAGAGAGAGAGAAGGCAAAATAGAGAGGACATACTGGGGTACTACTCCAATAATGGATCGACAGTGGTGCTTGATGGCAGTAATGCTCCTTACCCGACGGCGATGGAAACAAAGCGACAGAGATTCAATATCATGAGGAGGGCAACCGGCGTGAGAGAGAGAGAGAGAGAGAGAGAGAGAGAGAGAGAGAGAGAGAGAAAGAGAGAGTAATGGATTGAGAGAGATAGAGACGTGAGAGAATCGGAAGAGGCAGACGCGAAAGAGAGAGAGAGAGTCATAGAGTGAGAGAGACAAACGTTTTTAAGCCCTAACTCATTTTAGTGTGTTTAAAATCCCTCCAAAGTTCCTCACCAAATTAATTTAAAAATCCCTCCAAAATGATAATAATAAAAGATAAAATAATAATAATAATAATAATAATAATAATAATAATAATAATAATAAATTAAACATAAACTCAAATTGGGCGGTATGTGCTCCCACCAAAAAAATTGACTTTTATTCTCGACTAAATGTGTTTTAGTCACCAAAAATGTATATTTGCCAACCAAATGAGGTAGTCACCAAAGATTAAAAATAAAATTATACTAGATATTTGGTGACTAAATTTCTTTTAGTCGGCAAAAGTTAGTATATAACGACTAAAATTTATTTAGTCACTAAAAATAAATTTTTGACGACCAAACTTTTAGTCGCCAAAAATAAAGATAAATTTTTGTTTTCCATTCAGCGACTAAATAAATTTAGTGGCCAAAAGTAACTATACAACGACTAAAATATTTATTTAGTCGCTGGAATTAAATTTTTGACGACCAAACTTTTGGTCACCAAAGATAAAAAGTAATTTTTTTTCATTCAGCGACTAAATTATTTTAGTTGCCAAAACTATCTATACAGCGACTAAAATATTTTTTAGTCGCTGAAATTAAATTTTTGCCAACCAAACTTTTGGTCGCCAAAGATAAAAATTAAATTTTTTGTTTTTGATTCGGCGACTAAATAATTTTAGTTACCAAAACTATCTATACATGATCTAAAAAAGTCAAAAAGTCAAAAAGTCACTATTCTATTTAAGTCACATTGGCCATGTTTGGTAGAGCTGTGGAAAAGTGATTATAGATTATAACTTAACAGATTATGGCTTATAGCTGTGAACATAAGCTGTTAACATGTTTGGTGCAGTTGTGGGATTATGGATTTAAACAGCAAAGTGGTGTTTGGTTAATAAGCTGTAAAATAGCTTTTTACTGTATAATTTTCTTTTCTATCCTTATATGATATAAAAATGATTATTTTGTCATTTTTTTCAGTTTTAATTTTCATTAATAAAAGTTAATATAATTAGTATTAATTAGTATCAATTAATATAAAAATTGATACATTTGCTAAGAATGAACGGAAGTATTATTGTCACAATTATTTTCCATTATAAATTAATTAGTGTTAATTAATTTCTTAATTAGTATCAATTAATACTAAAATTATTAATTAGTATCAATTAATGGCTTAATTAGTCTCAATTAATACTAAAATTGTTAATTAGTATAAATTAATATTAATATTTAATTTTTATTAGTATCAATTAATATTAATAATCAACAATTGTTATTACTTAGTATCAATTAATAATTAATTCATTACAAAAGTATACAATATTAATTTATTAATAATTAATACCAATTAATATTGATTTTTTTAATTAATATTGATTTTTTTTCTTTTTCTTCAGAAATATACAATTTTTTATTTGTTAATTAATATAAAAATATACAATATGAATTTATTAATAATTAATACCAATTAATTTTTCAATTAATATTGATTTTTTTCTTTTTCTTCAGAAATATACAATTTTTTATTTTTTAATTAATATTAATATTTGAGTATTGAAGAGGGCATTTAAGCAATTTTAGCCCCCCACACCAGCTGCGCGCTTAAATCAAAAATTTAAGCACCCCTTGACCAGCTTTTGAGATAAGCTGAGAAATTGCTTGATTTAAGCTATAAGCTGGTTAACTTAAGCTGCACCAAACACAATATTTTAGCTTAAATTAAGCTAAAAGATGTAATAAGCAGCTTATAAGCTTTACCAAACAGGTCTATCATCTCATTTAAATCACATCACCTTTCTAACACATTACTTTAAACCCAACCCATATTTCATAAAAAATCAAAAAGTACACTTATTTAGATCATCCCAAACCACCCCTAAAATATTCTTTAGTCGTTAAAAATAAATATTTTGCAACCAAACTTTTGGTTGCAAAAAATAAAAAGTTAGATTTTGTTTTTCATTCAGTGACTAAATAATTTTAGTAGCCAAAACTAACTATACAATGACAAAAATATTTTTTTAGTCACCAATTGTGACATTTTTAGCGACCAAATTTTTTTTAGTCGCCAATAATCAATATACCCCGACTAAAAAAATTTAGTAGCTAAATATTATACTTTTGCCGACTAACATAATTTTTGATTGTCAATTCCACAACTTTTAACGACCAAAATATTTTTTGTCGGCAAAAGTGTATTTTCTTGTAGTACCTTCTTATATAATAGTTAAATGGTTTCGAAGATACAATTACCCATTACGTGAAAGCACTATTAGAGGGTTGACTACCAATAGGGCAATGAAGAGAAGTGAATTAATGTAATTTATTTTGGTCTCTAACATTCTATTCCCTTCACAAATTCTCTCTCATATCTTTTATCCAAACACCATGTAAGAGAATTCAAAATCTCTTGTGATAAGTACATGATGTGCTTAATGGAGCCTATGATTGCAAACTTCATACATGTTTCAAGATTTTTTTTTTTTTTAATTTTAAAAACATTACTCACCTGCTTAATTAGTCAAACAAGTAATGAGAGGTTTTTTTTTTGTCATCTATTTTTTTTCCTCATTGAAACGCTATAATCCAAACGGTGCAAGCATTAGTTTGAACCTGTATTTTTAACTAACGAATATGAATACTGGAGGGTTTATATCTACAAATGCAAATCATTTTATGCATATTCAGTGGTCAGTTCTGTGTCCGTAGCATTATTGGCAACGAAATATAATGCTTATTTAGCATTAAATTTTTTTTTTTTTTTTTTTTGGTAATAAGAAGAAGAGTAAGAAAATGAAAAGCAAGAAACAACATGAAGATGAAGATTTGTACCTGTATAGAGAAGCAAGGAGATGCAAAGAACAATGGTAAGGACAGTGATGGCAATGATAAGGAAAACAACCAGTAAAAAATAGTAGCAAAACTAAAAGAACAATTCCACCCTCTATTAATTCATATAAATGGCTTTTTTCTTCAAAGCCATAAGAGTTGGAAGGGGTAAAATAGAAATTACAGGCTGAGGAAATTGCTAGGGTTGTATTGTATTATTGAATTTGTAAATGGAAACACCCAAATTATTTGGTACAACAGCAAGCAAGAGATGACACAGTAGGTCCTATGCATACACCTCCCTTGTGGTACCCTTTGGTAATGCAAGCTTTGTTACAGTCTGCAAATTGTGAGCAATCACCTATGCAAGCTTGCTGTGCAAAGAATGCTTCACCTGTCATCATTAACCCGTGTAAAAAATCCTCATTATTAGGAAAACAAAATATTTACAAAAATTAAAAAGCTAAAACAATGTGTTAATAAGAGTTTGAATTATCTTCAGTTAAGTACAGGGTCAGAGATGTGGAGCTCAATCACTATCTCTGTCATAAAAATGTATTGACCGAATAATTAATTAGAAAGAATCGAGGCTCTTATAGTAAGTACATGAATTAAATTAATGTGTCTATGACGTGCTTCATGGGACCATGATTGCAAATTTCAATAGTTCGTGAGGTGTAATAGGCAAGAAAAAAAAATGATAAAATTATTATTTCTCATCTAGAAAAAAATTTCTAATTTCTTTTTATTTTGTTTGGATGAACAATAAACAACAAATGGCATGCGTCTTTATTTTATTTGCTTTGTATTTAATTGAGTAATTTATTTATTGTAAAAAAAATTCAAAGTGTAATTCTCGTTTCTTACCAAATCTTATCATTTTGTGATGAACAAAACATGTTCTTTAAAAATAAAAATAAAAAGTCTAATTATTTTTTTTTTCTTTTTTCACCATTTTTCATCATCTTAATCATCCAAACAAATAGCCGAAGATCTTTTTACTCTATTTCTTTTCTTCTAAACCATACAATCCAAACAAACTGCAAAATGAACAATGTTCTATTAGACAACCAACTGAGCATTGGCTTGGGTCTGCAATTTTTAACCAACCGAATACACATATTGGAGGGTTCATATCTATAGATCCAAACCATTTTATGCATATTCAGTGATTCGTTTTTGGTTTGAAATATTAGGCTTATTTAGCATTATAAAAATAAAAAAAATAAAAAAAAATAAAAGTGAAAAAGAAAAGGAAAAGAAAAGTAAGAAAAACCACATGAACAGAGGAAGCTTCGTACCTGAACTCAGAAGCAAAGAAATGCATAGAAACCCCATGAAGAAGCAATTGGTGCCAAAAGCCATTTTGCAGAGGTTTTTGTGATTTTGTCTTCGACAATTTGTGCTTTTTGCAATGGTCCTCTTGAAAGAACTTATAATCCAATAGGTCTTGTGATTTTCTTATATACACATTTACCCCAATCTTAATTAATTAATAATCTAATTAACAATAATACCATATATGAAAAATCAAATTTATCATAGATTGTGATCATATCTATATGGTTAGAAATTTGAAATTCAAAATAATCTAATTAATGACAATACTGTATATGGGAAATCTATCATATCTATGTAGTTAGAAATTTGAAATTCAAAATAACATAATTTATGACAATACCATATATGGGAAATACAATGGGGGTGTTTGTTTCAGCTTTTCAGAGTCAACTTATGACTTTTAGCTTTGAAAAAGTTATTTTGGACTGTTTGGTTAAACTTATTTCAAACAGCTTCTAATTCTAACAGTTTATTTTAACTCAAAAAAACTGATTCTGAGAAGCTGTTCACCCCTTGCTTCTGATTATCAGCTTCTGCTATGGACATGTTAATTTATGGTTATACTCTTAAATTTTTTTATTTTTTATTTTTTTAAAAATAGAAAAAGACTCAAATGGACTATAGATTATTATTATTATTTTTTATGAGAAATGTAGACAAACAAAAAATAAAAATTAATTGAAAAAGCTATTTCACAGCTTATTTAACAAACACTACTCAGCAACTTAAATCTATAATCCAACAGCTACACCAAACAGATTAACAACTTCTGATTAAAGTCATAATTTATAATCTGTTAAGCTATAATCTATAAGTTGTTTTAACAACTACACCAAACGGAGCGAATGTTCACTACTAAAAAAGCATTTTTTGCAACCGCTATAAGCCGTCACAAATAATAAAAATATAGTCACAAAAGACCTTTTGCGACAGCTCATGCGACGGCAAATAGAAGTCACGAATGTGGAGGTGGCAAATACTTTTTGCAACCGCAAAATAGCAGTCACAAACTATTTGCGACCGCCTAACTTATTTATGGGGACTAATGTTTTGCCGTCACAAAAAAATTTAAAAAATGCCTACAATGTATTAGTGACCATCTTGTTACCATCGCGAAATTTTTTTAAAAAAAGGCCTATAATGTTTTAGCAACCTATATTCTCATATATATCTATATAATAAGGCAAGAGGGATTTTGAAAATGTCTTCAAATGTGTGTGAGATACATTGTGATCCCATGGCTGAGATCAATCCTAAAAATATATTAAGGGTGCAGATCAATTCCCAAACCTTCTCTGCTCTCTCCCACCTACCCACGTCTCCTTCCCCATTTCATCTTTATCTCTTCTCTGTTGTAGAGACGCTACCTCTCTCCTTCTCTCTCACCAAGCCGATTTTGTTGTACCGGTTTTCTGAACAACAAGATAGACCTCCATATATAGATAAGCACTGAGAACAACAATATACAGAATATGTACATACATATATTAAACCCTCCCACTGGCTGCCTCTCCCCCTCTCCCCCTACCCTCCCACTCGCTGCCTCTCCCCCTCTCCCTCCTTTCGCAGAGACGCTACCTCTCTCCTTCTCTCTCACCCGATCTCTGCCTTTCCCCCTCTCCCCCACCCTCCCGCTCGCTGCCTCTCCCCCTCCACCCGATCTCTGCCTCTCCCCGTCTCCCCCCACCCTCCCACTCGTTGCCCCGCAACCCTCCCACTCGCAACCCTCCCAGCCAGCCGCCGCCGCCGTATTTTCTTTCTCTCTCTGCTTCGAACCCCGATTGGAGCTCTCCGGGTTCGTTTTCTTCTCTTGCAATTTTGAGTTTGCTTTGAATTGCGATTTCAAACTTTGCTTGAAATTTAACTTGCTTCTGGTTGTTTTAATTTTTTAGGGTTCTTCTCCTAATTCAGCTAAAGCAAAGATCTGTACGCTCATTTCTCTCAATTCCTGTATTACTGTAAATTTCATTAGTTCTTGGTTTTTCTTTTGATATTTTGTGTTTTATTTTTCGAAACTCCAATTGGGTTTTGTAATCTTGATCCAATCCTTTTTTTTCCCCTCATCAAATTTGAGTGAAAATATGGTTAAAAGCTTGATCTGTTATTTAACACTGAAGTGTGTGACTATTAGAAATTTGGCCAAGGATTTGGTCCTATTCTTTTGATTTGATACAAGTTTGATGAAATGATTGGATCTCTTTTTTAGCTCTTTAAGAAGGATTGGAGATGCTCTTCCTATTATTTTTTTAAATTTTTTTTTTTTTTAAAAAATTTCTGGTTTGAAGTTGTAGTCAACTAGAAATTCATTCTTAATTTATTGTTAAGAGCTATGTTTGATTTATTTTAATTAATTAATTAATTATTAGTTTGGTGTGGTCAGAATAGCCTTTTGGAAGCTCGATTCTCATATCAGAGCACCATTCCTAGAAGTTCTAAAAATGGTTAGTTTTCGCAATTTTGATCTGTTGATTTCATAGTATCATAATTACTTGCTTCACTTCTGTCTTTTTCATTAAAGTGATGAAACTTGCTCCTTATTACTTCACCAGCATCAGCATGTGTAGGTTAGTTCGAAGGCGTGTATTGAATGATAAATATTAGTGATAGGTTACAAAAAGCCATCAAAATACCATCTTTGTGCATGTGTTTGAGACGTTAAGGTAGTGTTTGGTTCACTAAAATGAAGATAGAACGGAATAACGATCATTCCATCATAATGTTAATTCTCACATTTGGTTGGTTGAATTTAGATTACTATATTCTAGGTTTTTGTTTTTGTTTTTTTTTATTTTATCTTCTTTGGTGACGTGAATGTTCAAATTTAAATTGCTTCTGGGTCTTCAATTTTTCTTCCCTGTTTTTCAATGGGGACCCAAGTATAGTCTAAATCTTCTAAGGTCTGATGTCATCTTTGGTCTCACCATTGCAAGCCTTGCAATCCCACGGGCCTGTTTCTGTTTTCATTTTCTGTTTTTGTTTTCAAAAAACAGGTAAAAAGGTTGGTGTTTTGTTTGGTGAACTGTTTTTGATTTAATTAAATTTTTGTAATGAAATAGTGTTGGGATTAAAAAATATTTAACTAGCTTCCTTATATTTCATAATATATTTCATGAAATAGTGCTGCATCATAATATATCTCCCTTTCACTCTAGCTACATTTCGATTGTTTGCTATCCGAAGGATAGAAATTGTAATACTGGAGTTTGTATCCTTCCTATTGTAATTTTTCACAGAATGATGCAATGTAAATTAGAGCGCTGTTTACAACACAAAATCATTACCATTGTTATACATTTATTTGTTATGATGAAAAGAGTTAATTTTCTCAGGGTTTTGAGTTGTGTATAGTATTCTTGGTTTTGGTGTTGTGGTTAATTTCAAATGTTAATTTGGGATAACAATGTGATACAAGGAAATGCGGTTAGTTTCAGATTTTATTATCAAAAAACATTTTGGGAACATGGTTTTGGTGTTGTGGTTATCACATCCCAACTGTTGTTGTGAAGATGAGTGTCTTCCTTTTCCATGAGCTTGCTGCTGCTATCAAAATGGATTGGGGTGACAGTTGTGTTTGACTCTTCCCAACTGATCTATGCTTTTTATTTTTTAATTTTTTTTATTTATAAATATGTTTGTGACTGTAATGATTGTATTGTGTTGGCAGTCAGTTGATTGTTTTTTACCAAATGAACAATATTATAGAGGAATCTACATCTCGGATTAAATTTAAATAGTGTTGGGATTAAAAAATATCTAAATAGTGTTGGGGTTAAATTTAAATTTAAATAGTGTTGGGATTAAATTCAAACAGTGTTGGGATTAAATTTAAATTTAAATAGTGTTAGGATTAAATCTAAATTTAAATAGTGTTGGGATTAAATCTAAATAGTGTTGGGAATAAATTTAAATTTAAATAGTGTTGGGATTAAATTTAATAGTGTTTGGATTAAATTTAAATTTAATCCGTGTTGGGGTTAAATTTATAATAAATTTAAATAGTGTTGGGATTAAATTTAAATAGTGTTGGGATTACTTTGCATAATCATTATGAATTTAAACTGACACATTTTTTTTCTTTTCTTTTCTATTTTGCCTGGTTGATTTGGGGGAATAATTGTGGTTTCTCAGTTTAATTTTTCTAGGTTTTCTTTCTCAAAACCTCCAAAAAGAGAAAAGAAATCGGAGGAAATGGTGGGGCATAAAAAAGGCAAAAGGGATGTAAGGGAAAGGAAAGAAGAATTGAAATTAAACTGTCTGATTTAATTTTTTTCCTCTATTTTTTTTAAAACAAATGTTGTTGGGATTTTAGGGTAAGTTCAAGGGAGAAGAAGAAGAGTGTACTCTTGATGTAAGTGTTGATTTGCAAGGCCAACCGGCAATCCGAGAAAGAACTGGCAAATGGGTTGCTGGAATTATCATCCTCTGTAAGCCCTATATTACCAATTTTATTTTGTTTTTATTTCGTTTTATTTAATTTTATTTAAAGAAAGTCTTGATATCTTAGTCTACTTATCTTCATAAATTAATTGTTTGAGAATATAGGGTACTCTGTTTATCTATGCATATATATATATATATATATATATATATTCACACTGACATACCTGCTCTCTAGATTTTCATTTTTCATTCTTCATTTTCAGTTTTGAGCACTTTTCATGTTTTTTTATTAGAATCTTTAACCAGTCTATTTCATATGGGAATCTTCCTCCTTCTTCTTATTTATTTTTTTTTTCTCCAGGAATCTTACTTAGTACATTCTACACACATGATCAATTGTATGTGGGATCCTATAATTTGCATCTTTTGTGTTCCAAAACTGGAGAATTGTTTTCCTGGTTTTTTGCTTATTGTTAGATGGATTAGGATTGGTTGTCTTTCAGGAGTTGCTGACAATTTAACAACAGCTTGCATGAAGATGTGAATCAGTGACCTTCCTATAAAATTAGCTTCAAGGACTGTCCATGTTTGGTTATTACCGGTGCATAGTATTTGTGACATTTTTGTTTAAAAATCATGTAGGAATGCACTTTCTTTTTATTCAAAATTCCCATTTTAGGATGGAGAAAAAGATTGAGGAACTGTGGAATGTATCTCATAATTTACATATTAATCGACCATATCCGTAGTTCCTCTGTGATAAGTGTTTGTTTGTTGAGCAATAGGTTGCACATGAGAAATGCGGGGGCATGGTCTCCCCTCTATTACTCCGTTCTTTTGTTTATATTATATGTATATACTAGCGTATGCATGTTGTTCTAGATTGTTTGTCGTTTGCATTTCTAAATTTGATATCATAAGAACATGTACAAGAATCCAATTCCAGATTACTTTTTTATGACCTCTTATAGATTGGTGTACTGAAATATTATAAATGATTTGTTTTTTGGATTCACTAAATTCTAATGGGTTCCTTATTTTAATAGTCCGATATACACACATATAAAAATACTAAGAAACTTGAACGTATCTTATGAAAGAGTAGATCTGGAGCACACGAAGCAGAAAATTGGAGAGGAAAAAAAATAAATGATTTTCAATTTGAAGAGCTTTGAGTTTATAAAAATTGAAAGAAAATCTACTAATGTTGAAATGTTGAAATGTTCATTCGTAGGTAAGATGTATCTCATAAAGAGAATGAGTGGTGGAAGATGGAAGAGAGAGAATGAGTGGGGAATTAATGGATAAGGTGTGGGTTCTGTGTTTTTAACCATTAAATTGATTTTTTTTTTTTTATGTCTCTGTTCTGTTTGTTCTTTTATTTATATAGATTTTTTTTTTATTTTTTTTTATTTTTAATGTAGCTTATGGATTTGGATTTAATTTTTTAAAAAGTTTTAGGTTTGAAATAATGGTTGATCTTTATAAAATAGGTTTTGATTTAGAAATATATTTTTATTTTCAGTTGGATTTATGAAATGAATTTAATTTCTTAATGGAAAATGAGTGTTGATTTTTTATGGTTTTGAACAAAGTTTTTGAAATGGATGTTGATTTTTTTTATTTAACAAAATCAAATCACAAATTTAAGATAAAATAGAGTGAAAAAAAATATAGAGAGAGGAAGATCGAACAAAGGAAATAAAGGGTTTGTTGTTTGAGCTTTGAGAGGAGATGTAGTGTTTGTTAAGAGATGAGAGAAGATGAGAGGAGGAAATGAGAAAAGGAGACGTTACAGAGAGAGAGAGAGAGAGAGTATTTTAAATACTATACTTTTTTAGATGGTGAAATTCTATAAAAAGTTTAATAAAAATTTCAAATACAAATTAATATTTTAATTTAAACTTTTACTAATGAATTTGATAAATTATATTTTAACTTAAACAAACCGCCATTGTATGATATCTTAAACTGATTTATTATAATTGATTTCTATAACAGTGAAATTATTATCATTTTGAATTGATTTTTTTGTAAAAGATGTGATACCAATATTAATAATTTATGTTAATTGATTTTTTTAAAATATGTGTACCAATATTATTTATACCGTGCCTTCAGGCACGGGCATACACTAGTATATATATATATTCAAATATTATATACAATAAATGTAAAGTGATATTTACAAAAACTCTAATACTCATGTATTAATTTCCATCACTTCCCTCAACAAAATTATCTTTCTTAAAAAAAAAAAAAAAAGTGTACATACAACATATAAACTTTTATACATGCAAAATAAATATCCATCAACCATCCTTAAAAGTATGTGTACAAAATACTAATAGATTCAAGTGCTCAAAAAAAAAAAAAAAAAAAAAAAAAAAAAAAAAAAATCTCAGTTTAGCTCTCAATATCACCCACTCAATCATATCAATTACTCCCTCAGAACTACATCCAAAAATATACATCAATATATTCTTGTCCCTTGGAACATCAACTAACAAAACTAGACCTATTAAAGCAAACAAATTTAAACATCAAATAACAAATAAATAAGCACGAATGTAAGTATTATGCTGCAAGAAGAAGAAGAAATATTAGAATAAAAAGTTTGTATGAACAATGATCTTTTCATTATATTCTTCAACTTCAATTAAAGGCCTCTAGAGCATTGAAAGGGTTGCCAATTATTTTACTCTTCCCCAGTGGACCTCATCATGTCAAGTGGTGTTACTTGTTAATCCTATAAATCTCAACTAAGTACAACATAAAGTCACTAACTACAAAGAGATCAAAAACAGGAAAGTTGAGGAGAAGATAGGACTCAAAATAAAGCTTAAGTTTCCCCCTTAAAAAGAACCTCTGGAAACAACCAATCCTAAGACTCAGTTGTGAGGATCTCATTTAAATACTGCACCCAAAATAGTAAAATCACCCAAAGTATAAAATAATATGAATGGATTATTAATCAAATTGCTTTATAAAATTTACATAATAAATTAATCGAGCTAATAAAATAATTGGCTAAACAATGACAAAAGAGCATTGTTGATCAATTTAACACCATTGAGTACTTCATTGGCAAGAATATCCCATCAAAAAAAGTACTGATCAAACAAATATCCCACTGCATCAACACAAATACCATACGAACAGGTCATTTCATGACAGATAAGTTATTACATGCACCATTCTTCATGCTCAAAGAAAGTAATATATATATATATATATATACTAGATAACTTCGTATAGAGACTGACTTAATCTAGAGACCAATTCCATAGTCAATTGTAACAATATCTCTATTCATCAAATGAACTAATAAAGTTAGAAAAGCCTTACCTACAATTTGTTGGTATAGTGTGTTAATAATTTCCATATGTATATATATATATATATAAACTTGATAAAACGTAAAATTCATCAATTTGTAAGTATTGCACCTCTCTCAAGCTCATACTCCCAGCCACACCCTGTGACTCTAAGAACAAAACATGTGCCGTCATGTTCTCGATCATTGTAGTGAACCTAGACTCAACATCTTGTGTCACACGTCGTGTGATCTCATCAATAAATGAAGGGGCTTTTGATGATTGGGATGGGTTGCTGCCTCGCGCCTACACCGGACTCCAGGTCACTCCTCTCCCATTAGTCTTGCAATACCCATGTTCATCATTTCTAACAATTTTATGGTAAATCCCATTGCAATACTCAGTCGTATGTTGCTCCTTAGGAACTTTCCAAAGATGCGCATTATATTCCTCCTACATTTTGAAAACAAAAGGACAATGTTTGTAAAAAGCAAAATATGTAGAAACTTTTAAACCATAGACATACCACAATTGCCACTACATCGGGATCATTCAAGTTGTGTGCCCTCTTCCAAAGACTCATCTTATCTATCTGCTTCCCTTTATGTGTCATCTATAATTTTTTGCAAGTTAGGAGTTCAAGTCTTCATAACATAATAAGTTGTAAGTGCAGCACTAGATCAATACATTGAAACGAATATTTGAGAAAGATGTCCTTTCGGTCATACGTGGAGGCCCATGAAATCCCCAATTAGAAGAATTTTTGTTAGCAATCTCCTATGACATTGGTTAGAATATCGAACATTAGTTACTTATCATTAAAACATTAATTAAAATTTTATAAAGAATACTTATACCTATACTTTTGTACTTGCCCAATATTGCACAAGTTTCCTTCATTAGGTTGGCACTATGTTATTAGGTACTCTAGAAGCAATGTTCAGATCATTCTTAAATGGAACCCAATACTTGGACTTTGTCTTGCTTTTATGATCTTTCCACGATGTCTTACAAAGTCGCATACAAACCTCCTTGAATTCATCTGAATAGTATACCAAGTTGTCCTACAAAGCACAAATTAAAAGCCAATTTCATCCTCATAATTATAGAGCATACACAAATGCACAAGTAAATGACAAAAATTAGAGATCCACAAACCATCACACAGCCTATTGTAGCTCGACTGTCCATGCTCCTTTCGGAAGACGACTAGCCCTACAGTATCAGACTCCCACGGTTCTTAATCTGATCTCACAAGTGCAATGTGAAATAGATAAACACCAAAGAGTCCAAATCTGGCAAATCTTTTGAAAAATAGACTTTGAATCAAAAATGCCAAAAATGGACTACTTTGCCAAATACAGAGTCGCCACTTAAATGTTTTGGGAAAATTTAGGAAACCCATGACTCATGCCAAAGGCTACATGTCCGTCATCACCAAGATTGTTTCGTCTCGGGAACTTAAGTACGAGAAGGGAAGGTCATGAATTGAGCACCTCCGCCCGCCTGATCAAAGATCAGCCTCTACTAATCATGATGTGAATCTTATTTATATTATATGCTCTTATTCCAGTTTATTAGGCTAACTTACTATGTGATGCATACACAAGTATAAACCATTTTGCCAAAATTGGAACATTTGATTTCATGTTTGTTTTTTAAAAGAGTTTGTGAATGTACCACTTTGAAAAAGTGGGCTCAAATGTACATTAAATCAAACTATCTCAATTCAAGCAACTAGCCTTCATCCATAGACATTCAAACAGTTTATCACTTAAGCCTCATGGTGAACATGCTTTGACATGGTAACAACCACACGCATGCAATATGTTAAAGCAAATAAAAACTAACCTAGTACTTCAAGCCAAAATAGATGACAGAGTTAGAAAAATGCGTGATCCTAACTATGCAATGTGACTAATGCAACACATACAATATGCAATTACTAGGCTCGATTGCTAATATGGCATATGAATCAATTTGATAGCATGCAGTCTAAGCACGTATTCAAAGAATGTTTAACTACAATGCAAGTTAGAATGATGTGCCGAGCGCAATGGATGCAAGGCATGAAAGATGCTAAACGAAACATGATGCCCTAAACTAACCATCATAAGCAAGTAAATAAAAAGGAGAAAGACGTAGAGTTAGAAGGCATACACATTATTACAATTGTGCTCTCACGCAAGAGGGTCCAAATAAACTAACTAGCTAAGCTAATTAACTAGCTATTCCAAAATGAATTAACTAATTATTACAAGCTGAATAAACTAACTATGCTAGCTAGTTATTACAAAACCAATTAATTAATTAACTATTCTATGGAACTAACTAATTAATTACACTAGTTAATTAATTACAAATTAGAATTAACTATTTAATTACAACATGAGAGAAGTAACTAAGCTAACTAATAGCCTCGGGAAGCGAGGAATGCTCATGCACGCGAGGATTTCCACCCGAAAAGCCCACTGTTCTGCTGCTAAAATGCCTATGTTGCACAGTTAGAACATTTCACTATTTCTTTACCTCAGCCTCTGCTCTGTTTTGTTCCAAAAAGTTGCTACTCAATTTAACAAAATTGGCCGGCAGGCTAGAAGTAGTGGCCAGCCGACCACAAAAGGTAGCCTGCCGGCCAAAAGACGTGGCCTGCCGACCAGAAAGAGTGGCCTGCCGGCCACTAAAGCCTGGTTCCTCCTACTGCAACAGAAAGCATACAGAGCACAAACAGGGTATTCTCATGGTATGTTTGTACACCTTACCCCTCCTTATCATCAAACAGCTTAAAGAAATGGCAAGCTCAATTCACAAGCCATCAATTGATGCAATTTCATTGCATGATGGCCTATGAACTAAGGTGTACAATTTCAATAAATGCACAATAAAAGACTCTCAAACCTTCTCCTTATCATGGATTGATCAAGGGAAGTGGTTGACCTGGGAAGCTTGAACCATTTCATCACTAGCAAGTATGAAATACCTCAAGTTTCCATATGTTCAATTAACGTCCGATTGAACACCAAATTGCTTATTATCTTGTATCATTTTTTAATCCCAATTTTATTACTTCATTGTAATTACTAACCATTCCATAGTTCATTAAGTCCAATTGTGATCTTTAAGTCCTCTAATGGAAAGAAATATCAAACAAAGAGTTGTTTTGGGCATGAGATAAGTGTCATGCCATTGGTAATGAACCCCCAAAGGGATTAAACCATTAAGTACAATACCTCAATCTCAAGCTTAAACAAGCCATTGGTTTGAAACAACTTTCAAAAGACAGAAAAAAGTCAAGAAATGAGGAAGGTTGTAGAAGTAATTAGAAGTGAATTCAAGTATGGAAAGTAAGAAATAAATGCTATCAACTCAAATAAGTTGGTATCTAAGGTCTAACCACCAAGCCTATAAGGACCATTATACTACAAGCATACTATGCAAGGCTTAAATGAAATAAACACCTCAAAACAGTCCTAAATTAGACTAAAACAGTGCTGGAATTCATGTAAAAAAAGCTAAAAGAGTAAGCTAAAATAATGGTGAATGTAAGCTAGTAAGCAAGCATAAGGAGGGGTGGCTAACCCTTCTATTTTTGGGACCTCAAAATAACATTTTTAGCCTCTGAAAAACCTCTGAAAATCAGTGGTAAAAAGTTCCAAAAAAGTTGATGAAGAGATAGGAAACAGAAGGGAAAAAGCTTGGGAGACAAGGTTCAAAGAAGGGTGATTAACATCTCCACCTTTGGTAGCTTAAAACCACAAGTTTTAGCCCATAAAAACAATGTAAAAACAGCCCAAAAACAGTAAGAAAAGATAGGAAAGAAGTAGTGTAGAGATGCCCAAAATTATACATCTTAAAGCAAGGTAACTCTTTTGTTCACAAACCACAAAGCTTACACTCTCAATGGCTGAAATTTGGACTCAATAATCTCAGCAATGAGAGCTCCAATATTGGTTTAGAAAATGTTTAGGTAAGGTGTGTGTGTTGCAAGATAGAGATAGAGAGAGAATTTCAAGAATTTGGCCTTGTGTAATTTTTTGTAACCTCAAAACAAGAGGAGAGGTCAAGTATATATAGAAAAACAACCTCACAGGTCGGAAATATCTATATAGGAACAACTAGAGCTTTTGGGGGACAGCTAGCAACAAATATCTGGGTTTTACACAAGTGGCCGGCCGGCCACTAATAGTAGGCGGCCGTCCAAAAATAGTGGGTTGGTAGCCATAAAAATTTACTTCTAGGTCCGACTTCAAAAGGACATATCTCCTTCATCCAGACTCGGTTTTAGGTCATTCTTGAGTTTAAGTTGAAGCCCCAAAAGTCTACTTTCCAATGGAAGTACCCTCACATCTAAATTCTAAGTGTACAAAGAGATATGCCTATTTTAGTGAAAGTTGTTTATTTCTATCTTAATCAGATTGATGCCTAATTTCAAACGGCCATATCTCTCTCATTCGGACTTGGCTTTAGGAGATTCTTAAGTCTAAATTGAAGCCTCGGAAGTCCAATTTCCAATGGTGGTGGCCTTACAACTAAAGTCTAAGTGTACAAAAAGATATGCATAGTTTAGTGAAGGCTACCCAATTCTCTTTTAACGGTTTCATGCTCAATCATTTCCCCAACTAGTTTTCTTCCCTCCCCTCTTATTTTCTTCAACTCCAAACCTATAAATAAGGTGTTTTAAAATATTTTTCAAAGAGTTCACCTCCCTTTCATTTATTTCTACTTTGTCCTTACTCGGTTTACTGAAAAGTGCAATATTTTAAATGAAATGCGAGCCTCGAAACATCATAGAAACATTTGGAAAAATATTTTGAAAAAGAGGGTTTTAAGGTCTAAAATAGTTTTGGTCAAAAATGGGGTGTCTACACCTATTAACACTAAATACAATTAACAAGAAATCAGAAATCAAATAACTAAGAACCAATAACTTGGAAAAAATCAAAAATCTAAGCATAAACCCTAACCCTAATTAGCAAAAGGGAAAACTATATACCTTCACCTCCTACCAAATATTCTCCTTTATATCAATATCCATCACATTCCAACTAAGATATGTAAATGGGACTCTATGCCCGCTGCGTAAGATCAACCCCAATTGTCCCTTTAACTTTTTGTCATCATCCTCCACCAGCTGAAACTTATCATCAAATTTTACTTGGATCTTAGTGCCTGTACCCCATCAAATTTCAAGAGATTAACCATGACTTAATTTGAAGTTCTAGCAATTGGAGTTGATATGAAATTCAAGCCATGAGCACTAGTTCAATCTATAACCATAAGGACTATAAACGCAATATATCATTGTCTGTCTTTGTACTCATACATTTTTTTTTTTTTTGTAATTATATATGAAGGGCCTTATGTTTATTAAGACTTTGCCGAGGAACAAACAATTTAAAACCATCATAACTTTTTAGAGAAACAATACTATTGACACACTTGAAAGAGTGTATATTGTACCATTTCATAATTATATCACAAAAAATTGTAATATAAATAATAAAATGGCATTAATTTTTTAAATACAAAGAAGTACTAACTTTTTTTATCGCCACAAAAAGGTGAAACAAAAATCATTATTCATAATATAACCGTAAAGGGTTATAATTAGTAGTGTTCTTGTGATTTGTGATTTGTGATTCGTGATCCGTAATTACACAACAATAATTTTTAACTAATACCATAAAAATTTATTACTTCCATTACAAAAATTCTTAATTTTCTTATGATAAAAGGATATGCATAATAGTATTTTTCATTATTTTAATTTGAGATTTTATTCAATTCTCTGTACTTAACATATATCTGTATATTTGAGAATATAAACACACCATCAAAGTCAACACCACATATATGTATCAGCAAGACTACAAACTCATAATTATCTACCCAGAATTTATCCAAAAATAAAAATTAATGGTTCAAATTTATTTCACTCATGAAACTCACACTTTATCAATTTAATTCCCACCATACATACCTATTTTGAGCAAATTCTGAATCTCAAATTCTGGGATCTAGCTACATGATTGTCAACAAACCCCACCAACTACACTCAACAATCAAGAACATTCACTAGAATCACCAAAAGAAAACAAGCAAAAAAAAAAAAAAAGGGTCATGCGAGGACTCACAATTGAATTCCACAGGCATCTCTTCTCTTATCTACACTAGAGAGGCTGCATCATATCAAAACAAATATCAATTAAACTCATCAAATAATTAGGATATGTTTGGTTTGGCATTGTAGAGTGATTTTGGGAAATTTTCTTTAAAAAACTTGTTTGGTTTGTAATTTTTCCAAAATAATTTTCAAAATCACTTTTTCTCTCTTACACATCAATCAATCATTTTTTCTCTCTCCTCTCTCCTTTTCAATCACTTTTTCTCTCACACACATCTACTCAATTACAACAAAATATCAAATCATTCCAAACTCCCAAACTCCAAAACTATTTTCAAAATACACAACCAAACAAACCAAAAAAAATTCTAAACTCTCTCCCCAAAACAATTTTTAAAAACAACTCTCTCAAAACCAAACCAAACACGCCCTTAATTTTCCCTTTTGCCAATACATCATCATCTTCAATAGATGTATTTTATATATAACTACTATAGCAGAATTGGAAGAAAAATAAGTACCTATCAATTTGAATCAATAAAAAAAAATTGAACATTATTATAATTGTCGATTGAAAATATGGAATCAAAAGAGGTTTCCTTGAATGGAAAAAAACGAATCGTAATAGGTTTCCTTGAATGCTTGGAAACTGATTAGGAAGTGGGTCTCGAAAAAATAGCTCGTACCGATAAGTGCAGAAATGCTTAATGCCTATTTTTTTGGGATTTTTTTATTTTAAAGTGAGTGATAGCAATCTTAAAATGTTATGGAATCTCAAAATTAAGCATTTATGGAAAGTAATTAAAATTAAAATGAAATATGGTAAAAATGTAATGTTATGATGTGTTTTACTTTTTATAGCATTTTATTGGTAGATGCTATAAATGCATCATATTTAATAGCATTTTATAAATAAAAAAAATGCTATAAAAAAATGTTATTAAAGCTATTTTTTTGTAGTAGTGCATCCAGCTTAAGTGTTGAACCAGCAGTAGCTACAACCTCTTTATTAATCCCTTTGATTTGTATGTAAGGATTAGGGACATCTTGTAGATGATCAGCCTCTTTATTAATCCCTCTGATTCCAAAAACAGATTCATGATAGCATAAGTTATAAAGGAATCCCAACAAAGACAAAGCATCAGCTAGAATTTGAAGAAACGACAATTCTCGTGACTTAATTTTAGCAGTAGATTCTTCATAGAAACAAGTCAAGCACAGAATTCAAATTAGAAGAAAGATGGAGGAAAAGACAATGCCATATAGCATGCGTAAGTCATTAGTTCAAGAAATTGAGGTGTACCTTTTCTGTGAAACTAATTCTGTGAAACTAATATGTAACTATCAACCAAGTCAAGGGAGTACCAAGAAAAAGAGTTTAGAACCAAGTTCATTTCATTGTGCATCAGACAGGATATCTTCTCAAGAAGATGAGAATAAAAGGACTGTATGGCAACACTAATTAAAACATCCATGTATTATGAGTCCGACGATTATGGTTATTACTAAAAGTTCTTTGGCACGAACATCAAAGTTATAAAGCAAAACAGTATTTGAAAATAAGATGGAATCCACACTAACCAAGGATAAGAATTAATAAAACACTATGAAAGGAGAGAAAAGATCATATCAGTTCTATGACAGCTGCAGATGAAGAATCGATTAAACAACATAAACAACCTATACCTGCAAAAAATAGAACCTGCAGTGAATCTTCCGGCACAATCTTTATAAGCTTTGTTACAAAAGAAAAAGGATTGCAATAGACAAAACCTAGAAATGAAGCCCTCTTCAAGACATGACCTAAAAGAACTAGAGAGAGTAAACAATTGAGGGAGCATGCTCCATGATCTAAACTAGAATTCACCTTCAAATACCAAGAAGCATCCTCATATTTTAGGTAGACATTATAAATGATTGAATGAAATACAATGAGAATGAATGATCGAATTACAGTGAGAATGAATTACAGTGAGAATGAATTACAATGATCGAATTACAATGAGAAAGAGAGTTAGATTAAATGAATGATTCGAAGAGACTCATTGAGTTGAGAGAGAGAGAGAGAGAGAGAGAGAGAGAGAGTTCATACCGTTGGTGATCTATAGAGCGAAATTGATCACAAGCAATCCCACAATTCTTGAGAATCGATCACAAGCAATTTCTTCAGACGATCGAGCTAGCGAAATCAGATTTCACGATCGACCGAAATCAAATTCTTCATTACGACCATGGTCGCTTCTTCAAACGATCGAGTAAGCAAAATTAGATTTGTGGGAAATCAGTGGGGAATGTGAGAGTGAAAAGGGTTAAGGCATAGGTATAAGAAAAGGGCAAAATAAATAAAAGAAAAAATTATCAATTGTAAATATTAGTTTTTGCGACGGTCAAATAATGAGTTACAAAAAGCCCCTTTTCTAGTAGTGGTTACCATAGATTGTGATCATATCTATATGGTCAAAAATTTGAAATTCAAAACGTAAATATAACATGTAACATCCCAAACCCAACGTGACATTCCCATATCCTTCTAAAATTTAAAATAACTTGATTAATGGCAATATCATATATGAAAAATCTAATGTTATCATAAATTGTGATCATATTTATATGATTGAAATTTGAAATTCAAAATATAAATGTAACATGTAGTATCCCAAACCCAATGTGACATTCCCAAACCTAACATGGCATTCTCATATGTTTCTCATCCCAACCCCAGCATAAATGTAACATATAACATCACAAACCTATGACATCCTCATATGCTTCTCATCCCAAACCCAATGTGACATTCCAATACTCCATCATTGAATTATGAATAATGCAACCTCCTAAATGTAAAATGTAACATCCTAACCCAACTCATGTATTGAACTACCATCACCCCCAACTCAGCCTAACTTCAACATCGAGTGATGAGATTCAATCCACATTAATTACAAACCCAAATCTCCAATAATTTTGCTCAACGTACTGTGACATGTATGTAAACACTGATTATAACAAAGACACGATACGCATTCAAACACATATACAACTGAACAAACACACAAATGTCATCTACTACATGATGTATGTGGATTAACATTTCACACTAAATGTAACATGCATCGTAACACGATCATCCAAATCCCAATATACAATTGGCATCCTACGACGTGGTTCACATTTGACATTCAATTAACAATACACATCAAATGTATCAAAATGCATCAACCATCACAATGTCAAATACACACATTCAATCAAAACATTGGCCAAAGTGTGTGTATCAATGAGTGTAATAGATTTTCAATACCCTATTAAAGATGAACAATCCACACTTCAACAAATAGCAACACAATTCAACAACCACAAAAGAAAAAAAAAAAACATACATCTTCCCCTCAATTGATTGGAGTCGAAATCTGTTGAATGAATCAACACACAACCCTCAAACTTCATCATATCATCGACCATAACCACATCCATTTAAGCAACATTTTGAAAATGCATTGGAATCCTGCGATCAAGACGAAAAAAACTAGCACTGCCGTTGCCTGTAGCCTTGTCTTTCCTAAAAGCCTTTTCAAACGTGATATGATGAATGAGAAAATAAAGTATAATATGGAAACAAATTATGGGTATAATAGTACACTAATATCATTCATTTTCAACTCTTAGAACTTTATGCAATACATTCTTATTTAAATAGAACATCAAACTCTAAAAGAATATTCATAGGACTTCACATTAAGGCCTCATTTGGGACCATGTTATTTTAGTAACTTTTTGGCTTTTACGAAAAGATGTGCAAAAAAGTGGATAGTGATATGATTACTTATAGTGACTTTTTGATTTATTTTTTTTTAAATGTATAATTGACAAACAAGACCTAAAGTCTTCCAAATAAGACTTATAAATAATTTTTCCAAAAATATTTACAATAATTTTTCTTTTCAACGACTACTTTGAGCTTAGTTTATTTGTACAGGAAATAAAGCCTTTAATGTGCCTGTTTGGTAGTATTTAATTTCAACTTAAATCAGCTTTTGGCTTAAAATAAGCCATTTTGGTGTGTTTAGGTGAGCTTATGAGAGATAGACTATAGCTTAAATTAATTGATTTTTAGCTAAAAGTTGTAAGCTGCCTTTAAGGTGCTTTTTCTTTTAGCTTATGCGCGCAGTTGGTTGTGGAAAGGCGAAATGACTTAAATGCCTCTTCAAAAATTCAAAAATTACCAAAATACCAATATATAAACCTGACAATCAAACACTGTTCACATCCGGAGAGAAAGAGAGAGAAAGAGCATGAAAGGCGATTTTCGATGACGATTTACGGCAACGATTTCTGGATAAGATTTCAAGTTGTTCTTTCTCTATCTCTCTCTCTGCGGCGTTGGTTCGTCGCTCTGTTCTCTCTCTGTCTCTCTCTCTCTCTCTTTTTGGTGTTGATTCATCTTGAACCCTTGGTTCGTTGCTCTGTTCTCTCTCTGCCTCTCTCTCTCCGGCTTTGGTTCATCGCTTTGTTCTCTCTTTGTCTCTCTATTCTCTGTTCTTTGTTCTCTCTCTCTCCAGCATTGGTTCATCGCGAAGCCTTGGTTCGTCGCTCTGTTCTCTCTCTATCTCTCTCTCTCTCTTCGGCATTGGTTCGTCGCCATCGCGATCTGAATCAACATCGTCATCGCAATTTATATTGTTGGTCTCTCTCTCTCTCTCTCTCCCTTTCTGTGTGCCTCCGTCGTCCTCCCTCATCTCCCATCGCGATCGGTCGTGCGAGGCAATCTCAAATCCTAACGATAGTTCGTCGTCGTTATGCTTGCCGAAGTTAGGGTTTTCAGTGATTTTTTTTTTTTTTTTTTTTTGTGTAGAGGTTTTTAGTGTTTTTTTAATCAAAAAATTAATTAGTGTGTTTGGTTTGAGTTTTTTGGATTAAGTTTTTTGAAAATTGAGTTTTTGGTTTTCATGTTTTTTTGTTTTTAATGAATGTTTTTAAAATTTTAAGCATTTTTTTATTTTTTTAGATGCACCTTACTTAGATGTATCTAAAAAGTAAAAAAATTGTGAAAAAATATTTTTTAAAATTAATAAATACATAAAAATAAAAAAATGTACTGAATTCTTTTTTCTTTTTTTTTTTGTCTTTTTGGTATTTAGTGAATTTTTAAGATTTTTTTCACAAATTTTTTACTTTTTAGGTATATTTATGTTAGGTATGTCTAAAAAGTAAAAAAAATTGCTTAAAATATTAAAAAATTTTAGTAAAAACAAAAAAAATACAAAAAACAAGAAAGTAGAATTTTCTAAAAAGTGTTTTTGAAAAACTGTAACCAAGCAATGTAAGTAATAATAATAATTAGGGATTTTAGCCATGAATGAAATAAATGTTATATTAATTGATACTAATTAATAATTTTAGTATTAATTGATGCTAATTAAGCCATTAATTGACACAAATTAATTTATAATGAAAAAATGAAATAATTTTATACTAATTGATTTATAGTGAAAAAATGAAAATAATAATTTATAATGAAAAAATAAAAATAAGCCATTAATTGACACTAATTAATTTATAATGAAATAATTTTATACTAATTGATTTATAATGAAAAAATAAAAATAATAATTTATAATGAAAAAATGAAAATAAGCCATTAATTAATACTAATTAATTTATAATGAAAAAATGAAATAATAATTTTTATAATATTAATTATATTAACTTTTATTAATGAAATAATTAAAATTGAAAAAATGACAAAATAATCATTTTTATATCATATAAGGACAAAATGGACAATTACACAGCAAAAAGTTATTTTACAGCTTATCAACCAAACATTACTCTGCTGCTTAGATCCATAATCTCATAGCTGCACCAAATAGGTTAACAGCTTATGTTCACAGGTATAATCTATAATCTGTTAAGTTATAATTTATAATCATCTTTCCATAACGTTACCAAAAGGGCTAATGTGGGAATATGTGCCCACCGTTCAATGTAGAAATCGGATAAGGGATCACTGTTGTGCGTGAAGCACAGCAGTGACTGTGGTGCCTCCATTTGAGGTGTATTATGGCCTTATTTTTATGATCCAAACCGTCCATTTTGTAGGGTTTATTGAGTACTTCATGCCTACCAAAAATCTTATTAATCGGATATCAACAACTATATGATCGAATTGCATATTATTTATGTTATTTCTCAAAATAAAACTTATTATTTATTTTTTTGGTTATCGATCATATAGCTGTTGATATTCGATTAATATGATTTTGGTAGGCATAAAGTACTCAACAAACTCTACAAAATGGACAGTTTGAATCATAAAAATAAGGCCATAATACACCTCAAATGGAGGCACCACAGTTACTGTTGTGCATCACGCACAGTAGTGACCCCTTATCCGTAGAAATCTGACCTGCTTGTGATCTAGGGCAGATTTTGTAAATGTCAATCTTGGTAAGTAGTAGATTGTAAAGGGATGCATTTTTCGTAGCATATATCATCATAAAGTTTAGATAAAATTTAGACTGATGATATATAAATAGAAAATTAATATACAATGATATGATTTAATAGTAATTAAATAGGGATTTTTTACTTTAAAAGAAATTAATTTAATTATATCAAATTTATTAGACTTTGTGTATTTTTTTTTTTAATCTTCTAATGTAATTTACCCAATATAAATAAATAAATTGGGTTGCCTAAGCTGGGTTGGAGTGTGTATATATTTGTTTATGGGTTGACTATGGGTCATTCTATTTGAATCCAAAAATTATCTCAGTACGCTTAATTCAAATTTTAAAATTTTAATTTCTGTCATATCTTAATGTAAATTTACTAAGAAGGACAACACATATTACCTTAAAAAAAATATTATTTTTTTATGGTACACCCTAAATAATTATACATATTCTTCCTATTTAAATCTCATCTTCTTTTTTTTTCCCCCAAGTTTTAATTATTTCTTATTCTTCTTCTTCTTCTTCTTCTTCTTCTTCTTCTTCTTCTTCTTCTTCTTCTTCCTCCTCACTCCAAAACTCCAATCAATCTCACCAAAACTCACAATTATCGTTAAAATCATTAGTTTTTATTATATTGTTTTTTGCAAATAAAAGAAAGTTTGAACAAAATCAAACAATGAATGAAAGTAATAATCAAAACAGTTTTTTGAAGCAATCCATCAAAGATGATGTAAGTATTCACATAAATATAAAAGTACAATTATTGATTTTTGTATCTTTTTTTTACATAAAAACAAATATTCAACCTATTTTTTGTCATTATTGTTCGGATTTTCATAACCGAACAAATTTATTTTGTTCAATAGTGTACAGTCGAACAAAGTAAATATGTTTAGTGCTAGAAGCCTGAACGCAAAGTTCACCCTTTCCTTCTCCTTTGTCGTCCTTCTTCGTCGTTCCCTTTTGTCAGGACCCAAACCGGCCCCTAAAAGTTTAGGCCATGACGACCTGTACTCCGACCTCAAAAACAAAATTTTCAAACACATTTTATCCAAAAATGAGGCCTAAATTGGAAGAAAATAAATGATAGAACGTCCATTGAGTAATGCATATATGCTAGGATCATTACACATCTTATCATAGATGGAGAAGTCCACCTGTACAGTTCATATGGATACAAGACCAAGCCATGTCGGTACGTACAAAGAGTCATAGCCCAAAAATTTCATAGTCATAAAATGTTTAACAAAAGTCACCAAGGACTTAACAAAAAAAATGTCGCATTAAAAGGACTCCTCAAAAGACAAAAGGCTCCAACTTTGGAGGCTTAACAAAACAGGTCCAATAAAGACGCCTGAAGTTGACCTAAGGCTGGCCTCCAAGCTGATCACCTACATAAACATATATAAATGCGGAGTGAACAAGGCTTAGTGAGTAAGAATAATGTAATGAGGTTAAAGTGAGTAAGCATGTGTTTGGAATAATACATAATGTTTCCATATTTACTCACAATCACATTCCAGAATGGCCTCGGGCCTACATAAGACGAAACAGCCTTGGGCCCAACATAATGCAGAACGGTCTCAAGCCCAACATAATAACAGAACGGCCTCAGGCCCAACTTATTAACAGAATGACCTCAGGCCCAATAAATATAGAATGGCCTCGGGCCCAATAAATACAGAACGGCCTCGGGCCCATTTCATAAATCGCTGCAAATAAATGCTCAATCATCTCTAATAAAACATAACTTGTATAAAACATGGCACAACACATAAACATACATATAAGCATAACATATCGTTACACTACTAGTACTCATAGAGATTCAGTCGTGCAGTGATCCTTTTTGGCGAGTGACCTACTGTAGACACCCCATTTTTGACCGCCCGAAAGGCTCGACCGCTTTGCCCGGCACACTCGATGATGAAAGTGGTGTTGTGCGTAGTTCGAGGTCTCAACAAAGGGGCTATGTTTAAGCTCCGAAACAATTCCAAACCTTCCATATTCCCACTGATTATACCCCAGGAATCCATTTTTACACATTGTACCACCCTGTGCTGAGTTTGAGGCAGGGAAATATGGGATCCCTTTGAGACCCAACAATGCCTCAATGAGGGCCGGCCGTGGCTATTGATGGTCGACCGGGCCTTAGGAGTGAGAAACACTATTCTAGGCAGGTGCCCACCAACTATCCATTTTTAAAGATATTTATGACCCCTCTTGCTCAAATTCTATAAAAACGAAATTATATCTCTGTTTTGAGGGTTGAAGAATTTCTAAAAAGCTTATACACCTTCTTGAGAGCTCCTTCTTCTTGTGCAAGCAACCTTTGAGCAAGCTTACCACCTGTAGACCGCCCGAATTCCGCTTTGTGCTCGAGGGCGCGAATTGTGGTTCTAGCTACTACAGTTCAGACTCCTGTCAGGGTTCTGAATCTAATCTCACAAAGTGCAATGTAAGACTGATAAATCACCAAAAAGTCCAAATCCAGCAAATCGTTTTGAAAAATCGATTTTAATCAAGAAGTGTCAAACATGGACTGCTTTCCTAGATTTCAGGGTCGCCACCTAAATATTTTGTTTTGGGAAATTTAGGAAATCCTGACTCGTGCCTAAGGCCACGTGTCTGTCATCACCAAAGTTGCCTCGGCTCGGGAACGTAGGTACGAGAGGGGAAGGTCATGCAATGAGCACCCCTGCTCGCCCGACCAAAGATCGGCCTTTACTAACATGATATGTTGTTTTTTGAAAACACATGTGCTCTTATTCCGGTTTTATTAGCTAGATTTACTAGGTGATGCGCACAACATACAAGTATAGACTAGATCACTCAATTTGGAACAAAACATCTCATGTTTGTTTTTCTAAAATGATTTGAAGTTGCTACTCGCAAGTAGGCTAAGACGCGGATTTTGCCACCCTCAAGTGGGCTTAGAAAACAGCATGATTTGCCACTTCAAGTGGGCTTAAAACTCGCATTTCGATGAATTGTTCCAATTCAAGCAATCCAACCTTCGCCCACAGGCATTCAAGCAGTTAATCACTTATGCAGTTAGCCTCATGGCAAGCATGCTAACATGGCAACAAACACATCTCATGCAGTATGCTAAAACGTAAACACTCACAGTGTACTCCGAGCCAAAACAGAGAACTAGTTAGAAATCATGCATGATCCTAGTTCATGTTAAGATGGCTAATGCAACACATGCAAAAATGTAACGAAAATAGGCTCGGCTATTCTAAGATGGCATATGAAATGCAACTTGATAACATGCTGTTGAACACGTATTCAAGTAAATGTATTGAAATACAATGCAGTTAGTATGATGCGCCGAGCCCAGTGCATGCAATACAGATGAATGGATGCACACATGCGAAGCATAAGTATGCTAATGAAATATGCCCTAAAACTAACCATCATAAGCGGTTAAGTAAAAGGGAGAAAGAAATAGGGGTTGGAAGACATGCATCACACACACGCACGCTTATTACAAAATTCGCCCTCTCGACGGAGGGTCCGAATAATAAGCTAACTAGCTAATCTAAACTAATTAAACTAATTATTACATCACAAAACTAATTAACTAACAAGTTAACTAATTAAATTATTACAACACAAATTGAATTGTTAAGCGCATTAACTACTTAAGTACAAAAACGAAGCAGCAACTTACTAAACAAAGTGTAGACACCCCATTTTTGACCGACCTTAAGACTCAGACGTCACCAGTTGAGCACTCGGTGATTTTGCATATCATGCTCGTTCAGAAGTTACAGAGTCCTGGCTGCGAGCCCTGCCTCCGGACTTCCGAACCCTCTTCTGTGCCTTGCCTCGGTTTGTGAACCAGACTCGGTTTTCTCTGTTTCTTTTCCTGAGGGGAGGAAAAGGTCCTGTAGACCATCTCTTAGTGGCCGTGGGCTACATTTTGTGGCCGCGGGCCATTTTGCCTATTTCGGAGTTCGGTTCCCGGTTTTCGGAGCCGTCAGGCCGTGTGCCTCGGTTCGGGACCGCTTAACCATCTCCTATTGCTCCGGTTTTTGGCATACTTCTTATTTGCTCCCTTTTGAGGGACACTGAGGTCTGAGAGACCCACTTCGTGGTCGAACACCACTCCCGGTGCCTAACAGCCAGTTTTCGGGGCCTCGAGCTGCGCGTTTTGGCCCCCGAACCTTCATTTTGCATCGGTTTGGGCTCATTTTTGGTGGAGACCTTATTTTCACTGTTAGAAAGCTTGTAGGAGGGTGGGAGGCCAGCAATTTTGCTGAAAAGCCAACTTCTTTTTGGTCAAAAGTGGTTCAGCATGAATCCGGGAAGGAGAAAAATCTGCGCGGCTTCACCGAAACGAGCGTAACTCTTTGCACAAGAGGAATTAAGATGTGAGGCCACCACCATTGGAAAGATTACTTCCAGGGCTTCATTTTTCACTCAAGAATATCCCAAGTCCAAGTCCGGGGGGGAGAGATGTGGTTGGTTGAAGTCCGCTTGGACCGAATCTGCGCGGCTTCACGGAAAAGGGCATAACTTTTTCTACAGGAGGACTTTTAATGCAAGGTTTGCGCCATTGGAAAGATAACTTCTGGGGCTTCATCCTAGGGGGTGTCCGGCCACTTTTTCTGGCCGGCCGGCCACTTTTTTCCTTTAACCTAGCCGTCCGGCTAGGGGAAGTGGCTGGCCGGCCACCTGCAGCCAAAATGTCAGGCCGGCATGCTTCTTCAGGTTGAGTACATTCCAGCTGTGCCTTGGTTTTCCCCCAAAAATATCTACATCCGGGGGACCCTTTTGGAGGGAAAAAAGGCATCATTTTCCCTCCACTTTGGCTAGACTCTTCTCTCCATCTCTTATCCATATAGAGAGCCTCCCAACTCTAGAGAAAGGGTTACAAGAGTTGCTTGGAGGAGATAGATACATATCACCCCATTTCCTTCAAGTTTTGGGCTCCATTTCTTCATCATCTTCAAGCTCTACCATCACCACTCCATTCCAGCAGCAAAGGAGGGGATTCCAGAAGCTTAGAGTCACCAAACCTGGTCCAAGAAGCAACAAAAGTGTTGGTCTTCAAAGGTAAGTCCAATTGCCCTCTTTTCTAGCTCATTTTGGCACCATCTTTAAGCCATACATGCTTGCTGAGTTGAGCTCCGACCAAAACTGGAAGTGGCCTTCTTTTAAGCTCATTTTCTTGTTTCATTAAGGGCTCAACCCTGTTTGAGGCCCCCATATTGCACTTGCTTCAATATCCCCTTGTATGTCAATTTTCTTGCATGCTTTGGAAACCCATTATGCTTCCATTTTTGGGCATTTTACAGTTCTGTAAATAGGCTTATTTTGAGCCCCTCTTCAACATTGAAGAAGGGCTCATCACTGTTTGGGACCTCCATATGTCACTTCATGTTATATCTCTCTTTTGGTCCCCATTTTTGCATGCTTTGGCAGCCTATCATGCTTCTATTTTTGGTCTTTTTACAGGCCTAGAAATAGTCTTATTTTGACCTTCTTAACATGTTTCATTAAGGGTCTTTGACTGTTTTGTGAATGCTTTGCATACTTTGTGTTATAGCCTCTTTTGAGCCTCATTTTGCATTGCATTTCTAGCATGTTTGTATACTGTTTTGGAGTTTTTATAGTTCTGTAAATATGCTTATTTTTGGTCCCTCTTCAATGTTGTAGAAGGGAATTGTTCAGTTTGGGCTGTGCATATACCACTTGCCTCTTTGGCCACCTTTTGGCCCTTTTTCTTGCATAAAAGCTTAGCCATGTCTATGTTTGTTTTTGGGTTTTTTACAGTTCTGTAAATATGCTTATTTTTTGTCCCTCTTCAATGTTGTAGAAGGAAATTTTTCAGTTTGGGCTGTGCATATACCACTTGCCTCTTTGGCCACCTTTTGGCCCTTTTTCTTGCATAAAAGCTTAGCCATGTCTATGTTTGTTTTTGGGTTTTTTACAGTTCTGTAAATATGCTTATTTTTGGTTCCTCTTCAATGTTGTAGAAGGGAATTTTTCATTTTGGGTTTTACATATACCACTTGCTTCATAACCTCATGTTTAGGGCCATTTTTGCATGCCATTGTTGCCCTATCTTTGCTTGCTGTTTGGCCATACTTTGTACTAGTAAAATGCTAATTTTGGGGCTGCCTTGCTTCTGTCTATTCATTTCATATCCATATTGTGCATGTTTGGTATAGCTATAGGCCATTTCGGGTCCCAAAATTCATGCTTCGGGACTATTCCATGCATCGGGTGTGTTTTCGCCTCACTTCGGGGCTGTTTTCCCCCACATTTCATTGCTGAAAATCCATTAGCATGCTTGCATATTGTAGCACGCGCCCGCGGAGGGCCTCACGCTACTACAGTTCAGACTCGATTTGTGTCACGGTTCTTAATCTGAACCAAAGAGTCCAAATCTGGCAAATCGTTTTGAGAAACAGATTTTTGAAAAAGTAGTGCCAAACATGGACTGCTTTGCCAGATACAGAGTCGCCACCTAAATATTTTTTATGGGAGAATTTAGGAAACCCTGACTCGGTGCCGAAGGCCACATGTCCGTCATCACCGGAGTTGTCTCGGCTCGGGAGCTTGGGTACGATCGGGGAAGGTCAGCTATGAGCACCACCTTTCGCCCGGTCCGAAGACCGGCCTCTACTAACCATGATATCCGATTTTGAAAACGCTATGTGTTCTTATTCCATTTATTAGCCTAGAATTACTATGTTATGCGCGCAGCAAACAAGTATAGACTAGATTGCCTAATTTGGAAATAAACATTGCATATCCGTTCAGTTTGAAAATGCTTTGGAATTTGCTACTCGCAAGTAGGCTAAAATACGGATTTCAACGAGTTTTTCCAACTCAAACAATCCAACCTTCACCCACAGGCATTCAAAACAGTTTAACACATAAGCATCTAGCCACATGTTAAGCATGCTGTCATGGCAACATTCACACTCATGCGATATGTTAAAGCGGAAATACTTACATCGTACTCCGTGCCAAAACAAAGAACTTGTTAGCAAACATGCATGATCCAAGTCCATGTTAAGTGCCTAATGCATCGCATACAAAGTGTTGCTAGAATAGGCTCGGCTATCCTAAACATGGCATGTGAGAATGCACAACTATCACATATTCAGTTTAGAATTTGAAGTACAAATGCAGTTAGCGTGATGTACCGAGCCTAATGCATGTAATACAAATGCATGGATGCACGCATGCGTAGCATAAGGTATGCTAAATTAAACGTGCCCTAACCTACCATCGTAAGCAGGTAAATAAAAGGGAAGAAAGAAGTGAGGTTGGAAGACATACACACCACCCACACACACTTATTACAGATTTTGCCCTCGCTCGGAGGGACCAAATAAATATTACAAATTAATTAACTACGCAAGCTAATTAATATTACAAATTGCCTAATTTAATTAACAAATTAAATAGACTAAGAAAAACAGTAAAACGCCTCGAGAAGCGCGCCGCCATGCGCAAGCTGCCTCTGTTTTCCTTCCTTCACTCCTCTGGAGGCTGTCAAAACCTCAGGACTGCTCCCTTGGACAGAGAGGATCACCACCGGCTGAATGAAATTGCCACTGGCAGTGTGGTATGGCCATCGGCACAAAATTGAAGCTGTCGGCAAAGAAATTGTTGCCGGCCGGCACCTTACACTGCCGGTCGGCAGAGTATTCCTGCAGAACCTGCAACTGACAGCAACAGAGGGCAAGGCAAAGCATGGCAGCACAATTCAAGGCATGTATGCAATAATCATGTCCCTTATCATGTTTGCGACTCAAAGGGGCATGTGCCTCGATTCTCGGGCCACCAATCACGCATTTCCATGCGTGATGGCCCAAAGAACCAAGTATGCAACTTTGATTTCAAATGTATGCAAGCCAATCAAACAAAACTCCCAATCCCTATCACCCAAGTCAAGGGACAAGGAATGCATGCAAGATGCAATGCAACCTAGGCATACAAGCTAAGGATGCAACATGGCATGGCAATGAACTTATGCAATCGTGCAAGCATACATATGGCAATGCAAATAGATGGAAAGATGGTCTTATACATGAATTAGGCAGCTCTAATAAGGCCTAAAACAGTGGCCAAAGTGCTAAAAAGTGAGGGCTAAATGGCATACACACACACATGCACATAAGGACCAACACTTAAGCACAAATCAAGCAACATTCAAGCACACTTGAAAGGGACAAACATGAACAATTAGCATGCATTATAAGCTTTGAAATCATGCTAATACGTGGTGCCAAACCAAGCAACAAATCAAGCCAAGCATGCACCAAATGGCCTAAGTGTTCAAAGCGAATCAACGAGGCATTGAACTACACTTAACAAGACCAAACATGGCATGAAAGGAAGGACCAAAATCAGAGGTTTAGCATGTTAAAACAAAGCTAAAGGACTACTTAGATGGCATCTAAGTGACTCAAAAACAAAGGCATGCATAAACACCAAAACATGGAGCATCGCTACACAAGCTTCCAAAGCATTAAAGAGGCATACAAGGCAATCAAACAAGCATGGAAATGGGACTGAAATGGCATGTAGAATGATCCCAAATCACCAAAACAATGCAAAGATGGCATGCTACACATGCACATGCTCAAGGCCAACAAGCCTAAATACAAAGGAGCTATATCAAGCATGCCAAAATCAACCCAAACACTTATGGACAGACCTAAAACATGGCAAAATATGGACATAATCTTCACAAGACTAAGCCTAAAACATGCTCCAACAAAGACTAACAACCTAAGGCATATTAAGGCATAAACAAGGCATTACATGGCAACTATGCTAAGCATGCATGGAGTTCCAAAACCAACTTGAAATCATGTTATATTATGGATATATAAGCATGAAAAACATCCTAAACATGCTCAACACACACTCAAGCATAGGCTTCCTTAAGAGGCCAAAATATGCCCTTTTCAAGGACAACAAGGAGAGGGGGTGGCCCTCTCCTTCTTGGGACTTCAAGGCATCATCTTCACCACTGAAATCCCTCAAGATTTCAGTGGTGAAGAGACCCCAACACCAAAATCCCGGAGCTAGCACAAAATGGCTCAAAATAAGGCCTTTTAAGGCCTAAGGGTGGTCAACAACCCTCAAACAACAAAACACTCTTAATAAACAATAAAAAGGGCCTAAAAACAGAACTTTTTTATGTTATACAATAAGCACAAAAACATCTCTAAGAAAGGTATAAAATCAATGCAAAAATGGGGGAAAATGGGACTAGATTCTCACCCTTGATGACCCCTTTACAAGTGGTGCTCCAATGGCCTCCTTTAGCTTGAATCTAACACCAAAACTTCAAAACAAACCCTTTAGAACCTCAGCTCCAAGAGGAAGGTGAAACACTAGGTGTTTGTGTGCAATAGTAAGACACAAAGCACCTAGTGAACAAAAGAGAGGGAAAGAGAGATAGAAAATGTATGTAACTCAAACCCTAGAACAAGAGCTCAACAATGGCTGTTTTTTGCTCTCAAAATATCCTAAGTGTCTAACCTCTCAAGCCAAGAGACAAGCCTCTCTCTATATGTCTTGTAAAGCTTACAAGACAAGCTTTACAAGAGGGAGATCCCTCCATACACGTGTATGGAGGGATGCAAAAGTAAGACAGCTGTCCAAAAATATCTGCAAAAGCAGATGAACAGCAATCGGCCGGCCAAAAATGCCATCTTGGCCAAAAGGAGTGCCGGCCGGCACAAAATAATGCTGACCGGCAACAAATAGTGCCGGCCGGCAATAAACATTGCCGGTGGCAGCAAACACCAGCCGGTGGCCTCTAGCCACTGCCGGTGATGGGTGGGGATGGTCTACAAGCCCTACCCTACCTCTCAAGGGCAAAACAAAAGTGTTTGGTGCAAAACCAGACACTAAACGGTCGAGTTCGGGGATCCTGAAGCAAGGCGCGCGAGCCGAGACTTCCGGGAACTCCAAACGAACACAAACATGGATAATCACCGAGTGTTCAAGCGGTTACACTCTCATGTTAGTGTAAGCCCATATCCTATTTCCATGTCATTTGCATTGCGTATGTCATTGCCTCGGTTTGTGTGCCCATGTGCACGCATTTCGAGGCATCTCATTTTCATAGCATTGTGCATACTAGGTTGTATCTTAGATCGCATTTATGTATTTCCTCGGTTTGCGTGCCCGTGTGCATGCATTTCGAGACATCTCATTTTCATAGCATTGTGCATGCTAGGCTATATCTTAGTTGCATTCATGCATATCATGCATATTGCATCGTGTTCAGGATAGGAGTTAGCCCGGGCACGGGAAACGAGATACGTTTCGTACTCCAAGTGACGGAACGTGTCTCCATCCCCAGTCACCGACACTCCGGATTACCCATGATGGAGTTAGGTTCTTGTTGTGTTTACACGTGCATTCATTCTATATTGAGTTGCACATTTCGACCCCTCGGCCATCATGCATCGATATGCGTGATTGGTGGCACGAGGATCGAGACATGCATATATCTATGAAAATACATTGCTATGCTCCTTTCCTGCTCTCTGTTGCAGCAAATGAAGAATCAGCAAACTTCCGGAGTTTGGCGCGCTTTCCAAGAATAACTGCTAAACAGAGGCTAATTGGGGCATCCCGGTGGATTTCCGCGCAAGACAACCCGGACATGCATCATCCATCAGAAGCAAGGCAGTCCCGGGCTTGCACGCCAGTTTTACTTGCTTTCTTAGTTAATTTATTAATTAATTAAGAATCTGTACATTATTCGGACTGTAATATTTGGACTGTAATATTCTTTTATTTGGGACTGTATTATTTATTCGGACCCTCTGTGCGAGGGCATAATTGTAATAAGTGTGCGTGTGTGTGTTGTATGTCTTCCAACCCCACGTCTTTCTCCCTTTTATTTACCTGCTTATGATGGTTAGATTAGGGCATATTTCAATTAGCATACAGTATGACAGCATGTTTGCATCATTCATCTGTATTGCATGCACCGGGCTCGGCGCACCATACTAACTGCATTGTACTTTCAATTTCAAATTGAATACATGTTAGTTGTAGCACTCCATATGCCATGTTTAGAATAGCCGAGCCTGCCATAGTTGCATTTTTGCATGTGTTGCATTAGGCATTTCTGTATACTTAGGGCCATGCATGATTTCTAATTTGATTTCCATTTTGGCTTGGAGTACTCGATAAGTTTTATGCTTTAGCATCCTTGCATGCGTGTAAGTGACTGCTATAATAGCATGCTTACCATGAGGCTAATTGCCAATATGATATAACTGCCTGAATGCCTGTGGGTGAAGGTTGGGTTACTTGGATTGGAATAAATCATCAACTGTTTGTTTTAAGCCCACTAGATAGTGGCAAAACCATCTTTTCTAAGCCCACCTGCGGGTGGCAAAATCTACATTTTAAGCCTACCTGAGGGTAGCATCATCAAACCATTTTCAAAAACAAACATGAAATGTTTTGTTCCAATTCAGGCGATCCAGTCTATACTTGTATGCTGTGCGCATCACATAGTAACCTAGGCTAATAACCGGAATAAGAACACACAATGTTTTCAAAAATAGATATCATGGTTAGTAGAGGCCGATCTTTGATCGGGCGAGCGGGGGTGCTCACGAAGTGACCTTCCTTAATCGTACCCAAGTTCCCGAGCCGAGGCAACTTTGGTGATGACGGACACGTGGCCTTTTGGCACCGAGTCAGGGTTTCCTAAATTTCCCAAAATAAAATATTTAGGTGGCAACTCTATATCTGGCAAAGCAGTCCATGTTTGGCACTTCTTTTAAAAATCCGTTTTCTTAAAACGATTTGCCGGATTTGGACTCTTTGGTTCAGACTTAGAACCGTGACTACGAAGTCAAGTCCGAGCTGTAGCGAGGTCCCCCGCGGGCTTGTTACAGTTTCTGGCGACTCTGCTGGGGATTTAGAGAGCTTGACTCGAACTCTTGATATCTGTTTTTGACTACACTTGTGTGTTTCTTTGCATTGCATTTGCACTGGTGCACCTAGGACACCGTGTTTGCCATCTGCTATTCCTGAACGGTTTGCCGGAGGCTTGTCTTGTCAAGGCATGACCATAAGGCTGACCGGTTGTAGGCTCTGCCAGTATGGGAACACAAACCCCGGTTTTACCGGGGCACCCTTTTTGACCATTCGACCTAGTGCATATTCGGATCCATAGTGACCATTCCAAACTAGGACAGGTTGCTTACCCGTTTATAGGTTGTTTGAAAACCGCTGTGTGCGTAGTGAAACCCTAGCTCCTGACAAAATAGGACAGGGAAACCCTACCCCTTCATAGGGGTGTTTTGGCTCTCACTTGTCTGCTATGTGCTTTAGAGTGCGTCTCTACAGGAATGCATGTATCAGTTTGCAAGTCTGGGCATCAGGCCTGCGGGCATTATTATCAGTATTTGGGAGTCAGCTTTACCTGTGGGTATCAGACTCAGATTTGGGGCAGAATTTTGGGGCAGAATTCAGTAGAGGGCACACTCATTCAACTATGCGCGTATCTGTTCAGATGGAATCAGGCTAAGATGCTGTCTGTTTTCTCTTTTGCTAGGTAGTCTGGGAACCATAGCTTCAGAAGGCTCCGATATCCCCGAGGTTCATTGAACTTGTGCTGATAGACTTTGTCAGGTCAGAGACTCAATTCAAGGGAAATCAGTGTTCCTTTGCCAGAGGCAGGGTAAAAGGGCTAGTCGGGCACAAATCACCGGTTCAGCAGTTACCAGGTCAGCGGCCCTTATCCACCCCACCAGTGAACAGTCAGGCTGAGGTCTCAATTTCTACTGCAGGGATAGATACCAACCAGTCAGATGGATCAGCCAAACACATCAGAGATGGAGGCAATGATGCGCCAGATGCAAGAGAGTATGAAACTCATGCAGCAGGATGCTGCCCGTCAGGAGGAATTTGCCAAACGGCAGGCTGCAATCATGGCCCAGCAAGCCGAGCTCATCACCAAGCTGCAACAGCAAAGCGACACGTCCGCTTCACAACAAGTTCCTCCCCCAGCAGGAGTTCCAGCACCTGGGGAGACGCCAAATGTCCAGGAAGGTACGAACATTCCGGTAGGGCCGGCTCTGCCCCCAATTTTACCTCAACTATCCAAAACACCTACCAATCTACCGGACTCTCCCTCCGAGTTCGAGGTTGACCCCACAGCGTTGAAGTTGAGCAAGCTTGAAAAGCTGTTCAAGAAATCCCAGGGGGTAAAGTCCATCCCGGGCATTGAGGACGGCTACACCGACGCAGCTGTAACTCTGCCGGACAGGTTCAAGATGCCTCACATCGACCGTTTTGACGGGTCAGGAGATCCCATGGTCCACTTGAGCTTGTTTTCAGATGTTTTGCGCCCGATGGGTTTGACAAGATTACAGAAGCTCTCCCTTTTTGGCAGGACCCTGTCGGGTATTGCAGTCACCTGGTATGCCAAATTGGTGGATTCAGTGAAACAAAGCTGGGAGGAGATGGCCGAGGCCTTCATCGCACAATATTCATACAATACCCAAATCGAGATTACGACCCGTGATCTTGAGACGATGAGGCAGGAGCCGAAGGAGAGCTTCTCAGAAATCGTGACCTGCTGGAGAGCCAAAGCCTCAATGATGACCATTAGGCCAATGGACAAAGATCAAATTCGGATGATTGTGGGCAATCTCCAGCCCAAGCTAATGCAAAAAATGATCGTGATCCCCTTCCCTACTTTCTCAGATTTACACGAGATGGGAGTGCAGATCGAGGATGCTATGAAGCAGGGCCTCTTTGACCAGGAGAAGGAGCAGCCCAGGAGGGCGTTTTCCCGCAGTTCGAATGCGACCACCAGTGGTGATGCAACTGCAAGATCTTCTGATGTGGGCATGGTGGTTACCACCGTATCAAAAACAGCTACCCCATTCACCGGTGCGTCCGGAAGTAGCTCACAAGGAACCAAATATCCACCTCGAGTCAAGAGGGTTTTCACCCTGCTTTATATGCCTTTGTCAAAATCTCTAGAGGCCCTAATCCGGAAAGGACATCTGAAACCATTGGAACAACGGCCTTTACCTGATCCTCTCCCTCCAAGGCATGACCATACTAGGTACTGTGCGTACCATCAACAAACCGGTCATGACACTGACAGTTGCTTTCTTCTGCGCCATGATGTACAAGATCTGTTTGACAATAGGGTCATCCCCACGCCAGTCCAGCAAAGTCTATCGGCATGATCAGTGAATTTGTGGGGAGATGATGTGATGTGATCGAGGAATGAACCACCTGCGGATGGCATTCAGATTATTCCAGCTGTGGTGGATGGCATGCACTGTTTTGAGCAATGTACAAGTGTTATTAATTTTGCGTTCTGACTTGGGTATTGGGTCAGTCTTGTTGTTTTATTTTGAGTCTGTCTTTTTGTTTTGAGTCAGTCTCTTTTTGTTTTGGGTCTATCTTGTTGTATCAAGTCAGTCCTGTTGTATAGGAGTCGGGTGATTCCGGGGGATGTTACCTCGGGCATCACCATTTTGTTTTGTGTCTGTCTTTTTCGTTTTGTTTTGAGTCTGTTTCTGCCAGGGAGCCAGTTGTACCAAAAGATTTGAATGAACAGCAGCAATTTTTGCACTTCTGTGTTCGCTTCTGCCATGTGCCAATTGTGCCAGAAAGTTTGAATGAAATGGCAGTGCATTCCACCTGCTCTCTTGTGCCCTAGAATCATTGCATTGACCTAAGTTTTTCAAAACTTTTTAAACACTGTGGTGAAAACGAAGAGGAAGGAATTCCTCGGGTTTTGCAAAAATTTGATCATTTGAGAGAAAGAGAGGCGTGCTAAGCCTTTAACGAATGGAATCATGCTTGTTAGCGTGAGTACTGAGAAGGATCCTGGCTTGATCCAGATTGGTTCTACACTGTCTTCAGCGCGAGCGACTGGTCGCTTTCTTAAAAGATTTCAGAAATGTTTTGCGCGGTCCTGCGAGGACCTGTGTGGAATCGCTCCTGAGATTGTGCAGCCTAGGATCGCTCTCAGCCTCGAGACTCAACCCCTTTGCTTCCAAACCTTGAAACTTGAATTCAGAAGGTTCAACAGTCAACTATGATGTGAGGCCTGTGTGGCCGGATTTGAAGCAGCCCTCGAACAAGAGGCCAGGAAAGTCAGGTCAAGAAGATCAGATCTCATCAGAAGAAGCTTACAAAGAAAAACAGCAGCCATTCTCCTGGATTCAGATGACTTCATGATCTCAAAACCATTTGACATGGACAAAACTACACTTTTACCCTTGAGAGGCTCGCTGGGCCGAAAACTCGGAAGGGCGACCCAGGCAAAAGTTAGAGCAAGAGAAAAATACAAAAAAGAGAACAAAAAAAAGAAATATGCAAAGAAAAGAACAAAAAAGAAAATCAAAAAAAAATGAAAAGAATTGAAAAGAAAGAAGAACAAAGCTCGCAAGGTCGAAAACCCGCAACGGGCGCTTTGGCAAAAGTTAGAGCCTAAAAAGGAGAGGTTAATACCCGAGTGTACCTTAACCCCGAACTACGTAAGGCTTGATTCCCATCTTTGGGATACGTAGGCAACTTCATTCTGAAGTCCAGCCGTAAAACAATTCGATTGTGTCCATGTGATGGTTCTAGTTATCTTTGTCTTCTCTGTATCTGAGGATTTGGTTGTGTTTGTCGCTCTGAGGACTGCCTATAATGCGCTGTGGTGCCATCCAAACAAGGCGCAACTTTCCGTTGCCATTCAATGCGCTGCGGTGCTATTCAAACAAGGGGCAACTTTCCGTTGCCATTCAATGCACCGCGGTGCCGTTCAAACAAGGGGCAACTTTTCGTTGCCATGCAATTCCCCTCAAGCAAGGGGCAATCTTCCTTCGAATTCGAGGTTGTGCATCTCGAGAGTAGGTTCCGTACTCCTTGAGCAGTGGTCATTTGCAATAATAGTTTTTGAGAATTTTTACTAAGGTTGACTATTCTTCTCGAAAAGTATTCCATTTTTAAAACTGGACCATTTCTTGGACCCAAAAGAGGAAAATTTTCAGTGCTCACAGCCTAACTTGCATGATTTTAAATCAGAAAATTGAACAAGCGCGTTAATCTAACTCTCATTTTGGTCAAAATCTTTTAAGAGAAAACAAACAAAAATGGTCAAAATGATGAACTAAGGGCACAGTTGAGTCAGGTGTTCTGTCTTTTCCCCTTTGTCAAAATACTTGCCGGAAAGGGCACTCTACTTGTCGAAAGGGCACCGTATTCGCCAGAAAAGGGCACAACAAAGGGCAGAAAGCTCTCACATCCTCCAAGCAACGAGGTATCAAGCAAAGTGCGAAGCACAAACTAGAATGGGACAAGATATTCCACTCCATCATCTGGACAGATCTGATCACGTCCGAATTCCCCAACAGAGCATCATCAACCGATGTTAGCTGCCGATTTGCTACACATCCTGTTGCAGCGCAACCCCTCTGAGAGAGGAACTCACTGCTATGAGCAGAAGAAAAAGAATCTAGCAGAACGCTAAGGGCGCGAGCCCACAATTTGCTGTTCGTCCATCAACCACCCAGGGGAGGGTTGAAAAACGAGAGATTGAAGAATAGGGAGATGTACGATGAGAGAAAAAGTGAGAAGAGGGCTTTTTCAGAAAAACAGAGCTTGAGGGCCGAGTGATGAGAGAACCACAAATGAGAAAGGGTGGGGAACACTACCCGGTGAAACAGGCTCCCGGTGCACGTCTGTGTGTCGTGTCTTTTGTTTTGTGTCTCGATTCTTGTTTTTGAGTCATTTCGAGTGTTACTCGATGTGTCTAGGTTGCGTGCATTTTATTTCCTTGTTGAGTCGTTTTGCTGTGTTCGATCGTAGGCTCGATACCCGGTCAAAAACTCATTTACCAATTCCAAAATAAAATCGTTTTGTGCTCCGAGTGCCATGCCATTCTCCACATCTGTGCAAAACAAGATTCGTTCTTTCATAAAACCGCAGGGTTCAACCCAGGTCATGTCAGAACAATAAAAATCAGGACCTATCTGAAGCTATATGGGTTCCAGACTACAAAGCAAAAGCAAAAGAGGAAATGTCGAGCATCTGAGTTTGTTTCAACTTCAGTAAGTTCCGAGACTGCATTCCGTGTGTACCTCTTCAGGTTTTGCCAATGCTCCGAAGTATGAGTGTGCCTCTACCTCAAGCTCAAGATCAAGTCTGCTTCAAGCCAGAATGGCGATCAAGTGCTCTCCCTGAGTACCATTCCCTGCCAGAGGCATCTTGGCTATGTTTGCAATGAGTTCCTAGGAGACCAACTGCGACGGTGGAAACTAGAGTTCGAATGGCTGATGCCTAGAACATAAAGGTTCAGGATTTCTGGGACTAAAGTCTGGTTTAAATACCCAGAGGCATGTCCTCGGCTTGAAATCTGTATGGAAGCCCCATAGGTTGAGATAGCGTGTATGCACCTCAATTCTGGATACTGAACCAACCTAGTCTGTCACCCCGTTGGAGAATAGGGAAAGTTGTGAATATGATCAGGAAGAAAGGCAACATCCAAAGTGTTCTACGTGAAGAATCCTTGTCAATATTTCAGAGCCTTTATACTGTAAGATTGAAGGTAAGTGTTCGAAGAGCACAAGGGGCGATCCCCATCGGAGAAGAGCGGTTCACCGCCACTCACCTCGTGAGGTGCTTTCTAAAGCGCCGCTACGCTTGTTTATTGCGTTCATTAAACATCATGCATTGTATTGCATTATACCTATCAAGTTTCTTTCTCATTCATGCATGATATCGTACGTACGGTTCGTTCAAAGAAGTTTGGTTGAAGATCATTTCTTTAGTGTATCTATCACACTTTTCTTCATTCACTTTTGTGCATCTATCACATACATTCTCATTTTGTGTATCAATCACACTTCTTTCATTTAGTGTATCAATCACACTTCATTCGTTTAGTATATCAATCATACTTTGTTCACTAAGTGCATCTATCACACTTTGTGTTCACTTTTAGTATATAAATCATACTTGTTCACATTGTGCATCTATCACACTTTGTGTTCACTTTTAGTATATCAATCATACTTGTTCACATTGTGCATCTATCACACTTTGTGTTCACTTTTAGTATATCAATCATACTTTATTCACTAAGTGCATCTATCACACTTTGTGTTCACTTTTAGTATATCAATCATACTTTATTCACTAAGTGCATCTATCACACTTTGTGTTCACTTTTAGTATATCAATCATACTTTATTCACTAAGTGCATCTATCACACTTTGTGTTCACTTTTAGTATATCAATCATACTTTATTCACTAAGTGCATCTATCACACTTTGTGTTCACTTTTAGTATATCAATCATACTCTGTTCACATTGTGCATCTATCACACTTTGTGTTCACTTTTAGTATATCAATCATACTTGTTCACATTGTGCATCTATCACACTTTGTGTTCACTTTTAGTATATCAATCATACTTTGCTCACATTGTGCATCTATCACACTTTGTGTTCACTTTCAGTATATCAATCATACTTTGCTCACATTGTGCATCTATCACACTTTGTGTTCACTTTTAGTGTATCAATCACACTTTGCTCACATAGTGCATCTATTACACTTTGTGTTCGCTTTTAGTATATCCATCATACTCTGTTCACTAAATGCATCTATCACACTTTGTGTTCACCTTTAGTGTGTATCCATCACACTTTGCTCACTTCACCCTTTGTATATCAATTACACTTTGCTCAAATAGTGTATCTATCACACACTCGCTTTGCTCACTTAGTGCATCTATCACACTTTGTGCTCACCTTTTTGTGTATCAATCACACACTCTCGCTTTGTGTATCTATCATACTTGTTCACTTAGTGCATCTATCACACTTTGTGTTCACCTTTTTGTGTATCAATCACATATTTGCTCTGTGTATCTATCACACATGCACACTGCATTTGCAGTGAGAATTCCATAATTTTCTTACATCCTTTCTACACGAAGTGTAGTTTGGCTCGAGTTTACTTGCTTGCCTAGCATTCGCTTAAAATGTTGCATTTATTTCGCATAATTGCTTCATTACAGCTCTCTTTGCATGATCATGAGTGATAACCGGCTTCGCGTAGCGTATAAGTCCAACTTTCAAAACCGGCCTCGCGTAGCGTATAAGCCCAATCTTCAAAATCTTCTGGCATATCATTTGCATTTTGCCCCTACCTGCGGGCACATCTTTGTCTATCTTATCTGCTTTGTCTAAGTCTTCGGCCTTGTCAAAAATGGGTCGTCTCTGGGCTTTGACATTCACTCCCGTCATTTGTGACTTCCGAGTTCTGTCAAAGAGGGGCAACTGTAGACACCCCATTTTTGACCGACCTTAAGACTCAGACGTCACCAGTTGAGCACTCGGTGATTTTGCATATCGTGCTCGTTCAGAAGTTGCAGAGTCCTGGCTGCGAGCCCTGCCTCCGGACTTCCGAACCCTCTTCTGTGCCTTGCCTCGGTTTGCGAACCAGACTCGGTTTTCTCTGTTTCTTTTCCTGGGGAGAGGAAGAGGTCCTGTAGACCATCTCTTAGTGGCCGTGGGCTACATTCTGAGGCCGCGGGCCATTTTGCCCATTTCGGAGTCCAGTTCCCGGTTTTCGGAGTTGTCAGGCCGTGTGCCTCAGTTCGGGACCGCTTAACCATCTCCTATTGCTCCGGTTATTGGCATACTTCTTATTTGCTCCCTTTTGAGGGACACTGAGGTCTGAGAGACCCACTTCGTGGTCGAACACTACTCCCGGTGCCTAACAGCCAGTTTTCGGGGCCTCGGGCTGCGCGTTTTGGCCCCCGAACCTTCATTTTGCATCAGTTTGGGCTCATTTTTGATGGAGACCTTATTTTCACTGTTAGAAAGCTTGTAGGAGGGTGGGAGGCCAGCAATTTTTCTGAAAAGCCAACTTCTTTTTGGTCAAAAGTGGTTCAGCATGAATCCGGGAAGGAGAAAAATCTGCGCGGCTTCACCGAAACGGGCGTAACTCTTTGCACAAGAGGAATTAAGATGTGAGGCCACCACCATTGGAAAGCTTACTTCCAGGGTTTCATTTTTCACTCAAGAATATCCCAAGTCCAAGTCCGGGGGGGAGAGATGTGGTTGGTTGAAGTCCGCTTAGACCGAATCTGCGCGGCTTCACGGAAAAGGGCATAACTTTTTCTACAGGAGGAATTTTAATGCAAGGTTTGCGCCATTGGAAAGCTAACTTATGGGGCTTCATCCTAGGGGGTGGCTGGCCACTTTTTCTGGCCGGCCGGCCACTTTTTTCCTTTGACCTAGCCGGCCGGCTAGGGGAAGTGGCCGGCCGGCCACCTGCAGCCAAAATGTCAGGCTGGCCTGCTTCTTCAGGTTGAGTACATTCCAGCTGTGCCTTGGTTTTCCCCCAAAAATATCTACATCCGGGGGACCTTTTTGGAGGGAAAAAAGGCCTCATTTTGCCTCCACTTTGGCTAGACTCTTCTCTCCATCTCTTATCCATATAGAGAGCCTCCCAACTCTAGAGAAAGGGTTACAAGAGTTGCTTGGAGGAGATAGATACATATCACCCCATTTCCTTCAAGTTTTGGGCTCCATTTCTTCATCATCTTCAAGCTCTACCATCACCACTCCATTCCAGCAGCAAAGGAGGGGATTCCAGCAGCTTAGAGTCACCAAACCTGGTCCAAGAAGCAACAAAAGTGTTGGTCTTCAAAGGTAAGTCCAATTGCCCTCTTTTCTAGCTCATTTTGGCACCATCTTTAAGCCATACATGCTTGCTGAGTTGAGCTCCGACCAAAACTGGAAGTGGCCTTCTTTTAAGCTCATTTTCTTGTTTCATTAAGGGCTCAACCCTGTTTGAGGCCCCCATATTGCACTTGCTTCAATATCCCCTTGTATGTCAATTTTCTTGCATGCTTTGGCAACCCATTATGCTTCCATTTTTGGGTGTTTTATAGTTCTGTAAATAGGCTTATTTTGAGCCCCTCTTCAACATTGAAGAAGGGCTCATCACTGTTTGGGACCTCCATATGTCACTTCATGTTATATCTCTCTTTTGGTCCCCATTTTTGCATGCTTTGGCAGCCTATCATGCTTCTGTTTTTGGTCTTTTTACAGGCCTAGAAATAGTCTTATTTTGACCTTCTTAACATGTTTCATTAAGGGTCTTTGGCTGTTTGGTGAATGCTTTGCATACTTTGTGTTATAGCCTCTTTTGAGCCTCATTTTGCATTGCATTTCTAGCATGTTTGTATACTGTTTTGGAGTTTTTACAATTCTGTAAATATGCTTATTTTTGGTCCCTCTTCAATGTTGTAGAAGGGAATTTTTCAGTTTGGGTTTTACATATACCACTTGCTTCATAACCTCATGTTTAGGGCCATTTTTGCATGCCATTGTTGCCCTATCTTTGCTTGCTGTTTGGCCATGCTTTGTACTAGTAAAATGCTAATTTTTGGGCTGCCTTGCTTCTGTCTATTCATTGCATATCCATATTGTGCATGTTTGGTATAGCTATAGGCCATTTCGGGTCCCAAAATTCATGCTTCGGGACTATTCCATGCATCGGGTGTGTTTTCGCCTCACTTTGGGGCTGTTTTCCCCCACATTTCATTGCTGAAAATCCATTAGCATGCTTGCATATCATTTTCCATGCCATTGCATTGCGTATGCCATTGCCTCGGTTTGCGTGCCCGCGTGCACGCATTTCGAGGCACTTCATTTTCATCCATCGGCCTCTTATGTGAGTGTGGCTGAGGCTCTCTCATGTTAGTATAAGTCCATGTTGCATTCTATATGTCATTTCCATGCCATTGCATTGCGTATGCCATTGCCTCGGTTTGCGTACCCGCGTGCACGCATTTCGAGGCACTTCATTTTCATCCATCGGCCTCTTATGTGAGTGTGGCTGAGGCTCTCTCATGTTAGTATAAGTCCATGTTGCATTCTATATGTCATTTCCATGCCATTGCATTGCGTATGCCATTACCTCGGTTTGCGTGCCCGTGTGCACGCATTTCGAGGCATTTCATTTTCATCCATCGGCCTCTTATGTGAGTGTGGCTGAGGCTCTCTCATGTTAGTGTAAGCCCATATCATATTTTCATGTCATTTGCATTGCGTATGTCATTTTCTCGGTTTGCGTGCCCGTGTGCACGCATTTCGAGGCATCTCATTTTCACAGCATTGTGCATACTTGGTTGTATCTTAGATCGCATTCATGCATTTTCTCGGTTTGCGTGCCCGTGTGCACGCATTTCGAGGCATCTCATTTTCATAGCATTGTGCATGCTAGGCTGTATCTTAGTTGCATTCATGCATGTCATGCATATTGCATTGTGTTCGGAATAGGAGTTAGCCCGGGCGCGGGAAACGAGGTGCGTTTCGTACTCCGAGTGACGGAACGCGTCTCAATTCCCCAGTCACCGACACTCCGGATCATCCATGATGGAGTTAGGTTTTGTTGTGTTTTCATGTGCATTCATTCTACATTGAATTGCGCAATTCGGCTCCTCGGCCATCATGCATCGATATGCGTGATTGGTGGCACGAGGATCGAGGCATGCATATATTTGTGAAATACATTGCTATGCCCCTTTCCTGCTCTCTGTTGCAGCAAAAATCAAGAATCAGCAACTTTCCGGAGTTTGGCGCCCACTTCAAGAAAAAGGCAAACAGAGGCTAATCGGGGCATCGCCATGGATTTCAGCGCAAAGGCAACCCGCACATGCATCATTCATCACCTGGAGAAGAGTCAAGGCAGTCCCTGGCTTGCATGCCAGTTTTATTTTATTTTTTTATTTTTTTTATTATTTTTTTTTTTTAGTTAATTCGTTAATTAATTAGGAATTTGTACATTATTTGGACTGTATTATTTGGACTGTACTATTCTTTTATTCGGGACTGTATATTTATTCGGACCCTCCGAGCGAGGGCAAAACTGTAATAAGTGTGCGTGAGTGTGATGCATGTCTTCCAACCACACGTCTTTCTTCCCTTTTATTTATCCGCTTATGATGGTTAGATTAGGGCATGTTTCAATTAGCATACAGTATGACAGCATGTTTGCATTCATTCATCTGTATTGCATGCACCGGGCTCGGCGCATCATACTAACTGCATTGTATTTTCAATTCCAAGTTGAATACATGTTAGCTGTAGCATTCCATATGCCATGTTTAGAATAGCCGAGCCTACTATAGTTGCATTTTGCATGTGTTGCATTAGGCATTTCTGTATGTTTAGGACCATGCATGATTTCTAACATAGTTTTTGTTTTGGCTTGGAGTACTCGGTATGTTTTATGCTTTAGCATCCTTGCATGCGTGTGAGTGACTGCCATGAATAGCATGCTTACCATGAGGCTATTTGCTTATGTGATATAACTGCCTGAATGCCTGTGGGTGAAGGTTAGGTTATTTGGATTAGAACAAATCATCAAATGTGTGTTTTAAGCCCACTAGATAGTGGCAAAAATCATGTTTTCTAAGCCCACCTGAGGGTGGCAAATCCACGTCTTAGCCTACTTGCGAGTAGCACCATCAAACCATTTTCAAACAAACAAACATGAAATGTTTTGTTCCAATTCAGGCGATCCAATCTATACTTGTATGCTGTGCGCATCACATAGTAATCTAGGCTAATAACCGGAATAAGAACACACAATGTTTTCAAAAATAGATATCATGGTTAATAGAGGCCGATCTTTGATCGGGCGAGCGGGGGTGCTCACGAAGTGACCTTCCCCAATCATACCCAAGTTCCCGAGCCGAGGCAACTTTGGTGATGACGGGCACGTGGCCTTTGGCACCGAGTTAGGGTTTCCTAAATTCCCCCATAAAAAATATTTAGGTGGCGACTCTGTATCTGGCAAAGCAGTCCATGTTTGGCACTTCTTTTCAAAAATCTGTTTCTCAAAACGATTTTCCGGATTTGGACTCTTTGGTTCAGATTAAGAACCGTGACAATTTGAGAGTCCGAGCTGTAGTGACCCCAAATGAACAGAACGGGACTTAATCCTCCCAGGGCGTTCGGGGACGTCTACACAAAGCAGCTAAGTAAAGAGGCTAAGTAAAGCAATAAATATAAGCCCTCGGGGCGAGAAGCGCATGCATGCTCGGCCGCCTCATTCGGAAATCCATCGCGATGCCCCAACTTGCCTCTGTTTTCAATTGTTTTCAGAACCTTGCACCAAGCTCCAGATAGCTTCTAACTCACCTTGGGGACCCTCAGGAGGGCTGTCGACCAGTTGTTGGTGGTGCCAACCACCTGCCGACCACCTATGTTTGCTGCAGAACAGAAAAAGTGGTCGGCCAGCCACTTTAACTGGTCCGCTGACCACTTTTTGCTGCACTTCCCGGTTTGCTGCAATAAAGAACAAGAAGGGACATGACAATGTATTTGCAACATATGTGTGCACAACCATCCTCCCTATCATTTCATGATCTCAAGGGAGTGTAGTTCTCGACCCTCGGGCCACCAATCACGCATCTCGATGCATGTTGGTTGAGAAGCCAAGATTGCACGAATTAATGTGAATGAATGCACAAATAACACATAAATGCCTTAACCTCTATCATGCTTGATCAAGAGGGTCGCCGACCTAGAAATGAGGCACGTTTCATCACTTCAAGTATGAAACGTCCCTCGTTTCTCGTGTTTGGACTAACACCTAATCCAAACAAATGCAATGCAACTCAAACATGCAAACATGCAATGCAACTCAAACATGCTAAACACAATGTAAGGCATGCATACACAATGCAATGCAACATAATCAACCTATCAATGCTAATGGCATGCATACACAATGCAAATGCGACATAAGCAACCTAACAATGCTGATGGCATGCATACACAATACAAGGCAACATAAGCATGCAAACAACATGAGAACAAACATGCTCAATGGACTTCAACCAAATATGGACGGACCTCAGTCATGCCAAAACAGTGGCCATAATGTTACGAAAGATGACATGAAATACGAGACATACATGCACATGCATTGGCTCATCAACTAGGCCTAAGAGCACAACCCTCAAACGCAGCGAAGAAGTGATAAACATGGAAGTGTGACAATACTACATGCTCTCAAATTAGGTATGAAATGATGCCAAATCACTCAAACAATACAAGCGTAGTATGCTAGGGTCCTTAAAGCATTAAAGCCAGCAAAGAGGACTATGGAAGAGGCATGCAATACATGGCACAAATGCATGAACCAACCATAGACAGAGCTCAAATAGGTCAAGACAAAGACCAAAGCATGCTGATATGGGGGCTCAAATGTCTAAGCATGCATGCATACACACTAGGCCATAAGCAAGGCAACAATGCACAACCCTTAGAGGCACTCAAAGGGTGAAAGAAGTGGGAACATGAAAATACTACATGCTCTGAAATGTCATGTTAAATGATGCCAAATCATGCACATGATACAAATAAAGCATGCTATGGTGCCCAAAGCTTGAAACTAGCATAAGCACTTGCACAATAGCTATACAATACATGAAGCATATGGAAAATGCAACCCAAAATAGTCCTAGAGCATGTCAAAATGATGCCAAAACATGTATGGAGGGAAGCCAAAACAAGCCAACATGAAGGGCCAAAACATGGATCATGCAAGGGGAATAGGGAGGATTACACTACACCTACCAAAACCAAGCATGAGATGGATTCACCAACAAAAATCAAAGTTATATCATGGAAAAATAACCCCTAAAACACACTGAAATAATAGCTCGCAAGCTTAGGCATGAAAGCATACGCAATGGCCCATGCTTAAGGCATAAAACACCAACTCTCCAAAGCATTGAAAGAGTGACAAAAGTGAGTGTATGGAAACATTATGTGGACTGAAATAACATTTCAAATGATTCCAAATCATGGAAATATTCCAAGCAATGCATGCTAATGGACTCAATACACAAAGTTAATGAGCAAGATTGAACCATGGCTATACAAAGCAATGCATGCATGACCAAAACAACATAAATCAGAGCTTAAGCATGCTAAAACATGGACAAAAGCTTCTTGGATTTAAGCCAAACGCATGCTAGAATGATGGTCTAAAGCATGATACACATTAGGCTAGTGAATGGAAATGCACTACAAGTGCATGGAGCATGCATGAGGGTACCAAACCAAACCTTGATAGAGATATATCATGGCAAAACAACACCAAGAACATATTGAGATAGAGCCAAAACATGCAAGAAAAACATGCTACTTCATGAGGCATACAAAGCTAGTTTATGAGGATTCACTACAAGTGTAAATAGCATGCAAAGGATGACTAAACCAAGCCATAATAGAGGTATTCCATGTCAAAATAACCCCCAAAACAAGTCAAGAATAAGCCAACAGAAGCTTAACAAGCATGCTCAAACATGAGGCAAATAAGGCAAGGATACAAGAAACAAGGAGAGGGGATGACCCTCTCCTATTTAAGACCTCAAAACACAAGTTTTACCACTGAAAATCTACTGGATTTCACTGGTCAAAAGGCCAAGAGAAAGTGATCTCAAGGGCCTAAAGTGATGGTGTAAAACAAAGCCAAACAAGGCACAGGAGGGGGTAGACCACCCCTAACACAAAAAAGACCTCAAACAAACATTACAAGCATGCAAAATCAGAAATTTTTGCAGTAGAAAGTCAAGCCAAAATAACCATGCAAATAGGTCCAAAAGCTTAATCAAAAACAAGGGATTAAGAGGTTAGGAGCTCACCCTTGTAGAACCACTTTAGAGCAACAACTCCAGCAACTTTTTTGGATCAAAACCAATCCAAAAACTCCAAAACCAACCTCAAAGGGCCTCAGCAACAAAAGGGTGGTGTTTGAGTGTGTTTGTGTGCAATAGTATGAAGAATAAGCACTTTCAAGCACAAAAATGAGACAAAGAGAGAGATATAGAGATAGATGTGTATCTATAGCTCAAGTCAACTTTTCTGAACCTGGGGAAGGGAGAGAAAGCCTCCCTTTTATAGAAAAACAAGCCTCAAGCTTGTTGAACAAGCTTGAAGCTAGATGCAATCCTTCCATACACGTGTATAGAGGATGGTTTCTGTGCTCACCAACTGTCACAGCTGGCACCAAAATATCTGCAAGAAAGCTGCCGACCACTTGAAGTGGTCAGCCAGCTACATGCACTAGTCGGCCGACCACTTAAAGTGGTCTACAAGAAGACCAAGTGGTCGGTAGGGGGGGAGAGGTGGTCTGCACCAAGAAAGCAAAGTGGTGGCATGGCTGTCGACCACTTTTGGTGGTCCAAAGACCACCAAGACCAGTTGGCCGACCAGAAAACTGGTTGGCGGGGAAGAAAAGTGATTTTCACGGAGAGAAACTAGTCTCCAACCCTCATTCCACCCTCCAAGCATGGAAAACAAGGTTTGTGCCAAAAACAAACCAAAAAGGATGCAAGACAAGAGTCCGGAGGTCGAGGCGTGCAGCCGGAAGCCTCGAAAACTAGTCTACAGGCACCAAAAGTGATCCACAAGGGAAAAGTGGTGTACGGCCACAAAAAGTGGTCTACAAGACCTCAATGTCCCTCTAGACCAAGGCAATAATACATGGTTCAAAAACCTAGCCAAGAGGATAACGTTAAGCGGTCCCGAGACAAGGCACGCGGTCGAAGGCTTCGGAAATCGGAAACTAGTCTCCAAGAGGGAAAAGTGGTCTACGGACCTCTCTCCCCCTCCAAGCAAGGTCAACAAGGCTTGGTCCACAAACCGAGCCAAAACACAAAGAGTTCAGAGGCCCAGAGGCAAGGCACTCAGCCGAAAACTCCGAAAACTCGAAACGAGCACAAACATGCGCGATCACCGCGTGCTCAAACGATGACGTCTGAGTCTTAAGGTCGGTCAAAAATGGGGTGTCTACACCACCTTGAACTTATATCCATACACCATATACACCTTCACACCTTAGCCTAGGAACCTTGGTTGAGCCTTGAGCATCACAATTCAAGATTAAGAGTGTGTTTGGACATAGTTTGATTCACAACAAAAAGCTTACCTTTCAAGAGGTATAAGCTTACTATTCTCTTCTCTTGCTCTCTTTTCTATCATTTGCTATCAAGTTCTTGTATTTTTTGTATTGTTCTGATCTTCCTTCAAGTGTCTAAGCTTAGGTTTGGAGAGCTACCAAAGGGTAGAAAGAGTTAACACTCTTTCTTACACCTTCACCTATAGCTCAAACCCTCATTTTTACACCCTTTTCTTTGCTTTCTAAATTGATTTTCAGAGTTTAAAAGAGGCTGAAAGTCATACTTTGAGGTTTCAAAAGTGGAGGGATTAGCTACCCCTCCTTATTCTTGCTTACTAGACTTATTTTCTTTCTTTGTTGTTTAGCTTCTTAAGCTCTTTTCATGCACTTTGAGCCACTGTTTTTCACCCATTAAGGGCTATTTTAGGGCTATCCTAGGTTGTTTAATTAATTTATGCTTTGATTAGTTTGCTTGTTGTCTCATATGTTTGCATACATAGCTTGTTGTGTATTGTTCTTGGCCTTTCCTTGTCTAATTTCCTTGTTTAAGAGCCTCATTTTAATAATCAATTCACCATTCATTTATTTCATTTGAGAGTTGTTTCAATCAGTTGACGGTTATTCAAAACATGAACTAGAGATCTATACTTAATAGCTTAATCTCTACGGAGGTTCATTGTCAACGGCATAGTCTCTTTTTCATGTTGAGAATCATTTCTTGTTTGACATGTTTCTCACTTAATGGACGTAATCTTTAATGGACGTAACAATCATCTTGGACAAATGGGTTAAAGAATGGCAAAGACCAATGTATTGGGCTTAAAATGAACCAACCCACATAAAGAAAATGAGTTATATTGCTTGGGCTTGGCCGGACGTTATGCTTAGTCCAATGTGTCAAGAGTCATCACACGTCAATTCATGGTGTTTTGACGACCCTTGACTCCCCCCTTTTGAGCTCATCCCATGATAAAGAGAGGATAGTTGTCTTTCATTGCATTCATTAAATTTTGTCCAAATTGTGACCGAAATCATCAAGCAAACAAATTGCTCATTGATGGTTTTGGAAACAATTCCAACCTTCTCTTGAGGCTTTCCCATAACAGAGAACTGTGAGAGGGACAAACAGAGTTCAGAATAACTCTGTCTGCACTATTTTCACTTTAGAGCACAAAACAAAATTTCGCATAAAATTAAGGCACGACCGGCCTTATTTAGGCCTGGTTGGGCTTCATTGGGGGCCGGCCGGCCATCAATGTTTGGTCAGCAGTATGTTTTGCAAAAAACTAAGTGTAATGGCTGAAGGTGAAACAGAGCAGTCCTAGGCAGACAGAGCAGTTCTTGGACACTGTGCATGCAACCTTATGCATCCTTGCTTACATCAATGTTGTAAATTAATGCTCCAATTATTGTTGTAATCATTATTATTATTGTTTATTTGTAATTGTTATAGCTAATTAACTTAGATAGGTAGTTTATTTCTCATTATTATCCTTGTTGTATTAGAGTAGCTAGCTAGTTAATTCTTTGCTTATTTATTCATTCAATTTTATAATAATTTGTTTAATTCAGACTTTCAGACCCTGATTCGGACCCTCTTATGTGAGGGCCAATATGTAATAAGTTGTATGTCTTCCAACCCCACGTCTTTCTCTCTTTTACTTACTTGCTTACGATGGATAGCATAGAACATCATTTTTCAAATTAGCATTCTTATACTTTGCATCCATTGTCTTGCATGCATCCAAGGTTCGGCTGATCATACTAACCCAATATCAATGTTCGAATTCATTGCTTGAATACGTGCTTTATCGCATGTCTTGGATGGAATCACATGCCATGCCAAGCCTATAAATTACATAATGTGTGCGTTGCATTTAGTCATATTGCATTAGTTAGGAACATGCATATTTTCTAATTATTTTGCTTCGTTTTGACTCGGAGTACTAGGTAAGCAATTTTGAGTTTTAGCATCTTGCATCGAATGCTTGTGTTGCCATGCCAAGCATATTTCCATGAGGCTGATTGCTTAAATGATATACTTGTTTGAATGTCTGTGGATGGAGGCTAATTGCCAAAATTGGAACAAATTGATTAATGTACAAACTCACATTTTCGAGTGACGAGTATCAAAAACAATTTTCAAACAAACGTGAAATCAAATGTTCCAATCTTTGCAAATTAGTCTATACTTATGTGGGTCACATAGTAATGTTAGTCTAACAAATCGAGACAAGAGCATATAATGTAAATAAAAATCACATCATGATTAATAGAGGTCGATCTTTGATCGGGCGAATGGGGTGCTCAATTCATGATCTTCCCTTCTTGTACTTAAGTTCCGGAGCCGAGACACTTTGGTGATGACGAATAAGTGGCCTTTGGCATGTGTCTCGGGTTTCTTAAATTTTTCAAAAATATTTAGGTAGTGACTCTAAAATCTGGCAAAGCAGACCATTTTTGGCATTTGATTCAAACATCGATTTTCTAAAAGAATTGCTAGATTTGGACTCTTTTGTGTTTTCACTGTTTCACATTGCATTTTGTGAAATCAGATTCAGAACCACAGAAGTCCGAATTGTGGGGCTAGTCGCATTCAAAAGGAGCACGAAAAGCAAGCCACAACTTCTAGCGGCTCTGTTGGGGATCAAGAGAACTTGACTTGAAACTCATGATGTGAAATTTTATCTACACTTATATGTTCTTTGCATTACATTTGCATGGTTACTTTAGGTCACTGTGTTTTCCATCTGCTATTCTTGGGCGGTTTGTCGGAGGCTTGCCCAAAAGGCTTGCCAAAAGGCTGGCCAAAAGGCTGACAGGTCATGGGCGCTGCCATGTTGGAAACATAACCCTTGGATCTGGATTACCGCTGTACCGCTTGACCCTCCTTTCACTTCTCGGTATTAGGTGTGAGAGGTATATTAGGTAATCTTGCTGAGGTACCCCTTTCGACCATTTGACCTAGTTGCATATCGTGAAATTGTAATGACTATTCCAACTTAGGATAGGATGCCACCCATTTGCAGGATGTTGTGAAACTCATTATTTGAAATAGTACAGCCTCGATCATGTCAAAAATCTAGGACAGGGTAACCCTACCCCCTCATAGGGGTGTTTTGGTTCTTTTACTTGGTATGTGCTTTTTCAGTGAGACTGTACAGGATGGTTTATATCAGTATGAGTTTGAAAACAGAGTTCAGTGGAGATTACAATTCAGCTATGTGTTATGACTAGTGTGAATTGGGACCAAAGTACTGTCCGATTTTGATTATGTGTTTCTTTCTTTCTTTTTGCTAGGTAGTTTACCATCATAGCTTCAAAAGACCCGATATTTCCCAAGTTGTGTGGACTCGCTTTGGCGCTTTGCAAAGCTCAAGACCTTGTTAGTGGCCAGCTAGTGTTAATCTCACTTTCGCTAGTCACCCGACGAAAAAGGAACAGACAATCAGCAGCACCAGTACAAAGCACTCGGCAAACACCTATCCCTTCTCACTTAATCAGTTTACCAGCATCTAGTTCACCCAGACCAGCAATGGCACAAAATATAGCACAAAACGTGGAGGAATTTCCTTCCATAATAGCGGCTTTCTAGAGAACCATGGACTCTATAAACCAAAGGATGGTTGCACATGATGAAATTATCGCCAATCTACGATGTATATCTGGGCATCCGCATCAACCGTGCATCCGATCCCGACTACTCATCCAAACTCGGTTCTACCTCCACTAGTAGAAAATCCTTAAATCCCAGATCTTCAGGAAATATTTCCCCCGGCTCTGGCTTATAGGCCTCTAGTTCAACCCCCGCAGGAATCTTTCCTTTTGATATCAATGAAATTGATCCGGCCTTGGTCAAGATCCCTAGATTAGAGAAAGCATTAAAGAAATCCCAGGGCTTCAACTCCATTCTGGATATCGAAGATGGGTACACTGAGGCTTCAGTCAGATTACCAGAGAAATTTAAACTGCCCCACATCGACAGATTCGACAGGAGTGGGGATCCAATTGTGCATGTCCAATTGTTTTCAAATGTATTAAGGCCCATGGGTTTGTCTAGGGCACATAAGCTTTCCTTGTTTGGAAGAACCTTGTCTGATGTGGTGGCTATTTGGTATGCTAAATTAAAAGACTCAACAAAACGGAACTAAGAGGAGCTATCTAAGGCATTTGTTAATCAGTATTCATATAACACCTAGATAGAGGTAACCATCAGTGAGCTAGAGGCTACTACCCAGAACCATAAAGAATCCTTCATTGATTTTGTCGCCAAGTGGAGAGCCAAGGCAGCCCAAATGACAAATAGACCTGCCGAAATAGAGCAAGTCAGGCTAGTGGTCCAGAATCTTAAGCCAGACATGCTGCAGAGAATGATAGTGTCACCGTTGTCCACCTTTGCTTTCTTACACGAGCTGGGGGTCCAGATTGAGAGTGCATTCAAAAATGGTATCATCCATAGAACAAGCGAACCCGTAAGAAGGCCATTCTCTCGAAATACTAATGCTAGCAATAGCACTATTCCACGGCCTACGGATGTCAGTACTGTTGTTTCAACGGCTAAGATGGTTGATCCTTTTGCTACCATAACCTCACAACTTTCACAAAACACCAGCCCACCCCAGAACCAAAGAGTTTTTACTTCCCTCCATATGAGCCCAGCCCGCGCCCTCAAACTATTAATAGAAAAGGGGTATCTCAGGCCTCTTGATCCTCATCCACTTCCAAACCCATTGCCACCCAAACATGACCCTACCAGCAGTGCATCTTCCACTAACAACGTGGCCATCTTACAGACTTGTGCTATCGTTTAAGTCATGAGATCCAGGATCTCATTGACAACAAAGTCATTGCCCCACCTTCCAAATCAAACGTAACAACCAACCCACTTCCTAAACATAACCAAATTCCCCCGCCTAGAAACATTAACCACATCCATACACTACCGCCCACCTTCAACCCTAGCACATACATTACCTCATCCCACCTACCAAAACTAGACGTGGTTGTCCCAGAAAGCACAGACATGTGCATGATGGATCTAACACCACAAACCCAATCCAGGCCCGTGGCAATAGAAACGGAGAAAGAGAAGAATGCACTGAGGACAGGGTCATCTGATACCCGTGTCATAGAAAAGGAGATCACGCTCACGGAGGAGTACGATCCCAGTTTATACATTGTGGCCATCAATCAGCCAAAGCCAGTGGTCATACTGTCGGACTTTCTCAGCATTAATGCTATCGGGGAAGGCCAGTTAGGGCAACATTAGAATGGTCGGCCTGAACAAGGCCTAAATGACTTGGCTGACTTAAAAGAGGATTTGGCTGATTTGGAGGAGGATGTGGAGGATTTGTACTTCTCCAAAGAGGAGAATACAAGCAATGTTCAGGTGGAATGATGGGACCCGAGCCAGCCAGAAACAAGCAATGGATGGTTGAGTGAGGAATAGTCAGATATGGAGGAACAAACAGGAGAGATTAGGAAGGAAAAGGAGATTGCTGCTAGTGGCATGGCTAAGGTTGCACCTCTGACTGAGAAAGAATAGGCACTGGAACAATTTCAAAGGGGAAAGATAAAGGAGATCCAGACGAAGATAGCTCTGGAGCAGGGAAAAGGAAAAAAGAAAGAAGAACCCAAGACAACGGTGAGTGATGTTCAAACTACCAAAAAGGTCAAATGGGAGCCCAGCAACTAAAAAAGTATATTGAGGAAGCTCAGAAAATATCAGGATTCAGAAACCAAGATTGTGGTGGAGGAAGAATGGTGTGATGAAGGGGCGCGTGATGTTAACATGCTCCAGATAGAACCTAATGCTAGCCCGGCTATGACTGCAAAAGAGTGGTGGAAAGACAGCGACCTAAGTCATGCGTACACTAACAAATGGTGGAAAGATGAGACCCCGGATAACACTTGGTATACTGACGAGATCAACCATATGATCCGGAGTGGTTGGTACTTCAAACCCGCAGCATTAGACCAGCTAGAGACCTCTGGAAAAGAGACTGAGAGATCAAAAGAGAAGGATGTTGAGGAAAACTTGGTCTTGAAACAACTCAAGAATATTCAAGATGACATATCAATCTGGGGGCTAATAATGGCATCCCAGGAGCATAGGCAAGCATTGCTGGAGGCAATGAATCGGACCAAATTGCCTATCGATACCACTGCAGACCAATTGGTATCGTTGGTTACATTTGGAGACATTACGCCGGTGATATATTTTACAAATAAGGAGTTACCACCTAAGGGTGCCAACCACAACCGTCCCTTATATGTAACCTTGGAAAGTCGGAAAAAGTGGATTCTAGTAGTGTTAGTAGATACCGGATTGGCGATCAATGTATGTCCGGTAAGGACTGCCTGTGCCATCGGTTTGAGGCCGGTTGACTTTACACCCACGACCCAAGTCGTCCGGGCTTATGACAATACAAGCCAGGATGTTATGGAAAAGTTCAAGACCCATATCTTAATCGGTCCGTCTGAGCATGAGGTGGAATTCCATGACATGGACGTTTCGGCTACTTTTAATCTACTATTGGGAAGGCCCTAGCTACATTAGATAAAGGCTGTATCATCAACAGTCCATCAGTTAGTGAAGTAGCCCTTCAAAGGAGTGATAGCCACTGTGTACAGTAATTCTACGATCCATCCTCCCCAGGGAACCACTGCACCATTATTGGAAATCATATATGGAGAGGAGGACGTGTTCCTTTCTGGCTTCTCTCTAGTAGAAGCCAGACTGGTCCAATCCATTATGGCTGAGGGTGATGGGAACTACGTGTGACGACCCCACCACGTATAATAATTAGCATCTAATTAATTAAGGAGATTTAAATTTTAATTGCCCATTATTCTGATTTAATTTGGGATTTATGAAAGTTGTGGGGGCTGATTCATATATGATTCTTTTGAGAATTTATTTTGGAATTAGAAGTTAAAGCCTAAATGGCTCAAGAGAGTATAAATGGTGAATTGAATTATTGTAATTTCGAGTGTCGAACCATATGGGAGTTTAATTAAATATTCGATTCAGATTTATAAAATTGAGATTCGATTAATTGGGTCCAAATTGGAGTTAATTAAGTTATATGACTTAGGAATTAACATTATTATGAATTAAATTCATTTGTGAGGTGCCTAATTTGAATATGTAATTTATTGACAAAGATTTTAAAGTTTAATCTGAAATTAAAAGCCTTAATAATTTAAGAAACCAAAATTGAGTTTGGAAATAAGTTTATTTAATATTTGGAGCCTTTTGAGAGTTTAATTAAAAATCTGATTCAGAATGATAAATTTAAATATAATTAATTGGGCTCTAATAGAAGTCAAATTAGACTAAATAAATTATGTGAGATTTGTGATTAGTTATGATTAATTAAGTTATGTGCTAATTATAATTAATCAAGACTAAGTTGTGTTTAATTAAGCTAATGAGTAATTATGTATTAAGTTAATTCTATTTATGATTCAATTATAGAATTGTCTAGAAAGTGCAAGTGCGTATACGTGTTCTACTGCCAAAGAGGTGCATGTGTGTGTATAACTTCAAGAGTGTTTAGGTTAGCATGTATTTGATATACTCTAGAGGGAGAGAGAACCCAAAGAGCGAGAGAGAGAGAGAGAGCTCACCTCTTTGTGAACAAGAACCCATGTTGCTGGAATTTTGAAGCTAGCTCAAGGGATGAACTAAAGGAAAAAGAGAGGAAGCAAGAGGAAGTGAAAAATTAGGAAGAAGGCTCAAGAATTCAACAATATTAGGTAAATATTTATCTTAATTCTTGTAGATAATTTAGTTATAAGCTGAAATTAAGTTATGGAATCATTCTCATGAATTTTGTAAGAAATTGGGTATTGAGTAAGAAATTAATTTAAGTTCATGGTTATGGAAATTAATTTGAAAAAATGAATTATTTTTGGTTTGATTTTGTAGTGTTTTCTTATAATACTTGAGATTAAGAAGGATTTGAGATTCTATTCATGGAATTAGAAGGAAATTGGGTTCTAAACATGAAATGGGTTACATGCATGTTTATGGTGATGGAAATAATTGTGAGAATTCTTCAAATTGAGCTTGGGTTTGGAAACCTTGATATATATGAGATGTATATTTGCATGCACCATGAGTTTTGAAAGAATTTGAGCCATGCAAGTTTATTATGCATTTGATTTTGAAGAAAAAGTTTTGAAAACATTGAGTTCATGAAAAGGGTTTAATCATGACGTTAAATGAGGTTTTGATTTTTGTTTTGAAACCTAAAAATTGGTTTATTTTAATCTTTAATCCATGCATGTAATACAATTTAAGAGTTTTATTCAATTTGAACATGTTTTGGAATATATTTAGTTAGTTTTATTTGAATTACATATATGCAATGTTTGCTAGGAAAATTGACAGGAAAATGAAGAATTGGAGTTAAGATCAGGTTTATGAAGTTTAATTAGAAATTAATTATTTTGGGTTTAATTTAGAAAGTTATCGTTAAATTAAGCTCCATAAATTACATGGAACAAAGATTTATTGAAGATTGATCATGGCTCATAATTATGTTCATGTTTTGATGAAATTTTGCATGAGTTTTGAACATGAAATTGGGTTTTAAAAGCTTAATTTATGTTTTAGGATTTATGATTTTGAAATTGGGTTTGATATGAAGAAAATGAATTAAATCTAAAATTGAACAAATTAAGAAATAAATTATAATTTGAATTTGACAATCAATAATTAGTTTAATCTTAATTTGAATTTCATATATGTAGATATTTTTTTAAGAGCCTTGTTCATATTTTGTAAGAAAAAGGAAGAAAAGTTTTGAATCATTATATTCATGAAGTTATAGCTTTAATCTTGACAAATTAAGGAGATTTTTGCATTAAGATTTGGAAATTAAAGAACGAACAGAAATAACCGAACGAACAAGTACCGAAAAAACTGAATAGGTTTAAGAACCGACTGAATGAATTGAACATGTTTTGAGATATTGTGTTTGAATGTGTTTGTGTAGGTTAGACACCACACTATGATCACGTGTTTCAAAGAGCCAACTGTGATTAACAATGTTGTAAAGCTATGTTCAATTATAATTATTTTCTGAATGATTAACTATACTGCTTTCTGAAATGATATTGTTTACTGAATGAATGTTTGTCCTATTTTATGAACTGTACTCGTGGCATCCATAGCAACTGACTGTTACTGTTACTGCTAATGCTACTATTACTATTATTGCTACTGTTGCAGAGATCTTTGTCAGTTCCAACTCTTGGAACTACTGTTTATTGTACTGATGGCCATCAAATGATTGTTCGGTTTTTAAGACCTATTGTACTATTCTACTATTGGATGTACCACGTATGACTGCTATGATTTCCAAAATGACTTATATGTTATGAGAGATACTGATTGAGAAAATGATCTACTGATGAAATTGACTATTTCAATTACTGTAAGGACATCATTCATAACTCCTTTACACACTTGTTATTCACTGGGCTCTAGCTCATTATTTTATATTTATATGTAGGTGATCAAGTGCAAGAGCGAACTTAGTGGCGTCAACCTAAACTCTGTTTTGTCAAGCCAACTTTTGTGCCTCACTTTAAGGATCCTACTGAGACAAGCTTCAAGGTTTCATGGGTGGTTTAGAGTTCACCATTTTGTTTTGAATGTTACTGAGACTAGTTCTGAATGTTTTCATAGCTAAAGTTAAGACTGGTTTTGTTAATGGGATTTAATCCCTAATTATGTTGTGTTTTTGTACATAAGTTTGATGATTGGACTGATGTGTATATACATATATGAAAGTTATTTTGTTACATTTAAGTCCTCACAGCTCATTGGACATTATATTTTATTATTTACAAGCTTCCACCAGCCCTTATTATTGTGTTACTCTAAGCAGGCCTTTGGTAATCTCGGATTATCAGCCAGTCATGACACTAAAACTATAGGGGCTGGTTTTGGTCATGATACTACATGAGTGCATAATCGATCTACATGATGAACAAACAGGGGCATATTCCTGGATCAGGATTGGGCAGGAGTGGCAAGCAAGGAGGTACCGTTACTAAGGAGATGATTCACAACCCCTATGCTTTCAGACTAGGATACAAACTTACCGTTGCAAATTGGCAAAGAAAAGAGCAGGAGTTAAAAGAAAGGCTGAAAGCAAAGAGGACTAGGAGGCAATACGAGTTAGTCCATGAACGGACGTTTTGTCCGCAAAGGGGAAGACTTCCCCTTTTGTGGATTCCCAGAGCCCTGGTATGACTGGGAAACAAAAACAAGGTATCCGGGGGTTTGAGATCTTCTTCAGACACTAGTTACCAGAAGAGGAGGATAAACAAGTAGACTTGAGCCCTAGCACAGATCAAGACGGGACTACAAGCCTGGACATTGGAGAGGAAGAGCTATTGGGAAAAGCACTGGCTGACCTACTGGTAAGTTCTACTACCAGAGCTGAGACCACCAACTTGGGGGATAGTTTTACTATCTCAATGATCGGACATAACACAACAGCGGATTTCTCTAATCTTATCGTGGATGCATCTGAGGCTCCACGCCTGATCTGGAAGTTTGAGCAAGGTGTCATCAACAGTTCTTGATCGGATAATGTGTCCAAATCTAATTCCACTGAGTCTATGGAGTCGGAGTCAGATTCGAGTTCCTCTGAGTCTGGTACTTCTGGGAGTGGTAACCGGGATACCAAAGTCTTGTCCAGGTCATCTTTTAGCTTTTCTTTTGAGTCTACTATAATCGAAGATCCAAACTTTTTGAATAGGAATGCTGTGGACTTTGCCTACTTCTCTGTGCCTTTGGTTTGTTGTACTAATCTTAATTTTCAAAATTTTGACATAAACGACGAGGAAGAAATTCCTCGGGTTTTGAAAATTTTGATTGATCATAAGGATGTGAGGCGTGTTAAGCCCTGTACAGATGAAATCGTATCAATTAACGTGGGTACTGAGGAAGATCCTCGCTTGGTCCAGATCAGGTCCATGCTGTCTTCGGAGGAATGCAAGAGTTTAATCGCTTTATTAAAAAATTTCAAAGATGTTTTTGCGTGGTTCTACGAAGACATGCCTGGAATCGATCCTGAGATTGTACAGTACCGAATCCCTCTTGACCCTAAGGCCCGACCAATTAAGTAAAAGCTGCGCAAAGTTCGCCTAGATTGGGCTTTGAAGATCAAGAAAGAAGTTACCAAGCAGATTAAGGCAGGGTTCTTGCTTGTATCTGAGTATCCAACGTGGTTGGCCAATATTGTTCTAGTCCCAAAGAAGGATAGCAGAATCAGGGTCTGTGTCGACTTCAGGGATCTGAACAAGGCTAGTCCGAAGGATGATTTTCCACTATCGCATATTGACGAGTTGGTAGACTTCACCGCGGGCCATGCATTGCTCTTGTTCGTGGATGGGTTTTCTGGGTATAACCAAATTCTGATGGCACCCGAGGATAGAGAGAAGACCGCTTTCACTACTCCGTGGGGCACCTTCTACTATCGAGTCATGCCCTTTGGGTTGAAGAATGTTGGGGCCATTTATTAAAGGGCTGCAACCACCATTCTGCACGACATGATCCATAAAGAGGTTAAGGTGTATGTGGACAATATGATTGTCAAGTCCAAAGATCGAGAGGGTCACTACACCGCCTTGGAGAAATTCTTTCAACGGATTAGAGAGTATAGACTGAGGTTGAACTCGCAAAAATGCACCTTCGGCGTAATAATAGAAAAAATGTTGGGATTTCTGATCACACAGAGAGGAATTGAGGTAGATCCTTCCAAAATCAAGGCCATCTTAGAAATGCCACCACCAACAACTGAAAAGGAGGTGCGCGACTTTCTGGGTAAAGTGCAATTTATAAGACGGTTTATTTCAAAACTAATCTTGACTTGTGAACCACTATTTGGTCTCCTGAAGAAATAAAAGAAATTCTAATGGAATGATCGTTGTTAGTTCGCTTTTGAACAGGTTAAGCAATATCTATAGAATCTGCATGTGCTATCACCGTCAGAACTGGGAAAACCGTTGATTTTGCACCTGTCAGTCATGAATTCAACCATGGGGTGTATGTTGGCTCAGGAGTCGGAGGCCAAGGTGGAGAAAACCATTTACAACTTAAGCAAGAAAATGTTGGACTATGAGACCCATTACACTCCCCTCGAGAAAGCTTTCCTAGCCTTGGTATGGGCTACCCGAAAGTTGAGGCACTACTTGTTAGCTCACTCTGTAATCCTAGTTTCGAGATTAGATCCCATCAAATATCTCTTTGAGAAACCAGAGCTTACGGGTAGGCTAGCCCGTTGGTTGCTTCTTCTCTCCGAATTTGATAGTAAATATGTTACACACAAGTCGGTTAAAGGAAGAGTTGTAGCAAAATTCCTAGCTGATCACCCAGTAGAGGGGGATGAAACAGTGTAGTACTTTTTCCCAGATAAAGATATTCTGCAAATAGAGGAGAAAACGTGGATGATGTACTTTGACGGAGCAGCAAATCAATATGGTTATGGGATCGGTGTGTTGCTGATAGCACCCGATGACTCCCATATAACCTTAGCCTTAAAACTCTAGCTCAAAGTATCCAATAACGAAGCAGAGTATGAGGCGTGTATTGCTGGTTTAGAAGTCGCCCTGGAACTAGGAGCAAAAAGGTTGGACCTCATCGATGATTCAAACTTGGTTGTGTCTCAAGCCAATGGAGATTGGCAGGTTAAAGAGGAGAAAATGAAGGTCTACCATCAGGCCTTGGATATGTTAATTCTGAGGTTTGAAAAGCTAATGTTTACCCATCTGCTAAGGGAGAACAACCGATTTGCTGATGCACTAGCAACTCTATCTTCTATGGTAGATATTCCATTGGGAGTCAGGATGCACCTGATCATTATTGAACAGAAGTACACGCCGGCCTATGAAACCATTGACGCAATAGATGAGGCTTCAGACAAGAACTCCTGGTATTACAATATTTGGAATTTCCTGGAAAATGAGGCATATCCACCATGAGCAAATGCCAAGGACAAAAGGGAAATATGGCGTCTGGCTGTTCAATTTATCATTTGCAGGGACAAGTTGTACAAAATAGGCCATTTAGGAATGCATAAACTGTGTGTTGAGGAAGAGAAACCAAAGCACCTGATGGAGGCCATTCACGGAGGAGAGTGCAGAGCCCATATAAACGATGTGATGCTCACTCGGAAAATCCTTAGACAAAGCTACTACTGGTCAACCATGGAAAAGGATTGTATTGGTTTTGTTCGGCGCTACCACAAATGCCAGATTCATGCTAATCGCATAAACATTCCGCCGTCGAAGCTCTACAACATGACTTCACCATGGCCATTCTCTATTTAGGGAATAGATGTTATCGGTGCAGTCACACCAAAGGGATCAAATGGGCATGAATTCATCTTGGTAACAATCGACTACTTCACAAAATGGGTGGAGGACCAGTCCTACTCTGTGCTAAAAGCGTCACATATGGCTAAATTCATCAAGAACAATATCATCTGCCGGTACGGGTTCTAAATGAGATTATCTCCAATAATGGGTCGCACTTCAAGAAAGAAGTAATAGACTTGCTTGAGAAATATAACGTGACTTTCCACAAGTCATCAACCTACAGGCCACAAACCAATACAGCTGTCGAGGCCGCGAACAAAATTTTTAAGAGAATTCTACAGAAGATGGTGGAAACCTACAGGGACTGGCCAGATAAATTGCCATTTCCACTCTGGGGCTACAGAACTTCAATCCGAACATCTACCATATTCTCTCGTTTATGGGATGAAGGCTGTTTTACCGATCGAAATTCAAGTGTCGTTGCTACGAGTTATGGCTAAGTGTCAGATAACGGAGGCAGACTGGCAACGGAATGCGTTTGAGGAGTTAATGTTGTTTGATGAGAGAACCTTAACTGAACTACGTAAGGCCTAATTCCCATCTTTGGGATACATAGGCAACTTCACCCTAAAGTTCAGCTGTAATTATCTCCAACTCAACTGTCCTGCCCGATCAAAGTTGCTTTTACATCTTAAAACTTGAAAAGAAAATATCAAAGCAGTAAAACTAGGGGCACAGCTAAGTTAGGTGGCTCTATGCCAAAGACAGCCCAACCTCTGCCTCCTCTTCGGGCCAAGCCAAACACTCCTTAGACAAGGTGTAACTGAAACTAATGGTAGGGGCCAGAATCTCCCTCGTCCTCCAGGCCGCGAAATATCGGGGCAGGTGCGAGACATGAACCGGAAATGAAGTTGTGTATTTCACTCCCTCATCTGGACGTATCTGATCATGCCCGAACTGGCGTCTGAACCGAAGAGGAAAATAGAATACGCAATGTGTGAGGCCAATTAACTCTACACCCGATTGTCGGGACATGCTGTAGCTCATTTTAGCCAAATTAAGCCAGGGGGCAACGCCTAATTATGCCAGTTGCAAATTTGCTGCACATCCAATCACACCATAACCCCATTGAGGGGAAATCGACCAGTCGTTAGCGAAAGAAGTAAGCTCAGGCTGATTACTTGACGCAAGGGTCCACTACTTGCAGTTTATCCATCAACCATACCTGGGGAGGGATGAAAAATAAGAGAGATTAAATAATAGAGAGTGTACAATGAGAGAAAAGTAAAGAAGAGGTTATGAGAGAAAAGCATAGAGTGAGTGTTAAATGATGTGAGAATCATAAATTAGAAGGGTGAAAAATAATACCTAGAGAAGTAACGGACTCCCTGCAAAACGGGTAGTCTCTCGCCGATGAAAGGTATCCAAACCCATCAAGGTTTCAGCCAGGGCCAGGCCCATGCAACTCTTACCCTCTTTCAAACATTGGGCCACTTTGATTAACTAGATGCTAGCTCTACCGAAACTAAGGGCAAGAAGGAATTGTACAAGTAGACATAAACAAAAAGCATGTTGCCAGTGGCCTCGCCAAAGAAGGTCACACATGTCTCCAATAGCGGAAAATTGATGAACTAAACTAAGGATGTCTAGCTCCCCATCATGTGCCAAAGACTGAGCCTCGTGTAATGTTAGCCCACACATCCATCCTAAAGCTTGGGCATGGCTAAAACGGGTGTCACGACCCGAACCCGGCCCTATGGGTTAAGGCCATAACCGGCCAGTAATCACGAGTTTACCTACGGCCTCAAACCAAATAAAACAAAACTCATTAGAGTAAAGGGGCTGAACAAAAGCAATTTAAAACTTTGTCCATAGAGCTGTGCTTATGTGCACACCATAACATTTCAAACATTTATATGTTAATAACTCAAATCAAAATATGTACTAACGCAAAACACTGTACATACAGGATCATACAAGTTCAAGTCAGTCGAACCCAAGACTTATATACAAAGGTAGTCCAATACTTTCACTAACATAACAAAACTATAAACAAGATGCAAAGGCGAAGACAGTCTTGTGCGTGAGACGTTTGGGCTAACTCCTCAAAGCTTTGACTGTTCCTTACAATCTCACCGAGGCTAGTTCTGGACGTCCCTTGGCTCACCTACATGTACATGAATGAGCGTGAGCGAAAGCCTAGTGAATAATATCAAATGAGGAAGATACATAAGTAATCTTTGAAACAGTTACAGCAGACGGCCCTTGGCCCAATCACTTGTATCAATCGGCCTTCAGCCCAATCATTTATGTCAATCGGCCTTCGGCCCAATCATTCATGTCAATCGGCCTTCAGCCCAATCATTCATGTCAATCGGCCTTCAGCCCAATCATTCATGTCAATTGTTGTCCTCCATTCAAATTAATAAACTTACAAAACTTACATAAGAATAAACAATCGGACAACAACATGTTCAAATATCTTGTTAAGATATTACTCACAGTGATCGGCTTATGGATTTGCCCTGAAGCTTGATCCTACACATCATATAACACATGTGGGTCACAAACGATTCAATCCGTTCTTAAATTCACATATTCCTCTTTAGGCTTCATTCTTATCTCTTTAACTCAATTACAACGCATAATGCATGCCTAAGAGTGCTTGCAAGTGAAAGAGAACGGGAAACGAAACACAGAATACACTTTCAAATTTCAGAAAACAAGGTCCTCGCTCGAGCGTGGACTTCCCCACTTGAGCGGACCCTTGAGGCCTGCAAAAGTACTAGTTAACTGAAATTTACGCTCGATCATGAATTTTGATGCTCGAGCAGAAGGCCTCTCTACATGGCTCCCCACTCGAGCGTGAACTTTCCCGCTCCAACAGACGCCATGTCTACAAAAATATGCTGGGAGCTTGTATTTTACGCTCGAGCGGACGCTCGAGCGGCGGATTCCCCGCTCGAGCAGACACCATGAATTCTGGGTTTTCCAGAATGTGTTCTTGAGCTCAAATCCGACCTTCCAAGGTTCAAAACCCATAAATTTGGTTCCAAAACATGTAAACACATTATATAATATGAGCATATAAACAAGGTGAGGTCAATTGCTCAAAATCATGGTCCAATTCATCCAAATTAATCCACATTTCTTTGTAAACTCAAGGCTCATGCATTCAAACTTTACACAAGCTTCATGTCTTCCATAATCAAACATGCATGTCAAATTTTGACCTCATTTCCATTTCAAATAGCACCAATAATGCTCATAAACATGAAAATCAATAAAACCATGCTTACATGTATACTTCAATGCTCAATTCTTCGCAATTCACACATTACTTGCTAGATTATGCAATTTCATAGCAATTATATACATGCATGCATACATTGACCTTCAATTCAACATAAACAACTCAATTCCTCTTCAATCCTTACTCTTGATCATTAATCAACTTTGGATACACAAAATTACACATAAAATTCATGGATTCACTTACCTAGAGGCTCAATTCTTCCAATCTATAGCAAATTCTTAAGTTTAATTCTCCAATCTTCACAAAATTGAGCCAAACACCCCACTCTCCTTCTTTCTCTCTCTCTAGCCGACCCCTCCCTCTTTTTCTTAGAGTTAAATTGGCCAAGTTGATTAAAGAGAGAGCTTGAGTGTATATGGCCTATTATGTATAAGTTCACTAACCAATATAATCAATATTTAAATAATTTGAGCACTATGCCAACATTTTAATCTAATTAATTTGATCCTAATCAGTTTTCAATTAAATTTCACCGTAGGCTCTAACAATTATGCCAATCACCATGGCGCCGTCAATTTTGGTTTATCTGGCCGATATGGCCTTCAATTTAATTTCCAAAGCAGACAACCAAACAGATATTCCTACGGTGAACAGATAGAAATTCAAAACCACATATTTTCACATAATGGCACACAAAATCATATTAAACACATAATCACACTCATATTAAGGACCAATTAACATAATACAGAGCAGGGGTATTACAGTCTCCCCCCATTTAGGAAGTTTGGTCCTCCAAACTAATTTTACCTTCGTCGGGAAACAAATGTGGATAGCGTAGTCGCATCTCCTCTTCTTTTTCCTATGTAGCATCCGTCCCATACTGTTCTTTTCATTCCACTTTCACCATTGGGATGGACTTGCTTCTCAATTGTTTCACTTGCCGGTCAACAATCCGTTCCGGCCATTCGGTGTATTCCATATTTTCATCAATAGCTACCCGGTGATAGTCAATCACATGAAACGGGTCTCAGGGGTAACCCCTCAACATCGACACATGAAACACACTATGGATTTGCTCGAATCCGGGTGGCAAGGCAACTCTATAGACAACTGGGCCAAGTCTTTCCAGAATCTGAAACGGCCCAATATAACGGGGCGACAACTTGCCCTTCTTTCCAAACCTGACTTGGCCTTTCATCAGAGATACACGGATGAACACATGGTCACCAACCTCATACTCAAGAGGTCTTCTCCAAACATCTGCATAATTCTTTTGTCGGTCTTGAGCTGTTTTGAGCCTTTGCCAAATGATCTTGATCTTTTCAGAAGTGTCTTGCACAATTTCAAGCCCAAGCAAAGCTCTATCCCCGACCTCTGTCCAACAAATTGGTGATCTACACCGCCGACCATACAAAGCCTCATACGGTGCCATACCGATGCTGGAGTGGAAGCTGTTATTGTATGCAAATTCTACAAGTGCCAAATAGTCTTCCCAACTCCCCTGAAAATCTAAAGCACACATCTGAAGCATATCTTCCAAAGTCTGTATTGTTCGTTCTGATTGCCCATCTGTCCGTGGGTGGAATACAGTACTAAATCTCAGTTCTGTTCCCATAGCTTCCTACAAACTTTTCCACAATCTAGATACAAATTTCGGATCTCTATCCGACACAATAGATACCGGAACTCCGTGTAAACGGGCAATTTCATCAACATATATGGTAACCAATCTATAAAAATAAAAATACATCAAATTACAATTCTAAATAGTTTTAAAGTACATTTGACTCCTTAAAGTAATTTTGCATTCCTTTCCACTAACAGTAGCAGCCTCTAAATATATGGCACCCTTTTGAATGCTTCCAACACGGAGAAGTAATTGTGTCGTCCGTGGCTTCTGGCCCAGGCGGTTTTGCCTGTTCTTGAGGGTCCTTCGAGGTAGAGGGAGATTAGGCGGATGGGCCTCTACTCTGGTTCCTGTTATCAGAGGAGGAGGAGAGTTCTTCGTCAGTATATAAATTGTTTATATTATTTTTGTATATCCCTAATCTAAGAAAATCGTCTTCCTTCCAAACAGAGAGACAACAATTTTGACATAACTCGTACTGAATGCAATTTCGACTTACAAACAAAATATTATTTTCTGCCTATTTTTTTACTTCTTCATTTAAGAAAGGAAATGAATTAAAAGGGCTAGTATATGGGGGCCTCTCTCTTTTGTAATGATCTCTGGAAAATGTTTTTAATTGGGGGTATTTTGTGACGTAATCGGTGGGACATCTTTCTTTACAGAGAGCAAAGAATTGTTCCTCCGTTTCTGCTTCGCCAAGTATTCCCCTCCAGAGTCCGTCTCTGTTTTTCGAAGGACTTTTCCCCTTAGATGAAAATTCTCCCCATTCGACGAACTCGCCCCCTTTCTGTATATACTGTCGACTTGCTGCTGGCGAGTGGAGTTTTTCTATATTTGGATGGTAGATCCTCCCATTGGTTCCAGTGAGATCGAAAAATCTCGGGTTGGAGATTTGGATCTTCTTCGTGCATTGAACCATGGCATGAAGGTGAGGGTTTCCATCTTCATGGAGCTCCCTTGCGACAAGTATGTAGTATGGCTGACAGGCTAGTTGGAGGAGAGACTGGAGGAGTTCTAAGAGTTGTTCTTTTGGGCATGGGCATTATGGGTAGGTGAGGAAAACATTCTTAGATAAAAACGGAAAGAGGCTTGGAGAGGCATTATTTAGCTTATTTAGTGATTAACACTTAACTTACACAGGTGTGAATGTTGTTTGTCGAGGCTTTATATAGAGGGAGGTCACACCAGCTTGGGGGGCGCTATATATAATATTACTAGCGCCCTCCCTGTTGAAATTGTACCCGTTAGGCAATTTCATCCGTTGATGGACGTACGGATGGTGACATGTAAGGCGGAGATTAAATCCGTACTCACACCAAATAGTAATCACTATTTAGTGTGAGTAGCCGGGGCTTGGTGTGAGTAGACGTGGCCATCTCCTGTCCACCCACGTGCCACGATCGTGGTGGTTTTGCTTGGATATAAAGCAAAGGTGCACAAAATTCTACGTGAATGAACAGTAATGGGGAGCTCCATGAAGATGGAAACCCTCCCCTTTACTCTGACCAACCCACTAGCATTAGGTGCGCAAATGGGGGAATATTTTATCAATATTTTATCAACCTTAATACTTTTTTGTTTGTATCTTAACCTCAATTGAGAAAATAAATTAGGCAACGCAAGTTCAATACAACTGAAATCACTTGCCGAAACACCTTCAACAACCCCAGTTTTTATATCGTCCACCTCCATTAACCTGAACATTAAAAATAAAAATACATCAAATTACAATTCTAAACAGTTTTAAAGTACATTTGACTCCTTAAAATAATTTTGCATTCCTTTCCACTAATAGTAGCAGCCACTAAATATATGGCACCCTTTTGAATGCTTCCAGCATTTCCCAACAGCGTATCTTTGTAGTCCGTCCAAACATCAACTAGGAAGAACCGGTCTACAACTTCTATCCTGTGACGAACGTACTCTTTGTCCTTGCCACCAACGAGCTTGAATCTCATTTTCTTTAGCATCCGAAAACGGTCAGACTGGTCAGGATCAACAATCCAGGTCTCAGGATTACCCTCGCCAACTCCAATAAATATCTTGTCAGGTGTAGGGACGGAATCTGACAGACTATTATCACTGATGACAAAAAACAACACATGGTGGACCACAGCTTCGTCCTTAGCATCCTGTCCCAATTGAACATTACCAATGAATTTGATACCCTTAACCACGATCTTGTCTGATTGACGGTCAGATCTCTTATTACCCAACTCAATACCATTAAGTAATCTCGCCACGCCTTTATTATCAAACTTAACGTCCCTTAATTGTTCATCGTATATCTGTAATTTCCTTACTCCCCTCTTAGTCTTCTTAATAAATCGGGAAATATTCTGAACGTACCGTCTGCGAACATACTGGGTCTTAAAAGGTGCACGACTACGGTAACTACGCCTATATCCACTGGCCGCCGGTGTCCTTGACCTCCGGTACGCAAGGGGGGTCCGGTAATGGCTGCTTCCTATTCCTTCCATTTTTTATAAATAACTCCAAATCTTTTATACGAACACTTCTACAGGATCTATTACCTCTGCTAACCCTTCTGTTCAGACACCTTAGCTTTGATATTTTTGCCCTCTGCTCTCCGTACACCGGAACAAACTTCACTGGAGCTCTCCGCCGGCTCTCTTTCCACAATCCTAGTTGCCACGTCAACATTAAACGTAGTTCTAACTAGCAGAAAATGTGCAGATTTAGTCAGTCTATCAACTACAACCCAAATTGAATCCATACCTCGAGGAGTCCGAGGTAGGCCAACAACGAAATTCATAGTCACATGTTCCCACTTCCATTCAGGAATAGGGAGAGGTTGCAGTAGACCGCCTGGTTTTTGATGTTCAACTTTAACTTGCTAACACTGAAGACACTTGGACACATATTCTGCAATTTCCTTCATCATTTTCGGCCACCAATAGGTTTGCTTCAGATCCCGATACATTTTATTATTACCCGGATGCATAGCAAATATGGATCTGTGGGCTTCATCTAAAACCCTCTTCTTTAGTTTCGGAATGTTTGGGACACACATTCGGTTTCGAAACTTCAACACTTCATTTTCAATACTGAACTCTGCCTTCAGACTTGTCTCAAATTCATCAATCACTTTCTTCAGGAATTCATCCTCTTCTTGTTTCTGCTTGATTTCATCAATGATTGATGGCTCGGCTATAATGGCGGCTATCAGTCCGCCTTATTCACACATTACCACTTCAATTTCAGATTTTTCAAAATCTTGCAAGATCTCTTTCTGTTCAGTAAGCAAACAAGCTATACTCCCCGTCGATTTTCTACTCAAGGCGTCAGCAACTGTATTAGCTTTCCCGGGGTGGTACTGAATCTCTAAATCATAATCCTTTATCAATTCCAACCATCTCCTCTGCCGCATATTCAACTCTTTCTATGTGAAAAAGTATTTCAAACTTTTGTGATCCGTGTAGACTTCACACTTTGCTCCATACAGATAATGTCGCCAGATTTTCAAAGCGAAAACGACTGCGGCCAATTCTAGGTCATGTGTTGGATAATTCTTCTCCTGTGGCCTCAACTGTCAGGAGGCGTAAGCAATAACCTTTCCGTTCTTCATTAACACACAACCCAAACCTTTATAGGACGCATCACTGAAAATTACAAAATTTTCCATACCTAAAGGTAGTGTCAAAATTGGTGCAGTGGTCAATCTTGTTTTCAATTCATGAAAGGCTGATTCTCTTTCATCGTTCCACTCAAAAGGTTGCCCCTTGCGAGTCAGTTGGGTAAGAGGCACAGCTATTTTTAAAAAATCTTTCACAAACCTCCTGTAGTACCCAGCTAAACCCATAAAACTGTGGACTTCTGTTACATTGGTCGGTGTATGCCAATTCACAATTGCCTCTATTTTCTGTGCGTCCACTGAAATCCCTTCCTTGTTGATCACATGCCCTAAGAAAACAACTTCATCCAACCAAAACTCACATTTCTTTAGTTTAGCAAACAATTTCCTTTCCCTAAGTATTTGCAAGACAGTTCTCAAATGTTGTTCATGTTCAAGTCTATCTTTAGAGTATATCAAAATGTCATCAATAAAAACCACAACAAATTCGTCAAGGTAGGTTTTAAAAATTCGGTTCATTAGGTCCATAAATGCTGCCGGAGCATTAGTTACTCTAAATGGCATAACAAGAAACTCAAAATGTCCATACCTCATTCTGAATGTGGTTTTCTCAACATCTTCTACCTTTACCTTCAACTGATGATACCCGGATCTCAAATCGATCTTGGAAAACACTTGTGATCCCTGTAACTGGTCAAATAAGTCATCAATACGGGGTAAGGGATATTTATTCTTTATTATTACCTTGTTCAATTCCCGATAGTCGATACACAAGCGTAGGGTTCCATCTTTCTTTTTCACAAACAACACTGGTGCACCCCAAGGTGAAGTGCTAGGTCGAATAAACCCCTTATCAAGCAGGTCCTGCAATTGTTCTTTCAATTCTTTCATTTCAGCAGTAGCCATTCTGTAGGGAGTTTTAGAAATGGGTTGGGTGCCTGGCACAGTTTCAATAGTAAACTCTATCTCCATGTCTACCAATTCCCCTGGTAATTCATTTGGAAACACATCTGGAAATTTTCTAACAATAGGGATATCATTCAATTCAACATTCATAGATTGTTCAGACAGCCCATAGCACAAATAACCCTGGCACCCTTTCCTGATCAGTTTACATGCTTTCATTGCAGATATCAAATAAGGTGGAGGCACTACCCCATTACCCACAAACACAATCTCTTTATGTTCTGGTGGTTTAAACACAACCCGTTTTGTTACACAATCAATGGTAGCACAATATTTGGTCGACCAATCCATGCCCAAAATTACATCGAAATGCCTAAAGTTCAAGGGTAACAAATCTACATATAGGATATCATCCTCAACACGCATATCACAAAATTGGTATTTAGAATCACACAATACAGATTCCCCAAATAGAGCAGACACACATAGCAGATATGGCAGTAATTCTAAAGGTCTGTTCAATCTAGATGCAAATGCACATGTTACAAATGAGTGTGTTGATCCAAAGTCAATTAATACAAGGCGTCCTGATTACATATAGAAATGGTACCTGAGACAATTGCGTTGGCATTCCAGGTATCGCCCGGAACAAGCGCAAAAACTCTCCCTTGTCTCGCGGTATCTCCGACGGGAGTAGATCTCGTAGCATTTCCTGGTTTTGGGACTAATGCTGTCGAACTAGCAGCAAATTTTCCACTATTCTGTTTGCAATCTCTGGCCATATGCCCTTGTTTACCACAATTAAAACAAGCTCCTGACACACGGTAACAAACCCCACGATGCCTGTTACCACAAGTAGTACACAACGGGGTTGTATCTCTGGAAGAATTAGAAGTATTCGAGGAGCCCATATTTTGCTTCTTTGAAAACTTCTTCCTTGAAAAGAAGCCCTGCCTTTTACTACCCTTCCAGTCAGTTGTCGGTTTAGTTTCTCTAGCTATATTAGCTTCTGATATTATGGCCCTGTCTAGTACCCCAATGTAGGTTTCCAGCTTCAAGACATTCACCCTCTCTAGAATGTCGCTTCGAAGCCCGCCTTCAAAATGTCTCGCCTTCTTATAGTCTGTATCAATCGCGTGTAGCGCAAACCTGGCCAATTCGGTGAATTTGGCCTCATACTCTGCTACAGTCATACTGTCCTGCCTCAGTTCCACGAATTCTGCCACCTTCCTATCCCGGACACACTGCGAGAAGTACTTGTCATAGAAAATTTTCAGAAATTTTGCCCAATCAGCATCTTTGTAATTCTCACGCATTAACATCCACCATCTTCTCACTTCGTCTTCTAGCATAAAGGTGGCTAGGAGCACTCTCTGTGTCTCCGAACATGGGACACTTCAAACAGTTTTTCGATGCCAAGGACCCAAGCTTCAGCTTTCAAAGGATCTAATCCACCATGGAACTGTGGTGGTTTCATTTTCTTAGACTCTTTGGTGAGAGCTATGATTCGGTCATCATTCTGATTATCTGGCACAGGAGGTGCCGGAGGTGGAGGATGTTGCTGCTGCCACTGTTGTTGCCATTCCTGTTGTTGCCTCAATGTCTTTGCCATTTCCTGAATCAGTCTTTCCATTCTATCCAGTCTGGCAGTCGAAGATTCCTCTATCTCGTCACCTCTTGTTCTCACCATCTGACTAAACTTGCATTATAATTTATACAAAAGATACGCAGGTATGCATACACTAAAGAGCATACATAATCAAATAATTTGAAATGCAAGTGGTTCACAAACGTATAACACATAGTTGTTCACATTTAATAGTTAAAGTGTATTCTTGATGCTTTCAGATTCATACTTATCACATGAATGCATCCTAGATCTTTTCTAGACGCTTATTGCTCTTTTGGACAAGTTTATAAGTTATTAACTCGTGCTCTTATACCACTCTGTCACGACCCAAACCCGCCCCTATGGGTTAAGGCCATAACTGGCCAGTAATCACGAGATTACCTACGGCCTCAAACCAAATAAAACAAAACTCATTAGAGTAAAGGGGCTGAACAGAAGCAATTTAAAACTTTGTCCATAGAGCTGTACTTATGTGCACACCATAACATTCCAAACATTTATATGTTAATAACTCACATCAAAATATGTACTAACGCAAAACACTGTGCCTCAATGAAGCCCGGTCGTGCCTATTTGGGCCCAGCCAAGTCTAAATGGTGGCTCAGATCAGTGCAGTTGCAGAAAAAACTGGCCTTTGTCCTGACATACCACGACTGTGTTTTAAGTTTTGTTTTATTTGTACCAAATATTTTTTAGTATTTTCAAGTTGTTTTTATTTTGTTTTCTTATTATCGAGTTGTATTTTACATTTTGTCTAGTTGTGGGTTACTATCTGACTCAAGAATGAATGCAAGGGTAGATATTCATTGTTTTAAGTCGTATACGAAGTTACCATACAAAGGTTACGCCATTCATCACATTTTATGCAATGAGATCATTCAAAAAACTTGTCTTTTATAAACTAGAGGGTCCAACCCCCATCATTGTTTTATAAAGCAGTAAAACAAAAGAAAATCCTTCAAAAACAAAATGGTCTATCTGAAGCTAGTCTTTAACTACAAAGCAAAATAAAAACAAAACAGAAAATCATCATCATCATCAGTAACCCATCATCGCTCTCGTCCTTCTTGGCTGCAGAGGAAGTGCATCGCTGTCATCACTGGGGCTGCTAGACTGCATGTTAACCACCTCCTCCTCCTCCTCAAAAGTCGTGTATTCCTCGAAGGACTCCTCGGGAGGTGAGCGCTGCCTCACTCTGCCTCTTCCCCCGTTAGCTCCTCCTCTGTCCCTCACTAGACCCCGTCTCCGTCTCCTAGCTGGAAGAGGCCCAATCGGTGTAACTGGTGCTGGCTCAAGCTAAAGAAGAAAAAGAGAAACAGAATGGGATATCAGAAGAGGCCAATAAAGATATGAGCAAGACTATAATGACTGTAAACTAAAGGCAAAAGCATACCCCGATCCCATGAGCGGCCAAAGTAATCTGCCTCATCCGTTCCATCAGAAGCAGTCAGTCAATCGTCTAGAGGAGGTCATCAGCATATGCCCTGGGTACCTGCGAAAGGAAAAGCATTTGAGAATAGTAAACAGAAATAACAGGTGTGGGAGCCGAATATCTGGATGAAGACGGCCCAGGAAGGAGAATGTATTCGGCTCTAATCTAGTCCAGGGACCATAAAGCTGAATATTATAATCGGCATTTTAAACAACCGAACAAAGGCCGAATAAATAAACATGCAATGGACCAAAGGTGGGCCCAAAAAACATAAGGCCCAAGAGAAGAAGATATAAATAGGAGAACATCAGCCAAGGAGAGGTATGTGAGAACGAATACACTTAACTTTAAATCCAAGCAACTAAAAGAGTATACACTGACTTGTCCGTCGGAGTGCTAATTCCAACACCCCCGACCGGAGTGTTCATTCCTTTTCAGGTGGGTAGAAAAGGATCACGAGCATCCCACGGGAGCCAAAGAGTATTTCCAAACCACTTCTCCACAATTGGCGCCATCTGTGGGAATACTCAACTACATCCATGGCGGGCGTAACGGAAGACCCTCTGATAGTCACTGACAAAACCACACAGAGAGATGACCTCACTCCAACAAACATGCTTGGACCAAAGACTATCGCCGCAAGACGTGCCTTGAACTTCGACTCACTTGCCCAAAACTCACCCTCGACTTCAGCACATGAGACAATGCAAGCGATCATAGAACAGGCAAAGCAAAACGAACAGAGGCTGGAAAATATGATCACTGAGAACGAGCGCCTCTGTCAGGATTTGGCCCTGGAAGTAGCAAAATCCAAGCAAGCTGCACGCCAAGATCCCAGACGACCTTTGAGAGAAGATGGTCGATAATCTCGAGTTCGAAGACAAGAAAATGATAGTGATTCTGACTCATTATCCCCGGAACCCAAAAGGAAGGGACGAGTTGAAACCACCAGCTCCTCCAAAGAGAGTCCACGTGCACGCCATAAGTGAAGGCGAAATGGTTCAGGCGAAGAGGACTAGCATAATCCCTTTATGCGATAGATCACGAAGGCAGTACTACCCAAAAAGTTTAAAGCCCCATCGTTCACCCTGTACGACAGGAAATTAGATCCCACTGATCACATCCGACATTACAAGCAAGCTATGACGTTGCATGCGGACGACGAAGCCCTCATGTGGTGAATATTTCCGAGCAGTTTGGGACCGTTGGCCGTCCGATGGTATTACAAATTGGAACCGGCATCGATTAAGAGCTTCCATCAACTCCAAAAATCCTTCAGGGCAAGGTTCATCACCAATGAGGTCCAGCTGAAGCAGCCCGATTCTCTTTGGGCAATGCAAATCCAGTCAGGGGAAATATTACGGGCGTATTCGGCGCGCTATTGGGAATGCTTTAATCTTGTAGATGATGCCTGCAACGACTCCATGGCTATCACCGCCTTTAAAATGGGGTTGCATCCTGATAGTGCCCTCCGCAGTTCCTTAACTAGAAGGTCCCCCAAAATAGTCTGGTCGTTGATGAAAAAAGTCGAGGAATATTGCATAGTTGAAGATGACGCACTGCGGGTCAAAGCTGGGCACCAATCCATCCAGGCGGCCCCATCCGAAATTATTCAGCCGATAAGTTCTGTCCCATCACGGAGCCTTGAACCATGGGGTCGGGCTAAACAAGATAAAAGAAATTCGCACCGATCAAACGACCAATGCTCCTACCGAGCTAATGAACAACTTCAAGTGGATAACAGGCGTGCAAGGCGCGCAGCCAAGAAATATACGGAGCTGTCAGAGCCGATCAGCACGGTTATGACTAAAATTCAACATCTGCCATTCTTCAAGTGGCCGCCCAAGATGGTGGGACCTCCTCCAGACACAAGGAGACGGGACAGGCGGTGCGAATATCACAAAGATCACAGTCATGACACCGACAGTTGCTATGCTTTGAAAGACCACCTTGAAGAGTTGGTAGAAGACGGTCGGCTCTAGCAACACGTCTGAAAAAACAACCCAACCAAAATAGTTGCCCTAAGGTAGGATTCATCTCTGCTCGGCGTAATCCATATGATATACAGCCTGTTGTAGACGTCCCTCGAACGTCCCGCGGGGGAAATCCCCCGTTTTGTTCGTTGTGGGCTCACTACAGTTCGGACTCAAATTGTCACGGTTCTTAATCTGAACCAAAGAGTCCAAATCTGGCAAATCGTTTTTAAAAATAGATTTTTGTAAAGAAGTGCCAAACATGGACTGCTTTGCCAGATACAAAGTCGCCACCTAAATATTTTATTTTGGGAGAATTTAGGAAACCCTGACTCGTTTGCCTAAGGCCACGTGTCCGTCATCACCAGAGTTGCCTCGGCTCGGGAACTTGGGTACGATTGAGGAAGGTCAGCTATGAGCACCCCCTCTCGCCCAATCCGAAGATCGGCCTTTACTAATCATGATATCTTGTTTTGAAAACATTATGCGTTCTTATTCCAGTTATTAGCCTAGATTTACAATGTGATGCGCATAGCATACAAGTATAGACTGAATCGCCTGAGTTAGAACAAAACATTTCATGTTTGTTTTTTAAAGCAGTTTGCTACCCGTAAGTAGGCTAAAATGTAGGTTTTGCCACCCTCACGTGGGCTTTAGAAAATATGGTTTTTGCCACTATCAAGTGGGCTTAAAACTCACAGTTTTAATGCATTATTCCAATTTATGTAATTCAACCTTCATCCACAGGCATTCAAGCAGTTATATCACATAAGCAAATAGCCTCATGTTAATCAGGCCGTCATGGCAACACTCATACGCATGCAAGGATGCTAAAGCGTAAAAGCTTACCGAGTACTCCAAGCCAAAACAAAAGCTATGTTAGAAATCCATGCATAATCCTAACTATATAGAAATGCCTAATGCAACACATGCAGGAATGCAAACACAATAGGCTCGGCTATTCTAAAATGACATACGAAATGCTACAACTAGCACGTATTCAATTTGGAATTGAAGCACAAATGCAGTTAGTATGATGCGTCGAGCCCGATGCATGCAAGACAAATGTATGAATGCACGCATGCATAACATAAGGTATGCTAATTTAAATATGTCCTAATACTAACCATCGAAAGCTAGTAAATAAAAGGGAAGAAAGAAGTGGGGTTGGAAGACATACACACACTCACACACACTTATTACACAATTGCCCTCGCTCGGAGGGTACAAATAATATTACATAACCAAATGAATGCTGCTAAATTAATTATTACAGAACTTCTAATTAATTAACGAATTAAATATAGAAGGAAGATGGCCGCAGCCCTGCCTCGGAATGCGGGAATGGTGCATACTTGACTAGTCTCGCCTGGAAACCCGTACCATGCCACTGTTGCCTCTGTTTACACTGCCTCGCTCCTCTGAAAATTTTCACGGGTCCCAAGGATGCTCCTCTGAACACTGAGGAGCATCACCGACCAAGTGGGAACATCACCGGCCAAAGGGAATAGTCACCGACCATTGTTTTAACTATCGGCTAATTGTATTTGGTCGGTCGGCACAATAAGTAGTCGGTCGGCCAAATGTTCCTGCAAAAATCTGTTTTGACAGCAGCAAAGGACAGACAGTGTGTGGTATGGGATTTTCAAACAAATGTGTACGTGGCCGCACTCCCTATCATGCAATGCACTCAAGGGAGCGTGACTCTCGACCCTCGGGCCATCAATTATGCATTTTGATGCATGATGGCCTAAGAGGCCAAGCTTGCCATTCAATGTAAAAATGCATGCAACAAAAGAGACAAGTGCCTTACTCCCTATCATGCTTGAGATCAAGGGCATTGGCAACCGAGGAGTGAGACGTGTTTCGTCACTTTGACTACGAACACACCCCACCCCTCATGCTTGGTTTGACACCCCAAACCAAGCAATGCAATGCATGTATACAAACATGGCCCAAGTGTGCGAAATGACTAAGGCACAAAACATGCCAAATGCAATGTAACCTATGCATGCAAATGTAATGTATTAAGCATGCGAGATGCAATGCAATGCAACCTATCATGTAATGCAAACATGGTATATTGCAAGCATGCAACTGGAGGCAGTAAATCAAACATACTACTATACACAAGTATGGACTTAGACTGAAATGGGAGGCCTCAGCCACACCCCAAAACAGTGGCCAAAAGAGCCAAAAATGGCACAAATTATGCATGCAAGCATGCACACACCAAGGCCTATCATCTAAGCATGGAAGGGGACAACTCTAAGCATACTTAAAGGCAATATGCTTGGACATTAAACACTCATGTTAAACTCTGAAGAGCATGCAAAAGATGACACCAAGACATGCTAGGGAATGGATGCAAAATAGAAGGTATTCAAGGCCACAAAAGAGAGCATTGCTCAACACCTACCCCAAGCAAACATGGCATGAACTAAGCAACCCAAAACAGAGTTTTTATGCATCAAAATATGCCCCAAAACCCACTGATATGGCAGCCACAAAGACTTAAATACATAAGCATGCACAATGCTCATTTCAAGGCACAAAAGGACGCCTCTTCAAGGCATGAAAAGGGTGATGGATGCAGGCATAGGAACATGGATTAGGGACTGACATGGCATGTGAAATGACTCTAAATCATTGAAACAACCCAACTAAAACATGCTCATAACTCACACCCTCAAGGCTAACAAGCCAAAATGCAAAGAGGCTATTCCAAACATGGCAAATATGATCAAAACAGCACCCCACAGACCTCAAGTATCGTAAGACATGACAAAGAACTCCACAAAGTTTGGCCAAAATATGAGAGCATGGTAGGCTAGATGCAAGATGCACTTATAGGCAAAATAGGGGAATACAAGGCAAGTATATTAGGCATGAAAGGGGTCATTAATCCGACCAAAAACAGAGGCATATTGTGACCTAACAACATCCAAAAACCTCTGAAATGGTACCAAAGACAACTACTCATGCATGCTACCATTAAGAGCCAAAAATGCAAAAGAAAGAGAGACAAAGGGAGAGGGGTGTCCCTCCCCTATGCAACACCTCAAAACCCCTTCTTCAACACTAAAAATCCATTGGATTTCAGTGGTGAGAAGGCCAATACACAAGAGGTTCCAAAACTTAACAAAGAGAGTACAAAAGGGCCAAATAAGGCCTAAGAAGGGGAGATCGACCCCAAACAACAAAATGACCTTAATGAAGTATCGTAAGCATGCAAATACAAGACTTTTTTCAGTTATACACAAAGCTCAAATCAGTATGAAAAGTAGGTCAAAAGCTAGTGCAAGATTGGGAAATCTAAAGCAAAAGTGTTACCCTTGAAGAACACCTCAAGAACAGCAAGTTCAACCACCTTCTTCTGATCAAAACCAGCTCAAAACCTCAAGAATAAACCCTCAACACCTCCCAAAGTCGAAGTATGGTGTAATGGTGTGTGTTTTAGTAAAAAAGTAAGAACAAATCACCCTTTTAGGCCTTCAAACACACACAAATGAAGAGAGAGAGGGAGATATAGAGAGAAAAGATGTATGTATCAGAATATATATGTTCTAGGTCTGATTTTGCTAAACCAAAACAAATGAGAGGGGAGGTCTCCTTATATAGACAAAGCAAAGGCTTGAAGCTTCTTAGAGAAGCTAAATGAAAGGGTCAAAGGGACCAAGCTTCTAAGAGAAGCTATCCCAAAGGTCCAAGCTTCTTGAGGAAGCTAAGACAAAGGGTCAAGCTTCCTCAAGAAGCTTGAGCAAAGGGTGCAATCTTCTAGAAGAAGTTTGGATCAAAAAGGGTGCAAAGGGGCCAAAATAGCCACACACGTGTGGGGGGTAGGGTCTATGCATTCCAGCTGGCATCTGTGCATTCCAACTGGCACAGCTGGCATGCACCACGCCTGAAAAAGGCAAAAAGGTGGTACTGGCCAGAAAACAAGGCCATCGGCCAAACAGGTGGTCGGTCGGCCACACAAAGTGCCGACCGGCCAATGGACTATTTCACCAATGGCCAGTAGCCTCAAAACACGACCGGTGGCCTCAAGCCATGGCCGGTGGGTATCAGGGGTAGCTAGCAAGCTACTCTCTACCCTCAGGTGCAAAAACAAACAAGTCCTTGGTGTAAAACCAATCACAGAACAAGCAAGTCGAGAGATCCTGAGGCAAGGCGCGTAGCCAAGACCTCCGGGAACTCAAAAAAAACACGAACATGGATGATCACCGAGTGTTCAAGTGGTGACGTCCAAGTCTTGAGGACGGTCAAAAATGGGGTGTCTACAGTTGCCCCTCTTTGACAGAACTCGAAAGCCATAACAATGACAGGAGTGAGTGTCAAAGCCCAGAGACGACCCATTTTTGACAAGGCCAAAGACTTGGACAAACATACAACCTACAGATAAGATATGCACCCAAGGGCAGGGGCAAAATGCAAGACAATGGACAAAGCCGAGCATAACTTATGATCATGCAAGAAACATAGGGATGTGTCTCGGTGTTTCGGAAAGGTATAAGCATTGGAATGTATTCCAAATGCTCTTAACCAAAGAGGGAGAGACATAGGGACATATCCCGGTGTTTCGAAACGAAGGAGAAACATAGGGACGTATCCCAGTGTTTCGAAACGAAGGAGAAACATAGGGACGTATCCCAGTGTTTCAGAGTGGTTCAAGCACCGGAACGTATTCCAAATGCTCTTAACCAAAGAGGGAGAAACATAGGGACGTGTCCCGGTGTTTCAGAAAGAGAGAGAAACATAGGGACGTATCCCGGTGTTTCAGAATGGTTCAAGCATTGGAACGTATTCCGAATGCTCTTAACCAAAGAGGGAGAAACATAGGGACGTATCCCAGTGTTTCGGAGAGGTATAAGCATTGGAACGTATTCCAAATGCTTTTAACCAAAGGGGGAGAAACATAGGGACATATCCCAGTGTTTCAAAATGGTTCAAGCATTGGAACATATTCTGAATGCTCTTAACCAAAGAGGGAGAAACATAGGGACGTATCCCAGTGTTTCAGAATGAGAAAAGAAAACATAGGGACGTATCCCAGTGTTTCAGAAAGGTAGGAGGAACATAGGGACGTATCCCAGTGTTTCAGAGTGGTTCAAGCACCAGAACGTATTCCAAATGCTCTTAATCAAAGAGGGAGAAACATAGGGACGTATCCCGGTGTTTCGGAAAGAGAGAGAAACATAGGGACGTATCCCAGTGTTTCAGAGTGGTTCAAGCACCGGAACGTATTCCAAATGCTCTTAACCAAAGAGGGAGAAACATAGGGACGTATCCCGGTGTTCAGGGACGTATCCCGATGGTTAGGAACATATCCCGATGGTTAGGGACGTATCCCGGTGTTTAGGAAAGAGAGGGAAACATTGGGACATATCCCAGTGTTTCGGAAAGGGAGAGAAACATTGGGACGTATCCCAGTGTTTCGGAAAGAAGGGAGAAACATAGGGACGTATCCCGGTGTTTCGGAAGGAGAGAGAAACGTAGGGACGTATCCCAGTGTTTCGAAAAGGTATAAGCATTGGAACGTATTTCAAATACTCTAAACCAAAGGAGGAGAAACATAGGGACGTATCCCGATGTTTCGGAAAGAGAGAGAAACATAAGGACGTATCCCGGTGTTTCAGAAAGGTATAGAAACATAGGGACGTATCCCAGTGTTTCGGAAAGGAATGAGAAACATAGGGGCGTATCCCGGTGTTTCGGAAGGAAGGAGGAACATAGGGAGGTATCCCAGTGTTTCGGAAAGAAGAGAGAAACGTAGGGACGTATCCCGGTGTTTCGGAAGGAAGGAGAAACATAGGGACGTATCCCAGTGTTTCGAAAAGAAGAGAGAAACATAGGGACGTATCCCAGTGTTTCGAAAAGGAATGAGAAACATATGGACGTATCCCGGTGTTTCGGAATGAAGGAGAAACATAGGGACGTATCCCGGTATTTCGGAAAGGAGGAGAAACATAGGGACGTATCCCGGTGTTTTGGAAATAAGAGAGAAACGTAGGGACGTATCCCGGTGTTTCGGAAGGAAGGAGAAACATAGAGACGTATCCCGGTGTTTCGGAAGGAAGGAGAACATAGGGACGTATCCCGGTGTTTCGGAATGAAGGAGAAACATAGGGGTGTATCCTGGTATTTCGGAAAGGAAGAGAAACATAAGGACGTATCCCGGTGTTTCAGAAAGAAGAGAGAAACGTAGGGACGTATCCCGGTGTTTCGGAAGGAAAGAGAAACATAGGGACGTATCCCGGTGTTTCAGAAAGAAAGAGAAACATAGGGATGTATCCCGCTGTTTCAGAAAGGTGGAAAGGGCGTGCATAACAATGCAAGTGGAATGTGCGTGACTACGCAAGTGAAGAGGTGCATGACAATGCAAATATAATGTGCATACCAATGCAGGTGTAACGGTGCATAACAATGCTAGATAGATGTGCATAATAATGCAATGAATGGTGTGCGTAACAATGCGAGAAATGGTGTGCATAACGATGCGACGAATGTGCAACTTCAAAAGCGCGTTTGAAACAAAATGCCGAATAAGGAAATACAAGCCTTAACAAGACCAAATCCAAACGCGACCTCCGATTTACCTCTCGGAGGGGTTTGTAACACACTCCGCTTGAAAAGGGTACACCCTGTTTATATTGGCGAGAGATAACATCTGCTGCTGCTTTAATTGCCATTCTGACTTGAAGCAGGCTTAAGCTTGGAGTAGAGGCACACTCATTCTTCGGAGCACTGACAAGGCCTGAAGAGGTACATCCGGAGTACAATCACGAAATTTGCTGAAGGTGAAACACATTCAGATGCTTCGGTTTTCCCTCTTTTCTTTTGCTTTGTAGTCTGGAACTTATATAGCTTCAAATAGGTCCATGTTTTATTGTTTTCATGATCTGGGTTGAACCCTACGGTTTTAAGAAAGAACAAATTCTTGTTTTGCACAAATGTGGAGAATGGCACAGCACTCCGAGCACAGAACGATTTGATTGAAATTGAGAAATGAGTTCTGGATCGGGTATTGAGCCTACGACTGAACACAGCACACTACGACTCAACAACGGAAAACAAAAGGTAAACAACCAAAACACATCGAGTCATGCTCGGGATGACTCAAAGCAAGAATCGAGACAAACAAAACAAAAGACACGACACACAGACGTGTTACAAAGACGAGAGACCTCTCAGTACGCGAGGAGCCAGTTTTTTTCCGGGTATTATTTCCCACCCTTTTTCTCATTTGTGATTCTCACATCACTCGGCCCTCAGGCTCTGTTTTTCTAAAAAAGCCCTTTTTCTCACTTTTTCTCTCAGCGCACATCTCTCTATTCTTCAATCTCTCATTTTTTATCCCTCCCCTGGGTGGTTGATGGATAAGCTGGAAATTGTCGACTCTTGCCTCTGGTATTCTACCAGATTCTCATTCTTGTTCACAACAATGAGTTTCTCCCATAGAGGGGCTGCGCTACACTGGGTGTGTAGCAAATCTGCAGCTAACATCGGTTGATGATGCTCTGCTGGGAAGTTTGGACGTGATCAAATCTGTCCAGATAAGGGAGTGGAATATCTTGTCCCATTCCGGTTCGTGCTTCGCACTTGCCTTGATACCTCGCTGCTCGGAGGGTGAGAGAGCTTTCTGCCCTTTGTTGTTAACTTCAGTTGTGCCCTCTTCTGGCAGGTAGAGTGCCCTTTCTGGCAAGTAAAGTGCCCTTTTCTAGCAAGTATGTTGACAACGGGGAAAAGGCAGAACACCTGACTCAACTGTGCCCCTATTTCATCATTTTGACCATTTTTTTTTGGTTTTCTACTAAAACAGTCTTGACTAAGACGAGAGTTAGATCAACATACTTGTTCGATTTTTGATTTGAAAATCATGCAAGTCAGGCTATGAGCACTGAAAATTTTCCCTTTTTTGAGTCCAAGAAATGGTTCAGTTTTGGAAAAAATGGAACAATTTTCGAGAAAATTAGTCAACCTCAGTAAAAATTCTCAAAACTATTTTTGCAAACGATCACTGCTTAACAAGCGTAGAACTTACTCTCGAGATGTACAACCTCAGATCGGAAGGAAAACTTCCCCTTTTCTGAAGGACACTGCAAGGCAACGGAAAGTTGCCCCTTGTTTGAATGGCACCACAACACTTTGAATGGCAATGGAAAGTTGCCCCTGGTTTGAATGGCGACTCATGGCAACGGAAAGTTGCCCCTTGTCTGGATGACGCCGCAGCATACTGTAAACAGTCCTCCTTAGTGATGATCACAACCGAACTCTCGGATGCAGAGAAGACGAAGATGGTCAAAACCAATATATGGACACAGTCGCTTTGAAAACGTTGGGGGCTGGACTTCAGGATGAAGCTGCCTACGCATCCCAAACATGGGAATCAAGGATGATTAAAACCATTACATGGACTTAGTCGCTATGAAAACGTTGGGGGCTGGACTTCAGGATGAAGTTGCCTACGTATCCCAAACATGGGAATCAAGCCTTACGTAGTTCCAGTTAAGGTACACTCAGGTATTAACCTTCACTTTTTAGGCTCTAACTTTTGCCAAGGCGCCCGTTGCGGGTTTTCGACCTTGCGAGCTTTGTTCTTCTTTCCTTTTTCAATTCTTTTCTTTTCTTTTTTTTCTTTTCTTTTTTTTTTATTTTTCTCTTTTCATTTCTTTTGCATTTTTTTTTCTTTTTTTTTGTATTTTCTCTTGCTCTAACTTTTACCTGGGTTGCCCTCCCGGGTTTTCGGCCCAGCGAGCCTCTCAAAGGGTAAAAGTGTGACAAGTCCATGCCATATGGTTTTAAGATCCTGAAGTCATCTGAATCCAGGAAAATGACTGTTGTATTGATTTGCTGAAGGACCCATCTTCGGCTCTTCGAGCACATCGGACATTTTTTCCCCTAGTTGGAGGGGTGCTTCTGTTCTAGCTTCACAAGCTTCTTCTGATGAGATCTGATCTTCTTAATCTAACTTTGGTGCCTCTTGTTCGAGGGCTGCTTCCAATCTGGCCACACAAGCCTCTCTTGATGGTCGATCGTTGAACACTCTGAATTTTGGTTCAAGGTTTTAAAGCAAGGGCTCAAGTCTTGAGGCTGAGAGCGATCCTAAGCTGCACAATCTCAAGAGCGATTCCACACAGGTCTTCGCAGGACCGTGCAAAATATTTTGTTTTTGAAAGTTTTTAAAGAAGCGACAAATCTCTCGTGCTGAAGATAGTGTGAAACCAGTCTGGGTCAAGCCAGGGTCCTTCTCAGTACTCATGCTGACAAGCATGATTTCAATCATTAAGGGCTTAGCACGCCTCTCTTTCTCTCAATTTGATCAAAGTTTTGCAAATCCCGAGGAATTCCTTCCCCTTTGTTTTTACCGCAGTGTTCAAAAAGGTTTTGAAAAACTTAGGTCAATGCAATGATTTTCAGGGCACAAGAGAGCAGGTGGAATGTACTGCTATTCCATTCAAATCCTCTGGCACAACTAGCTCAAAATAGCAGTAAGCACGGAAACATGATAGCCGCAGCTGTTTCATTTAGATTCCCTTGTTGCAACTGGCTCCACCGCAGAGACAGACTCAAAAGAAAGCAAAAGGATAATTACAAAACAAAACGGTGTTCGAAGCAACAACCCTGGAATCACCTGACATTTTATACAATGGGACTAACTCGACACAACAAGACAGACCCTTTAAGCAAAAAGACTGACTTAAGACAATGAGACAGACCCAAAACAAAACAAAGAACTGACTCGACACCCAAGTCAGAAATTACAAAATTGCATTCGCAAATGCTCCTGACAGTGCGTGCCAAACGCCACATCTGAAGTACACCGAGCGCCGCCCGCAGGTTGTCCAACCCCTGATCACATACTTGCAGTATCCTCGAAGTCCAACAACTCAGTGGTAACAGACTTTGCTGAGGTAGGTGGGAGGATGACCTCATTGTCGATCAAATCTTGCACTTCATAGCGAAGGCGAAAACAACCGTCGGTGCTGTGACCGGTTTGCTGGTGGTACGCGCAGTACAAGACAGCATCATGTGTAAGAGGGAGATTCTTTGGGAGAGGTCGGGGTTCGAGGGGTTTAAGATGCCCCTTTTTAGCCAAAATTTGAAATGCCCTAGACAAAGGCATGTAGAGGGCATGAAAGACTCTGCGCCCTCAAGGCAGGTACTTCGAAATCTGAGGGTTCTTGTTAGACGTACTAGCGAAAGGGTCGGCAGGCACTGCCTTGGCTTTCTGATCTTTTCCTGGTGCAGGGTTGGGAATGGAAGGAACTGTCTTGACATGACGGGGCCTATCCCGATTTTCTGCCTGGCTTGAACTGCCCTCGGCTGGAGTGGGGAAAGCATCATCCACAACTTTAGTCATGACTGCGAATACTTGCTGCTTATTCATTCTCCCGGTTTTCAAAGCCTCGACTGCCTACAGCAGTTGTCCAACAGGATCAGCATCTGTTCCCACTTTGTTCTTACCTCTAGCCTCAGCCTGATCGAGGGTTTGGGTTACTACATCAGAGCGAAACCTGGTTGTTGTTGACACGTCGTTGTTGTAGCTGGAGGTAACCTCTAGTTGGTTAAGCTCGATCACAATCCGCCCCAGTAACAGGGGCTCCTGTGGTACAAAATTCCCGGCATATGATGTGGCTGGTGGCGAAGCCGACATTCCATAGGCCAGATCTGCCACGGATCTCAGGAGGTCGCCGATCATTCCCATTAACTCAAACGTGGTGGGCTCACAAGCCTGATACAACTGGGGGGTCCAGATCGGGTATGCAGCAGGCGACCTGGGCGGATGCGGTACATCAACATTGGTCTCATCCTGCAAGATGATCCCTTGGTCTAACGCGGCTGCCATAACCACAATTTCCTCTGAACTTTGGGTTATCATAAGTCCACTAAACTGAACGGTGACTGACGGATCAGATATCTGTCTTGCCTCAGCGAAGGAGAACACCAAGTCTCTGAACCCAAATCTCTAAACTGAAAGGGAAAACAAGCAGTAGTTCAGCCCAGACGGAACAGACACAAACATGACTGAATAACTGTACTCTACTACTGATCACTGTTCCCCAAAATCGCTGTCCCAAAACTGAGTCTGATACCCACAGATATAACTGATTCCCCAAAACACTGATACTGATGCCCTCAAGCCTGGTACTCAAACTTGTAAACTGATATGCACATTCCCTATAGAGATACACTCTAAAAGCACATAGCAAGTAAATGAGAACCAAAACACCCCTATGCTGGGGTAGGGTTTCCCTGTCCTATTTTGTCAAGAGCTAGGGTTTCACTACGCACGCAGCGGTTTCAAACAACCTATAATCGGGTAAGCAACCTGTCCTAGTTTGGAATTGTCACTATGGATTCCAAATATGCATTAGGTCGAATGGTCAAAAGGGTGCCCCGGTAAAAATCGGGATTTGTGTTCCCATACTAGCAAAGCCCGCAACCGGTCAGCCTTATGGTCATGCCTTGACAAGGCAAGCCTCTGGCAAACCGTTCAGGAATAGCAGATGGCCAACACGGTGTCCTAGGCGCACCAATGCACATGCAATGCAAAGAAACACATAAGTGTAATCAAAACAAGATATCATGAGTTCAAGTCAAGTTCTCTATTATCCCCAACAGAGTCGCCAGAAACTGTGGACGCGCCCTCGGGCTTTATGCCACCACAGTTCGGACTCCCTTTTGTGTCATGGTTCTTAATCAAACCAAAGAGTCCAAATTCGGCAAATCATTTTTAAAAACAGATTTTTGTAAAGAAGTGCCAAACATGGACTGCTTTGCCAGATACAGAGTCGCCACCTAAATATTTTATTTTGGGAGAATTTAGGAAACCCTGACTCGTTTGCCTAAGGCTACGTGTCCGTCATCACCAGAGTTGCCTCGGCTCGAGAACTTGGGTACGATTGGGGAAGGTCAGCTATGAGCACCCCCTCTCGCCCAATCCGAAGATCGGCCTCTACTAATCATGATATATTGTTTTGAAAACATTATGCGTTCTTATTCCAGTTATTAGCCTAGATTTACTATGTGATGCGCACAGCATACAAGTATAGACTGAATCGCCTGAGTTAGAACAAAACATTTCATGTTTGTTTTTGAAAGCAGTTTGCTACCCGTAAGTAAGCTAAAATGCAAGTTTTGCCACCCTCAAGTGGGCTTTAGAAAAGATGGTTTTTGCCACTATCAAGTGGGCTTAAAACTCACGGTTTTAATGCATTATTCCAATTCAGGTAATTCAACCTCCATCCACAGGCATTCAAGCAGTTATATCACATAAGCAAATAGCCTCATATTAATCATGCTGTCATGGCAACACTCACACGCATGCAAGGATGCTAAAGCGTAAAATCTTACCGAGTACTCCAAGCCAAAACAGAAACTATGTTGGAAATCCATGCATGATCCTAACTATACAGAAATGCCTAATGCAACACATGCAGGAATGTGAATACAATAGGCTCGGCTATTCTAAAATGACATACGAAATGCTACAACTAACACATATTCAATTTGGAATTGAAGCACAAATGCAGTTAGTATGATGCGTCGAGCCCGATGCATGCAAGACAAATGTATGAATGCACACATGCATAACATAAGGTATGCTAATTTAAATATGTCCTAATACTAACCATCGAAAGCTAGTAAATAAAAGGGAAGAAAGAAGTGGGGTTGGAAGACATACACACACTCACACACACTTATTACACAATTGCCCTCGCTCGGAGGGTACAAATAATATTACACAACCAAATGAATGCTGCTAAATTAATTATTACAGAACTTCTAATTAATTAACGAATTAAATATAGAAGGAAGATGGCCGCAGCCCTGCCTCGGAATGCGGGAATGGTGCATACTTGACTCGTCTCGCCTGGAAACCCGTACCATGCCACTGTTGCCTCTGTTTACACTGCCTCGCTCCTCTGAAAATTTTCACGGGTCCCAAGGATGCTCCTCTGAACACTGAGGAGCATCACCGACCAAGTGGGAACATCACCGGCCAAAGGGAATAGTCACCGACCATTGTTTTAACTATCGGCTAATTGTATTTGGTCGGTCGGCACAATAAGTAGTCGGTCGGCCAAATGTTCCTGCAGAAATCTGTTTTGACAGCAGCAAAGGATAGACAGTGTGTGGTATTGGATTTTCAAACAAATGTGTACGTGGCCGCACTCCCTATCATGCAATGCACTCAAGGGAGCGTGACTCTCGACCCTCGGGCCATCAATTATGCATTTTGATGCATGATGGCCTAAGAGGCCAAGCTTGCCATTCAATGTAAAAATGCATGCAACAAAAGAGATAAGTGCCTTACACCCTATCATGCTTGAGATCAAGGGCATTGGCAACCGAGGAGTGAGACGTGTTTCGTCACTTTGACTACGAACACACCCCACCCCTCATGCTTGGTTTGACACCCCAAACCAAGCAATGCAATGCATGTATACAAACATGGCCCAAGTGTGCGAAATGACTAAGGCACAAAACATGCCAAATGCAATGTAACCTATGCATGCAAATGTAATGTATTAAGCATGCGAGATGCAATGCAATACAACCTATCATGTAATGCAAACATGGTATATTGCAAGCATGCAACTGGAGGCAGTAAATCAAACATACTACTATACACAAGTATGGACTTAGACTGAAATGGGAGGCCTCAGCCACACCCCAAAACAGTGGCCAAAAGAGCCAAAAATGGCACAAATTATGCATGCAAGCATGCACACACCAAGGCCTATCATCTAAGCATGGAAAGGGACAACTCTAAGCATACTTAAAGGCAATATGCTTGGACATTAAACACTCATGTTAAACTCTGAAGAGCATGCAAAAGATGACACCAAGACATGCTAGGGAATGGATGCAAAATAGAAGGTATTCAAGGCCACAAAAGAGAGCATTGCTCAACACCTACCCCAAGCAAACATGGCATGAACTAAGCAACCCAAAACAGAGTTTTTATGCATCAAAATATGCCCCAAAACCCACTGATATGGCAGCCACAAAGACTTAAATACATAAGCATGCACAATGCTCATTTCAAGGCACAAAAGGACGCCTCTTCAAGGCATGAAAAGGGTGATGGATGCAGGCATAGGAACATGGATTAGGGACTGACATGGCATGTGAAATGACTCTAAATCATTGAAACAACCCAACTAAAACATGCTCATAACTCACACCCTCAAGGCTAACAAGCCAAAATGCAAAGAGGCTATTCCAAACATGGCAAATATGATCAAAACAGCACCCCACAGACCTCAAGCATGGTAAGACATGACAAAGAACTTCACAAAGTTTGGCCAAAATATGAGAGCATGGTAAGCTAGATGCAAGATGCACTTCTAGGCAAAATAGTGGAATACAAGGCAAGTATATTAGGCATTAAAGGGGTCATTAATCCAACCAAAAATAGAGGCATATTGTGACCTAACAACATCCAAAAACCTCTGAAATGGTACCAAAGACAACTACTCATGCATGCTACCATTAAGAGCCAAAAATGCAAAAGAAAGAGAAACAAAGGGAGAGGGGTGTCCCTCCTCTATGCAAGACCTCAAAACCCCTTCGTCAACACTGAAAATCCACTGGATTTCAGTGGTGAGAAGGCCAATACACAAGAGGTTCCAAAACTTAACAAAGAGAGTACAAAAGGGCCAAATAAGGCCTAAGAGGGGGAGATCGACCCCAAACAACAAAATGACCTTAATGAAGTATCTTAAGCATGCAAATACAAGACTTTTTTCAGTTATACACGAAGCTCAAATCAGTATGCAAAGCAGGTCAAAAGTTAGTGCAAGATTGGGAAATCTAAAGCAAAAGTGTTACCCTTGAAGAACACCTCAAGAACAGCAAGTCCAGCCACCTTCTTCTGATCAAAACCAGCTCAAAACCTCAAGAATAAACCCTCAACACCTCCCAAAGTCGATGTATGGTGTAATGGTGTGTGTTTTAGTGCAAAAGTAAGAACAAATCACCCTTTTAGGCCTTCAAACACACACAAATGAAGAGAGAGAGAGAGATATAGAGAGAAAAGATGTATGTATCAGAATATATATGTTCTAGGTCTGATTTTGCTGAACCAAAACAAAGGAGAGGGGAGGTCTCCTTATATAGACAAGGCAAAGGCTTGAAGCTTCTTAGAGAAGCTAAGTGAAAGGGTCAAAGGGACCAAGCTTCCAAGAGAAGCTATCCCAAAGGTCCAAGCTTCTTGAGGAAGCTAAGACAAAGGGTCAAGCTTTCTCAAGAAGCTTGAGCAAAGGGTGCAATCTTCTAGAAGAAGTTTGGATCAAAAAGGGTGCAAAGGGGCCAAAACAGCCACACACGTATGTGGGGATAGGGTCTGTGCATTCCAGCTAGCAGAGCTGGCATGCACCACGCCTGAAAAAGGCAAAAAGGTGGTACCGGCTAGAAAAGGAGGCCATCGGCCAAACAGGTGGTCGGCCGGCCACACAAAGTGCCGACCGGCCAATGGACTATTTCACCAATGGTCGGTAGCCTCAAAACACGGCCGGTGGCCTCAAGCCATGGCCGGTGGGTATCAGGGATAGCTAGCAAGCTACTCTCTACCCTCAGGTGCAAAAACAAACAAGTCCTTGGTGTAAAACCAATCACAGAACAAGCAAGTCAAGAGATCCTGAGGCAAAGCACATAGCCAAGACCTCCGGGAACTCAAAACAAACACGAACATGGATGATCACCGAGTGTTCAAGCGGTGACGTCCAAGTCTTGAGGACAGTCAAAAATAGGGTGTCTACACCTGCCGACAGCCCCCGCCGTATATTCAATTCAGTCACATCCTGGTCCCCAAACGCAAATCACACCCGCAAAACGGCCCTATGAAGCTCCTAGTATTACCTTCGACGATTCTGATTTGATTGGCGTAATACTCCCCTACATTGATCCATTGGTCATCGAACTACGCGTGAACCGATTCACCGTTGAACGCGTTCTCATAGACCAGGGGAGTACTTCAGAGGTTATGTATTACAAGACCTTCATCAAACTCAGGCTCACCGAGTCTGACCTGTCTCCGGCTCCCTATCCGTTATTTGGCTTCAATGCTAATCCAGAATATCCGTTGGGAAAGATCACACTACCAGTTCGAGTGGGCTCCCAAACAGTGGATGTAGAATTCCTGGTTGTAAAGCTTCCTTCGCCGTATAATCTCATCATGAGACGAACTTGGCTACATACAATGCAGGCTGTGCCAAGCACCTATCATCAACTGCTCCGCTTCCAGACTGAATACGACATTGAACAAATCCACAGCTCCCAGAAATCAACCCAATCTTGTTACCTCCTTGCCGCAAAGACTCCAAGAGAGCTAGAAGTGAATTCTATTGAGGTACCAGATCGCGAGAGCCTCGATGATGTTGGATGGCTCCCAACTGAAAAGGCCACGGAAGCCCTGGATTGATTTGAAATTGACAATGATCTTGACAGGTTCTTCATGGTCAGCGCCTCCTTGAGTAAAACTCACAGGCAGCAGCTAATTACCTTCTTACTCGGCAACTTGGATGTATTCGCGCGGTTGCTGTATGAAATGCCGGGGGTAAATCCATCTGTTTCTCTGCACCGTTTAAATGTCGAACCCAAATGCATGCCGAATATTCAGAAAAATCGACGATCAGCAATAGAACACAACTGCCGTTGTTGAAGAAGTTGACCAATTGCGTGATGCCAAGGCAATCCGGGAAGTGACATATCCTAAATGGCTGTCGAATACTGTGGTGGTAAAGAAGAAAAATGGGACATGGCGAGTCTGTGTGGACTTCACGAATTTAAGTAAAGCTTGCCCCAATGATTGTTTTCCTCTCCCCAAAATTGACCAACTAGTAGATGCCACGGCCTGCCATCAACGTATGAGCTTCCTCGATGCCTACAGAAGCTACCATCAAATCGCCATGCATCCGGAGGACCAAGACAAAACTGTATTCCTCACCCCAAGAGGAACCTATTGCTATAAAGTTATGCCTTTTGGGCTGAAGAATGCGGGGGAAACGTACCAAAGACTAGTCACTGCCATGTTCAAGGAGCAACTCGGCCGAACTATGGAAGTGTACATTGACGATATGATGTTCAAGTCTAAAGAAAAGCAAACTCATCTAGCCGACCTGGAAAAGACATTCGACATTTTACGCAAGTACAAAATGAAGCTGAACGCTTCCAAGTGTGCATTTGGGATCGGATCCGGCAAATTCCTTGGCTACATTGTCAAGCACCAAGGAATCGAAGCCAACCCGAGGCAAATCACAGCAATCTTGGAACTCGGCTCCCCTCGTTCGGTGAAAGAGGTTCAAAAGTTAATGGGGATTGCCGCCGCACTCAACAGGTTCATCAGTCGTTCCACAGATCGCTGCCGACAATTCTTTCATACTCTACGACAGGGTAAGGCCTTTGAATGGACCTCCGAGTGCGAAGCCGCTTTCAACGGCCTGAAGAGCTACCTCCGATCAGTTCCACTCTTGACAACACCTTTGGCAGGTGACCCGCTCATTTTGTATCTGGCAGTTTCAGACCGGGCCGTCAGCGCCGTACTGTTAAAGGAAGAGCTTGGGGAGCAGCGGCCAATGTATTATGTGAGCAAGGCAATGGTTGACGCCGAAATGCGTTACCTTCCATTGGAAAAAACTCATCCTAGCCCTCGTCATGGCAGCAAGAAAGCTGATGCATTACTTTCAGGGGCATACCATCGGAGTACTAGCAGACCACCCCCTCCGGTCAGTACTCCATGGCGCAGAAGCATCAGGGCGCGTTTTAAAGTGAGCTCTTGAACTCAGCCAGTACGATATTCAGTTTCTGGCTAGAACCTCAATCAAGGGGCAAGTGCTTGCCAACTTTGTGGCCGAATTCACTGGGGGTCTTACTGATTTCAGGTCTGATGAAATTCAACCTAAGCCGAACTAAAAAATTTATGTTGGGGACATTTAGCAGTTGTACTGTGATGGATCGTCCAATCAACGCGGCAGCGAGGCCGGAGTAGTGATAATGGCTCCTGACGGGCCAATAATTGAGCAGGCTATCAAACTCGACTTCGAAGCATCAAATAATGAGGTTGAATATGAGGCCCTGCTAACCGGCTTGTGGAATACACATCTCCTCGGTGCTCGGCGTCTGCTTATATTTTGCAATTCAAAGCTGGTGATCAATCAGCTAAATGGGGAGTACGTGGCAAAAACGACTGTATGGCCGTTTACATTAAAACGGCAAATTCCTTGCTGGCAAAATTTGACCATCATGAATTGAACCAAATAACCCGTGATTAGAACACACATGCAAATGCCCTGGCTTGCCTAGCCTCCGCCATTAACTCAGAGATTAAACAGACAATTGAAGTGGGTTTCATTCCTAAGCCGAGCATTGGCCCTTTAGAGGAAGTCCAAATCAATGTCTTAGAGTCAGGTCCGAGTTGGATGGACGCCATTGCTGCATTCCTATCTTTGGAACAGCTCTTGTTGGATAAGAAAGAAGCACACAAGCTGCGAAACAAAGCCCTGCGATACTACTTGGATCCGCAAGGAAAGCTTTACAAAAAATCCCTGGCCCATACCTAGAATGCGTTCATCCAGATAAAGTCAAGGAACTCCTGACTGAAATTCATGAAGGTAGCTGTGGTGCCCATTCTGGCAGGCACTCTTTGGCCCATCGAGCTGTGACATAGGGGTATTATTGGCCGACAATAAGAGCTGATGCCGAATGTTACATGAAGAAATACGAACAGTGCCAGAAATTCTCCCTTAACCCATCTGCTTGCTAAAGAGTTAAGCTCTATAACCAATCCTTGGCCGTTCGCCCAATGGGGACTTGACATCGTCAGACCATTGCCTCGCGCCCCAGGTAATAAGCGATTTTTGATTGTCACAACCGATTATTTCACAAAATGGGTGGAAGTGGAGGCCCTAATGCACATTCAAGATACTAATGTGAAGCGTTTTGTATGGAGAAATATCATAACGCGATTCGGTATTCCAAGAGCACTTATTTCAGACAACGGCACCCAGTTCGATTACGGTGTCTACCGAGAACTGTGCAGCAAGTATGGTATTCGGCCCTATTTCTCCACCCCGACTTATCCACAGAGTAATGGCCAAGCTGAAGCTTTCAACAAATCTATTTTGAACGGCATCAAGAAGAGGCTGGAGAAAGCTAAAGGCAGATGGGTCGAAGAATTGTCGAGTGTGTTATGGGCTCATTTCACCACACCGAGGCGGTCCACCGGGGAGACGCCGTTCGCTTTGTGCTTCGAAACGCAGGTGATCATCCCCTTAGAGATCGACCTCCCAACCTTGAAATCAAAAGTCTTCGATATGGGCCGAAACAACATGATATTGGCCTTAGATTTGACTCTAATTGAAGAACAAAGAGACCGCGCCCTCGCATCCATGGCACGATACCAGCAGCATCTTGCTAAGTCATACAATCAACATGTTCAGCTACGCCGCTATACACCAGGAGAGTTGATCTTGAAGAAAATGCTTCCATCTTCTAGGAATCCGGCTGATGGAAAATTGGGTCCTAACTGGGATGGCCCCTATCAGATCGACTCAATCGCGGGAGTAGGGGCATATCTGCTCAAAGACATGTCTGGGAGGAGTCTGCCGTGGCCTTGGAATTCAACGCACTTGCATAAATTCTATCATTAAACCTGACCTGTGGGGCATGATACTTGTTTTGAATAATTCACCATGTACATACTTCACTTTTGCAATGCAAAGTTCCATATTTTCTCATTGTTAAGTTCAAACGAAAAAGCCTCCGAATTTGGAGCCCCATCCTTGCAGGTCACGTTTGGGCCGAATAAGACTCTGGATTCGGAGCGCCTTTCGTGGATACCACGATTGGCCAAGACGAAAAAGCCTCCGAATTCAGAGCCCCATCCGTGCAGGTCACGTTTAGGCCAAACAAGACTTCGGATTCAAAGCACCCTTCATGGATATCACAATTGGCCAAGACAAAAAAGCCTCCGAATTCAGAGCCCTATCCGTGCAGGTCACGTTTGGGCCGAATAAGACTCCGGATTCGGAGTGCCCTTCGTGGATACCACGATTGGCCAAGACGAAAAAACCTCCGAATTCGGAGCCCCATCCGTGTAGGTCACGTTTGGGCCGAATAAGACTCCGAATTCGAAGCGCCCTTCATGGATATCACGATTGGCCAAGACGACAAAGCCTCCGAATTCGAAGCCCCGTCCTTGCAGGTCACGTTTGGGCTGAATAAGACTCCGGATTCGGAGTGCCCTTCGTGGATACCACGATTGGCTAAGGCGAGAAAGCCTCCAAATTCGGAGCCCCATCCGTGCAGGTCACGTTTGGACCGAATAAGACTCCAGATTTGGAGCGCCCTTCGTGGATATCACGATTGGCCAAGACGACAAAGCCTCCGAATTCAGAGCCCCATCTGTGCAGGTCACGTTTGGAACGAATAAGACTCCAGATTCGGAGCGCCCTTCGTGGATATCACGACTGGCCAAAACAAAAAAGCCTGCGAATTCAGAGCCCCATCCGTGCAGGTCACGTTTGGGCCGAATAAGACTCCGGATTCGGAGCACCCTTCGTGGATATCACGATTGGCCAAGACGAAAAAGCCTCCGAATTCGGAGCCCCATCCGTGCAGGTCACGTTTGGGCCGAATAAGACTCCAGATTTGGAGCGCCCTTCGTGGATATCACGATTAGCCAAGACGACAAAGCCTCCGAATTCAGAGCCCCATCCGTGCAGGTCACGTTTGGACCAAATAAGACTCCGGATTCGGAGAGGCCTTCGTGGATATCACGATTGGCCAAGACAAAAAAGCCTCCAAATTCAGAGCCCCATCCGTGCAGGTCACGTTTGGGCCGAATAAGACTCCGGATTCGGAGCGCCCTTCGTGGATATCACGACTGGCCAAGACGAAAAAGCCTCCGAATTCAGAGCCCCATCCGTGCAGGTCACGTTTGGACCAAATAAGACTTCGGATTCGGAGCGCCCTTCGTGGATATCACGATTGGCCAAGACGAAAAAGCCTCCGAATTCGGAGCCTCATCCATGCAGGTCACGTTTGGGCCGAATAAGACTCCGGACTCGGAGCACCCTTCATGGATATCGCGATCGGTAGAGGAAAAAGCCTCCAAATTCAGAGCCCCATCCGTGCAGATCACGTTTGGGCCGAATAACACTCTGGATTCGAAGCGTCCTTCGTGGATATCACGATTGGCAAAGATTAAAAAGCCTCCGAATTCGGAGCCTCATCCATGCAGGTCATGTTTGGGCCGAATAAAGACTCCGGATCCAGAGCGCCCTGCGTGGCTATCACAATACACACCGAAAATTGAAGCATACAAGCATTCAAAATGAAATGTTTCATTCAATTGAACTGGGACAAGCCGTATAAACGTAAGCTGAAACATGCAAACATTCAAAATGAAATGTGTCCTTAGATTAATTGATTGGCACGAAGTGTATTAATATAAGTAGAAAATACGCTCACACTTGAAAACGAAGCCTTTTATTAAATTAGCCAATAACTACATAATTTTGCACTTAATCTGCATTTGAGCATTACAATGTCTACTTTTATCCGGCATCTCCCTCATCATCACTTTTCTCGACTTCGAAGGTGAAAAGGGGGAAATGATCACGTTGGTATAGCGGCGACGCCGAATCAACGCCTGCTACCCGAATAGCCTCCGCGGCCTGAAGTGCCTTGATCCAACCATGCTTAAATCCATGATTTTCACATCGGTAAACTTCCTCGGCGAGCTTTTCCTTGGTCTTCCCTATCCCAACTTTCCGGCCATCATGGAAGCCTTTTTCATAAGTCCTTCCCTTCACGGCCTCTATCGCAAACATGCTCACCGTATCACAATCAGTAATTGCATGACTGATAAGCCGTTGGGTCACCCTTTCTTCCACAATTGGATTAGCTTGTCCGGCTGGTTGTGTCTGAGCAACTTTGACCTTCCTCAGCTCGCACTCAGCCACTTCCACGCGAGCTTCCAAGTTTTGAATGCGTTCATCCTTCTTCTCTATTTCACGTTACGCGGCACGAGGCCACATGCCGATTTCATAGGCGATGTACAGCCCTTTCACCGCCCCATGAACACCCTCTCGAAACACCTCGAAGTCAAGTCGACCAACCATCGACTGCTGGACTTCTGGCGGAAAAATCTGTCGTGCAAATTCAACTACCACGTTCGGATCGCGAATGATGGAATCTGCCTCTGTCATCGGTTTGTCCCCGATAAAAACTGAAAAGCTCAATGGTCATGGTGGCCCACTGGGCTCACTTCGCGAACAAGGGGAGCTCCCCCGTTGGCGCTTATCCTTCCTCAGTGACCTGCTTCGTCGACGTGGAGAGTGGCGCCTCTCATGTTCTGCAGATGCCCTACCTCCCGTACGAGGAGGCTCACCACCACGACTCATTGCTGAGTCCAACTCAGCCAGCGTCCTACCCTCTCCCTTGCTGTTAAAGAATAGTCTAGTTTACATTCACACTTTTCCGACCACGTCTAACAGACAGAATTGAGTTGCTTTTTGAAATACAAATGGAATCTCCCCTCCTTTTTAGTCACTCAGGAGTGCACCGCACTCTCGAGGCGACCTCATAATACGCGCACTCCATAAGCCACCGATATTCGACGTTATTGATTCGTTCCGAACTAGGGCAAAGGCAAATTCGTTAATCTTAACGGCTAAAGGATGGCCAATCAAATCGGCTAAATCCCTAAATCCTATGGCCTTATGCCGAAAGGATCACGTGCCTCAGTCATCTTACGAACCGTCGATATTCGGCGTTTCGGTTCATAACTAAGACAAGGGCAGATTCGTTAATCTTAATAGCTAAAGGATGGCCAATAAAATCGACTAAATCCCTAAATCCCATGGCCTTATGCCGAAAGGATCACGTGCCTCAGTCATCGCACAAACCGTCGATATTCGGCGTTCCGGTTCATAACTAAGGCAAGGGCAGATTCGTTAATCTTAACGGCTAAAGGATGGCCAATCGAATCAGCTAAATCCCTAAATCCCATGGCCTTATGCCGAAAGGATCACGTGCCTCAATCATCTCACGAACCGTCAATATTCGGCGTTCCGGTTCATAACTAAGGCAAGGGCAGATTCGTTAATCCTAACGGCCAGAAATTTATGCCGAAAGGATCATGTACATTTATATGCAAGGGTATGCTCATGAGTTTATTCGACTAATTTGAAAGTCTAATCGCGAAGATACGCCGCTATCTCTTTAGCAACATTTAATTTATTCATCTTTTTAATGGAATGTTTATCTACCGCGCAACAGACAGCAGTAGTCTTATCCAAAATAGTGAAAAGCCATAATTTTCATTGATAACAACAATTGCGTATAGGCAATAATGCAAAAAAAGGGAAATTTTCATTCGTAAAGTGAATACAGATAGTCATCATTTTATACATGAAGATTACCCCAAATAAATAGAAGCCTACTAAGAAAACAAACATGTTTACAAAAACATACACTGAAATTCCTAACAAAACTAAAGCGTCGCCCAAATCAATCCTCGGGGTCAGACTCAAGCGGCTCAACATCCACTTGCTCATATGGAATCGGCATGGCCAATGTCACATTAGCGGCAGCAAGGGCTTTGAGTCAGCCGTGTTTGAATCCCCGATTCTCGAATTTGGGGACTTCTTTTACATAATTTGCAAGGGCGGCACTCTTCCCAGCCTCGAACGCTTTGGAAGCCTCAGAGTCGGCTATTTCCTTTGCCTTCTTCGACTCTTCCAATTCGGCCTCCAGCTTGGCAATCACCTCCTTGGCTAACTTGAGCGAACCTTCGCTCGCGTTTACTCTCTCCTCGGCAGCTAACTTGAACTGGTCACAACTCCACGCCCTTTCCGCCTCGACTTCTACCCTTGCACTTTCCATAGTTGCTCTCGCCGCCTTGAACTCGGCCCTGCTCCTTTTACCTTCAACTTCCGATTTCAAACGGCCAATCCGTTCAATGGCGTCATGCTAGCAACGGCCTATTTCAGCTATCCTTCCGACCGTCTGCAAGACAAAGTTTAAACCAAAACGAAACCAAAACAATATACGCAGAAAGCGAAAATTAGGATCAAGTCACATACCAGAAAAGCTGATTGAGCGGCTAATGCTATTGCCAGCAAGTCCGGCTCCGCCCGAAAAGCTGTCTTGTCAGCCGACAATGAGACCGAGGAAGCCAAGCTCAACGCCACAGCTGGATCTTTCAAGGCCGACGCATCAGAGGAGATCGGCACGTTTTTTATCTTCGGTTGAACAACAAATGGCACAACCACATCTGACTCCTCTAAGCGTGGCCGTTTGTCAATGGGATTTTCCTTAGCGCTGACCTCGCTCTCGGCGGAACGTTTCTCCTCCCTCTGTTCTTGGCTTTGCCGTTCGACTTCCTGCACCATCTCGGCCACCTCCATTTGGGCTGTTTCTTTTATAATAATAGGCTCAAGAGATTCAGTTGGAGGTTCAGAACAGATGGACTCAACCCTCCGTCGGGCGGCCATCCGTTCAGCATTTTTCCTTTGTGCCATTTGCGAGAGCGTTTCCCTAACCATGTCCTCCGGATAGGAGCCAGGGAGATCTCCCAAACCAAAATATATATCTTCAAAAGAAACTTCCCCCCAACCTGAAGTGGAGAGAGGGTTGTCCTGGTTAAGGCCTGCTGCTTCGAATGCCGAATTAAGAGCCTCGTCGACTTCTTCAGCTTCTAAAGCAGACTAGCTCGGCTGTTCGGTGATCTCCTCAGTTATTGGCTCTTCAGCTTGGTCTGAATCAGAAGCTTTGAAACCGATCTACCTAATGCTTTTGAAGCGAGGGAAGATGCGAGCCGTGAGATGTTGTTCGCCACATGGAATCGAGATGTTTTCCGCGGCCGAGAATGTTGTATAAGTTGGCTCGTACCTCAAAAGTATATGGGCGGCTCTCCCCTACTTCTGGATATTGGGACGGCCAGAAAACTAGAGTGCAGTTTTGATTTCTGCAAGAATCGCGTCGTCGACCGAAACCAGAACTTTCTTCAAATGGTTGCCTGCACAAATAAAAAGATTACTTAGAGAGAAAGTCGAGCAAACGAAGATTAGATAGGCGAAAGAAGCTACATGGCAACTTGGTTCGCCTCTCCGTCTAGGTATAGGGTTTAGGTGGTCTTCGCCCTCGCCGAATTCCCAGTTAACTCGGACAATGACCATTACATCATCAACCCGCTTGCCAGAGCTGGCAAGCATAGTTACCAAGTGATGATCAGTGTCCTTGGCCCTGAGAAAATAGCGCCCTTGCCGACCGGAGGATTTGGCCAAAGCATAACAGTGCCGAATAGCGGGAATGCCAAGGTTGATCCTAAGGCGCCGGTTTAACTCTATGATCCCCATTACGATTCAAAAAAGTTTACATTAGGTTGGGAAGGGATCAAACCCCAATGGCGAAGGACAACCATAAGAAATGGGTGTAGGAGAAAACGGACCCCGCCCTCTGTAATTGACAGAAGAGGAAAGATGATTGTACTCTCATCAGCCCTCTCCATATCAAGAGTGTTGTCTGCCACGAGGGATAAATGGACATCATCAGGGATACAAAAATGGCATTAAAACCCAGTAATACGATCCGCAGAAAGGAGGTCTTTTAAATGCTTAGCCATCCTAGCAAGTCTAAGAAGTATGCTAAACTAAAAATAAGCAAGGAAATAGGATTCAAGAAGAAAAGAAAAGAGAACTTACAAGAAGCAGAGGAGAAAATGAGAGACGGAGGGAAGTTGCAAAGGACGCAAGACGGAGTAAGTATATCGACTGACAATCCAAGAGGTTCGATATTTAGAAAGTATGCACTCGAATAGACAACAAAGTTTCAAATCATAATAAATGAAGAGAGCGTATGAAGAGGTGGGAATATGTAATAGTGCTTAGAAAACGTGTACTCTAACACACGTTGAGATAAGTTTAGCTGTCATCCCTCTGGATTCTCAAACTCGAGTAAATATGCCGTATGAAAGCAAACATGCCGAATAACCGAAGTTAATAAGATGTTTGGGGGGCAATTGTGGGAACCGAATATCTGGCGTTCAATAAGGCCGAATATCTGGATGAAAACGGCCCAGGAAGGAGAATGTATTCGGCTCTGATCTAGTCCGATGACCATAAGCCGAATATTATAATCGGCATTTTAACCAACTGAGTAGAGGCCGAATAAATAAACGTGCAATGGACCAAAGATGGGCCTAAAAAACATAAGGCCCAAGAGAAGAAGATATAAATAGGAGAATATCAGCCAAGGAGAGGTATGTGAGAACGAATATGCTTAACTTTAAATCTAAGCAACTAAGAGAGTATACACTGACTTGTCCGTCAGAGTGCTAATTCCGGTACCTCCGACCGAAGTGTTCATTCCTTTTCAGGTGGCTAGAAGAGGATCACGAGGGTCCCACGAGATCCAGAGAGTATTTCCAAACCATTTTCCCACAACAGGGTACAGTGGACAGAAATAACACAAGGTAGTGAAAACATAAAGTAACACAATGGGCAAAAACAGGAAGAAGTGTGTACTTGCTCGACACCAGGAGCGAACACCAATCTGCGATCCCTCTCCTCAATGTGCTCAAGGGGGATCTGCTCGATCACCCCGTCTAGCCGCATGTATATGACCTCAGTCAGAATCATAAGAAACCCTGGAGTGAAAGCGGCAGCGGGAACGCCTCTAGTAGCAGCAGCAGCAACAACAACCTCTAGAACAGCGCGGACCATGCTCGGGATAAGAGATGCCATCACCCAAGTCTGTAAGAAAGTGGTGAAGTCGTCGGGCTCATGATGTCGGTCACCATCCTCTCCCAACATCAGGAAGTCGATCTGAGGACCGTCATGAAGATCATCCACCACTCTTACACCGAGAGGAGGAGGATGTGGAATGTCCGGATCTGCTACCGCTCGTGTCTGGCGAATGAACCTCTCCCCCAGGTAATAAGCTTAGCTAAAGGGGTTCTCAAACAGAATCCGCATGGTAAAGGCGTTCCATGCAGCAATGTAGGTTGCCATCGCTGCTTGAGGGATACTCGTCTAGGGGTGCTAGTCAACCTGTGGAAGCAGATGTCAGATGTCAAGGATCTAAGTAGCATGGAGACACAGTATGGAAACAATGGTATAAAAAGCAACAATGCAGCGGAAATAATGTAGTATGGAAACAATACGATATGGAAATAGTACAATATGAGAATAATAGTAGTATGGAAACAGTAGTATGTAAATGTGAAGACTAGCATTTTGTTACCTGATCTGTAGTGATGGGGTCAAAAAAAGGGCAAAAGTAAGGGAAGTCTCGGTCTACGCGGCAACGTCGCTCGAATCGAGAGTTGTATTACCAAGAGTGGGGTATTGACAACTCAATCGGCCTCACCAGGACCGCAGTTAGAGAGGTGAAATATGTGTAAACCCATAGCTGCAAGCAGAAAAAGATGGATGAAGTAAATGAGTAGATAAACAGGAAATGCAAAACAAAGATGAGCAGGAAATGCAGAATGGAATAGAATGCATAGAAAAAGTAAGTGTGAGGCATACCTCCCAAACCCTCCAGTAGCCGCCGAGTGAATCCTCTTTACAGCTGGATACGAAGCTCATATAGCAGTAAAAGGTGGCCAGGCCAACGCCACCTCAGTCATACTCTGTCACCTGTGGTAGGTGCATCAATTCGCAAACAGGGTAGTGCCGAGGAGATACATAAGGAAACCGCAGGTGTACTGGGTGACCTCATCTAGAGTAGCAGGCTGAAAATCAGAGAAGTGATCAAAAAACCAACTATACCTCACCATCCCGTGACTAGTGATGTCTGGGATTGCCTCGAGAAGCTGACGCTATGCGGCTCTCCACTGTGTCATATCAGGATCACATGGGATCGGGCCGCCAATCCCTACCTGTAGGCCAGTGGGCATTGAGAAATCGTATGGAGTCAAGGTCAACTCCCCAATCAATCAAAAATGGAACAAGTCGGTGGTGTCCTACCATCTCTCTACCAAGGCCCTGTAGAGCAATGACTCAGCCCTCATCTGTATGAGCCCTGAACAGAAAGGCCCAAAACTGGCGGCGTCAACCAGTGTGTGGACCTCTGCGAAAAGCCTCTCATACCAGCACTAGAGGCCGGGATATGGATCCATAGCTGCCAATCCTCCTAGCTATCACCTGTAAATGGGGACTGTATGTAGCATTAATGAGTGGTTTGTTTATGAGATTCAACATATGTCCAAAACAAAGGAATACCGTGGAGGAATCGGCGGACAAGTGCTTCACGGGCTCTAGTAGCAAGATGTCGTCATCTATCCCGAGGATGAGGCCCTCAAATCTCAAAATACCGTATAGGGATGGAGCATGTATACGTGGTCGATAGGTGGCCGCATCAAATGGCCTATCAATAAGGAGTGGCAGCGCGGGAGCATCCTCGGCCTCCATATATGCACCTAAGATGGCCCTAATACCAATGGCAGGGTTCAGGATAGGGACCTCGTCACTAGCCATAGAGAGAAAGTGAAAAAGTGAAGAAAATGTGAAGGAATGAGTGAAAGTGAGTAAAAAACCCCAAAATCCAAGCCCTATGAGAGAGAAAGTAAAGAGGGATGGAAAATCAAATGGGAAAACAAGAAAAGCGTGGGCAAATGTGAGAGAAATCAAGAGAAAAATTCAAAACTCCACCAAATCAAGTTTTGTTCGGTTCAAAATATAGAGAATTAAAAGAGTTTTAAGGAAAATTTTGTGAGGATTGTTGAGTAACTCAAGGAAAGGGGAAATCTAGAGAGAGGGGGAGGTTAGAGAGAGGGGAGAGAGAGTTTCGGATGAAAGGGTGTGAGAAATGAGGTTTGAGTTTGCTTAAAACAAACATGGCTTGTGGAATGTTCGATTTGCCCCTGTCTCACTATCAAAGCCCGACCGGTCGTATTGAAGCCCGATCATGCTTCATCGAGGCCCAACCGGTCCTCAATGTGAATTCAGTCAATTTTTGTTCTTTTTTTATCTCTTGTATTGTCTAATTTGAAAAAATATATATAACAAAAGCAAAAAAGGAAAAAAATAGAGAAAATAAAAGGGGAAAGAGAGAAAAGAAAGAGAAAACAATAAGGGGAAAAAACAAAGGAACAAAGGAAAATGAAAGAAGAAAAAGGTGAGCGAAAAAATAAAAAGGAGAAAGAAAGGAAAATAGATGAATTTTGTTCATTCTATTTTGTTTTATTGTGTGAATGCATAATCTGATTTATTTGATTCTTGATTTAATTTGTTTAAACTTATTTATTTAACTCATAGTTTAAACTTATAATGTGATTTGCTTTGTTTAAGACTTTTAATTAGTTTAAGCTGTTCCGTTCGCTTACAAATTGTTTTGCCTGAATCGTAATATGTTCTGTTATTCCGTAAACACACGATATTGTATGTACGGTTCATTCAAAGGAATTCTAAATAAAATCATTCATGCCACAGCAAAATCATCATCCATTTTACAACCAATTTGAAATGTGGTGCGTTCTGTTCAAATTAAAGCCCATTTTCAACACATGGCCAAATTGGCCTTCACTTTACTAAATTGCTTTGATTGTTTTGATTTTATGTGTCTCTGTGTAGAATCTGTGTTTACTTCTAATTCACGTTTATGCGTTGTGTCTTGACTTAAGCTATCTCCGTGGGCCTTATGGCTTCATTTCCGAGGCCTTCCCGAGAATGAGATAATTTCACTTTAGAGTTTGCCTGCTTCTAATTTCGACTGCTTATGCATTATTCTGATCTCTTCCTCTAGCGTGCGATGCGTGAGGATTGTTCACCTTTCCTCCTGTAGCGCGTGACACATTAGGAGTGCTCGGTTAAAAATGACAGGTGCACCTGTTCGTTCACACCACCTTTTCTCTTCTTGCGTGTGACGCGTTAGGAGTGCTCATCTCGGTTAAAAACGGCAAGTGCGCCTGTTTATTCACACCAATATTTTCCCCTCTTGCGTGCGACGCGGTAGGAGTGCTTTTCTCGGTTAAAAACATCAGGTGCACCTGTTTGTTCGCAACACCCTTTCTCCTATTGCGTGAGACACGTTAGGATCTCAATCGAAACCTCGAGTGCGCTCGATGGTTACGTTACTTCACCCTTCCTACGCGAGGCGTAGTTAGGTCTACATTTTCTTACATCCTTTCTACGTGAGACATAGTTTGGTTTGTGCCTTTTTCCATGTGAGACATAGCGGGGTTGTTTGCATTTTCATTCAAACGTTACATTCTTGTTTAGATTATAGCATTGTTTCATTGCTTCATTTACATTCGAATGTTTCATTACATTGCTTCATTGCATGATCATAAGTTATTTGCTGCATTTCATTTGCGCTTTGCCTTCAAGTTCAATCTTTGCATTTATGTCTTGATTTCTTGCCCAAGCCTTGCGGCCTCGTCAAATAGGTCATCTTTGGGCTTTAACATTCACTCACGTCACTTTATGACTTCGAGCTCTATCAAAGAGGGGCAACTATAGACACCCCATATTTGACCGCCCGCAAGGCTTGAGCGCTTTGCCTGGTACACTAGATGATGAAAGTGGTGTTGTGCGTAGATCGAGGTTTCAATGAAGGGGCTATGTTTAAACTCCGAAACAATCCCAAACCTTTCATATTCCCACTGATTATACCCCAAGAATCCATTTTTACACATTGTACCACCCTGTGCTAAGTCTGAAGTAGGGAAACAGGGGATCCCTTTGAGGCCCGACCGTGCCTCATTGAGAGCCGACCGTGGCTATTGATGGCCAGCCGTGCCTTAGTAGTGAGAAACACTGTTCTGGGTGGGAGCCTGCCAACTATCCATTTTTTGAAGATATTTATGAACCCTCTTGCTCAAATTCTATAAAAATGAAGTTGCATCTCTGTTTTGAGGGTTAAAGAATTCCTAAAAAGCTTATACACCTTCTTGAGAGCTCCTTCTTCTTGTGCAAGCAACCTTTGAGCAAGCTTACCACCTTGAACTTATATCCATACACCTTCACACCTTAGCCCAGGAACCTTGATTGAGCCTTGAGCATCACAATTCAAGATTGAGAGTGTGTTTGGACTTACTTTGATTCACAACAAAAAGCTTACCTTTCAAGAGGTATAAGCTTACTATTCTCTTCTCTTGCTCTCTTTTCTATCATTAGCTATCAAGTTCTTGTATTTTTTGTATTGTTTTGATCTTCCTTCAAGTGTCTAAGCTTGGGTTTGGAGAGCTAAAGAGTTAACACTCTTTCTTACACCTTCACCTATAGCTCAAAACCTTGCTTGTACACCATTTTCTTTGCTTTCTAAATTGATTTTCATAGTTTAAAAAAGGCTAAAAATCATACTTTGAGGTTGCAAAAGTGGAGGGGTTAGCCACCCTTCCTTGTTCTTGCTTACTAGCCTTATTTTCTTTCTTTGTTGTTTAGCTTTTTAGGCTCTTTTCATGCACTTTGAACCATTATTTTTTACTCATTAAGGGCTGTTTTAGGGCTGTCATAGGTTGTTTAATTAATTCATACTTTGATTATTTTGCTTGTTGTTTCATATGTTTGCATACATAGCTTGTTGCATATTGTTCTTGGCCTTTCCTTGTCTAATTTGCTTGTTTAAGAGCCTCATTTTAATAATCAATTCACCATTCATTTCTTTCATTTGAGAGTTGTTTCAATCAGTTGACGGTTATTCAAAACATGAACTAGAGATCTATGCTTAATGGCTTAATCTCTATGGAGATTCATTATCAACGGCGTAGTCTCTTTTTCATGTTGAGAATCACTTCCCGTTTGACATGTTTCTCACTTAGTGGACGTAATCTTTAGTGGACGTAGCAATCATCTTCGACAAATGGGTTAAAGAATGGCAAAAAATAATGAATTTGGCTTAAAATGAACCAACCCATATAAAGAAAATGAGTTATATTGCTTGGGCTCGGCCGAACGTTATGCCGAGTCTATTGTGTCAAGAGTCGTCACATATCAATTCATGGTGTTTTGACGACCCTTGAAGCATCTTTACTCCCCCTTTTGGAGCTCATCTCATGACAAAGGGAGGATGGTTGTTACTCATTGCATTCATTAAATTTTGTCTAAATTGTAGTCGAAATCATCAAGCAAACAAATTGCTCATTGATGGTTTTGGAAACGATTCCAACCTCCTCTTAAGGCTTTCCCATGACAGAGAAGTGTGAGAGGGACAAATAGAGTTCAAAATAACTCTGTCTGCACTGTTTTCACTTCAGAGCATAAAACAGAACTTTGCATAAAATTAAGGCACGACGGCCTTATTTAGGCTCGGCCGAGCTTCATTAGGGACCGGCCGGCCATCAATATTTGGTCAGCAGTATGTTTTGTAGAAAACAGAGGGCAGTGGCTAAAAGTGAAACAGAGCAGACCTAGGCAAACAGAGCAGTTCTTGGACACTATGCATGCAACCCTTGTGCATTCTTGCTTACATCAATGTTGTAAATTAATGCTCCGATTATTGTTGTAATCATTATTGTTATTGTTTATTTGTAATTGTTATAGCTAATTAACTTAGATAGCTAGTTTATTTCTCATTATTATCCTTATTGTAACAGAGTAGCTAGCTAGTTAATTCTTTACTTAGTTATTCATTCGGTTTTGTAATAATTAGTTTAATTCGGACTTTCGGACCTTGATTCGCACCCTCTTATGTAAGGGCCAATATGTAATAAGTTGTATGTCTTCCAACCCCACGTCTTTCTCTCTTTTACTTACTTGCTTACGATGGTTAGTATAAAACATCATTTTTCAAATTAGCGTTCTTATGCTTTGCATCCATTGTCTTGCATGCATCCAAGGTTCGGCTCATCATACTAACCCAATATCAATGTTCGAATTCATTGATTGAATACGTGCTTTATCATATGTCTTGAATGGAATCACATACCATGCTCATAGTCGAGCCTATAAATTACATAATGTGTGTGCGTTGCATTTAGTCATATTGCATTAGTTAGAAACATGCATATTTTCTAATTATTTTGCTTTGTTTTGGCTCATAGTACTACATGAGAAATTTTGAGTTTTAGAATCTTGCATCGAATGTTTGTGTTGTCATACCAAGCATATTTCCATGAGGCTAATTGCCTAAATGATATACCTGTTTGAATGTCTGTGGATGAAGGCTAATTGCCAAAATTAGGACAAATTGATTAATGTACAACCTCACCTTTTCGAGTGACGAGTATCAAAAATAATTTTCAAATAAACATGAAATCAAATGTTGCAATCTTTGCAAATTAGTCTATACTTATGTGCATCACATAGTAATGTTAGTCTAATAAACCGAGACAAGAGCATATAATGTAAATAAAAATTACATCATGATTAATAAAGGCCGATCTTTGATAAGGCGAGTGGGGTGCTCAATTCATGATCTTCCCCTCTCGTACCTAAGTTCCCGAGCCGAGACACTTTAGTGATGACGGATAAGTGGCCTTAGGCACAAGTCTCAGGTTTCCTAGATTTTTCAAAAATATTTAGTGGCGACTTTGAAATCTGGCAAAGCAATCCATTTTTGGCATTTGATTCAAACATCGATTTTCCAAAGAATTGTTAGATTTGGACTCTTTTGTGTTTTCACTATTTCACATTGCACTTTGTGAAATCAAATTCAGAACCACAGGAGTCCAAACTATGGGGCTAGTTGTATCCGAAAGGAGCACGAAAAGCAAGCCATACCTACATATCACACACACCACTTGATAAGTAATTCATTCTTTTCTTAGCTTTTTTGATTAACTTTAATCCATTCCTATTCGTTCTTTTGTTTTCTCTTGTGTTTATATAATACGTATGCTCATGAAATTAGTGGGACACTATGCAATTGGAGGCCCAAAAATCAGAGACAACAGAAGAAAAATAAACCTAGGTTGGTCCTGCTGGCCGCACATGCGGTGGCCCCAGCCGCACGTGCGGTGGTCTAGCCGCTCGTGCGATGGCCTTGGTCGCACAAGTGGGCGAACTTCAAAATTCAATTTTGGCCAAAACAGGGTTGGTCGCTCGTGCGGTGGCCCAAGCCGCACGAGCGGTTTGGGTTGAAAACTTCAGTCCGAAAATCTCCAAATTTTAAGCTTTCCAAATGCCTTTCTAAGGCCCAATTCAAGTAATTTCACTTCAACAACATCTCATATGATCACGATAAACATGAAACCTAAACTCAAGTAGATTTTAATTTGGCATATAGAACTCTAATTTCCATATTTCCTTCATCTTCTTCATCTTTTCATGATATATATATATATATATATATATATATATTGTAGACCGCTCGAACTTCGCTCTACGTGCGAGGGCACGAATCGTGGTTCTTAGCTACTACAGTTCGGACTCCTGTCACAGTTCTGAATCTAATCTCACAAAGTGCAATGTAACACTGATAAATCACCAAAGAGTCCAAATCTGGCAATTGGTTTTGAAAAATCAATTTTGAATCAAAAAGCGCCAAACATGGACTGCTTTGCCAGATTTCAGAGTCGCCACCTAAATATTTTGTTTTTAGAAAATTTAGGAAACCCTGACTCGTGCCTAAGGCCACGTGTCTGTCATCACCAAAGTTGTATCGGCTCGGGAACTTGGATACGAGAGGGGAAGGTCCTGAAATAAGCACCCCCGCTTGCCTGATCAAAGGATCGGCCTCTACTAATCATGATATGTTGTTTTTTAAAATACATGTGTTCTTATTTCGGTTTATTAGCTAGCTTACTATGTGATGCGCACAGCATACAAGTATAGACTCAATCACGCAAATTGGAACAAAACAACTCATGTTTGTTTTTTAAAGTGGTTTGAAAGTGCTACTCGCAAGTAGGCTAAGACACGGATTTGCCACCCTCAAGTGGGCTTAGAAAAACATGATTTTGCCACTTCAAGTGGGCTTAAAACTCACAATCATCGAGTTGTTCCAATTCAAGCAATCGAACCTTCATCCATAGGCATTCATGCAGTTTAAACAATTAAGCAGTTAGCCTCATGGCAAGCATGCTATCATGGCAATATGCAATCACACTCATGCAATATGCTAAAGCGTAAACACTTATAGTGTACTCCGAGCCAAAACAAAAGCTTGTTAGTAATCATGCATAATCCTAGCTATGTCAACAATGCCTAATGCAACACATGCAAAAATGCAACTAAGATGGGCTCAGCTATTCTAAGATGTCATGTGAATGCAACTAGATAACATGTATTCAAATTGGTATTGAAACACAATGCAGTTAGTATGATGTGCCGAGCTCGGTGCATGCAAGACAGATGAATGAATGCAAACATGCGAAGCATAAGTATGCTAATTGAAACATGCCCTAAAACTAACCATCAAAAACTGGTAAATAAAAGGGAGCAAGACGTAGGGTTGGAAGACATGCATCACGCATCACACATACGCACACTTATTACAAAATTCACCCTCTCGACGAAGGGTCCGAATGAATACGCTAAGCTAGCTATGCTAAGCTAATCAACTAATCTAATAATCTAATTAGACTAATTATTACACAACCAAATTGAATAACTAGCAACAACTAATTATTACAAAACTTTAACTAATCAAACGAGTTAATTAAATTACAACACCAAATGCTAATTAACAAGTAAAGCACTAAATCAGGTTGCCTCAGCTCTGCCTTGAACAAGGAAGGATGCACGCTCTAGATTTTCGTCCCGAAAAGCTCTTCAAATGCTCTTTAGAGGCTCTGCCTGCAGGGTGTCTTTCAGAACTATCTACTAGATCTCACCAAAACAGTGCTGGGGAGTGCACCAGTGGCCTGCCAGCCATGAGGAGTGGCTGCCGACCCCCTTGTCGACCAAGAGTGCACACTGCTGACCAAGGATGAAGGCTTGCCGGCCAGAAATAAGAGGGTGCTGGCCACTGATGTACTGGGACACCAAGCTGTAGTAGAGCACAAAATAGAGAAAATTGAGGGTCTCTCAAAGGTATGTACGCACTATGCCACTCCACATCACTTCAAAACATCAATGGAATGGGCATCATTAGATCCAATACCATCAATCACGCATCTCAATGCATGATGGCCAAAGATTCAACATGTGCAAATTCAATAAATGCATGACAAACAAGACACCAAGACCATCTCCTTATCATGAGAAATCAAAGGTAATGGAGACCAAGGGAGATTGGCTCATTTCATCACTTCAAGTATGAAATGAGCTAATCCACCTTGTGTTCAAACACAAGACTGTGTTGAACACAATGCAATGCACACAAACAACATGACATGCAAAACTCTCATGCTAATCTTGACATGTTAAGATGGCATGCAAGGCTCTATCATGCAAGCATTCATGCACAACATGTTAAGGGGCCAAGAACACCAAGGCTAGTGAAGAGGATAACACTATAAGCATGCATGACAATGCTCAAACATTCAAACTAGCTCAAAACAGAGTTACATCAAACCCAAAACAGTGGCAAAACATGCTGAAATGGAGACTCAAAGGACTAGCCAAGCATGCATACATGTTAGTGCAAGATTAAGGCACAAGACACAACTCTCCAAAGGCATTGAAAGTGTGAAACTTGGAGTACAATGGCATATGTTCCAGCACTGAAATAGCATGCAAAATGACTTAAAATCATGCAAACCACCCATGTAATGCATGTTGCAAGGTTTAGGCGTCAAAACTAGTGAAGTGTATTACACTAGAGGCATGCAAGGAAATGCTCAAATGGCCAAACCAACCCCAAACAGACCTTATACAGGCCAAAACAGTAGCCAAAATGAACTGAAATGATGGCTTGAAAGGCAAAAAAAATGAGGCTCGTGTAATGACTCACCAACAAGGCATAAAGGTAAAACTCTCAAGAGCACTTAAAGAGTGAAAAACATGGAAGTGCAACAACACTATATGCTCTGAAATATCATTCCAAATGATGCCAAAACATGTAAATACCTCAAGACAAGCATGCAAGATACCTCAAAACTCAAGGCTAGTCAAAGCTATTGCACTACAAGCATGCATAACAAGCATCATTCGACCAAAAAGCCTCAAAACAAAGCTAAAACATGTTAAAACATGAGTGAAAACTTGCTGGAATGAAGTCAAAACATGCTAGAATAATGGATCATGACATTGAACACACAAGGCTAAATGGCAAATTTACACTACAAGTGTAAAAAAGCATACATGAGGTGACCAAACTAGCCATGAACAGAGTTATACCAGACCTAAAAACTCACAAAAACATGCTCACACTAAGCTTCAAGAGGATAGAAATACATGCTCATTCGATAGGCCAATAACACAAACAAACAAGACAAGAAGAGAGGGGACCACCCCCTCTCATTTGAGGCCTCAAAACCACATTTCTACCACTGAAAATCCACTAAATTTCAGTGGTTAAAAGGCCAAATAAAGATTGCCTCAAGGGCCTTAAGAGATGGCTCAAAACAAGTCCAAACAAGGTACACAAGAGGGTAGAACACCCTCAACGCCAAAGAGGCCTTAAACAATCATCAAAAGCACTTAAATACATAACTTTTTTCAGTTGAAAGTAAGGCCTAAAACAATATGCAAGGATGGCCAATATGGTATACAAACAAAGGCTTAGAAGGGGAATACACTCACACTTGAAGCACAACTTCGAAACCAGCAGCTTCTGAGGCAAAAAACAATTTTCAAAGCTCAAATAACACTCCCAAGAACCTCAGCTCAAAGATGGTAGTGTGTTACTAGGTGTTGTAGTGCAAAAGTGAAAATACACTTTAAGGCACAAACTAACTCAATATAGAGAGAGAGTGTGAGAAATATATATATATATATATAGAGAGAGAGAGAGAGATATTACCTCCCAAGGTTGCTGAACCTCTGTAAAGAGGGAGGAGCCTCCCCTTATATAGAGGCATGCAATGCAAAGCTTGTCAAACAAGCTTGGAATGGGTTTCATCCCTCCATACGTGGAGGAGGGATGAGTGAAAACCAACTGGCTCAAAAGATCTGGCGTGAAATCTGCTAAGACAAGGTGTTCTGCCGGCCATCAGTGATGGCCGGCAGGCTTCATCAATGGCAGGCAGGGACAACTCCAAGGCCGGCAGTACCAAAAGGGGGCCGGTAGTGCACTACAATAAGCATGCTGAAAAGACCAACACATGGTCCAAAAATGGGGCAGAAAGGATACAGGGTTTGGAAAGCTCAAACCTGTGACATTCCACCGCGAAATTCGAATACTCGGCGAGCAATCGAACTTGTCATTGGATGTACCTACAAGCATATCCAAGTCTTGAGGATGGTCAAAAATAGGGTGTCTACATATATCTACAAACATTTATACATGAGTTCAAAGCATGCCAAAAACCTAAAGATAAAAAGGCAATGACTTACAATCTAACTCAAGGCAACTCAAAACACAAGAATCAACCATTTATTTAGCCAAATCCAAAGATTACATGTTCAATTTCATGAAATTGGTTAAGTTAAGATCATAACCCAAAACCCTAACTTAGATACATGTAAGAAACTTCATCTTAGGTCTTGATTTTCATCAAGTGAAGAAAGAGTTAAGGTATTCTAGGTGATTTCCACTTACCTTGAGTTAATTCTTTGAATCTTCTATCAATTTCTTCAATCTTCAAGCTCCTATGTTGAATCCCTTTTTTTCTCCCTCTTTTCTCTTCTTCCTTCTATAGAAGCTCCCCCAGGAGATATGTTTTTATGTTTTAGTCTAAGTCTCCTAAGGCTCTTGTATATATCTCTATTAAGTTTATTGAGTCAAAATAAGGCTTAATTAAGAAATTAGCCAAGTAAAGCTAATTAATTCATTACGAATCAAATTTTTACACAACTTCATATTATATCCTAAAAATCATGATATTCATAACTGTAAAGTCAATTTCCCGTTATCGCGCCTCCAAGGCCTTTAATTTTCAATCCAAATATTGTAATTTCAACAAATTTTCTCATAACCGACATATACAAATTGATAAACATATAGTTCACACATTAAAACATGGAATTTCACATCAAACACATAAACACACATATAACCGCACATGTAATGAGGAATTAAAGCATATTAGGGCGTCGGGTTATTACATCTTTCGTCGATGCTGCCTTCGACGGTATTAGGTTTCCTAGTTGTGTTCCCTGTATGTACATAAATAAAAGAAAGATTTGCTAAAGAGTTTTTTTAAAGTAATTTAAATTTTTGAATTTGTTGTATTTGGATGTACTTCAAAAGTGTAATTTAAGAGAAAAAAATAAGGTGTACTAAGAATAAATTATAATCTTAAATAATTTAATAAAGTGTTAAAAAATTAGACTCACTTAAATATTTTTTTTGTAGTGTAAATTAAATTCCTCGTTGACTATGGTTTAAAGTTTTAGGCTAAGATCGGCTTCAAAATCGGGTTAAACACTCTTGGAATGAATTGATTGACGAATAATACTTGAGGGCTCGAAAACCATTGCCCCAAATTAACTCAAATACCCAAAAACGACGTCGTTTTGGGTATTCCTCCTTTTTTTCCCCCCTTTTTTCTTTTCGTTCCCTTCCCTTTTTGAAACAGAGAAGAAAGAGAGGAAGCGAGAAAGAGAGAGGAGGAGAGAAGGAGGAGAAAGAGAAGAAGGAGACGATGATGGTGGTGATGGCGGCGCTGGTTGGCCGGTTGGTGGCTCTCTCTCTCTCATATGTATATATATATATATATATATGTATATAGATGTGTATGTGTATGTATAGATCTGTGTAGTGTGTGTATAGATTTGGTGGCTCTCTCTCTCTCACACATGTATGTATATATAGATATGTGTGTATAGATCTGTGTGAGATCTAGTGTTGATGATGATGTGTTAATGTGATGAGAGGGAAGAAGATAAAGAAGATGATCTAGTGTTGATAATGATGCTCTCTCGATTTTTTTTTTTTTTTTTTTTTTTTTTTGATGATCTGTGTATAAAATTTGATGATCTATATATATAATTTTATTTTTTATTTTTTATTTTTTTTGTGATTGTTGGTTATTGATGTTGATGATGTGTTGTTGTTGATGTTGATGCTCTCTCTCTCTCTCTCTCTCTCTCTCTCTCTCACAGTTCCCAGCTCCCTCTTCTCTCTTTCTTCTCACTTCTTCTTTTCTATCTTCATCTTCATTTTCATCCTCTCTATTTCAGAACAGAGAAAAGAAAGAAAAAGAGAAAAAAAATCCTAAACAACGTCATTTTGAATTCGAGCCAAACTTTTTTCGGACTACGTAGCAGCTCTGTTGATTGAAATTGCTTCAATCACTTTAGCCCCCAACTCATTACCACTCAATTTTGATCCATATAAAGTCAAAGCTTGCTTTGGTGTGATTTTTATAATTTTTTTAAAAATATTAAAAATTAAATTGATAAAAAAATTTAAAATACTTTTTATAAAATTTTATTTTTTAGGAAGACATAAATACTTAAAAATAATTTTTTGATATTTCTTTTTGTTAAACTAAATTATATATATATATATATATTTAAATTGAAAATAATTTCAAAAAACTAAAGATTCGTTTAAGAATTATCTTTTCTAGTAATTTTTTAATTTTTCTTTATGAAAAAGACGTGGAAAAAAAGTAAAAGAATAGATTGACTTTATGATTATTTTCCTTTCTTCTTAAATGACCCCAAAACTAATGTGTATTTGTGGTTGCTCCGCCATCAAAAAAAAAAAAAAAAAAAAAAAAAAATTGAATATTTTATACCCTCGTAGTGAAAAATTATTGGTTGATCTTAGAGTATCTATTATAATAATAAAAGGGTAAATTATATAAATAATCTCTGTAGTTTGCATAATGTGTCAATTTGATCCATATTGTTTCAATTTGCTCGATTTTGTGTCTTAATTTAACGAATTGTGTCATTTTAGTCTAATAAATAACAGTTGTTAAGTTTGGTGGACGGAAAGTCAAACAATGGTGTCAATTTGATCCTTATAGTTTACACAATGTGTCAATTTGATCCCTTTATAGTTTACACAATGTGTCAATTTGATCCCTGTCAAAATCAAGCAAATTAAAACAATAGAGACCAAATTGACACATTGTACAAACTACAGGGACCAAATTGACACATTATATAGACTTTCCGTCTACCAGACTACCATACTTAACAACGTTTATTTATTAAACTAAAATAACACAATCCATTAAATTAAGGGAAATGTAAACTACAGGATCATTTGCATAATTTACCCATAATAAAATGTCATTATGTTTTAGAATTGACCTTTCTATGAAATGTGTTTTCTCTTCCTCGCATGAAATGTAATATCTACTGTACAGCATATAGTTCACACTTCCTGTATAGAGTTTACAGAACTCATGTCCTCTCCCTCCATATATGCATGGTTCCTTTCCTTTCTATAATCTATGAAGTGAAATTCCTTTGCATGGCAGATGATGATGATGATACATGTGGTTGAAAATTAAACCAAAGTGGTAAACAGAAATTCAAAACACCTATATAGCTGACATTTGCATTTACTTCCCCCTCAACCATTGTTTGTACATTGTAAAAAGACTCCCTGAGCTACTACAGTCAATTCCCAGAGCAAGCTGTCATGGCTCTGCCTCCTCTTCCCATCTTTCTCTCTCTCCTCCATAGGGCTATTTGATGAAGTTTTCTAAAATTTAAAATTGATAATCAAAAAATAAAAATTAAATGCATTTTCCTATGGATATGTTTGAGATGTGGGTTTGTTTTTTAACTTTTTAGTTTTTTGGTTACAAGTCTGGGGTTAAAAAATCTCGTTTGAAATGAGGTTTTTAACTTTTGTAAGAAAAAAAATAAAATGATTATAGTTTGAATGTAATATTTTATTTTATTGACTTTCTGGCTTATTTTATCTTTTTGTGACTATTTTAGTTCCGTAACCTTATGCCAAACGAGTGCATACGAAGTTGGAGATGCTGTTGTGCGACGAAATGAGTCCATTTCGGGGCCCATTTTAATAATCTGAACCGTTCACATTTTAGAGCACATCAAGTAGAATATACCTGTAAAAAATCAAGTTAATCGGATATCGTTTACTTCTTTATCCACTCACATATGTATCTATAAAAATAAATAATAATTGTGATTTAAAGTATTAAAATGAATACAAATATGAGTGGATAAATAGATAAACGATATCCGATTAACTTAATTTTTTACAAGTATATTCTAATTGATGTATTCTAAAATGTGAACGATTCGAATTATCAAAATGGATCCCGAAATGAGTCCATATCACCCACAGTAGCATCCCCCATTCCGTGCATACTCTAGCTTCAAAAGGGTTGTTTATAACCCTTTTTATTTTTAAATAAAATTATTTTAAGAATCTTTGTCAAATTTTTTTATTAAACAAAAATAACTTAAAATTAAGTTTACAATATCAATTATTTGAAAGTTGAGACAAAAGTGTTTTTGATTTTTATTTTCTGATTATCCGCTTCCAATTTACCAAAAAAATGCACCAAATAGTTTTTTTTTTTTTTTTTCCATTTCTTCTTCTTCTAGTTATAAACAAAAACAGTATCAAATATTTTAATACACGCCTCAAAATAAATTAAGAGGGAAACACTTGGTATTTTATAAGGGTGAGAAAACAAACTTCTACCATGTTAATCTAACAACTAATAATTGACTTTCGTCAATATTAAAAAAAATAAATAATGTTTGAGAATTCTAATGCAACTCTAATGATGTGGAGAGTAACAATGTAAAAATAGGGCCTACACTCTTCTCTCTATCTCTCTCTACTCTCTCTCTCTCTCTCTCTCTTATCTCACTAGTACTCCAATTAGAACACTCAAATTAGAAGCATCTATCATTACTAAAAAAAAATACACATCTCAAAATAATTAAAAATTGTAAGCATCCCCAAAAATACACGAAACAAGATCGGAAAGCCATACACTTGGAGGACTGATTTAGGCATACTGGAACGCAGTAATTGCTTAATGTTAGGAGGAGTAACTATTTCTGAAAAGCAATTGCAGAGTAAGAAAGTAATGACCCTTTCTATATATAGTACCTGACCTCACCTAACCATATTATTGACTCCCCTGCATAATCAGCTTTGCCTATCCATATTTCAAGCTTTTCTTGTATTTGTGATCTTTTGAAAATCAATCAAGTTCATGTAAACGACAGGATTCAATAATCTTGTTTCATTTAGTCACCTGACTTTGCTTTGTTTTTGTTATAAATGCTGTAGGTTACCCACTACTGAAAAAAAAAAATGCTTTTGATTTATTAGTATTTGAAACTCATTATATAAAAACAAACTTATATATACTGTTCAGTTGCATGTACATATTATTGGTGATGAATCTTGTATGGAAATAACCAAGACTGATGGCAAAAGAGTAACGAAATGAAATATAAGAGTATAGTTTTTGAAGTATAAAATTTTAAAACACGATTCAATTATGATCTATATTTGTCAATAGAGTGAGGCTATACAAATATAATTTTTATACATGTAGCCATTTATTAATCTTTTCATTTCAAATTGAAACAATCATAACTCTGACTAGTAATTTCAAAACTGTCAATGTCACATTATTTGAACATGTTTTTGTGCAAAAAATTAAAAAATGTTATGTATAAACAAATGTTTTATTTAATTTTATTACCACTAGATACAAAAGTATGCCTCATACATGAACCCTATTGTCTTTGTTTTTATATAGTACTAAAAAAATTTAAAAAACTCTATTTATGATTGGCTGATAATTAGAAAAATATGAGAATGATTGGTTAGTTGATCATTGAGTTTTAAAAATAAATCTAATTTTTTTATTAGAATATGATTATTTTTGTAAGTTTTTTTTATTTGTGAATCATTTTTCCTTGTAACTATTTTAGGACACGAGAAGAGAGCCACAAAACTAGTTTATATATTGAGAGAGCAAATCTACACTCTGTCGTATGTATTTAACTCCATTTAATAATCCCAACTGTTCCCAACACCCCAGTGCTGTCTTTAAAAAGGAGACCAAATCACCACAATACTCACCAGGTCTTAAAGTAGAAGAAAAGAAGAGAAGAGCAAGAGAGAAAGAGTGAGAGAGAATGGCAAGGTGGTCAATCATAGTAGTTCTTGCTCTAGCAGCAGTATTTCAACTCATCACTGCTAGAAATGTGCCTGTGGCTCCTAATGACAAAGGTCTCAATGACCAAAAGAACTTCATCACCTACGGTGGAGTCGGTGGCTACAGTGGACTCGGTAGCAATGGACTGCCAGTCGGCGGAGTCGGAGGCATAGTCGGTACGACCGGAAACATTGGAGGAGTCAACGGTAATGCAGGCATGGGCGGTGCGGTTGGGTACGGTGGACCCGGCGGCTTGACCGGTGGCGTATACCCTATTGGCGGTGTCGGTGGTACAGGTGGTGGTGTTGGTGGTGGTGCTGGTGGTGGCGCTGGTGCTCTTCCATTTCCTTGAAAGTCATGCATGGTAGTGCGTACTACGTAACTTAGGGTTTCGATGTTTTAGTGTTTGGCAGTTATATTTTTATAAGTTAGTTGTTGTTGTTGTTGTTGTTGTGTGTGTGATTTCTGTTTCTTTTTTGAGAGTCTTTGCTTTGTAATCTTGCTTTCTGATCAGGTTGTTTTAATTATGTTGAAAAAAGAAGAAGGGTAGTACTGTCTGTTATTTTACGCATGTACTTCTGTTAAGAAATGTTTACAACTTCTATGGAGGTTAGACTCAAAATGTTTAGGTGTTTTATATGATTGAGTTCGAACTATGCAAATTTGCAAAGAGTAATGTTAGGTATCATTAAAAAAATATTATGAAAATGATCATGAAAAAATTTTCACCATTAGATTACACATACAAAAAGACACCACGCACTAATTAAAAAATGAAAATTCTTCATGAAATATTTCATGATATTTTTTTCATGGTCCCTAATATTATTCTTTGCAAAGTACGAAGTTGGAGAGAGTTCGTGGGAAGGAAAAGTTTAGGCAAAACAAAAATGATATACAAATTTATTTTTAAATATGTAAATAATATAATTGATTGATAATTAGAGAAGATATAAGAGAAATTATTATTGTTAATATGTTAATTGATTATCAATCAATTTAAAAATTAAATCTAATTTTTTATTTTAAATAATAGTGTACATAAATTAATTATAAAATTAAATACGATCTTTTTATGTGAGTTATGTCTCATTTTTTTATAAAACCCATATTCATGTAAGAATGTATGAATTAAAAAAATCGTACCATGAGTTCAAACTTCTGATGTGATAGGTCAATCCAACTTTAGGAAAAATTATTGTGTACGGATAATATATCACGTTATACCATGTAAGTGCAATCTTAATATACTATTATGTACTATCTTATATTAAGGTTGTCTAGTGTAACATTTTACGAGTTAAAAGTTATAATTAAAAAATAAAAATTAAAAATATTCCCTCCATCTTAAAATAGTAGTTTATTTTGGAAGATTTAATGTTTTTCTGATAGTGCAATTATTGTATTTTAAAAAATTTGTTTTTTCAAAATTTCATTTGATAGTATATTTTTTGAGGAATATTAATGTCATAATTGTATCTTTTATGTTGTTAATGAATTTAAAAGAATGGTAAAATAAAAAATTTACATTATTTTTGTACTTGACTATTGAAATGGGATTAATATTTTAAGATAATGAAAAATAGAATAAGCGATTAATGTTTTAAAACGGAGAGAGTATATATTTTTTAACTTTTTAATAATCAGTTCTTTTTTAAATAAAAACAAAAATTTATTTAAACTATTTTATCTTATAAATTGTAATAAACAACAGTTGTGATAGGGATTTCCAAGACCCCCATATCCCCACACACATTTGTGAGAGGGAGAAAGAGGAGAGAGGAGGGAAAAAATGAATAAATAAATAATGAGTGGTTAAAAATCAATTGAGGGTTGTGAGGGTTACAAATTTTAAGAGTCTCAAGTATTATTCAATAAACAAATGTACCCTAAATATTTTGAGACTGATTTTTAAAATGAAAAAATTAATGTTATAGAGCATCAACCCAACATAATTATTAATTGTCATACTCATGGTGTTAAGCAAAACATCAACATGAATGTATTGAGTCACACTATTAATGAATATTTTGAGACTGATTTTTAAAATGAAAAAATTAATGTTGTAAAGCATCAACCCAACGTAATTATTAATTGTCATACTCATAGTGTTAAGCAAAACATCAACGTGTGAATGTATTGAGTCACACTGTTAATATATTCTTTTTGAGTATGGTATTGTTTAGGGTGCTACTATTAGTTCCCTACCAATTATTTTAAACTCTCTATTTTTTAATTTTTTTTTATTACAATAATAACCTTTAATAACATTATTAAAAAGGACATCAACAATTTTGGGACATACCAGCTCACAATTAAGCCCACGTACCTACTACATCATGAGTTAGAGTTTATGAGATTACTCACCTCCATCACCACCTATCCATCTTTCCAAAATCTCACATTCAAAACATACCCACTCTCAAAACCTTGAAAATCTTTTAGCACCAATCACCACAACATTTTCTTAGTTTAGTGACATTTAAAAGTGCCACAAAACTATTCTTCTAATGACATTTTATAGTCTTGTGGCATTTTGAACAAGTGTCATTTCTATCGGTGCCACGGTAGATACTTGCAAGTGTCACTACACCATCATGACTAAAAACTTTCAATGACATTTTGATATCATGGTAGATATTATTTGTGGCATTATCAAGCGCCATTAAAAAAGGAGTTAGTGGCACTTATAAGTGTCATTACACCATCAAAATTAAAACCTTTCAGTGACACTTTAATGTCATGGTAGGCATTATTCGTGACGCTATCAAGTGTTATTAAAGAAGACTTGCATTCTAAAAGATGCCACGATATGAATTTTTAATGACGGGTATTATGCCACAATTGATATTTATAACACCTTCATAAATGCCACTAAATCCAATTCATTTGTGCCATTAAATAAATATAAGTGCCATAAGAAATATTTTAGTGACACTTTACAAAGCTACTATCACTACTACAAAATACCACTTATATATTTTTTTAATTGACACTTTTAAAACCTACAATTATGCATGCATAAATACCTATAAAAATTGAATCAATTTTATAAACAATTAAATATTAATTGCCACATCATATATTAATTTGACATCCATTCATCCCGTAATATTTTCATAATAATAAACAAATATTACCACCATAAGATCATCACATCAAAAATTAAAAAAAAAAAATTCAAACCACAATCAATTATTTATTATTGAAATATAAATTTATTTATATTGCAAAAAAAATCCCTTGCCAAATTATAAAATATTCTACCACACTAACAAAGTTGAAGCAAAAACAATTTAAAAGAAAATTATTCTAACCATAAGTTCTAAAAAGCCATAGTGATATCCATATTCCGGCGAGAGAAAGTATCAAAAATAAAATCAGTTCCCAAATTCTCAACCTCACTTGTATAAATATTCTCGACTAGCATCCATAACTTGTTAAATCTGCATCCAAAAGATAAACATATGAAGGTAATTGAAACTATATTAAGTTAATATAAATTTGTTAATGAAATTAGTATTTACGAAAGAAATATACCACAAATGGAGAAGGCCAAGCAACATGAGCTCTAATAGCTTGTCCAACTGCTTTGACAAGTCCATATGATCGGATCAAGCTCTCATTAGGTTTGATTGGCACTTGAACATGTACCTCCCAATATTCAGGTCCCAATTCTTCCCCTTCTACTTCTTTAGATGCGTCTATGCTTTTAAGTACTCCGATTGCAATTGTTTCTGTTGGCCTAATGATACTTTTTAGAGCAACTATATCTCTCACCTGTAAATCAAGATTTAACTACTTAAGTAATTGTATATTTAAAATTAATAAATAGTAGTTAAAAAAAAACTAGTACAAACTGCTAGAGTGAAGATGACCACAACTGAAAGTGATATGGATTTCTCTAGTAGATAAGCAAGCCAAATGCTTTAATCACTTAATTGGTTCACTACATTACAACAAATTATATAAAAGTAACAACCGTAAATCTTTAGACCATATCAAACAATAACTTAAAAATTCAATAACAACCAAAAGCACCAATCAACAACAATCAAAACCATGTCCATTATCAGGATCCCCTAACCTCAACAATGTAAATCAAATGTAACTGTGAAAAATGACAATCAACTAGTTACTTTCAAGCAATATTTTCAGAGAATCAGAAAGAGCCCATGCGGTAATAAATGATGGAGAGATGTCTTGTTAAAGCTTCAGAAGAAAATTAAATTAATTTTTTTTAAAAAAAGCCCAAACTTCGTCATGTCATGATTTAGACTATGTAGCACATTTTGTCTAGATTTAAATAATGAAATTTATGTCTGCAATATTCATTCCTTGGTTAATTGTAAAATAAGTGTTGCATGCTATTCTAAAATAAAGTTGGAAGTAATGTGATATCTATGATTAGCTCTTAGTATGTACCTGAGTAAGAGAAGTATCTTTTATCGATGACAAAGACCATACTTGATGTCGAGCTGCCATGTCGAGGGGAGTAGAAGTTGTTGTGGCCTAACCAAATTTGAACTATTTAACTTTACAAACACACACACATAGATATATGTATGCATATATAAGTGTAGGAAAACATTAATAACTTATAAATTCTATTAAAAAAATTACCTGATTAAATGTGTTTGTCAAGTTATTCGGAGCATGCTGAACATGGAAAACTTTGGACCTTAGCTCCGAATTTTCAGCTTCCATAACATCCATTGTTATGTCTTGGTTTGCTTTATGACCAGATGTATCTCTCCATAAATTAGACGGGGAGACACCTAATCCATACATGCGAACTCGTCCATGTTTTTCTTTGCCCATCACTTGTCCAAATGCATCATTTGGGCCCTTATTCGATAAATTTGCATTTAAGGTTGTCCTCTCATTCATTTCATCCTATAAGGTTGCAAAAAACATAACTTAATATATACATTTCAATAACTCAACACTATAACGTGGAAATTTTAACTAATCTACAAGTTCAAATGGACATATAATTATTTGGTACATACTATCATTGCTTTCATTGCCTCAGGGGTTCCAGTCTCCTTTGTATAACATACTTTAAACATGTGAGCAGGAGTTGGAGAGTGTCCCAACTTATTTTTCTACAAAATAATATATTCCAAAATATAAATTATATCATTCTATCACATTATGTATACCTTATCATATTAAATATACAACATGAAAAGATGAATTAACCTGCTCCTTTCGAACACGTGGAAAACTTTTTGTTCCAGTAGTATGATTATACTTTCGCTCTGCACGACTTGCTTTGTTCTTATCACCTTGTGCCTAAAATTACAAATGCATAAATTAATGGTGTCCAAACTACAGCAAGTAAAATAACATATAATGATCAGATCGAGTATACCTTTACTTTTTCAATGGCCCAATACTTAGGCCAAGTTTGGGAAGATCCAAAAAAGCCAAAAAGCCAAAAAGTTACTCAAAAAGCTAAAAAGTTAACACTATTCACCAAAAGTCAACAATTACGGCTGCACAACTCCCAATTCAAATTTTTCCCTACAAATCAATTTTTACAATTTTTTATTACACATTTTTCAATAAAAAGTCAAAAAGTTAACCCAAACATCCATATTTTCAACCTCAATTTTTTAGTCTAAAAAGACAAAAAGTGCACTTTTTTAGTCTTCCCAAACTTGGCCTTAATAAGGTGTTCCCACTGATCAGCATATACTTTACTATCTTTATAACTAGCATTCACCCGTGCTATGCACGGAATAAATATTTTTTGTCGATATATATTATACTCTTTTTTTTTAATCATTTTGTTTCTCTTATATAAAACTTTTGATTTAACTCACTTTTTAGAAAATTAAGTTTTTATTTTTTAGTAATTTTTTTAATATTTTACTTAGTTTTTTAAAATTTTCTAGATATACTTAATCTAGATACACTTAAAAAGTATAATATTTATATATAAAAAAAAAACTTTTAAAAAATTCACCAAATACACACACACAAAAAAAAAAAAAGAAAATTCAATATATTTTCGCATTTTGTTGTATTCAATAAATCTTTTAAAGGTTTTTGTATAAATTTTATACCTTTTAAGTATATCAAGATTAAGTGGATCTAAAAAATAAAAATAAAAATATTTAAAAAATCACTAAAAATATAAAAATACGAATTGAAAATTCAAAAAACTGTTTTTGAAAACTCCAAACCAAATAGAGTATTATTTGTAAATTTAAAATAAAAATAAAAATACGAATTTAAAAGTTGTGTAAAATTATAAAAAAAAATTTAAAAAAAAATTTATGAGTTTAATGCACAAATGACTTAATACCTGTTATGATTTTATAATATACATAAAATTAATTAATTTCCCCTTACTCCACCCAAAATAAATTTAGTTGTATTATGTGTAAAATTTTTGATTTTATTTTTCATAACATAAAATAAAAATAAAACTAATATGTATTGTTAATATAATGGTAAACTTGCATTATCTTATTGGTGGAACACTGCAAATACCTATCAAAAGATACTTTTAACCATCATAAACTTTTTTTTTAATTGAATTATTTATCCACTAAAATCATAAACAAAATATAGTATTAAATTTAATAGATTCTTGAAATCTAAGAAATTAAAGAAGTAATGAAAATAATTAAATTTTAATCTTAAATTAAAAAATATAAAGAAAAACAAAAGAATTGAAATCATGTCTAATATGGTAGAATTTTCATTTCAAAACATAAAAAATATTTCCAATTTTCAAACCAAGTATGTACATATATATTTTGGATTTTGTAAAACAAAATAAAACATGAAAGATTAAAAATTTTGATTGGAACACTCATAGTACCATCCGCAGTAGTACCGTTATAAACCATTTCCTACCATATCTCAAAGTAAGACATGTAAAAAATAAAAATAAAAAAAAAGAACAATACTACTACCAAAAGAATTTATATGAACATAATTTAAATTACAATCTGCCAAAAATAGAATGTATATGAGCACTATTTAAATTCCTAATGCAAATCAAACCCATACTTTTCTCAATAAATACAAAAATGTGTCTTTGTGCAAGTGTATTCAAGGTATGTCAATAATAAAAGTACACCATTAATGAGAATAAACATAATGAATCTGCAGAATTGGGCTTGAAAGTTATTTGGGTCGAAATTCTCTTTAAACTTAAAAGATTGTAAACATAAATTTCAGAACATAAACCTTACACTTTGGATCATTTACCATGTGTATTATCAATAAATCAAGACAAAATGACATACCTGAATCCATTGATGAACGGTTAAACGGAAGCGTCTGATTGTCAATAAAACCTTTGTTATTGATTATGTTATTGCCTTCTAATCCTTTCCCCTTTGGTGCCTTATGTTTCTCCTTGAGAGGATTTGGAAAAATGGCAGTGTTCTTATTTTTCACCTTGGGAAGGAATAGGGACCATAACCTTTTAAAGGTTGTAATTGGTTTTCAAAACTGAAAGGTTGTGGAAGTTCAAAAGGAATGAAAACCAACTTTAACTAATATGTTTTAATTTCTATTTCTGCCCCTCATAGAAATAGAAATTATACAACTAGTATCTACACATTAGGTCCATAACACATATACCCTTAAGCCTATTAACTAAATTGAATCACTTAAATTGTAGGCTTCTTATAAATGATAACACCACATTTAATTATGTGGTCCCATTGAGACATTATCTAACAATCTCCCACTGGACCACATATGTATCCTGAAAAATGTGCTTAACTTTAGTGAGCTCAGAAATTTGTTATCATAACTTGAGGGTATCCAAACAAACTTGTCCATTAACTATATTAATATAGGATCAAAGCGGTCTTCGTTACATCAATCGTAACTCGACTCACCAATGGTCACGTATACTAATACAGCTAAATGACATAGATCAATCATGGATGCGTAGCATGGAAATTACATGTGATGTGATCCATACATGCCTATTTCCAACTGGTCCTACTTAACTTTATTGAGATCAATACTTCACAATACGTAACAGAGCGTAATAAACTGAATATTTCATTTCTGCAGAAATTAATCTAATTACATAAAGTAGTAATATAAATACAAACTCCCACTAAACCAGAATGTTCTCAAATAGAACAACACCCATCTGAGCAGTGTGCTCACGAAAGACCTTGGGTGGTAGTCCCTTCGTAAGTGGATCCGCTATCATGGAGTTTGTCCCAATGTGCTCTATGGAAATCTGTCCACTCTGCAATAGACTTATATTCTTCATTCATGGCTTCTATCCACTTATGAGAGTTTGAACTTTCCATGGCTTGATGAAAGTTGATTGGATCATCTTTCGACATTCCATTTTCTACCTCATGTTCCTGGAGATATACAATATAATCATCTGAAAATGCAAATCTCCTTTCTCTGGTGGATCGCCTTAATGGCACAGATTCTTGAGGTTGTAGAGTTTGTTCCTCAGGAACAATTACCTCATCTTGAATGGGGGTTTGAACTATATTATCTTGAACAACATTGTCTGGTTGAGGATCCGAAATTACTTCTCGAGCAATGACAGGTATAGGAACCTGTGATTGGTCAAAAGTAGTAGTAGGAAGTGGGATTACTCCTGCTTCCTCCTCAAAAAACAATGTCTCTAACTAGATTTCTCCCCCCAAACTCAACATCCTCAAAAAATGTTGCAATTCCCGTCTCAAATATTGACCTATTTGTGAGATCATAAAACTTGTAACCCCATGATCGTTCGGCACATTAAGTTACCAAACAGATAATCTCTAAATAAATTAATTTAATGACAACATCTCAAGATACCTAGCACAACATTAATACCAAGCCTTTGGGTAGTGATATTAACTGTAAGTGGTATTCTTGTTGTAATGATCAAACATTGACAATAAATTATGTCAAATAACAAATCTATCTTTTGATGGATTTATTATTCACATTAGGTTTTCTTGACAATTGGCACATGTTTATCACCACAAAATGTGTGTGTAATTCTGCCAAGTCTTAATCATGTCTTTGGACCGATAAATACCCGCATGAGATACACAGATATGAACTTCAAAACATTCCATATAAAACAATCTAGACAAGAGAGATCACTTTTGTGACATCTTGTTTGAATTGACTTATATTGAGAATGTTAGAAAATTAAATTTCTGTAGACGTTGTATGAAATTACATTAAATTTAAAGATTTCTAAATTTGTGACCCCGTATATGTTATATAATCTGCAGCAATTCCAATTATATATATACATATATAATAGAATTGACGGGTCCAAAAACAAATAGTTTTTTTTTTTATGATGTTCAAAATTAAACCAATCAAATCGCAAGATATATCTATATATATATATATATAAATACATGATGTTCATCCATTTGAGAGAAAAAAAAAAAAACTGCCCACCGAATCATTTTACAATTCCAGAAAACAGATTGCCATTTTCACAGAACAAAACAGGAAAAAACAGAATTTACATCCATAAAAAAATTCAGAATTTGATTCCAGGAAACTAAATAGAATGAATAAAGCATATCAATTCTGATAAGACACATGATATGCATGCTCTGATACCAATTGTAAACATAAATTTCAGAACATAAACTTTACACTTTGGATCATTTACCATGTGTATTATCAATAAATCAAGACAAAATGACATACCTGAATCCATTAATGAACGGTTAAACGGAAGCGTCTGATTGTCAATAAAACCTTTGTTATTGATTATGTTATTGCCTTCTAATCCTTTCCCCTTTGGTGCCTTATGTTTCTCCTTGAGAGGATTTGGAAAAATGGCAGTGTTCTTATTTTTCACCTTGGGAAGGAATAGGGACCATAACCTTTTAAAGGTTGTAATTGGTTTTCAAAACTGAAAGGTTGTGGAAGTTCAAAAGGAATGAAAACCAACTTTAACCAATATGTTTTAATTTCTATTTCTGCCCCTCATAGAAATAGAAATTATACAACTAGTATCTACACATTAGGTCCATAACACATATACCCTTAAGCCTATTAACTAAATTGAATCACTTAAATTGTAGGCTTCTTATAAATGATAACACCACATTTAATTATGTGGTCCCATTGAGACATTATCTAACATTGTGGTTTCAAAATCTGCAACTTCAGCAGCCCATGCGCATGTTATTCTAAGCTTGTAATTTTTGAACCGTAAGTGCAGCTGGATTTGTTAGACTGATCTGCCTATGTCTGCACGTAAAGTTATGGGTAAATTACACTTTCTTTTTCTGCAATCTTTATAATGAAAATACAAAATCACAAATGGTGCAATATTTATAGTCAAAATACAAAATCACAAATGGTTGGAACAAAAAATAAATTAGTAAAGCAAAAGAAAAAGAAAAAGAAGAACCGAGACATGCATTCGATCGAGAGGCGGACTGTTGAATTCAGGGACTGCTAATGTTCACTGCTGAAGAAGGAAGTTAATGAAGTATATTTTAGATTTGTTTGACGTGGGAGAGGGATATGTATATCTTGGATATGTATCTATTGTAGGAGTTGTGGGAGAGTGAAAGTCTTTATATCTATCTGTTATAAGGATATGGATAGATGGGTGTTTTTTGTTTTTAGATTTGTTTGAGGTAGGAGAGTAACGTGGGAGAGGGATATGTATCTATTGTAGGAGTCGTGGGAGAGTGAAAGTCTTGATTTTTTTTTATAGCTTTTTATAGATATGTTTTGTTTGTTTGTTTTTTTTTTTTTTTTTTGACAACTTTTATGGATGGGTTTGTTAGGAGTTTTTATTGTTCCGAAAGTCGTTGAGAGGGGAGGAAATGAACTATAAACTAAAAAGAGAGTTGCCACGTATTTTTTAAAATTATGAGAATTTTAGAATAACATTTTGAAGGTTTTTAGAAACACCTATCTTGGATATGTATCTATTGTAGGAGTTGTGGAAGAGTGAAAGTCTTTATATCTATCTGTTATAAGGATATGGATAGATGGATGTTTTTTGTTTTTAGATTTGTTTGAGGTGGGAGAGTAACCTGGGAGAGGGATATGTATCTATTGTAGGAGTTGTGGGAGAGTGAAAGTCTTGATTTTTTTTTTATAGCTTTTTATGGATATGTTTTGTTTGGTTTTTTTTTTTTTTTTTTGACAGCTTTTATGGATGGGTTTGTTAGGAGTTTTTATTGTTCCGAAAGTCTTTGAGAGAGGAGGAAATGAACTATAAACTAAAAAGAGAGCCGCCACGTATTTTTTAAAATTATGAGAATTTTAGAATAACATTTTGAAGGCTTTTGGAAACATCACTACATTCTGTTATATATATAGTATAGATGCTTTTGTTGGTCAAAACTCAAGTGGTTCTTATAATAATTTTTCTTTATGTTTGCCTTCCAGTCTTTTAACTTCTTACCAGAGCACTTCATAACCCACTTCCTAGCATGACTTGGAAGATCAAACTTTGATTGAAAAGAGAGAGAAAAAGAGCAAGAGAGAGAGAAAGAGAGAGAGAGAAGAATACAATGATAAAAAATTAATCTTCCCACATAAAAAATTAAAAATAAACAAAATTATAAATAGTGTTGTTTTAATCACATTACTCATGTTTACTATTTTTCACATGTGATCATCTTTCGCACAATATTGTGTCATTTACCTGTACACATGCCCATATGTGATCTTTGTAATGTTCTGGGACTTTATGCCAATTCTTGTAAATGAGTGGTGCATTTTTCCCATCACGCACAATAGTTCCAATGAACGATGATAACTTTGTTTCCAATTTGTCATCAGGTTGGCCAAGTTTGTTCCAATTGACTGTTAGGCGCTCATCATCACGAGTACCCCAAATATTACGCATTTGAGTGGGACCTCTAGTTTTCTTTTGTCCACTAGCACCATCTAGTTATAAAAAATAAATAAATAATAATACTAAAAATAAATTATATACGAAGAAATAATAACATTTTTATAAGGTTTGAACTTGCATACCTGCATTATCATTGGGTTGACTAGAATTTGGTTGTATCTCAGATGGAGTTGGCTCACTAAACTCACCAACATTGCCTGAGCGGAACTGAAGATATGGGTCCATAGGCTTTTTGCTTTATAGATGAATCCTAGTATGATTCAAGTAAAATAGACAAATCAAATTGTAAACTTAGAATGATCCAAATAAATTATCTGCAAATGAACAAAATACTTGAAGAAAATTAACAAAAAAAAAATTGTGAATCCACTTTTATTGCGTTGCTATCTTGGTAGTGACTAAATGTAACATATAGTGAATAAATATTTTGTAGCCACATATGAAAATCTCATAGTTAAATTAAAAACGCATTATTCATTCTTCAAACAATCAAACTAAATTAACAAAAACAATGATAAAGAAAGAGAACAAAATGAAACTATAGAATTGTTTTCAAATATAAATAACTAGCAATGTTCAATAAGTTTAACAGTCACATAAGATCTAATTCTTCCTCATCTCCATCATCATGAACATCGTTGTCTCTCAACACCTGAGAAAGTGGTGCATCTACAATTGCAGCAGACATGTCTGTCCGAACCAAATCAAAATTATTGTCCCCATCACCACTTTGTGTATTGCATACAACACTCTGCAAGTATGCCTCTACATTGTCCACAAAAGACCCCGCATTCATATCATAAAAATCTCTCGGATTTATCTTGATAGCAACTTGCCAATCTTTGTGTTTCAGGTCTTCTACATACATTACCTGTTCTGCTTAAGAAGCCAACACAAAAGGTTCAGCATCTTTCATTAATCGTGCAAAGTTGACTAGTGTGCAATCTTTATCTTGTCTTTTCCCTGATTGTGACACCCATTCACCTTTAAATAACACAACCCTCTTCCCAAACAAATAATCTAACTCAATTATATCTGTTAACACACCATAAAATGTAACATCTCCAGAGACCGGATTTCCATCTCTACCACTTGCAAAGCTTCGTGTTTTTGCCGTGACAATAATCCCACTATTTTGAGTTTTTCTCTTTCGCTCGATCTCCTTAGTATGGAACCTAAAACCATTTATCAAGTATCACTTATATTTTGTGAAAATTCTATTTGGACCATGAGCCAAACATCTAAGCTCTTCAGTTATTTGACTATCCCCTGCATTATGCAATTCCTCAACCTGTTTTCAGACAATTGACGACATAACTTCTATAAGTGTGGAATGAAATTGAAGTTAATATCAAATCAAATTTTAAGGAACTTCAAAACACTGCTTACATGTTTATCAAATCATGTTGGAAATGTTTCACTATGAATGCGATCAATGGCCATTTCACGAAGACGTAGATTTTGTATGGCAACAAGTCTACGGTGTTGTCTGTATGCCATATAAAAGATTTGTGAGTGTGTGAAAAAAGTATGTAAAATAATAATAATAATAATAATAATAATAATAATAATAATAATAATAATGAAATTGATTACAGATGTCGAGTGTCTTACTCAATAAATTTGTTGACTGTCTCACAATTAAATAGCACATATTGATGTGCCTTTTCTTTTGTGCCATCATCCATTGTGTCTATCACGCCCTTACCTAATGGTCGGCCAGGCATTGAGAAAATAGAAAATCCTTCGGTGCCATTACCCCCTCATCATAATTTCGAGACATCCTGTTGAACCGTGTCTCAACACCTTCCATATACCTCGAGCAAAATGTCAAGCATTCATTTGCAAAGTATCCTTTTGCCATACTACCCTCCGGTCGACTTCTATTTCACACATATGACTTTAATCTACTCAAGTACCTATGTTTTGGAAAGTTCAAAAAACAAAATTTTAACTCAAGTTCGATAATAACAAAAGTAAAATATAATAGTGATGGTAAAGAAATATGTAATTTAATATAAACATTACCTCTCAACAGAATACATCCAACGATAATGCACAGGTCCTGTTAATCTAGCCTCAGATGCTAAGTGAACCACCAAATGCACCATAATGTCAAAAAAGTTAGGGGGAAATATTTTTCAAACTTACCAAGTGTTATCGGAATTTGCCTTTCAAGACGCATAAAGTCTTGTGCCAAACCAACTTTAGAACATAACTCTCGAAAGAAATTACTCAACTCAATCAAAGGTGAAGTTACATGTGAACTCAACATTCCTCGAATTGCTAAAGGGAGTAATTGTTGCATCAAAATATGGAAATCATGACTTTTAAGTCCAAAGATTCTACGTTGCTTTAAGTCGATGCATCGTGAAATATTCGCTGCATAACCATCAGGAACTTTAACAGTCTTCAAAAATTTACAAAAAACATCTTTTTCTTGTTTCTTTAATGAGAAACAAAAAGGAGGCAAGATGGTTTTATTTGCTGCATTTTCTTTTGGATGGAGTTCAGGCCTTATACCTTGAAGTTTCAAGTCAAGACGTGCATTTAGATTATCCTTTGTCTTCCCCTCTAAATTTAGTAGTGTTCCAAGCAAGCTCTCACATACATTTTTCTTAATGTGCATCACATCAAGATTGTGATGCACTAAATTATCCTTCCAATATGGTAATTCAAAGAATATGCTTCTTTTCTTCCAACACTACAAGAAAAAACACTTTCCGTGACCAACATTTTGGTCGCGAAAAGTACCATATTTGGTCGCTAAAACCTTTTCGCGACCAAAATATGTTGGTCACTAGTTGGTCGCTAAAGCCTCGTCACCGATAGTTTTTTGCGACCAAAAAAGCCTTTGGTCGCTAAAAGTGACCATTCGCGACCAACTTTTTTGGTCGCGGAAAGTCCAATTCATTTAGCCAAAAGTAAACTTTTAGCGACCAAAGATAAGTTGGTCGCCAAAAGTCAGCGCCTTGACCCAAAAAAAATAATTCTTTTGTGTTGCCTAGGACTTGAACTCCTGACCAAGAAGTCACCATGCACCCAATCCACTCTGCCAATAACATGCTTCTTGTTCATATTTGGCAAAAAATATATATAACCCATAAAAATTGGGTTATATATTATTTTATAAAACTTTTAATGCCTAAACAGAAAAATAGCATGTAGTTACAGTAGTATCATTTTTTTTAAAATTTATCCCGCCATAACTTTCCGCGACCAACTTTTTTTTTTTTGTCGCCAAAGGGTAATCTTCCACGACCAAAAAAGCCTTTGGTCGCCAATAGTATACTTTCTGCGACCAACTTTTTTTTTTGGTCGCCAAAATGTGATCTTCTGCGACCAAAAAAGCCTTTGGTCACCAATAGTATACTTTCCGCGACCAACTTTTTTTTTTGGTTGCCAAAGGGTAATCTTTCGCGACCAAAAAAGCCTTTGGTCGCCAATAGTATACTATCCGCGACCAACTTTTTTTTTTGGTCGCCAAAGGGTATACTTTCTGTGACTAACTTTTTTTTTTGATTGCCAAAAGGTGATCTTCCGCGACCAAAAAAGCCTTTGGTCGCCAATAGGTATACTTTTCGCTACCAACTTTTTTTTTTGTCGCCAAAAGGTGATTTTCCACGACCAAAAAATTGTGGTCGCCAAAAGTTAAATTTTGGTGGCAGAAAATGGACTATTTGCAACCAAAAAAAAATAGGTGGTCGCCAAAAGTGTTTGTTCTCGTAGTGCAATTATATGGTAATTCTGGATTAGTACTCATCTTTCCATAAGTGATATTGAAGCCATGCAACATATCCAATACCATAGAACCAGTTAAAGGATTGGGTCCAGTTCTTTTTTCTTTAATGCCATCAAAAGATCGCTCATCATCTTGAAATGCATGATGTTTGTCCAAGAATCGACGATGACCCATGTAACAATGTTTTTGGCCATGCTTCAACCACTGGAAGCATGTGTCTTTGTGGCATGAAGGGCATGCATACTTCCTCTTAGTACTCCACCCTGACAAATAAGCATAAGCAGGGAAGTCGCTGGTAGTCCACATTAATGCTGCACGCAATTGGAAATTTTGTTTAATTGATGCATCATATGTCTCTACTCCATCCACCCATAATTCCTTTAATTCATCTATTAAAGGTTACAAATACACATCAATATTATTTCCAGGTGCACTACGACCAGGGATAATCAATGATAATAGAAAATTGGTCTCTTCCATACACATTCATTTGAGGCAAATTATATGGTATAAGAATTACAGGCCAGGTGCTATACGTGCTGCTCAATGTTCTGAAAGGGTTCACACCATCACACGACAACCCAAGTCTGACATTTCTACAATCTGCTGCAAAATTAGGATATAGGTGGTCAAAAGTCATCCAAGCTGGAGAATCAGCAAGATGTCTCATACAACCATCATTGGTGCGACCTTCTTTATGCCACTTCATAGATGATGTTGTTTTGGATGACATGAATAACCTTTATAGCCTTGGTATCAAAGGAAAGTAATGTAGAACCTTAGAAGATGTTTTATAGCTGTCTTTTTTAGAGGATGCCTCGTTGCCTGAATCATTTTGCTCTGTTACATACCTAGACGTATGGCAAACATAACATTCAGAATCAGTTTTGTGCTCATTCCTATACAACATGCAATCATTGGGACATGCATGAATTTTCTCATAACTAAGTCCTAACTCCATGACTATCTGCTCAACTTCATAAATAGTATTAGGCAGTGTTACACCCTTTGGGAATGCCTCCTTCAATAACTCTAATAACATGGTGAATGATTTATTACTTCATCCGCCTAAATTCTTGATATGAAATAACTGAAGGATGAATGAGAGCTTTGTAAAATTCCTACATTATGGATAAAGCTCCTTTTGTCCATCATGTATCAACTTGTAGAACTTCTCTACTTGTGGATTTGGTTTATCTCCCAGATCTTTAGGGTTGTCTCCATCGACTCTATCATCATTATTTGAGATTCCAAATGCCTCGTGTACTAATCCATGTGTATCAATATTTAATTGTGGCATATTCTGCATGTGCGTATCAAGACCTGTTGTAGCAACAGATGATGCTTCACCATGTAAAACCCACTTAGTGTAACCCTTTGTGAAGCCATCACATACTAAGTGATCATATGCAACTGATCAAGTGACGGGAAGTGTAAGTCCACACTTGATGCATGGACATATGATCTTATCCTCATAACTTGCATTAGTAAATGCAAAATCGAGAAACATGTCAACTCCTTTCTGGTATGCATCACTTAATCTTGATCGATACATCCATGTCTTATCCATAAGTAAACAATCTCGATTAAACAAGTGTCCAAAGTGTTTCTAGAACATTCAAACATGCATATATCAATAACAAGTATTTGAAAGTTATGATTGACAAAAACAACTAAACTTGATTTTGCAAGAACTATAAGATACTAACAACAATGAATAATATAACATATTCAATAGTCTTGGGTAGGGCCTGGGGCATGCCCCTTGTATGTTGTGTAAGCTTTTTGTTTTTAATTTATGACTTACTTACCCAAAAAAAATCTACCTCCAGGCAAGTATGTTATATGTTATTCTGTAAGCTAACTGTTGCAAGTTTGGCTAGCCTCTTTTAGGAAGTGTGTTGAGTGATGAGAACCATATAGATAGGGAGTGAGTAATCTACAAAGCTTTGCGGGTTGTGTGATGTAAGCCCTCAAATGGTTTTCTTATGGTTGGGCATGCAGGTTGATCTGAATTGTTCTAATCTGCTTCTAAAACTGAGTATTAGACTACTATGTAATTGTGAGTGTAACATGCTATTCAATTGGGGGGGATGTACGTTTGAATTAAATTATTTATGAGAATATTCCAATATTTGTGTCCTAAAAGTATCATAGGTTATTACAGTCTAGTATCTTATAGCATCTAACTTGACTTTTCCTTTTCCACTTTTTGGGAATATTCTGAATGGTACGATCTGTTTTGTGTATCCAGAGATGTCAGCCTTCTTACCTTAAGGAGAGAAAAATAAATAAATAATTTGTTTTTTTCTTCTTCCACCTTTATTGATATATATATATATATATATTGTGTTTTTTGTCTCATTTTATGAATTCATATATTGTTTCCTTACAATTCATATCTCTGAATGCAGCCGTACCCACATCTGCACATTCGCAACAAGGAGTTCCCTTGGGGCATGTTATTTATTCCTTTGTGAGGCCTTAAATCTAATGGTCATTTAATTTTCTTCTTAATGGTATTTGGATCAATTGATTTTATCCTTTTTGGTAACAGTTTATATAGGCTCTAACCATATTTAATTTGGCACTCAAGAGATTGCTTTTTAAGTTAAAAAAAAAGAGTTCTTTTATTTGGATTTTTTGTGTTTATCGCTGCATTTGACACAACAATTTGAATATCATTGGTTGCTTTGTCTTCGATTGGATAGATTACATGGAATAATGATCTACCATAGAGGGGCACTTAAATTTAAATTTCAACTAGGACCATGGTTTAAATTTATTTTTGTTGATGATCTCATATTGCAAGTATTATAGTGTAGTGTTGTAGGTTGAAGCCACCGACATTTAGCCATCCTTCCACTACTAGCACCTAAGCACAGCACAGACTAGCAGCCAAACACACAGCACAGAGTAACAGCTAAACATGTAAGCACCTAAGCTCTCAACTCAGCCATTCAGCCATCCTTTCATTACTAGCACCTAAGCACAGCAGCCCAGCATAAAACAAGAAAAACCCCAAAAGAAACCCCAAAAAAACCAAAAGACAGCAGCAAGCATCCCAGACCAAAGACAACATTCTAGAGAGCTGCAGACCAGAGACAGCAACCAAACAGATCAATAGACCCAGACAGCTGCATACTAGATCAACAGATCAAACTCCAAATCAGACAGATCAACAAATCAACAAAGCATACTCTCCAGCCACAAAATAGATCAACCATCTAACTTACAGAGCTAGCATACTCTCCCAGACCAAAAGCAGACCCAGACAGTTGTATACTAGATCAACAGATCAAACTCCAAATCAAACAGATCAAACAGATCAACAAATCATACTCTTCAGCCACAAAATAGATCAACCATCTAACTTACAGAGCAAAACAGAACAACCTTTATGTCTGTTGGATTTTTGCAAAACATATCAACATATCAAAGTTGATAGATAATGCAAAAAAGATCAATAGATCCGTAAACATAACATGCAGACTCAATTGCAGTCCCTAAAAGTATGATCTGTTACTTGATTCCTTACTTATTGCAAACACCACCTACCTCTAGTATCATTACAGCATCCCCAAAACATGCACCACAAAAACAGCATTTATACTTCTGCACTAAATAGCAGCAAACAAACCTTGCAGCTTCACCACTACTAACAAACCTTGTGACTGCTAAATATATGTGCACATGCATGTTGTTAGATGATGCTGTTAAAGTTCAAACAACAAGTTTGCATGTGGGTTTATATCGTGCGTTAAGAATTTTTTTGTTCCACTTAATTGCATGGGTTGTGAGAGGTTGCAGCCTTTTCTTTGTTTTTTTTTTTTCTCTTAATTATTTTTAGCAGTATTTTTTTAACTCAAACTCTTCAAACACAATTAACGGTGACATTTGTTGAATCTTTTATGATATGTGCAAGTCCTGATGGCCTTTTTGAGACTAAGCATCATCATTGATCTTCGAAGGCTAAGATTGTGAGGATGTATCTAGGAATAATGATTGTTCAGCTCAATTCAGCTTATGCCATCCGGAAATTTACTTTTTGAGACAAACTTTAAAATCTCCATGACTGTTTAATGTCAAGACCTTCCCATTATGGAAACATGGTTTTTGGGCTGCATGTTGCAGGTTGCTGGTTATTTTTGTGTTTCTTCTTTTTGTCACTTTGTTTTTCGTATTCTGTTTGCTGCGAAATAAGGTTTTATGAATAGGATGTGCTCTTTCGAGTTCATTGGTTTACATTGATACTTCCAATTTCTTATTCTCGAGATGCTTAGTTGCCCTTGATGAGTATTTTTGTGATTGGCTCTCTCTCTCTCTAAGTTGCGGTCATCCCTCGAATGTCATGGCAGGGCAGCAGACACTTGGATGCTCAACATTTTACCAACTGATATCGACATGGGAAAGGAATTCTATATTGTAACTCTGATTGTCATGTTAGACTAGAACATATTGCCTATAGATTATTTGCATTTGATGTTATGTCGTTAATGTGTCCCACCAAAAATTCTAAATGATAAAGTAGTAATATTACTTATGTAGATAAGCTTATGGAATAAATGAATACGTAATAAATAAATAAAACCAATCATAAAACTTGACTAACATCCATGATTGACTAGTTTCCATGGTTTACAACCTTAATTATAGGGGAAGTTAATTGTTACAATTGATTACAGAAAATTAATTATTATTAGTAATCAAAAGTAGCAAATTTGAGCTAAAATCTACGATAAAAAGAAACTTCTAAGAGAAAACCCAACTCCAACCAATAAATTTTTATTGAAATTCTAAATCGAGTAGTGAAAAATCTTTTCAAAAATAGTAAATTTTCAAATTTAAAGGCTTAGACAAAGGGAATTGGCAAAAATTTAGTTAGTCACTGTGCAATAGTGAGTATGTTAAATTAAAATGGATGTTTGGATTACTTCAATTTGAAATTTCATTCAAAATTAATACCAAAGGCATTTTATTTCTCAAGAATGTTGATAAGAACACTGGTGAATTAGAAAAGATGAGGTAAAAACACAGACTTTCTTTTTGCATGAGGTGAGGGGGAGTCAGGGGTTTGATATGGGGACTGATCTAGGGGTCGATTGAGCTTTAAGGGGATTACTTCAACTTGAAATTTCATTCGAAATTTAATGCCAAATACATTTTATTTCTCGAGAGAATTAACAAGAAACTGGTAAATTAGAAAAGTTTACCCTCACTAACGATAAGGGTGATTAGTTGAGCCAAAAACAATTTGAACAATTGGCTGGGAATGTGAATAAGTTGATTGGTAAAGACAAAAAGGTGGGCAAGTGATGATTGTACTAAGACGAAAATAGGAGGAAAAACATCCTCTAGGAAGAAAGGGGAACTTAAAAGTAGGGGTGTAAAAAAACACAATCAAACTGACTCAACCTGCTAATCTTGGTCAGGTCTGTAGTTGCATACAATGTTTTGTATAGATGTAGGCTGATAGCTTCATTCTTTACTCATTCCACACTAGGAAGAATCACTGGACATTGTTTATTTGCTCCTTTACCTTTCTATTTCCTAATGATATTTGCTGAGCAAGAAAGTGAAGGAAATTTTTGTTATTTTTTTCCTCATAGAAGTGAATACATAACTATAGTTGCATAATTCATTAAAAAAATTTACACACCAATTAGTGTGATTATTCCAAGTCAAATGTTTTTTTCTAGGTACTTGGCTGGAGTACCAGTGTAGGATGCTAATTAAAAAAATCATATTGTGATAAACTAAGTAAAAGTGTATCTCTAAGGCTCAACGGTCTACTTATATCATGCATTGGATCGGTTAGAAAAAAAGTGCAAGTTCTAAATATGCCACACTATTTTTTGTATACTGATTTCTAATTAAGAATAAGGCGGGGTACTGGTTCAATTGTTGAAAACACAGCTTATCATCTTGAGGTTGTGGGTTTGAACCTGAGGGCATTCATTTTATTCTCAGTGGTGCTCTGTTCTTTCCTTGGAGTATGTTAAATACAAACATCCATTTTAATTTATGTGATCATATGATTGTTAAGTTGTATTTTATGAAACAATGACCTCATAACCATATCAGGTTGATTGTCTTAATCAATGTTGGAATTAGCTAAGTACATCTAGATCTTGTGAAGTAGAGTTTAGCATAAAAGGCGCTATGAGATCAGATCATAGTTACGGAACCATATATGTATATATATATATATCATGTTTTTTGCAGCTTAATCAACATATACTACAACAATCTGACATAAACAAAAATAATTTCCAATTATTCATGAGCTCGTCCAATATTTCAACTAATTAACAGCATAACCAATAAACATAAATATTAAATAAAACTCACTGAAGCATTTAAACAAACACTTGCAAGACATTAAATAAAATCACAACATAAATATAATAATAGTAAATTAAAAATAACATTTTATATTGAAAGATGAAAATTAATATATTCATGAGTTAAAAGATTAGATTTTCAGATTGTATAAAGTTTTATGCCTAAAACAAGAAGATCATAAATAAGTGAGAAAGAGGTATTGTGTGTCTGATGAGGGTGAGAAAGTGAGAAAGAATACCTAATGAACTCTGATCGTAGAAGATGAAAACAAAGCAAATTTGTGGTGTAGATGGTAGATAAGGATTGAATGAAAGACAAAGAATGATAAAAACTTGCTTCATATTTTGGCTCCCGCGATTTTGACCCACCTAAATCAAATTTGGTTCACCAATTTCAGGAAAATCAAACTTCCCCCTGTCTCTATCTCGATCGCCTCTGCGGATTTTGCCTCATCAAATATGGTTTGTTTCCTTCAGTTCGTTATTTCCTTGGTTGTATAAGAAAATAAAAAAAAATTAAAAAAATGGAAGAGAAGAGAAGAGAAGAGTTTGGCTGAATTAGGATGCTTGATTGAGTTTGTTCATATTGTAAATAATAAAAAATAAAAAAAAATTAACTTTGGCCCTTATATTTTTTGTTAAATCAGTTATAACCTGTAATTTTTAATTTTATATTAATTTGCTCTAATTAATAATACCGTTAGTGTTTTTAATGAAAAATAATCACTAAATTTGTTGAGATTAACTGAACAAGTGAGCAAATTTATTATTTTACCTCTAAAAGAATGACATAGCTCACTTGTATGCATATTTTTCATTAAAAAATGCTAACAATTAGGGTTAATTACACTATTAGTCCCTCTATTTTGGCTATTATGTCATTTTACTATTTGTAATTTCAATTGAATTGATTTTAACCTTGAATTTTAAATTTTGTCCCAAATTGATAGATTTTTTTATGACAAATGCAACCTGTCATCGTTTTGGGAGTAAAACAAAATACTGGTCAATTCAGTGACTTAACCTTAACCAATCCATTGAAAATTTTCTATTAAAGACCCTAAAGATGTTATGAATTCGACTAAATTGATGTAAAATCTAAATTTAACTGCCAAAAGTGAGTCAATTAAAACTATATGGAAGAACAAAATGTAAGGATTAGTGATGTAATTTACCCAACAATTATAAACAATTGAAAGAAATTGAGATAAATCCGTAAACTCAGACTGAAAATCGAGTTAATTGAAAATACATGGACTAAAATTCATGAAACTTTATCATTGTACATGAGAGCAATTTCAAATTTTATTTTTCCTGAAGTCATATAAAATCATTGATCAATTTTGTACATGTGGCAAGTACAATTAAAAAAATATGTTATATTGAGTTTAATTTATTTATTTTTATTCATTTTGAGCATTTTAAAAATTTTGTAAATATATTAGCATTTTTTGTTTTTGTCAAAAATGGCATTATAAGATTGGAAAGTTTTTGGCTTAGTGGCATTTCTCAAAATGCTATAAAATATTTGTTTATGACACTTTTCACCTAATGCCATAAAAAGTAATTTGCACCTACCTAGTATAGTGACATTTTTTTTAAAATGTCATTGTTACTAAAGTTTAGTGGCATCTGTTGAAAAATGTCACCAAAAAAATTTCTTGTGTCATTATTTTATAAAATACCATAAAATTGATATGACATTTCTTTATTAAAATGCCACTAGAGCCTTATATGTTTGTGGTTTTATGGCATTTATCTAAATGTGTCACCAAATATTATTTTTGTGGCATTTTCTAAAAACATGTCACTAGTATAGTGTCACTAAAGTGTGTTTTTGTTGTAGTTTTGTGACACTTGCTCATTGAAATGTCACTAGAGCCTTTTATGTTTGTTGTTTTGTGACAATTTTCAAAAACGTGCCACTAAATGTCATTTTTGTGGCATTTTCTAAAAATATGCCACTAGTGTAGTGCCACTAAAGTATGCTTTTTTTTGTAGTGAATATTCCAACGATAACGGTGGCAACCATTTGATTACCTACACTTCCTCGGCAATGATAATGAGTTTTTTCGGCAATCATAACTCTATGAGACGAGAGGAGTACGATAATAAAAATTCAAAAGAGATTCATAACTTTAATGGTGTTCTTAGCTCAGAGGAGATTGACCTTATAAGGGTAAGTTTCCTGCAAAAAATGACAAAAATAATAAAAATTATTCGTCATTTTTTCGGGACTAAACTCCCGAACATATGACCAAAATTCAAGAACACCGGCCCGAACATTGTTTATTTATTCAAGAATAGATAACCAAATATTTATTTTCTAAGGCCATTAACAAGTATGCAGAAATAAAGTAGTAATCACCTTCATGGGTTTCGTTAGGGTTTTGGGGAGAGAGGTTTTTTAGAGTGTGTGAGTGTGCATTCAATTGAATGGGTAAAATATTTTCATAAGGATAATTTTGGTATTATTTGGTGGAAGAAAAGAAATTTTACGGGTTTTATATATAATTTATAAGTAGGGATTCAAAGAAATGGAAGGTTCAAAATAATTGATAGAGTATTAATAGCAGTATTCATTATTTAACAATACCTTAACTTGATAATGACTCATACTTTAAGTTGATTCTGGTCTCGAAACTTTTGGGATAGAAATGTTATGAAACAAATATGTGGTGAAGTGTCTAAAATTTATTATTATATATTGTAAAATTTAAATTTGAACTTAGTGTAATTGGGGATTAGACACAAATATGTATTAATTTGATCTATAGATTTTAAATAATAAACAAATTTTTAAAAATATTTTTTTTAAGTAACAATATTTGTATTGCTTGTGGCGTGTTGCAAGTTTCAACCCCTAAAATAATTTTTAAAAATTTAAATATATATTTTTAATATTTATTTTTGTCAAATTAATTTCTATTTTTCTAAACTTTACAAAAATAAAACCAAATATTACCAAATTCTTGGAACATAGCGATATTTGTAAAATGCCTCCATTGAGAGCTGTGAATCTGTGATGCTGAAACTTCTGAGCACTAGTAGTACTCTGTTGAATGCATTCAATTAAGCTGCATGACTTGGGTACTTTTATTTATTAAAGTAGGTTCCACCATGGAGAGATGATAACCTCTCCATGCCTCCGTTTGGGAAGTGAGTTGATTTTTTAACTTTTTAATTTTTTTAGTTATTTTAGCTTGAGTTAAAAAGCTTAATTTGGGAAGAATTTTTTGGCTTTTTGGCTTTTTTGACTTTTTTTGTGAGAGCATCTCCAATGCACTAGGCATATAATACTTGTTAGTTAAAATGCCTAGTGTGATTCACTTTTTTCAATTCCAATGCACTAGGCATATGATTAGGCATTTTGACTCAACTCGTATTCACTAGTCACATGTAGCTAGCCTTCAACGCTAGGCAAAATGTATTCAATCATTAGGATCATTTCCCTCCATCTTTGCTGTTGACGTGGCATTCTATAAAATTAATAGTATTTGGATAAATAGGTAAAATAAAGAGCATGGTTGGAGTAAAAACATGAAACAGTTGATAGGCAAAATAAAATATACACTTTATAGTAATATTTAGATAGGTAAAATGCCTATTACCGTTGGAGATGCTCTGAGAGAATAGTGTAATGATTATGAGTTAGATGTGATGTTTTGTTTGTTGTGGCTAAAATAGCCTATTTTGTCTTTTGTGGCTATTTTAGCCCCAACCTTGCTTGCCAAACGGACCCTATAAAGTTTTTAGGATTTTTCTTTTTTAATTTAAAAAATTAGTTTGGTAAAAAAAAATATTCATTATTTTTATTTGATTTTTAAATTTATTTTTTAGTGTATAAATAATTTTATTTTCTCTGTGTGTGTGTGTGTTTTTTTTTTTTTTCTGTGAAACTAATGTCTAACTTCTTTAAAAAAAATTAGAAAACAAATATTGAAAAATCAACCAAACAAATATATATATGTATATATATATTTTATATCAAAATTCAGGCATTTTTAGACGTTATGATTAAAGGCAAACAATTTGACATTAATATGTAAACATTTCTTAGTTTAATTGATTTCAAAACAAATCAACAATTAATAAATAAACAATTCGAGTCATTAAAAATAAATTTAAGAATCATATTAAACAGGTCTTAAACATGCTTCATCATCAAACAAAACTCAACCTCCCTTAAAATCCTCTACCCAGAGCTATGGCCTAACTTGACATAATTTTAATAGATAATTACCAATAAGTCTTATATACTTTATTTACTTACTCATAAATCTAAAGTGAATTTTTTTTTTTTTTTTTTTGTTACTTGCCCCTCATTTCGAAAAATGAGAATTTTTTTAATACGTTTTAGATATATGTTTTGTGTTTGTAGAATAATCATTTGGTATTGATAATTATACTAGAATATTTACCAAAGTAATACATAATTAAGACATTTTAGTTTTTTTTAAAAGATTTGTAAGACATTTTAGTTTTTGTTGTGAGTTTTTATTTATTTTAAGTTTATTTGTGTTAGTTTGGATTGAAATATGACATATGAAGTATAAGTTATTTATCATTAAAAATTAAAGCATGCGTTATTAATAAACAAGAAAACCGTCCCGCCCTCAATTTTAATCCAAAACCTATAAAACCATTATCATTTGAAAAAAAAATCTAGCACATTCACTTGAAATTAATTCATTTTTTCTCCCAAAACTCTTCACGAAATTATTATCAATTTACTAAGATTTTTTTTTTCTCGTAACAAGTTAAGTTGGCGTAAAAACTTATTATTTATCCATTTTAAAATATAACTTCAAATATTTGTGTGTATATTTTATTTAAAAATATTTAAATAAATAAATATATATGCATTATACACATAAATAAATAATTTTCATAAAATAAAATAAAATAATAATCCGGCCAGCCTAGCTTGAAGGACTATTTGCAAGTGGGCCCGTTTAATAAACAATTCAAATTTGGGCCCAATGTGGCCCTATTAATTAAAATAAAAATCTGAAGTCCTGAAAATGCGGATTAAGATGTACAGGCTGGACCAGCCTATGCCACCTCAAAGTGGGCTCCAAGGTGTTTTGGGTCCAGTTAGAGATTAGGTTGGACAAATGAATCATTGTTTGGCCCTTCAACAAAATGTTTCGGGCCCATTATATATAAATACCTCGTCGTTTTTTCCTATATATACAGGATTGATAAAGTTTTTTCTTGATAAGCAAGATACAAGATTCGAAACAAACCCAGTTCACAAGTCTCTCTAGAATCACAGCAAATCATGGGTCAGGGAACACCCGGCGGTTTGAACCGGCAAGGCCTCGGCGGCGACCGGAAGAACGAGGGGGATAAGAAGGAGAAGAAATTCGAACCGGCGGCTCCGCCGGCCCGAGTCGGCCGGAAGCAGCGGAAGCAGAAGGGGCCCGAGGCCGCCGCCCGGCTTCCGACGGTGACGCCGCTGACGAAGTGCAAGCTGAGGCTGTTGAAGCTGGAGCGAATCAAGGATTATCTTTTGATGGAAGAAGAGTTCGTGACCAATCAAGAGAGATTGAAGCCCCAAGAGGAGAAGACTGAGGAGGATCGATCTAAGGTCGACGATCTGCGAGGCTCGCCGATGAGCGTTGGCAATCTCGAGGAGCTGATCGATGAGAATCACGCCATCGTGTCGTCGTCGGTGGGGCCGGAGTACTATGTCGGGATTTTGTCGTTCGTTGACAAGGATCAGCTCGAGCCTGGTTGCGCGATTTTGATGCATAATAAGGTACTGTTCTTGTTGTTTGATTGTGATTTTTATTGAAATTAGGGTTTTGAATGATCGAGCTAGGGTTAGGGTTTGATTATGATTTTATTGGTAATTTTGGGGTTTGAATGATCGAGCTAGGGTTAGGGTTTGTTATTAGAATGTTCATTTCTTAAAAATTCGAGAACTTAGGGTTCGAGATCTGAAATTGTGTGCCTTTTTATTTGTTTATTGGTATGGCAAAGTAAGAGTTCGTGGTTTGATTCATTGGATTCGTGCAAAGGTATGGCAAAGCAAGAGTTCGTGGTTTGATTTATTGGTGTGCATTTTAGTTTCACGTACAGAACCTGTGTGCATCATAACATATTACTTTTTTTGCTGGTAGTCTAAAGAAAACTACACTTGTTACTAGATATAACACAATAAAAATGTGTGTTTTGTGTAGTTGACTCCAAAGTACTGTATCTCAGGTTTCATGTACTACAGTTTTTTGCTTTTCATTCTAAGTAACATCGGTGAGAATTTAGATTTTCATTACTAAACTGTACTGTTGAAACCAAAAACATGGAATGCAAAGAAACATGCGTATGCTTAGGACTAGGAGATTGTAACTGCTATAGGTTTAATAAAATTGGTTGTGGCTCTATTAGGCCCCAAATCCCCACAAGATTTGGGTAACATTCAGACTCGGTGTTTGGAGAGCGTGAGTTCGGATTTTGATCCCCATGTTTAATTTCATTCTTTGTAAGAATGGCAATTTTGTAATGCAGAAATTGATCAAGTCTCTAAACCATTTTTTACCTCAATATTATCAGGATTCCAATTTTTGTTGTTGTTGTTGTCCTTGTTGATGATTTTCTAATTGATAACTTCCTTTAAGTACCGATTGCCAAATAAAAAGAAAAAAAAAAACCCAAACGATCAGTTGTTTGATGGTTTGAAACTCGTAAACTGAACCTGCAACTTGCTGTTTGAATGTTTCTTCAATAATTAATCATAGAGAAATATCCATTTTTGCTTGAAGTAGATTTGAAATTGACAAAAACTATGGGAAAAGAATTTAATGTTTTTGTATTTTTAATGCTCTTTCTTAGGTTCTTTCTGTTGTTGGGCTTCTTCAAGATGAAGTCGATCCCATGGTGTCTGTCATGAAGGTTGAAAAGGCTCCTTTGGAATCGTATGCTGATATAGGTGGGTTGGATGCTCAGATACAGGAAATCAAAGAAGCAGTTGAACTCCCTCTGACACACCCTGAACTATATGAGGACATTGGTATCAAGCCTCCCAAGGGAGTCATACTTTATGGAGAGCCAGGAACAGGCAAGACCTTACTTGCAAAGGTGTGTACATTTTCTGTTGGATTGCTGCTTCTCCAAATATTTTTTTTCTCCCCATCTTCTCTTATGTGCAAGAAGGCCAAGAATCTCAGTGATGAAATGTAAGTATACTTTGCTCATGTTGTTTGCAGTCATTGGCTGAAATATAAAACTTGTGCATATCAATTTAAAACCATTTATTTCCATGGAAGTCGATTTACACAGTGTTTTTAAAGGCTCAAGGCGCACTAAGGTGCCGAAGGTCTCTTGGAGCCTAGACGCAAGGCGCAAGGCGAGGCGCAGGCTTTTTTGAAGTAAGGCGCACAGTATTCGTAAAAAATAGAAAAATTAATATAGACTAATCATTCATAATACTAAGACAATTTTTTAAAAAATAAAAAGTAATCAAGATTCAAGACAAAATATAGAATAATTCTCAAAGCCATGAAAGTGCGTATTACATAACATTTCAATTTTCAAAGATCAAATAATCCACATTCAATAAAATAAAAACATAAACACTAAATATCCAAAACATAAATATCCAACAAATACTAATATATGTCTTAACACTTAAAAACATCAATATCAAAAGAAAGGGTAGGTTAGGTCGGTGTCAGTCAATCATCATCCTCAACATCAATGGCAAGCAAACTATCATCTTCTTCTCCATCAGTTGATTTGTATCCCTCAACATCTTCCTCCTCTGTGTCATCTGAGCCCGCTTCCTCTTAATCTATTAATTGAAGTGGAGTCAATGTTGATGATTTAGATATCCTCGGTTGTGCCTTTGAGCGTGAACTTGTTGCTCTACTTGCATGGCTACTTTCTTCTACTCCAGAAGCTCTAGCAACAGTGGCCCACGTCAAGCCATCATCATCATCAAACACAGGCTCATTATCTTCATCTGATTCTCCATCCATCCTCCCAAGCAACCACTCATTGCTTTCATCAATATTTTGCAAAGATATGAGATCAAGAGTGTTGCGCATGTCATACCTAAATCTCAATGTTCTATTGTATTTGACATACACTAAATCATTGAGACGTTGTTGTTCCAATATATTTCTTTTCTTGCTATGAAGCTACAAGTATTAAAAAGATATTAAATTCTATATAATGAGAATAAAAAATATTTGAATTGAACAAAAAATTAGTTAGAATGTTAAATACTCACATGTTCGAATACACTCCAATTTCGTTCACAACCCGATGAACTACATGTTTGGCTAAGGACTTTTATGGCAAAAGTTTGTAAGTTTGGAGTATAAGAACCATATGATGCCCACCAATCAGCTGCGATAATTCACTAGTTAAAAATAATTGTTACCAAGTATTAAGTTTTACTAAAAGTATTACTAAAAATAAACTCTATGAGTTTATAATATATTACCTGGTGCTCTTGTATTTCTTTGCCTAATCGCAACAACCTTGCCAAAAAGACTCTCAGCCTTCATATAAATACTCATCTCATTAGTGATCAAATCTTGAACAGTGACATCCAGGACCAACCTTTGCATGCATTCATAAAACCCATTCATCACTTCATGATCTCTTTGCACCTAACGCTTTTGGGTAAAAGAATTCTGGGTTAAGAAAATGCGCAGCTGCATGTAAAGGTCGATGCAATTGGACATTCCATCTTTTGTCTGATTTCGAAGATTTCATTATACTTCTCTTCTTTATGATCAAATGAACTTGCAATGCATTCTTTTGCCCTATCCATTGCCTCATAAATGTATCCCATGAGAGGTTTCTTCTCGGTATCAACCAATCTAAGCACTTTGACAAGAGGACTCGAGACCTTAAGGGCAAACACAACAGTATTCCAAAATGAAGGCATCAACAAAGTTTGTGCCATTCTTTTACCTTCTGGCTCCTTTGCCCATTTGCTTGAGGTCCAGTCTTCGGAGGTAACCATCTTTCTCAAATTGTTTTTTTGTTGATGCATCCTAAACAAAGTCAAAAAGGCGGTTGCAAATCTAGTTTTTGCAGGCTTGATCAAATTCTTCAAATTTGTATAGCGTCTCATCATGTTTAGCAACGTAGGCCGATTGTAAATGTAGCCATGTACTGCAATATCCCTTTCAAATGTCTTTTTCAGTCTAGGTATCTTGAAAATGTCTTCTAACATCAAGTCCAAACAATGAGCAGCACAGGGTGTCCAATACAAGTGTTCATACTTAGCTTCCAAAAACCTCCCTATAATGTAACAATAATGAAGAATTATTATTTTCAAGTTTTTAAATTTTAAATACAAAACAAACTATAAGTAAACAATTTTGATGTAAGGAATGAGAAAATATTCTTACCCGCCAACACATTAGCTGCAGCACTATCAGTGATAACTTGCACCACATTCTCTTTTCCAATTTTCTCCACAAACTTGTCTAGTAATTCAAATAGCTTTTGTCCATCCTTTGAATAGCTAAAAGCATCAACCGACTCAACAAACATGGTTCCTCTTGGACAATTAACTAAAAAGTTAATCAATGTCCTTCCTCTCTTATCAGTCCAACCATCAGCCATTATGGAACACTCGTATTTTGCACAATCCTCTTTATGATACTTCATCAAATCTTCAGTATGTTTCACTTCTTTTTTGAGTTGGGTAACCCGCACTTCATGGTAAGTCGGTGGCTTCATACCAGGACCATATTGGCCAATGGCTTCAATCATTGGTCCAAAACTCTCATAATTTACTGCATTAAAAGAGATACCAGTATCATACATCCACCTTGCAAATCTTTGCAGTGCCCGAGCTCTCATTTCTTTTTTGTAAGAGTCATTTGCATCAATTTTGATTTGCTTCCCTTTTGCTTGGTCTTTTCGATTTTCACCACTGATTCAGGATTGGGTGTGAAGTAAACATTCATAGGCCCTTTTCTCTTTGGCATTTTTGATTTTGATTTGGGTTTGGATTTGGATGTGGATGAACCTTGGCTACTACTTGTCAACTTGCGGTGTTGATTGACATTGATCTCAACGACATCTTCATCTTCATCTTCATCTTCCATGTCCATGTCATCAAAATCAGGCAACATGTTCATTTCTTCTTTTTGTGTCTTTTTTTTGGACATGAACTCTCTAATCTCTTCTCTTACATGAGAAGGACACTTTGGGCAAGCAGTGACATTCCTATAACCTCCTGCAAGGTGTTGTTTCACCCGATAAACACCTCCATTTGATACTTTACCACAAAAATTACACTCAAACTTGTTTAAATTATTCTCCTCCACCAAATGGGCATATTGCCACGCCGGATCTTTTCTATTACTTTCCGATGTCATTTTCTACTTAGTACTTACTACACAACACAAAAAATAAATAACAAAAAAATAATTTCAGTATAATGAATGTAATGCATGTTATGTGATGAATTAATTAATGTATGTAATGTATGAATCAATTTTCTATTTTTTTAATTAATTAATTAATGTACATTACATTCCATTACATTAATTCCTATGTTACATTCAATTTTCTTGTAATGTAATGTAATGTAATGTATGTAATGTATGAATTAATTAATGTTATGAATCAATTTTCTATTTTTTTAATTAAAGGTGAATTAATTAATTTCAGTATTATGATGAATCAATTTCAGTATAATCATAACGAATGTAATATATCTATTTTTTTATTTTTGTATGTATGTATGAATTAATTAATTTATTTATTTATTTGTTTATGTAATAATCAGGGTTATGAAAGTCAAATAATTGAAAAAAAAAATATTTATTTATTTATCATAATCAATTAATTAATTTATTTATGAATTAATTAATTTAATTAATTAATTTATTTATTTATCATAATCAATTTCAGGCTTCCCATTTTTTTTCAAACTCAACTCAAATAATTGAAAAAAAAATAAAAATAAATAAATAAATAAAAGCAAAACAAATCAGTCGAAGGCAAAAAGGAAGTCGATCAAAGACGAAGAAGAAGGGGAAGGGGAGAAAGTCGAACCTGCGAAGCCGATCAAAGTCGATCGAAGTTGAAACCTGCGAAGTCGATCGAAGTCGAACCTGCGAATCGAACCTGCGAAGTCGATCGAAGTCGTAGTCGCAGAGGAGAAGGAAGAGACGACTTCTTTTTTTGAACACAGGAAGAGACGACTTCGATTAGGGTTATCTGAGTCCTATTTGGCTCATATGGTTCATGAGTCGTAATCCTCTGTGATTACGAGGCCTTCGATTAGGTTCATCTGAGTCGTTAGATCAGATCTACAATTTGAACACTCAGTCGCGCCTAGGCGATCGCCTTGCGCCTCTCTCGCCTTGCTCCAGTCGCGGCTAAGGCGCTCGCCTGGCTCAAGTCGCCTCACCTGGTACCTTGACAGGCGCAGATGGTGCGACTCGACTCGCCCTGCGCCTAGGCGCGCCTTTGACAGCACTGGATTTACAATTTAACTTTTCTGGCTGGAGCTGTTTATTTTTGTGTCCACAATTGTGAAAATGTGCAAGTTTTTCCTTTTGTAGACATAATATATTATGGTGGTTGTATCGTCCTTGTTTGCATAAACATAGAGCAATTTAATACTTTATGTTGAAAAACAATGTGGCTAGCTATGAAGCATGGACACGCCAAAATGGAAGCCGTGGCGGTGTCGGATACGGGGACAACGCCGGGGACACGTACGGGACACGGCATCTGGCTTGTCCCCTTAATTTAATTAATTTTTTTGCGAGTGACACGGCGGAGACACGGTGGGGACACGCGTGTCCAAATCTGAACAAACCATGGGACACGGGAGAAGAGTAAATGAAAGAGAAAATTAGTACAAACCTGGTCAGCGACTTCTCAGCCTTTGATCTCGAGCCAATCGACCTCCATCCAGTCCATTTCGACGATCCAGTCCACTTCGACTCAGAGCTTTCTCTCTCGCCTTCGGCTTCGCATTTGCAGAGCTCTGTCTCTCTCGCCTTCTCTCTCTCTCCCTCCCTTGAGATCGCGATCGCGATCGCTTCTGTCTCCCTTTCTCTCGCTGATCGCGATCGTTGGTCTTCTCCCTCTCGCTGATCGCGATCGCTGGTCTCCCTCTCTCTCGCTTCTGCTTCTGTCTCCCTCTGTCTCTTCTGTCTCCCCATCTTTATCCTTGATTCATATAGGAGTATAATATATGTAACTATTATTTATTATAATAACTATTATTATATATTATAACTAATAACTATTATTATTATATATTATAACTAATAACTATTATTATTATATATTATATAATAGTTATTATATAACATAAATATAGTTATAAGATAATATATAATACATATTATAAGATAATATATACTTATTAATAAATAAATAAACACATATATGTAAAATAAAATAAAAAAATTAATTTGAACACATTATTTAAAAAATATAATAAATAAATAAAATAATTAATGTGTATTAAAATAAAAATATTTATAAAAAAAATAAAAAATTTGCCGCGTCCCCTGCCGTGTCCGTGTCCCCATTTTTTTGAAATTACCGTGTCCCATTTCCGTGTCCGTATGCGTGTCCGTGTCCGTGCTTCATAGGTGGCTAGTGATTGAAGCATATTTGGTCTAGGTTATTGGTTTAGACTAGGTCAGGATTTTCAAAAACACGTGTTGGGAGAAGTGTTTACAAAGGCAAAGCTTGGGGGAAACGTTTGTTTGGTATTTGTGCTTCAATGCTTCTAGTTGGTAGCCTTTTGATCCAAATAATGATTTCGATACCAGATATGTCTCACATCAAATGTAGAAAAAAGAATTTTAGAAGTCAGTTTACACTGTGAAAATGCTAATCATAGCACTGAACTTGTTTTTCATGCATACCATGAATCTTTAACTAAATATAAACACAGACTTTAACAAACAAACCTGGAGTATGATATGACAAGTCAGCAAATACTTGATTTGATAAACCATTTGCTTTGTAAATACACGGGCTTTGCATGGTTAAGCATGAAATCTATGACCAGCTGCATTTTTACTGCACAAATTAATGGTAAGAGTTATTTGTCTGCTCTTGACCTTTTTCTTCCTTTTATTTCCGTCTAAGGGTTGATACAGGTCACTGTGTGGTTATTTAAATGTGTTATTCTATTAAGTATAAACAGCATGAATGATTCTGAAACCTTGGGAGTTGTGAGAATTTTCTTGGATGATCTTTGAAGTGTAATATTTTTACATGTTTCTTTCTTAACATGCTCATCTTTGAATAGTTTATGTGCCACGAGGGTGAGGCAACATTATGTACTTAGCCTCCGTTTGGGAAGTGGGTTGGCTTTTTGGCTTTTTGGCTTTTTGGCTATTTTAGCCTGGTTTGGGAAGAGCTTTTTGACTTTTTTGGCTTTTTTTGTGAGAGAGGATTGTAATGATTATGGGTTGGATTTGATGTTTTGTTTTTTGTGGCTAAAATAGCCTATTTTGTTTTTTGTGGCTATTTTAGCCAAAAAAGCCTGGGCTTTTTCTTGCCAAACGGAGGCTTAGTTTGCTTCATTTCTGTTCTTATTATAATTGACCATCTTTTGCCAATTTCTTTTTACCATTATGTATGAGCTTGTGGTTTGGTTGAAGTAATTTATTTGTCAAAATGGACTTTAGCTTGTGAATCTCATGTGTTCTTTCAGGCAGTAGCAAACTCTACATCAGCAACTTTCTTGCGTGTTGTTGGAAGTGAATTAATACAAAAATACCTGGGTGATGGTCCAAAGTTAGTGAGGGAACTTTTCAGGGTTGCTGATGATCTCTCACCTTCAATTGTGTTCATCGATGAAATTGATGCAGTTGGTACAAAGAGGTAAGTCCATGAAGATTACTGCGTGAAAAGGCCAAACTATTGGGTATATTTTTAATTGTTTATGTCCTGCAGGTATGATGCCCACTCAGGTGGTGAACGCGAAATTCAGAGGACCATGTTGGAACTGCTGAACCAGCTAGATGGTTTTGATTCAAGAGGAGATGTGAAGGTGATTCTAGCAACAAACAAAATTGAAAGCCTTGATCCAGCACTGCTTCGGCCTGGTAGAATAGATAGGAAGATAGAGTTCCCACTTCCTGATATTAAGACTAGGAGACGCATCTTCCAGGTAAATGCATGACATGATTATGCAAATATAAGATTAATTATTAATATAGATTTCCATTAACCCCATCTTTATGATAACTTATGTGCCAAGCAAACCTTTTGTGTCTGAAATGCAGATACACACATCTCGGATGACGTTGGCTGATGATGTCAACTTAGAAGAATTTGTTATGACCAAGGATGAGTTTTCTGGAGCCGATATAAAGGCAATATGTACTGAAGCTGGTTTACTTGCTCTAAGAGAGCGCCGTATGAAGGTGAGACAACTTCATTGTTGATGAATTATATATGCATCATTTGTGTTTGTTGCAATTCCATGTTGCAACTAATTCTTAAAACATGATGCTTTTTGGCTGCTCTGAATTTTGGCTTGTAAAGTGGAGATATGAGAGTATTAGACACAGATGAACTTTAAGTAAGGATTAGTGTTTTCAGACCCATAGTTATACCATATTGGGTCCCCTCCTATAGATCTAATTTTCAACTTTGTACAAAGAAAAATGATGGGAGTTTGTGAAGGGAAAATATCAAGAAGCAAAACAAAGGAAGAAATAAAAATGAAGAGGCAAGATTATGGCCTCTTTTTTTTTTTTTTTGTTGATCAAAAAGATTATGGCCTGTTTTGTGGACATATTCTGTTGCAAATCCCCCAGTCCAATATTTAGGCTTGGTTTGGGATGTTAGAAAAAATTCAAAAAGTTAAAAAGTTACAAAAAAAGTCATCACTATTCACAAATTAAAAATATAAAAAAATTAATATACATAATATTTTAATACAAACCAATTTTACACTGTGAAAGGTACTGAATTGATGGGAAAGTACCGTAAAAGGAACAAAAAAAAAAATTACATATATATAATAAGTTGAAGGTAATGTTGGGCCCGTGGGGGCCTACCACGGGTACCCGTTTTAATAATTCGAACCGTTCAATATGTAGAACTCGTCCAATACTATATGCTTGTAAAAAATCACATTCATCAAATATCGTTAATTATATGATCAAATCAGTTTTGTATAAAAAATGAATGGTGTTATAGTTAACGGTTGACAAAAAAACTAATCCGATCAGATAGTTATAGATATCCGATCAATAAGATTCTTTACAAATATATAATACTCGACGAGTTGTACACATTGAACGGTTCCAATTAACAAAACAGGACCCATGGTGGGTCCCCACTGGCCAAAGAGCACCGTCTAAATAGTTACCTGAAAAGAAGGTAACCATTTCATATTACACTACTCTGCAAACCTTGTTGCCACCGTACACCCTACACTGTCAAAAATTTTCCTACACACTAATTTATACAATTTTTTAGTACACATGTTTTCGTAAAAAATCAAAAAGTTAACTCAAACATCTATCTTTTTTTCCTTAACTTTTTAGTTCAAAAAGTGCACTTATTTAGGACATCCCAAACAACCCTTTATTTTGCTGGTTGTTTGGAATCCTTAAGGCAGTGTTTGGTTCATTCATGGATTTGGGGAGGGATTTGGCAAAGGAAAGGGAAAAGGTAGGTGAAATGTTAATCCCCAAATCCATGAATCAAACGCAGCTTAAATCAACAATGTTAGACTGGAATCTATTTGGTTAGTAAATTTCACAAGTATAGATTTTTTTGACTTTGTATTCAATTTTTAGGCACACAACATGCATAGGTGACATTGGCCACGGATATGTTAGTGAACTCATGATGTCTTGCCTTTTCAACTAGGGAAAGAGCAGAACAAAGTGAAATCCAACTAATGATAATTAGACTAACCAAGAACAAGAACCTCAATGATAATTAATTATTACAAGAGTAAATAAATGAACCGCTGTGTTAGTTATGTGTTAGTTATTTCTCTGAGTTTGCCTGTCTATTAAATATATATGTCCACGTCAGTCTTGAGGTCCTTGACTTTGTCCTTGTGAATTCAAAATCTATACAAATTATTGGATGCTTTATTCAATTGCATGTTGTTTAGACTCAGTTGTCTAATAGAAATTGTTCTATATGTGCCTCAGGTTACGCATTCAGACTTCAAGAAGGCTAAAGATAAGGTCATGTTCAAGAAGAAAGAGGGGGTGCCAGAAGGACTCTACATGTGAAAATACTCTGTTCTCTATGGAAATAGTCATTTGTTTTGCTTGCTTTTAGACTTCCATTTCTGTGCTTATATACTGTTGAATATTTTGCTATGAGATATATTGCCGTCTCATGTGGGATGATGATGGGGTAGTTTCTGCAAGGAACGTTCTGGTTCAGTCAGTTGCCGTTTAATCAATGAACTCATTTCCTTTTGACAGATTTTCATTTCATCAAACAGCTTCAATTTCTGAGGGTAATGTGTGTTGCTAATGTGTCATTTATTGTTTCCGTTGTTGTGGGTCTGATGGAAAACTACTTTCATCTCCGGTTTAGAGAGCACTTTTTTCGTGGAAAATTCCTCTGGAACATGAGAAGCTAAACAGGTGGTTACCTAGTCATGGCATGGGTGAATTGTAATTTTTAGGGACATGCTTGCAATCAGGGATGAAAGTAAGAATTCAATCTTGTTTTGCTTGGTAGTATCCGTGAAGTGGGTTTCATAACTGAATGTCGGGTGAATTGTGTTGTTCTACCGATCCTCAGTTGTTATAGTAATATACTATTGTGAGGTATGCTTTTGAAACATTTTTATGCATGCAACAGCAGCAGCACCATGCTGAAAAGATGCTATTGAACAATTTTGCTCACAGGCATGGAATCATCAGAAAATATGCGCAGGGTAAAGATTTGCTTGCTTGCTAAATAAAAGTATTGGGATAAGGTAGGGAGAAAAAAAAAAGATTTTTGCGGGCATTTAAATATTGGGAGATCTATAAATCATACTTATACGAGGCTAGTAACTTTTCGTCTCAAAATATTAGTTTTTTATTTTATTTTTTATTGTCTCAAATGTTAGTCTTTTTTCAAAAATTAATGATTAAAATAATATAAATTTTTTATTTTGTTATTCTTTTAAATTTATTAATACAAAAAGTATAATTATGACAATTGATATTTTTTTTAAAAAATGTATTATCAAAGAATAATTTTTAAAAATTAATATTTTTAAAATATAATAATTTTATTGCGAAAAAGAGTTAGATTTCTTAAAAGAGCCTATTATGTTGAGGGAATAATTTTGGCCAATGGGCCTTATCTCTTTTCTTCAAGGCAATATCTGTTTCAAGAATGGGCCGAAAAGCCTTTACAAAAGGCCCAATACCAAGCTACAACCCAACTACTTTTAGGGTCCAAAGCCAATCGAAGCCCAAAAGCTTTTCTCACTCTAATGAGGCTGTATGTTTGAGTTTTTTTTTTAGTCAAATCTGACTTTTGAAAAGTTATTTTGAACTATTTAATTAAATTTATTTCAAATAATTTTTTATTCTAACAATTTATTTTAAGTCAAAAAAATTGATTTTGAGAAGTTGCTCACCCTTACTTCTGTTCTGCTGTGGACATGTTAATTTACCGTTATACTCTTAGATTTTTTTATTTTATATTTTTTAAAAAATAAAAAAAAAGACATAAATGGACTATAAAATATTATTATTATTATTTATGAGAAATGTAGACAAGTAGTGAATAATAAAAAATAAAAATTAATTAAAAAAGCTACTTCATAACTTATTTAACAAACACTACTCAGCAACTTAAATCTATAATTCAACAGTTACCCCTAACAAATTAACAATTTCTGATTAAAATCATAATTTATGCAACAATGATTTATCTCACTAAAAACATCACCACTAATAACACTAATGCATTAAAAAAGTAAAAAAAAAAATAAAAAAAATATAACTCTAAAATCAAAACATCACATCATTAATAACGAGAACCACTGCCACCTAATTAGTGGGAGCACTAATTAGTGCTCCCAAACATTTTTCTAATTTATAATATGTTTTAACAGTCACACGGGCCAATCACTTCAGCTTGTTTGGACTTCGGGAAAGTGAAGGAAACTAGAAAGAAATAAACCTGTTTCGCGCTTAGACGCTCGCGCGCGCTGACTGTGTGTTGCGTGTAGATCAATCGACCGCCTTGCCCTAGTACAGACGGCGGAGCTATCATCGTCTAGGAAGAAGAGATTACAGAGAGAGAATGGGACCAAGGAAGTGTCAAGTGTGCGACGAAGCACAATCCAAATACAAGTGCCCCACCTGTCTCATACCCTAGTATGCACCAGTCACTCTCTCTCTCTCTCTCTCTCTCTCTCTCTCTCTCTCTCTCTCTTCGATTTTTTTAGGGTTTGGTTTGTTATGAACACTGATTAAACCTCTGATGCTTTGTTTTTGGACTCGCAGTTGTTCTGTGGTCTGTTTCAAGAAGCATAAAGGTACAGTAATTGTTCTTCTTTTTGTAATGCTTTTTTTTCTTTTTTCTTTTTTCTTTTTTTGTGGTTGCAAAGGAGGGAAATTGAATGTGGAATTGTGCATGAATGTGCAGAAGTTCCATGCGTTAAGCCAGAATCATCTTCTGAAGCAAAATTGAGTGAGTATTCTGTTACTCTGTAAGTCCTGTGTTGTAATTGTTATCATTTATCTACAGGCATTGCTTCAGCATATTTAACCTTCTTTGAATCTTTGGTGCCTTTTTTTTTTGTTTTGTGTGGAACTTGGATCGAAATTTTCTTGATGTTCAGAAAAATGAAAGTTTATTTTCCATTTTGTTGTAGGAATGTTATCCAATTACATTGACTTGTAATGAAGCATCAAATTTTTTTACTGTTTCGCAGCAATTTTGAAGAGTCTCATTTTGAGAAAATCTAAACGAATTATCTTCAAATCTTGGTGCAAACTTCATGATTTAGAATCAGAAAGTGTAGAGTTGCTTAGTAATTGGAAGGAGTAGTTAATTTTAAATAAATAAATAAAGAAGAAGAAAAAAAAAAAAGATAAGGACCAGGAAAAGCTTTAAGTTAGTTAACCCCGGGGATAACTTGAATTAAATCAAACCCTGCAAATATGCCAAATGAATTATATTGTGGAATCACTTAAGACTATGACAATCACATTTGATCAAGGACCCATGTTTATGTAGTATTGAATGCATTGATTGTATATATATATATATATGTATTCAGGGAACTTTTTGAGGCGCTGAAAGGATTTCCAATGATCATTGTTGTTAAGGTCATCAAGGCTTATATTGGTTTACATATGTGATGCCTTGGTTTATAGTTTCATATGAATGATGCCAGTGCCATGCCATTGCTGTATTTGCCTCTTTCACAACACATTGTTTGTTTGTTAAAAAATAGTACTTAGCTAACTGGAATTCTATGTAACCTTCAAATAGTTTAAAGTCTCACTGTGGTTCCACGTGCAATTACATGTCAAAATCCGTAGTTATAGAGTACTTGCTACCTCTAGTGAAGTATCTCAAGCTCTTAATATGATGTTACATCAAATTATATATATATATATGTATATATATATTTGACATGTACATAAGATGAGTGTTGTTGAGATGAGAATATTAAGGTGTATGTGTGGCAAGACTAAAAAAGACAAAGTTAGGAATGAGTATATTTGAGAATGGATAAGAGTAGTACCGATAGAAGATAAGTTGAGAGAGAATAGATTGAGATGGTTTGATCATATACAATGGAGATCAACAGGGGCAGTAGTAAAGAGATGCAATACAGTGACAATAGATGGTAATGTTAAGGGAAGAGGTAGACCTAGATTGACATGGACTACTGTAGTAAATAGAGATATGAATCTCCTTAATTTGACTAATGAAATGGCCTTGGATAGAGTCGAGTGGAAAAGAATGATTCATGTAGCCGATCCCATTTAATGAGATTTAAGGTTTGGTTTGATTATATATATATTTGAGGGCAACAGAATACATCCCCATTGTGTTACCACAGGAATAATTTCTTCCTGCTTCAAGCCTACGGCATCTTCTTTGACTAACGTTCCTGAGTGCATCTAGTAAGAAGCACTCCCGAGTCCTGTTCTACGGGATTGTATTTGTGGAATCATGGTACATAAAGTTAATTATCTTGAAGTAATTCAGTTCTGTGTTTTTACATTCAAGTGTTGTTCATTTAAGGGTATATTTATGTCTATATGGTTGGCACCCCTGTTGCCTTTTTTTTATTTACATATATTTTAAATATACCTTTACTTTATGAAAATAACTCTTCGCTTTCATTTTTTTTAGATTATAGCCTGAGATTCTCCATAATCCAAGTACCTCTTTTTCAACTCCTCCCCTTAGTGACAGGAGTAGTATTTTGCGTAAGAATGTGAAGGGCCACAATTGATACAACCTATGGGCTTTTCCAAACTCTTCCTGCAGGTGATCCCTTCCTGCAGTGGAGTAGCATACTGTTGAAAAATTGCTTTTCGAAAGCTAAAAAATGTATGTTTTAGGGTGCCTGTGCCTATGTTAATGCTAGGTTAGCACATGAAACTCACACTGCTGAATTCTGCGGCTATGATACATGGTAATGGTTTTACATGCCATTGACAACTTCCTGAGTTGCCTGTTGGGTCCACCTATTGTATAGTTGTACCTTGCTGCTTAAGTGGTAATGATCCTTTACTTTCTTCAGTGGCATAGCTACTCAATATTGGTGTCAATAGAGATATGAATCTCCTTATTATCAGAGCTGTGTCTTTATTATTTATTGTTATATTGTCCAAATGTCCCAAGATGACCATAAGATTTGTTTAGTGATGTAGCCTGGTGGACTTGACAGCAGAGGTTCCCACATCTTCCCCTCGCCTCTGCTTCTATAACTACTTGATACAAAATTTGAAAGTCATTTTTTCCTATTTTTAACATTCTCCATCTGCTAAATTATCAGCTTCACCTTCAGGTCCAATATTGCATGTTGAAAGATCATACCATGTTGATGAACCAAGTGTGGTGCTCCAACAATTGCAATTAGAGTCTATAGGTATGGTTTTATAACTTTTGTTGTAATATTACCTTTTTAAATTCTTTATGCTAGTGACAGTTCTGTTAGTTTGAAATCGTGAACTTAAATTTTGTGGAAAATATATCAGATAAACAATTGGCATCATATCCTGATTGAGAGTGAAGCATGGGAATGTGGTAAGAAAATTACAAATTTTTTAATCATATCTTTCAAAATGGTGGTGCCTATCAAAAACAGGAAAAAGTTTTCTAATGGTGGGCATCTATGAAACATTGACAGCTGCAGTAATGTATCCCGGAAAAAAGCTTGATGGCTGCAGTAACATTTATATCGTATATTCAATCTGTAGACACAGTGCAAGAATGGTGTATGAGAACCAACTATAATAAACTTCCAATAAAATCTTGGAGTTCACAATAGATCATGAGATTTTTGGTACTTGGAGCCTTCAAGGGATATATGTACATAACAAGAGATATTTGTATTAAGACTCTTTTAAGAGGATATTTTTTATTATTTAATCTTTTCATTATTAGAATCTGGATTTTGGGTAAGACTTGTGCATGATTTTTCAGGATTGAATCATTCGACAAAATCAAGATTTGAGCTTTTTAAAACTATTCGGTGGCTAAAAGAAAATAATATATATTTTTATAACACTGGAAACCACAACTCTTGGGTTCATATCAAATTTGGACCCTGATTTAAGCCTTTGACAGCCCTAATTGCAGAATGATTAGGATAAGCTACTTCCTGTAAGCTAAGTGCTGGAAATTTGTGTTAATGCATATAATAAGATAGTGGCATATGATAGTGGTGTTGGTGGTAGATAGTGGCATGTATAGAATATGATAGTGGTGTTGGTGGTAGATAGTGGCATGTATAGAATATGATAGTGGTGTTGGTGGTAGATAGTGGCATGTATATAATATGATAGTGGTAGATAGTGGTAATATATAATATGTAAGTGGCATATAATGGGTTATAATGATGTTTGTAATATCTCCTATATAAGGAGTGTCATTTGGTCTTGTAAAATAAGAAGTTTTGAATATAATAGAAATATATTCCTTCTTCCTCATATTTTCGGAGTTCTTCTTCCTCATATTTTCTAAGTTGGTATCAGAGCTACAAAAAACACAGCAGCCCTAAAACCGTCATAGCCATGTCGGAAGTCACGTCCGAAACCACTTCAACCCCTGCCGCTGCCATTCCGTTGAAAACATCAAACTCTCACTCTGTCCAAATCACCACCATCCGCCTAAATGGTGATAATTTTCTCCGCTGGTCACAATCTGTCCGGATGTATTATCCGTGGGCAAGGAAAGATCGGTTACATCACTGGTGACAAGAAGGCTCCTGCTGTTAATGATCCGCTGTTCGACAGTTGGGACGCTGAAAACTCCATGGTTATGACATGGTTGGTCAATTCCATGGAGGAGGATATAAGCTCTAATTACATGTGCTATCCTACTGCACAAGAATTGTGGGATAATGTTAGTCAGATGTATTCTGACTTAGGAAATCAATCTCAAGTTTTCGAATTAACTTTGAAGTTGGGAGAGATTCGTCAAGGAGATGATTCCGTCACCAAATATTTCAATTCGTTGAAAAGGTTGTGGCAGGATCTTGACATCTTCAACACATACGAATGGAAATCGGTTGACGACTGCAACCACCACAAGAAAACTGTGGAAGACAGCCGTATTTACAAGTTTCTTGCTGGCCTCAACATTGAGTTCGATGAAGTGCGAGGAAGAATTATTGGCAGACCTCCTCTCCCATCCATTGGCGAAGTATTTGCCGAAGTCAGAAGGGAAGAGAGCCGAAGGAGCGTCATGCTTAAGAAAAAAGGTACTGGTGAATCAATTGAAATTTCTGCTTTAATTAGCGATGCTGCGGCCAACAAGGCTGCAAATTACCAGCGCAGGTTTGATGATAAGCCACGGGTCTGGTGTGATTTTTGCAACAAGCCTCGCCATACACGTGAAACGTGTTGGAAGATCCATGGCAAACCTGTCAACTGGAAAAGCAGCAAACAAGGAGAGAAGAATCGTGGCTTTCCTACCGCTAATGAAGCCGATTCAGGTCCCTTCAACAAAGAGCAGATTGATCAACTCTTAAAGCTGATAAAATCCAACTCCTCATCCGGTACTCCTAGTGTTTTGTTGGCACAAACAGGTAGAAATCCTAAAGCCTTCTCTTGCCTAAACTTCTCTCCGTGGATCATAGATTCCGGTGCCTCCGATCACATGACTAGTTTTTCCCATTTATTTAGTACCTATTTCCCTTGTTCCGGTCATGACAAAATCAGAATAGCCGATGGTAGTTTTTCACCTATTGCAGGAAAAGGATTTATTAAACTAACTGAGAAAATTAATCTCAATGCTGTTCTTCACGTCCCCAACTTAGCCTGTAACCTTTTGTCTGTCAGTAAACTATCTAAGGATTCTAATTGTCGTGTTACATTTTTTGAATCCCATTGTGAATTTCAGGACCAGAACTCGGGGATGATGATTGGGCGTGCTAGGATGCTTGAAGGTCTTTACTACTTTGATGAAGTACCTGTTAGTAATAAAAAAGCTCAGAGCTTTAATAGTACTAGTTCAATCTCTGTTCGAGAAAAAATAATGCTATGGCACTATAGGCTAGGACATCCTAGTTTTCTTTATCTGAAACATTTATTTCCAGAATTATTTAAAGGGATTGATTGTTCTTCTTTTCATTGTGAAAGTTGCATTTTTGCAAAATTTCATCGCTCTACTTATTTGCCAAAACCTTACCAGGCTTCCAAACCTTTTTATTTGATTCATAGTGATGTTTGGGGCCCTTCTAAAATCACTACTCTTTCTGGTAAAAGATGGTTTGTTACATTTATTGATGACCATACCCGCTTATGTTGGATTTATTTGATGAATAAAAAATCTGACGTGAAAAATTTATTCACAAATTTTTACAATATGATTGAAAACCAATTTCAAACCAAAATTGGTATTTTACATTCTGATAATGGAACAGAATATTTCAATGAGCAGTTGGGTGAGTTTTTGGAAAAAAAGGGAATTTTTCATCAATCACATGTCGGGATATCCCTCAACAAAATGGCATTGCAGAACGAAAAAATAAATATCTACTTGAAGTAGCACGTGCTATAATGTTTTACATGCATGTTCCTAAATATTTATGGGGTGAAGCAATTTTAACAGCCTCTTATTTGATAAACAGGATGCCTACAAAGGTGTTAACATACAAAACGCCTTTCGATTGTCTCAAAACTTTTTTTCCTGACACAAGGTTGTTTTCTGATTTACCCGCCAAAGTTTTTGGATGTACTGCCTATGTTCATGTTCCTAGTCAGTTTCGTTCAAAACTTGACCCCCGTGCTATAAAATGTGTTTTTTTGGGTTATTCCTCAAACAAAAAGGGGTATAAGTGTTTCGACCCTCAAACCAAGAAATTTCATGTGAGTATGGATGTGTCATTTGTGGAAACAAAATCCTATTTTCCCAACACTTCTCTTCAGGGGGAGACAAGTGGAGTAGAAGACCGTTTTTGGGATATTTCTATCCCGCTCCCCAATGTCATTTATCCTACACAAAAACCACATCTATCTGATAATGATCACTTAGGAGAACCAAGTTCTATGGTGCCTAGTCAAGAAGATTCTTGTTTAGGGGGAGAAGTACTACAAAATGATCTAAATCCTGAGCTTCAGGTTTATACTAGGAAGCGATTTCATCTGAGGAATAATGACCCGAATGTCCATCCTAATGACCCGAATGTCCACCCGAGTTCTGGCATCGAAATTTTAGGTAATCCTATTCCTTCTATTTCCGACCTTGATGTTCCTATAGCAATTAGGAAAGGTGTCCGAAATTGCATTAAACATCCTATTGCAAATTACCTCTCCTATCAAAGACTGTCTAAAAACCATAGAGCTTTCACATCTAGGATTTCACACTTGTTTGTTCCAAGGAATATACAGGAAGCATTGGATGATCCGAATTGAAAATTAGCAGTCATGGAGGAGATGAATGCTTTAAGGAGAAGTGGTACTTGGGAGATAGTTGATCTACCCAAAGACAAGAAAACAGTTGGGTGTAAATGGGTGTTTACGATAAAATGTAACGCAGATGGAAGCGTTGAGAGATACAAGGCGAGACTGGTGGCTAAAGGCTTCACTCAAACTTATGGGATCGACTATCAGGAGACGTTTGCTCCTGTTGCTAAAATAAATTCCATCAGAGTACTGTTATCTCTTGCAGTAAATTCAGATTGGCCTCTACATCAACTTGACATTAAAAATGCATTTCTCAATGGTGATCTTGAAGAGGAGGTGTTCATGAGCCTACCGCCGGGATTTGAGCAGAGACTTGGAAGCGACAGAGTATGCAGATTGAACAAGTCATTATACGGACTCAAACAATCACCAAGAGCATGGTTTGAACGCTTTGGGAAGGCAGTTATCAGTTGTGGCTTCTCGCAGAGTCAAGCAGATCACACAATATTTTATAAACATTCAAAAAACAGTAAAATTGCAATTTTGATTGTTTATGTTGATGACATCATTTTAACTGGTAATGATGAAGCAGAGTTAGCAGCCCTCAAAGAGAAACTCGCAAAAGAATTTCACATTAAGGATCTGGGAGCCCTCAAGTATTTCCTCGGAATGGAATTTGCAAGATCCAAGGAAGGTATATTCGTTAATCAGAGAAAATATGTTCTTGATCTCCTTGGAGAAACAGGTATGCTTGGTTGTAAGATGGTGGAGACTCCGATCGAGCCTAACTTGAAGTTACAAGCTGCTAAGGCTGAAGAAGTCAAAGAGAGGGAACAATATCAGCGACTTGTCGGGAAATTGATTTACTTGTCTCATACGCGGCCTGATATTGCCTTTGCAGTCAGCATGGTAAGTCAGTTCATGCACTCACCAGGGGCAGAGCACTTTGAGGCCGTTTATAAGATCTTAAGATATTTGAAAGGAACTCCAGGGAGAGGCTTACTGTTCAAGAAACATGGACATCTTCAAGTTGAAGTATACACAGATGCAGACTGGGCAGGAAGTGTTACAGACAGGAGATCAACATCCGGATACTGCTCCTTTGTAGGTGGGAACCTAGTTACATGGCGGAGTAAAAAACAGAATGTGGTAGCTAGAAGTAGTGCAGAAGCAGAGTTCAGAGCTGTTGCCCATGGAATCTGTGAAGTAATGTGGATTAAAAGAATTCTTGAAGAATTAAAGCTTTCTCACCCGACACCTATGAAGGTCTATTGTGACAACAAAGCAGCTATATCTATAGCTCATAATCCAGTTCTACATGATCGCACAAAACATATAGAAGTGGATAAACATTTCATCAAGGAGAAAATCAATGCTGGCATAATCTGTATGACCTACCTTCCAACAGGTGAACAATTAGCTGATGTGCTAACGAAGGGACTACACAAGAAGCAATTTGATAAGCTGACTAGCAAGCTGGCTATGGAAGATATCTTCAAACCAGCTTGAGGGGGAGTGCTGGAAATTTGTGTTAATGCATATAATAAGATAGTGGCATATGATAGTGGTGTTGGTGGTAGATAGTGGCATGTATAGAATATGATAGTGGTGTTGGTGGTAGATAGTGGCATGTATAGAATATGATAGTGGTGTTGGTGGTAGATAGTGGCATGTATATAATATGATAGTGGTAGATAGTGGTAATATATAATATGTAAGTGGCATATAATGGGTTATAATGATGTTTGTAATATCTCCTATATAAGGAGTGTCATTTGGTCTTGTAAAATAAGAAGTTTTGAATATAATAGAAATATATTCCTTCTTCCTCATATTTTCGGAGTTCTTCTTCCTCATATTTTCTAAGTCTAAGTTATGAAAATTCACGTATGTACACATCTGGAAGATTCCCCAGGGTTTTTCATGACTTGACATGCATGGTTGTGATTTAAACTCATTATGCCATGATACATCAGAGATGATATTTCCAACCTTCAGTTTTTCTCCTCAAAATGTGTGCTTCTATTTCCTGGACTTGTCTCTGAACCATCTCTCTCTTTTTACTGCATAAGAGTGCATAGTCTATATTCATGGTCGTAAGGGAACCTTCACCATACCAGGCATTTCTATTCCTCTGGTAAATCAACTCCAGTTAGAGATTTTCGGAGACACCTCTGTGTTTAGATTGCAATTTTATCAGTTAGATTGTTTTCCATGAATCCATATTTGTTGGTAGTCAAAACAGTTTGATAAAGAATGCATGTCTGTTACTGGATGTATTTGAACACGATTCTTGTACGTTTTAACTACTTGAAATTAATGGATTGATAAGGAACTTTGGTCTTCCAGTAACTTCTTTTTTCTACATGGTAGAGGATCAGATGGATCCAGCTTAAATTTTCTGGTTTCAAAATTTTGCTAGAAAATAATTTTGAAGATTTATTTATTTAATGCGTGCCTTGCCAAATGCAAATGGAATTCATGTTTTTCCCTGCAGCTTCTTCTAGTGAGATCCGTGATGCTTTAAAGGATAAGGAGCTTCAAAAACTTATCTACAGCATAGATTGTTCTGCAGATGCTGAGAATGTGAGTGTTATTATGTCTGCTTTACTGAACATTGAAGATGCGAACTTGTCACTTACAATTAACGTAGATTTGACTAAAATATTGGAAGAAACTCAATTATTTCTATATAACCCTTTATAGGAACTCAATAAAGCAATGGAAGTTGAGGCATTCCGCATGTTTTCTGACAAGGTATCACTGGCAGTTGCTTTAATCTTTAAAATTTCCGTAAATCCTTCTTGTTTTACCTTAGAATTGTTGATTTTTTGTGAACTGGATTTGATTGCTTTGAGCTGTTAGCATTACTTGTTTATGTTTCCTCAGATTTTATCAACCATTAGTCCACAACAATGAGCAGTTGTATCTAGATGAAGATATCGCAAGAACCTTGATTTCTTATCAAAGAAGCAGTTCGTAAAGCTAGGGCTTTTGTCACCTTTTTTACACTAAATCTTGGCTGTTCCAATCTCGATTGAGAGGTATAGCCCTTCACCTTAGATTTTGATCAGAAATTTATCTCATTAATACTTGATGAAAGAAGAGCCAAATTGTGTATAGATGCATGCAGTGGGAATCTTGTTAGATCTTACCTGCTTTGAAATTATCCAGTGGCTACATAATTTTTGATGTATTATTTTTGACGTTTGGTGAACTTTACATGTGAAAATGTTTTAGAATTCTCTAGTTAGCCACATAATGAAGAGAAAAGGACAATCTTACCTACTCTAATTCTTTGCACATGGACCACATTATGCACCTGTGGGCTTGCACAACTCTACTCCATCAGACTTGCTCAAGCCATAATAGATGGTCTGTTGAGTTTTTTTGGTTATCTTGTATGCAAAAATCTGTGTAGATTTTGTGTAGATTCTTCTTATTGCAGCTTAGGCTTTTTTTCTGGAAACTGTGTTAATATGCCATGTGTGCTTGAAGCTATTTGGATGTACAACATAGGGAAAATTATAATATGGTCCTAAGATAAATCCATGGGGTGTCCCAACTTGTCTTTTATTGGTTGAATTAGTGGGACCTACCACTTTTGTGTTGGCTTTTGAGAGACAACATGACAAGTGTCGCACAATCGAGAGACCTCAACTAGAGTGAATTGTCTTCTTTATGCTCTTTCTGCTCATTGTTTTAAAAGGCTCTAAGCGCACTGAGGCGATAAGGTCTCCTATAGTCTAAGCGCAAGACGCGAGGCGAAGCGCGCGCTTCACCAAAGCAAAGCTCAAGTAGTAGAAGAAAAGTAAAATTATAAAATAGGCAAATTTTTCAACATAACAAATACATATATATAATTTAAAAAATCATAACCATTTTCGATAATCTCTAAACATAACCTTTAATCTTCTAAAAATTAGAAATACAATATCCAACAAAAGATATAAAGCATATCATTCAATTTTTTATCACTTTCTGGTCTCTTTTGACCACATTTGGTCATTTTATATTGAAGAGTTTTGAATCCTTGTGCGTATGCCCACAAAAAAAGTGCTTAATCAACAATTAGAGTAAAAAAATAGGTAAAGCCAACGAAGCCCCGCCTTGCGCCTCGAAAAAAGTCCTCACCTCAGCGCCTAAGCTGCACCTTGCGCATTGCGCCTCGCATTGACTTATTCGAAGCGCAATACCTTCTAAAACACTGGTTCTGCTGTGTAAGATGAGAATGTCTCTTTAGGGTTGGACATGAATCTGAATTGCTTTCAATTATTGAATCCAAGTGCCTAGAAGTCAGTATAAACAGAACATAGTTGACAACTTTTTTATCTCCATTTTCATACTTTTTCTTGCTAGCATACACCATTAGTCTGGCTTCCCCATCTCTCCTCTTATTTCCACCAATCCTCAATCTTGCACCTTCCTGTATAAGACAGTCGATGAGATACCTAACTTGATATATGAGTTAGTGTCATGTGGTTTTGGGTTAGAACGTTTAACCACTTATCTTGTGTTTGGTTTATAGGAATGAAAGTGAAATAGAATGAAATGATCATTCAATAATAATCTCTTTATGAAAATGACAATTCCTTTACAATGTGAATAATTATTTCATTTGCAATGTGTTTATTATTATTTGTCCCAATTACTTGGGAGTAGGACTATATGAATCCATTTTGCTTGGCCTTCTTCCATTGAGTTTGAAGCCACATTTCATTTCTTATCCTCTCAACTCAACTTATATTTTACGTGGTCTTCTTCCAACTTTCATAACCTGCATGTCTTTCTTTGCCGAGGAAATCCAGTTACAGTAGAGCCTAAAGCAGCTGTCGTGGTAAATTGTAATGATGTGTGCCTCCTTTTTGGAAAATTTTTTGTTATCTCCAAATTAAAATAAAATCTCAAGTGTGGGAAAAAATTACACTCAGGTCTGTATTAATGGAAAATATTTTCCGTGCAACTTTTTGCCAAAAAGTCTTTTGCGCTAGTATGGGCGACACATAATTGTTGTGACTGGAGTGGCAGTGATGATAATAGTAGTAATGACATTAGAAAGATTATTGTATGTCCCAATAGGTCTATAGTTTTTTCAAAAAAATACATAAAGAAACAAAACATTTTACTTAAATGAACTCATTTTTCATCAATTTTGAAAAACAGTATACATTTTTCTATTGCACTAAATGTCAATAATGTATAAAAATATTTTTCAAAATATATTTTTTTCGAGTACAGAGGGAAGAGGGTAAATGTCGAATACTTGAACACCATTTTTTTATATTAAAAAAAATAAAAAAAAAAAAATAAATCCAAACTAGCTTTTTTAAGCAGAATAAAAAAACATGAAAGACAACAAATTTTCTGCCCTCTTCTTTTTCCAAATTATTACTCCCCAACAAGGCCTTAGATTATGACTTTCAGATATAGATTCCAAGCTTTTCTTGTATATATGGCTGGTCCAATCATATTCTCTTTTTTTCTTTGTCCATATATTAAAGGAATCTCTATGGCAAAAAAAAGGGTCGTTATCATTCTCCAGGTCCAGAGAACCCGTACCCATCTCTTGGTGGTATAAATTCCACTGCCACGAAAACTACGGAGAAGGAAAACTTTATATATATATATACACTAATGGTCCGCGCACACGTGATGTGATGTGTAAAAAAATTAATCGTATAAAAATAATGATAAAGAATAATACACACATAACATGTGCTGTTCAAGAATTTTCTGTTAAATTCATAATTTCGGTTTCAATTCCTATTCTCCTTTTAATATAATTTTTACATAAACACTAACTATAAGAGTATTTTGTAAAAATCCAAAATATGAAATATTTTGTGTCAACACTAACTCAAATCTTTACATATATAATAGTATAGATATAGATAGATAGATAGGTAGATAGATAGAGACAGATAGATGTAACGAAAGCTTGTGCCGTCGTGATCAATGGAGAGAGATGACACTGCGAAGAAATTTGTTGGGCAATCAGTGTTGTTTCCTTCCCATCAGCAATATTAGTAGCAGTAGAGGTGGGCTAGCAGTAGAGGTGGGCCTCCTGCAACAATTAAATAATAATATACCAAAATCAGAGTGTCACACATAAATACAACAACAGCTGGCTGCTCCTTAAGGCCCCTTGGCGATCACCATGCTCACCTTCAATCATATTTTGGGTTATGGCTTTGTTGCACTCAACATTTACCCATTTGTATAAATCATCATTTCTTTCCATCATGTATCTTAATAGTTTTGTAAAATAAAAATAAAATAATGAAAACTAAATGTTCCAATACTATTTAACAAATTTTAACAGTAAGATATCTTATGATAGGATTATATGTTCACTTTCCAAAATATTTAAGGAATCAAAATTTTAAAATAATAAAAATTCTTTTGATCAGATAGTTTTTCAAGTGTAGTGCATCTAGAAAAATTCTATAAAATAAGAAGATATGATTTTTCTTTTTCTTTTTCTTTTTGTTTTTAAAAAAAAAAAACAAAACAAAACAAAAAGTAAAATATTGCAAAAATTAAGAGTGACATGATCAAGCTGAAGCAAATTCAACCTCAGATCAAAAAATTATAATACAACTAGGGAACAAAAGGTAATGGAAATAATTACATGTTAGCTGTGTTATATTATATTAGCCATCCGGTATTTTGACTGTACTAGTGCTGGTGTTTTTCTCTTACACTACAAAAACTCGGCAGCCGAAGTGCTTTTCTTAATCCATCCTGTCTGTGTATATATATATATATATATATCAACCTGCAATGCACAAAGATTCTCAAAATGAATCATACGTTTTAAGTTAACTAGAACAGTCTCCAACCCAACCCTCTGTTGTAAACCGGAGGATTTAACAGATTGGGATCCTAACTATATCAACTTTCTTGTAGAACATAATCCATAAATTTTGAAGACATTTGAAACGAGGTTTGAAGCGGATAGCTTGGCTTGTGCAATTGTGTGATGGTTTGAAAATCACAATTTTCGAAACCAGTGTGTGCCGAATTGTGTTTGTATGCACGCATGCGTGGGTGCAAGAGAGGCACTTAATTTACTGCAGCTAACTATATGACACTTTTCTATTTCCCTGTCAAAACAGTATGCATAGAATCAATAACCAATCAAACAGAATTACAAGAGTTTTCAGCATACCAGAGTGGAGATTCTCATGATTCTCCACTTCTCTGCTGCTACTTGGCTTGCTGCTACTTGGCTGCATCATTTGTTGATTCTGTACGAAGATTTGAAGGACCAAGTCAGTCGACAATTCTAACAATTTGATGATGCAATATTACTTGTAATGTAAGAATATTCAAGCTCCAATAGACACTTGACGGGTGAGTCCAAACATACCTGTGGCATTGGTACTTGTGTGTGGTGGAAACCAAGATACTGCTGATAAGGATCAGGAAAGCTTGGCATTCGCGGTTGGTTGGGATCATGGTTTAGCATGGGCTGTGTCTGACTAGGTACTTGGATTCTGGATGGATCATGTACAGGAAGAGGCGGCATATGAAACGCTGGCACGGGGAATCTTGGGGCCAAATGAGATGCTGCAGCTCGTGTTGGCAAGGCTGAACCAGCCAGAACAGAGGGGAATGGCATCATTGGTCGACTCATGCCCATCTCCATTCCCATGCCCATTCCCATCCCCATCCCCATCCCCATTCCCATTGGAGGCATGTACTGCTGAACACCAGGAAACATCAGGGGAACCATGCTGCATCCCATGGACATCATCTGCAGAAATTGGTTACAACCTAGTTTTCTTCATAATTAATACAGGAGCTAATAAAAGTTTTTTCAGGTGAAGAAAACATGCCATAAGAGTAAAAATATTAAATAGATTGGCCAGAATGTGACTCCGTAAAACGATGACATGAATGCATGCAACAATCCTATCCTATTACATAATCGTAACAAATGTAGATAGGGTTGAATTTCATAAGCCAAATACATGATAACATGCATGCAAGTATTCTAATATAAGCTGGAAAGAATTGAAATAAAAATTAAGTTCTACTAGTAGAAGTGTCATATACATAAACAAGTAAAACAAATGCATTCTCAAATAGACAGTGACATGAGATCCGTCAATTTTTTTATGCAGCTGAATGTCAGTTTCATCGGAAACCCACCCAATCTTTTCCCCAGCAAACATGATGCACACTACTAGCTCATTTAGGCATAATATATAATCACCACATAAATCCACCACATCTAGGTTAGAAGGAAATTCCATGACCTTGGTGCATGGAGGGTGCTTGGTGTTGTCATATGACGTTATACAACCAAATAGTGTTACTACCTCCAAAACTACAGCTCTAAAACTTCAGCCATAGGCAGGTGATGTTTCGGGCTAGTCAAATCCCCAATATAAGATTCCAATTTAAAGTAAGGTATCAAAAAGCACAGGATACAACTGCACATTTTCATCTTGCATTTCACCCAAAGAGTTTCCTGCGACTCATTAAACCTTAAGGATCCAATCAATAGAGAGGCTGGTTGTTTGTAGAAACTTCTATGTGTAGTCTAGTTAAGCAGGCTAGAAGTAACTCTCTTTTTTCTTACTTTTTTTTTTTTTACTTCTTTGATGAATGAGAGGTGCCTGAAAATGTTATAATTATTCAAACATGTGTGGGTCTGCCTCCTTTGGGTGATTCTATATTGAAACTAATGTAATAATTATATAATGGAAGAATGTAGGGGATTGAGATCGGCTAATACTGGCTATTCAAAAAATTTGTACCAGCCTTCTTTTAGATTTGAATTTTACAGGAACAAATGAAGAGAGTATAAAACCACAATATAAGAAAGAATAGAAAAGGAATGTATGCCTGCACTTGCAATTGGAGTGATTTCAAGTACTCAATAGCCTCATCCAACATAGATGCTTTGTCTGACTGCAATGCATATAGGCAGAAAAAAAAATTAAAAATAATAAATGAAGAACCTAACTCGGGAAGTAATCCCTCCACACTCACAAGCGTCACATAGACAGAATCAAACACGATATGCCAACCTTGTTGCAACGAGGTATAAGCTCCTGCAATGCCTTCATTTTCTCATTTATCCTATCTCGACGCCTCTGCATGAGATGCAATATTAGACCGTGAAGAAAAATAACCACATAAAAAGGGAATGCAACAGCACTACATCAGTAAACTGTAAAAGAACGTACTCTTTCTGACAGATTGTGGACCTCTGCAGCACGAGATCTCTTCGTAGATGTTGATCCACGAACTTGTTTCTTTGCATCAGGATACACATCCTGTGGTGGTAGAAGAGCACTAGAACTTCAGAATGAGCTAAATCAGACAAAGAAGGTACAAGATCTTTGAAGTAAACCAACAAACATCCCCATGAAAAATCATGATCAATGGGCTGATACAGTGCTTCTTGTCATTTTATTGCCGGGGTTAGCAAGCCTAGCATTATGTAAAAGACAAGATACTTATGCTTCAGCACATGGCTATCATACATCAAGCTTTTATGGAGCAATCAATTATTCAGCTTCCTATTTGTTGAGTAAAAAATGCTTGTCAACACAAATATAACCCATACAGACATTGTCATTCAGAGTTGCATTCAAAATGATGTCTCCATTTAAGGGGAAAACACTAAAAGGAAACTAAATAGCTCCTTTGTTAAAACCAATGGGAAAACTTGTTGCAAAATAGACTATGTAAATGATCTTATACAACCTATTTCCAAAACCAACGAAACAACAAAGCAAGTGACAAATTGAGAAAGCTTATTTATAAAAGTGGAAAAATAACTAAACTAAATGGTACACCCAATTTAGTCCTATATTAATGGGGTCTAGTAGGGGTGGATTTGGTAAACACTATAACATTTGATCATTTTGTACCAAGTGATTCTACATATCATATTCTTTTCGTCCCAAAACACTTAGACCTAAGATTCTATAACAAGAATTTCAAGATATAATCTAATGGCTATTAGAGTTTTGTAAGGAGAAATGAAACTCACGGCCTTTTTAAAAAACTTAATTTTTAAATTTAAATAGTTTTGAACTTATTTTCTAAAAAATCTTCTTTTTTTTTTTTAACAATAAATTAACTATAGTGATGACATATGTTTTTGAAACACAACTTCAAATTTGAAGTCATATTTTCAAAACGCTAAACTATGTAAAAATGTGAGTAACAACAATAAAAAAATAAAAACTTTTATTTATAATTTTTTTTGAAGTTAGATTTAGAATAATAATTTATTAATAATAACTTCTGGTTGCAACCAATGTTTATCTTTTTACTAAGAAGATGATTGAAGGGCATTGTTCAAGTTTGAATTAAAAATTTCGTTTCAATAATTCAAATTAAAAAATTCACCTACTAAACGTGTTTGAGTAAAAATAAACCAAAAAAACTTGTTAAGGGTAACAAGAAGTTATTTCCCTAAGGACCTCAAACCATCCCAAAAGCAAGTTGACAATAGGACGAGGAAACTAGTCCCGTGATACGCGCCGAAAATGGTACTTCCCCTCGTCACTTAGATTTGATTGTTACTGTGCCTTTAGCACCACTAGGTGGGTCAGACCCCCTACACACCTAATACCAATATGCACAAAATTATGTGAAAACTTGTGGCATTCCCGCCGTACACGTGGGAGACTGATATCAACAATAAACAGTAACAGAAGTCGCCATGCAATGCCACGTGTACGATGAGGAATTAGGAATGATGCAACTACTTGACCAAATGCTAACATGCGCCGAAAGTAACATGGGAAATTGCAATTAAGTGAAACACTGTTGGTATGTTTGGTTTAAATTTGTAAAGTGATTTTGAAAAAAAAAATGAAAAATTTGTTTGGTTGATAATTTTTTCAAAACAATTTTTAAAATCACTCTCTCTTACATATTAATCAATCACTTTTTCTTTCTCCTCTCTCCTTCTCAATTACTTTTTCTTCACACACATCTACTCAATTATAACAAAATATCAAATCATTTCAAACTCTCAAACTCCAAAACTACTTTCAAAATACATAACCAAACAAACCAAAAAAAATTTTAAACTCTCTCCAAAATAATTTTTAAAGTCTACTTTCTCAAAACCAAACCAAACATTTTTTTTATGATGATACAAGTGTTTTATATCTTTTAGGCCTATTTTGAAAAAAAAAATATATATATATATATATATATTGATTAATTAATTTATTTTGAGTTATATATTTTTTTTTAATTTTTACATGTTTTTAAAAAAAATTCAAAAATCAATAAATTAACTTCTTTTTCCCCTAATTTCCAAAACAAACCTTAATACAAATTTTTTCTATGGGACAGAATTACAACGAAAAAGATTCTATGTAATTATTTTGCAGGCCCACCATATCTTTTACTTTTGTTTCTTCCAATTTTATATCAAATGATGAGGTTAAAACATGTAAAATGATTCTACATTCATCTCCCTTCATCTTTAACCCCTCCAATCCTAGTGAAATCGGAGATGTAAAATTAGATAATATTTTTTATTAAAGCATTATTATTTGAGACTAAAAATTAAATTAATTTTTAAGTCATATAATATGATAATTAATTAAAATATTAAAAAGCAATACTATCTCATATATTCTCTAATTATCATCAATTATATCACTTATGTATTATTAAGATTTTGTTTGTCATAACCTAAAAAAATTAAAAAGTTAAAAAGTTACTATCCTATTTAAATTATATCATCTTATTTAAGTCACATCACCTCTCTACCACATCACTTCAAATCCATCTCACATTTCATAAAAAATCAAAAAGTACACTTATTTAAATTATCCTAAACCACTCCTAAATCTAAAAATTAAGTCTAAACCTATGTTTGGGAAGTAAATTAAGTCCTATGTTTGGGAAGTGAGTTTTGTGGCTTTTTTTTTACTAAAATAGTTACAAAAAACAAAATAATTTTTTTAATCCAATAACACAAAACATCACATTAAATCCATAATCATTACATTATTTCTCTTACAAAAAAAAATTAAAAAACTAAAAAAGTCAAAAACCTTTTTCAAACCAAACTTTTTAACTCTAAATTAAAATAATCAAAAAAAATCAAAAAACTAACATCCTTCTCAAACAAAGCCTAAAAAATAAACTCATATATCATTTTCTTGGCCGTTATTATTGTGTAACGGTTATACTATCTATGTGCAATGTGTCAAGAACTAATATATACTCTTAACTCGCTCTGATATCATCTAACCAACAAGGGGAGGGGATGCGCACGCTAAACGACGCGACTGGTCCTACGCACGATAAACGAGACGAATACCTGGGGAAGGTGGAACGAAATATGACTCACCTCACTCTGACACTCAGTGTCGTCGACTTCTCTGCCCTTTCGCTTCCGATCCTCCGTCGTCATCGTCGTCGTCGTCGGCGGCGGCTTGCTCACCGGCTCGGCACTCGCACTCATGCTGGCTCCCGAGCCACCTGGCGATGACGTCAACGTCAGATCACAAGTCTGAATCTCTCTGCCACCGGACGACGTCGTCCCTGCGGCTGTAGCACCACCACCGCTCATGCTGCCGCACCCTACGTTTACGCCTGAGATTTGCGCCGGCTTGGCACATCCGGCAAAGTGAGAAGCCCTGGATTCTTGCGCCGCAGCTGCCGGAGTCTCGCTCGAGTCCACGACCGTCGATTCCCTCACCGCCTTGTTCGAAATCGACGGTCCTGGCTCTGTCCCCTTAGTCCTCCAGAAATGAACGAAATTCTGAAACCTCGCCGAGTGTTCCAACTCCGCACGCTTCGGCGGAGCTATTGGCGGCCGAGAAATGGCCGCCGCCTCGGATGGCGGCGGAATCTTGAGTTCAGGAATTGGTGTAGTATGGGCGAGAGGATCGACGGGAGAGGTCGGCGCAGGATAGACTAGATCAGCGTAGAAGTCACGGTAGAAGGAAGAGTCATCGTTAGGGTAGTTTAACCAAGAGGCCATCTCATCTTCTTGCATGAAGAGCTGAGTAGTCGATTCTTCCTCTGGTCTGATGTCTCTGGCCGCCGACTGCTCCGCTGGTGTAACGGCGTCTCCGATGTCGGACCTCTTGATGGATCTCTGGTTTTGGCTCTGCATAACAACTTGACCGTTTTGCCAAAGTAGCTCCATGATCTCTTCCTCAGCCCTGTTGAATCAAATACAGAGAATCGTATTTATAGAGAGAGAGAGAGAGAGAGAGAGAAAGCGAGCGAGCAAAACGAAGAGTCCAGAGCTTACATTAGTGATTTCTTTGGGCGAGTTAAACCTGAAGAAGTTGGAATTGAGTAATCTTCGTCCATTTCGAAATCTGGAACGCAGTTATTCATCGCCTGCGAACAAAATCAAAGCACGGAACGAGAATTATCAATTTTAGTTGAACAACCTAAATTCAAATCAATATATGTTCAAAAACAATCGAAACAAAAACTTACAGCATGAATTTCAGAATTAATTCCGCAGTTGAAATCCAAATTCAGAAAACGATCGTTAATTTGCATTGAATCATCAAGTCGCCGCCATTGACTTTCTAATCAACAGGAGCTTGAGCTGCTGCTGCTGCTGCTGCTGGCTCTGGCTCTGGCTCTGGCTCTAGAATATGTTTCTCTCTCTAAAACTCTCTTTCATCTGCAATGGTCTGCAATAAGTACATAAATGTCTCTCTGTCTCTGATAGGTATGGCAGTAGATATGATATGATGGGGAAATGGGAAAATTTTCAGAGGATTTGCGGTTGAGGTATTCGTACTTGGTTTGCTCTGCTTTTGCCCTATGTGAAAACGTCCAGCCAACAAAGATAAGGTCATCCCCCCCCCCCCCCCCCCCCCCCCCCCCCCGAATAATAGTGGGGTAAATTACATGACACTCTCAGGTTTTATTTAAATACAGATTCTTTGTTAAGATTTTATTGAGGTCTCGTTTTGAGAGTAATGCCTTTAGTTTAAAAGTTTAAAAATATATATAATTTGTATTAAAAAGTCAAATTTTTTTTTTCTTTTTATTTTTTATACATATTTTCATAAAACATCAAAAAGTCATTCTAATCATATAAGATAGTGTTCAGTAAAGCTTTTTAAATATGATTTGAGAATAGAAATTGTATTTTGAATTTGTGAGTTTTGAAATTATAATTGGAGCGTGAAAAATTTGCTTGGTGAATGAATTTTGAAAAGAATTTTGAATTGAGTAAAAAAATTTTAATGTGACATATGATATTTGATACAAAATTTTACAATTCATAACCAAACACACAACTCAAAATTCTATTAAAACTCATAAAAAATTTTAAAAAATTCGAAAAATATTTTTTGTTGAATATATAAAAATTAATATGTATCAGTTAAAATATATATATATATATATGCACTGTTCTGGTCAACCGGTGGAACGACCAGTTAACTCAAATTTTTTCGCCTTCGACCGCGTTTTCAAAAGTGAGTGGAATTAATTTTTGAAAGCTATAAACAAACATCATATGCAATGGTGGAACTAAAGTTCCAAAACCCTTCCAAACACGGCTTAAGTTTTTCTTATCTCATATTTTAACTAAAAAGTCAAAAAATTATTAAAATAGCATGTTTCCAAATGAGGCCTTAATACAAATTCTTTATTTATGTTTGAAAAATTGCATTCTCTTCGATGAGGTCTGTAATCTTATTACAAATTACTCTTTAAATTATTGATGTTATGCCTTAAAATTTTTAAATGATCATTTTATCCTTTTTTTTTTTACTATTTCTTATTCCTATCATTATGACTACATTATACAATTTTCCATCATTAAATTTTACATGAACCTATTCTTATTGAGTGATTATATATAAATATGAATTTTATAAAAAAAAAATTCAAACACGATGATATAATTTAATGGTGACTTTTCACTTTAAAACAAAACGCTCATAAACATGATTTATATTTACAATAATATCACTATCACAATATTTTAATGATATTTTTTATATATGAATAGAATTTTTCATTTTTATTTTCACCATCATTTTTATTTTTGGTCTATTCACCCACATTTATTACAATATTATCAAATATCATCATTCACATTTATAATAGTATATTACATTTTTATATTTTTTGTATTTGGTGAATTTAAAAAAAAAATCACAAAATATTATACTTCTTAAGCATATCTAGATTAAGTGTATCTAAAAAATAAAAAATTATTAAAAAATAGTAAAAAAAAAATAAAAGAAATTTAATTTTTTATATAAATTAAACTAAAGAAGATGATTATTATTTCTCTTAAAATGATATAAATAAAATATTAACATTATTTTATTATTTTATATGTTTTTTTTTATCAGTATTATTTTATATGTTTAAAAGTTAAAAAACAAATATATTATTTTAATTTAACAAAAATAAATATAATTTTTAAATATAAAAAAATCTATATTAAATAAAAATATCAAAAATATCAGCGTAATTTACCCATAAAAGGAATAGTAAGAAAAAAAATAATTGAGAAAATAGTATCACTAATAATGTGGGCCTATGTCTTATTTTTTTATTTTTTTATTTATTTATTTTACATTCTCAATATATTAATATTATTAATATTTTTTTTTTTAATAATATCAATCATTATTGTAGTAAGGGTGAGTGCAAGAGTGAAAGCCGAAAGGGGATTTTGACGGTATATGTGGTATGCATAAGGCGCAAACATATCCTGTCGCTATCACACTCTCACACGCACACTTCCCACCATTGCTGAGATCAACAAAGGTGTCTTAGGTACATATTTTGATTTTTTTAATTTTTTGAGTCAAAAAGAAGTCATAAACAGGTTACAACCTCATTTCATAGCTCGAAATGGCGTACATCCATCCTTTTTCTTTGTACACCCTTCCTCTCTCTGTTCATTCTCTCCTTTTGAAAAACTCTCACACACATACAGAGCTCCGTTCATCCCCTCTCTTTGGTGTCTTTTTTTTTTTTCAGAAGAAGTAGAAAATCAGAGGAGAAGAAGGAGGAGGGAGGAGGGAGGAGGGAGGAGGAGGAAGGAGTAGAAGGACTGGAGGGGGCCCAATTATTAGGGCTGGAGGCGGAGGCACGATCGGAGCGGAGGCGACGAGCTGCAAGCTACGACGGCGGGCGGAAGCGATAAACAAGCTACGAGCTGCGACAAGGACGACGGGCGGAGGCGACGGAGGCGACGAGCTCCTCGCGGCTGAGGCACTGGCCCTTCCTCTCCTCTCTCTTTCTCCCTCTCTCCTCCTCTTCCCCTCTGTTCTCTTGTGTTCAACGAAATTCAACGAAGAAGAAAAAGAAAATCGCAAAACGAAGTGATTTTTAAATTTTGGGCCATTTGACCCTCACCTATTTCGAGCTACCACCTATTTTTCAAAAGATTATTCCTTTGGTTTCAAAATATTAATTGTTTATTTTATTTTTTATTATTCTAAAATATTAGTTTCTTTTCAAAAATTAAGTATAAAAATAATATAAATTTTTTATTTTATTCTTTTTTTAAATTCATTAACAACATAAAATATATAATTATGACATTGATATTTCTTAAAAAAATACACTATCAAAGAATAATTTTAAAAAATTAATTTTTTTTAAAGTACAATAATTATACTATCAAAAAAATTAAACTTTCCAAAAAAAAATATTAATTTTAGAACAGAAATAATAACTTTTTCAGCTTAAAAAAGTCAAACTAAAAAATTAATTTACAACCAACTTTACAAAACACCGAAAACAAACTCCCTCGTGGCCATTGCTATATTTGTGACTACGTTTCTGTCCCCCTCCATTCCAATTTCCAACCCTACTCCTGCCCTAGCCTTCTATATCAAATATTAGTTGAAAATATTATATACAATAATGGTGGCATTTAAGTGTTGTTTTTGGTATGATTGAAAAGTAATTTTTTTTTTATTTTCATAAATAAATGTGGAAAAGAGATGGCGGGATCAATAAATAACTTATTTCTTGCGTCTCCAAATGAGTTTTTATTTTTGTTAAGAAGGTCCAAAGACTAAAAAGTTATCAGGTTGTTTGTTATAAATTCAAGAAATCAAAGTCATTTTAATTTTTTTTTTTACTATAAAAAATTAAATTTTTGAACAACTTTTAAACTCCTTAATTAAAAAAAGTCAAAAAAAAAAAAACTAAAATAATTAACCCTAAAACACTCACACTCACTCAATGCACAATATTATTTTACAGTATAAATCACAATATTATTAATTTAATAATAATTTATTCAGTTAATCTCATTCAATTTTTTTTATTGACCAATAACACCCTACCCTCTATATTCATTTCACATAGGTAAGTTTGTCCTACACTCAAATTTTGTATTGGTAGGGAGAATTATAGTAAAGATTTTCTCACTTTGGTGAAAACTAAAAAATAATATACATTTGTAAGAAAGAAAGTATTATAACTCACTTATTTTGGTTACACTGCATGGGAAAAGAGATTTTATTTTTATTTTATTTTACTAAATATAAGGTGTTGTTTGGGAAATAATTAAAAATAATTAAATAATTAAAAAAATCACTGTCAATTTATTCTCTTTACTTTTCATTTTTACTTCTTTCTATGAAAAAAAGAAAAAAAAAAGTGTCCTGTCGAATTTAAAAAAAGTGATGATCAAAAAAAGTATGACAAAGTACGTTTTTTATTGATTCAAACCTAGTATTTAATACTACCCTAAGTACAAGGTTAAGAAGCAACATATAGTGGCTTAGGAATGGTAGTTGAACTTAAATTATTCTCTAAAATAATGCTTGTAAGATTGCCCCTATTAGAATATAGTTTTAAGTGTAAGAAAGTGGTATTACTTTAAATAAACAATGACAATTAACGATAAACTGTCTAAAGTTACCACTGTTACTATTATGCGAATAATTCATTAGAGCATCTCCAACGGTGTACCAAATTTTTCACCAAATCTGAGTGAAAAATGAGTCATTTCCTTAATTTGATACTTCGCGCTCCAACAGTTCAACATCAAATCCGTTTCATCAAATTTGCACTGGGCAACCGGTTGGTTGACCGGCCGGTCAACCGGTAATGGCAAAAATTTTTTTTTTTTTTTTTTTTTTTTACCGGTTTGAACCTTTTTTTTTGAACTTTTTCAACTTTTGGTGGTCGACCGGGTGGTCAACCGGCCGGTCGACCGGGTGGTCGACCACCTAGGCAAAAATTTTTTTTTTTTTTTTTTTTTTGAGTCGTTTGAACCTTTTTGTGAACGGTCTGAACTTTCTCTGGGGCGACCGGTTGGTCAACCGGATGGTCGACCCGTTCGTCTCATCCCAACGGTTAGGAACAGTGATTTGGTTAAACGCTTCGCCTGCACTCAGTTTGGTACCATTTTTGCTGAATTCTGGATTTGATATCGATCTGATGAAACCGTTGGAGCTTAAAAAAGTGGCTTTTTCACCAAATTTTAAATTTGATGCCAAGTTTGGTTCAGCGTTGGAGATGGTCTTATTGAGTCGTTTCTTAGTATCATCTAGCATTTTTTATGTGTTGTTTCTAATGAGTGATGTAGGGAAAAAAATATACAAATAAGATAATATTAACCTATCTTTATTAAATAGTTACCGGATTAAAAAAATTGGTCACTTTTTCATAAATCTCTTTTCACTTACGCCTCCGTTTGGGAAGTGGGTTGGCTTTTTGGCTTTTTGGCTTTTTTGACTATTTTAGCCTGGGGCTAAAAAGCCTGGTTTGGGAAGGGCTTTTTAGCTTTTTTGGCTTTTTGACTTTTTGGTGAGGTGGCCTCCTGTTAATTTACCAAAGTGCCCTTGATCCACATGTACCTATAATTCAAAGATTTTGGCATCCACGTCAGCTTCCCAAGCGGTCCACCAATGTTATTTTTTTATTATTATTTGTTTTTTATTTTTCTCTTATTTTCGATTTTGATTTGCCGTTTTTTGCTACTTTTTTTTTTTTTTTTTTTTGGGTTTCGATTTGGGTATTCTGCTTAAATTTTTTTATTTGTTTATTTTGGGTTTTATTTTGGCGTAGTTTGGTAAAATGTTTTTTTATTTATTTTTTGCTTAAATTTTTTTTATTTTTTTTAAATTTATGTTTTTGTCATTTATATTTTTTTATACATTAACTAGTTCTTATTCTTTAATTTACGTTCTTTAAATAATTTAAAATGTTAATATTTTTAATTTAAAAACAACTCGATACTCAAATCGTAACTAAATATATAAAACAAAACTTAATTAAAATTTTATTTTAATTTTATTTATATTTTTTTTTGTATTTTAAATATTTAAATAATGTAAATATTCTAAAAAATTTACCTTGGAAAAAATTTAAAATAAATATTCAAAAAATTATTTTAACAAACAAATTTAAATAATTTAAATATTCAAAAAATAAAAATAATTTAAAATGTTAATATTTTAAATTTAAAAACAAGTTTACACTCAAATCGTAAACAAACACGTAAAATAAAACTCAATTAATAAATTATTGTTAATAATTTATGTATTTTAAGTTCCTTTTTTTTTTTGCAAATATTTTTTCATGCGTTTTTTATTTTTATTTTTATTTTAATTTTCGGTGAAATGATAAAAAGTGAGGTTTTATTTTATTAGGATGTGTATTTTAAATAATTTAATTTTAATTTACTTTTAAATATTTAATTTAATTTGAATTTGAATTTTATTTTAATTTTTATTTTAACTTTAATGTTATTTTAAATATTTAAATAATGTAAATAATCTAACAAATTTATTTTGCAAAAAAATTAAATATTTAAAAAATTATTTTAACAAAAAGATTTAAATAATTTAAATATTCAAAAATTTTAAATAATTTAAAATGTTAATATTTTTAATTTAAAAACAACTCTACACTCAAATCGTAACCAAACACATAAAATAAAATTTTATTAGTAAATTATTTTTACAATTCATAACCAAATACATAACTCGAAACTCCATACTACTTTCACATCTCTACACTCAAATCATAACCAAACACATAATAAAAAAATTTTAAAATATTTACAAATATTTTTATAAATAGAGTTTAAATTTATTTTTATAAAATATTTTAACAAAAACCAAAAAAACGTTTTTAATTTTTTTTTTTTCAACGTCCTGTGTATTTTTTTGAAAATAGGTGTTTTTTGGGAAGTGACTGTGAAGCTTTTGTGGTGATGCCCCTCTCTCATGTGGGGGTAGATTTGTAAATTTACCTTGACAATGGTTGGTGGCAAGTGATTATGAAGTTTTTGTCTCTATGTAGCTAAAATCAACTTTTTTGTCTTTACATGGCTAATTTAGCCCAAGAAGTTCTTCCCAAACACCACCGTATATTCTATTTAGTCCACATTATTTTCTTATATTTCAATAAGTCCTATTGTTGACGTAATTATCAAAATACCTTTAATAATATTTATATTTGTAGTGTGAATATTTCATGATGTGAATGTTAACACCATCAATGTGAATGTTAACATGTTAATATGAATATTCATATTATCAATATAAATGTTCACACTATCAATGTGAAGATTCACACGTCAATGTGAATATTCACATTGTAAAATATGAATGTTCACATCACCAAATTACTAACCGTTCAAAAAATATTTGTAAGGGTAGAAATATTCATAAAATACCTTAAATATAATAATTTTGATTGGTAGATCAAATGTTCAAAAAATAAGACTTTTTAAAATATAAGAATATCTTATACATTAATTGGGATACAAACACTTAAAAAAGATTTTTTAATAAACCTTCTTTAAAAAATTACTCATCTAATATATTTTGTGATTTTTTTCTTTTTTAAAATCAAATATAAGCAATGTCATCGAATACGAGACTATGCTGATCAAACATAAAATATTGAAAAATGATTTGCACTCCCAATTTTGAAGACCCCCAGTGACCCCCCAGCTGATGTGGCAGCACGTGATTGGTTGAATTTTTTTTTTTTTTTTTTTTAATTTTTACTTGGTCCACAGCCTCCCGCGTGGAGTGGGGGTGCTGGGGGTCACCCCCAACTGGGGGTGCCCAGCACGGCTGTAAAATATTATGAGACTAGCTAAAAAAATTCTTTAGCAGGAGGGAAGTTACACCAACTAAAAACATCACTATCCGTTAGATTTTTATAGCCAAACTCAAGTAGTTTAATAATTTTATATAATTTTAAATTATTAAATTAAGCTAAATTAACAATTAACTGTTTAACTTTAGTTTAAAAATTTTATTGAGTTTCAAAGTATATTCCATTTATTTACTTAACGAATTAAACTCAAACAAACTTTTAATAAATCAAATATAAATTAAATTTAGGTTTCGTTTGGGAAGCAAAAGTTGGGACTTTTTTTGACTATTTTAGCCACAAAAAATAAAATAGACTTTTTAATCCAATAAGACAAAACATCACATTCAATCCATAATCATTACATTCTTTCTCTCACAAAAAAATCAAAAAAGCCAAAAAAAAACCTAAAATCCTTCCCAAACTAGCCTTTTTAACCTTAAGCTAAAATAGTCAAAAAAATCTAAAAAGTCAAAAAATCAATCCACTTTCCAAACGAATCCTTAAATTATTTGATTCGTTTAACACCTGAACTAATCATTCTCGAAATTGGCTGCCCCAAAGCAGAGTCTGAAGAATGAGAATTGTGTCTGTAGGTAAAAAGATGTACAAAATACCATGAATTGAATTGAATAAGCGTTTTCTTTGATGTTGGCATTTTTCTTCCTTTGGTCATCATACGCAACACAACACTGCAAGTCGTTTAGATTTTGGGAAATGGAAAGTAAAATAAAATGGTATCGGAACTTGGAAGGTACCTTGTATTTTCCCTCCAATTTTAATTTTTTAATGAATAATGTTATATGTATTAATTGATATATTAATTAGTGTACTTAATAAATGATGTTGCATAATTTTAGAGATTTTAAATATTTGTAATTTGTATAATGGGAGAAGTTAGTAATAATGACATAAAATATGTTAATGCACTAGTTGGTATACCAATTGATGCATATAGTACCATCGTTTTTTGATAAAAATAAACGTGTTGTACAATGTTTTAAAAATTGAACTAGCAAGTTAATTGAAAAAATATCAGGTCAACGAGCCACTGGTTTATCCGATGGGTAGGATCAAAATCGAATTGTGATATCATAATTATTTTATGAATATTTTTGCAATTTAAAAATAAATAAAATACATTTATTTAAAATATTTTTATAATTTAATATATATATATATATTCATCAAACATATATATTTATATATATTTTTATATTAATATTGTTTGTAAAAATATTAATTATACATGTGTTTGAGGAACATTAGTTTAAATATAATTAATATTATATATTTTCTATATATTTAAAATGAACCATGGTGGCATAGTGAAAATTCATGCTCTTTGAAACTTGATGTGTTAGGTTCAGGTCCCTTTGGTATTGACTTTTTCAATATTTGACCAAACATAGCAAACTGGTCCGGTTTGCTTCAACTCAGGCCAGTTTGTCTAGTTTAGCGATATAACCGCGGTTCGCACCGGTTTAACTTGAAATGACCGATTTTCAAAAGGGAACGGACCATAAACCGGTAGATGGTTCAACAGGTCGAACCGACCAGTCCAGTCCAGTTTTCAAAACATTGGTGATGTGTTTGTAATTTCAAAAAAAAATAAGGGCATTTACACACAAGTCCTAAATAAATTTATATTCCATTAAGTCTTAACTAAGATTTTTTAGACTTTCAAGTCTCATTAAATTTTTAATAGTCGAAATTGTCCTTCAAATAATGATTGTTCATCATTTATGATTATCTATAAAAGAACATGATGATTTTATATTTATTTTGATTTTCAAAACTTTATAATGTCAACTTTCAAATTGAAAAAAAAAAAATTAAATTATGTGATTTTTTTTTGAAAAAATTGAATTATTTTTTTATGCAAAACTGAAAATTTTGTGTCTATAAAGAAGCATGATGATAGAACATTGATATGCAAAACTTAAAAAAAAAAAAAAACACCTTTATAAATGAAAATTTTGATAATGTTCTCAGTTTTAAAATTGAAAAAAACTGTTAATGTTCTCGATTTTATTGGATAATTGAATCAAATCAATAAGTAAAATGGCAAAAATATTTAATCTCATGCTCTCTTTTTTTATCAATTAGTGAAATAATTATTTGAAACATTACTATGTAAAATTAATAATGTTCTTAGTTTTAAAAATTGTGAAATATTGATAATATTCTCAATTTTTTTTAAATAGAACCTATTGGTTTAAAAAAATTTAAATACAACTTGAGTTACCATAACATTTATAAATATGACTTTTAGGTAATTAACTCAAAAAATAATAGTATAAAAATTATAACAAAGAGTATTGTATATATAGTATCTGTTGCTTAAGTAATAGGAGCTTTGTTCGCTAAATTCATAATTTCATTTTTCAGTCATGATTTACATAAACACAAACCATAAGAGTAATTTAAAAAAATCTAAAATACAAGACTTCACCAACTATAGGAGTATTTTGAGTTATGAGACATTTTGTGTCAATATCATTTCAAGACTTCACATATATAATAATGTACAAGTATTAATAATGCTAGAAAAAAAAAATTCAAACATATTAAAATACTAAAAAAAAAATACGATTCAGTACTTGTATAGCGGAAATTCCACTCATATTTGAATCATATTTTTTATAAAAAAAAATTATATTAATTTTTCTTGAGCTTAGAAAAAATATTTAAAGTCACAATTTTAATTTAATTATATTGATTTTTTTTTATTATCGGAACTGATATAAATTGTATGAACAAACAAACGAAAATGTAAAATATATATTTTAGTGTCATAATTGTTTCATCAATTATAATTTAACCAATAATTGATAAAAACAAATTAAGTATTATGTGATCATTTAAAAGTTATATATTTTTTAAAATTTCAAAAACGATTAATATAAAATACATTTATTTTCTTTTTTATATATCTACCTTATTAATCCTCAACAGTAAGGTCAAGTTTGACAACCTAAAAAAAATTCATCTTTTTATCTTTTTATTTTATTTCCATCACATCACTTTACATATCTTTTTATAAAAAGATAAAAAATACGCTTATTTAATTCATTTCAAACAACCCTTAAGTATTGATTAGAATAAGCAGCATAGATGTGATTTTATCCTAGCGTGCCATGTTGGCCCATCAACTACCGACACATTTGGGCTCCATGTGGGCTGGGCCCCACTTATCTTTTCTCATTATTCAATAAATTTGATATGTAGAAAATGATGCTGATGACAGTCGATTTATCATTCGATAAGAATTAAATGATATGAAAAATATTAAAATTTCAATATTGTTGTGAAATATTTGGATAATAATTAAAAGAGATGTAATTGAAATCCTAATGAATTTTGGACTAAAGTAAAATTAGGGAAAAGTTTATCATGTGGGAAGTTTGGTATGTTATGGGGTAAACCACAGAGTGTGATGAATAGTGGTGTATATAGCAGGTTTTATTATCTATAAATATGTGAGTTTGTATGGTAATGAAGATAAATTGTGTATTACAAGTGTGATCTTTTATTTATTCTTCTATTATGACTCTTCCTAATTTATTTTCTTTAGTTTTATAATGCGTTATCAGCACGAGATTCTAGTTAGCTGAAAAGACAAAACTACTGGGTGGTTGTAATAAGTATAAACAAATTCTAAAACTAATTTTATATTTCCTTAATATATTTACGTAATACTAAATACATTATTTTTGTTAAATTTAGTAATCACGTCAAATATTTCAAAATTAGAATTCTCAGCTCTTGACATTTCTGGAAAAAAATTATTTATCTTAGGTCATGTTTGTTTGGCGGATTAGGTTGGATGTGATTATTAGCGAAGGGATTGTTAGTGAGGGGATTGTTAGTGAGAAGATTAAATAAAAGTGTATTTATTTTGATGATAGTGTGAGAGATGGTTGGTGATGAGATTGTTATATTATTTTTATATAAAATAAATAAATAAATTATTTCTATATTAAAAAAAACTAAAACAAATATTAAAACAAACAGATGCACTTGGTAAAAATAAATAAAAATAAAAAATAATTTTTTTTATATAAAATAGATTCAATCCCCTCATTATTTTTCTAATCCCACCCAAAATTCACCCAAGCTAATCCCCCTCACGCTTGAAGTAGCAATCCCTCTCTACAAGGAAGCCACCAAGCAAGTCATAGTGAGACCCACCTCCTTACAACTCCAATCCCACCCCCTAATCTCCCAAACAAACATGACCTTAGATTCTTGATGTTGAGATCCACCTTGAGGCAATGAATCTTGGAAATACCATAAAACATGAAAGTGAAGCATCCTTATAGGATCGCGCAAAGACATTGATAGTCGTTCACCATTATCTCCAAAAAGAATTAAAAATGAGTACCTCATGGTAAAAGATCCACTAATTCTGTGGAATAATTTGAAGGAGAGAAACGAGCACCAAAAGATCGTAATCCTTCCAAGAGCCCATTATAATTGGTTGCACCTGAGGTTACAAGATTATAAATCAGTGTTAGTAAGTACAATTCTGCTTTATTTAAAATAATCTCTCGATTAAAATCATGTGAAGAAAAAATTATTGAAGAAGATATGCTTGAAAAAATATTCTCCACATTTCACACTGGTAATGTGCTCTTGCAGCACAATATAGAGAGCGTCGTTTTTCAAAATACTCTGAACTGATTTCATGTATTCTTGTGGCTAAACAAACTAATCAATTGTTATTGAAAAATCATCTATCCCGTCTAATCGGTTCTGCTTCATTCCCTGAAGTGAATAAGGTTGCATTTTATGGTCGTGGACGAGGGAGAAGTCTTGGTTTTGGACTAGGGGTGCAACTTGGGTGAGCTCAACCCGAGCAACCCGAACTTAGCCCGAATTTTTTTAGGGTTTGGACAAGATATTTTTTAAATTCGGTACAGGCTTGGGCAAAAATTCAGAAGTCCGAATTAAATTTGGACGGGTTTGGGCAAAAATATCAAACAACCTGAGCAACCCGAAACCCGAATTATACATATATAGATATATAAAAAAAAACTAAATATATATATATATATATATAAATTATTAGCCATAACATGATATTAAAGTAATTTAGATTATTAAATTATATTAAATATATATTATATATATAAATAACATAAAATCTTACTTTTTTTTATTTCCACTTATATATTGTAAAGACTACTATAGCGGCACCTCTCTTACATTATATAAATTATTTTTTTTGATGGTATTAATAATTTTCTATATAAAAAAAATGTAAATAGAGTCAAATTTTAATAATTTAATAATGTAGCTGGGAAAAAAAATACAATTCGGGCAATTTGGCAATTCAAGTTTAACTCGGGACGTGCTTGGACAGGCAACCTCGGGTTACAATTTAGGCATGGGCGGGCCTAGGCAGATTTCAGCACAACTTAGGTTAGACTTAGACAACCTCTCAACCCAACCGAACCTACCCGAGTTGCACCCTTATTTTGGACGTAGCCGAGATAGAAATAATTACCGAATCCGTGCGGGATATGTTCAGAAAAATAGCATGGCATTCCACTAGAAGTGGAATAATTTTAAAACATCACAAGAAAAGGGAAAAGGTTTATAGAATAAACCTTCCAAGAATCATGAAAATGCTTGTTACAGATATGGCATGATAGGGCATTGGTCGCTACCTATCGTACGCCTAAACATTTAGTAGATCTTTATCAAGTCTCAATAAAAGAAAAAGGAAAAGGAACTGAGATGCATTTCACAAATCATTATGAACCCATTTATATTAATCATCTTGATGTTTCTGATTTCTTTAAAGATTCGGAAGGAAAAATTGATCATTTAATTGGTGATGAAAATGTTCACATTGATTAACTTGACTTTCTAGATACCATGATGTATTGTCCTATTTTGATTATGATTTTGAAGTTTGTATTTTTGGGTTTAATAATTTGTATTTTCTTGCTTTAAATTTTGAGAAAAATGAATTTCAGTTTTTTATAGGCATGGCTTTCATTGATGCATTGACTAACTCCAAAATGATTGGTGATGATATTTGTCTAGTGGACAGTGTAACCATACACACAATCTTACGTGATGCAAAATATTTTATACAATTAGTCATGGGAAAAACTGATGTCAATACAATTTCAGGTTCTGCAAACCTGATTGAGGGCTCCAGAAGAGCCAATATTATGTTGCTAAATTGAACAAAAATTTGTATCGATGAAGCTTTGTATTTTACCAGATCTAGAATAAATCTATTAAATTTTAAAGATATACGTCGTAATGGTTATCATATTGAAACTATAAATAAAGGTCAAGAAGAATATTTATTGATCACTTCAACTAATTCTAGTAAGAAACTAGTCACTACAACATTTTCTTAGTTTAGTGACATTTGAAAGTGCCGCGAAACTATTGGTTTAATGACATTTTTTAGTCTTGTAGCATTTTGAACAAGTTTCATTTATATCCGTGCCACGATAGATACTAGTGCTACGGTAAATACTTGCAAGTACCATTACACCATCATAGCTAAAAATTTTCAATGACATTTTGATGTCATGGTAGATATTATTTGTGGCACTATCAAACGTCATTAAAAAAAGAGTTAGTGATACTTATAAGTGTCATTACACCATCAAGACTAAAACCTTTCATTGACACTTTAATGTCATGGTAGGTACTATTCGTGACGCTATCAAGTGTCATTCGTGACGATAATTCATTGTAGAACAATTAATCTACTCTTGCGGAGACTCGAACCGCCAACCTCCCGCACCATAAACCTTATACACCACACTCTTCCCACTACATCTCTATAGCACCACATAATTATATATGCAGCATATATTATTTATATAGTGCATACATCCATATTACTATAAAAGCATATGTATAAACATAATTATTTTATTGAACATAATTTATGTAAAATAAACTATTTACTAGCAAAATAAAAAAGAGCATTTTTGGCGACTAGAATTTTTAGTCGCCAATTTTATACTTTTGGCTACTAATTATTTTTTAGTTACTAAAAAACTTAGCTTTTGCCGACCAAAATCGGATTTGGTCGCCGAAGATGCACTTTCAGCTACCGAAATTTTGGTCGCCAAAAAATTTAATTCCCGCCTTAGGATTTTAGTTCTCCCGCACTAAAAATGACCACTTTTGGCGACTAAACTTATTTTTTAGTCGCCAATTGTAGACTTTTGGCTACTAAAATTTTTTTAGTTACCAAAAAGCTTTAATTTTGGCTACTAAAATTTTTTTAGTCGATAAAACCCATATAATCAGCGACCAAACTTATTTTTAGTCGCCAATTGTGGACTTTTGGCTACTAAATTTTTTTAGTCACCAAAAAGCTTTACTTTGGGCTACTAAAAATTTTTTAGTCACTAAAACCCATATAATTAGCGACCAAACTTAGTTTTAGTCGCCAATTGTAGACTTTTGGCTACTAAAATTGTTTAGTCGCCAAAAAGCTTTACTTTTGGCTACTATTTTTTTTGGTGAGGAAATTTAGTCGCCGAATGTGCTTTTTCCTGTAGTGTATATTGAGTTTTATTTATTTATTTTTAATCATTTACTGCATTTTAAAAATTTTAAAAATATATTGGCATTTTTTGTTTTTTCAAAAATGTCATTATAAGCTTGGAAAGTTTTTGGCTTAGTGGCATTTCTCAAAATGTTATAAAATATTTGTTTATGACACTTTTCACCTAAGTGCCATAAAAAGTAATTTGCACCTACCTAGTGTCCTGTCATTTTTTAAAAAATACCATTGCTACTAAAGTTTAGTGGCATCTGTTGGTAAATATTACGAACATAATTTTTTGTGTCATTATTTTATAAAATGTCATAAAATTGATGTGACATTTCTTTAATGAAATGTCACTAGAGCCTTATATATTTGTGATTTTGTGGCATTTTTCTAAAATATTTAATGTCAATTTTTATTTTTGTGGCATTTTCTAAAAACATGTCACTAGTGTAGTGTCACTAAAGTGTAAATTTGTTGTAGTGACATTTTTGTTGTAGTAAATTGACACTTTTTTTAATTGAAATGCCACTAGAGCCTTGTATGTTTGTGACTCTATGACATTTTTCTAAAAAATGCCACCAAATATTCTTTTTGTGACATTTTTTAAAAACATGCCACTAGTATGGTGTCACTAAAATGTGTTTTTGCTGTAGTGAGTATTAGAAAAATTTCTTGCATTTTCATATGAATTATATTATACGACAATAAAAACAATTGAGTCACATATTGTCATGCACAAGTAGTGCTCTGACCAAAAAATGTTTATGCTATAACATAACTAACTTGGGCATTTGGGATCTATAATGATGCGTCGAATAATTAAAAATTCACATAGATATCCATTAAAGAACCAGAAGATTCTTTTACTAAGTAATTATCCATGTTCTTCCTGTTCACAAGGGAAATTAATTATCTAACCATTACCTACAAAAGTAATTGTTGAATCTCCATCCTTTTTGCAAAGAATTCAAGAGGATATATGTGGACCCATACACCATTCTTGTGGACCATTTTGTTATTTTATGATTTTAATAGATGTATCAACCAGATAGTCACATATTTGTCTACTTTTTATACGTAATGTTGCATTTGTCAAGCACCTTGCTCAAATAATTAGATTGCAAGCACATTTTCCAAACCAATTCGTCTTGATAATGTCAGTGAATTTACATCCTGAGCATTTGATAATTATTGCATGTCCATTGGCATTGATATTGAACACCCTGTTGCACACACTCATACCCAAAATGGTTTAGCTAAATCTTTCATTAAGAGACTTCAGTTAATTGCTCGGCCTTTGCTTATGAAAAACAAATTACCTATTTCAACATGAGGTCATGCTATATTGCATGCAACATCTTTGATTGGTGTCAGACCAACTGCATATCATGAGTACATGCCATTACAACTTGTATTTGGTCAACCACCAAATGTCAGTCACCTTAAGTGTTTGGTTGCGTTGTTATGTTCCTATTGCACCTTCACAACGCATTAAGTTGGGTCTACAACATAGGCTTGGAATTTATATTGGTTTTGATTCTCCATCAATCATTAGATATCTAGAACCTTTGATTGGTGATGTGTTTAAGGCAAGATTTGAGGATTATCATTTTGATGAAACAATTTTTCCATCATTAGGGGGAGACAGGTAGTAGCCTGAAGCTCGACAGGAAATCACTTGGAATACTTTGACGTTATCTCTTAATCCTCGTACTAATCAATGTGAAGTAGAAGTTCAAAGGATTATTTGTAAAGTATTATAAATCAGTTACTAGATACATTCACCAACACAAGAAAAAATGTGACAAAATCTTACATATCAGCAGCTAATACCCCAGCAAGAATTGATGTTCATATCGGACAATTAGTGGGTATAATAGCAAATAAGTCTAAGGCATGCCAGAAGCGTGGGAGATCCATCGGTGTAAAAGATAAAATTTCTTGAAAGAGGAAAGCTCAAGAATAAACAGTTGGTACTCTAAAAGAAACCATAAATGGATCTCCTAGAGAGATCATACCCATAAATGAAAGCACCCCTAAAGAGGTTAGAACCACAAAACAAGCTATAGTAAGTCTATCCAAATTTCCTACTTATGAACCTCCAGAAGAAAAACATATAAAAGAGAAATCTCCTGAAGAGTTATTCCTTGAAGTGAAAAAGTACCTAAAAATAATGAGACCTCAATACATTATATGAGTACAGGAGAAGTTTGGGATAGAAATTAAATTGATGTCGACAATATATTTTTGTTTAAAGTTTCTCTAGACATTACGAGAAGTAATACTGAAAACATTATCAAAAGTAATGATGACAATGAACCACAAACTATCGAGGAATATCGACAGAGAAATGATTGGCCAATGTGGAAAAAATCAATACAAGCAGAGTTAAACTTGCTCACAAAACATGAAGTATTTGGACCTGTAGTCCAAAACCCTAAAGGGATACAACCTGTGGGATATAAATGGGTGTTTGTTCAAAAATGCAATGAGCAAAATAAAATTGTAAGATATAAAGCACGACTTGTTGCGCAAGGTTTCTCGCAGAGACCAGATATTGATTATGAGGAAACATATTCATCCGTAATTGATGCAATTACATTGAGATTTTTTATTAGCTTGGTAATCACAGAAAATTTAGACATGCGTCTAATGGATGTAATTACAGAATATTTATATAGATCACTAGATAATGATATATATATATATATATGAAACTCCCTGAAGGATTTAAAATGTCAGAAGCATCTAATTCAAAACTCATAAGTGTTTATTCAATCAAGCTACAAAGATCTCTACATGAGTTGAAACAATCAGGACGCATGTGATATATTCGGCTCAGTGTATATCTATTGAAAGAATGATATGTAAATGATCCGATTTGTCCATGCATTTTTATTAAAAAATCAGAATCCGAATTTGCAATTTGCAATTGTTGTAGTAAATGTTAATGATTTGAATCTTATAGGAACTCCAGACGAGCTTACAAAAACTGCAGAATATTTAAAGAAGGAATTTGAAATGAAAGATCTTGGCAAAATAAAATTTTGTCTCGGTCTGCAAATCGAACATTTGCCAAATGGAATTCTTGTACATCAATCAACATATACATAAAAAGTCTTGAAGAACTTTTATATGGATAAAGCTCATCCATTGAGTACTCCTATGGTTGTTCGATCTCTTGATGTAAAAAAAGATCTTTTTCGACCTCGAGAAGATAATAAAAAACTCCTTGGTCTTGAAGTACCATATCTTAGTGCAATAGTGCTCTCATATATCTTGTAAATATTGCATTCGTTGTCAATTTATTAACAAGATATAGTTTTGCACCAACCTGAAGGCATTGGCATGAAGTAAAGCAAATATTACATTATCTTCATAGAACAACTGATATAGGTTTATTTTATTCAAATAAATCCAAGCCACGGTTAATCGGATATGCAGATGCTGGATATCTTTCTGATCCACATAAAACCAAATCACTAATAGGATATGTTTAACCTATGGGCATACTGTGATATCTTGGCGATCAGTAAAATAAACATTAACTGCTACTTCTTCAAATCACTTAGAGATACTTGCAAATCATAAAGCAAATCAAGAATGTATTTAGCTCATATCCACCATCCATTATATTCAAAAAAGATGAGGATTGTTTTCAGCAAAAGATAGTCCAACCATATTATATGACGATAATGCTACGTGTATCACACACATCAAAGAAGGCTATATCAAAGGTGACAAGACTAAACACATTTTACCAAAATTCTTTTACATACATGAGCTCCATAAGAACGGTGATATTGATGTTCAACAAATACGCTCAAGTAATAATCTGGTAAATCTACTTACCAAATACCAACTGCAACATTCAAGAAGCTGGTGCATAATATTGGGATGCGTCGACATAAAGACCTATTATGCAGCATTGGGGGGGTCATTAATTTTAGCAAATCTGTAGATTGTACTCTTTTTCCTTTATTTAAGGTTTTTTCCTACTGGGTTTTCCTTAGTAAGGTTTTAACGAGGCAGTCTAAATAAATCACATACAAGAATATGGTTATCCAAGGGGGAGTGTTGTGAAATATTTAGATAACCATAAAAAAAGGTGTAATTTGAATTCTAAAGAGTTTTGGGCCAAAGTGAAAATAGAGGAAAGTTTTACCATGTGAGAAGTATGGTATGCCATGTGGTAAACCACATAGTGTGATGAATAGTGGTGTACAATAAAGGTTTTATCACCTATAAATAGGTGAGTTTGTATGATGATGAAGATATAGAAAAATTGTGTATTACATGTGTGGTCTTTTATTTCCTCTTTCATTGTGGCCCTTCATTCTTTATTTTATTTAGTTTTATAATAAATATATATATTTTTTTCATATTTTAAATGTTTCAATATATATTTTACACATATGCCGATATTATTAAATAGATTGCGTACTTGTTTTTCATTCTTTTTTTATAATTCAGTGGCTGATCCTTAGATCAATTAATTTAAGGACTAATTCCACCATTCACTTGATAGGTTTTGAATCCCAATTAATATTAGAGTTTTATCCCGTATGAGCTAGTTCCAAAAAATTGGTTTTCAAGAAACAATTTTCAAAAAATTGTACTTTTTTATTTTTCATATTTTAATGTTTTCAATGATATTTTTTAGTATTTTAAGCAATTTTTAAAATTTTTAAACACACTTAATATAAATACACTTAAAAAGTATAATATTTGTGAAAAAAAATCATTAAAAAATACATTAAATACCAAAAAAATACAAAAAATATATATATAAAAATTTAGTATATTTTTCGTGTTTTTATGTATTTATTAATTTTTTAAAAATATTTTTTTAAAAATTTTTTACTATTTAGATACATCTAAATAAGGTGCATCTAAAAAAAGTAAATAAAAAAAATTGCTAAAAATTTAAAAAATATTCACTAAAAACAAAAAAATACGAAAAACAAAAAACATAATTTTTAGAAAACTTTATGCCTGGTTTGGCATGTCTTGAAAAAGACAAAAAGTCAAAAAGTTACTTAAAAAACTAAAAAATTATCACTATTCACACACAAAAATACAAAAAAAATAAATTTACACATAAAAAAATACAACTCAACTTTTTGCTGAAGTGATGGGTTGTCCACGTGATTGGTCTGATGTACTGGTTTAGAAATGATTGCCTTCTTCGTGGGCAACCATTTAGACAGTATTGTTCGGCCCATGGGGGCCACCACGGGTCACATTTTGATAATCTGAACCGTTACAACTCGTTGAGTACTATATGTCTATAAAAAATCACGTTCATCAGATATCGCTAACTATATGATCAAATCAATTTTGTATAAAAAAAACGGATGGTGTTATAGTTAACTGGTGAACAAAAACTAGTCTGATCAATGTGATTTCAATATCAGATCAATGTGATTTTTTACACACATATAGTACTCGACGAGTTCTACATATTGAACGGTTTAGATTATCAAAATGGGACTCGTGGTGGGCCCCACGGGCCGAATAGCACAGTCCAAATGGTTAGCCGCGAATGAGGTAATCATGTCCTTATCTCCTACACTCTGCCCAGAAAAAGGTACCGTACAACCTATTACATTTACTTCTCCTATATACTTATTTATACAATTTTTTATTACACATTTTTTCATAAAAAAATAAAAAGTTAACCCAAGCATCCATCTTTTTTTTCTCAACTTTTTAGTCTAAAAAGACAAAAATACACTTATTTAGGACACTCTAAACGACCCCTGAATTTTGAAAAGTGAAACCAAACACACTAATTTATACTTAAAAAGTTTCAAACCTAAAATTTTAGAGGGAGCACACGCTAAATTCAAAGTATTAACTACTAAGCCAATTCCGGAGATTAATAAGTGTGATTTAATGGGATAAAAGTTCATATAAGTGAGAGTTGTACTTTTATTTATACCACATATAGACTCACTTGTACTATTATAATTTATAATTTTTTAAAGTTTTTTTAAATATAATTTCTCAAAACTAATCATCTATTTTTCTACTATTTGGAGCAGAGTCATGTGATAAGTTTCCCACAGATAGCTCATTACTTGAAGTTCAGGGGAATTGAGGTGACCCTAATGGCCTCACTCAGGCCCTCCTTTTCCATTAAGCCTTGAAGAGTACATATTGGCCAGGGATGTTTTAAATTGTGTAATTTTTTCAGTTAAATTAAAATCAAATTGCAAAAAATAATTTGATTTTGATTCGATTCCAAAATTCTAAGTTGAAAATTTTATCATTATAAACAGACTATCCCATTCAATAAAAAAAATAATTATACCTGCATAGAATCATTCTAAAAAATCCACGACCATACTTTTCTTGACATATTTATAAATATATTATACAAATTAACTTTTACAAAATGTGTCAAAACATAACAAATTCGTCAAATTATATAGTGATTAGTATAGAAATATAATGTTTAATAATATAAGAAGTATAAAAATCATATAAAATAGTATATAAAAATAATAATAATCATAATCTGATGTTGTATGTCGCCTTAATTAGGAAGTTCAATCATAAATCTATGACTAAATTAGAACAATAATAAACCTCGTAATGTCTCAAAGGGGAAAGGAATAAACAATTGAAAATGATTTGGAGTAAACTATTGTAAGTTTTGGATGGATGGTAGTGCATGCTGACCATCATGGCAACGTCAAAGGGAAGAATCATGGACCCTATCTACTGATGATATGCCTAATGTACTTCCACGCCGGTCTACACGCATTCGAGGCCCCCCAAAATCTCTTTCACTTGGAGATTTTGTGGGACCGTGGCAAGGGCCCTCAAATGTAAACAAGAGGGGATTGAGGGACGTAGATTCGGAGGATAGCTCAATTGAGTGTGATTGTGATCTTAGTACAACACAGTTTCGCTAGACTGTGGGAATGCAAGCCTCACCTGAGCAATCACCAAAGCAGCATCAAATACCTAATGCATGGAACACACCAACTAGAGTGCTAACTGATGTTGAGCAGTGGCCAAAATTGACCACTGTGTCCCCATTGGTGGCAAACGAAATGATGTTGTCAAATAAATTTGGCTCACTTAGTGCTGATCAAAGGAAAGAAGTAATGGGTTCCAAGCAACGAGAGAGTGATAAGCCCATGCGAACTTGTCGAAATGAGGATTCGGTTGATCTACATATGGAAGATGGTAGTGAATGTCTGGATACACTTGCTATATCAGGTAAACCTCTACAAGTTGGGAGCTCTTTAATTAAAGAAGAGATTAACAAGGTGTCAAAATTGAAGTATAAAATAGGTGGCCATAAGATTGAGAACCAAGTAGATGGCATTTACAATGTCCCTATTGAGATCTCAAAAAAAGGCTTTTCTCATTGGAAAAATGCTTTGGTTGGAGACTTCATTGATAAAAGATTCTCTTTCCATTATGTGAAAACTTGGGCGGAGAAACTTTGGGGAAATTTGCTTGAGGACGTTGTCTCCATTGACAATGGTTTTTTTATTTTTAAAGTAAAAAATGAAGAGGCTATGGACACAATCTTGGAAGATGGCCCCTATTATGTTGGGGCTAGATTGATTGTTATTAAAAAATGGCAACCTGGACTAAAACTAACAAAGTGTGAATTTTCAAGTGTGCCATTGTGGGTGAAGTTGTACAATGTTCCTTTGGAACTTTGGAGTGAAGAGGGTTTGGGTTACATAGCTAGCATCTTGGGAACTCCTCTTTATTTAGATGAGCCAACTTTCAAGAGAAGCAGACTTACGTTCGCGAGAATTTGTATTGAAGTGCCAGCAAATAAAGAGATCCCTAAGTCTTTCAAAATAAATCTTGGTTATGGTGACCCATATAAGATTCAAGTTGAGGTACCATGGAAGCCCCAAAGGTGTGATGGTTGTAAGACTTTTGGCCATACCACTAATTTGTGCCCTCAAAAGCCAAGTCTTTGAACCTTCCCTCCTTCAAACATGAGTGGAGAGTCAAGGACACTAAAACACAAATTCCGACTAAATGGGAAGTGGTGAAGAAAAATGAGAGAGATGGTGGGCAAGGTTCAACGCCATTGATCAACAAAGAGAGAGAGACGCAGTCTTCTATCCCCTCAACATCTAATGCCTTTGATGTCCTTGAATCGTGTGATATGGACGAGTTAGGAAATGGAGATTCAAGTCAAGAGTTGAGAAATAGAGGGAGTCCATCTCCAAGTGATCCTAGTTATGGGGAGACTTCAAAAGAGGATAACAAAAGAAAACTTAAAGCGAAACTTTATGACTTGAAAAATGTTAGAAGGAAATTATGAATCCTTGTTTTGTTAGGAATGTTATGCTTGTTTTCTACAAGCTTAGTTTGTTTTTTAATGAAGTAATTTATTTTGTTTATTTTTGTACTCCCATCAAAAGCTGTGTGTTGAACTTCATTGTATATTTTTCTTTTTTGGTTATAATATGACTTACTTATCCAAAAAAAAAAAAGAATCATAGACCTATTGGCCGATCATTTCCTTCAAAGACCATTTAAATTTTTTTTTTATATAGTGGAATGTTGACTTTGGTCAGCGGTAAAATAAATAAAATAAAATATAAAGGTCAAATTATAATAAAAACAAAATAAACTAATTTATTGGAACAAATTCGAGTTAATAAAACAAAATCTCCATAAATAAAAATAAAATTACATGTTATCCTTCTCCAATTCTAATTTAATAAAAGAGCGATGTATTACTAAACGTTTTCTCTTTATATATATATATATATATATATAATTAGTAGGTGTGCACACTAGATAATTGCAATATAAAAATTAAACTAAATTACACTTTTCACCTCTGCAATTGCACTTTTATAAAGAGTGATTCTATTTACACCACCCGTTTACATCTTTACACCCTTTATCTCATTACAATACTTATTTTACTTTATGGCTATGTTTGTTTGGGCGGACTGGATTAACATTCCCATGACTAATAGTCCTAGGATTACGAATTCATTGGATTATGTATCCTATCTTAACTAATAGTCAAGTCCGTATTTCAATTGTTTAACCAAACATTGGATTAATAATTTTATTGGATTATTAGTCCAATCCCAAGCTCATGTCCACCCAAACAAACATGACCTAAGAGTAATGCTAGAGATCTCAAAAATTCTATCAATTGTCTCACATAGATGTGGACTCATAGAATGTGGGTCCCATGTGAGTCTCACGCTCATGTGGAGTCCAGTTGTGAAGTGTTTGTTCGGTGATACATTATTTGTGAAGTGCATGTTAGGTAATACATTGCTATACCAATTAGATTACTCCAGTGTCATGTTGCCGAACTAAGGTAAATTTGTCCAACCACCTGTTGCTTTACATGCATTGTAAATTGTCTTTATTGTTGTCGCATTAAAGGTATCCATTCGTTTCAATATAATTAATATATCTTTTGGTCACACCACACTCTTTGACATGCAACTAATAAAAATGTTTCCTCCTCAGATAATCTACAAGCAAATGAGTGCCTTTCAAGATATTTAGCAGCCAAATGATTATACTTGCATTGTTGCAATGAATAGAAGCATAATTCTTCTAAGCAAATAACAACAAAATATAAAAAATAAAATAAAACTGAAAATGCACAATAATGAATAACTAAACAAATAAAAAATATTCACCCTTGGATTACCAAAAATGTATATTTTATTTGGCAGTGAATTATCGGACATGTATTTTTTGTTCGGCAATGTGATTCCAGACAATTTTATTTTGTTCGATTTTGACAAACCGAACGAAAGTTGAAGAACTCTCCCAAAACCCAAAACGAAAACCTGCCCAAAAAATAAATATAAAAAAACTCATAATTTCACTTTTTTATTTTTTATTTTTTATAGTTCTTCACTACCATTTCTTCATCTGTTGCTTTCTTCTATGATTCAAATATTATGATTCTCACTTTTTGAAAAGAGATACGCAGAGAAGAAAAACTGAGAAAGGAAGAAAAGCAGTAAGGATTGAAGAGTAATGGGTGTAAGGAGATAATAAAATATATTTAATTTTAGTCTTTTGTCTTTAAAAGTAATTTCACACAAGTAAAATTGAAAAAAAAATAAAAAAAGAATAATGTTAGGAATCATGAAAAACATATCATGAAATATATCATAAAAAATTTTCATCCTTTGATTAGTATATAGTGTTTTATTGTATGTATAATTTAAAGGTGAAAAATCTTTCATAATCATCTTCATGATATTTTTTTCATAATCCCTAACATTACTACATTTGGTGCGATATAAAAATTAAGATAAATTACACCTTCACCTCTATAATTTCACTAAAATTTCACTTTTAAGTCCTATTATTTCAATTTGAATAATTGGTGCCACAAGAGTTTTGCTTCCTAACACACTCAAAGCATAGTTGGATCTCCTAATCCTTAGAAGTTCTACTTAGACGGTTTCATGGAGGTACATCTTGACTCGTCTAGGGCAAATGTGCCACTGATGCACAATGCAGTGTGACACCTACTGAATCATATAACAACTAATAAAAACCTTCCTCCGCAATAAGACTGGCTTAGTTAGCTACAGCTTCATTTACTCCTTACATATTAAATCTAATTTTATTTGATCACCAGATTATATTAAAGTACAAGCATTAAATTATTTAATTTGAAACAATAAAAATCAAAGTAAAATTTAAATCAAATTTCAAGAGTTATAAATTACCTTAAAAATTAATTGATTGATCTGTTAGTGACTGACAAAAAAACAAGTAAATCAAGAGTAAAGAAAAACTAAAAAAATTACAAAAAATTTAAGAAAGAAAAAACTGTTCCAAAACTTCACTGGATTGTAGATTTTATACTCTTCCACTACTGACTTTTTATAACTTTAAGATGTGACTAACTAAGCTTCTACTTTATTCCAAGAAAAACTCAAATGTTGACATAAAGGTTATAAGCTATCCTCAAACACAAAATTCTGAGAATTTCCAGACACACAAACACACAAAAATAAATAAATAAAATAAAATTCTGATTCGATCATATCCGTTAGTGTAGTGTAAGTTTCCAAACCACACAAACAGGTCACCTTGCGCAAAATTGATCCTGCTACTTTACAAAAAGCTGAGACCAAGCATTGCTCTACCGAAAGGAACTTTTCTCAATAAAACAAAGATAAGAAACCCACTGAGAAAACTAGGACTATTTATGGGGTTTGTTTGTAGTGCTACATTCTCATCATGAATCACATTAGGGGCAAGGAAAATCAGAGAAGGCATGAAGCAGAGGCAGAGGCAGGGTAGGAACAAATTAATTTTAGAAAAATATCTCGTAACTCAAATTTTGTGGCTCAAAACTCAAATAGCCAAAACGACATCGTTTTGACCATTTTTATGTAATTTTGTACTCAAAACGACGTCGTTTTGACCATTTTTATGTAGTTTTATACTCAAAACGTCGTTTTGACCATTTTTATGTTGTTTTGTACTCAAAACGACGTCGTTTTGGCTATTTGAGCCACAAAATTTGAGTTACGTAGCATTGTCGTTAATTTTACAATCTTTAGGAATGGTAGTATTTTAATATTTTAATATTCACTATATTTAAAAAAAAATTAAATAATAAAAACTAATTTACATATAATAAATATAATCAGGGCGGACAGAAAGGAAAAGAAAACATGTTTCTCACCTCTTATTGTGTTGTAGTGTAGTGTAACCAAGGGGATAAGAGATGTGAAAAAATCAATGTGAAGAAACTTCCTACTCTTGACATCTCATTATGATTACACTGATTCTTCTTTGTCTTCCCGAAATGAAAAGTTTAAACAGCTTAAAACAGGGAGTCCCCCACTTCAATTTCAAGGCTAAAATCCACTTCCTACCCTAACTTCAATTCTCTATAACTTCGATTAAGAACTGTTTTTTTTTTTTTCAAATAGTCCAAAAAAATGAATAGATTAGGGCGTTGGCGTTTATCATTTTCAATAATCCATGCCACCCATGCCTCCACCCATTGCTGGCACTTCTTTCTCATCCTTTGGAAGTTCGACGACAACAGCCTCCGTTGTAGTCAACAAGGAAGACACACTGCATAACAAAAGCTTGATAAGTGCGTACTCAGCAAGGTAATAAAAAATATATATATATTAAAAAAAAATGCAAAAGAAAATTCTTAACAGGCCCCATAAACTACCTTGCAGCATCTACCAAGGCTGTTCTAATGACCTTCAATGGATCAATAATTCCTGCCTTGACCATGTCAACATATTCACCTGCTCCAACACAAGTAAAGAGGGAAAAAAATTGCCATAATCAGTAAAAGAACCATAACTTCCCTCGTGTGTGTGTGTGTGTGTGTGTGTGTGTTAGAGAGAGAGAGAGGGAGAGAGCAAACCTTTAGCTGCATCATATCCAAGGTCGGGATTGTCCTGTTCCAATAGCTTACCAACAACTACAGCCCCCTCAACTCCAGCATTGGAAGCAATTGTGTGCACTGGTGCCTGCAAGAAACACATTTATGGACTGAGAATCTTAAAATAAGAATAAGGGCTTCGCAGTCTTGGCTTAATAATCATTTAATAATAAATTAAAGATTACACATGACAGATTATACTTTCTACAAGTAACATGTAAATATGAACTATAAAAAATTGTTGAATAAATGGTATTTTCCAAGGTTCACAACCATAAAGCAGAAGAGCCAATGCTGAGATGGCATTACAGTTCCACTAAACATAAGATATTTATTTACTATAGTATAACTGGCACTTTACAGAACTCTAAAATCTTATTTGGCTCAATTTGTAATAATATTTACCTCAAAAGCAAACAGTAATGCATGAATATTAAAGAAATTGTTAACGTTGTGCCAAACTCAGAGACAAAAATTTCAAGTTTATTTGGTTATCCAATCAACCCATGCAATATTAACATTTTAACAGCATCAAACCTGCACTAACGATTTTGCAGTGGTTTACTAAAACAAAATCACTAAGCATCAAGGCTTGAGAAAGAACCAACAACAATCTCAAAAACCTAATTGAGACACAAATTAATGAAATCAATGACAGATCGAAACCTTCAGGGCATTCTGGATAATCTGAACACCAATCTTTTGGTCAAAATTTGCCGTATGCAGTGTTTCCAGCTCCTTTGAGGCATAGAGAAGAGCAGCACCACCACCTGCATAAGTAAATCTCCAAAATTACTGTTTGAAATCCCCAGCCTAACTAAAAAAGGAAAAAGTCTTCATTACATGACACCATTTTTTTTTTTTTTTTAAGATTCATTACATGACAAGGTTACCACTTACCAGGTACAATCCCTTCCTCCACAGCTGCCTTTGTTGCATTCAAAGCATCCGTAACTCTATCTTTCTTCTCACTCACCTCAGCTTCGCTTGCCCCGCCAATCTGAGAAAGAAAATATTTTCACCTCCTTTTCTTATTATAACTATGTCAATTAAATCAGTGTTTTTGAAGCTTGTATACAAATCTATGCTCGCCTAAATAAGATTTATTAAAAATGCCAAATTTTTGGAATGTAAATGATTTTACGTTGTAAATGGGAGACTGACCTTCAATACGGCAACGCCACCAGAAAGCTTTGCTAGTCTCTCTTGTAGCTTCTCCTTGTCGTAATCAGAGGTGCTTAATTCAATTGAAGTTCTCAGCTGTTATTGCACAGTGGTAGGCCAAAAAATTAAAATAAGCTATAAATAGAATGAGAGCCTGGCAAAATGTCAAACAAATACTTCAAGAAAATAATGGTGTACAAACCTGTTCACATCTTTCCTCAATGGCTTTCTTGTCACCAGCCCCATCAAGAATAACAGTATCATCCTTTGATATGGTAACCTACACATCCCCAGCAGAAGTTAGTAATAGAGCAAAATAAAACCAAGAAGTGCATCCAACTGAACTAGCTTCTACTTTTCATGACCTGCTTGGCGTGCAATTATGACCTACCTTTTTGCATTTTCCAAGCATTTCTATTCCAACCTTTTCAAGGTTCAAACCCAACTCATCAGTTATGACCTACAAATGATTGGAAAGGAAAAGAAAGGAAATTCATCAGATAGCAATCCCTGAATATTCAAGTAAAACTAAATAAAAATTAGTTGAAGCAATAGTGATTCATGCAATATGAAAATGATAGGCAAACATACCTCGCCTCCTGTAAGGGTGGCTAGGTCCTGCAGGTTGGACTTCCTGTTTTCTCCAAATCCAGGAGCTTTAATGGCACAAACCTTTAACATGTTCATAATCCAATCAGATCACAATAAGTAACCTTAAGCAATAAATTCATAAAAATTATTGTAACCATAGAATTTAATAACACCTTGATTCCAGCACGAAGCTTGTTCAAAATGAGAGTTGCCAATGCTTCACTTTCAACATCTTCAGAAACAATCAGCAAAGGTCTTTGCTTCTGAGAAAACAATGTAAATGTTACATAATTCAACTAGCAATATATATGTTGTCACTAGCGTACAAAACAACTGTTACCTTCAGGGCTAACTCTAATACTTTCACCACAGCATTTAAATTTGAGATTTTTTTCTCATGAATTAATATAAGTGGATCTTCCAATTCCTGACAGAAAAGAAGAACAAAAAAAAAACTGTGAAGATCTGCAGAAAGCTTGAGGTATATAAGTACCCAAACAGAAAAAATAATCGGTGTTCCAAAGAGGGTTCATGCTTATGAATTCAGTAAAACTGCTTTACACAAAATCAAACCACATACACATTTTTGGTTCTTTGGATTGGTAATAAAATAAGGAGATATGTAGCCCCTGTCCAGCTTCATTCCTTCAACCACTTCCAATTCATTGTACAATGTCTTCCCATCCTGCAACGGTTTGACAGACACCAAAACCATGTTATTCAGGAGCTTATCCCACACTTTTGTGTTCTCTTTTTTTGTTCTAGAATTAGAATTCAAAACTCAAAAAGCTTCAGCCTCAAGTCAAAGGTGGTAGGCCGCCACCCAAAAAAAATAACACTCAAACATGCTAGAATTTGTTGTACATGTTTTTGCTGCTTAAAAACATGGAGTGGCAGCAACTCAAAAAGGAAAAGAACGAACAAAAGAAGTGCTTAAAAACATGGAGTGGCAGTAACTCAATAAGGAAAAGAATGAATAAAAGAAGTGGCAACTTACAGCAATGGTAATAACTCCCTCTTTGCCAACTCTCTCCATAGCCTTGGCTATAAGCTCGCCAATCTCTCTCTCCCCATTTGCTGATATTGTGCCAACCTTTTTGAAATAAAAGAAAAAAGATGAGTAACAAAGTAAATAAAAAAAAGTTGAATCCGAGATTAAGAAAGCTATCCAATATAAAGAAAGAGAATAAAGCAGACCTGGGCTATTTCTTCAGATGTGCTAATCATCCGTGCTCGGCTCTTCAAGTTTGTCACCACTGCATCAACAGCCATTGTGATCCCACGTCTCAGGTCCATGGCATTCATTCCAGCTGCAACTGACTTGCATCCCTCGGAATATATGGCACGGGTGAGGACTGTCGCACAAGTGGTACCTGAAAACATGTCAACCCAGCTACATCACCAAAATATCCAACTCTCAAGCCACAAGAAGACTTCATTTTGTTACAAGTTCAAGTCATTTTATTGCGAGTCCAAGTAAATGTTAGAGAGTCAATATTGATCACAACACAGACTGAGAACAAGAACTCCAGGTTATGCAACACAGAGAACTATATCCAACTAGAAATAAAACTATTAAAACAGCCTTTATGATCAGTAGGTATAAAATCTCACCATCACCAGCAACATCATTTGTAGCATTTGCAACCTGCTTTACAAGGCTAGCACCAATATTCTTGACTCTGTCTTTGAACTCAATGCTCTTTGCCACAGTAACACCATCTTTAGTCACTTTCGGGGAACCAAAACTTTGTTCCAAAACAACATTCCGACCCTTTGGATAAGTCAAACACACCAAAACACCAACAAAGCCAGTCAATCATCACTATATGTACGACTTGAAGATTGAAGAGATATAATTACAATATCCTCCACACTACAACATAACAGAAAAAAAATTGCCTGCACAACAGGCACGAAACTTAAATAACATCAAGCATTAAAATGACTAACAACATCAAAAAGGGAAAAGGGTTAGGGACCAAACAACAATCTATTAACATGAGACAGAAAACATTACCAACAATTCAGTAAATTCAGAGCTATTAAGACCATCAAATAACAAAAGTCACCTCTACAACCAGCATTTTTTACAACAATTGAAGAAACCGTTTCCAATTCTGAATCCCAGCAACATTTCTTCAAGTGTCAATTAGTATTCTGAATGGAAACTAAATGAAAAGAGGCCAGTTTGTTTGCAACTAACACAAATCCCACAGAAATACTAATCTTGTCTTATTAAATTATCCTTTACAAAACAAAGAAAGAGCATAAAGCTTTTAATGAGTGAAAAGCTTATATTGATTCAGGCAATAATTGCTGTGTATTTTGCATTTCATTAGTTATTCCACAAGTTGCAGGTTATCTAGCACAAAATTTTATCAAGGGAAATGTTTCCGCGTAAAGCCCATCCAATACAACATTTACGTATCTTGCGGGACATCTGATGAATGTATATCTAGAATCTTAAAATAGGTGATGAAAAGTACACAGCTAAATAGGTCACACATGAAATGATCACTATTACAATATAGTTTAAAAAATAGCTGCTTAACAACAAAGCAGAAAGAAGTACTGTAGAATTTAAGGCCATCACACAGAATAATGGTCAAAGTCAGGCTGTCAAGCACCAAAGGGGATTTAAATCAACACACAGCCATTTTGTTGTAAAAGCGCGTTTACTAGAATGATACCACAACAAGATCAAACCTTCAATCCGCTGAAAAGAGGGTGCTCTCATGCTTACAGCCTTGTATTTCTATATTTGAACCACAGGGATATATATAGTGTCTGATGGAAGCAAAGCATTTTGATTTTGTAAATTTCTGTAGTCATTGTAATCTTTAAAAAAATATCACTCACTCAATTTTGATCCTTACCACTAAGAAGAGTTTAAAAAAGAATATGATCCAAAATTTTCATTCCCTCACGCGAGATGGCAACATCATAAATGAGAGAAAATATCAAAAATTCAAATGCACTTACTTCATTCCTTCCCATGTTGGAAAATGTTAGAAGAAAATCAAATTTAACAAAATAAGTGATCACTATTCTCATTATTGTACCTCCCGTATTTCTTAAATATTGTGATCATTATTTGATAATAGAAATATGTCTTCCTTAATCATTGATTATTAATCCCATTCCTCTCATTTCCTTCTCCTCATTAAAGTTCCTATCTTACCCAGATTGCTAGCTGATTTATGGGTCTCCTGTAATGTAACGTAGAATACCAGCTGATTTATGGTTCTCCTGTAATGTTCCTCACAATCTATGTTGCATGGATTGAGACAAGCGTCGCAAGTATGGAGAATATAAGAATAATATTTAATAAATCCCTAAATCCCAGAACACAAGGACAATCCCTGACCCGGAGGAAAGTGCTAGCATGGATAAAATCATGTTTTATGCAACATAATAACATGCTAGGATTGGCGCTTTTTTATTAGCAACCATGCAATAATCAAACACAAGGGTGCTTTATGTTTCAAACTACCAGACTTGCTATTGCACATGGAACTATAAAATTCGGATGCATCCTATGCCCATAACCCATGTCATGTGCCTGACATGGGTGCTGCTCGCATTTCTGTCTAACATAGCTCAGGCTAAAAGGTTCCTTAAAAAAGGTTGATGGCCTGACATACTCCGTAATAAGTAGGTTAGCCAGTATGCACAAACCCATGTAGACACCAAAAGAGCTGCTTCGGGACTTAAGAATAAGAAACAAGAACCTCATGTAAATACCATGGAAGAATTGGATTGCAAGGAATGTCAATTTCTCATTTTGACTTAGTAAAACAAGAATTCGATCAAATCACACGTCGCAGTATACCAAGCCTAAGCCCAGATACCAGGGTTGAATTGAACAGAAATTCTACTTCATATAGGGCTAGCTGCTAAGACCCATCATATGATGTACATATTGACGCCAGGAATAAAAGCATTTAAGGAACCAATAAATGCATCCATTCACACACACACATCTCTGACTTGGTTATAAACGCTGTAAATTTACAAAAATCTTGAAACCTGTCATTTTTATCCCCCTAAATGCAAAACTAACATACTGAATATGTGAGAATATAATTTTGGGAAAAATTAGAGATCATGAAAATTTTGTCATGAAAATGATCATGAAAAATTTATGATCCTTGAATTACCTTGATTAGTGTGTGGTGTTTCATTCTAAATGTAATCCAAGGGTCACGAAACTTTCATGATTATTTTCATGAAAGGTTTTTCATGATACCTAGCATTGCTGTATAATTTTACACTAAAAACATACTTAAGCACAATATAGTCTGATTTTTATTTTGCTTTCATATAATTCCACATTTAACATTGGAGTAAACGAAATATATTTCAGAGACGAATTCAGATAGTTTCCATCACTTTACATGTGATCTTATAAATGACATTGTCAAACAATACATACATATATATATATATATATATATTTGCTAACAACAAGAAGATCGCAGTCCAAAATTAACAGATCACTCACTTTTGGCCCCATTGTGACTTTGACAGCATCAGCGAGCTCTTCAACACCCCTAAGCATCAAAGCCCGCGCTTCAACTCCAAATTTAATCTCTTTCGCCGCATAATTTCTGCTCCAAGCCAATCTACCACCAATCTGAACCAAACACAAACATACATATAAAAAATAAAATAAAAATCGCAAAACAAAGATCAAATCTTTACCACACAAAGACAATAGTTGAACTACCAATACCTGGTGAGTACCGCATCTAGCGATCCTGCAAATCATGGAACAAAATGGTGAGTGAAACTAAAACAAGAAAGATTCAAAAACAAGCGATTTTGCTACTTACCGAGCTTTGGATACGAGATTAGCGGCAAATCGATACATGGTGGTGAAGCTGCAAAAGCAAGGTGTTGTAGAGAGAGAGAGAGAGAGAGAGAGAGAGAATAGTGAAGATTGTGGTGAATCGAAAGTAGAGAAACGAATGTCCTCTGCGAGCGAGCGAGCGAGCGAGAGAGTAGAGAGAGAGAGTAAAATAGGGAGAAGGGTTAAGAGTGAGAAGAGTCTAGAAGAAGAGGAGCGTGAAGCAGGGTTTAGGGTTTTGGCGGCTGAGAGGCCAACAAAACAAACAATGACGAACGACACGGACTCTTGCGTTTCGGAATCAAGTTGGGCTATTGGGGCTTCAGGATATATATATATACACATATCTTTGGGCTCAACCTTAATGCCACTTGGGCTGTGAACTAACGGGCTGAAATTCTATGGGCCTCCGCTGTTTTTTAAGACGGAAATATCATATGACTGATTTCTTGATTGTAAAATCAAAACCAACGATATATTATTATGGTTCAGGTTATTGATTTTAATATAAATAAAATTAAAAAATTCACGAAATGCCTCAAGAGTTTTATAAAAATTTATTAAATTTTACATTGAAAATAAATAGAGTGGAAAAATATCTCAATCCTTAACATATATTACAAAATGTGTATCATTGATTATTTATTTTTAGTACTCAAAAATATCAAAATATAAATTTATTAAAATATAATATTTTAATCAAATCAATTGGTACTGGTTTTAAAAAGTTTCAAAATAAAAACAATCATCATACTTTATAATAAAATAGACTAAAAATAGATTTTAAATTCAGTTTTCTAAAAATTGAGTTTTTTTATTTTTCGTATTTTTTTATTTTTAGTGAATATTTTTAAAATTTTAAGCATTTTTTTATTTTTTAAGATAAACCTTTCTTAGATGTATCTAAAAACTAAAATATTTGTGAAAAAATATTTTAAAAAATTAATAAATTTACAAAAATACAAAAAACATATGAAATTTTTGTATTTTTTTATATTTTTAATTTTTAAACATTTCACGAAAATTATATTTTTTAAATGTATTTATATTAACTGTCTAAAAAATAAAAAATAAAAATTACGAAAAATATTTTAAAAATTCAGTAAAATCAAAAAACAAAAAATAAGAAAATATAATTTTCTGAAAAGTATTTTCAAAAATCTAAAAACAAACATGGTTATTTTTTCTTCTTATTTTCCTTCCTACTTTATGAAACATTAAATTAAATTTTGGGAGTTTTTTTTAATAAATACTCTTTCTAAGAGTTTTATTTCATCCAACTCATATTTTTTTTTTATTATTTCATTAGGTCCTATTTGAGGTAAGAAGGCCAAAACATCCTAAATCTCTCATACTCCTATTAATGTTGATATTTAATGTTGATTGTCATTATATCTTCACTCAAAAAAAAAATGCATTAACTATACACTATTATTTAATGTTGATATATATTACACACAAAAAATTAAACATGGTTCTTTATTGATTGTCATTATGTTTTGGTAGTTCTCATGCATCATTGATCGTCATTATGTTTTGGTATTCCATATGTTGACTGTACGTAATGACATGATTGTTCACATTAGATGACATGAATGTGAATGTTCACAGCAAATGACGTGAATGTGAATGTTCACATCAGATGACGTCGTGATAAATGTGATGTTAAAGTTCACATCAACATTGCATCAAATTACATAATCACAAGTATCAACCTTCATTTGAATATAAACATAACGTGAATGTTCATACTAAAATATATGAATGTGAATATTCACATGAATTCTGAAATACAGATATTAACATTATGAACATTAACGTTTATATTCACATTTATATGTTTTAGTATAAATATTCACGTCATCTGATATTAACATTATGAACATTAACATTAACATTTGTATTCACATTCATATGTTTTAGTGTGAATATTCATGTCATCACGTAGAGTCAACATTTGAGTGCATGAGAACTATCAAAGCATAATGACAATCAATAAAGAACCATGTTTAATTTTTTGTATGTAATGTATATCAAAATTAAATAGTAGCGTGTAGTTAATGCATATCACCATTAAATATATGGGTATAAGAGTCTAAGAAAATAGCCAAAATTAAAAAATTAAAAAAAATCTTATGAAATAAAGGCATAAATACATGAAACTAAGTGAGTTATAAATTTCCTTCATAAACTTCTTAGACTAGAACACTCCTAAATAGTATTTATCAATAAAAACTCCTTAAATTTTTTTTTAATGAAATAGTAAGAGAGAAAGGATCGTTAAGACTAAAAAATAAATAATACTAGAGATCATGAAAAAAATATCATGAAATGTTTCATGTAGATTTTTCATCCCTTAATTACTGTGTAGTGTTTTCTTATATGTGTAATCTAATGGTAGAAAATCTTTCATGATCATTTTCATAATATTTTTTTCATAATACCTACCATTACTGCTAAAAAATTCTCATCTACTGTCATGTTTCCTTTCATCTACCATGGTACATAATAAAAAAATTCTACGCTTAGTTTGATTACCAAAATAAAGATTTTTGAATTTTTTTTAAAATCAAACCAAATGTTTACCTTTCATTTTCGTCACCAAATTTATGAACCAAATAAAGTATACCTGATATTTTGAAAGAAATTTTTTTACAAAATCTTAAAAAAGAAGACTGATGAAATATTGGAATTAATATCGTAGCCTTGGATTAAATGCTTATTGCACCCTGCTCACATGTAGCAATTCATTACGAATTCGAGAAAATTGCATTAAGGCTAAATTTGACATGTCTTAAAAAGGATAAAAAGTTAAAAAGTTACTATCCTATTTAAGTTATATCATCTTATTTAAGTCACGTCACCTCTCTAACACATCACTTCAAACCCAACCCAAACCCAACCCATATTTAATAAAAAGTCAAAAAGTACACTTATTTAGATCATCTCAAACAACCCCTAAAATGTGAAATAGATTCACAATATTCATCACCGTATAATGCTCATGATAAATTTCTACTGATCCTCCTCAAAAAAGAACAAAATCCTAACGCTGTGTTTATAGTTGGAGAATTTAAAACAGAATTTGCAAAGGAAAAGAAAAAAAATAAAATAAAATATATCTATATTTCACATAGTTTCACACACATTTTCTCTTTTTTTTTCCAAATCCCTTTTCAAATCTTCCAACCAAACACAGCGTAAAACAGAAAACACCACGGGTGTGTTTGTTTAGACGGACTGGATAAGAGAAGATTGCAATCCATCAGACTGTTAATCCTGAAATACATTGCCCCGGAACTATTTGATTAGACTGAATTTGTATCCTATGTTTGTTTAGTCATGGAATTAGAAGTCTAGATTGAACAATTCTATTGAATCCCGTATTTGTTTGGAATATTATGGGGAAAGATAAATATTCAAAAGACTATTTTGCCCTATTGAATTATTTACTAAATAATAAGAATTTTAAATCTGAATTATAAATTTTATTTAATTTGTTTACAAAAACTTTTAAAATATTAAATAAATAAAATATTAATAAATATTACATAAACTTATTTTAATTTGTAATTGAGATTTTTAAATTATATGACTACCTTATTAAGTATAATTAATACCATGAATGCACCAAATATGAAATTTTTGACTTCATACTTAATTCTAGTAGATCAGGACAAATTAGCAATTGGGATAATAACTTGACAAAGGTACTTAAACTGTTATGTTTCAAAAATCTAGGCAAAAGACTTCTGTGAAAGCAAAATGGGCAAAAGATAAAAGAAAGAGACATTAAATACTAGGGCCAAAAACGTAATTCAATGGCTAATCTCGTGGGATACATTGTCCCACGAATTCTGTCCCAAACCCCCCCTCCCCCTCTTCTCTTTTCCCCAGGGATACAATAAGCCAACGAATATAGGACTAATAGTCTTAGTCCAGAGTAGAAAATTAATACCAAACAATGGACTATTAGGCCATCTGGACTAATAGTCCAATCCCATGGCGTAATCCTTCAAAACAAACAGGCTCCACATGTGAACAAAAACAAAACAATCAAACCACAAAATGCTGGAAAGCTTTGGAGAGACATCTTTTGCTTCCCATATACAAAGTATCTTCACAAATACAACAGCAGTTGGGCCGATGTTTTCTAAAGACAATAGATATCATTATGAGCACAGCATAGTTTCTCACATATTTGCTTCTTCCCCACCAAAAAAGCCTCCACCCTCCACTCCAAACCAAACAGGCGAAAAATGAATATAACAAATATTATATTAAAAAAAACCCACCCTTCAAACTCACATTTCCACACAATATACAAAATACACAATAATGAATGACCATACCAAACTCCCCACACCCACGACGTTTCATCCCAAACGCTCCTGGCTAATCATGGTTAACATCTATTGCAGTACCTGACCTGGCCTGTGAGATCCGGTTAGCATAGATGGTCACCAACCGCAGTTGCGTGCTGTTCAGCCCCTCCAAGTACGGCAAGAATGCTTTCCCAAGCATGATATAGATGTCTACAAGACAGAAAACAACAGTCTGCCACCAAAAGAAATAGTGTTAAAATAGACCCATGCCAACTTAAGAAAGCTTTCCATATAGCCCATATAGCCTAGATAAATAAAAATAGAAGTGCATGTTCAGATATCAATATCTATATTCAGGAAGAACACGAAATTTGTCCTGGTTTAAATGAATCACAACTTCCTATGACGGTTTCCTGTTCTCAATTGAAGCAGGTATGGTACTTGGAACGTGGATCGTTCCAGTATGTGAAACGGAAACGGGAACGTGGTATGCCACATGTTCTAAAATGTAGTACGATTTAAAATTTTAAAATACTTCTAGAGTAATTTTTTTTTAACTATTAAATATCTAATAAAATGTAATATTTTCCATGAGCATTATAACCCATTTGTTGATGTTTTTGTCTTGTCAAAACTTAACTCACCTTAAAATTTATTTCATTATATTTGAATTTTTTCCTCCTAAGGTAACATTTAAGAACATATATTGAAAAAAACTTTTATGATCGCTTTATATCACTAAATTTACCATTTTGAAACGAAAGTGTACTATGTTTCGGAACGTGCATAGCAATACATAATTCGTTAGGGTATTAGCGTTTTCTAGTAACACGGGGTGATAGTGCTGCCATACATGTCTAGAGTTTTTTCAAGACATTGCCAGAGCCAAGCATGCAACAAAAACTTCAAAATACAATATAGCTATAACTTATGGAACAATGAATGATAGTAGCAAGGTGTAATTTGTTTACCTTGCGAACATCAGCACTCTGGTTCCCAAATGCCTCAAAAAGGGCCGGCAAAAAAGATGGTAACTGAGACATTAATTCCTCTTGGGAGAGCCTGCCAACAACCTGAATGAAAAAACAGAGTCTTAATAAAATTAAAACCAATTAGAATTATGACACAACATTGAAAGTTTTAAACGTCTTTGAAAGAAACAGTGGCATTAAGAATTTGATACGAAAAGATCGCCATAGAGCCACTCAATTTCCTTGTTAAGAAAACTCTTCTATATGGAAAAAAAATAAAATGCAAAATGGCTCTTTTTGTTGGTGGTAGGGTAGCTATTTAATTGTACTCTTTCTATTCATCTCTTCTTTTATTTTCTTCTTCTTTTTCAAGTAGGATCTCTCAGACATCACCCTGTACTCCAATTTTTCGTTCTCATCAAATATAAAACTGAAGTGAAACAGTTGGAGAACTGGAGACAGACTTCGCTGTAGCATCAAAAGATTCCCAAATAATTACACGTTTAACGGTGCCCAAAGACATATATTAGCTGTCAACTATTATCTAATTGTGCACTGCATGTACAACACTTTCCAAAATATTGTAACTGTTAATATCTAATCTAAAATATTGCACAAGAGACTAACCACTTTGAATCTTGAGGATTCTCAGGAAACAATGAAAATATAAATGACAAAACATTGCTAAGCACAATAACAGCAGATTTATCGTATATAAAAAAATAATTATAACACCAATCAAACTTTTAATAAGCAAGTAATAATTTCCAGAAATAGATAATATTATCTCCAAAAACCAATCTATTCTCTTCCAACAATGAATTTTTGAAATAAATACCTTTGTTAAACAATTTATGCAAGTAACAAGAGTTTTCTCATCTTCAGTAACCAACAAAGGGACAATAACCTGCAATTCCAGTAAATGGGACTATTTAACTAAATCAAAGCAGATTAAGATATCTTGGGATGTTCAGCAAGTAAAGAGGAATCGAGTATCACTCACACTTAAACATCTGAATGAATCATATTGAGACAACACAATAGTCAAACAGTGTTCTGCTTCATTTGCAACCTGAATTGGAAACTTCAATACCATGAGACATTGAGAAAGAAAGTGAAAACCATAAAATGTAGTTCAGCAAAGAATATTACTTTAGGAATAATATCTTTTGAAACATTAAGCAGTTTTTCAATTACCAACTCTACTGAATCCTCCATGGCATCTTTCTGGAAACAAAAGACAAAAATATCATGAAATAACTATAGAAAGAAAAAAAAAATGTATAGGAAAAGAAACTTGCATAATGCTGATAGAGATAGGTTGTCAACAGCATGAAGATGACAAAATCAGTAACTCCAGATAAGAACAAGCAGAAAAGGACATCCACAAATGGACTGCAACCAAGATATAAAGCAGACCTGATTCTTCAGCATTTCAATTATCAGCGAAAGAGCAAGTTCACGGATTGTTGATTCAGAATCATCCAAAACCTCCAGAACAACTGTCAAAATCTGATTGAAGTACTGCAAATAAACCGAAAATTATACACATGAAAATAATGCATAATTTAAGCATACATAGTTTGTTGCTCAATGCATAAAATGAAGAAATATAGTTCAACTTG